>NC_141685.1:634262473-635583473 GCF_964263255.1 Lissotriton vulgaris | reverse complement strand
CAATACTTCCCATTCAGGAGTCTTGAAAATGCTTGAATTTCATAATTGGCCTACAGCTGAGCACAATTCTGCCTTCAGATCTAAACAGGTTGAATTAGCTCTTCCTGTTCTCTGTACCAATCTCGACACAAACGCACAATTAAAGATTTTAAACCATCATTCGTTTTTTCCTATGTTTTGTAGATGGGATATCTTATGAAATGCATGTCAACGTGCATGCGAGTTAAAGATTTCACAAAATCGTTTTCCTCTTAGCAGGCAGTTGCGAAGGGAATTAAAATGCTAATGATTTCCAAACAAACAGTGCTACTGAAATTAACATCTCAGCTCTCGGTTGATATTTACTTTAATCATTGATTCAGTCAAAATAGCTACACTCTGCAGTCAACAAATGCCAGGTGAGAGATAAAAGACAAACGCAGTTTATTTTGGGACATATTCCAAACAATATATTCTGCAGGAGCCGAGGGGGGAAAGGCAGGCGATCCTGAGAGCAAAATGAATAGCACATCCGATATTGTGGCGATAAGAAAGAAAACGTTTCCATCATTTTAAGTGAGCTATTTTGTAGAGAGCCAAGTCTGTTAGGCAGGGTAAAGCATTGTGAACCTTTTGACAGAACTGGACATGGTCGGAAAATCCGTGCAGTTCAACATAGTTCAATATGTGACCAGTGAGCGCAGTCATGCAAATTCCTAAGCAGACCTCCAACTAAACAAAATAGACACAAGAGACGGATCAGTGATTATTACGAAGGACAGAAATTCAATCATTGGCACAGCGAAATATGAGCAGTTACCTACTTTTTGGGGGATTCAGAAATTACCTCTAGAAGATAGGTGTGTTGGAAACTGAATAGTAAAATCCAGTTAGGTTTTCAGGACTTGTTAAAAAAGTAACATATGGGGTCATTATGATGGCGTGCAGATTACCATCGCCGGACTGGCGGTGGCGATCCACCCTCCATAACTCCCTGCCCGACCGCCATTTACCTTCCCGCTATACTACCATGGCGAGGGTACCGCAGTGATGGAAAGTCCGTCTGCCGCATTTCCGCAGGTCGGCAATCGTCACGATTGCCGGCCGGGTGGAACTCGGGCATTATATGGTGGCGATGTCTGGAAGACACCGCCATCCCTATTAAGTTGCCAGGCGGCGAAGGCCTTTCCAATGGCGGCGATGCCACCATGGAAAGGCATGCAGGATTTGCTTTGGGGGCCCCTTGCGGGGCCTAGGGGGTTGGGGTGGTGGGTGGTTGCACTTGGGGGTACTTATGGTACCCCACTCATTATGATAGCGTGCAGATCACCACCTCGCGACCGGCAGTGGTGATCCACCCACCATTACTCCCTGCCCGACTGCCATTTACCCCGCCATATTACCATGGCGGGGGTACAGCAGCAGACGGAAAGTCCATCCGCCGCATTTCTGTTTGAAAACTTAAATACACATTTCTATTTGGCTAGTCCAGGACCCCAGCCCTGCCTTTATTTTTCCCAAAAGAGAAATCTCTTCTCCCAAGGAAATAGGCAGGGTATTTTGCAATTATTGGGTAATAAAGACATATATGCAGATGCAATGGCAAAAGCGTGAGCAAAGTGTGGCATGGGCAAGTATTGTTTGTATTTGCCAATGGTTGTTTATTATTGTTCTGTATACATGCAGTATCTAATGTTTGCTTTTAAAATGTATTATTGTTCAATTCATTCTGTTTATAAGCCTGACTGACCGGCGGACGGTCTGGCTCATGTTCGACCAGTCTGGAGCTTGACAGGAGCTTGGTTGGTCGTGGGTCCATTAATAATAACTGACTGGATTTATCGTTCATCCCGAAATATGATCTGCATTTCCTGACTACTTTCTTATATGCATGAGAACCTCTATGGTACCAGGAGTGGGTTATTTTATTTTTGCTGTTCCTGACCCACCAACTAGTTTACTACATTGATGCCAAGGGAACACTTCTGTAGTGCTTACAACTGACAGCTATGTGAGTACTTGCCTTCTCGAAGCTGTCAGCGTGCATTGCTTTGACCTGTGGTTTCTTCTTCAATGGGCGGCATGTCCTTCGACACGAGATTTGCGCGTGACCTCGGGTGAGTCGCAGCTTGTGACCCTCAAAGGGAGGTTCCGAAGCTGAGCTGAAGTGTGCTGTTGGGTGAGCCTCTGCTCGCGCTCACGAAGAGGAAGAGCAGAGGTTACATGGACATCAAGGTTCACACGCTCACTGGCTGATGTGATTTTGTCAAGCCAGCGTGCATCCATTTGGGATCAGGAAGATTTGAGTTTTGAGGAGCATTGAGGAGGACAACGATAAAGCAGCCTGAATTGACAAAAACAACCAATCTCATTAAAATAAGATGGACTGAGAATATAGACAACAGTCACTGGCCTCAACCTAAATAGGGTTGAACGCCAACCTTGCAACGCATTCTGTAGTTCACTGATGGTCAGTGATTGTTGTTCTCCTCAATATTTAAAAGGAGCACATAACGTTGTGAATTAAAATGTCTTTGTGATTTGCATTTTTTCGTGCTATACTAAGGATCTCATTCCCTGTATATATATTTTTAATGAAAATTATTGCCCGAATTGCTGATATTACTTCGACCGGTCCTTGTGAGATCTACCTCGCCGTTCTACTTAAAGTTCCACTATTATGGATACTCTTTGATGCAACACACTCACTACAAGGACCTTTCCTTTTGTTTGTCTGCCCTGAAGAAGTCCATCTGATTGGACGAAACGCGTCAGCTGTCTTTGCTAATCTTGGATGATTTTTTATGCAACTTGAAATGAAAGAAGATAATAAATGAAAAAATCACTGATGTTTTATTAAGTGTCTAGTCTGTGAAATATTTAGTGGTGCACCTTTGCTTCTGTTTTAGTATTGATTTATTATCACTGGATGTGGAGAGTTATGTTGTGAATAGTATGGTCATGTCGTATCCTGGAGTGTTTCAGGATGTTGTGGGAACAGTACTTGGTTTTGAGCGTTGCATAATCTGCATTTCCTGACTACTTTCTTTCATGTGTGAGAAACCCTACACCACAGAAAGCATGTGAATACACAGAAATGTACTAATTTATTACATGTGCATATTAAGTGTCAAAAGTAACACATGCACCCACATGTGTATTCAGTGTAATTTGGGAATGATTTATGCACACCATGCCCATGTATGAGGTGGGGGACTAGAACTGGGAGCAAATCAACACACCTCTGAACAGTGGAAATGGGAATAGGATAAGAGAAAGAAGATATTGGTGTAGGGAATCTTCCAAAGGCAGTTTCATATGTTGACTTTCAACCTTTGGCTTCTGGGGTAGGTTTGTCATGAAAGGACACCTGAAGGTCTACACAGCCGTTGTCAGGAAATACAAAGAACACACATGAAAACCAAAATTGTGCAGGGGTTCCAGACAAAGTATTGACATTTTTTGTTATATGTTTTTGGATTTTATATTCCTGTTTATGTGCTCTACAGTTTGGGATCTTCAGATTCTGCAGGATTTTCAGAAGTAGTTCTTCTGATGCATGCATTTTCATTAGGGGTATATTACTAGAGACATGGTCATGAGACAGATTGAAATTCAAATCAGTACCCATGCTCAAGCACAATGGTTATGCTAACGTTCACAAGTATTATTAAAGCTACCTTTTGCAGTGTGATTAATATTTAGCAGATTGTTAACATTACTATCCTACTTGTATCTGGCATGCACAACAGTATCCTTCAGCACATCAATGCCTCCATGCTCTGACTTTCACAACTGTGGTCTTGCAGATGTCTCTCCTTTTTACCAAGTGGGCACAGTTGGACTTGGCCATTTTTGCAGGGTCTTCCCTGAACTTTTTGCCTTCCTCCTAGCCTTTTTCGTAACATGGTGTTGGTGGTTTTAGGATGCTGGGCACTTTTGCACTGTTTAGCAGTGCAAAGTGCGTGTGCTCTCTGCCCTCCATAGGCTAACATAGGAAACCCCCCCCTTAAGGTTTGGCTCCTAAATGAAACAAAATAAGTATGTCATGTCTGGTATGTGTGGAATGGAAATAATAAATGCTGCACAATGGTGTGTGCAGATTTATTTTCACTATTTTAGGATTGCCACTTTTATAATTTGGCATTTCTGTGTGCTGTGTGCCTGCCTGCCTGCATGTCTGGTTCTAGAAGTGACCGGGACTGGTGAGGTGTGGGTGGCTCCAAGGAGGGAAGGGTCAGTTAGTGTCAGGCTGAACAGGAGACTTGCAATTGGAGTAGTGGGCGGAGAAGTCCCCTGTCCCTGAATAGGTCTGTGCCTGCCCTGTACAATGCCTGCTCCACCACCCTGTGATGTCCCTGATTACCAAGCCCCAGCTCACAAAGGGAGGACCTGGTAAACAAAGTGCTCTACACTCCCTCAAGACCAGTTGGAACTTGTTTCCCAAACGACCCTTCCAGAAGCATCTGCCCCTTTCTAGTAGCAGGGCAGAAGGGTGTATAAATAAAGGGGCTGTGACCCCATGAGGTTGTTGTGCATGTGCTGACTTGGAGGGGACACTCTGCCAGGAGGAACCGCCGCGGGATCTAGCTCCTGACTCCTGAGGGTCCTTGCGTGCTGTCCTGTCTGTGCCCAGCGCAGCCCCTCTACACATTTTGGGACACTACTGGACTTGGAGGAGAATATGCTGGAGTAAATGTTTCTGCTCCAGGAGGATTGCCACCTTGCTAATTTTGACTGTTTTAAGGAACTGCTACTTCATTGGGCTGAGCTGCCCTACTGCAAAACACACAAGATGATGGACCGAATGTTGCACAATGGCAAAACATTCACCCCCAGTCACAGATCTGGCTTTAATCCATCGTTATTTTGCTCACCAAGTCAACCCAGTTCAGACATGGCCATATGCAAATCAGCCTTGACCCTGTGCCTCATGGGAACAGTCCAGGCTGAATTGCAAAGACATGTCTTCCCTGGACCGGAATCAAGTATCCTAGGACCGGTTTCTGGCTATCAGTCGTCTTCAGCCAGGATAGCTTGACTCCAGTGGCGTAGTGAGCATGGGACCCCTGTCTGGGCATACCCTTCCCACATAGGGTGAACAGCAAAACACACAAGATGATGAACGGAATGTTGCACAATGGCAAACCATTCACCCCCAGTCACAGATCTGGGTTCAATCCATCGTTATTTTGCTCACCAAGTCACCCCAGTTCAGACATGGCCATATGCAAATCAGCCTTGACCCTGTGCCTCATGGGAACAGTCCAGGCCGAACTGCCATGACATGTCTTCCCTGGACCAGAATCAAGCACCCTAGGACAGGTTTCTGGCTATCAGCCGTCTTCAGCCAGGGTAGCTTGACTCCAGTGGCGTAGTAAGCATGGGACCCACGTCTGGGCATACCCTTCCCACATAGGGTGAACAGCAAAATACACAAGATGATGGACGGAATGTTGCACAATGGCAAAACATTCACCCCCAGTCACAGATCTGGGTTTAATCCATCGTTATTTTGCTCACCAAGTCACCCCAGTTCAGACAAGGCCATATGCAAATCAGCCTTGACCCTGTGCCTCATGGGAACAGTCCAGGACGAACTGCAAAGACATGTCTTCCCTGGACCGGAATCAAGCATCCTAGAACCGGTTTCTGGCTATTAGCCGTCTTCAGCCAGGATAGCTTGACTCCTGTGGCGTAGTGAGCATGGGACCCACGTCTGTGCATACCCTTTCTACATAGGGTGAACAGCAAAACACACAAGATGATGGACGGCATGTTGCACAATCTTGTGTGTTTTGCTGAGCTGCCTTACTGCCTGCTGATCTTTGCCCAGCCTATGCCTCCTTCCTAGCGCCTCATGAGTGCTATATTTTAGTTCCCCCTGAGCTGCCTACAGACTGAGTGTGAGCCTACCCTGCGTTTCTGTACCCCCAGGAGAAGAATCCACATTCCAAGCGGGGCTCCCATGTGCCAGGGAGAGCCCTGTGTTTCAAGGAAGAGCAAGCTGTGACCAGTGGACGGGCGGGGTTCCCATGCTTTGGAGAGAGCCCCGCGTGTAGCAGAGGGGAAGTAGCTGCAGCGGCAAGGAGGAAGCGGGAAGGAGCCTGGCCCCGCGGGCTATGCATCGAAGTACTGGGTCCCAGGAGGAGGACCCCGGGGTGAAGTTGGGAGAAGCCCCGGGGCGGGTCTGGCCGAGGCACACTGTTGGTGCCTGAAGACCCGCCGGGAGAGGAGCAGATGCCGGCGACCGAAGGAGACCCAGGACTGCCGGTGAGGGGGGCTGACCTGGGGAGCAAGAGCGAGGCACATGACTGGTGCCTATTTACCGTGCGGCCCGCAGGACAGTGGGCCGCTCCCATGTTGGGGGCAGAATCTGTTCTTAGAGCCTTGGAGTGGGGCTCCAGTGCAATCAGTGGTGCCAGTGTTCTGCGTGGGCTGCATAGCAGCACCGCAGTTGCGGGCCGCTGCATCATTTGGGGCACATGTTTTTAATTCCAGATTCCCTAAGGGCATTCCACCTTGGTCAGTGCTTCTTGAGCTCATCCCAGCTGCGCCACACAGGTGGGCAGCTGCAACATTGTTGGCATCATTTTTTATTTGAGAGTCCCATAGTAGGGGCTCCACAGGCGCCGTAGCGCCACATGCTAATTTTCACAGCTGTCCCGCCAGTTGGCGGCAACTGCAATGTTGGGCAACATTTTCTTTGAGGGCCCCAGTGTGGGGCCTCCTAGGTGCAGTGGCGCCATAAGGTAAGCTGCAACGTTGCGGGCATTTACAATGTATGCAGCTGTTCCCAAAGGTTGGCCTTGCTGATTTTCTGCCTAAGTATCGTTTGTGTATAATGCATTCATGCTGATGTTCTGCAAAATCTGTTTTTATGCCCTATGAGATGCTATAACTATGCCTAATGCTGATGTGTATGCCTAATATCATGTTATCAGGGTCAAGGCTGATTTGCATATGGCTGTGTCCAAACTGGGGTGGTGTGATGAGCAAAAGAATGATCGATTAATTCCAGATTCTTGTGACTAGGAGTGAATGTTTGCAATGTCCAGCATTCCGCCCACACATTTTTTTTGCATATGTCGCCCTAAGTGGGAGAGGTATGCCCAGACATAGGTCCCGTGCTCACTATGCCACTGGATTCAATCTAGCCTGGCTGATGAAGGGTGAGGCCCTGAAACCGGTCCCAGCTTACTTGTTTTCAGACCAGGGAGGACCTTGCTTGGCAGTTCGGGCTGGATTGTTCCCACAAGGAACAGGTTCAAGACTGATTTGCATTTGGCTGGGTCCAAACTGGGGTGGTGTGGTGAGAAAAATAATGATGGATTAAACCCAGATCCTTGTGACTGGGGGTGAATGTTTGCATTGTCCAGCATTCCGTCCATCAATTGTTTCTTTACTTTTAAAAAGTTGGCATTTTTCTGCCCAAGCCAACTATGTCTTCCTACTAGTGTTTTGCATCACATGACTGTGAATGGCTCTCCTGCCTTGGGTTGTGAATTGCTTCCAGACATTGAGACAAAAGAGATCTAGGTGTGAGGGGAGAGGTTCTTCCTGATAGGATTACACTTTTTAATTCTGTGTACACTGTTGCTGCTATTTCAATTATTACCTTGCCGATCCTCTAGTTCTGTACGCTTGGCTGGCTTGCAGCAAGTTAGTGGGGTGCCATTTAGATCAGAGAACTAGTTGTATCCTGCACGCTATAAATGGGCATGCTGACATGACCGCGCAGCCCTACCTAAATTCTGGTAAAGGGTTGTGTTAAAGCTCAGGGGGTAAATTATACTTTTTAATTCTGTGTACTTTTGTTGCTGCTATTTTTATTATTACCCTGCCAATCCTTTAGTCCCATATGCCTGGCTGGCTTCCCACAAGCTAGAGCGTGCCGCTATTTTGGTCAGCGTACTAGTTGTTTATCCTGCACTCTATAAAAGGGCACGCTGATGCGACCGCGCAGCGGATGTGCACATCAGTGGGCCGAATGCAAGCCTGTCTGCGCCTGTCCCTGCATGGAATGTGTTATTTGCCAGAACCCCAGCTCAATTTTCACTTTGAAGCTATTCAAGAGATGTTTTGATAAATATCAGACAGACAAGTACTTAAAGCAAGTGCACACCTATGAATCTTCTAGGGCACACTTCCAAATGACATTGCTCCATGTGCGACTATATTAACCATAGTAAGCAGACGGCTGCCTCAAATCTTTATACTATGGATACATGCTCCCAACCTGCTCACAGTTACAAACCATTGGTCCCCTCACTCACATGCCTGTTACTAAACACTAGGTTGCTCCCTAAACACTTTCATAGGGTGGAATATAATGTCATATTTACGATACTAGGACCGGCTGGTCCAGTATTGATTTGTATAAGAGCCATTTATTTGCTTATAATTCCCCCTAGGATTGGTTTCTCCTATTTTTCTCATTTTTTGATTGTAATGTTTGTTATAATGCTGTTTGTGATGTATTCTTAGTTTTCTGTACTGTTTGATGCAAGAATTTCTTCTTTTTGTACTGTGTAAAGAATTTGTTTTTCATGTATGTACAAAGTATATATAGGTGTGTAAATATTTGATGTATTGTCGTTTTCTGTCATATAGCTTGTGATAATTTGAAAAAGATAAAAAACATTGACACTAAGTAGGATGTCGAGGGGGATCACAATAAATTGATCTTTTCCCTCTTAATAAGTCTGTGGAGATTTTGTGGTTCCGGCAATTTGGGAAAAAATTAGTTCAGCAAAAAACTCAGAGAACTTTTTGAAACAGTTAGCTTATTATCCAACTTTGATGAAAGAAAACAATTCACTCCTGACTTAGCCTTCTGTAATAAACTGACAGATTATCTCTACAACAAAGTAACTACTGTATACGAAGAGTTCTCTAACCATCATAAGGACTCTAGTTCAGATGAGCAAGTGTGCTTTGAGAATAACTTCGAAACCACACAGGCCTGTTTAGAAACATTTAATCAGTTGACCCTGGAAAGAGTAGAAAGGTTTATACTAAGTACGACATCTGAATCTCCATCGGACCCTTGTCCAGCATCAGTACTCTACTTGGTTCCTACCACCATAGCAAGCGAGCTCGCATCACTCCTTAATATTATTCTTGACTCAGGGTCTTTCCCTGATAGCTGAAAAAAATCACTAGTACGCCCTTTTTTGAAAAAACCCTCACAAGACCCTATGGAGGACAGAATTTATAGGCCAAAATCCTGTCTTCCATTTCCATCTAAGGTCCTGGAAAAAGCCCTAAACAAAGACCTGCTACATTTTCTAGAGTCAAACCATAAACTGGACTGCTTGCAATATGGCTCCCAGCTTCGACATTGTACAGAGTCAGCGCTAATTGCAGCCACTGAGGAGATTTGTAAATTAGCAGATGGCAGAGGGCAAGAAATAGTAATTTTGCTGGACCTCTAAGCCGCATTTGATGCGGTGAGCCAGCAAGTTCTCATGCAGCGATGAACTGAAATGAGGATTACAGGTTTGGACTCCAAAATTATCAGCTCATTCTTAGTAAATAGAGAGCAAACCCTAATGTTGGGAATCCCACCGTGTTGTCGTGTGGGGTGTCCCAGGGGCCCTCATTATACCAAACCCTATTCAACATTTACTTTGTCCCACTGACTAAACTTATCCGTCCTTACAGATACACCGCAATCTGTATCGCAGATAATACACTATTAGTGGTGTCATTAACATCAGAGCCAGATAGTGGTGCAAAGATGTTCAATAACTGCATCGCTCGCATCATCAGATTGATGCACAATAACTGTTTGAAACTTAATACAAAAAATATGGAGGTACTACTATTTGGTAAAAATACCATTTTTTCAAACGACGCCTGGTGGCCAGCTTTTGGTGGTCAATGTCAATCCCCAATGAGAAAGGTAAAGAAGCGTGGAGTTATGCTAGTTGATCAACTGACTTTCTCGGACCAGGTCAACCTTACCACATCATCTTGCTTTCTTACTCTGAAATTTCTAAGAAAAGTTCTCCCGTTCATTCCAATGGATCGACAGAAAACAGTGATTGTAGCCTTCGGAGCAAAGAAAAAATGGTACGGAAGTTACAGTCACTCCAAAATGCA
The DNA here is from genome assembly GCF_964263255.1 of Lissotriton vulgaris. Classification (NCBI taxonomy): domain Eukaryota; kingdom Metazoa; phylum Chordata; class Amphibia; order Caudata; family Salamandridae; genus Lissotriton; species Lissotriton vulgaris. The sequence continues at coordinate 635,573,387 of NC_141685.1, read as the reverse complement.
GCAGCATGTCTACTACTTAAAATCCCTAAGTTTAGTCCAGTTTCAAAAGCTATTCGTGATCTGCACTGGCTGTCTGTTCTAGAGTGGATTCAACTTAAGTCATTTTGCATTGTTCACAAGACACTTTACAGTATTGGCCCTGCTCACTTCAATAAATTCATCAGACGTTACACGCCACTGCGTATTCTAAGATCATCATTGGCCTTCCTTCTGGACATTCCCAGGGTACAGACTGTGTGGTAGAAGTTTCCATTACCTCGCCTGTAAATTATGCAACATTTTACCACTTACCCTGAGGACCCAAACCAATGGACAGACTTTCAGAAAATCCCTCAAAACATGGCTATCTTTCATGGGCGCTTTCCACAACTGGTTGCACTGCAGAGGTTCCGGGGATGGGATCATATAGGGATATCGGTATTGGGGGACGTTCAGACGGAATATTGTATGCCACAATCCCAGTTTTTCAAGATCCTTTAGTTCCGACATGCCCTGTCTCCCAGCCTGGAAGGCTTGGAGTCTGTGGCAGAGTTTAGTCCCCTGGAGGCAAAAGTTTTTATGGGCAAGCTCCAGGATTGTAAGATCTCCAGAACATACCAAACCCTAGTTATCCATTGCTCCTCCACGTTGCAGAAACTTCGGCAGGATTGGGAGGGGGATGTAGGTCCCCTGAAGGAGGAGGACTGGGTGGAGGCCGGGCGGCTATAGTGATGCATCTGATCCTGTTTGAATACCTTCATAGGGCCTACTATACATGGAAGCATCTGTGGAAGGCAGGGTTAATTGCCTCTCCGGTGTGCCTTAGATGTAATCGTGGGGAGGGTACGCTGGTGCATACGGTTTGGCAGTGTCTCTCGATAGATCGTTTTTGGAGGGAGGTTCACACTTGTTTATCAGAGATTCTGGGGCGGGACCTCCCCTGTTCGCCAAAGCTTGCCTTATTACACATCATGGAGGGGATAGGCGGCAACTTTAACAAACGCCATTTATTATTGTAGGGTCTTACCTTAGCAAAACGGGATATAGCAAGGGCGTGGAAAACACTGCGGTCCCCTGCAGTAGCTGCATGGAAGAATGGTTTGGATTTCTGCATGGGCCTGGAACAACCCATTTTTATTGCCAGGGGGTGCCCCCAAAAACATTTTAAAATTTGGAAAAGGTGGGCAGATTATCGGGGACTATTCCTGGAGCCGGTTCCAGCAGCACAGGACACGCACTTATAGAGCTCAGGGTTTCTTGCGGAAGATTCAGAGAGTGGGGTAAGATGAAGAACTCCGGTGGATAGCATCAATGCTATATTCAAATGGTTTTGTCTGAGAGTGGCTGTATGGTGCGATTGGGAGAGGGGTTGGGAGGGGGGAGTTCGATTTTATTGTATTTCCTTCAAGCTTCTTTTTCCTTGGTTATCATTATGAAAAATGTCAAGCTCAACATTACATGCTTTGATTATGCAGATGCTCCTGGGTTACAGGGCCCTGCTGTTTATGTGCTATTTGACGAATAATATGTGTTTAAAAAAAAACATGGCTATTCTTACCCAGGTCTTAAGCCAGCGCCTGCCCACACTGGCAACTTCCAGCGCTAAGATGCCTAGAGATTCACACGCTTTATAAAACTCTTCATTCATTCAAAGGATGGCTTGGGAGATGCTATGCCCTTCTCTGATCACACTTCAAAGGACCTTTCTTGCAGCACACACAAAGGAACCTGCCACAAGTTCTGTCCCTTCCATTGTTGTCCTAGACAGTTTGCAGCCAGGACCAGGAAAAGAAGAAAAACTGAACAGAATCAGTTTTGGAGGCAGGCCAAAGAATGCTCCCACACACAGGCTGGCATCGGGTACAAAGTTGAAACTTTCAATACCTCCCATCAGAATACTCCTCTACCTGTGGCAGATCCTGATTAAGAACTGGCATGGTATATGAGGAAGAAGGACAACCCTTCTGTCTGAAGAAGGAATTTTGGACCTTGTTGCCTTGAACCCAGGCTCTCCACAGTGACACTAAAGGTCAGTTGGCTGACCAACTGTTTGAAATACAGGGACACAATAGGCTGCCAGAGGCCTCCCTGCAATGCTATTGCCTAGCTGACAGGCATCAACTGGACCTGCCTGAGCCCTGCTGCAGACCTCTACAGGAGTGAGTCCTGATCCCCAAGAGGTGCCCCCAAGTCCTGAACTCTTGTCAGGCATCAGCGTGAACTTTGCCGGAAGAAAAGGTGATGGTGATCATTGGATGCTGATCTTGGGATGTAAAATAGGATTGTAACAGAGAAACGTGATTTTGATGTATACACATTTCTTGCTGAAATTATTTTCTAGAACGACCTCAGAATGAATTCACATAACGATGGAGGATTCAGTAAACATTATATTTTATTTTTGCAGTCGTGTTTTGTTTGCAGCTACACTCATTTGTTGTGCAGCCACCATTATCTGGTCCCTCTAAGCAAGCTGCCACTTTCCCTAGTGATAAATATAGCCCAATAATTCAAGGAATTTAGAGCAATTCTACTTATAAACATGCATTTATATTTATTACTCTGATGCAAAGGTCAAATTTGAGTTTACTACCAGGGTGAAGCAAAAGAGACATGATTAAAACAGTTTTTACTGCCTCACAAATGTAATCACTCTTAGACAACTTCCCTAATACCCACGAGGTCCTTTCCATGTGATTTTACCATCATGTACTAAAGTAATCTCTTTCATCATGGTATTGACTTTCTTTTCTATGCACACTCACTTTTTCTCATTATACTTCCCTTACTAGCTCTGCCTCAGCGTGACTTGCTTCTTCTTCCTTCCTTGTCTCTCTCTCTCTTTCTGTCTGTCTTTCTTTCTCTATCTCCCTCTCCCCTTCTCTCTCCCCCTTCTTTCTCTCTCTTCTCTTTCTCTTTCTCTTTCTCTCTCTCCTTCCCCCCCCCCTCTCTCTCTCTTCCTCTCTCTGTTCTTCTCTCTCTCTTTCACAGCTTTTGTGTTCTGGAGGTTAATTCTTAAACGTCTCCTACTTAAAACAATATGAACCTCTGGCCCTCTTTCTTGCTTTTTCTCATTCTCCCTTTCAATCTTTTTTCCTTCTTTCACTCCTATCTCGTTCCTTTCTTCCTCTTCCATCTTCCATTTCTCCCTGTTAGCCCCGGGCCTTTCACCTTTCTCAGCTGATATCACGTAGTTCATTGATCATTGCAGTCGTTGTCCCATCAGCTGTCTTGTGTGTCTGAGTGCAAAGCAAACAGGCATCAATAACAGCCAATTTTCACTAGGAAAGGATATGCATATGTCTTTGCTAGGAACAAGCTTTATGACTGACAATAAGTCACTCAGGGGCTGATTCACAAAGACAGACATACACTTTCATGTAAGTTTACGATTTCTTGCTATTCACACAGGGATTTGCTAGTAGTATCTTCAGGAATGCGGAGTCTCTGCACATAAAAATACCTATCTTTTTGTGTGGAGACTCCGCACTAGTAAAGATACGACTCTTAAACCCTTCGTGAATAGCAACCAATCGCACACATACACAAGAGTGTAAGTTTACCTTGTGAATCAGGCCCTCATGTGGAGGAGAGGGTCTTTGAAAAGTATGGGTCAGAGCATATCGGATAATGGACACTGATCTTGGGTTTCTGTGGATATGGCATGGACTCGGTGCAGGAGTAGATATTACCGGAATTGTACAATGGATGAGAAATGAAACTCATGAGCAATGATACTTATGTTAATCTGAGACAAGATCCTCTAGAGGAAGGAGTATACCAGCGACTGACAGTGGTAAGACAAAAGAAAGGAACCGGGAAAGTAGTTAATCAGGAGAGTGACATTGTGAGTGGCTACAAGTACAGTACATGGGTGAATAAGGGTTTGGTCTGTTGTCTGGTAAGAAGCCGACCTTACCAATTCATAATTCTTACTAACTGCATACCAAGATATGCACAGCCACCTCCCTCTTGATGTTCAAATCCATCATAGAGAATCACCTTCTAGAAATCTGTTCATTTGCTGAGATCACTCATTTCTATTTTACCTGCATATTCTGGTGCTGTACACAATTTCGTTCAGGATACATTCAAAGCCTCACTAGCTCCTTATTCTGTATCTGCATTTGCGTGCACAGCGCTCTGACAACCTGGTTAGATTTAATAGCTCTATATAAAAACTAACTAAATAAAAAACACAAAGTATAATTAGTATTGCGTCTCATTTCATGTATGGAGAATTCACGCCGTGAGTGGACGAGGGCCACATCGAGGGTGCTGAGGGAAGAGGGTGAACAGAAAAACAAAGCGGCATATTATCAAGGACCGGTGTTAAGATTATCGCCGTATTAATGGCAGGAAACTGCCGATAAAATGGCGATAATGGGCTTGATAACACGCCCTTGTTAATTCCCATAGAAGCCCATGTTAACACAAGAACATGGGCTTCTATGGGAATTAACAAGGGCGTATTATCAAGCCCATTATCGCCGTTTTATCGGCAGTGGCGATAATTTTAACACCGGTCCTTGATAATATGCCCCAAAGAGTCAACGTGTGTGAAGGAATGAAGAGAGCGCTCGATTTGGGCATAATTGTCCTGTTTCCTGGGAAGCAGCTAGCTACTCAGGATGCAGAAAGCAATTGAATAATAAGGCAAGGCTGGCCATAAAATGCATTGCAAACTTTGGTCAATATGATGGACACTCTTCAGGATGGGATAGTTTTGTTATTGTTTTGGGAAAACCAGTATTATTGTGTTCATATATTAACTGATTTATTACACTTTGGAATCACTCTTTACAATAAATATTGTCTGCGGGTGCTGGCCGTATGTACAGCCTATTTTTTAGAAAGAAAAGATGCAAGGTTTTAGCATCTGCTCCCCAGAACCATTAGTGATGTGAACTATTAAACGAAAATACATTCCATGGCAAGCTATCTGAAGTTTCATTGATCAAGAGATGGACCGAAAATTGTATTTTAGTTTTAAAAAATTCCTTGCTTAAAAGTCAGTATTGAAGGTAAAACAGCTTGAAGCCCTCTAATATAGACTACATTATATTTCATCTTATTCTCTGTAAATTCGTTATTGAATATTTTCAATGTCCGTTTAATAATGTAAAGCTTTATTTCATTAAATATGTTTATATTGAAATAAATGGCATTCTCATTGAATATATTGCTTCGTATGTTAATAGTGTCTTCTTCAATACCATCATTAACTGGAATATTGCAAGTTAGTCATTCTTTTCAAGTTAGCTTAAGTGCGGTCGTCTCAGTAGGCAACTTCATCAAGTCCATGGGGCCAATGGATGATGTCTCAGCTGAAGGATTTTAAGATTTCATGCGCAGCACTTCAATGAAGTGTTAATGGACTGTCATACAGCAGGAGGCCTGGATCCAGGGAATGCGCTGTAATTGGCGCTCAGGATCCCCTGACACAGGTGTGAAATGCCACAGACTGCTGCCTACCCAAAGCCCCTCAGAATGTCCTCCTCGCAGTCAAGTAGGGAGCAAGGTCTTCAGGTACAGCACAGTACAATGCAATCCCATTGTCTGCTAAAACAGAAGGCTTGAGGAAATATTGGTTACGGTCGCAGAAAACATAAAAATATAAGATCAGAGCGCATAGTTTATTAAATCCAAGTTATTTTTCTCTTGCCTCAGCAAACAAAATGCTTTCTCCACTGCCTGCGATGTAATACAATTTCTGTTTTATTAGTTTAGCGTTTTATATAAATCGTATCATAAATCTTCTATTTTTGTCCTAGGTATTTGATATGTGAACTTAACACTACCGAACAGCAGCTTTTTTAAGGGAACATTTTTTTGGCAACAGCTTCTTGAACTGGAGTGCAGTTAATGATGAGTATGGTGGTACGGAGTATGGTTGGCACTAAATGTGACAAAGTTTCAAGGTTAATTGTATTTGCTTAGTAATTAAAACCATTGCAAAACAATTAATTCACCACTGCAAAACAGTTTGCAAGCATTCAAATTCATTTCCTAAAACCGGCTTACTAGAATCAGCAAATTCTCAATTACAATTTCAGCTATCCTAGTTATAAAATATGGTCTGACCTTATGCACAAGAAAAAAGCAAAGTAAGTTCTGCCTGGATAAGCTGGTTCTTGTGATATAGGGCAGTCCCTCACTATATCTCTGCAAAGACCTATTAAGGAGGAGAAATTTACCAGTTATTAAAATGTAAAAAAACCATTGTGCCTCTGGAATGTCTTCTTAATGAAATGTTGGGCCTCCCTGCTTCTACCTGGCTTCTATGGCCATTGCCTTTTCTCCACGAACTTGACAAATGTTACCAGTTTGCAGTTGTGTTAAATTCGAAAAATTAAAGTAAGCACTCGCAGCCTCCCTACATAACCTTGTCCCTCTCGTGATGAACTCCCTGTTTAGTAGTTTCTGACGTTCTTCTAAGGTGGCTTTACAGATGCACAACATGTGTATGCTGTCCTCGGGGGCCTCATCGCAGAGCCTACATTTGGTCCCGCGGTTCTTTCTTCATCAGGGCACGTAGTGCATTAGACCTGGCATTAACCCTTACCTGAGTTTCAAGATCTGTTATTTTATGTGGATACTATGGGATGTTGCTTGGTAGCCTTGGGGTGGGGTAGTTTCTTGTCATTGAAGATAGGGAGCTACCCGTAGCTCCATCTTGTCAAAGTCTGCTTGTCATCCAGTAGAGACTTTGCTTAATTGTTTGATTTTATAATTACTTTCAACTTGCTGAGGCTCAGAATTTGGGCCAAGGCAATTAAGAGGTCTATAGTGTTGAGTGACTTTTGTAAGAAAGCTCTCATGGGTGATCTATACTTTCCCTTTATTTCTAGCCAGAGATAGTGACCTAAGGAGCCATCCTTTACAGAGATAAGGTTTTACCAACAACTCACGAAAGCCACCTATCTTTCCAAACTTTTTTTAACCAATCCTAACTACAGCTTAAATTTTGCAGGAGACACTTATGCCGCTAGACAGAAGACTACCTTGCACATTTCTGAGACTGTAGCTTTGAGCGTCACACTGTCCCTGCCCCTCAGGGCCTCATTCCAATAAACTAACATTAGGAGGGTTCTAGAATGTGACACCTGCAAGATTGGACAGAAAAAGGCCCCCTACATATTCCTGTGGAGCAGTCCCAGGCCGGCTCCAGTGCTTTGCTTTTCCATTTTATTTCTTCCATTTGAGCTACAAATCTCCCATTAGGACTGATGAGGAATCCCAGATATTTATACACATTGGTTTGTTCCAATTTTATGCACCCAAACCCCTCTCATGTTTTTTCTTCTCTTTCCTTTGAAACGTGAGGGTTCAGGTCTTTTTCATGTAATAGTTAACACATTATTGTTAAAATATTCCAAAGTTGCATCAAGGAGCCGCTGCAGTCCCACTTTTGTCCTGCTTATCAGAACTAAATATTCCACATATAAGAGGTTTGATGTAATGAATCCCCCCCATTTTGGCACAGGGCTATCTGTTTTATTGAGTAAAGGGGGTAGATCCAAAAGAAACAGATTAAAAAGTGTAACACCAGCACATATCCTTGTTTTAGACTCTGGACAAGCAAGAGCTGTTCCAACCCAGCAAGTATTTGGCATAATTTACTAAGGCTCACTCTGTCAAATACAGATTTATAGTCTATAAAACATAGGTGAACAGGCCGTTTATATGACATTGCGAAGTCGCTTAGCAGAGAAAAGGCCACAATGTTGCTTATAGACCATATTCTTTTTGTAAAACCAGTCTGGTTTGAGGGGCTATTGTAATGATCCTCAGCCAAGCTTGAAGAGTGGTTCTAACTTCTATGCCCAATACGTAGGTTATTCCTTGAAGACCGAAAAGCCAAGTCCGGTTTGGCCCTGGCCCTCTTCTCGACGACGCCCTTCAGTGATGTGCCTCTTGATGTTCTGTGTGGTGATTGTTTGCACAAGTTCTGTTTAGCTTTCAAAATGATAACTGGATTAATGGTTGACTCACTGTTTAGCCTTATTGTTATAGAAGTGATAATGTTCCAGCATTGTTCTCTTGTCCTGTTCAACCTTTCATGCCATGATTTCCCTTTCTGCAATACTTCTAGGAGATGTGAGCTGATGTTCTTTTCCAAAGTTGTTTCTTGTGATAGCACGGTGATCTTATCTCATCTGTAAAGGAGCATCATAATCACGCATGAAGCACACCTGCATATAATCATTTGTTGTATTAACGGGAAGTGTTAGAATTGTGAAATGTATTAACATGGAAAGGTGATATGTTTTAGGCCTTTGAGAAGTAACATGGAGATTTAAAGTAGAAAGTCAATGTAATTAGCATAAAACATTAACATGAAGATTGTAGTATATGCCACTGCCAATTATCAATGTACTAAATATGTTTATTAATTGCGTCATTTTACATGTAAGTAAATCCATTAATTGAAAGTTCCTTATTTTTCATGCAAATTCGTAAACCTCACATGATGCTTTTTTATGTTGGCGAATTTTGTAGGCCTGAAATTCAGTTCCCTGGAAACTATTGCTTTAGAATTAACAGTTTGAATTTTATGTGTGCTGTGGAATTTGGTCTTTCCCACGTTTGGTGTTGCAAGTGAAAGAAGAGCTCTTGTTAGTTAGAATATTTTTTTTGTTTTGTTTTACTAGTCAGGCAATGAGAGAAGAAGTTAGAATCTTGTGGTTTGAGTCCATAAAGGAAGGTTGTTGTGTTTACACCAGAAAAGGCCTGCGAACCAAGGACAAAATCTAGCAAGAAAAGAACACAGTTGCCCCATGAAAAAACATCCCTCAGGATTCTACACAGAACAGATGTCATGACTAGAACTGCTTTCTGGGACTATTACCTACGAAAAATGTGTTGTTGGGAATATGAAAAGGGCCCCACTTCTCTTTTTCCTTCAGAGAGAGAGCATCTTAGAGCAAGCTCAGTCTTGGTAGCTTTATGCTACATGACCCATTGATTGTGGAGAGACTTATTAGGAAGCCTCCACATACTGACACCTTTTATCTTTTTGTTCGCTGGAGAAGCTTAAGTAGGAATGCCACTTTAGGGTAGAGTGGGAATAGATTTAATGCTCTTCACTCACCAACCCCGAAGCAGGGAAACTTGGATTCATGCTTTCTGATCTTCTGCTTCTTGAACTAATAGTATTAAACATGCTGCATCATCTAACCTGGATAGGCCGATTTGATTTCATGCTAATTCCGATGTATTTCTACCTTCTCATTTTGAGATGTCTATATGCTCATGGCTTTGTAACAAATCAACTAACTTGTGGTTACTGTTTGTTCAAGAGGATTATTAATTTGTTGATTGGTCACCTAGTGACATTTCTCCCCTTTACACTTTCATGCTGAGAAAAAGAACCATCGAATTGTGATTCTAGACCTAGTGGGCCTGGCCCTTTCACTTGTGACCTTGAATATGAGTGTGCCATTCTGCATGAGTAAATTAAGTCCCTTGTATTGAAATGAGTGGTTAGAAAGTTGGCCCAGGTAGCTTCTGATATATATGAGCTGCGCATCCGCAGTGAGGGATTATTGATACTGTTTCCTGTCCACCAAAAGTTGGCTGAGTTACTTCTTTTTGCTTCACATAATAATTTTGCCCAGAAACTTAATTACTAATATTCAACAGCTCCCAATTTTACAGTTGTAAATATCTTTTTGCTTTCCTTAAGTTGTGCCAAAGTAGATGATGGATGGAGCGTTAGAGCAAATCAAACACCCACCCCCAGTCAACTGACCCGGGTTTACTCCACCATCATTCTTTAGCTCACTCCACCGCCCCAGTTCAGACATGGCCATATGCAAATCAGTCTGACCCTGTTACTCAAGGGAACAGTCCAGCCAGAACTACAAAGCCACTTCTTCTTTGAACCGGAAACAAGCATCCTGGGACCGGTTTCGGGTTTATAACCCTCTTGAATCCAGTGGCAGAGTGATCAAAGGACCCACGTCTGGGAACACCCTGCCAACTTAGGGCAATCAAAGCGATACGAAAGGGGATGATGGACGGAGAGTTTGAGCAAATCAAAAACACTCACCTCCAGTCAACTGATCTGGGTTTAATCCATCATCATTCTTTAGCTCACTCCACCGCCCCAGTTCAGACATGGCAATATGCAAATCAGTCTGACCCTGTGCCTCATGGGAACAGTTCAGCCCGAACTGCCAAGCCATGTCTTCCCTAGACCAGAAACAAGCATCCTGGGACCGGGTTCGGGTTCATAACCCTCATCAGCCAGGCTATCTTGAATCCAGTGGCAGAATGATCAAGGGACCCACGTCTGGGCATTTCCTGCAAACTTGGGGAGATCAAAGCGATACCAAAGGGGATGATGGACGGAGTGTGTGAGCAAATGAAACACTCACCCCCAGTCAGCTGATCTGGGTTTAAACCATCATCATTATTTAGCTCACTCCACCACCCCAGTTCAAGCATGGCCATAAGCAAATCAGTCTGACCCTGTGCCTCATGGGAACAGTCCAGCCCGAACTGCCAAGCCACGTCTTTCCTGGACCGGAAACAAGCATCCTGGGACTGGTCTCGGGTTCATAACCCTCATCAGCCAGGCTATCTTGAATCCAGTGGCAGAGTGAGCAAGGGACCCTCGTCTGGGCATACCCTGCAAACCTACTGCGATCAAAGCGATACCAAAGGGGATGATGGACGGAGCGTTTGAGCAAATCAAACACTCACCCCCAGTCAACTAATCTGGGTTTATTCCATCATCATTCTTTAGCTAACTCCACCACCCCAGTTCAGACATGGCCATATGCAAATCAGTCTGAACCTGTGCCTCATGGGAACAGTCAAGCCCGAACTGCCAAGCCATGTCTTCCCTGGACCGTAAACAACCTCTTGGTACAGGTTTCAGGTTCATAACCTTTATCACCCAGGCTATCTTGAATCCACTGGCAGAGTGAGCAAGAGACCCAAGTCTGGGCATACCCTGGCAACTTAGAGCGATCAAAGCGATAACAAAGGGGATGATGGACGGAGCGTTTGAGCAAATCAAGCACTTACCCCCAGTCAACTGATCTGGGTTTAATCCATTATCTTTCTTTAGCTCACTCCACTGCCCCAGTTCAGACATGGCCATCTGCAAATCAGTCTGACCCTGTGCCTCATGGGAACAGTCCAGCCAGAACTGCCAAGCCATGTCTTCCCTGGACAGGAAACAAGCATCCTGGGACCGGTTTCTGGTTCATAACCCTCATCAGCCAGGCTATCTCGAATCCAGTGGTAGAGGGAGCAAGGGACCCACATCTGGGCATACCCTGCCATCTTAGGGTGATCAAAGCGATAACAAAGGAGAGGATGAACGGTGCGTTTGAGCAAATCAAACACTCACCTCCAGTCAACTGATCTGGGTTTAATCCATCATCATTCTTTAGCTCACTACAGCACCCCAGTTCAGACATGGACATATGCAAATCAGTCTGACCCTGTGCCTCATGGGAACAGACCAGCCGGAACTGACAAGCCATGTCTTCCCTGGACCGGAAACAAGCATCCTAGGACCGGTTTCGGGTTCATAACACTAATAAGCCAGGCTATCTTGAATCCAGTGGCAGAGTGAGCAAGGGACCCACGTCTGGGCATACCCTGCCAACTTAGGGAGATCAAAGTAATGATGGACAGAGCGTTTGAGCAATTCAAACACTCACCCCCGCTAACTGATCTGGGTTTAATCCATCATCAATCTTTAGCTTGCTCCACCAACCCAGTTCAGACATGGCCATAAGCAAATCAGTCTGACCCATGCCTCATGGGAACAGTCCAGCCCGAACTGCCAAGCCATGTTTTCCCTGGACCGGAAACAAGCATCCTGGGACCGGTTTCAAGTTCATTACCCTCATCAGCCAGTCTATCTTGAATCTAGTGTCAGAGTGAGCGAGGGACCAATGTCTGGGCATACCCTGCTAACTTAGGGCAAACAAAGCATTACCAAAGTGGATGATGGACAGAGCGTTGAGCAAATCAAGCACTCACCCCCAGTCAACTGATCTGGGTTTAATCCATAACCATTCTTTAGCTCAATCCACCACCCCAGTTCAGACATGGCCATATGCAAATCAGTCTAACCTTGTGCCTCATGGGAACAGTCCAACCTGAACTACCAAGCCATGTCTTCCCTGGACCAGAAAAAAACATCCTGGGACAGGTTTTGGATTCATAATCCTCATCAGCCAGGCTATCTTGAATCCAGTGGCAGAGTGAGCAAGGGACAACGTCTGGGCATACCCTGCCAACTTAGGGCAATCTAAGCGATACCAAAGGGGATGATGGACGGAGCGTTTGAGCAAATCAAACACTCACCCAGTCAACTGATCTGGGTTTAATCCATCATCATTCTTTATCTCACTCCACCACCCCAGTTCAGACATGGCCATATGCAAATCAGTCTGACCCTGTGCCTCATGGGAACAGTCCAGCCCGAACTGCCAACCAATGTCTTACCTGGCCTGGAAACAAGCATCCTGGGACCGGTTTCGGATACATAATCCTGATCAGCCAGGCTGTCTTGAATCCGCTGGTAGAGTGAGCAGCGGACCCACGTCTGGGCATACCTTGCCAACTTAGGGCGATCAAAGCGATACCAAAGACACAGTTTGACTGTTTCAGTGATATTTTTTGTCTCATCTGCCACCAAGAAAACCACTAGAAACAAGAGAGATTTTGAGTGTGTGTGAACTGGAGTTTGGCTGACGGTCTACGTGTACTGACATTTGGCTGGCATTTTGCTGGCAGTGTGGGGGGACTTGCACTTGGCTAATGTTGTGTGTAGACTGGCACGTTTGATGACGGTGTGTGTAGATTCGCTCTGCCTGGTGGTGTGCCTAGAGTGGTGTTTAGCTGGCGGTGTACATGGACTGGCACCTGACTGATGGTGTGCATATATGATGCTTGGATGGCATTGTGCAGGGATGGCGCTTGGCTGGCAGTGTGCATGGATATTGCTTAGCTGACTGTGTGCATGGATGGCACTTGGCTGGTGATATGCGTGGATGGTGCTTTGCTGGTGTGCATAGATGGTGGTGTGCGTGGACTGAATCTTGGCTGGCGGTGTGGCTTGCATGCAACACCCAGTGTTTTCATACCCAGAATCCCTAGATGGTCGCAGAGCCAGGGACCAAAACTGCAGGTGACTCCCTTGCAAAACCAGGTAGTTCTACGATTGATAATTTGGAAGTTTCCACAGTACGCTTTGTGCCATTTCTTGTCGTGGGTACTTGGCCTACCCTGCACCTTTCTGCACAAAACAATCATATGATGCATTTTACTCTTCCTACATGTGCTGCATTTTGCCGCACACATTGAAAGAGGAAGTAGCAAAGAGAAATGTATGTATTTCTCCTCATTACACTTCACCTGGGAAGGTTTAGCATTTTGCACATTACTAGGTTTACTAGACTTAGCTTATTTGGGATTGCACCAAAAACCATTTCACTTCCTCTATATTTACTATGCCACTCAGAGCCAAGCACGATGGCTCTACATGGCATGGAAAAATCTGACTTAAGAGGGTCCATGCAAGGGCAACACAATTCCTTCATCAATTGGGCCCCTAGTTTTGAAGACTATTTTGGAATATATTCTAGAGGGAATAAAATTCCCACAGATTTTTGGAGGATTAATCATTGTTAAAAATTTCTAATCCAAGCCAATAGCATAGGAAAATAATGCAGCATTTGTGACATTGTTATCCCAGGTAAATCCGAACCATATACCAAACACAATTTAGAACACTGGTAGAACTAATCAAGTCATTCGGCATATCAGTCATCAATTATGCTGATGACACCAAATTGATTTTCTCACTTGAGGGCACTGAGACAGTTTTGAGGGACACCTTTCACCGCTGCATGTCGGCGACAGCTGATTGGTTACGAGCTAACTCACTCCAATTTAATGGATCGAAAACGGAAGTACTCCACTGTTCCCTAGACCGCCTCCCCCGCGGGCTACTGGACAATTTTTGGCCCACTTCTATCCCGGGTTCGGTGGAAGCTGCTAAATCGGCTCGTAATTTAGGAGTTCAGTTTGAACCCAACTTACAGCTCGATGCCTCTGTAAAAAGGACCGCAGCGACCTGCATGGGCTTGTTGCGTGCCCTACGGAAGATTCTACCAATACTTCCCCGAGATGCCAGAGCAGAGGTAGTGCGGAGTTCCATCCTCAGTAGGTTAGACTACTGCAACGCACTACTTCTGGGAGCCCCTAAGACCCTGATCTTAAAGTTGCAGAGGATCCAAAATATGGCTGCTAATCTGGCTCTGTCTTTGCCACGATCGGCCTCATCGTCTGCAGCATTAGCTGATCTGCATTGGTTGCCGGTCCAACAGTGGATTGCCTTCAAGGCTTTATGCCTTGTATTTAGGGCCCTGCATGGACTAGGACCAATACCAATTCAAAACCTTTTCTCATGGTACCAAGCTGCTAGACCTTTGAGATCCTCTTCGGCGTTCCTGGCAAGAACTCCCAGGATTAATAGGGTGAGGATGGGCGGCCGTGCCTTTAGTTTCACAGCCGCCACGCTATGGAATACCTTACCTTTGGAATTGAGGAGCAGACAAGATCTGCCCTCCTTTAAAAGGGACCTTAAGACCTACCTGTTCCCAAGAGCAATGTAAACTACACCTCGCCTGACGGTTAGACATGGTCTCAGCGCCAGGATACCCTTTCGGGTGACAGCTGCGCTTAACAAGCATCAAATACAATACAATACAATACAATACAATACAATTATGAAGTTAGACGAGGAGTTAGAGGTGCACCACTGACATAGCACGGAGCACGCAAATTTCACTTTCATAACCTAAAACCCCTGCTCCTATGCATTTAGAGTTATTCTACTAGACCTGGTCGAGGAAATAGTATAGAATTGTTTTCTGGAAAAAAGTCATTACTCCTCCTTGCATTTCTAAAATTCCTCTCACAAAATGTGAATGCACATTAAAGATGGAGTATCTGAGTATCCTGAGGAGAGACACTTCTGAATAATGCATTGCTCTTCAGGATTGTAAAAGTTGCTAAACAATCATGACTACCTATAAAACTGTGTAAATATGTTTTGACCTAATTTGGGCATTTTTGCATGATTTATCACATTTTGAAATGTTTTTTATTTCGTTTTTTAAACAAAAATGTTAAGCTCAATCACTAAAAATAGGACACCAACTTGGTTACTTACCATTCTCACTAGGTAGATGCTTGCACATGGCAATGAAAACCTAGAACTACTTGGCAAGAGTGTGTGTCAGCTACTCTAGCAGGTTACACAGATTTGCAGTGAATGTGAGAGGAGCAATATTTTTTATTTCATTATTTTAACAAGTCCACTGATTCTGGCGAGCAGGAGTCTGTGTTCAGGCATTGATCAGAGCAGCTTGGCAGCTACCTTCACCCATATTTGCTGCTTCTATGCTATGAGAATTCTTGGTACTAGCAGGTGCCACCTGGAGATTCTATGTCCCAGATATATCAAGTCTTAGTTTTGTTGATATAAGGACAACACAACTGCTTCAGTAATATTTTGAAAGCCACACAAGGGCCATATTTGCTTGCGTGCATGGCTTTCTGAAATTATTTCTGGCAACAGGGTGGCTTGAGTTGCTTTACATTTCAGGCTGGGAGGTGTTCCATGGGAGGATCATGGGCATTCCCATGCAGCCATCCTTGGATTCTGCTGCATGCCCTGATTTAAGAAAGCTGGTAAATCTGGAAATGCATCAAAATGCTACTCTTTTCCTAGTGAGGCGTAATGAGGAGGAATGTGTTTCTCCTTGTTGCCTCCTGTTTCTATGAGTCACATACACTACATCACAGATAGAAAGAGGAACGTGCCTCTAAGGATTGTTTCTGTGAGGGAAGATATCCCTCCCAGCACAAAAATAATGCTGCCCTTAGTATAGGCACCCTTGCACTATGATGCAAGGGTGCCTGCTTTTGCGCTAGGCAGCACATGGTGTACCTGCGCAAGGACAGAGCAGAAATGGTCCCTATCTTCATAAATATGGAGCATTTCTGCTCTCTCCCTCTTACACAAAGCACAGCAGCAACCTTTCTTGCTGACCTATGTTGCATGAAAGATTAGTAAATATGCATTTCAGGATAAGAGGGAGGGGTAATGGCACTTGGATGTTTTCCATGGTAGAATAATGAATTGGACAGTCCTCTTATGCTGGCCAGGAGAACATATTGACTGTCTCAAAAGCCATATACTGAAGAATAAGTTGTTGCTCTGGCATGTTCCAACATATTAGATTGTACTTTAAAAGAAATAGACCTCTGGATGAAAAGTCTAAGCAACATTTGGCAAACAGGAGACAGAACTGAGTGGGGACTAATTATTTTATTGATTGCAAGTAAGCATCTCTTACTCACCTGCACCAGGAGTGCTTTGTTCCATGAGATTACTGCTGAGTGCAGATATAATATGCATAGTATGCAGGCAGGTATTTGCTGCTTTACAATTGACGAATGGAAGTGAAACAATACTTCCAATCTGAAATATGCATGTTCATTGCTTTCAAGTCATGTTTTTTGACAGTCAGTTGTTCAGGTGAGCATCCTGAGTACCTTAACCCTTTCTGCAGCCGGACCTCCAAATTCCCCCCCCCCCCCCCGGTGACACACCCTTTTTTGACTATTTGGGGTAGTTTGCATCTAGACCCTGATAACTTTCTAGCCACACAAGGTATCCATGCCAAGTTTGCGTCATTTTCTTCCATCATCTTAAGGATTGTAAAGGTTCCCAGGGTGTGTGGATTCCCCAGGAGGGGATCGAGAAATTAGGCAAAATAGAGCTAAATTTGTTTTTTCAGGGGGAGGGGGAATGGGAAAAAAGGCTGCAGAAGACAGCATCTGATTTTTCGCCTGCAAATGGTATCAACAAAGGGTTTGTGGTGCTGAAATCACCATCTTCCCAGCTTTCAGAAACTGGCAGACTTTTGTCAGAAAACCATTTTACTTGGACATAGCCTATTTTTCAAATCTTTTGTGCTTTCAACCTATTCAACCTATTTCCAGTTAGTGGTAGAAATGGGTCTGAAACCAATAATGGATCCCAAAAGGCTATACATTGCTGAAAAGTAGACCAAATTCTGAATTCAGCAAGGGGTCATTTGTAAAGTTTCAAGGTTTTCCTATGGAAAGTAACAGTAGAGTTTTGAAAAATTTATACCGTTACGTCCGCAGGACACTTATGGTTGCAGGGTTACAATAGGCTTGTAGGTTCAAAGGTACCCAGAGCCAATAACTGAGTTGCACATTGCAATGTTTTTTCATTGTGTACCGGTTAAACAGTAATTCATTGGGTTAATGTTAATGTTAATGACATTTATAAAGCGAGCTGCTACCCAAGGGCCTCCTGGCGCTATGTAAGATGTCCACCTAAGGCCTGGTCACGGGGTTACTTTGAGCATTATGAGTTGAAAAAACAGGTTCTCAGGGCCTACCTAAAAACGATCAGCTCTGTTATGCCTCCGAGAGAGAGAGGAAGGGAATTCCATGCTTTGGCGGCGCCTACAAAAAAACTCCTGCCTCCCCAATTGGCTTTTTTAGCCAATGGAATGCGAATGAGTTTATCTTCTGAAGAGCGCAAGGATCTTATAGGAACAACATAAAGTGTGAAGAATTGGTATCGATTAAACCAATGTATTTCTGAAATTGGAAACAGACATGAAATTTAGTAGCAGTGGTTATTAGTGCATCACTGAATTTGTGGTTACCCATATTAGCATGAATTATGGGGGCTTGTCAAAATTGACTTCTTTTTACACACTATCTTATATTTGGAAGGAATAAATGCATGGAAAGAGAAATAGTAATAACATTTGTTCTACTATTTTGTGTTTCCCTTAGACTCCCAATAAAAATGGTACCTCACTAGTGTGGGTAGGCTTAGTTCCCGCGACAAGAAACAACCCAAAACACAATGGGGACACATCACATTTTTCCAGTGAAAACTGACCCTTTTTTGCAATGTGCATAGCTGTGGATTTTGGGCTTAACTCAGCCGGCATCTACATAAACCTAGCAAACCTGTACATTTCTGAAAACTAGACACCAAGGTAATTCCAGGATGGTGTGACTTCTGTTGCTCTCACCAGGTTCTAATACCCAGAAGTCCTAGCAAACCTCAAACTTTGTAAAAAAGAAAACAGATGTTAGTCAAATGTCTGTGATGGAAAGCACTGGAATCTGTGGGGAGCCACACACTTCCACCCACCCAGCATTCCCCCAAGTCTGGCGATAAAAATGGTGCCTCCCTTGTGTGGGTAGGCCTAGTGCACGAGACAAGAAATGGCCCAAAACACAATGTAGACGCATCACATTTTTCCAGTGAAAACAGACCCTTTCTTTGCAATGTGCCTAGCTGTGGTTTTTGGACTCTAGTTCACCTGGCACCAAGGGAAACATAGCAACCCTGTATATTTTTGAAGGCTAGTCACCAAAGGAATCCAGTATGGGGTGACTTGTGTGGCTCTTAACAGGTTCTGTTAAGCAGAATCTCTTGCAAACCTCAAACTTTGTCCCAAAAAAACATTCCCCTCACATTTCTGTGATGGAAAGCTCTGGAATCTTAGAGGAAACACAATCTTCCACACACCCAGCATACCCCAAGTGTCCCGATAAAAATGGTAACTCACTTTTGTGATTAGGCTTAGTGCACGCAACAGGAAACGGTCCAAAACACAACGTCGACACATCACATTTTTCCAGTGAAAACATCCCTTTTCTATGCAATGTGCCTATCTGTGGATTATGGGTCCTAGCTCAGCCGACACCTAGAGAAATCGAGCAAACCTGTACATTTTCTTAAACTAGACACCAAGAGAAATCCAGAATGGGGTGATGTTCGGCTACTACCAGGTTCTGTCACCCAGTATCCCTTGCAAACCTTGAACTTTGTAAAAATAAAAAACATTTTCCTCAAATTTCTTTGATGGAAAGTTCTGGAATCTGGGTAGAGCCACACACCTTCATCAATCCAGCATTACCCTAAGTCTGCTGATAAAAATGGCATCTCACTTGTGTGGGTGGGCCTAGTGCCTGGCACATGAAATGGTCCAAAACTTACTGTGGAGACATCAAAATCATTTATCACGAGACAACCTAGTTTTGCAAGGGAGTCATCCATGTTTTTGGTCACACGCTTGACAGCCATCTAGGGAAACCTACCAAACCCAGATATTTCTGAAAACTAGACACCCAGGGGAGTCCAGGGGGGTGTAGCGTGCATGGATCCCCAATGTTTTCTTAACAAGAGTCCCCTGCAAACCTAAATGTTGCTTAACCCCTCCCCTGCCGATGACGGAACCGCTCCGTCATCAGCCGCGGTCCCTCTGTGCTGATGACGGAGCGGTTCCGTCATGGCCCGGCCGCCGAGCCTGCGCAGCGCATTTTATTGAGCGGGCGGGGCCGTGACGGAACCGCTCCGTCATGAGCACAGCGCAACCAAAACTGGTAAGGGAGCGGTTCCGTCACCAGCATGTGCCCACCGCTCGGCCGCCCTCCCCCCTAAGCACTGCGGCGGAATAGCCGCCGCAGTGAAGGGGTTAAAAAATCAAATGTTCCTTGAATTTCTGCATGGTAAAGTTGTGGCATCACTAGGCCGACACAAATTTCCTACCACTCAGCATTTCCCCAGGTCTCTAAATAAAAATAGTACTTCACTTGTCTGGGTGAGCCAAGTACCGGCAACAGTGAAGGGCCCATAACATGTAGTGGAGACATCAAAATGATGCGTCACAAAATGACCTTGTTTTGCAAGGGGAGCACCTGACTTTTGGGCACCGGGCTAGGCGGCAGGAGGTGCAGAAAGAGAGCAAGAATGCATCATATCTCAGTAGATATGGTGCATTCCTACTCTAATCCTGTCACACAATGTGGTGCAGGAACTTGTCTTTTTGTGTTCTAAGAGTTTTTAGTAAAACTAGTCTGAGATTTTGTAGCAGCGAGACTTCTAGAAAGACGTGTTGGTCTTCGATGCTGCCGGCTATTCTAGGTACAATTATTTTGAAGACTTCATTTGTTTGGCTTTTCCTGTATCACCACTTAGAGTCAAGTCCTTTTCTCAAGTTCATGACGTTTGTGCAGTTTTTATCTTTGCATTTTCATTTTAATCTGGTCTTCGATCATGTTTTGCCTTTATTGAAATATAAGATGTGTCACTAATCTTTTTAAAAAAAGCATTTTATTATTTATTTATGTGCACTCTTATATAGCGAGACCTAGTCCCTGAAGTGCCTCAGAGTACTTTAATTAGGTGAGAAACCGAGCATAAGTAATAACTTCCAACCAGTGGTTAAATAGACGTGCAGCTAAACAGCACAACTCTGAGTGAACATTCTCAAAACAAAATTATGGCCAAGTAACAAAGAACATTACAGACAGAAAACGTGAAGCTTCCCTGAGAAAACCAAGAAGAACGTTTTCATAAATTAATGATTTATGGTCAAGAGTTTTTTATGAGGGGATATGCTGTTGGAAAGGAAGGTCTCTTTTGAATACCTTATAGAAGGAGTTGGTTGTAAAAGCAGTAGATATGACATGCCATACTTTGCACGCGTTCCCAGGAAGGCTTGATTATGAGTTTATTAAAGGTTAAAAGGTATTATTTCGTTTTTTAAAGGTAGGGATTTTCACTTACAGAGAGTTGGTACCTCAGCTAGCAAACAAAACAGGTGATGGACCGAATGTGGATCAATGTCACACATTCACCCCAGTCCAAAGATCTGGGCCCAAATCCATCGTTTTTTTGCACTCCACACCACCCTGGGTTAGACAATGGCGATATGCAAATCAGCTCTGACCCTGTGCCCCATGGGAATAGTCCAGTCCGAACTACAAAAGCCATGTCCTTCCCAGAACGGAATCAAGCATCCGAGGACAGGACCGGTTTCGAGGTAACACCTCTCATCAGCCCGGCTAGCTTGACTCCAGTGGTGTGGAGTGCCTGGGCCCCACGTCTGGGCATCCCCAGCACACTTATGGCGGAATTTGCAAACAAAACAGGTGATGGACCGAATGTGGATCAATGTCACACATTCACCCCAGTCCAAAGATCTGGGCCCAAATCCATCGTTTTTTTGCACTCCACACCACCCTGGGTTAGACAATGGCGATATGCAAAAAACATTCTCAAAACAAAATTATAGCCAAGTAACAAAGAACATCACAGACAGAAAACGTGAAGCTTCCCTGAGAAAACCAAGAAGAACATTTTCATAAATTAATGATTTATGGTCAAGAGTTTTTTATGAGGGGATATGCTGTTGGAAAGGAAGGTCTCTTTTGAATACCTTATAGAAGGAGTTGGTTGTAAAAGCAGTAGATATGACATGCCATACTTTGCACACATTCCCAGGAAGGCTTGATTATGAGTTTTTTAAAGGTTAAAAGGTATTATTTCGTTTTTTAAAGGTAGGGATTTCCACTTACAGAGAGTCGGTACCTCAGCTAGAGCAGAGTCTCCTGGGATGACTAGCTTGTAGGTCTAGTATTTTGCTGAGCCCTTATGTAGATTCTTGCAAATTATGCGAATCAGCTTGTATGTGCTCCTGTCCCCTATAGGGGAGCCTATTGAGAGTACTCAGGATAGGACTTATGTGATTGTTGGATCTTCTCACAGTAAATAATCTACAGTACCTTCAGTGTGGCTTGTTGCTTTCAAGGAATGCTAGATACTAGTGAGTTGCCATAGAGACATTTAGAGAGGACCATAGACCAAACTAGGTTTTGAAGTCATCTGCAGAAAGCAGCCGCTTGATCCCCTTGAGGAGTCTCGTTTGGAGTTGGGCACCCTTAACTGCTGAGCTAATATGATGAGCATGTAGGTTAAGCATACTTTCAAGTCTAAGGCCCAAGGATTTTAGATTGTGTACAGAAGATGATTTGCAGTCAGGTATGCTTGAGGAGCCTAGCCAGGTTTTTACAGGTGATTTGCTGTGAGGCAGTGAGAATATCTGAATCTCTGTTTTCTGTGTTCTCAGTTGGAGGAGTTGAAGTGACATTCATGCAATACCCACTCGCCATGTCTGTGATTTAACATAAAGGCCATTTATTAGGACAGGGTTGCCACAGTTATTCAAATGTATTAATGTTTAACAATAACCTCAAGCTTCATAAATATGACAGTCCCGTTCCTCCCCACAGTATTCACACCTCATGCTAACTTCCATCCCAAAGCCTTGATGCCTTGCTTTATTTTTCTTCCCAATTTCATTCACTGAGTTCTAAACCATAAACACCCAGACACTCACTCACTTGCCCTACCAAACATACTGTAAAGAAATGATTTGCCCAAATTGGCGAATTCTGCTCAGTCTTTTGTCCCTAATGCTCCCTTCCTTCCCGCTGAGGGGTAGATTCACCCGCTTGTGATTCACCACCCGCAAAAATACAGGCAACAAGGAATATCCTATAGGCGGTTTCCTGCCTACCCATTTCAGGCTTCTTTCTGCAATTCAGTGGTAGGTTTTCCTGCACCTGCCATTGTGCAACATTCCGTCCATCATCTTGTGTGTTTTGCTGTTCACCCTATGTGGGAAGGGTATGCCCAGACGTGGGTCTCGTGCTCACTAAGCCACTGGAGTCAAGCTATCCTGGCTGAAGACGGCTGATGGAACAACAACGCCCTGTTCATCAGTTCACTTCTCCACACTAAATATACCCACAGCAACAGGAAAAATTCAAGGAGAGTGATCCCAGGTCTCTGACTCAACCAATGTGTCTGCCCGATTGCCAGGAACATAACTTAGTAAAAATGAGGAGGTGTGAACTTCAGATTTCCCAACAATCATGCTGGCATATCTTGTGAAAATGTATTGTATGAAAAGCAGATTATAAGTGGGGCTGAAGGGGCAGTGTGTATTATTAGGAGTACCTAAACATAATATTTTTCAAACTACCCAACGTCTTTCAAGACCTTCAAAAGAGAGTTGAGAGAGGGAGTTTTTTTTGTCTGTGTGTTTGTAAAATTCCCAGGTGAAATTAGACAGACACCTCAACATACCCGAATGAAAGCACTTGTACCCAATTATTTACTACACCCACTGCTGACTGCCCTATAAGCCAGTCTGACCATGGGATATTTTATAAGTGCTACAATGAAATACAGAAATGTACGTGTGAGAAATATGCTAATCATTGTCAGCATGCCAGATGGATTAAAAATATTTCTACGCTATTATACGGTATTTTCTGTTTCTCAATGTTCATTTTTCTGTAGTTGTTTTTAATTAGAAGAATGTGGTATTATATCCTTTCCAGGACCAATCAGATAGCCTCTTCACCGTGATTGTTCAACAATAGAACCTGAATTCAGGATAACAAGTATACATTTCATGTTATACTAAGCACATCAGAGCACAAAACTTAACAGTTACAACTGTTGTACTCAAGCTAAGGTGCTGCTTGCAATGCTTTCCTAGATCATTATTGGCATTCAATTATCTCGTGGAAAGACTGTAGCCTCAAGTTTTTTTGGGATCATATTCCAATTATAATTTGCATAATGCTTTCATTGATTGGCAAGGCTGAAACAGTCGTATAATTCGGAAGCAGAGTCTAATTCCTTCACAAGCGATTATAAACTAGCAGTTTAAGCTTTTCTTTGTTTTATTTCAACTCTGAGCAGCAGTCAAAAATAAATCTGTTTTTGAAAGCATCAATCATTATTTGTCTAAACAAATAACAATCTGCCATTTATTTTGAACTGTTTTGAATGAGAAATATTTAATGAAGATACTAAATTTAAATTCAATCCCTCTTAAGCTTCCCAGTTTTACAATAAATTATGTTGTAATTGTAAATTGTATTTACAAAGCGATTACTAACCCTGGTAATGCGTTGAAGCATTTTTTGGCAAGTTGTAAACTACTATCAGCCTGATTCATCATTCTCCCGTTTTGCGAGCCCCTAATAGCGAATCATAGCGAATCGCTATTAAGGACTCGCAAAACGGGATTCATGTAGAAATTGCATAAGAAAATGCGATGCCTACATATTCCTTATTTGCGATTAGCAAATTGCTAATCGCAAAGAAGAAAGAACTCGCCATTCATTCCTATGGGCCAAAAGGCCCATAGGAATGAATGGGGAGTATTCCTTATTTGCGATTAGCAATTTGCTAATCGCAAATAAGATAACAATTTGAAGGGTGCCAGGGGTGTCCAAAGGACACCCTGTAGCACCCCTCAAATGAAATTTTACACAGGTGTTGCACACACACAGGTGTCCAAAGGACATGTGTGTGTGTAACATGCAACTCAGAAAAATGCACTAAATGCATTTTTCTGAGTTTTCGCAATTTACCACGTGGTCTGACCTCACGGTAAATTGCGGCCAGAAATTGCGAATTCGCAAAAAAAAATTGGATGATGAATTGCATTTAAGGAATCTCAAATAGAGATTCCTTAAATGTAATTCCTCGCAAAATTGCGAGATCGCAATTAGCGATTTTTGCATTTGGGATGCTGACACCCAAATGCAAAAATCGCACTCGCAAAGGGCCAGATTCTCAGAATCTGGCCCTTTGCGAGCCGATTTCGGCTTCATGAATAAGGCTGTCTGTAGCTTAAGATTAGAGCTTTCTTGCTAGTAGATTAGTAGTATGATTATTTTGCACTAGTTGTGTTAGATCTGTGTTCATTAGAGTTTAGAGTTGGGATACAATGACGGGAAAGGATTTGAAAGGGTAAATAGTAAGTTTATTTAGTAAGAGGAAGTATGTGACTAATAGCTGTGTGACATGGCTAAACAAGCATTATCAATGCAAATAGGTCTCACTTAATGGAATGTTTTATGGTGATGCGAAGCATTACAATTAAATATGGGAATGGCTATTCATTTGAGGAGAAGCAAAGAACTGTTAAATAATATTGGTGTAATTAAAAGGTCATAGGACAAATGCACTGTTGAACCAGACTTAAAATCCATGCAGATTAATGACTGCTGTCCTCCAGGAGAAGTCTGAAATTATCTTTGTTGGCTCCCCACCTCCAGAAGATTAGAGACGCTGGTAGACTGAAGACATGTCACCTCCACTCTCTGCACAAATACAGTAAAAAATCTGGCCATTATGATGGATGATACTCTCTCGATGAGAGCCGAAGTCCAGTCGCTAGTTGGCACTTGATTTGGACGTATGCACATGCTGAGGAAATTTCTTCCCCTTCTGCCTCTTGATTTTAGGAAGACCGTGGTCCAGACACTGATCACTTGTAAACTGGATTATGTGAATGTCCTGTACCTGGGCCTTCCTGAATGTCTGCTTAGTTGCTTGCAGGTGGCTCAAAACGTAGCCGCCAGAGACGTTCTTATGCTTAAGCCTAGGACCAACATATCCAGTACCACAAGGCCTTACACTGGTTACCAGTAAAATAAATTATTAGGTTTACAGCTCTGGTGTTATGTTTCAAGGCCCTGCATGGGAGTGACACAGGCTACCTTAAAAAGAGAGTTACCCCAATATGTGCAACCAAGAATCTTGAGATCATCCACTTTCAGTCTGGCTTCCATTCCCAAAATTCACTGTTCCTGGTCGGGCAGCAGCTCTCTTAGGTTACTGGAAGCCCAGGCCAGGAACCTGCTTCCAATGTCTCTTAGAACTGTGACTGAGCTTGCAGTTTTTAGGAAACTGCTTAAAACCTGGCTATTCTTAAAGAAGCTGTTTAGAACCTGGTTTGCCGCTGTGAGAGGCGTCAGTTGTGTGGATGCGGAGTCCTTTTAGCACCGGGACACTCTTGTTGAGTAGCTGTGCTCTCTATAAATGCCTTCGTTCATTCATGCATCTGTGCTGCTGTCACAGAAAAACAACTTAAATTATCTAGTTATCTATGATACTTAAATAGTATGGCAATGTCATTTGTGTGACACTTAAATTTCAACCTCAGTCAGCTGGATAAAAAGCAAAATGATCACAGCTGTGTGGAGGGCAAGCAAGCTTTTGTGGAAGACCAACAACTTCTGATCAATCAAAATATGTACTCCTGGCTCCCAACAAGTGGGTGAAAACAAAGCACCTCGACTGGTAATACTCACATAATTGTCTAGCGAAAGCTGCATTTTCAAGACAGATCATTGAGAAGGATGGTTGGGAGCTCATAATAGACAGACATTTTTGAGATGAGTCAGAGAGAGGAGGGGTGGGACAAAGGTTGAAGGGAGTATTTGTTTTATGAACAAACCTAAATGAACTTATGCAATTGTTAAAGGTGTAATGACTGAAGTGAACCTGTCTATGCAAATATCAATATGTAAATAGAAGCAGCAATATTTACATGGTCTTATGTGCAGATTTATCTTGTGCTAATCTACACTCATTTTTGTCATATGACTGTTATTAACCTATGCATGCGTATATGCACAATATTTCTTAAACTTTTAATACCAGGTATCACCTCTCTAAATATATGTATCTAGATGCAGCATGACGTGGTCTGATATACACACGTAACTTGTGGCGCAATATGCATTTTCCCCCTACGTAAATGTATCTGCTTATAACTGGAAGCATAGATCAATGTACAATTAAACATGCACCACAATAACCTCATCTCCATACAGTGTATGGTATATTGTTGTGGTACACTGTTGTGTTGTGAGTATATTTGGGGAAGAGCCAGCTCTTGACTAATTGTCTGAAGTTGAGATGGTTCACATTGTATATTATGTTTATGGGTAAGAAATGCCATAGTTTGGCTGATTGAACAATGTTGCATCCTTGTTTTTTACTTGTATATAGAAATTTTGAGGCAGCGGACCTTTTTGAGTATAGGTTCCTTTGCTGTATGTATTTTATTCCTAATGAAGAGTCATCCTTTGCAATGTATTGCTTTGTGTGTGACACATAGCAGTTTGAAGGTAGATTTTCTGGCAACTGGTGACCCTCAAGGCAGGAGAGATGTGTGCTTGTGGATTTACATGTAGGGTCATTCAAGTGGAAGCATGCTGAATTATCTCTAATCTTCTCATGGCCACCCGGATGTTGAAAGTGAGCCCATATTACTATCGATGCCCGGGCGGCTGGCGCAAGACGCCTCTTAGTTCCCATTCTGAATAGTTACCAAATAAAGAGACGGGCGCTGGAGGCAGGAATCACAAGAACAGGATTTATTACTCATGAGGAGAGACTGTCATATCGGACACGAAACACAGTGTCTTTCGGGAGGTGCTCTAACAAGTTCTCTGAGACATCGCCTTTTATACCTTACAAAGCATTCCTTATTACAATAACGACATTGTGAAACAAGGAAAAGACATCCCCGGAATCCTCGTGTCAATCCCACCCCACATATATCCACAATAGAGGCCCTTAACCTGCCGATAAGAGGAGGGGGCAATCACGCAGCTGAGTGTTCCGCCGATTCTTAGGATGTGTGCGCCTGATCGTACCCCAGGGAGTGGGGAGGCCAGGATCAATAGTGGGTCCTTTGAAGAGGAGTGATTCCATACAACAAGGGGCAGTAAACAGTATCTCCCGGCTTAGGCGATGGCTTCGGACCTGTGTGGACAGTCAATCGCGGAGGGAGGGTTTACCAACAGAGGGGTTATTCATGAAAGGAAAGGAGGTGTTGGTCAGGCACGGCTGTGACTCCCAAGGACAGGGTCATGCGGACCTGTGCATGTGAGGGAGGGGCAGCCAGGGTGCGCGGAGGGAGAGGGTCATTTGAGAGTGGGGGGGGGTGTTCAAATGCGCGCAGGAGGGAAGCCGGGGATTTCAATGAGCGGGCAAAGAGGCCATGGTGCCTAAAATGGCTGTCAGCTACATGCGGGCAAGGGCCTTTACTGGCGGAGTGATGCGGTCACCGTCTCACGACATTCGTGGTGCGTACAGGGAGGGGAATGGGAAAAGACAAATGAACGCCGCTTATGTACATCAATTTTGTGAATTTCCACAGTCGCCGCTTTTTACATAACAAAGTTCATTTCCTAATTGATGGGCGTACATATGAACATGTGTGGTTGATGAAATAGCATTTGTCAATACTAACATATTGCATATAACCATGAACAGTCGATGCGATTGGCAGAATGCAGCACATAGGAAATTGCATTTGTTGGGTTCCTAACGTTCAAACGTACTACATAGCATAAATGCTTCTAACTTTCTCCAAAAAAAATGTGACCAATGAACATTTTGACCAAGTAGTTGAGGGAGGAATTCAGTCCAATACATAAGATCTCTTCGTCACAGTGTCTTTTTAGCAGTGAGCCATCACTGGTAGGCTCTAGTCCGTGTCCTTTCGTTGGCGCTGTTGATCACCGGCGGTGGAGCTATAGGTCCAGCTCGGATTTAACCTTTCGCGTTGCAAGGTGCGGTCTGTCCTCTGCTGTTATACCACAGTCCTGTTCCCTAACCAATCCTTTTAGTGGCGCCTTATGCTCGGCACCTATATTTCCGTGGCATAACCCCATTTCCATGCTGTTCTTCCTTTCGGCAAAAAGTCACGTGGAAAAGAGGGTGTGTGGTTCAATAGTCGATGGGAGAGAGGGCGGAGTGGGGTCAGATTTCCTGGGACACACCAAAGGGACCAAGGGAGCAAAGGATAACAAGCAAGCAGGCCCATCAATCGGGCTTGAAAAGGGGGACGGAGGCTTCAGGCACACGTGGGTTAGCGGACAGAGAGCTTCAGGACAGCCCTTCATCCTTTCGTTTACCGCGTTGGAGAGTGCTGCCTCGTCCCGTATCTTGTTGCGCTGCGGCTCCACCTTTGGTCGAGGTCGCATGTGTCTCATGATCTGCAGCCAGGCTGTGCGTCACGTCCGACCCTTCTCCTCCGGTGATCGTATATCTTTGAATGGGTAAAAACAAGTTTTAGAGAACTGGCAGGAGAAGAGATTTTTACATTTGAATTCCACTCGCAATCCTAGCACCTGGGGGTTATGCTCATTGGTCATAGTCAGAAGTCTATTACCATGAAGTAAGTATGTGGGTATTTCTACTGTGTTCGCACAAGTCTAATCGGCGTTCATTCATGACACATATGGACAGAGGTCAGAAGCCTATCACTTGCGTATTTCATCAAAAACTCCAAAATTGGCAACATTCAGGGGAGACTCGTCCTTCTAACCCGAGCCTTAACAGTCTTACATTTCCCTTTAGAGCTGGCTAACTCTTTCAAACAGAGCGGGGGTGCAATCATCGAAAGACAGGGTTAAACAGGTTTTTCTCGAGAGGCGACAGTTACTCATGGTCATCAGTTATACATCGGGGACAGCAGCTGGGGTCAATCAAGTGGGGCGGGGACGCTTCGGGCATTCGCGCTTGAGTGCAAAGGGGTGGGGCAATCTGGGCATTGGGGGTCAATCTGGACATTGGCGCTTGTCTCTAACGAACTGAAAAATAGGGTGCCATTGACATATAGTTCCCCTATAAAAGGCCAGATTAGGGGACCTTAGTCGTCTTACCTGTCCTTTCTTTCTTAGCCAATTCGAGTTCATTCACTTTGCAGAAAGGAGAGGTAGTAATATGGCAAGTTACAATCGTTTTAGTTTCTGTCAATTTCGCTGAACACCTTCGTGTTCAATAAGTATCCATTCAGACTGGTGCCAGCGGGGCACAATTTTACCACAAAAAGGAAGATGGAACAGGGGGACTCTCGTAGAGAGTGAGAGTCGTCCGCAACCTAAACGAGCCATTCGGTACACGTATGACATGTAGAGAGAGGGGGAGAGAGAGAGAGATAGATAGAGAGGGAGAGAGAGAGAGAGAAAGAGAGACGTGTACGGAAATAGGTCATTTAGTGCGCTCACAACACAGAACAGCAGGGGTCAGGTAACAAAGAGACGCGAACAGAGGGGAGACATAAACCCATACAGTACATACACACAAACTCAGACGAAGGAAGACAGTACATGTATTACATACAAAGAGATTCACGACAAAACATAGAACAGTTATTGGCCAAAAAGATCTCTTTTTGCATGCTGCGTATCTTTAATATCCTATTTATCTACGGGCTGAGCTCTTTTTACCTTTTCCTCCTTTTTCCTCTCGCTTGCTATTTTTGCGAGCGTTCTCGATTGCTAATACTTACACCTCGGTCAGCCGGTCAGAAATTAACCTGGTCGGGCTATTGCCCATGGTTGGATCTTAAACCACTTTTGAGTTTCTTCTTTTGGTGAGAAGTTCTCCAGGCTGAGGCAACGGAGGGTATTGATCGGGAGAACAGTCGGACAGCTTGGCTATATCTATAAGAGTGCGAGAAGGAGGTGGTACATTTTGAACATCAACAACATTCCTACTTTCCCAGACGGGTGGTGCCTAGGTAACCCTTACCCCGGGACTTTTCCTTGTCCTTTCCCTATCTAGTTAAACGTCATAGTTGCACTATCTGGCGTGCTGGTTCGAGTCAAATTCCGTCATACAGTACTAACCCGTCAAGTTTCTATGTCAGTCCATCCTCCCAGTCGCTACGTTCTAAGGAGGAACAGTCATATCTAAGTCTACGTCTTTCAAAAATCCCTTTGGCATAAGTACTATGCTCAGATCCCCTCCTTCCCCTTTCGTCGGTCGTTCGATCATCCCTCCTCCATACTTCAACTGATGTTCCGACGTGACCTGCAGAAGGGAGGAGAAGAAGGGGGTGGGGGTAGCATTCAAAACACATCAACGCGCATAAATCTGAAAAAAAAAAGAATGTTTTTACCTACCTCATACTCGACCTATCTCCACGGGGTTCATTCTCTACCATCTCGGCGTTTAAGCCCAGAGGGTCCAGTAGTGTTGGGTAGACAATCATCGATGGTCTGCGTATCTACATGAATCACTCGAGCGTGGCCTTTTAGGTCATGTGTAAGGGTGGTGGTCAGGTGGCATTTCCTCGGTATTGCTTAAGGGCATCTAAAACTTTTTCCTGCTATCTGTGGCATATAAGGTAACTGCTTAAGTATTGGGCCTTTTTACCCTTCAACCTTAATAAAGCTGCTTATTTTTCGCTTATATTGGAGACAGTAGTAACACATTCGAAACTCATTAATGCAACCGCTACAATTATACTTTCTTTTTCAAAATACCTTTAATTAAAAATGTTGGCGCACAAATACGGGCCTACAACCCAGTGGGCCGGCTACGGAGCAGACTGGAACTGTGCATAAGAGGAACGAAGTCGGTGGCCATTCATTTCATAAAGTGCAGCAGTGCAATAAAATCGTATCGAACTTTCTTACGGGGCGAGTATAATGCGTGTCAAGAATTCAAGCTTTCAATAATATCATCTCATTGTCCAACTATTTACTCAATACCTAACGTATATCAATTCATTGTCCAAATGCTCAATCAGTGCCTATTTTATACCAATTCATTGCTTCCAAACATAATTAGTATCCACCCTAAATCACTTCACTGTCCCAACACATAATCAATATCCATCTTATATCGCTTTCTTTTCCAAGCACATAATCAATATCCATCTTATCTACTTTCATTGTCCAAAAACTGCATCATTTTGTATCGGCGCCATTTTGGGCGAGGTCAGGCAGGTCCCAGTATAGTCAGAATGCCTCCACTGACTCGTGGTTGGACCAGAACCTCTTTTGGCAGTTCAAAAAGTTTTTCGCAATGGGGTAACAGACTAGCAATATGGACCATCAGTCAAAAGTGGGGAGGGAGGCAACAATCTTTCCTACAGGGTCATTCTGGTGTTCCACCGGAACTGAACAAATCTCTATCTTTGCAGGGTTTTAGTCATTTCCAAACTGAGGCTGGCGCCGGCAGGAGTGCGCCGACGTCTCGTGGCTCCATCGGAGGACAGGGGCGGGGGGCGCCTCGTGGAGAGGTCGGCCCCCCCGGCTCTTTTAGAATCTTCAAGGTTGAGGAGCACAGGGCGTGTGCCCGTCCCGGGCAAGAAAACCCGCTTTTTGATATGGACCCTCTTCAAGCAGGAGCGTTGGGGTGTCGCTGGAAGCCTCCACCTGGAGGGAGGTGGGGGAGGCTCGTTCGCGCCGCCTCCCCCTTCCAGCGACCCTGCGCCGTTCTTCGGCTCCAGCGCTTTGGTATGGCCGTGCCAGGCAATGAAGATGGGGGGGGGGTCGGAGGCAGCAAGACATCCCCCCCTTTTTGTGGCGGGACTACCTGCAACTCTCAAGTGTTGCCGCTGAAGGGACTACCTGCAACTTTCCAGAGTTATCGCTGCGGAGCTACCTGCTTTGGCTCCGGTTATGCTGACGGCCGGAGCTGGCGATAGGGGGGGGGGTCGGTGGCTGAGGCAAGACATCCCCCCCGTGGCCCGCAGGGCAGAAGGAAAGAAGGGAATGGGGAGACCAAAACAACCTTCGGGCCGTCCGCCCCACAGTCTCCCCTTCCGATGGCGGCCAGCAGAGCCCTGCTCTGCACGCATCGAGGCCTCGCCTTCCGGATGGGCGTAACCGCGGACCTGTTGCACTTCGGGAGCTTCCGGAATGGGGGTAGGTATATGCTGTTTTGTATCTATTCCATGTTACCGTTATTTGGGCGTGGCGGGATGGACATGTTTGAAGCAGTAGGAGGGTGGAACCTAGTTACCTCGCGGCTGCTTTGGTGTCAAGTTTGGCCTTTCTCGCCATTTTTCTTTTTCTTATTGCAGGCTGTTTCTAAGGGTTTTTTAGTGAGGTCGAAAACTCATCAGTTGCCTACTGACTTGGTTCGATTTCTCTTATACATTTTTTTTCCTAGCTTTTTCTTTCTTTTTGTGTTTCATGCTAAAGTTTCTGTTAACAGGATACGGTGATCACTTCGTATTTTACAGATGTCCTTTTTACTAGGGGCATCCTCTGGTTGAACCAGATGATCTACCTCCAATAAATGGTCCGGGTGGAACTAGATTATCAATCAGTGGGGAGTGGGTAGGCCTGACGAATCATAAAGGGGCATAACCTACCCTTCTCTGCCTGTAAAGACTAGATAGAATATTTCTATTCCACGTTATTTGCAAACAGAAAATACCTCAAACGAACAATTCCTTGGACAACAATGTCCAGTCAATCAATCAATCAGTTGGGAGAAAAACAGGCATGACGGATTACAGCGGGGACAAACGTCTGCATTACCTGCCCTTCGCTATCTGCAAAGGGAGACAGAATATTCCTATTCGTCTCTGTTTGTGGACAGGGAAGATCTCAAAGAGCAACAATCGATATTTAATCAATATCAAACAATCAGTGGGGAGAAAGGTAGGCATGACGAATCATAAAGGGGCATTACCTACCCTTCTCTATCTGTAAAGAGAGACGAACGTTCCTATTCGCCGCTGTTTGCAAACAGAGAATGTCTCGTTCTCAAGAAGAGAACCAATATTTCAAGTAGCAACCAAAGCTAAATGAACAACAACAACAATATCAGTATTTAAATACCGATTCCAATACAATCAATCAATCAATCAGATGGATAAAACCATCCTACCAATCAGGCGTAAAAACGCCCTACTTAATCTTACCCGGACCGGACCATGCGGACAGTTCTTCGTCTTCCCCCTCCAGCGCCCGATCGTTCTCTTACTCTATGCAGCATTCCTGTGGGATTCCAGTCAGGACAATAGGTCACTCGAGAGAGGTCCGTTCAGAATCGGTGAAGTTCATTCAATCGGCAGCCGGGCGAGGGCCCTCTCAAGGCAGGTATACTCCAATCATTTAGATGTTCACCTCATCGTCTGGATCTCTCTTACTGGACCTTATGTCACTGATGGACCCCGCGTTGGGACGCCAATTGTTGAAAGTGAGCCCATATTACTATCGATGCCCGGGCGGCTGGCGCAAGACGCCTCTTAGTTCCCATTCTGAATAGTTACCAAATAAAGAGACGAGCGCTGGAAGCAGGAATCACAAGAACAGGATTTATTACTCATGAGGAGAGCCTGTCATTTCGGACACGAAACACAGTGTCATTCGGGAGGTGCTCTAACAAGTTCTCTGAGACATCACCTTTTATACCTTACAAAGCATTCCTTATTACAATAACGACATTGTGAAACAAGGAAAAGACATCCCCGTAATCCTCGTGTCAATCCCACCCCACATATATCCACAATAGAGGCCCTTAACCTGCCGATAAGAGGAGGGGGCAATCACGCAGCTGAGTGTTCCCCCGATTCTTAGGATGTGTGCGCCTGATCGTACCCCAGGGGGTGGGGAGGCCAGGATCAATAGTGGGTCCTTTGAAGAGGAGTGACTCCATACAATAAGGGGCAGTAAACAGTATCTCCCGGCTTAGGCAATGGCTTCGGACCTGTGTGGACAGTCAATCGCGGAGGGAGGGTTTACCAACAGAGGGGTTATTCATGAAAGGAAAGGAGGTGTTGGTCAGGCGCGGGCGTGACTCCCAAGGACAGGGTCATGCGGACCTGTGCATGTGAGGGAGGGGGCAGCCAGGGTGCGCGGAGGGAGAGGGTCATTTGAGAGTGGGGGGGTGTTCAAATGCGCACAGGAGGGAAGCCGGGGATTTCAATGAGCGGGCAAAGAGGCCATGGTGCCTAAAATGGCTGTCAGGTACATGCGGGCACGGGCCTTTACTGGCGGAGTGATGCTGTCACCGTCTCACAACATTCGTGGTGCGTACAGGGAGGGGAATGGGAAAAGACAAATGAACGCCGCTTATGTACATCAATTTTGTGAATTTCCACACGGACCCCGCACGCAATTCAGCGAAGACATTACTGACTTCATCAGCCCACACGCCCTCCCCTCCGAGGACTACATTCTACTGGGAGACCTCAACTTCCACCTGCAAAAGAGCAACGACAGCAACACCACTACCCTTCTGGACAACCTCGCCAACCTCGGACTCAAACAACTTGTTGACACCCCCACCCACTATGCCGGAAACTCGCTCCACCCAATCTTCACCTCCAGCAAGCACATCTCCTTCAACCACACCACAGCTCTCCATTGGACGGGCCACAGCTGCGTTCACTTCAACTATAAAAAGACCACGACCCACAAACTCCCTCAACCAATTCCCCGAAGAAACTGGAACAAAATTACCACCGACCAGCTCTTCACATCGCTTCACAAAAACCCTCCTGCCAAATCATCGGACCCAAACCAAGCAGCAACCAACCTCACACAATGGATCACCCACAGCGCCGACGAATTAGCACCCTTGAAAAACCATCAAATCAAGCAAGGTAGCAAAAAAGCCCCCTGGTTCAATGATGACCTTAAGAAATCAAAGAAGTCCTTTCGCACCCTCGAGAAAGTCTGGAGAAAAAACCCAATGACTGATAACCTGGCCACCTTCAAGAATGCCACCCGCAAACACCACCAACTGATCCGAGCCACCAAGAAATCAGCATTCAAGGATCGACTTGACAACAACGCCCATAACAGCAAAGAACTATTCAACATCGTCAAAGAATTTACCAACCCCACCGCCGGCACCAACGACATCACTCCCTCTCAAGTCCTCTGCGACTCCTTAGCCTCATTCTTCCACAACAAAATCGCCGACATACATAACAGATTTGAAAACCAGCCCGGAAACCAGTCCAATCCACCCACCTCCGAACCAAAACCCCCCTCTAACAACCTCTGCGCCTGGAACCCAATCACCACCGAAGACACCATCCACCTGATGAACTCCATCCACTCAGGATCGCCAACAGACCCATGTCCCCACCACATCTTCAACAAAGCAGACTCCATTATCGCACCCCATCTCCGAGATGTCATCAACTGCTCCCTCAATTCTGCGACCTTCCCGGAAAGCTGGAAACATGCCGAACTCAGCGCCCTTCTGAAGAAACTCACAGCAGACCCCACCGAACATAAGAACTACCGCCCCATCTCGCTCCTCCCATTCCCTGCCAAAGTCATTGAGAAAGCCGTCAACAGTCAGCTCGCTGCCTTCCTCGAATCCAACAAATCTCTCGACTCCTCACAGAATGGCTTTCGAGCCAAACACAGCACTGAAACCACCCTCATCGCAGCAACAGACGAAATTCGAACACTACTGGACAACGAGAAACAGTTGCCCTCATCCTACTTGACCTCTCCGCAGCCTTCGACACAGTCTGTCATAGCACCCTTATACAACGCCTCAGCAACGTCGGAATACAAGGAAAAGCACTGGACTGGATCATCTCTAAGGGTGGGTGTAAAATCCGTTTCGCGGGCGAATTTGCTGATTTTCCACGATTTTGCGATCCGCGAATCTCGCGAAATCGCGGTAAAATCCGCGAATCAGCGGGGACGAATTTTCAGCCAAGCAAGGGTTACAGCAGCAGGTGCAACAGTTGAATCTAATTTCTTTGTAACCTTTTACAAAAGGGTTACAAACAAATTAACTTCAACTTGGACACCTGCTGCTAATTGCTTCCTGGCGCCTCGTTGCCTACTTGCAACTATTCTCTGACCCTGCTCTGACCCTTGAAGCAGGGTCAGAGAATAGTTACAAGTAGGCAACGAGGCACCTGTCCAAGGAATTAAACCTCATCAGGAAGCACTTACAGATATAATAAACAGGAAGAAGGGAGAGGATGGCAAATACACCCATTTTGAGTTGTCAGGAGGGGTTAAACTAAAAGAGACCTTTACAGCACAATTTTCATATGCATTTTGCTAAAAATAAAAAGCTGTATGTTCTGTAGGGGCAACTCAGGAATCTGGCCCTTCAGACATCTGGCCTCTCTTTCTTTCTCTCATTCTCTCTCTCCCTCTCTCTTTCCCTCTCTTTCTCTCTCTTCTATCTATCTATCTATCTCTCTCTCCCTCTCCCATAAACGACTGCATGGGTAACTTCGCTATGCAAGCGGTTCGGGAAGACGCAAAAAGCCCGCGAACACGCAAAAAACCCCGCAAGCACGCAAAAACCCCGCGAACAGGCAAAAAACCAAAAATATGCAAATTCCCACAAATTCGCGAATTTTGCGGATCGCGAATTCGCAAATCCGCAAATTCACAGATCGCGAATTCACAAAATTCGCCCATGCTAAATCATCTCGTTCCTCGCCGGAAGAACCCAGAGAGTCCGCCCCCCCTTTTAGATCAGAGGCCACCAAAGTCATCTGCGGCGTTTCACAAGGATCATCACTCAGTCCCACCCTCTTCAACGTATACATGAGTCCCCTCGCATCCATCGCCCACCAACACAACCTCAACATCATCTCCTACGCAGATGACACCCAGCTGATCCTCTCCCTCACCAAAGACCCAAACACCACCAAGACCAACCTACACGAAGGGATGAAAGAAGTAGCCGAGTGGATGAAGAACAGCCGTTTAAAACGGACAAAACGGAAGTCCTCATCTTAGGATCATCCCCCTCTGCCTGGGACGACTCATGGTGGCCACCGGCCTTGGGAACCGCACCCACACCTACGGACCAAGCACGTAACCTGGGCTTCATCCTGGACGCCTACCTGTTGATGACCATACAAGACAACGCCGTCTCATCATCATGCTTCAACATCCTACGCATGCTCAAGAAAATCTTCCATTGGATCCCCACCGAAACAAGAAAGACGGTCACCCACGCACTGATCAGAAGCCGACTGGATTACGGAAACACCCTGTACGCCGGAACTACAGCCAAACTACATAAAAAACTCCAAAGCATCCAAAACGCCTCAGCCAGACTCATAGTAGACATCCCCCACCTAGCTCACATTTTCGACCACGTGAAAGACCTCCACTGGCTCCCCATCAACAAGAGAATAGCGTTCTGTCTCCTCACCCATGCACACAAAGCCCTCTACGATCTAGGACCCGAATGCCTCAACATGCGCCTGTCCTTTTACACCCCCACCCGCCAACTACGTTCGTCCAATCAAGCCCTCGCCGCAATTCCGCGCTTCCATAGATCCACCATGGGGGGAAGATCCTTCTCCTACTTAGCGGCCAAAACCTGGAACTCTCTCCCCACCCACCTCCGCCTTACACAGAACCACCTCTCCTTCAGAAAGCAACTAAAAACTTGGATATTTGATAAATAAAGTACCCCCCTCCCCACAAGCGCCTTGAGACCCTCTGGGTGAGTAGTGCGCTATACAAATTACTGAACTTGAACTTGAACTTGATTTGGTTAGTGGATTTGGTTAGCGAATGTGGCTAGTTTATCCAACTGTGCAATCATTGTACAGCTTGGTCTCCATGGCAATTCTGAGGTTTCTTACCCACTTAGATATTATTTCTATAATGGCCCCAGACCCTCTGTCCAGACAGTGGTCCCAAATCGTAGGGAGTCTGAAGAATAGATTTTGAAGGTAGTGTGAGTTTGTGCTGCAGGAGAGTGAGTAATATCCTTTCAAGTTGTCGGAGGCATGCTATTGTTGGTGATGTAAACTATTGAAGGACAGGGAAAGACTTGTTTTTGTTTATCGTTTTTTTCTTTCAAATGGCTTTTAGGATATTTTTTGAATGTGGTGGTGTGGGTGGTAGTGAGTCTACTTGAAACAGAGAGGTTGGGCTATGGAGTTGTGTGTGAAAGATAGACTTGTTTTGTGATAGACGAGGGGACATGAGGTTACAAAGAGTGTTATGGAGGTGCCATCTTTTGCGTATGTTTAACCTCGAAGGTTTATGGATGAGAGGTGGTGGTGGTGCATGAGGGTCATGTTGTATGGTCATGAATTGAGTGATGGATGATTGACTTGTGAGTGAGTGTTGTCATGTTTTGTGGATTGAGCAATTGGTGTGTTCACTGGAGGTACGAGGTAGAGATGGGTTTAAATGTGTGCTATTTGTTTTAGATTTTGCGGAAGGCATGGATGTGCATAGATATATAGAGATGGTAAGGAGTGTTTGAATTTATGAGATTTTGTTCAGAGAAATTTGTATGCGTGTTTGTTTTTGTGGGGTAGTATTAGCTGCTATTTGGTAGTGACTTGAGGTATAGCATTTGTGCATGAAGGACTGGTGAGTTGTGTGTGATGGGTGAAGCACAGGGTGGAAGTGAGTGCAAGAGTAGAATCTTTGTATAGTTTGAGACTGGGAAAATATTTAATTTGAGAGCTGGTCATATACTGAGAAGGGGGATGATTTTGCATTATTGGTGGAGGGGTATGGAAATAGTGTTGCCATTGGTTCTGTGTGAGAAGAAGAGGATGCTTGTGTGATAGTTGGCTGAAGAATGGATCGCAGGTGGCATTGGCAATGCTAGATGTAGGTAGAGGAAGTTTGTGAGATTAAATGTGCAAGTTTTTGTTTTATTTGTACGCAAGCAAAATGTGTATTTGGTTGTGATGTAGTACAGAGAATGATTTGTGAATAAGTGTCTGGGTGTAGGGATAAAATGGTATGTTAGAGTGTGCTATACAACTGGGTAGAGTTTGGTGAGTAAAAGGAGAGTGGTTTGACCATGTACTGGGCACATACAATTGACATCTGGGCTGAGACATCCTGCAGGAAGGTCTTGTAAAGGATGCTGGGGAGGACAACTGACCCTTTCTTAGCCTCTTAGGCTCAGCTGAAGGCCCTGCCAAGTTGTTGTCCAGCAACAAACAAATAAGTGCAGGGGTGTGGTCAGCTTTTTAATCCGAAAGCTATGCCTGGGAGAGCAGTTAGGAAGAGGGAAAATGGAGGAGGCGGGAGAAAAAAAGGATCTTGTAGCAGTAAACTTTGAATAATGATAGTCAATATTGCACAAAAACCTCGAACATTTACAATTAGCACAAGCACAGTTGTTTGCAAAAAGAAATACAGCCATATAGCCCTATAGTAAACTTTTATTTTAGTCTCCAGAGTACACAGCCAATGAGTGGTTGGGCAGAGCTCAAGCAATCAGCAGAGCTAGTAAATGTCATATATATTGGGGTGAGGGTGGTGGCAGTTCAAGAGCACACAAGGGAAAAGTGGGGAGGGAAAGAGAAAGGGAGAAAAACATGGTGAGGAGAGTGGAGAGTACAGAAAGGGAAACAGAGGTTGTAGGGGCAAAGCACAGCAAAGAAGGGGAGCATAGCCAGTAAATGCAATATATTTTAGGGATTTGGGAGAAGTATGAGAAAAACAGGGAAACAATGCAGAGGGAAAGAGAAGGGAGAGAAAAAACTGGGTGCCGAGCAGAGGATAAAGAGGGGCATTCTCATACAAGCAGTTACAGATTTTGCTACATATATGAATAACAATCTTAGGGTCTGACTTAGAGTTTGGTAGACGAATTGCAAGTGCCATTGGATATAATGCACTTGTAAAACAGTGGAAGGGATATCCTTAACATTTGTGATGGAGTAACCCTTCGGCCTAAAACTAAAGCAGACCTTTAAAAATGAAACAAGTACAGAGCTCTTTGGCATATGTTAGACCTGTCTTTTTTATCACTGGCTTTTTTTGCCAGGAGTGCAAAATTGTAGAGTAATTAATAACTCCAGCATTATTGTGGGATACAATAATAACTAATAATGCCACTATTTTTGTCAGATACATTTCTTTACGTTGCCTTTTTTCTTTTTATGTCCTATTTGCAAGAAATTAAAATACTCACAACATTATGTTGCCAATTTTATAGAATGCTGATGGGAGGTTTTTGGACAGAAATGTTATTTACAAATGTGCACACCAGCCCCACCTGCCCTGAGTAACTCAACTGCAGTTTTCACTGGTATCATGAGCATTTTAAGTCCAATATGCACACCAATCATGTGTCTGGGCTGTCAAGTATATATTCTGAGATGCAGAATGTGGCTTTGTTGACATGAAGGGCCCAACAAGCGACACTCCCTAGTGCGCAAGACTGCTGTTTGTGTTCCGGGATGTAATCACAGAGCATTGACAGCAGCTCGATATTTTTTCTGATCTGTAACAGAGTATATGCCTTTTCCCTATTCTGTGTGCAAGCAGAATATTTAGGGTGACTGGTAGTGCATCCATCTGGAATGATTTGTGACTCTGAGGCCACTGATCCATTTTGGATCCACCCTCAGTAATTAAAACATGAGATGGAGGCTGAGGGAAAGCTTTTCAGAATAGCAAAGTTATTACTGGCTTTCCTGAGATATGCATTTAGCGTCAGACAGTGAGGTGCGGGAGTAGTGAGACAGGAATATAATGAAGAGGCCGGAGGCTTTTTGGGCACCACCAGTTGGCTTGATGCAAGGTGTGGGGAGATGGACACAGCAATCCCCTTTGTTGTGCTGAGATAATCATCTATGCAAGGCCTGCCCATCTGTCTCTCCTAAAGGGGCTTCTGCTGAGGTACAATGACCGTCTAAAGCAAGATCCTGACAAGTAATTGTTCTCGTGTTTTAAAACTATTTGAAGACTGTTTCTGTTCTGCACAGGATAGAGACATTTAATAACCAATTTGGGCTGATTCCAGGACACTGAAAGAGGAATCAACATTTTCTGAATGCAGCCTGACTATCAAGGTTCAACTGAAAATTCCTCACTTGGTTCCAAATATCCCACTAACTGAGGAAGTGGTACATCACACAATGCCAGAGGTATTCTTGAGATCCAAGGCTGGTTTTGCTAATTTGGGGTGAATGTTTGGCAATGTTCAGCATTCCTTCCATCATATATTTGTGTTGCTATAGTCGCCCCAAGTGGGAAGGGTATGCCCAGACGTGGGTCCCGTGCTCACTGTGCCATTGGATTCAAACTAGCCCAGCTGATGAGGGGTGATACCCAAACATCGGTCCCAGGATGCTTGTTTCTGGACCAGGGAGGACCTAGTCTGGCAGTTCAGGCTGGATTGTTTCCATGGGGGCAGGGTAAAGACTGACTTGCATATGGATGGGTCAAAACTGGAATGGCATGGTGAGCAGAAAACCAATGTATTTAGGACTAGATATCTGTACAGGGGGGTGAATGTTTGACAATGTTCAGTATTCTACCCATCATATCTTTGTGTTGCTATGATTTTGCACCGCCAATCTCCGAGAGATGATGGGACACCACCTTGAAAGTCTTCAGAAAGCTGCTGGAGAAACAGTGGGACTGACTCAGCACTTGATACTGCCTGGCACGCTGACAGAAGGGAAGTCAAGATACCCCTGCAGGTGGAGACTACCCAGAAGAGGTCACCCAATGTGCAGAAGGAAAGGGGTAGCCCAAAAGTATGGACTAGTGCAGGAGTGGAGTGACACAGGTGATTATCCGAGTGCCTCAGTATTTGTCCCAGCTTCACCTGTCATTGTTAGATCAGCATTGGCTTCTGTGCCCAAGAAGGTAGAGAAGGAGAAATGCAGGAGGAGATCTTAGTCCTAGAGGCGGAGTCCCAAAGATAAACTCAGACATTTCTCTAAATTTAGAATAAATGTGTACGTTTACGCCTTTGGGAATTCAAGAAGGGAATTTACAACTACTATCTTCACGTCCACACTTGGGGCAGAGTATCAATCAAAATCCAAGTAGTCAGCACCTAATGGTACTGACTGAGGACCTGATAAAATTCCAGGGGATCTCTATAAATCGGAACCCCAGATTTGGTCACTTTATTTTAACCTCCTTTCTAATGCCATAGCGAGAGGGGGAGAGATAGCTGAGTCCCGGCAAGGGGCTAAGATTGTTGCTATGCACAAGAAGGGTGATGCATGTGTACCATCCAATTATAGGCCAATTAGCCTAATCAAGAATGCCCAAAAGATTTTTGCCAAATAAATCCTTGATAAAGTACACCACTGGATAGACACTAATAATATAATGTCAAAACTCCAAGCAAAGTCTACAGTGTTCGAAGATGAGCACTGTAGACTACAATTTCAGATTTACCACACTACACTGGAAATATACTCTACTAAAACAGCAGAACCTTTATGTG
The DNA here is from genome assembly GCF_964263255.1 of Lissotriton vulgaris. NCBI lineage: Eukaryota > Metazoa > Chordata > Amphibia > Caudata > Salamandridae > Lissotriton > Lissotriton vulgaris. The sequence continues at coordinate 635,530,717 of NC_141685.1, read as the reverse complement.
GCATTCATTGATCTTAGAACCACCTTTGATCTCATCACCCATACACATTTGTGGTCTGTTTTCAATGCAAGGGGGATCCCAGGGAACTTAACCCAGGTTATGTTCCAGCTACATATATAACATTGCCTATGTGCAGTGTGGGCATGAAGGAGAGTTAACCTAGCATATCCTCATACAGCAGAGTGTACACCAGGGATGTGTTCTTGCCCCTACACTCTTTACCCTCAAAATAAATGATGTGGTAGATGTCTTCAAAAACTGTAGAAACTAATCCCCTTTGCAGAATGGTAATAAGGTAACGATTCTTTTATTCGCAGACAAGTCCCTTCTCATCTTCAAGACCCCAATGGGGCTCCAGCTTCTTGTTAACAAATGTATTGACTTCTGTGCAGCAAGGGCCTGGATCTCAACGCTAACAAAACCAAATATATGGTACTTGGTAAGGGAGCGGTCCAAAACTCAATCATACGGGCTGAGGATGATGTACTTGAGAGGGTTAGGAGCTTTGACTACCTAGGAGTTAAGGTAATGGTGAACATGAATTGGAATGACCAGCTAAAAATAGTTCACTACCATTAGAGCACAGAGCCAACGCGATTAGTAGGCTGCATAGGCAAACAAGCTCTCGTGCAGTTTTGCCTGCCATGGAAGTCTATTGTGGCAAAGCTCAAGGGGCAGCTCTATATGGAGCTGAGACTTGGGGCTGCACTGATGTTTTTCAACTCACTGCTGCAGAGATTAGATTTTTCAGAAGGCTGGTCTCTGTTCCCAATGGCACACCTTTAATTGGTTTGTTTTATGACATGGACTCAAAAGAATTACTGACATGGCTGTCCTAACCACTTCCCTGCACCACAAATTCTGCCACGGCGCGGGTGGGGCTAGTGGGTGGGCGTGGTTCGCCGGTACTTATGATGGCTCCACGCCATCGTGAGTCAGCCGGCGTATGCTCATGACGGTGTGGAGCCGTCATGACCACGCCCACTCACTAATTCGCCGGCACAGGCAGGGAATTAGTGCCACGTGGGCGGTGCGGCAGCAGCATGACGGCTCCACGCCGTCATGAGCAAACGCCGCCTGTGACTCATGACGGCATGGAGCCGGCTTGAGCACGGAAAGGGTTAAACCACTTGTCTACTGGATCAGATATGGGTCACTTCTGAGCTGCAGGAATTTAGAGATTTCCTTGTAGAATTTTTGAGTATGAGGGGAGCCAACCTAATCCCTTGGGTTAAATTTGCGTCACATTGGTTCAAGAGTTTAGGATTGGGAAGTCTATGGATCTACCAAGAAAGACTGTGTAAAACTGATCTTAGCTATTTAAAATCTAGGTATTAGATCCATATCCGAGATATCCACTTAAATAACCACTCAAAAGGCAAACAAACAAACAAATTTTTAGATATTCAGCCGTTCCCTCATTATGAGGAATTTTTACATTTAATTTCCTCCCCTTTAGCCAAGAGTCTTTACTTCCATTTTCATCTTGGCATCTTTGATCTGCAACGAGCTAATGGCGGAAGTCTCTTGGTGTTAGCACTTGAACTGCATGTGGCTTGGCAGTTGAAGATGAAGTGCATATATTATTCTTCTGTCCAAGCTATCGTAGCACATGACGGAAATGGATTATTCCCATATGCAAAATCTGAAGGTCACAAAATATATAGTGACCCTTAGAATACTCAGGAGTGACACAACTCCTGTAAAAGCTATTGCTATGAGCACATTTCTACAGGTGTGGTAGATTATTGCCTGTGCCCCCAAATGATTAGATCTTTTTTTAATGTTCCTCTCGTTTTTTAACATTAGCAAAATAAAGACACTCTTCCTATGGTAACTCTGACATACATATATATATATATATACATATATATATATATATATATATATATATATATATATATATATATATATATATATATATATATATATATATATATATATATATATATATATATATATATATATATATATATATATATATATATATATATATATATATATATATATATATATATTACTGAAGATAGTTTTTTAGGCTCTTTCCATGTATCTTTTTAAGTATCCATTGCTCAATTTTGCAAAATGGAATTCTGAATGGTGCTGAATCTCTTACAATGAACTATGCTGTAACATCTTTTACATTGATTTTATGAAATGTTTTTTGTAATGTTTATGCATATGTGCACTTTGATGGTACTTGGATACTGAATAAAGTTCATTTACTACTACTACTGACTGCTTATAGTTCCATTTGTGTGATGTCATTGCGCTGTAATACACTGACCATCACACAAATGAAAAAGAAATAACTATAAGGCATGTGGGAAGCTCTCCCCTCATGTTCTGAAGATTAAAAAAAAAGAAAATCATTCTAGTGCCAGTACCAGAATGATTTTTAACCACTGTGGAGAGGATGAGCCATTCACATCCTCTTTACTGTGGCGGGACAGCGTTGAATGTACACATCACATGTACTGCATTTAAGTTGTTATTAGCTGTTCAACAACAGCGTTACCTTAGATGAATAAACACTGCCATTATACAAAACTCTGATCTCTGTCCAGCAGGAACATTAATAACCAGAATTATCATGCCACTTTTATTGTTACCTGAAAACTTTTGAATACATAAGGAACACTGTAGTGCTTTTAAAACTGCTGCACTGCTGCACTGCTACAAAACCAGCTCCCAGTAACAACTCCCCCTCACCCTTCCAACCTCCTAAGGAAACACCCAATGCCTGGCACTGCCAGTGAACTTGGTTAGCAGGGCTTCTGCTGTTCATGTATCAATGTAGAGTTGGGTATGTGATTGGTCACAGGAAACCAAAACAGATACTCATCTTTGTTCTGACCCAAAATAGCCATTTATCATATGACTTCTGATTATAAATCAGTATGCGGAGGCTTAAAAACTACAGGCTCTCCCTTACACGGGGCATCTACCCTAATAGTGGTGCACCTTTATTTTTCTGCACCAGGTGAATGTGCTATTTCTCAGTCAATGTTGTAAAAGAAACATTCAGAAAATCTGAATTAGTGATTTTACTATGGTAAGAGAGAATGACAGCATATTTTTCCACCTATTGTTATTTTCTTCATGCAGTTATAATTCATTTTTGCTTTTTGGTAGGAAACCATGTTGCTGGCCATTAGTAAATAGTTTTGTATGTGCTGACTAAGGTGATAGCCCTTTTTGATGTGTGGTTAATTAAGGATTCTCTCTTCAGAGTACCTTGACATAAGGACACGTCCCTCTGTGCCTTTTTTTTACATTATTTCCGAACCAGCAATGGATTCTAATGAGTAATGTTACTAGGGAAAGGATAAATCTTTTGAATAACATCAGAAATTGTTTCTTTAATCTAAAGTCTAAAGGTTGGTTCTGACATCTTTCAATATCAATCAGGAACATAACTAGTGTGATCTTTACTGTAATAATACATCACTTCGTCCTGCAAATTGCTTTCAGCATATATGTCAGCATTATTGGATAGAAATCCGAAAGCAAATGATGGATCAAAACTGTCATGAGCTTTGGTTCCAACAGTATATTAGTGATTAGAGCTGTCAAAGTAATTTTGGCAAAATTGTTCTTGAGTAAAACTAACAGTTTTTTCAATGCAGGTTAGTTAAGAATTTGCTAATTGGGAAGTGTTAAGACAAGTGATGTACATGCACTACAAATACAGCTTCTTCTCTTTGGTTTTAAAAACAAGTTTAGACCAATGGACACACATGTGAGAGTGTGCATATCACAGCATGAGTAACAACATTATGTTTTTACTTATCATTATATGTTGTTGTACAAAACTATACGTAAAGGAGACATCCTATTTCTGTGTTAATAAATTCTAAATTAACATCAATATAAAATATCAAGTAAATGTTATATTAAATAAGAAGGAGGGTATCAATATAAGGATTAGATGGATGACTTAGTGCAATATAGTACATAAAAACACAAAATATATCTTTCTAGGAAGCCTTCCCAAATATTTTCAAATGTTCCTATCAGGCTATTGGACTTGTAAAATATATTTCAATAGTGGCTAAGCGTGTCATTCTTTGTATCCAACAGTGTATACTCCATCTAATTTTCCTTTTGCAATGCTGTAAAATGATTCTCTTGCCTATCATCAAAGCTTTCACTACCCAAGCTCTTTTAACCTTGATCAAAGTCCTCTACTTCTGAGATGTTGTTTAACAAACACATCTAGTATTTAGTATCAAGCTCACAGCTGCAAATTTCTTGTATCAATAAATCACCTGGAAGGTATTTTGTTACTGGGGAAAGGATTAATCTTGCTTAATCTATGCCAAATCTCCCTCAGGTGTTTGTCTCTATCACTTGTAATTTTGTTTTATAGGCATCCAAAACAATCTATACAGGATTTTCTGTTGACTTAACTGCAGTTTGAGATCAAGGTTCATGACATTCAGGCGAGATCTGTATATGGACAATGCAACATGTAGTTATTCATCATCAAGCTCCTGACTACAGTCTATTCTTTGCTTTTCAGAATATGAGAATATAGAGTTTAGTATCAAATGTATATGCAGAGCTGATGCCTTGAACAGATTTCTTTTTTCATAGCCATTTATAGAATTGGTTGTTCGTAGCAACCATATCACTCACTTACCGATCTTCCAAAATTTCGCATAAATCTCTCAAAATGGATCATTGCCACATCACTATGTATTTATCAATTTTTCATTTTTTCAATTCTAATATTACCCATTATATTTTATTTGTGGATAGTATAAAATAGACAATTGTGCAGATTTACACCAATATTCCTAGGACATTACCTCAACAGTCACCTAATAGCATGTAATGGGTTATTCACTTTCTAATGTTCTATTTTATGTTAAGAGACACTGACAGCTTAATGATTTTATGGTTTCCATAATTTGTGTGCATATATATGAGGAGGCAACATAACAAACTCTTCTGTTTGGTTGACGATTGAGTGTAAATGAAATACAACTAGGCTATTGTATCATCAGGATCCCAATATGTAATGATATCTTCCTTCCACAAAATCCAGATTTTCCACTTACCCTTTTTCCACATTACTTTTTTATGATAACAGAGACGTACTAGATTTCTCCATAATTTGCTGTATGTATGACATTATGTATGACATTCTGCAGGCATGGAAAACTCATCTAATGTTGACAACATCAGCATAAAGCAATATACTTTTTTTTGTATCTTTACATTTCTAATAATCACCCTTTTTATTCATCATTTCATTTATTTATTTCTTGTTAGAAAAAGCTTTTAGAGTTTTACAATCCAATACAAGTTATTTCCTTTTAATAGTATCACCTTGCTAAAAATAATTTAATTGCACACCTTTTTGCTTTGGTGGTTTGATACAGAGGAGATGTTTCATTAATGGAGCAGTCTCTAATGGTTCATAATCTGTCATTTCTTCAACAGGAAGTCCCATTTTATGGTGTCAATTGTTTTCTCAGCATTTGCTCTTCGAACTACACCAAGTGTTTTCTTATCAGTACATGATGTTGAGAAGATGCTGAAAATGATTGCTTCTTTATCTTTTGGTAATAAATCCGGATTTGTCTTTAGGATCAATGTTACTGATTAGAGGCAACATCACTAAGTGAGGCAGGTCTATAAACCGTGCAACACAGTACATCTCTACAGCATCTGAGAATAATTACAACTCTTGACGTTTTAAAGCTGTCTACAAACACATTGAAGTCAATAGTAGTGTATTATAAGGGTCTCAAATAGGTATGTTGGGCTGCTTACAGCACATCAGCTGCCAGTAGGCATCTCTCGAACACGGAGCCCAGCCTAATAAATAATCTAGTAGATGCACTGCATTGTGTAGGGATGCTAAATTGTAAACTCTAGAAATGAAAGTCAGCCTAACCAGTATCAATGTCCCATGCTCAAATACACATAGAACCTGATTGATAGCATGCCACCTGCAACATAGCCATTCACCATGTAAGCAAGGCCCTGCTGAAGAGGGCCTGGCACTGTGAGATAAACTGGGTATACTCTGTTCTGACAAGGAAGAGCACAGTACCTGAAATGTGGGCAGTAAGAGTTGATGTTACTGTTTGTGAACTTGAAAAAGTAAACTGATGACAATGTCAGATGTGGTCACTATAGTAACAGTTATTATATTTGTAGCCAGAGAATGTTTCTATTAATTGAAAGTAACCCTCATTGTATAAGAGGCTGGAAACCCCTGGATTAAAGAACACATAAAAACTTGGTCAGATTAAGAGTTTGTCAGTTCCATTGCCGCCATAGCGTTATATCACCACCGCCAACTAGGTGGTCCGTCTGCCATATTAGGATGTTGTCGGATTGCTGTTCTAAAGACTGCTGGACCACCGCTGACAATGGCAGTCTTTCACCAACCACTGCATCTTTAGTCGGAGGAAAGCAGTTCCGATTGGGCAATAGGGAGAAGTTTCACAGCCGCCCAAATTAGGAGTTGGCTTTCCGACAAGCAGACCGTGGCAGTGGGACCTCCTGCTTCGAGTAAACAGAATCAAAGGTTTTGGGGTGCAAATTCATCCATTTCCATTTCTTCCCTTCCATCTCCCATGTGTATGCCTTCCTCCATGTCCCCCTTGCATTGCAGCATCTTGACACAGAAGAAAACAACCCTTTTGGCATCAAAATCCAGGTAAATCCATTTTGTATTATTGACTGGACTGGACACATATGATCCAGACTCCTGGAATGGGTAGCAGATATGTTTTCAAGTGTCATGCATATGTGTACATTCAACACTTGTGTAGTCAAAATATGCACACATGCATCGACAAATATAAAAAAAAATCACCCCAGTCAGAAAGACACAGTCCTGGACCATCAGGAACATAGTAAATTGGCAGGGGGAGACCACTGCTGCGGTGGTACCGTGGTCAGGCAGCCAAACTCGATATTAGGCCCTTAATCTTTCTCTGAAAGAATATGTATTTACAGTAAGCCTGGCCAGAGATAGCCTATTATGTTTGCATGTTTGGCCTCAAACTGCAGAGCAAAAGACCGAAGTTTGAAGCATGATGTCTAAGTAGCACTTACGGCCCCGGCTGTACTTCCTTCTCCCTTGGCACTGCTTACATACACCACATTTACATAGCTTTGGCCTATCAAAGTCTGTTGGTTTGAGCTGGAGACTCAAGATTGAGGCTGAGATGAAAGGCAGCATGTGCAGCTCATCCCTGTCAGTTCATTAGAAGCATCCTGCTCTGGCACATGCCTTCTCAATCAGTATCATACCCAGCTGGAGCACAGGACGCAGTATTGGTAACATTGATTCAATAGGTCTAAATAGGATCTCTGGGAGTTTGATTATCACCTCCCACAAATTATGCAACTCAAAGTTAAACCCTAGTTTACCCAGTGCACGCATGTCCTTTATCAAAGTTGAATATGTAAAATAATGTGTTACAACAAGAACTAGGGTCGGTATGGGCAACAGTGGCAAAACAGAAGTAGTTCCAAACTACATCAGTGGTTCACAGAAGGTGGCTTGGCACAATCTATCACATCACTAAATATAGCAGAAGCACTAGCAATACTTGGACAGAAAATTAAATGGATAGTCTCATTTTTCAGTGTGATAAATGTTTCACATAAGTGATGGCTAATTAAGATACATACAGAATGTGAAAAATAACACACATGAAAATGGATGCAAACAATCACTGTATTATAAAGAGTGCCAGTACACAAATTCTCAATTTTGGCACAAGTAGCTTATGAAAATATACCCGCATAGCTCAAATAAAATTATCAAAAGCAAAGACCACCAGTCATTGTGTACGACACAGGTCTATCAGCTTCTACTCACAAGCTCAGACCTGAGCCGAAGAAGTAACACATAGTAATTTTAGAGAAATCCTATTACGTTTGCATGTTTGGCAGCAATCTGCAGAGTAGAAGACAGAAGTTTTTGCGGTAACTTCTCCAATGCCTGAACATGGAAAATAGGAAACATCAACATCATCATGTCACCAATAAAAACCACAAGGCATCACAATAATACATTGGCAAGAAACTTTGCAGACAACATTGTCATGGCAACATCTGAAACATTCTTGGCATTTTAGGGGGTATCTAGAGAGATGGTCAGTTGGTAGGGATCAAACCTCAGACTATTGTAGAGGCTGAAATATGTTGTAAGACAAAAGTCTTCCACAGACATGTAAAAATATAACTGTCCACTCAGCAGGACAACAGAGCAGGAAATCAGACCTAATTGCTCCTTACAAGGAAATATCAGAAGAATTAGCTTTCACAGAAATGTGGGTGGCCAGGAATCGAGGTACTGCTGCATGTTCATATTTCATGTAAATCTGTGTTACTACTGTGTTTCTTACACATTACAGAATTCCACACGCACATATACATGCTCATATGTATATTTATATATATGAATATTTATGTACGTATTTTTATATTTATATTTATATGAAGTTATAGTTAGGACCTTGTTTCTATTCATAAAGCGCTTTTTCTTTTGCCAATATCTTTGGCGGCGTTTGACGAATCTTCGCGAAATTTTCAAAACTTATGGGGTGCTCCGGTCAGCTCCTGTCTTGAAAGTTTCTGGGTGATTCGGCAAGAGGGGCCCAAGGAAAAAGTTTTCTTCATAATAATTTCCATAGGAAACTTTAGACAAGGCTACATACAGCAAGAACTGCTGAATGGAATTACACCACATTTGGCAAAAAGGTAGGTCTTGGTTCAGAAAGTGACTTAAATGGTGTAAATCCATTCAGCAGTTGCTGAGAAATTCATACTTTAAAAAATAATGATATCTGGTGACCCTGGTGGATCCACGACCCTCCTGAGCATGAGCTTGATTCTGATTGGCTGCCATCACTTCAAACCAAGAAGTGTTGGCAGCCATCTTGTGACTCGGTTGATCAGAGTCATATAAAAAAGGTGACACAAGGATTAAAAACAAGAAAATGGTTCAGGGTAGAAACACCCTGACCCTCTAGACCTGCTTAGGGGATCCCACAGGGATACCCAGGGCCATAAAAAGAGTTTTATTTTTTATATTTTTGGCCGGATTCACATAGGGTGCGTGAATCCAGCAGAATTATTTTATTTTAAGAGAAGCACAGCCTCGTGTGCTTCCTTTGTTTAAGCTCCTGGGAGGCCAGGTCCCGGGGCAATGCATAAATCTGTAGTGGGGCCCTGCTGGGCCCCAGCTACCACAGGAACCTTTACCTCCCTGGGATCTATTCCCATGTGAATGTGGGGGCACGCAGCCCCCCACAGCCTCCCCGGGGCTTATTGAAATGTAAATGTGTGTGGGGGGCTCCTTCCCCCCATGCTGCCTCAGCGACCACCACCTCCCTGGGGCTTTTATATTTAAATGCAGGGGGCCTCGCCCCCCATAGTCCTGGGGCTTTTCAGTAAAATGTAAGGTGTGGGGGCTTCTGGCCCCCCACACTGCCCTGGGGACCTTCACCTCCCTGGGGCATTTAGTATGCAAATACTGGGGTCTGTTGCGGAACCCCAGGAACCGCCACCTACAGAGGGCTTTAAACATATTTTGGAGGGAGCCCCTTGGCCCTGGGGACCGCCACCCCCCAGTGCCAGCTCCAACCAAGGGATATTCCACTTTGCTATGGCAGACGAGGATCAGGAAAACTGCTCTCACTTCCATGAAATGAAGCAGATTTGCTTTTGTGCACAGGGAGCTTCATGTTTGCAGCTTCCCTTGTCCAAAACAAATTCCAGCTCTCACAAAAGGTGGGGAGATGGCAGAGACTGCGGGGACATTTTACTCCCCCCATGGTCCCCAGCAAGAGGGCAGGCCCTGGGGCCAAAAGTTACCCAGGAAAGGGAGGGCACGAGGCCCACCTCCCATAAAATAAAAATGATATATTTTTGAAAAACAGGCAAAGCCCTCGGGGATGGAGTCCCTGGGGCCAAAGTGGCCTGGGAAGGGGGGCCATGTGCCCCCCTCCTCCCCAAAAATAAAAATTATATTTAAAATAAAAGGCAAAGCCCTAAGGGATGGGGTCCCTGGGGCCGTAATTCACCTTGTGCGGGGGGCCACAAGGCCCCCTTCCCGGTTTTTTAGAACAGTTTTTGTAAATAGCTCTGGCCCTAGAGGATGGGGTCCCCAGGTCCCACAAAATAGTAAGGGAAGGGGGTCACACAGCCACCCTTAAAAAAAGAACACAGGCGAGAGAAGCCAGCATCTCGTCGGATGCCCCGTCTGCTCCCATGACCACTCTGCAAGCACGCCTCCTGGCACGTTCTGGGTTGTGGGATTAAGGGTCCTTGAATTCTAAGGGTTCTTGGGGGGCAACTAGCCCACCAGGTACTTCCAGTAAGCCGCTCACAGTGGGATGGCTGAGAGGGGGTCCGAGGCCATGACCCTTTTTACACAACTATGCAAACGCACCTCTTGGCACAGTGCTGCCGGGGCGATGATGTCCTCTTGTCTCCGGAGGACCTCAGGTCTAAAGTGGACTTCATCCCCCAGGCAGCAGTGCGCCAGGAGGCACATTTGCAGAGTGGTGTAAAAATGGTGTGTGGTCTCTGACCGCTCTCAGCAATCCAGCTGTGTGGGGCTTACTAGACCAAATAGGAATGCTAATTGGCCCCCAGGGAGGCTCAGGAGGCAAGAAGACTTCATCCCCAACCAATAGCGCACCAAGAGCTGGGTTTGCAGAGTGGTGGAGAAAGGGGGTGTGGCCTGTGTCCGACTCTCAAGACTCCCACTCTGTGGGGCTTACTGGAGGTATCAGGTAAGTTAGTTGGCCCCTAAGGACCCCCAGCCGCGAAGAAGAGTTTAATCCCCATCCAAGAGTGGACCAGGGAGTATGTTTGCAGAGTGGGACTTACTGGAGGTAATAGGAGGGGTAGTTTGCCCCAGGTTGTCCTTGGGAGCAAAATACCCCTCCTGCTACCTCTAGTAAGTCCCACACAGTGGGATTGATAAGAGGTCTTCAGGGGCCACCTCCCCTTTCTACACCACCCTGCAAACACTCCTCCTGGCAAACTACTAGTTGGATGATGACGTCCACTTTACCCCTGAGGAACTTTGGGGGCCAGGAAGCCCTCTTGGTACCTCCTGCAAGTCCTACACAGCAGAATTCCTGAGTTCTGGTCGGAGGCCCTGCCCCCTTTCTCCACCACACTGCAAACATGACTACTAGTTAAAGAAGCATTTGCAATGCAATAGGTTTTGAATTTGCTAGAGTTAGAGCTATTGGTGTTGTAAATGTAAAAGTTTTTTACTCATTTTTTGGGAGTGGAGAGGATGTACGTTGCGTGTAGTGGAAATATGTGCTACGATGTGCAGTGAAATTATGTGGATAGGAACTATGTGGTATTTAGTGTACAGGGATTATGTAGAGGGGAAGTATGTGTTATGAAGAGTTATTGTGTGGTATGGTTGTCTGTGTTGTGGAGTGATAACCTCAGGTTTAGTCTTCCTCATTTCCATAGAAGCTAAACTATAAAGTTAATGAGACAAAAAAGGAAGGAACTACTGAGGAGCACTTCTGGACCTAGTCAAAGGTATGAGCAGGGATACTGGAATTATACAACTGTTTGGCTGCACCAACCTTCGGACAATTATACATTATACATGCATTTACCACATAATCTACTGCTGCATTACCTGCAGATTTGAAAAAAAAACTTGTTTCTAGCTCGAACAACTAAACGTTACCAAAAATGCAGCGTCAAATGTTAAAGCATCATGGAAGGCTCAATGTAGGTATTAAATTGAAAGTAATGGTATGCAAATCACTCTTGCTTCTTTCTGTGCTTCCCTTCCCTCTTTCTGCATTTCTCTTGCTTCTTTCGGCACCTATCTACCTTTTTCTTCACTTCTCTTGCTTCTTTCTGCACATCTCTTGCTTCTTTCTTCTGTACCTGTCTTGCCTCTTTCTGCACCTCTGTTGATTCTTTCTGCACTTCTCTTGATTTTTTCTTCACCATCTTCCCTCTTGCTGCACCTCTTGCCTCTTTTTCACCTCACTTGCTTCTTTCCGCACTTCTTTTGCCTCTTTTGCCTCTTTTTGCACTTCTCCTGCCTCTTCTGGATTTCTGTTGCTTCTTTCTGCACCCTCTTGCCTGTTTCTGCACCTCACTAGCCTCTTTTTGCACCTCTCTTGCCTCTTTCTGCACGCACCGCTCTAGCCTCTTTCTGCAGCTCACTTGCCTCTTTCTGCACTTCTCTTGCTTTTCTCTGCAACTCTTGTATTTCTTTCTGCTACCCTTTTATCTCTATCATCACTTCTCTTGCTTTTTTCTATACCTCGCTTGCTTCTTTCAGCACTTCTTTTGCCTCTTTCTGCACCTCTCTTGCCTGTTTCTGCTCATCTCTTACCTGTTTCTGCACATATTTTGCCTATGTCTACACCCTTCTACACCCTTCTTCCTTCTTTATGCACCTCTCCTGCTTCTTTCTGCACCCCTGTTTCCTCTTTCTGTAGCAATACTGCCTGGTGCTGCACCTCCCTTGCCTCTTTCTGTACATCTTCTGTGTCTTTCTGCATATCTGTTTCTTCTTTCTGCAACACTCTTGCTTCTTTATGTACCCCTCTTGCCTATTTCTGCACTCTTCTTCCCTCCTTGTGTGGCTCTCTTGCCTCTGTCTGCACCTCTCTGGCTCTTTCTGCAGGTCTCTTGCCTGTTTCTGCACCATTCTTCCCTCTTTCTGCACCTCTCTTGCTTCTTCCTGCACCCCTGTTCCCTCTTTCTATACCAATACTGCTTAGGTCTGCACCTCTCTTGCCTCTTTTTGCACTTCTCTTGCTTCTTTCTGCACCTCTCTTGCCAATTTCTGCACCCTTCTCCTCTCTTTGTGTATCTCTCTTTCCTCTGTCTGCACCTCTCTTGCCTCTTTTTGTAACCCTCTTGCATTTATCTGCACTTTTTTGCTTCTTTCTGTACTTCTGTTGCCTCTTTCTGCATCCCTCTTGCCTCTATCTGCACCTCTGTTTGTTCTTTCTGCACTAATCTTGCTTCTTTGTGCACCTCTCGTGTATATTTACGCACCCTTTTGCCTCTTTCTGCACCCCTCTCCTCTCTTTCTGTACCTCTTTTGCCTCTGGCTTCACTCCTGTTCCCTCTTTAGGCACCTCTTTTGCATGTTTCTGCAACTCGTTTGCCTCTTTTTGTACCCCTATAGCCTATTTCTGCATACCTATTGATTCTTTCTGTACCTCTCTTGCCTCTTTCTGTACCTCTTGCCTCTTTCTGCACCTCACATGCCTCTATCTGCACATCTTTTGCTTTTTTCTGTGTCTGTTTCTTTCTGCAACTCTCGTGTCTCTTTCATTACTTCTCTTTCTTCTTTCTACACCCCTGTTGCTTCTTTCAGCACTTCTCTTGCCTGTTTCTTCACCTCTCGTTCTTGCCTCTTTCTGCAGCTCACTAGCCCCTTTCTGCACTTTTCTTGCTTTTCTCTGCAACTCTTTGGTTTCTTTCTGCAACTCTTTTATCTCTATCAGCACTTCTCTTGCCTCTTTCTGCACTTCTCTTGCCTCTTTCTGCACCTCTCTTGCTTCGTTCTGCACCCATGTTTCTTCTTGCTGTAGCACTACTGCCTGGTTCTGCACCTCTCTTGCCTCTTCCTGTACTTCTTCTGCACATCTGTTGCTTCTTTCTGCCCATCTCTTGCCTATTTCTGCACCCTTCTTCCCTCTTTCTGCACCTCTTTTGCCTGTGTCAGCATGTCTGTTGCCTCTTGCTGCACCCCTCTTGCTTCTTTCTGCATCCCTATTGCCTATTTCTGCACCCTTCTTCCCTCTTTGTGCGGCTCTCTTGCCTCTGGCTGCACCTCTCTTGCTCTTTCTGCATGTCTCTTGCCTGTTTCTGCACGTCTCTTACCTGTTTCTGCACCCTTCATTTCCTCTTTCTGCACCTCTCTTGCTACTTTCTGCACCCTGTTCCCTCTTTCTGACCCACTACTGCTTGGCTCTGCACCTCTCTTGCCTCTTTTTTCACTTCTATTATCTTTTTCTGCATGTCTGTTGCTTCTTTCTGCACCTCTCTTGCTTCTTTCTGCATCTCTCCTGCCAATTTCTGCACCCTTTTTCCCTCTTTGTGTAGCTCTCTTGCCCCTGTCTGCAACTCCCTTGCCTCTTTTTGTACCCCTCTTGCCTCTTTCTGCACCTTGCTTGCTTCTTTCTGTACTTCTGTTGCCTCTTTCTGCATCCCTCTCACCTCTATCTGCACCTCTGTTTGTTCTTTCTACACATCTCTGGCTTCTTTGTGCACCTCTCTTGTATATTTATGTACCCTGTTGCCTCTTTCTGCACCCCTCTCCCCTCTTTTTGTACCTCTTTTGCCTCTGTCTGCACTCCTGTTCCCTCTTTATGCACCTCTTTTGCATGTTTCTGCAACTCTTTTGCCTCTTTGTGTACTTCTTTTACCTCTTTCTGCTCCCCTATAGACTCTTTCTGCACCCCTATTGCTTCTTTATGTACCTCTCTTGCCTCTCTCTGAACCTCTCTTGCCTCTTTCTGCACCTCACGTGCCTCTATCTGCACATCTTTTGCTTTTTTCTGCGTCTCTTGTTTCTTTCTGTAACTCTCTTGTCTCTTTCATCACTTCTCTTTCTTCTTAATACACCTCTGTTGCTTCTTACAGCGCTTCTCTTGCCTCTTTCTGTACCACTCTTCCCTCTTTCTGTACCTCTCTTGCCTATTTCTGCCCCCCTCTTTCTATACCTCCATTGCTTCTTTCTGCACCCCTCTTGCCTCTGTCTTCATCCCTGTTCCCTCTTTCTGTACCTCTTTTGCCTATATAGCACTTCTCTTTCTTTTTTCTGCACCTCTTTTGTTTCTTTCTGCAACTCTCTTGTCTCTTTCATTACATATCTTGCTTCTTTCTACACCTCTGTTGCTTCTTTCAGCACTTCTGTTGCCTCTTTCTACACATCTCTTACCTCTTTCTGCATTTCTCTTGCCTCTTTATGCACCTCTTTTGCTTCTTTCTGCACTTCTCTTGCCTCTTTCTGCACCCTTCTTGCCCTTTTCTTCACCTCTGTTGGTTCTCTCTGCTCTGCTCTTGCTTCATTCTGCTCTTCTCTAGCAAATTTCTGCACCCCCCCTACCTCTCTCTTCACCCCTCTTAACTCTTTCTGCAACTCTCTTGCCTCTGTCTGCACCCACTTACCTCTTTCCGTACCTCTTTTGCCTGTGTCTGCAACTCTCTTGCCCCTTACTGCAGTTCTCCTGCCTATTTCTGTACCTCTGTTGATTCCTTTTGTACATTCTTTCCTCTTTCTGCACACCTCTTGCCTCTTTCTGCACTTCGGTTCTTTCTGTACTTCTCTTGCTTTTTTACACACCTCTCTTGCTTCTTCCTGCACCCCTCTTGCCTCTTTCTCTACCCTTTCTTCTTTCTGCAACTCTTTTGCCTCTTTCTGGAGTTCTCGTCTCTCCTTCGGCACCTCTGTTTCTTCTTTGTGCACTCCTCTTGCCTCTTTCTGCACTCCTCTTGGCTGTTTCTGCACTTCTTTTGACTCTTTCTGTAGCTCACTTGCTTTTTTTAGCACTCCACTTTTTTTTTCTTCAACTCTCTTTTTTCTTTCATCACTTATCTTGCGTCTTTCTAGACCTCTGTTGCTTCTTTCAGCCCCTCTGTTGCCTCTGTCTGTACTTTTCTTGCCTGTTTCTGCACCTCTCAAGCCTCTTTCTACACCTCTGTTGCCTCTTTCTGCACCTCACTTGCTTCTTTTTGCAACCCTCTTGTACTTTCTATACCCCTCTTCCCTCTCTCTATGGAAAAGGAGGAGCCACGTAAATGTAAATGTAAATGTATTTGAGCTTGTATAGCGCACAGCTACCCGCAGTGGGTTTCCCGGCGCTTGCTTAGGGAACCCGTCCTGGTATTCCCCTGTGAGATAACCCCGGCAGGGTATCCACAAGGTGAAAGCCAGGCATCCCGCCGCGAGGGGCCGTTGTGGAGATTAAGCAAGCTATTGCCCAGAGTCGCAGAGTGTGAACCCGTGAGTCGAGAAGGCACCGAAGCAAGAATTATCGAGTCCGTGGAATTTTTGAGCCCAAGACCCGCCAAGGCGGGGAATTGAACCGTGGTCCAGGGCCGATCTCAGCTTCCGGGTCTGCCGCCTCTAACCCCTGAGCCACACTTCTCCACGTACCGCTGCTGCTGCCGTTCTTGCCGCTCCTGCTGCTCCCGCTGCTCCCGTTGTCACCGCTGCTGTTGCCGCCACCGCCAGCCACTGCTGCTGTGCAGCGGAATTCAGACGTAAACTGGCAGAACGGGCGGAGAGACGAGCAGGTGAGTGCTGAGCTGTGCCTAGCTGTGCTAGTTTCGCTAGTTCCCCTTGGAGAGTGGCGCACTGCCGGCCGGTCTGTGCTTCTCTGCAACTCTGGCATTCGAGTTCCAGCCCCAGCGACACACCTCCAAGTTCCCTCTGCTGAAGTCTGCGTTTGGATGCAGTTGGAGTGTGTAGCTAACCCTCTGTTCTCCTGAGCAGCTCTGTGCCTTACTCCGCAGCCTCATCCCTGCTCGGAGGTGCGGGGGCTTAGGGGGCCCAGGGGTCTCTGCTGATCTGTCTAGCCCCTCCCTTCCTTGCTCACCTATCTACCTACCTACCTACGAGCAAACCGACCTCCCATCTGCCTGGTCTCACTTTCCTCCCTGTCGTGTCCCCTCCGTTCTTGCCTATGAGCTGGGGGAGTGCATTGCATACTGCCCCCCTGTCTTGAGTGGCAGAGGAGAGGCAGAGGAGAGGAGAGGTGGGTGTGGGGGGTCCGGGACACGAGCTACGGATCAGGACAATCCGGCCAACCTGTATGACCTGGACACGAACAAGCCCAGAATTGAGTTACGGCCCCAGAAAGGAAAAAGCAAGGCCCAGCAAAGCAAGGCAAGGCTCAGCAAAGTAAATCAGTACAGTGGAAACCGAGGGGGATGATGCCAAACAACCTAACCTACTAAGCTCCAATGCCAAACAAGGAAAATAAAGCAAACCAGTAAAACAATTAACCAAAATCAAAATAAGATTCTCTCAGCCCTCATTACAAGGCATCGTAAAGCGCTTTACTGTAGCAAAGGGTAGTGAAAACAGTGATAAAGGAGTCATAAACCCCTAAAAGACGTCAAAAGCCAAAAGTCGTTAAAAACCGGGGAAAAAAGAAAATTATTTCACCAAAGTAGCACAAACTGGGAGCAATACCCACCAACAACCACCAATAACCAAATCAACCCTCCGACATCACCACTGCCGTTTAAACTACCACTAATCGGGAGCCGAATTGGCCCAGTGTTGCAACACATTACCAACAGTTAAAAAAAAAAAACTAGCGAAGGATTAAACCCGCCGACAACCCGCCGATCACCTTAGCTCAACCCACCGAAGTTGGTGTCAAGCCGATAATGAGGTCTGGCAAGGAGAGGCGAGCTATAACAGTCGCTACCAACACTAGGAAAAAGAAAAACAAAAATACCAAGGGCCCAAACGTGGAGACTAATAGCAACCCTCAAATATTATCCCCTCTGACCTTTAGTAAAAAGGAGGCTTACAAGGGCCCCATAGTGCCAGGAATTATGCTTGCAGACCTAGATCCAGGAGAAGAAGGAGTAAAAAATGCCCAGAAGCAATTAACGTCTCAGGGGAAAAAACAACATCAACCTAAAATTCACTCCAAATTCTCTTTCTTCAAAGACGCAGGAGAGCTACTAAACTTTAACATCAACAACAAATTGAATCTCCCCTCGCCATTACACCCTCAGCACCCAGAAAACGTACCAGTTCTACCAGCCCCACCAGCTCCTGGTTTGTTTATCCATTCAACAAAATCGGTCGGGGAAAGACACCTAGGGACGCATAAAGAAAAAGAAAAAACTGGGATACTGGCAGCCACCGTACCCCCTACAACCCACCCCAGAAAAGCAATCGGGGGTGCATCTGAACAGGGCCCACTGTACTACAAAACCGTGCCTTCCCCAGCCACCATGCCCTCCCAGGGAGAATCAACGGAACCACCGTCGGGACCACCTGTGATCTCCCTAGAGCCCGAAATCACAGTACTGACCCGCCAGGCATCACGCTTCCCCTCAGTTGCAGTACCCCCTGCCTCTTTTAACCCAACATCAGAGATATTTCACTTTACAGGCTCCACAACCACTTCTCTCCAAGATAAAACAGATTCAAAACCATCCAGAGCGACATTTATTCTACCACAACAGAAATTCAACTTCATCGATTGCTATCACTAGTTTAACAACCACAAACTCAATCTGGAATGTAAAGACAGTAAGAAGTAAATTCCCGCAATTCAGACGACAGCAGACGACATAGCCACCAGTGATAGCATAAACTACACGCCTCTAAAATCATCTTTGGTAGAATCTTCTTCAGAAGTCCCCCGACCCAAACCAACAATCAGAGCGGCAACCGTGGAGGGAGATTCCAATGATATGAACCTAGCAGGTAACACCAACTCTGTCCTTAAAAGGAAGAATGGGAAAACTTGGTTACCACATATACATTTGAGGATAAAAAAGAAATGGCCCCAAGGATCGGGAAGCACCCCCAAAAAGGCTGCTGCTAGCATACCGCAAACCGAAACAGGAATATGGGTCTCTCTTTTAAACACCATGCAACTCTCTACCAAAGCTTTGGAATACCATTCTGACAAAATAGACATCCAGCTCAACTTTCTCAACTGTCTAGCACTACACATCACCAGCATCGGCAGCAAGTTCTCAGATATGAACAATTTCATAGAAAGAGTCCAACGTGAATCAGCCATACTCCCCCCAAGCTGTACCTGCCATTTAATAGTGAAAAAAATTGCAACACTACTGACAGTGATGAGTGATCTTATCATCAACTTGAAAAACATAGGCATAAGCTCCAAATCAGATGGTGACAATGCAAATTCCAGCATTAGAGGTCATGCAACCGACTGCCTAACCGCCTCCACCAAGTGGGCACACAAGGAGATCCAAGTACCGGCTACTCAAGACCCTAATCCAACTACCATTTGTAACTTATGAGGAAATGGCAATGGGTCAGCAGAAAGAACAAACCAAGAAGCAACTCACTTTATGGCTTGATCCCCCACGAGGCAGGCCCAGAGATGGAAGCTGGATTCAAAAGCCCGCCCGGACCACTCACCCAACCACTCTCCAAACCTGTAGGTTGTGTGGAGATTGTGAACCTCGATCTAAAGGCAGTGACTATCAGCAACCCAAAAATACAAGAAGCAGCCATCAAAGAAGGAAAGGCTGCGCAGAACAACGGGCAAACCTCCAAGCAGCGAAGGAAACAAAGGAGGAAAGGGAGGCATAAGAACTCACTTATAAAATCATACTTCCAAATCATACCAAATCTCCAGAACCGCTCTCAGCAGGAGCACAAAGGAGCCAGCGTGTTAAAAATCCAACAATCGGACCAGAACCCAACTAATACACAGGCTTCAATAAATTCAGCAGGAGTAGTTGAGGACCACCCCAATGATTACAAACAACACCCAATTAACCATCAGGAAAAAGTGATCTGCAGCCATCAGACTAATATACAAGGAAGCGAGGACCCCACAATGGGCGGGCACCCAGTAGAACGCGATATCAACCAACATCCGTTCCGGGTTGTCAAATCCAACTTAGAAGCAAAACCCGGATCTGGTGAAAATCTTAACCCCAGCAAGGGCAAGGAAGCGGAAAAACCACAAACCACATCCATATGCAAAAAGCAAGACTGCAAGCTTCTATGCAGCAGAAACTCAGCTGTCAACCAGTGACTTAAAAAATAATCCTGTTTGTCCCAGAGTACAAGTCAAAGGGACACTTTAAACCGTGGCAACATTCTTCAAATCCTAAATGCAATCTGCAGTTTGTCCGGGATCAGAATCCAAGATCTCCTGTCAGTAGAGTTTGAAACTTTCAAACATATTTCCGACCAAGAGACAACTAGGACTGAATGGGCAACATCAGAACTAGCGGAGAGAATCCTTAGTGAAGAATCCCAATTAGAAGCTTGGGGGATACGAGTGCAACAACATCGGCCAGTTGATTATCTGGACCCGCTTTTCACAGAAAAAAACATAGGTTTCATGGGCGTTATAGTTGGAAATTTTACTTGTACAAAACCAAAGAAATTCCTCTGTTATAGTTTGTTCAGCTAACTATAAATCGCGCCCCCGCAATGCACTGCTGAGGACGTCACATAATACATCACTCATGACATGGTTAGTGATATCACTGATGACATCATCCAGTGACTGTGTGTTTCTGTAAAGTTTAAATATGTTTAATATATATAGAAAAAGGCATATTGAAGAATGAGTGGGTGTTTAAGTGTCTGAATGGATGATTTAGTAGGTGAGTGACTGACCCTATAAGTGAGTGCTTAAACGTATCTTACAGAATGCATGGGTTAGTGACTAAACTGTGTCAATGTCTGTATCCATGTGTCTGTTGGTGTGTAAGTGGCGCTTGGGTTTGAGAATAGAAACTTCTCTTTCTTTTTTCCATACTTCTCTTGCTTCTTTCTGTACCCCTCTTGCCTCTTTCTGTACCCCTTTCTTCTTTATGCAACTCGCTTGCTTCTTTCTAGACTTTTCTTACCACTTTCTGCACCCCCTTACCTGTTTCTTCACCTCACTTGCCTCTTTCTGCTCCTCACTTGCCTGTTTCCGTACTTCTATTTAGTTTTCCAGCACTTCTCTTGTTTCTTTCTGCAATTCTCTTGTCTCTTTCATCACTTATCTTGCTTCTTTCTACACCTCTGGTGCATCTTTCAGCACTTCTGTTGCCTCTTTCTGCACTCCTCCTGCCTGTTTCTATACTTCCCTTGCCTCTTTCTCTACCTCATGTACCTCTTTCTGTACCTCATTTGTTTCTTACTGATCTCCTCTTGCATCTTTCTGTACCCCTTTTCCCTTTTTACTTCCTTTCACATGTATAGTCACTGACACATGTACCACCAAGATATCCACTCACTCACGAACACAGCCATATGCACACTCACTTACCCATAAAGCCCCTCGCACATGTACTCATGGACCCATAAACTCAGTGAATCACCCACTCACACATCAATGTAATGAGTCAAGCACCCACCCACCCACACAGACACTCAGGTACCCATAGAGGTACTCAGACGACCAATCATTAACCCATATAGACCCTCATGTACCTACTCACTAACCCATGCAGCCACTTACACACCAACTGACAGACTGATACAAACATTCACGAAGATTAGTCATTCACCCATGCATTCATCAAGACACGTTCAATCACTCACTTATATATTCAGTCACGTACCCACT
The DNA here is from genome assembly GCF_964263255.1 of Lissotriton vulgaris. Lineage (NCBI taxonomy): Eukaryota > Metazoa > Chordata > Amphibia > Caudata > Salamandridae > Lissotriton > Lissotriton vulgaris. Next base: position 635,509,421 of record NC_141685.1, on the reverse strand, counting down.
AAATCATCACTAACTAAATAACCCTTTCTTCAATACACCTTGGCGTATTGTTATATATAACATTCTTAAGCTTTATTGAAACACTCAGTCACTGGATGATGTCATCAGTAATGTCACTGACCATGTCATAAGTGATGTAATATGTGATGTCATCAGCAGTGCATTGCAGGAACGCAAGTTATAATTAGCTCAGCTAACTATAATGGCTGAATTTCTCCGGCTTTGTACAAGTGAAATGTCAGCCCAACTATAACGTCCGTGAAACCTGTGTTTTTTTCAGTGAATATATATATATATATATATATATATATATATATATATATATATATATATACTTCATGACTTCACTGATGACATCTCAAATGACATCACTGATCCCAGGGACCCTGAGGATTCAAGGGGACTTTATCCCCCAATTCAACACATGCCACGGGGTGCGTTTGCACAGTGGTGAAGGAGGGGGAAGACAGAAGAAAGAGGTGCAGAAAGAGGCAAGAGGGGTACAGAAAGAAGGAAGAGAAGTGTGGATAAAAGAAAGAGAAGTTGCTATTCGCAAACCCATGCGCTGCTTATACACTTCCGACACCCAACAAAATCACAATACTCAGCTTCCTATTACCTCAAAGGCAGCGCAAAACAGGACAACAAACCTTTCCAAAATAATATATCCCCTCAACAGCACACTTGCTTAATCTACAGAGATGTGAAAACCAAGTATGTATAGGGGAAAGACTCGAACATCAACAATAATGTACACAACACTAAGACTACCGGTGAAATACTATACACGATTCTCTATAGAAATAAAAAACTTTTCAGTGTGTAGATATACCATTGATACGTGTAGTGTACTGAACAGTGATGCAACCATATTATCTCAGACACTGGGGAATATTTTGGTGATGTAGCTGTGTTCACCCCCCCTTTGAAACAGAAGCGGAGTAGGCTAGTCCAAAGTGAACAACGTCAACGTACCACTATACATAATTAGGCTACACCTTGGGCGTGGTTCACTTCTTTAAAGAGAAGAGACTGCGGCGCAGTGAAGGTCCCTACCCTGCCACATGGCTGCCACCCTGACTGCGTGCTTCCTTGATACAGGCCAATTGCGAACTCAGCGTCACAGCATCGCAGACTTATGTCTGTATCGACTAGTGGTTTCCATCAACACTGCGGACAGCAGGGTTCACAACTTGAAATCAACTTTGGATTTAAATGTGTCTTAAGTATCTGTGCTGAGAACTGTCTTCAATCTATTCTGCGGTCAGTAGAGTTGACAACTTGATACCAGTTGCATTCAGCTTTGCATCAACACTACGGACAACATTGAATCCAGCCTTGCTTTATTTAAGGCAGAGACAATTGTACTGTGTCATCAGATTCTGTTAAATGTGACAAAGTAGCATTCATCGATCTTTGTGTCGACTACTGCCATCAATCTACACTCCGTACAACAGGTTTCACAACTTGAATTAAGCTTTGCATCAACACTACGGACAGCATTGAATCCAGCCTTGCTTTATTTAAGTCAGAGACAATTGTACTGTTTCCTCAGATTCTGTTAACTGTGACAAAATAGCGTTCATCGATCTTCGTGTTGACTACTGCCTTCAATCTACACTGCGTACAACAGGGTTCACAACTTGAATTCAGCTTTGCATCAACACTTCGGAGAGCATGGAATCCAGCCTTGCTTTATTTAAGGCAGAGACAATTGTACTGTGTCCTCAGATTCTGTGACAAATTAGAATTCATCGATCTTTGTGTGGACTACTGCCTTAAATCTACACTGCATACATCAGGGTTCATAACTTGAATTCAGCTTTCCATCTACACTATGGACAGCATTCAAGATATCCTTGATTTATGTGAGGCAAAGATTATTTTGTTAAAGGATGCTACAAAAACATTCCTGAATGACTGTAGTGAGTTCTGGTTTCAAATGTACACTGTGATCAAAAGAGTTTACCCCTTGGTACCAGTGGCTCATAAGCACTATACAACATAAAATTCAGTCTTGATTTATTTAAGGAAGAAAAATAGTACTGTGTCGTCAGATTTTGTTAAAGTATGTAAATATAAAGTATTCCTCGATGTCTGTGTCAACTACAGCCTTCGACATACTCTGTGGACAGCAGGGTTCACAACTTGAAGTCACCCTTGCATGTATACTATGGACAATAAGGATTTCAACCTTGATTAATTTAATGCAGAGACACTTGTATTGTATGTGTTCAGATTTTTTCAGATAGAATGACGATTGTACATCACGCATTCCCCCCGTACCACGAATCATCACAGGGTACACACACACTGACTTCTTTCGGTACCATAAATCACTGCACCACAAGTCATTTCCCCGTAGCCTTATTAAAGCAGAATTCACATGGCAAAAAACATTGTTCCTAGTATAACCCCACTACATTGTGCAATATTGCAGGGTATGTACAAGCTCAGCGTCAAAGATACTACTAACTCAGTGCACCATAAATCATCGGAAAGAAGAGTGAACAGTTTTATTTCACAGTGAGACATACTGTCCCTTTTAGATTTTGTTAAAATAGGTGAAATATTTGTTTTCGATAACTGTACTGACTACTAGCTTCTATGTACACTATGCACAGTAGGGTTCTCAATTTGAATTTACCTTTTCATCTACACTACAGACAGCATTAAATTCAGCCTCAATTTATTTAAAGCAGAGAAAAATAGTGCTGTTGCACTGCTAGTATGTGCAAGCACCTTCAATAGCTGCATCATGTGAACTATGATAACAAACAATGTACAAGATTGCACCAAAATGTACCTCCACCACCAGCAATGCCAAGTACCTCTGGAGTATCACATTCAACATTGCCACCAGACATACGTCCCCAATTTGTGGAAGTTACAATGCACTGCGTGAAGAGCAATCGTTAAATTTGTTATGAGGAGCAATCAGTACACCTAGTTTTCACAGCAATTGATAACCATCAATGCTAGTTTTTTTTCCCCCCTCAAAGTTCATATACTCCAGTATGCAACAATGAATGATTTCAGTGCAGCCCGTTCAGACCATGCATCATTGCAGGGTGAGCACACGTTAAACACCAGACGTACCACTAAGTCACCATAAAAAATCACCACATGCCCTTGTTAAGGCAAAATTCAATAGTCAAAACACATTTTTACTAGTGCGGTCTGCCTGGTCCCACGCATCATCGCAGGCTCCACACAAACCACCCCTGCCTCAGTCCACCACAACTCATGAACTCTTTACGATAGAATCTTCTCTGTATTATTTGACATACAATGCTCCTACCTTTGTTTAGCAGCAGTCATAAACCGTTTATGATTAAATATATGTATATGATATCTTGATTACTATTCTACTTCTTACCAACAACAACGTAATAAAAAGGAGTCGAGCCCACGTGCCCGTACCCACTTCAACTATCTATCTGAGTGTGTGTATATATTGTGTTTGTAAAATGCAGCTCCTCTGCCCTACCACATTATATTGTGCTATAAATAGCATATGCAAATATCTTACCTGTGGCAGTAAGTGTGGGCTATTCCAATTTAAAAAAAAAATTTTTGTAGCATATTTATATAGCGCAAAATCAACCCAAAACTAATACATTTTCAGGCATGCGTACATTACGTCATTACAATAACAGGATATGGATGCAGATTCGTGGCTTCGAACACTGATTGCCAGCACCAAGTTCTACAGTGTACCTGAATAATCACATACATATATATATATATATTAGCTGCCCTTCATGTACTTTTTTTGGGGGGGGGGTAAGCGGTATCCAATAGAAATGATATTCATAATTTGAAATATAATTCTGAGGCTAACTCTTTACCAGATCTTTACCAGACTCTACACCTACGACTTACGGTTCCTGTGGAAAATTTTAAAAACTCCAGCAAAGTAGTTTTTTTCCATTACCACCTTAGTGTGGTGAACTTCTAACCTCTGTGCTCATTTAAGTGTTCCATGAACTGTTACTATGGTAACAGGCAGAAAGCCATTTGGCGGTAGAGTTGAAAGGTACTGACTGTACAAAAAGCGTTATATTAACCCTGGCTGCTCTACAAGACCAAAAAGGAAAGCAAACTAAAACAAACACTGTGTACCAGATTTAAAACCCCCTTGCACCACTTTTGCATCCAAGCCCCCCCTATAAAATTAGAAGCGTGTGGCCTCAATGACCCCCCTCAAGCCCCGGGAACCACCACCCCCCCCCCCAAAATTTGTGTAATGTGACAAACAGACTGCGTGACCCTATGCCTAGAGCCCTCAAGAGCCCTGGAGCCCGCAACGCCTGACGGCCGGCTCTGGGTGCCTACCCCAGGACACTGCTGTTTGCTTTGAGAGGGTGGGAGTCTCACGGCTCCCCCCCTCCCATAGCAGACTTAGTTTGCATTTTGACAGAGCAGAGTTCTCACTTTCAAAATAAAAAGCAGATTGCATTTCCACATACAAGTTAGCATCTCCCCTTGCTGAAAAGCAATGCCGACTTCCAAAGAACGCGTGAAGCCGCCAGGACCGTGGGGGCATTGTACCTCCCCTCATGGTCCCCAACATTTTTTATAAGACCCAGGAGGTAGGGTCCCCGGAGATATCAGAAATTACTGATGGGGCTATTTTTTTACGGTAAATTTATAAGTCGCACACCCAGCGCAGCGCTCAGTGCGGCCACCTGGTGTGCATGCACTGAATGCACAACTCATAATCTGTAGGACGCGTGAGTTCCAGCGCATTTGATGCACAACTTGTACGCATTTGGGACTCGACATTACTTTACCACCTCACGAGCTACTAACATACAACTACCCATGTGGAAAAGCAATCTAAATTTGATTTTGAAAGAGAGAACAGATTTCCTTGATATGGGTGGGCGGGATGGACACCCCAGAACACTGCAGGGACCGGCCCTCCCACAATACATAAAGCCCTGAGAAGTGGAGTCCCTGAAGCTTTGAAGACCTTACAACCCCCCTCCCTAGCCATACTTCTTTTTTGCAGCCCCAGTGGGTAATGGAGCCCTCGAGTGCTCCAGGTGGGGAGCCAAGTAGTCCCCCTCCCACAATACATAAACCTCTGACGGGTGATGGTCCCCGCGGCTTTCAGGACCTTTGACCCCTCCCCCCACCATTTTTTTTCTTTTTAGCGCAGGGGAGTTGACGATCCCCGAGGCTGGGGGTCTCTTCTCGGCCCCACATAAAATGTAATAATTTTGCCCCCGGAATTTAACCCCCCGGAGACAAATTATTTAAATAAAACTGCTTTTTATTGTATTTAAATTACGGCACACTCCACGCACCCTACACGCATTCCAGTTTAAAAAAAATGTGGGCCATGGGGGTCCTTATAGGACCCCCTACGCAGGCCTGGAAGATAAAATTATTTCTACCCTTCCCCTTTCTCCGTTTTGAACACATATTCCACAGACTTCCCCAGCCTCGCTTCTACCGAGGAACAAAATGGCTGCCAACAGTTCCTCGTTTTGAATGTTTACAACCGCTTGACAGCCAATTAGCATTGAGCGCGTGATCAAGTCAGTGCGTTTATGCTACGATGCCAATCCTCGCACAATCCACGGATCCACCGCGCCCATAGATATATAAATTACTTTAACCGTAATTTTCTCAGGAACTACTGAACAGATTGACACCATATAAGCAAAAGGCACAAGTCGGAACTGAGGACTACCTCTCTGCCATATTTGGTGTAATTCCGTTCAGCTGTTCGGGCTGTAGCCATGGCTAAAGGTCCTATGGGAAAATGCATGCGGAAAACATGTCTTTGAATCCCCCTTTTTTCTTGGCCCCCGCTTGACCAATCACCCCTACACTTTCAGGGAAGGAGCGGAACTGAGATGGCCAAAAGTTTGAAAAATTTCATGAAGATTCATCAATCGACGCCAAAGTAACTGGCAATAGAATGTTGCTGATTTCCCATGCATAATAGGTCCTAACTATAACTACCTAATGGCGACCGCCATGGCTACAGCCCAAATGGCTGAACGGAATTACACCAAATTTGGCAGAGAGGTAGTCCTCAGTTCTGACTTGTGCCTTTTCCTATGGTAACTCTGACATACATATATATATCTATAGATATATGAAAGAAATCCCAACCGCTCCTTGCCATGGTTTTAACGGGCGCAGACCTCCTCTCCACAATCAAATCAGTTGGATGCCATAACGCCATAACACCATAACACCGATAAAAGTGCCAGCAGTGCAAAATTTATTTTCAAAAAGTGTCAGAGCAAGTGCCCTCCCTGACGCGTTTCGCTCCGCAGACGGAGCTTGGTCACATATAGATATATATATGTATGTCAGAGTATATATATATATATATTCACTAAAAAAAACATAGGTTTTAGGCCTTATATAGTTAGGAATTAACATATAAAAAACCATTAAAATTCCTCCTATATAGTTAGCTGGACATTTTATTGACATAAAACCCAATGAAATTCCATATATAGTTAGTTGCACTAACTATATATCGCGCACCCGCAATCCACTGCTGATGATGTCACATATTACATCATTCATGACATGGTCAGTGACATCACTGATGACATCACTGATGTCATCAGTGATGTCATTTGAGATGTCATCTCAAATGACATCACTGATGACATCATGACACACCAATACCAGTTACTACATACGCACTCACTGATTCCTACGTCTACACACACATTCACTCATTCACCCATACAATCACTCGTACATACAGTCACTCATTATTACAACACTGTCATATGCACTCATACACCTATGCAGACACTCACACACTGCCACTCATCCATGGAGTTACTCACACACCTAGTCAGTCCTGTAAAGAATCAATCACACTTCGATTTCCTCATCTATACAGTTAAACACAGAACACCTTACTTTTTCAAACATATACTAACACATACTTACTCTCTTATACAATTACTGATACAAGTACACATTGATCTGCACAGAGTCACTCGCCTCCCAGCCAGTTACACACACACTCAGTCTTCCATACAAATACTTGGGCAACCAATCAATAAGCTATATAGCCACTCATATAGCTACTGATCAACACATGCAGCAGCTTGCACAACAACAGACATATTGATGCACACTTTCAGACAGTTTAGTCACTAACCCATGCATTCAGTAAGACACATTCATTCACTCGCTCAGTCAGTCACGCACCTACTAAATCCTTCATCCAGACACTTATACATCCACTCATTCTTCAATATGTAAAACATATTTAAACTTTACAGAAACACACAGTCACTGGATGATGTCATCAGTGATGTCATCAGTGATGTCACTGACCTTGTCATGAATGATGTAATATGTGACATCATCAGCAGTGGATTGCGGGTGCGCGATATATAGTTAGTGCAACTAACTATATATGGAATTTCATTGGGTTTTATGTCAATAAAATGTCCAGCTAACTATATAAGAGGAATTTCAATGGTTTTTTATATGTTAATTCCTAACTATATAAGGCCTAAAACCTATGGTTTTTTTAGTGAATTTCATTGGATTTTTAAAGGCTAATTCCTAACTATATATACTGTATAACCTATGGTTTTTTCAGTGAATTTCATTGGTTTTTTAAATGCTAATTCCTACCTCAATAAGGCCAGAAACCTATTTTTTTTTCAGTGAATTTGCAAGGTTTTGAAAATGCTAATTCTATTAGCGGATAACGTTTAAATATGTTAATATCCTTGTGGGACCACCTGAGCAGCCCTAGGGATCCGATTTTTGATGCATGAACGATGGTTGGATGCATGATGGATGAATGATTGTTGGGTGGATGCATGGATGGATGCATGCATGATAGATGGGTGAATTGATGCATGAATAATGGATGGATGCAGGATGGATGGATGGGTGGGTGGATGGATGGGGTGCATGAATAGTGGGTGGGAGGGTGGCTGGGTGTTTTAAATGTCACCAGCCACCACTGCTTTGCACTCTCAATTTGTGTCTGTTAATCACACCATTACGGATCGCTTAAAAAAATATACACCATCCAACAAAAATCCATTGAATAAATGCAGACATCAAAAACAGATTGTTAAACCCGATTTCGAAACTTTAACGTACAGTGTGTGTATAAAATAAGCTCACACACATTCACTCCGAATGACATCTTGGGATGGAATATCACTTCCTTAATGTACCCCCGCATAATGGTAGTCATTTTAATTTTATCGACCTCAGAAGTATGAAAAGCTGAATGGTATAGGCGGGAATCGAACCCCTGGGTATGGCGTCACGCACATATTACCTACAGTTGATACATTAGTCTTCAGAGCTTAGACATGATGTATTTCCTTTTAAACATCATGTTTGCAAAGTAATGCAAAAAGCAGCTTATTCAACGTGCTTATGTTTTATGAGATCATAAACCTGTCACGAAATGATAGGTAGCTGCGAAACAGCGCGCGGGCCCAAGTATCTGGATAGTAGCCCGGCCTTGTGATGTTCCAGAAACACAGAGTAATGGAGCTGGAGATTCACAAAGAAGAAGACAGTGCATAGTGTCTCATGCGGAGACGGGAGGCCCAGCAGAGCGGGTACAGGGGGAGATTATAGGGGGTGGGGGTCTCCATTATCACACGTGCACGCAGACATGCAGGTGATTATGCCTGAAGTGCTTCTGCAAAGAAACCATCACATGACCAGAGAAGCCGACCACCTGCTGTCTTCCCTCCCTTCATAGCCATCCCACGATAATTGCAATTAACTGGAAGTCTTGTAGTGAAAGCAAACATTGTTATGGAGATAATTCCAGCCGATCGCTAATGAGCACTTCACACAACTGGACTCCTTTTCCTGCTATTACACGGGTAGCTTATCTACTACAACGCCCTCCATTCTCCATCAATGCCCCAAGTAATTAGAATAAACACGCCATAATAGCAACTGGCAAGCTAAAAAGTGAATCTGTGAAATCTTGCAGCCTTTCTGTCAGCTCTTCCTCGTCCTCAGAGCCTCCACCGGCCGCCAGACCTATGGTCTTACCACAATACCATCAGCACTGCCAGGAGTGTAATCCTCAGAGCCCCCCAGTATTCTCTGATCCCCACACACAGCGCAAGCACTGCAAGAGCGGAGGAGCCTCTGTCCCCAGCAGTAATTCCCGACACTACCAATGCCCCCTCCACCCTTCTGAGTGTGTGTCTTACTGTGGGCGCCCGCCCACGCCCACGGGGGCATGTGCGTAGAGGTGAGACCGTAAGTGCTGCGACAGCGCTTCATTCCACTCTGCCGTGTGTGAGGAAGTTGCATAACCTGTGGCCACGGCGTTGGGGTAGGGGTACGGAGGCGGCGCCTGGAAGCCCGGCTGGGCTGGCTGGAAGCCCGGCGGCGGCGGCTTAATGGTCCCGTAGCTGTGCTGCCCGTAGCCCTCCTGCCCCGCGGGGCTGTAGGCGGGCGGTCGCTGCTCCAGCAGGGGCTTGTTATCCATGCTCCTCCCGGCATCTCCGTTCCGCTGCCTCCCCGGGCACTCCTACCTGCTGATGCTGTTCCCTGCCCGGCTCCACGGCAGCCACAAACTCACAGCAAACTCCCAGCAGCGGAGGAAGCGGCCGTGCTCTGCTGCTGAGGTAGTCACAAGACTGCAGTCCGGCTGAGGCTCTCTTGTTCGGGAGACTGGGCGGTACCGGGCGGACACATCGAACGCTTCCCCCAGGCAGGGGGAAGCGGAAACCAAGTCCTCCCGGCCCCGCCCACAACCATGCGGCGGCTATCTTGAGGCGGCTCGGGCCGCGGCGGTGATCTCGGGGGTAAAACGAGGAGTGGGCACCCTCGAAATCTAAATAAAACACATACAAATAAAAGAGAGAAGCCCCCCAAGCCCCCCCCAAGCCCCGCCCAAAAAAAAATCGCGAAAAATCGCGGGGTGCGCGCACGCGTTCGCGCTTATAGATATATAATTGATTTCTCTTCTAATTTTCTCAGGAACCACTGGAGGGATTTACACGATTTTACCAAAAGCGTGATCTGCATACCAGACACTACCATTTTGACAAGTTTGGTGTAATTCCCTTCAGCGGTTCAAGCTGTAGCTGAGTCTAAGGGTCCTATGGAAATTAACATGGGGAAAACACGTTTTGGGACCCCCTTTTTTCTCAGCCCCCACTTGACGAATCCCCCCCAAATTTTCAGGGAAGGAGCGGAGCGGAGCGAGCCATCTTCTTTGAAAAATTTGCGAAGATTCATCAACGAGGGCCAAAGTTATTCCCAATAGAATGTTGGGGATTTCCTATGGTAAACCGTCCTAACTATATATGCCCACTGGCGACCGCCAGTAGGTAATATATATTCAATGAAAAAAACATTGGTTTTAGGCCATATATAGTTAGGGATTTGCATTTACAAAACCTTATTTTACTCGCATAAAACCATTGAAATTCCATATATAGTTATAAGCGCTAACTATATATCGCGCACCCGCAATCCACTGCTGATGATGTCACATATTACATCATTCATGACATGGTTAGTGACATCACTGATGACATCACTGATGACATCTCAAATGACATCACTGATGACATCACTGATGACAACATCCAGTGACTGTATGTTTCTGTAAAGTTAAAATATCTCTTACATATTGAAGAATGAGTGGATATATAAGTGTCTGGATGAAGGATTTAGTAGGTGCATGACTGACTGTATGAGTGAGTAATTAAATGTGTCTCACTGAGTGCATGGGTTAGTGACTAAACTGTCTTAATTTGTGCATCATTCTGTCTGTTGTTCTGTAAACTGTTGCATGTGTTGATAAGTAGCTATATGAGTAACTATATGGGTTATTGATTGGTTGCCCAAGTATTTGTATGGGATACTGAGTGTGTGTGTGGGTGGCTGGGAGGTGTGTGACTCTGTGCATAGATGTGTGAGCAGTTGATTCACTAGATGTATGGTTTCAAAAGTGCATGTGAAAACAGCTGTATGGGCGGTTGACTGTGTGCATGAGTGTATTGGGGAGTGAATGGATATCTCAGTGCTACATGTCAAAGTAAGTACATATGTAAAACACAGTACATGTGAGAGTTGACATATATAAATAACTGTGCATAAGAGCCAGTGAATGTGTGAGTGGCTGTATGGATCATTGTGAACTTGTATCAGGGATTGTATAATAGAGTAAATATGTGTTAGTATATGTTTGAATAAGTAAAGTTTGTATAACTGTATAGTTGAGGAAATGGAGGTGTGATTGATTCTTTGCATGACTGACTAGGTGTGTGAGTAACTCCATGGATGAGTGACAGTCTGTGAGTGTCTGTTTACACTGATTGTATCTAAGGTTATATTAGAGTCTGAAGAGGTTCATCGTATTATCACATGAATGATATCATCAGTGATGTTATCAGTCATGTCAAATGAGATGTTTTCAGTGATGTCATCAGTGATGTCATTTGAGATGTCATCAGTGATGTCATCAGTGATGTCACTAACCATGTCATGAATGATGTAATATGTGACATCATCAGCAGTGGATTGCGGGTGCGCGATATATAGTTAGCGCTTATAACTATATATGGAATTTCAATGGTTTTATGCGAGTAAAATAAGGTTTTGTAAATGCAAATCCCTAACTATATATGGCCTAAAACCAATGGTTTTTTCATTGAATTTTCAAGGTTTTGTAAATGCAAATTCCTAACTATATATCCACTATAACCTATGGTTTTTTCTGTGAATTTCATTGGTTTTTTAATAGCAAATATGAAAAGCTTTAAAATGTCAAGTACGTGATAGATAAAAACATTTTCGTATTTATGCACGCTGATGTGCTTTGAACGCTGCACCCCCCCCCCTCCCCTCTTTTGTCTTAGTAGTACTCTCTCTTTGCAGATACTGAAGGGTAGTTAACGCAGGCCTTTACCCCCGTTGTAATCCGTCGTGCCTGCTTGTCTCTCCATTTGATTGATTGTTGTCCAAGCATTTACTGTTTTAGAATTGGTTCTCTTAGGATCATTCTCTATTTACAAACAAGCACAAAGTCGCAATACTCTGTTTAGTCTTTGCAGATAGTGAAAAATCGTGTAAAAAAATAAAAGTAATCGAGCAAAATCAGTAGGCCACTAATTGGATCTCTTTTTGACCTCGCTAAAATAGAAATATTAGGAACAACCCTTCATGAGAAATACGAAAATAGTGAGATGAACTGAGCTCCACACCATGAGGGCTGCAAGACAGCTCGGCTCCATCACCCATCCCGCACAAAATAACGACAAACCCTATGCAAATATTAAAAATATAGACAACACACCAGCAAAGAAACAGGGTAAAACATTTTATTAAAAAACTATTTACATAACGTTGGTTTATAAGATGATGTCAGTAGTGGACCGATGTGTGAATAGGTCGAAAGCAGCACAAGGCTCCAAGATCCGGATGGCAACCTCCTGGATGTTGGGTGCCATAGTTCAGAGTTCTGAGTTTGAGCCTTTTTCAATGCCTGTGCTTTGTTGAATCAAAATGGCGGCTTGACACAAAGCTGACTCAAGCGTTGCTACTGATGCTATGCAGACCAAAACTGGTTTTCAGTTTGTACATTTTTCTAGATTTTTCAATCCAAGTTTGGTTGACTTTGTAGAACGATGGCTTCAAATTTTCAACATACGGTGTGGTGGCGCTGACTGGGAGGGGGCGCTTCGCTCCTGCCCCCTCCCCAAGTAAGATTTTCATACGTGAAAGTACGTTAATGGTTTTGGTCCCTGAGTTGCTTCGATGTCACTGCCATTCTCAAATGGCATAAGTTCTGGATGTTGGGTGCCATAGTTAAGAGTTCTGAGCAGTGCTTGTAACACTGTCTGAAGCTTATTTCCACCTACTGCAGCTTCACTATTCTCAAAGTAAGTGAGTGTCGTTTGTGGACCTGACTGCATTAGAAAACAATGTGATATGTTACCTTCCTAAACAGCTTGACGGAGGCCCCTTAGGGGCGGTGTGATGGCCATGGACTCGGAGAAGATGCTTGGCTCCGACACCCTCCCCAAGTCTTATAGCACTGGTGTAGCCTGAGATCGCCCCCGACATAGGCGGCCGGCTCCCGGGGTCCGGCAGAACTTTTTGCCTTTTGATGACTCTTCAATTCTGAACCTTGTCCCACAATCCGTTTGACCTGAAGACACGCTGTAGTGGGGCGCCCCTTTACCGTTTCAGTTGCCATTCCGCCCGCTTTTGCTACACTGTGCCTCTTCCGCCATTCAGCTGTTTACCGCCCGCTCTTGCGACTACAGCGTCTCGCTCATCATGTAGTTGAGTTGCTCCCGCTCTTGCGGTGCAGCGATAGGCGGCTGCCACAGGACTCTCAAAATGGCGGCCGGCTCTTCGGTTTTGGGCCTGGTCCACTAAAATGGCCCTGGGACACCTTTGAACTCGGACGCTTCCCTGATAGGGCTTGGGTCCCATTCTCGAAAAGCGTCCCCTCAGCCGTGAAGATTCTACAAAAGTCTTGGGGGCCTCCGACTCCCGCAGGCTTCTGGTGGGGAGCGGCTGCCATGATTGCTCGTGGAATGGCCACGACGGAGCTACGAGATGGTAGTGGTCTCATGCTGACGCCAGCTTTAGTCTGAAACATCCAGAAACACTGTAGACTACCAATTGGATCAGTTCCGGTAGCGCCCCAACATGACCCGGAAGAGAAGAACTTGCCCTCCCCTCTTTGACTGATGGTTCTTGTTGCCTGTCCCCTCTGTTGTCATTTAACAGAACTTTTTGGACTGCTGAAAGGGGTTGTGTTCCGAACGCTGGTTGGTGGAGACATTTTGACTATATTCTTGACCTACGTTGTCGCGTAATGCGTTATATGACACGCCGCGTTAGCGCACCCGGAAGTGATCCGAGGCGCGGCGCGCAGCGCGTAACGTAAGCATAACAGGTCATGTGACTTGTTAATAAAACTTTTCATTGGTTCATTTTACTTTTGTTAATTTAATGATGAAAAGCTTGATCATATGACCTAAAAATTACGCTTTTTATTGTTTTCGAACAATATTTTTTTTTCAAACATATGTTATAATATTCCAGGCTAATGTACTTTCCCGGAAAATTTACAACTGTCTTGCAAGTAAAATATATTTCTTTTTCGAGAAAAAGGGCGTTTCTTCCTTCCATGACAGAGCCGTTGAGTAAAAGAGATTCGGCCTGCTGTCTTAGTCGCCGATACGCCTGATTATCAGATTCTTATCGATCACTTTATGTTGCAGACATGAAAAACACAACTGCCCTTGACCATTTATCTTTACTGCGTTCCTACATATTATACCTTTTATCCGTCATGTAATTGGACTGCTTTATTTCACTTGCCTTTTACTGATTCGAAAACAGTGACTAAAAGTAAAAACTTTACCAATGTAAATACTACTACCGTGTTTTGTTTTAAAAACCTTTATTGTGAAAATGTCAGTATACAAATACGGGCCTATAACCACGTGGGCCGGCCACGGAGCAAACTGAAATCGTATATGATGAGGAGACATTTACACTGTAGAAGAACGTAACGAGCGGGCCATTAGGTTGCAAGAACAAAGGTGTCTAACAGTTGCGGAATCGGTGGACGTACATTTTGTAATTAAAATACGACAGGGCCACTTACAATAAAATTTTCTAGATATACATTTGCGGGCAAGGAGTTACGAGTCCCATTTATACCGGCGCCATTTTGGGCGAGGCCGGGCAGGTCCAAGATATAGTCAAAATGTCTCCACCAACCATCGGCCAGACCAGAACCCCTTTTGGCCCTTTATGCTACAAGATGGTGTCTTCCATTCAGAAAATATTGTTGGCAGCATTTTGAAAGGAAACAGAAACAGCCGTTCTCCTAGTGAGTTTCACATTGTTACATTTAGGAAGAATGTTGAAGAGTAGTATGTGGAAAATCTGAAGCCATTTTTCTACAAACTCTCAATCAGACTTGGATGGAAAAAAAAACATGAAGAATGTACAAACTGAAAACCAATTTTTGTCTGTATAGCATCAACAGTAACGCTTGAGTCAGCTTTGTGTCAAGCCGCCATTTTCATTCAATCAATAGCGTCCCCCTGCACACATTCAGGGACCTGGTCGTGTCTTCAGATGAAACGGATTGTAGGAAAAGAAGCAGAAAGGAAAAGGAAAAAAGTTCCGCCGGACCTCGGGAGCCGGCCGCCTATGTCATGTGCGACCTTTGGCCACACCAGGGCAATAGTGAAGCTGCAGCAGGTGCAAATAAGCTTCAGACAGTCTTACAAGCACTGCTCAGAACTCTCAACTGAGGCACTCAACATCCAGGACTTGCCATTCGGATCTTGGCGCCTTGTGCTGGTTCCGACCTATTCACACATCGGTCCACTACTGACATCACCTCATAAGCCAACGGGGCACCCTACACTGACTTTCGGCGCAGCATTGTAGGATGGCCACACCAGTGCGGCAACTTGCTGGACACGACCTCGGTGCCATCCGGATCTCGGCGCATTCGAGTCACTGTACCGCAAGAGTGACCGGAACTCAGCTGAACACGCCGTCTTTCGGCGCAGCATTGTAGGATGGCCACACCAGTGCAGCAATTTGCTGGACACCACCTTGGGCAATAGTGAAGCTGCAAAAGGTGCAAATAAGCTTCAGACAGTCTTCAACTTACTCTGATTCTTATAATAAACTTCAGATAGTCTTACAAGCACTGCTCAGAACTCTCAACTATGGCACTCAACATCCAGGACTTGCCATTCGACTTTCGGCGCAGCATTGTAGGATGGCCACACCAGTGCGGCAACTTGCTGGACACAACATCGGGGCCATCCAGATCTCGGTGCGTTCGACTCACTGTACCGCAAGAGTGACCGCAACTCAGCTGGACACGCCATCTTTCGGCGCAGCATTGTAGGATGGCCACACCAGCGCGGCAATTTGCTGGACACCACCTCGGTGCCATCCGGATCTCGGCGCGTTCGAGTCACTGTACCGCAACAGTGACCGCAACTCAGCTGGACACGCCGTCTTTCGGCGCAGCATTGTAGGATGGCCACACCAGTGCGGCAATTTGCTGGACACCACCTCGGTGCCATCCGGATCTCGGCGCGTTCGAGTCACTGTACCGCAACAGTGACCGCAACTCAGCTGGACACGCCGTCTTTCGGCGCAGCATTGTAGGATGGCCACACCAGTGCGGCAATTTGGTGGACACCACCTCGGTGCCATCCGGATCTCGCCGCGTTGTGCTGCCTTCGGCCTATTCGCACATCGGTCCGCTACTGACGCCGCCTCACGTGCCAACGGATTTTCTACGCTTTTTGTAGCCCTATGCCGCATAACAGGTCATGTGACTTGTTTATAAAACTTTTCATTGGTTCATTTTACTTTTGGTTTCCTAAAGATGGAAGTCTTGGTCATATGACCTAAAAATAACACTTTTCATTGGTTTAGAACATTTTTTTTTCCCAAACGATGAAAGCCCCACCTTGTTTCTGGATCATTCAGACTGAAGCTGGCGTCAGCATGAGAGCACCACCATCTCGTGGCTCCGTCGTGGTCATTCCGCGAGCAATCATGGCAGCCGCTCCCCACCGGAAGCCTGCGGGAGTCGGGGGCCCCCAAGACTTTTGTAGAATCTTCACGGCTGAGGGGACGCTTTTCGAGAATGGAGCCCAAGCCCTAACAGGCAAGCGTCCGAGTTCCAAGGTGTCCCAGGGCCATTTCAGTGGACCAGGCCCAAAACCGAGGAGCCGTCCGCCATTTTAAGAGCCATGTGGCAGCCGCCTATCGCTGCACTGCAAGAGTGGGAGCAACTCAACAACATGGTGAGCGAGACGCTGTAGCCGCAAGAGCGGGCGCAACTCAGCTAGATGGCCGCCACCTGGGGAGGCCCGTTCACGCCGCCTCCCCCACGCCCCCCCCCCCGGGCCGCCGCACGCCAATTTTCGGAGCAGCATTGTAGGATACCAAAACCAGTGCGGCAGTTTACTGGACATCACCTGGGTGCCTGTCGTACATGTTGTGTCAGCCATGGGACACTGGACACAGTCCCATCAACATCTCAACGCGTTCTGCTGCCTTGGGACTATTCGCACAACAGACCGCTACTGACGAGGCCTCCCCCCGCACCACCCGGGACGCCCCACGCTGTTTTTCTGTGCTGCATTGTAGGATCCCAAAACCAGTGCGGCACCCAGGCGACATCACCTGGGTGCCGTCCAGAACTCTGCACGTTGTGCTGCCTTGGGACTATTCGCACAAAAGACAGCTTCTAACCATTGTTGCTTTTTGAGTTGAAAAATGTTTAAATGTTTTTAGTTTTTGTTCCGTTCATTATAGTTAAAAGTTAATAAAGTTTTATAATCTTACTTTGTTGGAGTGTTATCTATTTTTTTAAAAACGGGTGAATAGGGCCTTGAATCGGGTTATTGTCATGTGTGGGCTTTGGAAGTGTGCTGCTGCAGGATCGGACATTTCAAACTCAAATGCACGTTCTTTTTCTTACCTTTCCGAAGCATGAGGCGCAATAGCAGGCAGAGAAAGGGTTATGCACGTGTTGAACACTACCTGACCTGGCAAGTTGCTGGCAGTGCCCCCCCGCCCGCTCCTGAAAGAGGGCACACACACACCGCCGCCCCGAGTACTTCACAAATCTTTAAAAGACCATGCGCTTGTTCATGAGGCTTAAATGGTTTATCACCTCTTCTAGAACCCCTGCATCGACCCTCTGACGTTTCCTGGAAAAATTACCATGTAACACAATACCAAGCCCTGTCAGCTGAAACCCCTAAGGAATCGTGGGGCATATTATCAAGGGGGTTTATCTCCGCTTTTTTGGCTTTAAAAGCCATGAAAGCGGAGATAAAATTATCTCCCTATTACCAAGCTGTCGCTAACACCAGTTAGTGACAGCTAAAAGGAGATAGCGACCATCTTGGGCCCCGCTTTGCATGTCAGTGATACTTATCACTAATAACATGCAAAGTGGCGTGCCAACATGTTAGCAACTGGAAACAGTCCCTAACATCGCTTTCTCCTATTACCAACTTTTGGAGATATTCGCGCTAAGCGCGAATATCTCCAAAATCTAACACCTGCCCTGAGCAGTTCTTAGCCATGTTATCCAATGGGAGGTGGATAACATGGCTAAGAGCATTTGCTCGATAATACATGAATATCGCTGACTTTTCTGCGATAATAGCAAGGTTTATCTGCGATAAAAATCGCCGATGTGCGGCGATAATTTTTGTCTCTAAACAAGTTAGAGACAAAAATTATCGCTAGTTGTTCGTAATATGCCCCCGGGTTTTTGCTTGCAGAAATCGGGAGGCGGGAGACTAGCACTGAAATCAGTAGTCACACGCCTGAATCGGGAGGGTTGGCATGTCTGAATTCTCTACAGCTGGGGCCATAAACTACATCCGCAGGGGTAGGTGATAGCCTGGGACCAGCCTGGCATCTAAAATGGCTGCCGTGCACGACAAAATTGTGGCATTGGAAAAAAGGCAAGATGGCGCAGCCGCTGGAAGAGATGTATCAACATATATCAGCCTCCTCAGCCACCCTCAGGAAACATAGGGGATTAGGATACGTCTCCCGCACCCCCTTATACCTAGTAATTTAATTAACGAAGCACAAAATGGCGAATTCCCGTTTCGCTACCAGTTTGCGGCCCAGTTCGCGGCCCGTGAAGCGCTTCTACCGTGAAAAATCATTTTTTTTTTCTTTTCCCCACGGGACCCTTTAATAACCCCAACAACATTCCTAGGGGGTCAAGAGGGGGATACCTTGCCCCCTTTCATTAAATTCCCCCTTCGTTTTTCACCTCTTCTTCTCTCTCGATCCTACCGAGAGACAAGATGGCGGCCGCTCCGGACTGTCACGCAGCAAAAAAAAAAAAAGCTCACGCACAGCCGCTGGAAGAGATGTATCAACATATATCAGCCTCCTCAGCCACCCTCAGGAAACATAGGGGATTAGGATACGTCTCCCGCACCCCCTTATACCTAGTAATTTAATTAACGAAGCACAAAATGGCGAATTCCCGTTTCGCTACCAGTTTGCGGCCCAGTTCGCGGCCCGTGAAGCGCTTCTACCGTGAAAAATCATTTTTTTTTTCTTTTCCCCACGGGACCCTTTAATAACCCCAACAACATTCCTAGGGGGTCAAGAGGGGGATACCTTGCCCCCTTTCATTAAATTCCCCCTTCGTTTTTCACCTCTTCTTCTCTCTCGATCCTACCGAGAGACAAGATGGCGGCCGCTCCGGACTGTTTAGAATGTTGACAGACACCGGAGAGCCAATCAGCTTTCTGCGCGCAAAGTTCCGAAACGCGAAAAGTAAGCAGACCGGATCGCTGCCCGGAGCGCTGTTACAGATATGTATCTTGATTTAATCGTTAATTTCTCAAAATCCACTGAAGCACATATATTGAGACCTAGCAAAGGCACATCGGGCTAACAGTCCCTACAATTTTGCCAAGTTTCGTGCAAATCCATTCAGCCGTTCGAGCTAAAAGTGAGTCCAACCGCCCTATGGAAAACTCAATGTAAAAAACGCGTTTTGGGACCCCCCTTTTTTCTCAGCCCCCCCTTGACGAAACCCCACCAAATTTTCAGGGGCTGCTCAGAAACAAAATGTGCCATTTTCCTGAAAATTTCAGCCGATTCCGTCTACAAACGCCAAAGTTATTAGACATAGAATTTTCAAAAATCCCATAGGGAATTAATCCTAACTATATATACCTACTGGCGATAGCCAGTAGGTATATATATATATATATATATATATATATATATATATATATATATATATATATATATATATATATATATATATATATATATATATATATATATATATATATATATATATATATATATATATATGTATATGTATATATATATATATGTATGTCAGAGTTACCATAGGAAGAGTGTCTTTATTTTGCTAATGTCTTTGGTATCATTTGAGTACTCTACATGAAACTTTACCCAGCAAACTCTGGCCGCCTGAGCTCCTTCCTGGAAAATGACGAGGTTATCTATCAAGAGACAGCTGTAAAAAAGCTACTAACTATGACTACCTACTGGCGACCGCCGGTAGGTAATATATATACATATATATGCTAAATAAATATATATCTCTAATTGAAATCATCTTCTGTATAGTGTAAATATGTGTTATATCCAGCAAAACTCTTTCTTATGAACCTTCTGTAGTAAGGTGCCATGTTTTGCAAAACGCTATATTGATGCTCCTGTTTAATTGATGGAAAGGTAAATAGGTACCTTTCTTGTAATAGGAACTAAGGTTGAGAGACATTTAATAACTGGATTAGAGAATACAAATGCAATATTGCAAGATGCTTTCAGGAGAGTATCAAGTAAATGAAAGAGTGATAATGGTTGACTGCATGTTTCCAAGGAGATGAAACAGACATATTTGTGCATTTATTTACATTTTTCTATATTTAAATGTGTTTAACAAAGAAAAAATACATTATGTATTTTTGAAGGAACAAAGTTGTGGACAATATAGCATTTGTGGCTAATAAATGGCACTGTAAAATTATGTCCCATTAATACAGAAGATCTGGTGAGACATATGAGGCAAATTGATCAGACCCACTAAAGTATGAATGGGGATGATGTTATGAGTTTTATTATAACTTGATTTATAAGGTGACTTTTATCGAAAGTCTGGGGATGTTTGGTTTCTTTTTGTGACATCATTTTAGCTGAAAGTGGTGTTCATTTTCTCCTAATGCCTGTAGATAGGTGCCCTTAACAGGGATTTTACACTGGGGTTTACCCTCTGTGTACAAATAAAAATTGCCCCAAGGCACAAATTCACCATTGTTGTTATTTCACCAGTTAATAGTCTTCCACACCATAGATCACAAGTTACTACTTCATCACCTAGGTGGGCATATGAATGCCTCAGAAATATTTTAGTAGTTGTTTACTTTTATGAAACACTGACTTATTTATTAGTAGCGGACACTACCAGTCACAGGCATAACATAAGGAGGGTTCTTAAAACAAAAAAGGAAAGAACAACTGGAACAGAAGAAATATGAACATTTTGATAGTGCTGTAGAATGGAAAATCTTTCTGGATTGAAAGCAGATCATAAGGATGACTGTTCCAGAGTTTATTTACAAAAAGGGGTGGTGAGGGACAGAGTCTCTGAATTAAACAGAAAGCTCTCACCCAGTCAAAAGATCAGGGCTAGATCCAACACCGTTTTTTAGCTCACTGCACCATCCCAGTTTCAGAACCTGACTGTATGCAAATTAGTCTGTTCCTGTCCCAGTGCATGATGGGAACAGGACAAACCAAACTACAGAAGCCAATTCTTACACTGGGAAGGAAACAAGCTCCCGGGGACCGGTTTCTGGCATTACAGCCGTCTTCGGCCCGGTTTGCTTGAATCCTGATGGTGCAATGAGCAAGGGTCTCACATCTGAGAATACCCTTCCACGCTTAGGGTGGACAAAAATATTTACAAAAAGGGGTGGTGAGGGACAGAGTCTCTGAATTAAACAGAAAGCTCTCACCCAGTCAAAAGATCAGGGCTAGATCCAACACCGTTTTTTAGCTCACTGCACCATCCCAGTTTCAGAACCTGACTGTATGCAAATTAGTCTGTTCCTGTCCCAGTGCATGATGGGAACAGGACAAACCAAACTACAGAAGCCAATTCTTACACTGGGAAGGAAACAAGCTCCCGGGGACCGGTTTCTGGCATTACAGCCGTCTTCGGCCCGGTTTGCTTGAATCCTGATGGTGCAATGAGCAAGGGTCTCACATCTGAGAATACCCTTCCACGCTTAGGGTGGACAAAAATATTTACAAAAAGGGGTGGTGAGGGACAGAGTCTCTGAATTAAACAGAAAGCTCTCACCCAGTCAAAAGATCAGGGCTAGATCCAACACCGTTTTTTAGCTCACTGCACCATCCCAGTTTCAGAACCTGACTGTATGCAAATTAGTCTGTTCCTGTCCCAGTGCATGATGGGAACAGGACAAACCAAACTACAGAAGCCAATTCTTACACTGGGAAGGAAACAAGCTCCCGGGGACCGGTTTCTGGCATTACAGCCGTCTTCGGCCCGGTTTGCTTGAATCCTGATGGTGCAATGAGCAAGGGTCTCACATCTGAGAATACCCTTCCACGCTTAGGGTGGACAAAAATATTTACAAAAAGGGGTGGTGAGGGACAGAGTCTCTGAATTAAACAGAAAGCTCTCACCCAGTCAAAAGATCAGGGCTAGATCCAACACCGTTTTTTAGCTCACTGCACCATCCCAGTTTCAGAACCTGACTGTATGCAAATTAGTCTGTTCCTGTCCCAGTGCATGATGGGAACAGGACAAACCAAACTACAGAAGCCAATTCTTACACTGGGAAGGAAACAAGCTCCCGGGGACCGGTTTCTGGCATTACAGCCGTCTTCGGCCCGGTTTGCTTGAATCCTGATGGTGCAATGAGCAAGGGTCTCACATCTGAGAATACCCTTCCACGCTTAGGGTGGACAAAAATATTTACAAAAAGGGGTGGTGAGGGACAGAGTCTCTGAATTAAACAGAAAGCTCTCACCCAGTCAAAAGATCAGGGCTAGATCCAACACCGTTTTTTAGCTCACTGCACCATCCCAGTTTCAGAACCTGACTGTATGCAAATTAGTCTGTTCCTGTCCCAGTGCATGATGGGAACAGGACAAACCAAACTACAGAAGCCAATTCTTACACTGGGAAGGAAACAAGCTCCCGGGGACCGGTTTCTGGCATTACAGCCGTCTTCGGCCCGGTTTGCTTGAATCCTGATGGTGCAATGAGCAAGGGTCTCACATCTGAGAATACCCTTCCACGCTTAGGGTGGACAAAAATATTTACAAAAAGGGGTGGTGAGGGACAGAGTCTCTGAATTAAACAGAAAGCTCTCACCCAGTCAAAAGATCAGGGCTAGATCCAACACCGTTTTTTAGCTCACTGCACCATCCCAGTTTCAGAACCTGACTGTATGCAAATTAGTCTGTTCCTGTCCCAGTGCATGATGGGAACAGGACAAACCAAACTACAGAAGCCAATTCTTACACTGGGAAGGAAACAAGCTCCCGGGGACCGGTTTCTGGCATTACAGCCGTCTTCGGCCCGGTTTGCTTGAATCCTGATGGTGCAATGAGCAAGGGTCTCACATCTGAGAATACCCTTCCACGCTTAGGGTGGACAAAAATATTTACAAAAAGGGGTGGTGAGGGACAGAGTCTCTGAATTAAACAGAAAGCTCTCACCCAGTCAAAAGATCAGGGCTAGATCCAACACCGTTTTTTAGCTCACTGCACCATCCCAGTTTCAGAACCTGACTGTATGCAAATTAGTCTGTTCCTGTCCCAGTGCATGATGGGAACAGGACAAACCAAACTACAGAAGCCAATTCTTACACTGGGAAGGAAACAAGCTCCCGGGGACCGGTTTCTGGCATTACAGCCGTCTTCGGCCCGGTTTGCTTGAATCCTGATGGTGCAATGAGCAAGGGTCTCACATCTGAGAATACCCTTCCACGCTTAGGGTGGACAAAAATATTTACAAAAAGGGGTGGTGAGGGACAGAGTCTCTGAATTAAACAGAAAGCTCTCACCCAGTCAAAAGATCAGGGCTAGATCCAACACCGTTTTTTAGCTCACTGCACCATCCCAGTTTCAGAACCTGACTGTATGCAAATTAGTCTGTTCCTGTCCCAGTGCATGATGGGAACAGGACAAACCAAACTACAGAAGCCAATTCTTACACTGGGAAGGAAACAAGCTCCCGGGGACCGGTTTCTGGCATTACAGCCGTCTTCGGCCCGGTTTGCTTGAATCCTGATGGTGCAATGAGCAAGGGTCTCACATCTGAGAATACCCTTCCACGCTTAGGGTGGACAAAAATATTTACAAAAAGGGGTGGTGAGGGACAGAGTCTCTGAATTAAACAGAAAGCTCTCACCCAGTCAAAAGATCAGGGCTAGATCCAACACCGTTTTTTAGCTCACTGCACCATCCCAGTTTCAGAACCTGACTGTATGCAAATTAGTCTGTTCCTGTCCCAGTGCATGATGGGAACAGGACAAACCAAACTACAGAAGCCAATTCTTACACTGGGAAGGAAACAAGCTCCCGGGGACCGGTTTCTGGCATTACAGCCGTCTTCGGCCCGGTTTGCTTGAATCCTGATGGTGCAATGAGCAAGGGTCTCACATCTGAGAATACCCTTCCACGCTTAGGGTGGACAAAAATATTTACAAAAAGGGGTGGTGAGGGACACAGTCTCTGAATTAAACAGAAAGCTCTCACCCAGTCAAAAGATCAGGGCTAGATCCAACACCGTTTTTTAGCTCACTGCACCATCCCAGTTTCAGAACCTGACTGTATGCAAATTAGTCTGTTCCTGTCCCAGTGCATGATGGGAACAGGACAAACCAAACTACAGAAGCCAATTCTTACACTGGGAAGGAAACAAGCTCCCGGGGACCGGTTTCTGGCATTACAGCCGTCTTCGGCCCGGTTTGCTTGAATCCTGATGGTGCAATGAGCAAGGGTCTCACATCTGAGAATACCCTTCCACGCTTAGGGTGGACAAAAATATTTACAAAAAGGGGTGGTGAGGGACAGAGTCTCTGAATTAAACAGAAAGCTCTCACCCAGTCAAAAGATCAGGGCTAGATCCAACACCGTTTTTTAGCTCACTGCACCATCCCAGTTTCAGAACCTGACTGTATGCAAATTAGTCTGTTCCTGTCCCAGTGCATGATGGGAACAGGACAAACCAAACTACAGAAGCCAATTCTTACACTGGGAAGGAAACAAGCTCCCGGGGACCGGTTTCTGGCATTACAGCCGTCTTCGGCCCGGTTTGCTTGAATCCTGATGGTGCAATGAGCAAGGGTCTCACATCTGAGAATACCCTTCCACGCTTAGGGTGGACAAAAATATTTACAAAAAGGGGTGGTGAGGGACAGAGTCTCTGAATTAAACAGAAAGCTCTCACCCAGTCAAAAGATCAGGGCTAGATCCAACACCGTTTTTTAGCTCACTGCACCATCCCAGTTTCAGAACCTGACTGTATGCAAATTAGTCTGTTCCTGTCCCAGTGCATGATGGGAACAGGACAAACCAAACTACAGAAGCCAATTCTTACACTGGGAAGGAAACAAGCTCCCGGGGACCGGTTTCTGGCATTACAGCCGTCTTCGGCCCGGTTTGCTTGAATCCTGATGGGACAGACTGATTTGCATATAGCCAGGTTCTGAGCTGGGATGGGGCAGTGAGATAAATAACGGTGATGGATCAAGCCCTGATCTTTGGACTGGGTAAGAGTGGTCTGCTCAATTCAGACACTCTGTTCATCACCACCCCCTTTTGTAAATTGTTTCAGAGTTTGGCACCAGTACAAAGATGATTCCACTCCTCCAAGAAGCACCTTCGAAGGAAGAGGTTGAAGAAGGTGATGTAGCCTAATTTGAGCTGTCTCACATAGACAAATGGGCTCTAGCAGATTATAAAGACAAAATGGCGTAATATGTTATGAAAGAACATGTGTGCATAAGAGTTTATTAAAATAAATCTGCTTCGGTGAAAGTGGAAAATTGAGAACTCCCTCGAAAGATGTAGTTTAAGAATGCAGATTGACTATATTCTTCACAGCTCTATGTCAAAGAATGGATCTTTGTCAGAAAAGACACCTAGACGTTTTCCCTTTCCACCCTTCAGTTTTGCTGCTTGCATATTTAGACAAACAGTGGCCATTAAACTATAGATGGCAGCCTCCCACACTTCCTGCTGAGCAAGTAAATTCCATCAGCATAAGAAATTATGTTGAAGACTCAAACAACTCCCTCAGGAAGTAAAACGTGTTGCATGTGAACAACTCCACAGGTAGTTATTACAGGGGCAAAACTGCAAAGCCCTGAAGGACTCGTCAGATAACGGTCTCTATTATGGAATAAAAAAAGAGACATAGGTAGCACCTGTGTGTACCTACTCAAGAAAGGCATAAAATGTGAAGAGCTGTGCCACTGATGCTACCTAACCTGAGAAAGTCAATCAAATTAACACTGATGACTGCATTAAATACAAGGGACATATGGGCAGATGTACGAAGATGCTTGCGGTTGCAAAGGGGAATTTGGCCCGTTTGTGACCACAAAGTTGGACAGCCTCATGTACAAACCATATTTT
The DNA here is from genome assembly GCF_964263255.1 of Lissotriton vulgaris. Lineage (NCBI taxonomy): Eukaryota > Metazoa > Chordata > Amphibia > Caudata > Salamandridae > Lissotriton > Lissotriton vulgaris. The sequence continues at coordinate 635,483,210 of NC_141685.1, read as the reverse complement.
GTGAGTTGCAAACCTATTAGCAACTTGCAAAATATGGTTTGTGGGTCTCTGTAATGAAGGAGAGTGCCAATGGCATACTCCCTCACTCTAATAGCGAATCTGACTACAATATATGATTGTTTTGTGACCGCATTTGTGAATGGGTGCAAAAATATTTTTTAAGAGCAGGCAGTGGTCCCAAGGACCACTACCTGCCCTTAAAAATTTAAACAAAAAAGTTTAATTTTTCTTTTTTAAATGCATCTTGTTTTCTTTTAAGTAATATGGGCAGCAGTTTAAAAAAAAAAGAACTGCTTTATTAAATAAGCAGGCACAGACATGGTGGTCTGCTGGCCCCAGCAGGCCATCACCCCTGTGAGTGCTAGCCATTCCCAATGGGGTCACAAATTGCAACTGCCTCATTTATATTAGGCAGGCAATTTGCGACCCCATTGGGAATCGCAAACGGTGTCTGAGGCACTGTTGTACATTCACTTTTGTGAGTCACAAATTGCGACTTGCAATTTAGCGCAATTTGAGACTTGCTAATGTGAATGTTCGTACATCTGGCCGATACTGAGCAGCAGGAGGGAAACTTCGTCCTCTACATCGTTAATTTCTTCTAGTTTGTTGGGAATAGCCTGACCTCACTTGAAGATTGATATTGTCGAGAAAGTTCGAGAGCCATTTAGACAAGTTTTGCTCCAAAATCTTAGTGAGTGAAGGCAAGATAGAAGCATAACACTTATCAATTTACATTATCAAGACACCTTTCATATGTTATTAGTAATATGCAGGTCTATCGTTATACCCACTCTTCTCACAATACTATCATCCTAAGTATGATGTTGTGCGGACAGACACTGTATTGGTCTGGAACCGCACAACCATACATTGGCTGTTCTGACCGCCGTATTTGGATATGCTGGTTAGAAACATCTATTCTACAATGGAAGCTTGTGCGGCCTTCAGCATAGTCCTGCACGACTTCTTCTATTGTCGAATAGATGTTTTAAAACATCCCTGCTTCGTGTGGCATGCACAATGCAGTGCCTGCCACATGGTGCAGGGATGCTAAGGGGGGGCACCTTGGGTGCCCTCAGGCTTCATATTAGAGGGCCAGGTGGAAAGCAGGTTCTGCACTGGAAGCACTGTGGACGATCTCTCTGCGTGATTCTTCTGCATGCCACATCGCACTCTGTTGGCAGATCGTAGGGGGTGAAGTTGGTGCTGAACCCCCCAACATCGTAATTAGGCCCTAGATGCATTTGTTTCCTCTGAACTTGTTCATTGAGTACTATCAACTGCAACACAAAATGAAAACTGATAATACCCAAATACATTGTAATCTACAAGAAGGTTTTGGCTATATCAAGTCTTAAAATTAAAATACATTTCTATTTGATTTCCCACAGTTAGAAAGTCCCCTTACCAATTGCCAACGCCTTGCATAATAAAGATGTGTTTTGAAGAACTGGATATTTACTGCTTAGTAGCAGAGCTGTCATAAGTACCAGTACTACCATAGGTTCCATGAATTTTCACGAATGCTCTAGCAGAATTCTATTTCATAACTCAACACAGACTCTTATACTTTGATTATGCTGGGGCTTTGAATCAAGGGATGTGTTACCTTGACTGACCTTTATTCAAAATGAGATATGTCTTTCATCTCAGCATTGTGGGTTCTACATGGTAATTTAACTATGAATAAACAATATTCCCCCTACATAAATATTGTAAGAAACTGCAACGTAGTGCTTCATGACTTTCAACCACTGAGGATAAATAAATAGAATATATTGTTCTAAAACTTTAAATTAGAAAGGGTTTAAAGGAATGAAATCTTGATATATATAAATTAAATTTAAATGCATTAAATGGTGAAGCAAAATACATACACATAAGAAATGTAAATTCAAAGTCAACAAGGAAACACAAAAACAACAAAAGTCTCATCCACTCTCCGTTGTTCAGGTCATATTCAGGTCAGTTGTATTTTTCCCAATAAGCCACAGAAGAGGAGGAGTAAACATGTTCAAAATAGTTTTTATCTTCCTCAAATTTACAGAGCAAGTTTCCTCTGATCAGGAACAGAATCAACCTCAGACCCCTTCTAGCCATATAGGATTTGGACATGTTAAACAAAAAGTGGCTTATACACATCGATACAGCTTCCTATTTGTCAGGGTCATTGTTGTTATGTCTTTCTTAAATAAACTTCTGCTTTGAGATTTTGAGCAAGAATGCCACTCACAATGCACCATATAAAAACATGCAGCCCAGTTGACATCTGCTGGCGGAGATCTTGTACTCTAAATACGGTTTGGTATGAACCTGAGGGGGCAAAAATGAATACCTATGCACTTGGTGGGGTAGCAAACATTGCACCAGCTCTAATTTAACATCTTGATCCTGTGGAATGGTTCACAAAATACGTGGTGCTTCTTCAAGAGTAAGTGGAAACCCAGGGCTTCATTTACAAGGCTGTTGCGCTGCCAGAGCATCATTTTTTTTTTGACCGACCCACCAGCGTTGCAGTGTGCCTGCCCATATTCATACTGTGTGACTTTTCATGGCCTTGTAAATATGGCCCCTTTCACGCATTACTCTGAATGAAAGGGGTGTTCCTATGAAACAACCATGGAACCTGGCATATTCCCAGATCTACAACTTTGGGAAACCAGGGAATGCATACCTTGACCCCTTCACACCTCTTTGCGCTGTTCCTACAACTACCCCAATCCCTCCTATTGCCCTTAGGCAAACCCCTATTTTAAAAAAAATCCCAGACTCCAGCCCTTAAAACTTTTCCACCCTCCCCTGAGCCATAAAAACTAGGCCCTAAAGAATACCACAACTCCCCATTGCCCTCCCCTGCCCTGAGGCGTAACACCTTGTCCCTTACCCCTGTCCATCACCTGACCCAGCTCAGACCTGATCCAGCCCTAGAAATTACCCTGCCCTAAAACTACCTTTACTGCTGATTCTCCTCCCCTGAAGCCTGATAGCCTAACCCCTATTAAAAAAACTACCCGACCCTTCACCAGCCCTAAAAACTACTCTGACCCTCCTAGCCCTGATTACTACTTGACCCCCCCAGCCCTGAAAACTAGCCCTGAACGAGCCCAACCCAGATGATGAAACAGTTAACTATACTTGATGACTCCAGTGGAATACAAGGGCAAAAACAGTGAGGACGGAGAAGCATGTGGCGAGCACATGGCTAACTAAAATGGCTGCCACAAACAAAATGACTTCAGCTCATACTAACAGCGGTCACTGCCATGTTCCACAGTGACACCAAGCTCTCCAATGGAAATGTTATTTTGCAAGGAACACTGAACACCCATACACCAATCATGCATGTACCTGTCATAAAGGTGTACAATAAGAGTTATCATTTGTAGTGAATTTTAATTTAGTCCTGTGACACAATGCAAAATTCTCAAAATTGCACTAATTGTGCTGGTGTTATTTAAATTTCGCCCAGGTCTCCTCAAAATAATTGGCTGAATCATAGTTTGTTGTGTGGACTCACGTTGAACGGCTGGTACAGATGAACCAGTGGGAGAGATGGTACCAGACTTCAATGCAATATCAACTTCAATTGTCATGGCTCTTAAAGACACAAAGAGGTCTAGACATGTCCGATCCATCCATTACGTAGAATATTTGTCAAGAGTAAGAACAGTATTTGAGATTTAGAGATGTTAACGTCAATTTCAAATAGTGGTATATAAAATTATGTCACTAATTTCCTTTATATAGGTGAATTGTGATGACTTTTGTTACCTGTAATAAACAAATTACATAGCTGCTCAACTGTAGTAAGTGAGTACAGTTGAGCCCAGGGGACACAATGCTTGCTGTCAGTTCTAGAATCCAAGATGAAAGGCAGGTCATGGGGCATAATTACTGTTTGGAGGTGTGGAGAAGGTCCAGGAATCCTAGGACTGGATAAGATTGCCTTCATCAGTTGATAATAGTTTTTAGAGGAGCTTTACTCGAGACGCTGGAACTTTCCAGCCTCATGTTAAAAACTGTACAGTACGGGTTTGAGCATGTGCTCTTTCTTTGTGTAGTAATAATAGTTTTAAAGCCTACAACGAAATTCCTTTCTCGATCTGCTGTTCTTTGGAGAAAGCCAATGCTGTGTGTCATCTTCAAAATACTTTATTGGTTACATCCTTGTTTATTGTTCTTACACAGTATTTATATGTGTGCTCTAGAGGTGCAACGGCCGGCACGTGTTTGACCCTCACGGTCAGGAAGACCAGGGCTCTCTCAAAGCTTGTTGTTATTACTGGAAATAATAGAACAGTTCATTTGTATTGCAGAAAATAATTCTTCAAAGCAAAACATAATATGTGCTGATTTCTGGGCAGCAAGGTAGAGGTCCTGGGTTGAATCCCTCATAAAAGTCTTCTGGCATGCTCATTACGACTGCTTTTTAAGTAAGGAAATTAAAACCTGGATTGTCCTTCTCCTCACCTGCTTTTCTTTTTCAAAAGCATTTTTTTAGTCTTTATTTTGAATTTAAAAAAGTAATGTACCAAATACAAGTTTACTTGTGTACTGCCTGTGATAATGCAAAACACAACAATAACAGTAACCGGAGAGCAATCCAGTCAATGTTCCAGCATTCCAACTAACAAATAGGTTCTAAATAAAAGAAAAAAGGCAATGGCTTGAGAAAGTGGCGGGGGAGTGGGAGAAAGGAAAGGAGGACATGGGGGCTGGACAGAAGAGGGGTGCAGATATGGGTGGAAGGAGAAGGAGGAGGATGGGAGTCCTGTTGAGGTGCAAAGTACTGCATGGGCACCACTCCCTTGATGAAAGGAAGGTGGTGGGTGGCATACCAAATGTCTGGGGTGATCAGTGTGGTGATGATGGTATCCCAGTGGAGGGGGCCCATTCTGGCTTCTGAGGGAACGGTTTGAGATGAAGGTGCAGTTGTGTTAATGCTTGTGCAGGAGGCTCTGGCAGCGCTCCTGAGGTGTATGGTGAGGTCATGACTGCTCTATTGGGGAAGAGGACCCAGGTACAGATCCAGTGCCCACACCTTTGTCTTTGTCCGATTCAGGTGTCCTAATTCAGGAATGGGGCACTTACCAGTTGACGGGCAACCAATCTTTTGGCTAGTGTGTAGATGAGTTTTTTAGAGGATGCTGCCTTAGGCCTTTTGGTAAGCCATACTCCATGTGTGGGTACAAGTTGGGAGCGTCAGTGTAAAGTATGCACAGCTTGACTGCAGTTAATGCACATCTTGTCAAGTGAATGGGAGAGGAAGGGATAGTGTTTAACCTAACATGGCCGTCACTGCTGTCCATAGTCCTCATATGTCCGATCAGTCATAGTGGGTGTCGAACATGTCGCATTTGGAAAGTTACATCGCCAGCAGTGGGATTATTGCAAAAGGTCGCTGAGTTAAAAATTTTAGGGCATCCAGTGCCAATCCTGCACCATTTTGAAGAGGCAACATTTAATCCTGGACCTCCTCACACCATGATCCATGTTTTCCAGGTCCTCTGTCCGGTTCTTCTCACTGTAATCTATCTGCAGGCATGCTTGAATAGTCGACGCAACTGGGGCAGGGAGCATTTATGTGGTATCATGAAGTTGTGGAGAACCAACTTCACTCCACTCCCACAAATACATAGCAATGGAGGATGTTGCCAAAGTCCACAGAGGCAACAACAACAACGACCGCAACACCAGCACCCTGCTCGACAACCTCGCCAATCTTGGACTCAAGCAGCTGGTGTCCACCCCCACCCACCTCGCCGGACACACACTCGACGCAGTCTTCTCTTCCAGCACAGACATCGACTTCAGCCACGCCACAGAGCTTCAATGGACGGACCACAGCTGCGTCCACTTCACCTTCAAGAGGACGACGACCCACCACCACCAGCATCAGGCCGCCCGCAGAAGCTGGAACAAGATCACAGCAGACCAACTCGCCGCTTCCCTGAGCCAGCACCCTCCCGCCAGCTCAGCGAACCCCAGCCAGGCCGCCGACAACCTCACGAAGTGGATCAGCAACTGCGCGGACGAACTCGCCCCGCTGAGGACCCCGCCCAGCAGATCCGGCAGCAAGAAAGCCCCGTGGTTCACCGACGAACTCAAGAACTCCAAGAAGAACTGCCGAGCCCTCGAGAAAGTCTGGAGAAGGGAACCTACACCGGACAACAGGACCACCTTCAAGCTGGCCACCCGGAAGCACCACCAGCTGATCCGCGCCGCCAAGAAAACTGCTTTCAAGGACCGGCTGGACAACAACGCACACAACTGCAAGGAACTCTTCAACATTGTGAAAGAGCTATCCAACCCCAGCGCAGGAAACAACGACATCACCCCATCGCAAGACCTTTGCAACTCCCTCGCTTCATACTTCCACAACAAGATCGCGGACATACACAACAGCTTCAACAACCAACCAACGCACACCAAGACCTAACAACCACCCCCCATCACCACCCTCCACGCCTGGACCCCGATCAGCACCGAAGACACCATCCGCACGATGAACTCCATCCACTCCGGATCACCGACTGACCCCTGCCCTCACCACGTCTTCAACAAGGCTGACGCTGTCATCGCACCCCACCTGCGAGACATCATCAACACATCCTTCGACACCGCCACCTTCCCTGGGAGCTGGAAGCACGCCGAACTCAGCGCTCTTCTCAAGAAACCCACAGCGGACCCCACCGAACTCAAGAATTACCGCCCCATTTCGCTCCTCCCGTTTCCAGCCAAAGTCATCGAGAAGACCGTCAACAAGCAGATGGCCGCCTTCCTCGAGACAAATGGATCCCTCGACCCCTCACAGTCCGGCTTCCGAGCCAATCACAGCACCGAGACCGCCCTCATCGCCGCCACCGATGACATCCGAGCCCTGATGGACAACGGAGAAACAGCGGCCCTCATCCTCCTCGACATCTCCGCGGCATTCGACACTGTCTGCCACCGCACCCTAGTACAGCGCCTCAGCAACATCGGAATCCAGGACAAGGCGCTGGAATGGATCATCTCCTTCCTCGATGGAAGAACACAGAGAGTCCGCCTACCACCGTACAAGTCAGAGGCCACCGAAGTCATCTGCGGCGTCCCTCAAGGATCCTCGCTGAGCCCCACCCTCTTCAACGTCTACATGAGCCCCCTCGCGGCCATCGCACGCCAGCACAACCTCAACATAATCTCCTACGCCGACGACACCCAGCTGATCCTCTCCCTGACCAACGACCCCGCCGCCGCCAGAGCCAACCTGCACGAAGGGATGAAAGAGGTAGCCGAGTGGATGACGACCAGCCGCCTGAAACTGAACTCGGACAAGACGGAGGTCCTCATCCTGGGCTCCTCACCCTCCGCCTGGGACGACTCCTGGTGGCCCCCCACCCTGGGCACCGCACCCAAACCGACAGACCATGCACGCAACCTGGGCTTCATCCTGGACTCCTCCCTCTCCATGACCAGGCAAGTCAACAACGTCTCCTCGGCGTGCTTCAACATCCTACGCATGCTACGGAAGATCTTCTGGTGGATCCCCACCGAGACCAGGAAGACCGTCACCCAGGCCCTCGTCACCAGCCGACTGGACTACGGCAACGCCCTCTACGCCGGTACCACCGCCAAGCTCCAGAAGAGACTCCAGCGGATCCAGAACGCCTCAGCCAGACTCATCCTCGACATCCCACGAACCAGCCACATCTCCGGACATCTGAGAGACCTTCACTGGCTCCCCGTCAACAAAAGAATCACCTTCCGCCTCCTCACCCACGCACACAAAGCCCTACACGACCAAGGCCCGAGCTACCTCAACAGCCGAGTCAACTTCTACGCTCCCAAGCGCCACCTCCGATCAGCCAACCACGCCCTCGCCGCCGTCCCCCGCATCCGAAGAGCGACTACAGGAGGAAGGTCCTTCTCCTACCTGGCCGCCAAGACCTGGAACTCCCTCCCTCCCGACCTGCGCCTGACCCAAGACCACCTCTCCTTCAGGAAGAAGCTGAAGACCTGGCTGTTCGAGCAGTCGCGGCACCCACCCACCCCCAGCGCCTTGAGACCCTACGGGTAGGTAGCGCGCTCTATAAATGTCTTTGATTGATTGATTGATTGAGGCGCACGCAGACTGCTATAGAAACAGCAGCAGAGTTCTAGGTACTGCCAGTGCTGATCGAGTGGTAGATTGAATATGTTTCTTAGGGACAGGAAAGATTTAATGGTTCTATTGTCTGGGACACATGAGAGAATTTTGATGCCCTCCCGTCACCATTTATGCCAGTCAGGCATAACTCTCCTGTTACGGATGCTATTACTCACCAAAGGGGGTTGTGTAGGCAGAGATCATTCAAAAAGAAAAAACGTGTGCCTGCTTCTAGGCCAAATCCATAGCCCAGATGATTGGAGGCAGAACATGTCTTGAGGGTGCTGTACATATAGAGTAAAGCAAACACAAGGAGATAATAGACGGAGCGCTGAAACTTTACAGACACTTCCCCCAGTCACAGATCTGGGTTGAATCCATCATCGTTCTTTAGCTCACTACGCCACCAAAGTTAAGACACAGCTATATGCAAATCAGTCTTGACCCTGTGCCTCATGGGAACAGTCCAGCCCGAAATGCCAAGCCCTGTCTTCCCTGGACCAGAAACAGACATCCTGGCACTGGTTTCGGGCTAACAGCCATCATCTGCCAGGCTAGCTTGAATCCAGTGGCAAAGTGAGCAAGGGACCCACGTCTGGGCTAAGCATGGGCTGAAAATTAGTTCCGCTCGCGGAATTTGCGGATTTTCTGCGATTTCGCGATCCGCGAATCTCGCGAAATCGCGGTAAAATCCACGAATCAGCGGGGACGAATTTTCAGCCAAGCACTTACAGGGTTACAGCAGCAGGTGCAAAAGTTGAAGCAAATTTTTTGTAACCTTTTACAAAAAGGTTACAAAGAAATTAACTTCAACTTGGGCACCTGCTGCTGTAAGCCTGTAAGTGCTTCCTGGCGCCTCGTTGCCTACTTGCAACTATTCTCTGACCCTGCTCTGACCCTTGAAGCAGGGTCAGAGAATAGTTACAAGTAGGCAATGAGGTGCCTGTCACGAAAATTAAACCTCAACAGGAAGCACTGACAGATATAAAAACAAGCATTTGCAATGCAATAGGTCTCGCATTAGGAAAGTTTGAGCTATTGGTCTTGTAAATGACAATTTTTTTTATTTATGTGTTGGTTTTGAAAATAGCTAAATTAATAGCTTTGTCATTTACAATGCCAATAGTTATAACTTTTGCAAATGTGACACCTATAGCATTTGTAATGCAACATGTTTTGTATTTACGTGACTTAGCTGTATTGATATTACAAATGACAATGGCTTTAAATTTTTTTAACTAATTAATACTTAAATAAAAGTGATTTTAATTTATAATGGCAATAGCTTAAACTTTTGTAAATAACTTTTGTGAAGATTATGTTCAGTGTATTTTAATGTGACGAAAATCCAAGAACATAAGTGAAATATTAACATCTTTTTGTGACATTTGTAATAAAGTTTGAAACATTGAGAGAACATATTTCAACCAGTTGTTGTTGTTGAATGGTTGCGCAGATTGATGCTTGGGTGGCGCTGAGTGGTGCTGTGGTGGTGCTGAGTGGTGCTGTGGTGGTGCTGAGTGATACTGGGATGGTGCTGAGTGATGCTGTGGTGGTGCTGAGTGGTGCTGTGGTGGTGCTGAGTGATAATGTGCTGGCACTGAGTGATGCTGTGGTGGCGCTGAGTGATGCTGTGGTGGCACTGAGTGGTGCTATGGTGGTGCTGAGTGATGATGTGGTGGTGCTGAGTGATAATGTGGTGGTGCTAAGTGATGCTGGGGTAGCGCTGAGTGATGATGTGGTGATGCAGAGGGCAGAAAGGCACAAAAAGCAGTCTAACAAAGGGCAGAAGGGAAGAAAAACAAGGGAAAAACGAGTCTAACAGAGGGCAGAAGGGCACAAAAAAACAGTCTAACAGAGGACAGAAGGGCAGAAAAACAAGGGAAAACCGAGTCTAACAGAGGGCAGAAGGGCACAAAAAACTAGTCTAACAGAGGGCAGAAGGGCACAAAAAACGAGTCTAACAGAGGGCAGAAGGGCAGAAAAACAAGGGAAAAATGAGTCTAACAGAGGGCAGAAGGGCACGAAAAACGAGTCTAACAGGGGGCAGAAGGGCAGATAAACGAGTCTAACAGAGGGCAGAAGGGATCCCGCCCTGCGTGTTTGTCCACGAAGATGCCACCTTTTTGTCCAATACCTCTACTCAACTGGAGTACTTTCTACTGTCTAATCAGTGAGTGCTCCCTCGTTGGCTAAATGTATAGGGGCAGATTTACAATAACTGGCGCATCCCCAGGGATCCGCCACTTACAATGCGGCACACCATGTGGCAAAAACGGCACAGATGCGTCACGCATCTGTGCCGTAAAAGCAGCGCATTGCTGGAGCTGCGTCGAGCTTGCGACGCAGCTCCAGCAATGCTCTGGGGGGCCCTATCTCCCCAATGCTGCATCAAGCCTTGCGCCTGCTTCAAGCAGGTGCAGGGTTTTGACGCAGCATTAGCCTAAAAGTGACTGAGTGAATTCTTGTAGATTTCACTCAGCCACTTTTAGGAGGCGTTCCTGCGCAGGAACGCCCACCCCTGCGCCGTAACGCCTCCTGATGGCGCAGGGCTTTATAACGTGATGCATCTCTCAGATGCGTCACCTTGTTAATACCCAGCACCATGGCACATCTTTTGTGATGCCGCTGCGTCACAAAAGGTCTCGGTAGAGGGTGGGAGTGGTGAAGCAGAGGGTGGCAGGGGTGAACCAGAGGGTGACAGTGCTGAACGAGAGGGTTGCAGTGCTGAACCAGAGGGTGGCAGGGGTGATCCAGAGGGTGGCAGTGATGAACCGGATGGTGGCAGGAGTGAACCAGAGGGTGGCAGTGGTGAATCAGAGGGTGGCATGGGTGAACCAGAGGGTGGCAGTGGTGAACCAGAGAGTCGCAGTGGTGAACCAGAGGGTGGCAGTGCTGAACCAGAGGGTGACAGTGGTTAACCAGAGGGTGGCAGTGGTGAACCAGAGGTGCTGTGATGAACCAGAGGGTGGCAGTCGTGAACCTGAGGGTGGCAGTGGTGAACCAGAGGGTGACAGTGCTGTACCAGAGGGTGGCAGGGGTGAACCAGAGGCTGCTGTGATGAATGAGAGGATGGCAGTGGTGAACCAGAGGGTGGCAGTGCTGAACCAGAGGGTGACCGTGGTTAACCAGAGGGTGGCAGCGGTGAACCAGAGGTGCTGTGATGAACCAGAGGGTGGCAGTCATGAACCAGAGGGTGGCAGTTGTGAACCAGAGGGTAACAGTGCTGTACCAGAGGGTGGCAGGGGTGAACCAGAGGTGCTGTGATGAACCAGAGGGTGGCAGTCGTGAACCAGAGGGTGGCAGTGGTAAACCAGAGGGTGACAGTGCTGTACCAGAGGGTGGCAGGGGTGAACCAGAGGGTGCTGTGATGAATCAGAGGGTGGCAGTGGTGAACCAGAGGGTGGCAGGGTTGAACCAGAGGGTGGCAGTGGTGAACCAGAGGGTGGCAGTGCTGAACCAGAGGGTGACAGTGGATTACCAGAGGGTGGCAGTGGTGAACCGGAGGTGTTGTGATGAACCAGAGGGTGGCAGTGGTGAACCAGAGGGTGACAGTGCTGAACCAGAAGGTGGCAGGGGTGAACCAGAGAGTGGCAGTGCTGAACCAGAGGGTGGCAGTTGTTAACCAGGGGTGGCAGGGGTGAACCAGAGGGTGGCAGAGGTGAACCGGAGGGTGGCAGTGGTGAACCAGAGGGTGGCAGTGATGAACCAGAGGGTGGCAGTTGTGAACCAGAGGGTGCTGTGCCCATGCACGACGCCATGGGTAACTTCGCCATGCAAGCGGCCCGCGAACACGCAAAATGCCCCGCGAACATGCAAAAACCCAGCGAACACGCAGAAAAACCTGCGAACATGCAAAAAACCAAAAATCCGCAAATTTGCACGAATTCACGGATTTTGCGGATTGCGATTTCGATTTCGTGCGAATTTGCGGAACGCAAATTCGCAAATTTTTCCCATACTTAGTCTGGGCATACCCTGCCAATTTAGGGCGAAATATGCAAAAGAAACAATTGATGGGTGGAATGGTGGTCAATGCAAACATTCACCCCCAGTCACAAGGATCTGGGTTGAATCCATCCTTTGCTAACATAGACATCGAGGTTTTGAAGACATATCAGCATCCAGCGGAATGGATAGCCCTGAATAGTAACAATTTTACTTGTATCCCACTAACTGCAAATCTGTCTATGAGGGTCAGAAAAGCCAGGAGAAATCTTTTGTTGTATGGCGTTTTAGGTTCTGATTGAATTTTACCGATTCATGCCCTTATATAGGTACAATATAGGCATAGAAGTCAAGCCCTTATTTAGGCATAGCCCATGCTACCCAAATACATGCATGGCTACTTCCATCCGTTTACCAAACGTCACAACGATTTTTTGTAAAACCAGCTTAAGCCGTTGGGGACTCCCCTTTGCTTGAATATTGATTTTTCCAAGATCTCAGTTACTTTACAATGAACAACTATTCCCCAGGGGTTCATTCATTACATTCATATGCCCGACTTTACGTCAAACATGGCATTTCTAAACACCTTCAAGGTGGTTCAGAGCAGTTTGACGACCTACTTGCCTGATGCAGCTCGCTACAGCAAGTGCCGAAGGAAGCTGACTCTCCAGTTGACGCACTGATCAGGAAGCTGCCCTTCTCCTGCCAAGAATCCAGCTCCAGTATTTCTGACACCCCTTGCGGGGTGTTGGGAAATTGAGTCCCGAGAAAGAGATAGCAGACCTCCTTCATTCTAACAAGGTATGGAGATGATAAGAACCTAGAGAAACCTTTGGTAGATTCTTGGCAAAATCAAACCTATGCAAAAGTCCATACTCACTTCCTCCCTCGTACTAGACTTAGGTTGGGTACATTGGGGTAGGGATATTTTAGAAGCACCAGTTGAGTATTTTTAGTCTATGTTATTTAGGTATGTATTTGTATATGTCATAGCACTAGCCATGCTATTACAGTGTTATTTTATAATACTATTCTCGATGTACGCATTGTACTTTGCAGTCTGTCTAACGATTGTAGCAGTTCACCTATCTTGCATGAGAAAGAAGACTGTTCAATAAACCTTTTCTTGAAAACGCCTGTCCCTCTATTTCTCTGTAACTCTGTAGAAACGAAGCATGCACGATTGACTGAGTGAACTAGTTATCTATTGTTTCCAAGACTCTGAGAGATATATTCTTATTCTTGGGAAACAAAGTTGTCATGTTTATGCGGTTGTCAGAAACGAATCCCTTCTTGTGTATTGGAGAAAGTTTCTAGTGACAGCTGAGTTAGCTCGCACACATACAATTAAGTTTAGTGTATTTGATAGAGACCTATTGACATAAGTCCTACTTCAAATCTATAGGATATATTATTTCAATGCGCAGAGCCTATTGGGAATATAGGAACTACACTACATGGCACCCAACATTTGGTAAGGCACTAATTTAATGCTAGATACTAAAGTAACTCAGTCATGCTTTTCTCAGAGACCCCTTTTTTCCGTTATACTCCAATAGACGTCTGGAGTGGGTAAAGGGATAATATCCGCCAAAGCTGAGTAGGACAAAAAATCCTATGTATAAGTTTTTGGTTTGTTCAACGTTGAATGATACAGAGTTCCAAAATATTGTGCACCTTATCTTTGTTTCCTTGAAACTTGGTCTGCAAACTTTCAGTCAACAAAATGCCGGATAGTGACAACAACACCGAAGCTGGTGGAGCTGCTGCAAATCCAGCAGCTCTTAACATTTCAGGTTTCCAAGAAACCGACGAGGATGCTATAAGCATTGCAGAAAATTTAAGGAAAGCCAACACTATAAAACTTAGTAGAAATGAGCCTACCAGCAAGAGGTGGTAGGGTAGTTTTTGTGCTAGAGGCACATGAATATCACCAGACAGAGGTATTCTATTCATGGATAGTCTTCCCTGTTGCAAATCCAGTAACAAAAGTGTTTCACTTCTACAAAGAAGATGAACCACCAGAGGAATACATTCTTTCGAGGATATTGAAATTCCACTAACTTACCAAGAGCATGCGCTCTGGATTAAAGGCGGCCTAAAACATATAAATCACATTACCAGGCTCGGTCCACTAGGTAGACTTGGAGCTATATGGCTAGCTTTAGCCAACTACAGACCTGACCCTGACACTGAAGCAATGTCAGACGAGGAATTACTAAGTAATATTCATAGTTAAAGGTCTTTACTAAAAACCTTTACTAAAAACACTTCTACTACTATTAAAAAGAAGTGCTAGAATAGCAAACAAACTTCTAAAGAGAAGTGTTCTCAATCCAGAGGAGGTCTCCTTAAAAGGAGCCCTCTGAAAGGAGGTATAACTCAGGAATAGCGATAATTTGAGAAAACCTGATAGATATCAAGATACTGATACATGTTCCTCTCGTACCTTTCAGACTTTGTCACAGAAACCCGAAAGAAGAGAACGGTCTGAAAACAAGGACGATCAACATATTCAAAAAAACAAGGAAACTCAATTCACCAAACAGGAGGTAGCAGGTCAAAAAATCAGACATGCTGAGGATCTTGAGGACACAACTCAAGAATGGGGAATGGGCTCAGACAATGTTGGACAGCGCAGCAGAAGTACCCATAGCTCGCAAGAACTTGAAGGAGCATCTGGAGACAGTGGACTTGAATGAATTCATTCAAGTTGAAACTACAGATACCAGGGTTAGTTGTCCACATAAGTTATATGAAATAACACTGTGGATAGAGGTGGAAATACCAAGAAAAGTGAGAGCACTCATTTGGGAGTGACTTTCTTAGGGTTATGACATTCTTCTAGCTGAACAAGACTGGTCACCTCAATTTGTCAGGAAGTACCCACATGGTGAAGACATCATTATGCCATCCTTCTCCAACCACATTCCAATTCATTCAAAATATACTTATGCCAGGAAATGGGTAGTGGCCCAGGCTCCTGCATTATATAAACATCATGTAGGATGGGATGAGGATTCTACTTACCATAAAAGCCAGTAAAAAAAATCAACCAACTGCACAAAGGCAGTATCCAGTTAAGCAAGAAGCTCAAAAACCGGTCAGGGAAATATCAGATCAACTTGAATACCAATGGGTGATTGAAACATGCACCTCGTCAATGAACAATCCTTTGTTTCCTGACTCGAAACTAGACAATACATATTGTTTAGTCTTGGATTACAGACATCTTGTTGCAAAACATTTGCAGTACAAAATGCACACAGTGCAGCACTAATGAATAACATTGTGCGTAAAAAATATAAAACCACATTAGATATTTCTAACGGTTTCTTCTGTCAAAACATTGCACCTGAAAGTAGGTATTTGACAGCTTTCTCAATTATGGGGACAAAGCATCAATTTTGTGATCTCCCTCAGGAATTCAAGAATAGTCCTGGGTTATTTTCAGCGAGAGTAACAGAGTTACTACAAACGTATTATGATGAAGCTCTATCATATGTAGATGACATCTATCTAACAGACGATGACTTGGACAGGCACTTAAACAGGCTGAACACCATTATATTGGGCTTCGCCTCTGAAGAGTACAAATTCAATTTTAAGAAATCAAGAATTGCCCATTTAAACATCCTTTTTCTAGGATATGAGTTATCAAGTGAAGGCAAAATCCTGGCAGAAAACTTTCCAGAGAAATGTGCGCTGCTCCAACCTCCAAAAACACTGAAGAGCATACATTCTAAAATACGCAGAAAGGGTTAAACCTCTCTACAAGTTAATCAAACCTGATTTCACAACAGTTAATTGGACTCAAAAACACACAGAAATTTTGCGTTCATTGCAAACAGACATGTTAGCAAAAAAACATTTGCAAACACGCGTAAACGTATGCAACTTAGTGATCTGAATCATTCCTGGACAATGCGAATTCACGTACTTAACTTTTAATGAAGGTGAAAAAGTACCAATAGCATACAAATCACACTTGTACTCACAAGCAGAAATGAAATTCACTTCAACAGAAAAAATACTGAGAGCGGTTCAAACTGCAGTAGCAGAAGAGAGAGCCCTTGCACAGGGTAAGCACATTATGGTTGTTACACCTGTACCTGCCCTAGAAGCAGTAACAAAAGCAAGCTTTCCAAATGCTAAAGCATTACATCCAAGATGGATACAAGATGGATACAATGGGTTAATTCTCTAGCTGCAACAGACGTTGAATACGTTTTTGACCCATATTTAAAAACACAAGCATTTATACAATTGAACAAGAATATCCTCTGCCTACTGAAATTCTGCCTCTAGAGCAGTATAAATGTATAATTTATACTGATGGCTCAGCTCAACCCGCTATGGGGGTAAACAAACCGATAGTGTGGCGTGCGTGATCGTCAAAGGTCATTGGCATGATGGCAAATTCTGACCAATGGTCACTAAAACTGAATCTCTAGCAGATTGTACAGTTCAGAGAGCTGATCTAAAAGCATTCAAGATGGCGCTTGAGAATACAGACCGCGAATTCCCCACACTCATAGTCTGCGATTTGCATTATTGTATTCAATCTTACAATGAATACTTGCAGAATTGGATTCAAAATGGTTACAAAGATGCAAAAGGTGGCTCAATCAAGCATAAATTGCTTTGGGAACAAGTAGTTCAGTTACGACAAGGACTACAACACGCTCATACTCCGACTCATCAACGTGATGGTGTTCACGTTGCAGGGAATTCATTGGCTTATGAAGCCGCACAGGCAGCTGTGTAAACATCTTCCGTAGCTGCAATCATTCAAAAATAGACTGCAAAATAATGCTACCTGTCAATGTCACAAGCAAAGGCAGAGGTGCAGCGTTACTTCAAAACTTTCTACTCAAATGCTCGTATATAATTGATGCAAACTCTGTTCCTTTTGCTCAAATCCCTGGAATGGGGGATAGGGTAATTCCAAACATGAAACGTAGAGTAGCTTTGATGCACGAAGAACATTTGGGAGAAGGTCTGATACATCAGGGGATCTCTAAATCTATACTAGAATTAAAAGAGATGTACTGGTGGCCAGGGATGAATACTCACATTCACACATTTGCAATTAACTGTCATGACTGCAACAGAGATCGCAGCAGAGAACGCCGCTAGATAGCTGCCTACAGTGTAGCCAGCCCAGTACAGACACCATTGTTAGACAGCATTAGACTTTCTACACCCAGACGTCCCTATGGACAAATGCGGTCCCACAAATATTAGGACAAGATTCATTTGGATGTGGCCTCAGTGCTCGGCTGACACTCGAACTGTTATAAAAGATTTGCGAGTCTTTATCGGCACATACGTAGACGGCACACTACATTCTGACCAGGGTCCTGCATTTAGATCTCGAGCTTACAAGGAGGCCATGGCCAAATTGGGCATTGCGGTAGTACAGTCCATTCCATCCTGAGGGAAATTCGGTGGTGGAGAGAAAAAAACGGGACATAAAGCAATCTATAACAGTTAGGGTATTAGGCTTGGGTGACAGGTGGGTCAAACATCTAATAAGTGTCCAACGTATTCTTAATAATCTGCCAAGAAGTTCTCTAGGGGGTTTCACTCCATATGAAGTCTTTTTTGGGACCAGAATGTTAATATCGGATCTCGATTGTCAAACTTCAGTGGTAGAGCAGAAACCCTTGTTTCTCGGGATTCGAGCCAGTGGTGGACTTCGAGCCAGTTTGTGTTTTCCGTTGTGCCTGTGCAAGCAGGCGAGCAGGAGGGAAGCGGCGTCAAGCGGCGGGAGCTTTCCCGGACCCGGGCAGTGGACTCTGTTTTCCCGGTCTCCCGGCTGCTAGTTGCCGGTTGAGCCCTAATCTTGCTGCAGTGTGCCGCGATTCTCCCGCGACTGGTGATCGGACCTTCCCGGTCCACTGAGCTGCACCAGCACCAGTGGCAGGATCTTCCTGCCCTACACACTGGGCTGAATTGGGCTGAGATGCGCGTTATGTGTAAGGAGCGAGGTGCGAGGAGCTCCTCCTACTTACAGCCTTACACCCTGCAACAACTGTAACATCATGGGTGGCTAACTGCAGGAAAAACCCAGGACAACGCCAGGACAACGCCTGTGGGACTCTGAGAACTTTCGGACTTTGAGGGCAGCAGCAGCGACAGGCGGCAAAGGGTAAGTGTGAGGAATCGCATCCACTATTAGCGGAGTGCTTGCCCAGCGGCTGGAGTGGCTACCAGTGTGCCAGTGTGCCCAGCACTCTGTTTCTCCACCCTGTCACTTCACCCCTGTGGTCCTTGAGAGCTGTAGACTGCATTGGGGCAGCGTCAGAGTGAGCCTATGCAGTGTCTCTACGGTGTCTTCGGATTGAGCTCCTACCATGGAGGCGGCCCACCGTAGCGAGGCTGACACTGCTGTGCCCTCTCAGCCTGTTTCAGAGTGAGCTCCAGATCTGCAAGGCAGCTGCAAGGCGGTGGCCTCGGTGAGGCAGCAAAACCTACAGGAGCCACTTCACAGAGCCCATAGGAAGGGGGGGAAAGTCAACTCCATTCCACCAAAACTCCAACAAGCCCCCACCAAAACCACTATAAATCACAGCGGACGCCAGACGCCAGATACAGAGCGTGAGTGGAAAGCGGAAGCTGGCAAACACCTCCAGCAACGGGGTGAGAGAGTTTCAGCAGCGATAGCGCCAACTCTCCTAGTGATCTCCGCTGTAAGGGAGGGAGTGAGAGGGACCAAGGACCAAGGAGTTATGTGGCCGTGAGTGGTGAGCGGCCTAGAGAGTTAATAGAGCCACCCCGGAACCGTGGTGAGGCTCCAGAGGTCGTGCACTGTGCATTTTACTGAGGATATTGGGGAAAACAGACATAAGCAGAGAGCCTATCCAGGTTCGGAAAAGCTCTGAAAGTATCTGCATTAACTGTTTTACCTGTAAGAACGGTAATAGCTGCACTAACTGGGAAAACTGTAACAATCACAGTTGGAAGTGTAACAATTACAGTTGCAACTGATACTGCAACTGCAACATCTACCAACTGCCTCACCTTACCTTACCTTGCCTTTGCTTTTTCCCTATCACTACCACCCAAACTCAACACAAGTTTTGTATAAGACATAGGACACCAACTGTCAGGGAACAAAATAGTTGTGTCAACTGTTAGGGAACGACAAAGCCGGACAGCCTAAGAACAGTATGCGGTCAGGTCGGGTTCGAGGAGGTACAATGACTAAAGGAGGCAAAAAGAAGCGAAAGAGAACCTCCAAGATGCTGGAGGGCTCAAGGGATGAACCATCACCGAAAACGAGGCCGGCAAAACAGAAGGATGCCTCCCTAATTGAAGCAAGTATTTCAGGGATGAGAAACTGTGGGCAGCCTCCAGACTCGGAAATAATCAACAAACCAAATGTACTAAAAAACTGTCAGTCCTCATTCCAGCCAAAAATATATTCAAAATTCAGCTTTTTAAAGAATGCAGGGGATGCTATCTTTCTAAACGTGAGAAAAGTACAGGGCCTTCAATCACCACTTCTGCCAGAACAGCCAGCACAGTCAATACAGGCGATACAATTTACTAGCGCAGATAGAATTATTGATAAAAAGAGAAATTATAGCATGATTAATACTATGTTTGCCATCAGCGCATTACAAATTACATCAACTCCAAACCATAATAAATCTTGGATGGCACATGACACTAACATCACTGGTAAGGAGCAGGTAATTGACACTGGATTAATCCAAGTACACAGACCTTTGGAAGCGCTAGGAACATTGGGAGTATATATAGAGAAAAAACTAAACCTCAACGACACTGTGGGCAGCAGAAGGTCGACGCAAACCGTTAACAACATTGTTAACTGCGGCACAACTGATGTACCAACAACATGTGCATTGCAAAGCCCTGACCATACAACGGCAAGAGAGGAATGGAGAGGATTAGAAATGTCTCAGGTAGCTTTAACGCCATCTCTTCATCAGAATGAACAAGCAACAGTTCTAACCCCAATGCCAAATACAGCTGGAGCAAAAGAAACAGGGGGCAGGCAAACAATTGACTCTGCAGAAATGATAGAAATCTCTTCATACCTGGGAAAAGAAGAGTAGGAAGATCTCATGGCCGCCTATTCCCAGGATAAATGCAGGAGCGAGCCCACAGGGAACACTTCAAGAGGGTCACCTGAACCTAACCATGATCAACATAAGGAAAGGGGAATGTAAAGGAGAACAAAATGCAACAAAAAATCCAGTAGACCAAGAAGAACCATTCAAATTTATAAATCAGGAAAGTGCTTGGCCTAGCTTGCTAAAAACAATGCAACTCTTGGTAGAGGCTCTCCATTACCAATCCAATAAAATGGACACCAAACTGACGCTATTAGATACCTTGGCTGTCTTTGTAGTTGCCATCGATGGGAAATTGGGTGCATTAAATACACTTCTACAAAATAAATATGACAACTCGCAAGGTGGAAACTTAAGTTGTTGATGCGGTCCTATTATTGACAAATTGGCCTCTCTCGCAGCAATGCTGAACAACATGTGCGATCAAATCAAAAAGTCCACGAAGGGCCCAGACGAAGAATCTTTGGACAGACTTACAGAAGATGAAACATGTGATCCGATAAACACAGTACCAACTAAAGTAAAAAAAATGGGAGGCCATGGGATACAGGAAGACCAGGCTCAAACGACTAGAGATCCAGATGCTAAAGAAATCAAAACACCAGAAGGCCAGTTCCCTGAAGACCTATTGGATGATAAAGTAGATAAACCATTGAACGCAAAACAAAGGCGAGCAAAAAAACGGTAAGGCCGTAATCAAAAAACAAACTAAATCAAGGAGGATTCAAGCGTCTTTTTGGGACGTCAGAGCCACCAGTACAAAGCAAACTAGAGTCCGGTAAGGATCTAAGCATAGGTGGGTCCCCTCAACGAAATGCAGTAAGTACAAAATCAGTAAAACAGTCAGCCAACAAAGTGAAGGGCGTAACTGAGAAAACGCAAATCCTTGGGATTGCAAAGAATGAGGAAGAAGAAGATACGCTTAAGGAAGGGACCAAGTAAAAAAAAAAGGAAAAACACAATCTAAAATTGAGCAGAATAAATCACAAAAGAGTGATACTAAAATCTGTCCCACTGCCTACAAAACAACAGTCGGTTGCCGAAAAAAACAAGAGGTAATCTTATAGATGCAACTGACAGCAAACTAGACTCTATTTTACAAGCGACTACATCTATACATAGGAGAATGACACAAAGAGATGAAACATTAGTACCCACAAAAGAATTGGGAATTACTCTAGATGCCCGAGGCGAGGAGAGAATGGACAACAAACAATTCAACACAAAGTAAGAGATGAAGGAGCAGTGTCCATAAAACAGGAATCCATGTTAGAAACAAATGGTTGTGAACCTACTCAATCGAACAAATTCAACAAAAAGTCTTGGAGCTCAGGAGACTCAAGAAGCGCGACAAACGCAATATGGTTGAGTCCAGATTATATATCAAAAGGTAGGCATGACATACTGAACATAGGCAACATCTTACGGCTGCTATCTCACATTCCCTCCTTGGAAGATGTGACATCCGCAGATCTCATTACAATCAAATACATAGCCGAGGATGTATCAAGCGGCGAACAAACTAAAGCAACATGGACAACATGATTAATCGCACACAAAATACTCGCAGAGTCTGAAACATTCAAAAACTGGGGGATAACATTAACTCCTTACATAAAACCAAGATACCCGGAAATATTAATTCCTGTAGCTACAGAAGGAGCACAAGCTTCTGCAGTCAAGCACGGAATATTGGTACTTAGGGGTGCAGAAGGGACAAGTGGAGTAAGAAATTTGCAACACGATAGTTCTATCAGTACTAAAGATGGGCATTATCTCCAACAGGACTAAATGACCTAAGATGGATCGCCAGAACAATAAACACCTATGTAAATTGACAAGCAGGCTCCAACTTGCGATTGACTGAGGACAATATCTAAGAATATGCTCATGGAATGTCAATGGTCTGGCCTCCAAAATGATTGATCCTGACTTTATGAACTATATAAGGTCGTTTGACATTTTGGCATTACAAGAAACATGGCAAGCAGACCCCCCGCACCTTCATGGATTCCTGTGTTTTTTTACTGGTGCTATACGGAGGGCGAAATACAGCCACCTTCAAGGTGATTTAGTAGGTACACAGTCAAAATATCGAGTCCTAATTGTCGACCTACACAAATAACGTGTTCCAAATATCGAAGGTACAGAATTTCGATGTCCAGAATATCGTTGGACAGAATATCGACCCTAAGGTAAGTAATATCGAAGTTAGTAATATCGATATATGTCGATGTAACTAATTTCGATGTTACTAATATTGATAATTGTAATTTTTTTAATGTTTTTAATAATGTATGTGTAATATGTTTTTGTTAAGTGTTTTAATTTTTTTTATTATATGTGTATTATTTTTATATAATAATATTGTTATTTTTAAGTAAATGTTATGTTTTAGTATCAGAGCGGGTTGTGGGTTTATAGGGGAATAGGGTGGGAAGTAATTTAAATATACAGCATTAATTATTAATTTTTAGGAATTATAAAATAATTTTAATTAATGTATGTTTTTATTTCTGGAGGGGGTTGTAGGTTTATAGGGGAATTGGGTGGGAAGTAATTTAATTGTAATTATTTAATGCATTTTTTATTTTTATGGATAAGTATTTTGTTTAATTGATTATTAATTGGCAATTATTTATTTTAATTGATTAATTAATTATTGATCGGCAATTAATTATATTAATTGGTATATTAATAATAAGTTGGTAAAAGTATTTTTTAATTGATAAATTAATTATTTATTTGATATTTAATGTTATTTTTATGTACATTTTATGTTTTAGTACCGGAGCGGGTTGTGTGTTTATAGGGGAATAAGATGGGAGGTAATTTAAATATACTAAATTAATTATTAATTTATAGGAATTATAAATTATTTTTTATTAATTTTGTTTCTCTTTCTGTAGTGGGTTGTGGGTTTATAGGGGAATTGGGTGGTAAGTAATTTAATTGTAAATATTTATTGATTTATATTTTTTTGTTATGGATAAATAATTAATTTTAAAATCATTATTTATTGACAATTGACTATATTAATTGATAATTTATTTGTTTAATTGGCAATTAATGTTTTTAATTGATAACAGATTTTTATAACGGTAATTCATGTTTGTAATTGGGAAATATTTTTTTTAATTGGTAAATCATTTTTTAATAGGTAAATAATTGTGTTAATTGCAATTAATATTTTTAATTGGTAATTATTTCTTATTAATTGGAAAATATTTGTCATTAATTGGTAATCAATGTTTTATAAAAAAAGTATAATTTGGTATATTGTTTAATAATTTTTAATTGTGAATTAATTTTAAATATTATTTTCATGTAATGAAATGTATTTAATTTTTTAATATTTATTAGTTGTTAAGTAATATTTAATAATTAATATTTATTGGTATTTGATGATAATTTATTGTTAATGAATTATTCAAATGTAATTGCTCTTAATAATTATTAATTGTTTGTAAATCATGTAGATTTATTTAAAAATGTAATTATAAATTATTTTAAATATACAAATTATTTACAAGTATGTGAAATTTAAGTTCTACGCTATCAAACGCTTTCCCTAATGTTGCACCCTTTGGAGTTGGAATAGTATTTTTTTTCCCTACGCTATCCAACGCTTTCCCTACTGTTGCACCCTCAGGAGTTGGAATAGTAATTTTTACCCCTACGCTATCCAACATTTTATGTACTGTTACACCCTATGGAGTTGGAATAGTAATTTTTATCCCTACGCTATCCAGCACTTTCTCTACTGTTGCACCCTTTGCAGTTGGAATAGTAATTTGTACCCTTACACTATCAAACGTTTTCCCTACTGTTGTGCCCTCTAGAGTTGGAATAGTAAGTTTTACCCCTACGCTATCCAACGCTTTCCCTACTGTTGCACTCACTGGAGTGAGAATAGTAATTTTTACCCACCTGCTATTCAACGTTTTCTCTACTGTTGCACTCTCTGGAGTGGGAATAGTAATCTATACCCCTACGCTATCCAACGCATAACCTACTGTTGCACCCTCTGGAGTTTGAATAGTAATTTTTACCCTTATGCTATCCAATGCTTTCCCTACTGTTGCAATCTCTGGAGTTGGAATAGTAATTTTTACCCCTACGCTATCCAACGCTTTCCCTACTGTTACACCCACTGGAGTTCGAATAATAATTTTTACCCACCCACTATCCAACGCTTTCCCTACAGTTGCACCATTTGGAGTGGGAATAGTAATTTTTACCTTTACGCTATCCAACGTTTTCCCTACAGTTGCACTCACTGGAGTGGGAATAGTAATTCTTACCCACCCGCTATCCAACGCTTTCCCTACTGATGCACTCTCTGGAGTGGGAATAGTAATTTTTACCTCTACGCTATCCAACGCTTTCCCTACTTTTGCACTCTCTGGAGTGGGAATAGTAATTTTTACCCCTATGCTATTTAATGCTTTCCCTACTGTTTAATTTTTTGGAGTGGGAACAGTAATTTTACATTCTCCGCTATCCAATGTTTGCACTAATGTAGTTTTTTTGGGACTTTAAATAGTATTTTTATTTATTTATGTATTTAATATTTGTTGTATTATTTTAGATAATGTTGTATTTAATTAACTTTTAAAATATTGAAAGTATATTCAATTTTTTAAATTTATTAAATATAATTAAATATTTTTATTTATGTTATTATTTTATGTGTGTAGATGTATTTGAAATTTATGGTATTTGTTATTAATTTATAATTAATTAAAATAATTATTAAATATTGTTATTAAGTAAGTATATATTATATATTGTATGTTTATTTTTAATTAAAGTTTATTATTAAATATGTAGTATTTATTAATTTTAAACATTATTATATATGTTTAAATATGTTTAATTTATTTTTTACTTTATTTAAAAAAAAATTATAGAAAAAAACTATATTTTTAATTACAATATTTTTAACATCGATATTTTAGTTTCGATATTTTTGTACTTACCATGTTGTAGATAGGGTGTCGATATACTTGCCTTCGATATTCCAGCGTCGATGTTGCTGCAGGTCAATATTCTGTCAGAGATTCGATTTAGTAACCTATGTTTCAGCCCCATGTGCCCATGCGGTCAAAGAAGTTGGACCAACTTCCTCTGATAGAATGGCAGTCAAACTTTACATCTCGCAATCAGAAATAAGCAGTGGGGGAACTAATCTCAGAGCGGGCTATGGGTTTATAGGGGAATAGGGTGGGAAGTAATTTAAATACACAACATTAATTATTAATTTTTAGGAATTATAAAATAATTTTAATTAATGTATGTTTTTATTTCTGTAGCGGGTTGTGGGTTTATAGGGGAATTGGGTGGGAAGTAATTTAATTGTAATTAATTAATGCATTTTTTATTTTTATGGATAAGTATTTTGTTTAATTGATTATTATTTGTCAATTATTTATTTTAATTGATTAATTCATTATTGATTGGCAATTAATTATATTAATTGGTAAATTAATAATTAATTGGTAATAGTATTTTTTAATTGATAAATTAATTATTTAATTGATATTTAATGTTATTTTTATGTACATTTTATGTTTTAGTACCGGAGCGGGTTGTGTGTTTATAGGGGAATAAGATGGGAAGTAATTTAAATATACTAAATTAATTATTAATTTATAGGAATTATAAATTATTTTTTATTAATTTTGTTTCTATTTCTGTAGTGGGTTGTGGGTTTATAGGGGAATTGGGGGGTAAGTAATTTAATTGTAATTATTTATTGATTTATTTTTTTTGTTATGGATAAATAATTTATTTTAAAATAATTATTTATTGACAATTGACTATATTAATTGATAATTTATTTTTTTAATTGGCAATTAATGTTTTTAATTGATAACACATTTTTTATAATGGTAATTCATGTTTGTAATAGGGAAATATTTTTTTTTTGGTAAATCATTTTTTAATAGGTAAATAATTGTGTTAATTGCAATTAATATTTTTAATTGGTAATTATTTCTTATTAATTGGAAAATATTTGTCATTAATTGGTAATCAATGTTTTATAAAAAAAAGTATAATTTGGTATATTGTATAATAATTTTTAATTGTGAATTAAATTTAAATAATATTGTTATGTAATGAAATTTATTGAATTTTTTAATATTTATTATTTGTTAAGTAATATTTAATAATTAATATTTATTGGTATTTGATGATAATTTATTGTTAATGAATTATTCAAATGTAATTGCTCTTAATAATTATTAATTGTTTGTAAATGATGTAGATTTATTTAAAAATGTAATTATGAATTATTTTAAATATACAAATGATTTACAAGTATGTTAAATTTAAGTTCTACGCTATCAAACGCTTTCCCTAATGTTGCACCCTTTGGAGTTGGAATAGTATTTTTTTCCCTACGCTATCCAACGCTTTCCCTACTGTTGCACCCTCAGGAGTTGGAATAGTAATGTTTACCCCTACGCTATCCAACGTTTTATGTACTGTTACACCCTAAGGAGTTGGAATAGTAATTTTTATCCCTACGCTATCCAGCACTTTCCCTACTGTTGCACCCTTTGCAGTTGGAATAGTAATTTGTACCCTTACACTATCAAACGTTTTCCCTACTGTTGCACCCTCTAGAGTTGGAATAGTAAGTTGTACCCTTACGCTATCCAACGCTTTCCCTACTGTTGCACTCACTGGAGTGAGAATAGTAATTTTTACCCACCTGCTATTCAATGTTTTCTCTACTGTTGCACTCTCTGGAGTGGGAATATTAATCTTTACCCCTAGGCTATCCAACGCTTAACCTACTGTTGCACCCTCTGGAGTTTGAATAGTAATTTTTACCCTTACGCTATCCAATGCTTTCCCTACTGTTGCACCCTCTGGAGTTGGA
The DNA here is from genome assembly GCF_964263255.1 of Lissotriton vulgaris. NCBI lineage: Eukaryota > Metazoa > Chordata > Amphibia > Caudata > Salamandridae > Lissotriton > Lissotriton vulgaris. The sequence continues at coordinate 635,456,131 of NC_141685.1, read as the reverse complement.
ATAGTAATTTTTACCCCTACGCTATCCAACGCTTTCCCTACTGTTACACCCACTGGAGTTCAAATAGTAATTTTTATCCCTACGCTATTCAACGCTTTCCCTACTGTTGCACCCTTTGGAGTTGGAATAGTATTTTTACCCTTACGCTACCCAACGCTTTCCAAACTGTTGCACCCTCTGGAGTTGAAATAGTAATTTTTACCCTTACGCTATCCAACGTTTTCCCTACTGTTACACTCTCAGGAGTGGGAATAGTAATTTCCCCCCCTACGCTATCCAACGATTTCCCTACTGTTGCACCCTCTGGAGTTGGAATAGTAATTTTAACCTCACGCTATCTAACGCTTTCCCTACTGTTGCACCCTCTGGAGTGGGAATAATAATTTTTACCCACCCACTATCCAACGCTTTCCCTACAGTTGCACCATTTGGAGTGGGAATAGTAATTTTTACCCCTACGCTATCCAACGCTTTCCCTACTGTTACACCCACTGGAGTTCGAATAATAATTTTTACCCACCCACTATCCAACGCTTTCCCTACAGTTGCACCATTTGGAGTGGGAATAGTAATTTTTACCCTTACGCTATCCAACGTTTTCCCTACTGTTACACTCTCAGGAGTGGGAATAGTAATTTCCCCCCCTACGCTATCCAACGATTTCCCTACTGTTGCACCCTCTGGAGTTGGAATAGTAATTTTAACCTCACGCTATCTAACCCTTTCCCTACTGTTGCACCCTCTGGAGTGGGAATAATAATTTTTACCCACCCACTATCCAACGCTTTCCCTACAGTTGCACCATTTGGAGTGGGAATAGTAATTTTTACCCCTACGCTATCCAACGCTTTCCCTACTGTTACACCCACTGGAGTTCGAATAATAATTTTTACCCACCCACTATCCACTGCTTTCCCTACAGTTGCACCATTTGGAGTGGGAATAGTAATTTTTACCTTTACGCTATCCAACGTTTTCCCTACAGTTGCACTCACTGGAGTGGGAATAGTAATTCTTACCCACCCGCTATCCAACGCTTTCCCTACTGATGCACTCTCTGGAGTGGGAATAGTAATTTTTACCTCTACGCTATCCAACGCTTTCCCTACTTTTGCACTCTCTGGAGTGGGAATAGTAATTGTTACCCCTATGCTATTTAATGCTTTCCCTACTGTTTAATTTTTTGAAGTGGGAACAGTAATTTTACATTCTACGCTATCCAATGTTTGCATTAATGTAGTTTTTTTGGGACTTTAAATAGTATTTTTATTTATTTATGTATTTAATATGTTTTGTATTATTTTAGATAATGTTGTATTTAATTAACTTTTAAAATATTGAAAGTATATTCAATTTTTTAAATTTATTAAATATAATTAAATATTTTTATTTATGTTATTATTTTATGTGTGTAGATGTATTTGAAATTTATGGTATTTGTTATTAATTTATAATTAATTAAAATAATTATTAAATATTGTTATTAAGTAAGTATATATTATATATTGTATGTTTATTTTTAATTAAAGTTTATTATTAATTTTGTAGTATTTATTAATTTTAAACATTATTATATATGTTTAAATATGTTTAATTTATTTTTTACTTTATTTAAAAAAAATTATAGAAAAAAACTATATTTTTAATTACAATATTTTTAACATCGATATTTTAGTTTCGATATTTTTGTACTTACCATGTTGTAGATAGGGTGTCGATATACTTGCCTTCGATATTCCAGCATCGATGTTGCTGTAGGTCAATATTCTGTCAGACATTCGATTTTGTAACCTATGTTTCAGCCCCATGTGCCCATGCGGTCAAAGAAGTTGGACCAACTTCCTCTGATAGAATGGCAGTCAAACTTTACATCTCGCAATCAGAAATAAGCAGTGGGGGAACTAATCTCACCTTGATCAACGCCAATGTCCATCCAAAAAGGAAATCAAAGGCAGCTAGAGAACTATGTAAGTTCTTGGAGGATTGCATACAGGAGTTACCATCAACAGATTTTATCATCTCCGGGGACTTCAATCTCAATCTTATGGGAATCTCGTCGGATGACGAGAACCTAACTCCAAATTCAGCCTGGGACATGCCACTACAAGGGAATTCGCAAATATTGAAACAGACTAAACTGGATAAGCAGGTATTACAGAAGCTTTTAACATTAGAGCATTAAATGGAAGATTTACTGAAGATAACCCCCCAGCTACTACTTTTCATTCAACTAGAATCAATACAACCCTGGATTATACTGTTATCTCTTTATCCTTATTTCAACACATGGGGGTCGATACCTATCCTGGTAAAAAACCGTCCGTACGATACGTATCACGAGCCCTCTCCATACGAATCGTGCCCGTCTAAGTCGCGTAGTACGATCCGTATTTCGTGAATCTTTCCGAATCGTTGTGATCCGTACGTATTGCAAGGCTGAAACCGTGAAACATACGACTCGTACACATGCCGTACGACCCGACGAGTACGATCCGGACCGGGGAATCAGGACACGATTCATACGGTCCACGTCAGGTAAGGGCGCTTCGTACGGAAAAGCGCACAATCACATACACACCGTACGGCGCGTACCCCCCATGATCGCAGGGGTATGCGCCATACCCCTGCGATCATGGGGGATACGCGCCGTACCCCGCGATCGCAGGTTGTACGCACCGTACACCCAGTGACCATGGGGTACGGTGCGCACTCCCCAAGATCGCCGGCGTATGGCGCGTATCCCCCATGATCGCAGGGGTACGCGGCGTACCCCTGCGATCATGGCGGGTACACGCTGCACCCAGGGCGGCTGTTCCGTACCTGTTTCGTGGCGAACTCTGCTTTTACGGCTGTTTTAAGCTCCAGTAGGAAAAGGGTCGCACGGTGCGTACCCGACACGAATCATACTTGCCGGGTCGGAAAAAGCAGCCGCGATCCATACAGATGACGCGTACAGCGGGTTCAGAGGGAGATTCGAGTCATACGGTCTTTGTACGATTCGTACGGAGTCCTGCTACTGGTATGAATCGTACTTCGTCTAACGTACGGGGTACGATGCAGGGTACAATTCATATGGGAAAAACGCTCCGTAGGGCTATTCGGAGCGTTTTTTCCAGAATCAGAATCGATCCCATGGTTTCCTTTCATACAGGGGAAAAAGCAGACAGTGATCATTGCCCCCAAGAAACTGTTCTTAATAATATCAAGCCTAAATTCGAGTTATCCACTGTGCCCAAAGGTCAGTCCATACAATTAACCACAAAAGGATCAAATACTCAGTAGCAACCAATGGAAACACACTGGAACAGGCTAGTCAGCTTTTCCACTCGTGAAGTGGCTGTAATTAGATTGAGAAATGGGAGCACTTTACTCCAAACATGGCAACCTGCTCTACAAGACTGAAGCAACCGTCGCAATTGGGTTGCAGAAGCATGAAAAAAGAGAAGATCAAGAGTCTAAAAAAATCAATCTATCATATGATGACACAAATACGGTACAATCCTACGGATATTGTAATACATGACCAGTTATGGAAATCAAAGGCATTGCTGAAAAAAACAAAATTAGAAGCCAACAGATCTGTAGAGGAAAACATATGGGTAAAACTACATGCAGAATCCAAACAGAGTGATGGTACAAGATTCTGGAGAACCATGAATCCATTTTTAAGACCTATACATGAGGGAGTTTCCTCTAATATCACCGAAGAAGTCTGGGCATGCTCTCTTAGAAGCCCTTTTAATCAGGATAAGGACTCTTATTTGGAGACAGAAGTTGTTAATGTGAACGAAAATTCTGTCAACTTAAAATCACTGACATTGCATGGGGCCATAGGTAATTCAGAAGACCCCGCACCAACCACAAATGAAGGAGAGTCAAGTCTACAAATAATTATCAGGCGCCAAATCAAAAAGGTCAGAAAAGAGGGGGCACCAGGCCCAAATGGAATCCTGCCCATCCTTTATAAACAAGATGAAAAAGAATGGGCCGTATCGCTCGAGCCATTATTCTTGGAAATAAGGTACTTAAATATATATTACCCGGCTCTTGGAAGGGCTCAATCATCTCTCCCATTTTCAAATCTGGGGACAGGTCTCTTCCTCAAAATTATCATCTAGTTGCCCTTATGGATAACGAGGCAAAATATTTTGCAGGAATACTTTTAGAAGAGCTGCAGGAATGGGCTACAGAGAAATCCTTAAGTCCAGTAAACCAGACCGGGTTCGTCAAATCGGTGGGGACAACCTCCAACATCTTAACAATGGGCATTCTAACAGACAAGGCTGAAACAACTAAAATGCCAATTCACTTTTGTTTTATAGATTATAAGGCTGCATTCCACCACATTAACCAGAACATCTTATGGTCAAAATTAAAGAGATGGGTGTTAAAAGGTAAACCACACAGGTGTCAGGATAACTTCTTGTTTATTACCGACCTCCACAGTGCCAACAGGTAAACAGGACCTTCAGTACCTATCTCTCTTCAAGATAAGTCTGCCTCCAGAGGTAAGAAACGTTCCAAAGGGGAAGGAAAGGGAGGGGTGGAGGAATATACCTAGTACTAGAAACCATCATGTATAAAACACAACCTTAACCTGTGTAGAGCTAGAGCATAGCCCAACCTTAATAATAGAATTATTATTAACCTACGATATGCGTAAACATACATTCTGGATTAAACACATTTAGCCACCTGTAATATGAATATAAATACTTATGGATTATAACAATGGGGCATACCAAGACCACTGTTAGACCTGCTGATCAACCTGCACATGGAGACGTGGATCCAGATAAAGTTGGGTGACAGCACACTCCTGTCAAGACGAATAGCAACCAATAAGGGTCTTAAACAGGGTTGTGTCTTAGATCCCACGCTGTTTAATTTGTTTTTAGGAGACCTAATCCCGATCCTCAATAGTTGTAATTCCCATGCTCCAAAACTAGGAGGGTTATTATTACTGTGTCTTCTCTATGCGGACGATATAGTCCTAATCAGCCATAGTAAAGTTGGGTTACAACATCTTGTCAATGCAACACAGCAATATTCAGACATAAATGAATTGACAATAAACTTGGAGAAAACACAGACAATGACAATCAGTAAGAAAAGGAACCAGACATTCACCTGGTTTTGGAATAATGTTCGTATTGAGGGTGCAACAGTATATAAGTATCTAGGTGTAAAAATTGATAACAGTGGCCAGTTTACTGTTCAGAAAATGAGCATCAGAGGCAAAGGCATTGCCACAGCAATTGCTCTAAAAACATTAAACAGCAAACTTACCGTCCCGTCTCGCCTTCCTTTGACACATGTGATACGAGCTAAACTGCTGCCAACAATAACCTACTGGAGTGAGGTACTGAGAGGTAGAGATGCCAAGATCCTGGACAACACAGTTACAGCTGCGTATAGGATTATTTTTAGCTTGCCTAAACAAACCTCTACGGCTCAAATTAGGCTCGAGTTTTGCGCCCAGAAACAGCTCCTGGTGTGACAGGGGGCATTCATAAATGTTTGGGACAAAACGCGCAAAACCAAACAAGGAACCTTAAATGACTATTTATGGAAGGAATTAGTACAACACCCAGCTTCACCGGCCGCAAAGTACCTTAAAAGGAGCCTGTCGAATCTTGGCTTACATCAGCTTTGGGACACTCCCATAAGCCATATTACCCTAAGGCATCACTTGCAAAAAGATCACACGGCTGGATGATCCTAAACATGTATTCCACACAGGCTTCACAGAGCTACCTTGACTTGGGCTACTCAAAAATAGTTAAAATGGAATTTTTAAAGTACAGGCTGGGTCTGTTACCTTGTATTTAGCACCTTCCGCACTGGTTAGAAGAAAAGGCGGGCTCCCTCTGTCGCTTATGTGGTACGGTGCCTGAGGACATGCCGCATTTGCTGTGTTTCTGTGATAAATTGCTGGAAGAACGAAAAACTCTGCTAAAAATATATTTTAACCGACGTGGAATTCGCACACTAATATAAGGAGTTCTTGCCTGCTTTGCACCCTACGATCCTCAGCTGACTTGTAGTCTTGTGATGTTCATGAAGGCAGTGGAAAAGAAAATGCTAAGACTTGATTCTTGACGGACATTCAGACATTCTTCGCAGCCCACGACTGTCAGCTGAACTGTAGTTTTGAGAAGTTCTTGATGGTAGTGGAAAAGAAAAATGTTAAAGACTGCTTTTATAATTGTCTTTTTGATAATTCTCATACTCCGCAATCCTCAATTGAACTATAGTCTTGTGAAGTTGATGAAGGTAGAGGAGAAGAAACTGCCAAGACTAGATTCTTAAATTGTCTTTTAATCAATTTTACAATGGAACTTATACCTATTCTTGGTCGTTAAAAATAACTGGGATCCTATGATTTAATTGGAAAGGATAAACTGGGTGTGGTGACAAATTGTTCATGTGTATATAGATGGAATTTAAACGTTGTAGTGATATATTGTTTTTTTACATGTAGACTTAAATTTTAAAAGCTTGTATTGCAATGGTTTTAATTAACTATGCAAATAAACTATTACTTTGTTATCAAAGACCGTTTGGCTGTTTTACAGGACTTAAATGAAATAAGAACGAAACAAAGTAACGTGTTCCTGAAGCCAAGCACCACTGAAGAGAAACCGACCGTCCCAGCAAGGCCTGTCTGGATTCCAAAGATTGGTAATCTAGTCAGAGCAAAGATCGCAGACAAGAAGGAATTTGGGCCCTCGTACAGACAACCAGTACCTGTACTAGCAATCCACGGATCAAGAACAGTATTACTGCCACCCCTTGCTGGTAAAAAGGAGAACAGGTTTGTTTCTATCGACCTGGTCAAACTAGATCATGTGGCCAATCATAAGCAGTAGGCCAAGTGGAATCCACCAATGCAGCAGATGCCCTAATCTGGCTACTATCCAAGAGGTTCAAACTGAGAGACTCATCACCTTTGAAGAACCTGCAGTGCGAAATGAAGGACTATGCAATAAAGCTATGGAACTTCTATCACTAGAGACCCAAATAACAGTTCATCAAGAAACGCCTGTCTACAATGCAGTATCATCTGAATACACAAATGTAACAAGTGATCAAGTGGTTCCAGCGATTTCAATGAATCCTGATGCAATCCCTACAATTGACAGAACTGCCTCTGGCTATTTCATTAACTTTGATACGTTTGAAGAACAAGCAACAGACCTTTTTCAACACCTGGAAAAGACTTATCTGGTTTCACCATGGATTGAACTTTGGATTGTGTTGGGTGTGCTTTTTCTTCTACTTTGGTTGTGTCTGGTAATAACTTTGGGAATGCTGATAATAAAATGTGGTCTTTGACGTCATCAAGAAGTGTCCCGTGTCTCTGTTTGCCGAGGCAGGGGAATCCGAAGATATCGGGCGTTATCCCTGGTGCCGCTGGGTTCTAAAACCCGGTTCTTCAGTGTTGGCTAGTGGAGGGGTAAAATTGACTATTCCTACTCCAGTGAGAGCAACAGTAGGGAAAGGGTCATATAGCAGGTGGGTAAAAAATTCGATTCCCACTCCAGTGAGTGCAACAGTAGGGAAAGTGTTGGATAGGGGGTGGGAATAATTAACTACTCCCACTCCACCAAGTGTAACATTAGGGAAAGTATTGGAGAGCATATGGGAATAATTTACTATTCCCTTTCCAGCAAATGCAACATTAGGGAAAGTGTTGGATAGCGGAGGGGAATAATTTAGTATTCCCACTCAGGCAAAATAATTAACATTAATTAAGAAATAATTAAATGGTCAAAAATAATTTACCTCCCTACCATATTCCCCTATAAACAACGCCACCAATATTGTAAAATAATACCCAATTGACAAAATTAATTAATCATTAATGAATTAATTACTAACAATTAACAACCAAGTTAAAAAATATAAAAAATATATGATATCTCACAATTAACACTATAAAATACCTTTAAATCAATGTTATATAAAAAATAATAAAAATGTTATTAAAATTACATTACTTCCCACCCTACTCCCCCTATGAACCCACAAACCACTCCTAAAATAATTACACAATTGACACATTTACCAATTAATTATTAATAATTAATATCCAACTAATAACTAATTAATAACATGTTTTAACACAATTAACAATATAAAATATTAACGTTATAAATATTACTTATTATATTATTAATTAATTAATTTAAATTAATTTACTTCCCACCCTACTCAATTATAAAAACACAACCTGCTCCTAAAAAAAATTACACAATTAACGTATTTACCAATTCATTAATAATAACCAATAAAAAAATAATGAATAACAAATTAAATAACACAATTAATGATATAAATTATTAAATACAAAAATATTCATTAATAAAAAATATAAATTTACTTATTTCAATTAAATTACTTCTCACCATATTCCCCTATAAACCCACAACCCGCTACGCAACTAAAACACAATCTATATATATATATATTTTTGAATTAATACCTTCTAAAAAAGGATTAATTAATATATTACAATTAAATTACTTCACACCCTATACCCCTACAAACCCACAACCCGCTACAGTACTAAAATATGCAAACATTATTTAACATAAAATTAAATACATTTGAAAAATTAGCTATACTTGCAACACATATTCTAAATTATAATAATAATAATAATAATAATAATAATAATAATAATAATAATAATAATAATAATAATAATAATAATAATAATAATAATAATAATAATAATAATAAAGGTATTTATAAAGCGCATGGTTACGCCATCCCGGCTTGTCCTCGGGCTGGGGTGAGAGAAGTGGTAACGGCCCAAACCGCCGTCCAAGGCGCCCGCTTGGCCAACCTGAGAACAAATGCGTTTTAAGCACCTTCCTAAACTTAACTTCAGAGATCTCCATCCAGAGTTTTAAAAGAAGTTTGTTCCAGTTCTGAGCTGCCAAAAACCGGAATGATCTGCCTCCCATTCTGGCCTTCTTTACCTTCGGCACTTTCAGCAGGCCAGTCCCACTAGATCTAAGGGACCTTCCAGGCACATAGCTGGTAACAAGATCCCTCAGATATGAAGGACCAGCGTTCTGGGTGATGCAGTGGCAGGTGCAAAATACCTTAAACATCACTCTTTTCGGTACTGTAAGCCAGTGCAGCGTATCCAGGGCTCTTTTAGAGGCAGTCCTCCTAGGCTGCATAAGTACCAGCCGTGCGGCGGCATTCTGCACAACCTGCAATCTCCCAAGACATTTAGCAGTGGCGCCAAGATAGAGTATGTTGCCATAATCTAGGCGAGATGTAATAAGGGCATGCACCAACGTCTTCCTAGCCTCTATCGGAAGGAGATCTAACGTTTTACGTACATTTTTGAGGACTCCAAAACATTTCTCCACTACACGTCTGATGTGCACATCGTAAGAAAGAATGGAGTCTAGCCAAACCCCAAGATTTTTTGCCTGGGAGCATGGTATGGGGGTAGGGCCCATACTAGGAGGCCACCTAGCCGACGTCCAGCCAATTGAATCACCCCCTACCACAAGCACCTCTGTCTTGTTGCCATTAAGTTTCAGGCAGTTCTTGGCCATCCAGGAGTCAAGCTCCTGCATGCATGCCCTGAAATTAGAGGCTGCCACGTCCGTGCCTGGGATAGGGAGATCATCAGCTGGGTATCATCGGCATAGGAGACGACCCCAATTCCAAAGCCCTGTGCTATTTCCGCCAAAGGAGTAATGTACAGGTTGAACAGGGTAGGGCTCAGGGCAGAGCCCTGAGGCACACCCTGCTCCAGTTTGATGTCCTTGGAGTAGTGTGCTCCCTGTCTAACGTGACAACTACGGTCTACCAGGAAGGGTTTGAGCCATTTCAGGGCCGGGCCTGAGACACCGCCCTTATTCAGACACTGCAGCAATTCTTGAAGCCAAACAGCTTTAGCATTTGGGGCGTGGTATTTAAGGCCCAAGGACCACACCCACATTAGACCCAAGAACGACACCCAACTCAGGTCTAAGAATCACACCCAACCCATGCCATAAACCATAACAAATACCCTTCTGCTCATGAGTTCTTGAGAAAGATCAGGTGTTTCAGGTTTTTCTACTGAGCATTGACACCTTGAACACTAAGGGAATGGAAGGCCATTGGGGGTGGCCACAACTGGGGTCCATTAAGTAAGACACACATAGAGGAGAGTGGGAGGCCTGGTGCATCATGACAAACAAAGAGTATGGAAATGTTTGATCCTGGTACTTCACAGCAGGACTAGCTACAGGGGTGTCATAGGATGGCCAGGATGGCACGTAGGGAAGCCATGACAGCCTGTTGAAAGATTTTGAAAACGAGCAATTAGACTATGTTCAAAGTTAACATTTTGTCTAGTGTGACCCTCTTAGTTGACTTATTCTTCACTCTATTGAGGTCAGGCTAATTTGGAACTAGGGCTAGTCAACCTTGATCGATATTTTGTTACCAGTATATTATGTCCATTTTGTTGATCATTAATAGCACTATAATTTTTCTCTTTTTGATTAGCCATGCAGTCCTTGCACATTTCAAAAAGATGGGCCACTTTGAATGAGTATACTGTGATCTCATGTTTTGAAACATATTTATTAAGACTACAGCTAGCATACAGGAATATAATTTACATTTAGGAGTCACTGCCATGTTCTGCTGAGCCCATAAACTCTTTACATAAATTATAATTGTAATTAATGTTTTCATTCTGTTTGTATTATGATGGGAATTTGACAATTGTGTAAATATGAATCGTTTTCACGTATTTGCAGTTGTGAAGAAGTTCATCAATGTTTTCAACGAAACGTGCTGGCTGCTCCTTTTTCTGCTATGGTCATTATCCATTAAAGGAAACTTTTAATTGAATATTTGTGTTAATACTATTGACTTATTGGAGTAAAATCAATCCTGCCCGTAACACAGGCACACGTGCACATGCACAGTTCACCAGCGCAAGGAGAGAAAAGAGATGTTCCATATGCTCGTAAATATGGAACATTTCTGCTCTCTTCCTTTCATGCCCTGTTGCATAAAATAATAGAAATGTGCCTCACAGTTTGTAGGCAAAACATTTCAAGTGCATACAGATTGTGCCCAGAGATAACACGTCTAAAGGTGACTGGCAAATGCAGCAGTGTCTAAATATTGAGTTCTACAATCATCCAGACAAGAACAGTCTTGTTAAAGAAAAAATAAAAGATATACCAATGTAAAGTTAAAAAATTAGCATAACATCAGCATAAAAAGTTGAACATTTGTAAAAGTAAATTGCAATTTTCCAGTAAATTGGTGAAATCGACTGCTGGTGGTGCAGAAAGATGTCTTGATATGAGGGCATAAGACATGGATTATCATTTAATACAGAATGTTCCCGTCCTGGACTTCTACTGCTGGGGCACCGTACAGAAGTGGTGGTCCTTTGTTACTGCCCTACATGCCAGTCGGCATTAAAGACAATAAGTTAGGAATGAAGAACTGCTACACATATCTAAATATGAGCTACATATAGCTCTGCCACACCTCTGATAGTTGTTCACTAGTGGGAGCCATCAATAGACTAACAAGATGTGCAATTTATTACCAGAGTGAAATCTGAACTGACCGCCTGTGTCAAAATGCTTTTGCAGAGCCTTTGGAAAGCTCAAAGACTCATATTTCATAGTCAGCAATCTGAACTTGACCACATTGTTACAGTCCCCACAATGCACTTAAAAATGTTTCTGAAAAATACAAACCCAAAGAGCATTCTGAGAAATTCAATCCTAAGAATTCTGAGAGACATGCCTTGGCCTTTAATTCATTTTCGAAGATTCACTGTAAGTAGTGAGCTTTTTATCAACCTTGAAAACCCTGATATAAATTTGAGCCGGTTTTCATGAGGGACATTTCCTTGTGAAGAAATGTATATTCAAGGATTCCAGAAAGTTAATCCACCTAAAAGTAGTATTTCTTCCAACACTACAGCTTTAGAACCTTTTGTTCTTGCACATCATCGCTGCTCTGCATACATGCTTCAGTGTTTGCTCCTACTTTCTTCCAGTCCTCATGTTGGCTAATGTTACATGTTCTGAGATTAGGATTCTAAGTCCCAAAGGGAAACTGTGACGTTTTGGTAGAAAATGAAAATAGCTGATGTTTCCCACTCTTTCCTGAGTCATGCTTTCTGGGCGAGGACACTTGGCGTCAGACAAATCTATCATAGAACTTCTTATCTGCAAGTGGCAATAGTGAACCCTCTCTGAAATTCAAATCAGTACATACACAGACATTGGTATTTCATGGCATACTATCATTAATTATGTGTTATTTCCCTACATATAAGTAGGAATTATCAACAGAACTATTTATAATTTAGTGTACAAAATAGGTTAAAAGTAAACCCTAGCTACACCCCAAAAGTATTTCTTCACATATCCATAAACATTTAATCTACACCCTACCAGTGTTATTAATAGGCAAATTATTTAGCACTTATTTTATAATATTCTGCACCAAGTAATGTAACACCTATCACATACCATTATGTTTTTAGGCCTGATGTCCCACATCAATCTTTCTGTACCCCTCTCGCAGCCGGTTCGTCATGCTCCCCTCCCTAATCATAGTGGGGCATATTAGCAAGACCCTCGTTAAAATTATCGCCGTGTTAGCGGCAGGAAACGGCCGCTAAAACAGCAATAATGTGCTTGCTAATATGCTTTATAGAATTCCAATAGAAGCCCAGGTTAGATGTCCTGCATATCTAACCTGGGCTTCTATTGTAATTCTATAACGCATATTAGCACGCCCATTATCGCCATTATAGCGGCCGTTTCCTGCCGCTAAAACGGCGATAATTTTAACGAGGGTCTTGCTAATATGCCCTAGTATCTTTTACATATATCTTAGACTAGGGAGCAAAGAGGATTTCATTCTTGCTCAGCTCCTGTTTTCTTTACACAGAGCAGTAAAAATACTGCTTTTCAGATTTTAGGAAGAATACAGAATCTACTGGTGTGCACCCTCTACAGTTCAGCTGACACAGAACCATGTTACATTTGCAAAACAGACCCACATCTAGTATGAAATGTACAATACTGCTGCGAGTGGACAAAATCACTTTTTCTTTATGTTATTGTGTGCAGATTCATCCTTAACAATTTACTATAAGTGCTCACTAACCTCTGTGTAGTCCAGTTAATACGGATGTTGTAAATTATGAGAATTTGACACATTTTCTAGGGCTTTCAGATTGCAGGAGTTATGTAGGGTGAAATTAACCCAGTACCTTGGACCAGTTAATTTTTTTAATGTTATTCTTCAGTAATCCAACACAGAATATTGTGGGTGTAGGCTTGTAGATTTCTTCATTATTTTGTCCTCAAGAGAAGTGCTCGAGTGTATGTTAATGATTCTTGTTCATTTCATTTCCAGGACTGGGATACCCCATCAGTTAATGGGGTCCTAAATGTCCTTCTCTTTTTTTCATTTCTTCGCAGGAAAAATAGCTGTTCCTTAAAAAAAGACTTGGGGCCAGATGTAGGAAGCCTAATACCGGTCGGTAACGGCCGAAATTACCGTATTTCGGCCGTTACCGACCGGTATTAGGCATTTGAGATGTAGGGGCCTAATTTAAGGATTCGGTGATTTACCCAATCGGTAATTTAAGGAATCAGTAAATTACCGAATTCATAAATACCGAATCAGTAAATTACAGAATCCTTAATTTAGGAAGCACTCAAGTGAGTGCTTTTCACTTGTAAGGATTCGTTATTTACCACCAACTACAAGTTGGTGGTAAGCCACGAAAACCGTTAAAAAAGCAATTTTGTGCTTTTTTAACAGTGCCATGTGGCAGGCATACATGCCCTTAGGGCATGTATGTGTGCCACATGTGCACCCATTCAGGGGTGCAACAGGGTGTAAATGTGACACCCTGCCACCCTTGCAGGTCTTTCCCCTCTTACGATTCGGTATTCCCCATTTATTCCTGGGGAATACCGAATCGGTAAATACTGAATTGGTATTTACAGAATTTTACCGATTCTGTAAAAATTACAGAATGAATACCTACATACCATTTACCCATTCTAAAATACCGAATCGGTAAAATTCGGTATTTTAGAATCGGTAAATGGTATTTACCTACATCTGGCCCTAGATGTTATATGTCCTAAAAGCTTGAAAAGCTAAATCTAAATTTATTGATAAATGCACTTATTAGCCCTTTGAAGTGGCGGTTTAGCAGTTTAATGCCTCCACTGTAGGGGCCTGTGTTTGACCTCATAGTCACAGGTTTAAATCCCGGCTGCTCCACTCAGCCTTTCAACCTCGTTAGGCTCAATAGTGCTAATTTTCAATAAAATTAGCACTATTAAGCATCTGTTATTCAGCACCAAGATACCCTTGGGTGAACGTGTGCCTTAAAAATTCACACATTATGTTAGTCGCCGACTTTAAATGTGATCTATTACTGTTGTAGTAGAAGCATGTAGAATAGTGAATGCATTCCCAATAAATGCTGGTGCATAAGGCACTTGTAATATTTGAGTTGCAAACTGTGATACCTAAGACACTTTATAGTAATTTGTTTATTTCAATGATACATCTTGCCTTAATTGAGTTGTTTCTTAGTAATTGGTAGAAGCTCATGTCCACAACACTTAACACACTCATTCTCAATTACTATAAACCTCAATCTTGCAAATCATTTTAGGCTAACCCATTATTAATCAATGTTAGTAACTCTAAAATGGACTTTTCTGGTGAAACAAACAATGACTGTTTATATTTAGTCCATGTCAAATTACATTATCGTGTATCACAAGATGTTTACACTGAAGTAACTATTGGGCTAATGTGTGCAGCTGTACTTAAGAAATTCTAAATGATTTTATTATAACGACTGTAGCGAGTACAGAATTTTCAGTGGAACTGTACAGTAGCATTTCACCCAAATTGATTGCCCCACTTGCCATCAACTCTAAACACTTTATCTTCCTTGTACGATCTCTAATTCCACCCTGATGACTTCTAACACACCAACACTGCCAACCTCCTGGATATCAGGACGACTTCGGCTGCCCGCAGTTATTCAGGGACCCCACACACAGCACAGGCCACGTTCTGGACCCAATCTTCATGACCAGCAACAGAATCAAGTACAGCCATATTACAGAACTCACCTTGACCGACCACTCCATCGTCCACTTCACCATCGCAGGAGCACCATGCACCACTGCCAAAACCCCAAGCTCCTCCCACCACAGCTGGACCAAAGTGACAGAAATCGAATCGACGGACGCCCTCAACACCACGCATCCTCACTCGTCAAAAAACCTTGAATAGGCCATGAAGAACTTCGCCGCCTGAATTGCCAATTGCATCTACAGAGTTGGCCCATTTAGCCCTGCAAGACCATCAGATCTACCAAACAAGCCAGCTTGTACACACTAGAACTCAGCACCACAAAACGCAACTGCAACTACAAACATCTAGAAAGACAATGGCACACCAGCAAAGACCCCATGGACCGAGCCACATTCAAAGACACTGAAAAAAATCACCCTAGCAGACTGCATCAAGGCCAACTCCAACCACAACAAGGAACTCTTCAACATTGTTCTCCTGCCCGTTGGCCACTAAAAATGCAATCTCCCCATTCAAGGAACTCTGCAACACCCTGGTGGACTACTTCTACAAAAAGATACCCACCATCTACAGTACCTTTGAACCCCAAGCCACCAACCTCCACAGCCTCCTCATGAGAGCAGACATCACTGACAATCCCCCACTCACTGCATAGATAGAGGTCACCACTCTGGGCATCATGAACTCAATCCATTCAGGAGCACCCGCTGAACCCTGCCCCTGCCACTTCTTCAATCTCGAGAGCAAGGAAATCATCATCAAACTCATCTCCATCTTCAATACAGCCATCACCAGGGCCACATTCCCCTAGCAGAGGAAACATGCAGAGGTCAGACTCCTGAAAAAACCCTGTGCCAGCTCCAGTGAACTCAAGGAGAACTGTCCGATCTCTCTCTTCCCCTTCCTCACCAAAGTCTTTGAGAAGGCCATTAACCGACAACTCTCCAAACACCTAAAGAACAACAACCTGCTAGACACAACTCAGACCAATTTCTGGTCTAACCACAGCACCACGACATCCCTGTATACCACCACTGAGGACATCATAAACCTACTTAACTGGGAAGACACAGCAGATCTGAATCTCCGTGACCTCTCAGTAGTGTTTGACTCAGTATCCCAACAAACCCTCATCAGGAGGCTCCACCACATTGGGATCCAGGGAAATGACCTCAGATGGAATCCACCTACCTCTCTTTACATCAGAGCCCAAGAGCATCATCTGCAGTGTTAAATAAGGATCATCCCTCAGCCCCACCCTGTTCACCACCTACATGTCGCCCCTGGCCAACATCATCAGAACCCATGGCATGAATATAATCTTCTATACAGAAAACTACCAGCACATCCTCTCTCTCTCAGAAGATCCTTCCATCTCCAGGACCAACTTCTACACCTGCATTAAGAGCGTCACAGACTGGATGAAAACCAACTGCCTGAAACTCAACACGGACAAGACCAAGGTGCTGATCTTTGTACACAACAACTTTCTGAGGAAAACCCCTGGTGGCCTCCCAAACCGGGACCCGCATCCTCACTGGGAGACAAGGCCCGCAACCAAGGCACTATCCTTGACAGCAAACCCACAATGAATAACCAGATCAACGCAGTCACCTCCAGCTGCTTCTATACCCTTTGTATGTTCTGAAAGATCTTCAGATGGCTCCCCATCAATACCAGGGAAACTGTCATCCAAGCCCTAGTCACCAGTTATCTCGACTACGTCAACACTCTCTTTTTTGTTTGTGTTCAAACTATTTTATTAATTTAAGAGAGAGAGTATAAATAATTAAGGTACTACAGCATGTAATACATAAAAACCATTTTGAACAATAAATAATTACTAAAAAATAATAAATATGAGCAATATTATAAATAATGGATAAACCCTAATAAGAACATATATATAATAACCTACTCATGTCAATTCATTTGTATTACATTTGGGTACAAATAATTGATTCCACAAAAGATAAATAAAAAGACCTGCAAGAGGAAAGAAAAGAAAATAATAGTAAGAGAACAAGTAAGAAAAAGAGAAAAAGAAGAAAAGAGAGAAAGAGAGAAAGGGACTCCAGACTAAATAAAAGGGAAAATCAATCAGCGGTGAAAAAAGGATACTGAGCCAGACCGTGAGAAGCTAAATGGATATATTTGTCAAGCAATCTCCATACACTAGAAGAGATAGAAGGGGTATATTGTCTCTCCTCCACCGAAGTGTGAGCACCACGGAGAAACAATACCCATGCACACCATGTGTGATATGATAAGGAATTAAATGATTTCCATTCTGATAAAGTAATCTTCACAGCTATGGATAACAATAGATCCAGGAGTTGTAAATCTAACTCATTTAAAGGAAGTGGAGTTGAAGCTGCCCAAGGACCCAACACAACTAAAGGAAAGCTCAAACTGGATATTAAAAATTAGTAATAAATGCTTATGAATTAACTTCCAAAACACTTGGAGAAGGGAGCATTCAAAATACACATATGTTGAGGGGCACCAGCAGCACTTTTACAGTTCCAGCAAAGATCATCATCTTTAAGTTTAAATGTATACAGACGAGCTGGGGTCCAATGCAGAAGATTAATGGTGAAAAACTTTGATTGAATCAGAGAAGGAGTAACTTTATTATGTAGGGAAAATTTCCCAATGGTTTTCCAAGTGTCCAGTGTAATATGTTTAAATACATCAGCATCAAAGTGGTGAATCCATTTGAGCTGTGTAACCGTAGAAAGCGATGACGGAGTAGTGAACAAAAACGTATATATCCTAGAAGCAATATGTCATGCCTTACCCCAAAGCTGTAGGAGAGAAACAATATTTGAATCTGGATGAAAAATACTCTTGGACAAAGCTACCCTAATTTTAAGGAATTAATAGAAATCAATATTATTGAGCTTATATACTGAGGCTAACGAAGAGAAACGTAAAGGTTCATTGTTAACATTATAAAGATGCTTGATCAATGTAACGCCTTTGTTGGTCCAATTTAACCTCATCGCCGCATCCACCTGAATCTTAATCCTGGGATTATGCCACAAAGAAGACCAACTAGAGTTTTGAATGTGTAAGGAAACTTTCTTATCAATCTTTTTCAATGCTAAAATGGTATCTGATATAATACGTCCAGAGAAGGGGAAAGTCATTGCGGATACAGTCATCAAAGCAGAGGTAGGTAAGGGAGAACACAAATGTTGTTTAATGTATAACCATGACGGAATAAACCTAGCATCGGAAGGAAACCATAAAGCCCCCTGAGAGGCTAAGAATGCCGACTAGTATAAGCTCCAATCTGGGAAATTGCAACCCCCCATATCATAAGATTTTCTCAATTGATTGTGTGCGATCCTGGCACGTTTGTCACTCCAGAGAAATTTAGAGGTGATCACATCCATTTCATGAAAAAAAGAAGAGGAGAGATTGATAGGGAGCATAGATGATTTAAAAATGACAATGGGAGTTATCATCATTTTCAATGTCTGGAGATGTCCCCACTATGAGATAAACTTAGGCGACCAAGCCTCCAATAACTTTCCAACTTTATTTATTACCTGAAATTGATTGTAAGAGACAGTATCCGACAAAGTCGCACAAAACCAAATCCCTAAGTATTTTAGCTGTTCAGACTGCCATTTGTATCCCGCATCTCCTATGTGAGAAGAAAAACATAACCGATTAAGAGGAAATATTTCGGTTTTGTCTTTGTTTAAAGTATATCTAGAAACAAGAGAAAATTCCTTGATAATGCTAGAAATAGCAGGAATTGCTGTTTCTATATCTTCTGACAAGATAAGAACATCGTCCGCATATGCAGCCATTTTGATACGCTGTGAACCAAATTGAAAACCCTGAATGTCCTGATTAAGGTTAACTCCGTCAACCCTCTGTATGCAGGAATCTGCAGGAACGCCTGAAAAGACTCCAAACTATTCAGAACTCAGTAGCAATGCGCACCCTGGACCTCCCCAAAAGGACCCACATAACCCCCACCTCAGAATTCTTCACTGGCTCCCTATCCAGAAAATATGCCAGTTCAAGGTGTTGGCCCGTGCCTGCCAGGCCCCCCACAATCAAGAACCAGCATACATCAACCACCGCCTGAACTACCACCAACCCTTCAGACACCTGCAATCTACCTCCTTCACCCTTGCACACACTCCTCGCATTCCTCAAAGCCTACAGTGGAGGTTGCTCCTTCTCCTACCTTGCCACTATCACCTGGAATTACATTCCTCTCCATCTCTGAACAGCAACCTTACTCACAGAATTTAGAAAGGGGCTCAAGCGATGGCCCTTCAACATATAGCAGCAGGATCCCAGTGCCAGGATACCCTCATGGATGATTAGCTGTGCTCTATATGTCCTTACTGATTGATTAAATTCCCAATCTATTACAACAACAGCCAACAAACTGAATTACATTTATTACCAGAGAAATGATCTCTGCATTAGTCATGTTAGTCATGTGATTCTGGACTTTTAACATTGTGTATGGAGGGCAAATCAGATTCTTGTACAGGAGACACTACTGACTACTTCTGTCTGCCGTTTTGTGTATTGTAGCAGTGTGTCTGCTATCAGGGTTGGGGTGTACACTTATGTTATGGTTCAGTGCCCATCTCTAATGCTTCCTTCTATTACTCTAAGTCTGCCAAGATCATCATGATATATTTTCATGACTTGCAGTGGAAATTGTTTGTGCAGGAAAATAGCCATCCCTCTTGAGGTGTTAGTGTAGTCGGTGTGATGTAGAGTAAAGCCACCGTAGCATAGGATGGGGCACCCATTGACCACTAGGTAATTTTCCGGTAACAGTGTAATCAATTGTAAGTGTCTTTTAAAAGGTTGAAGAACTGCCCCTCTTAGTTTTGCTATACATAATGTTTACATTCCAAAAAAGTATTCAGAATGAGTCTCGGGAGTCTGTCCTGGTGGCTTGTAATGTTTTAAAAGTAGGGAGAGATGGCCTGTGTGCTGTGGTGTAAAATGTGAATGAAAACTCAACTAACCAAACTAAACAATATTCTGACTCTCCACCTCCTTACACTTGAAGTATTCTCTGCTTTCCCCAGCTTTTATGCATATTGTCTATGGGGCGTGTGGCCCTTGAATCTTTTCAAACCTTAGTAGTGAGTATGCGTAGAGTTTTGCACAGCTTACCGAGCTGATTTCATGACCAGTTAATTTGCCACCATTGCATGTCCCAGTGACCTGTAAGTTCACTGCACCCTGTCAACCCCCATATGATCCGCCAGACATGTGTCTTTCACAAAAGTATATATGGACATCAGTTAGTTGCAAGGTCCAATATTCTTGGAGAACCCTCTCTCATGTCAATCTTAGCAGTGGAGTAGCCATCGCTGCTGGACCTGTCATTGGAGCTACGATGGTGAGGAGATTGGTCCTTGCTGCCTTCTTTTCACGGGCTTAGTCTCCATCGTGATTTCTTTGATCTGCTCTGTCTTGTTGGGTGCAAAGTCCCCCCCCCCTAACCCCCCCCGGGTCCTCGGAGGGGGATCTGTGGCCCCATACCATTGTCTCAGATTCCATATGTTCAGCCAGTTCAAAACTGCATGGTTTGTTTCAAACACATGAGTTTTTCCATTGTGCATTACTTTCAGTTTTACCTGGAACATTAGCATGTAGATCAGTTACATCTCAAAGCTTTTGTTTGACTGCTAGGTAGGGTTTCCTCTTCTGCTGTACGTGTATGGTGTAGTCTGGGTAGATACTGTCATGTTTAGAATCTAGCGGCGTTGGTGGCATGCAATTAGGCTTGTTGGAGAGTAGTGTTCCTATTCACATGGTTTAGAAACCAAGCAATCATCGGACATGAGGGAGACGCAGATGGGCAGCCACGCTGTCAGGGATTTGTGAGCCCTCTCAATGACAACTCAGGGTGATAGGGCTTCTACAGGTAGCCATGATTTCAGTCATGTCGTTAAGGAGACTTCCGGTTTTGAAACTTCTGCTTCCTCCAGGATGCTGACAAAGTGAAGGATATTACTTCAGGCCTGCCCTCCACATCTCCTTGTGTTCTAAGTATGCCACTCTTTCCAGTAAGTTGTTCATACCTGCGGATAGGGTCTACAACGTGTCCTCTGCGGTGGATATCCTTTTCTGTATTCGTGACTCTGCCTGCTATTTTTCTCATGTCCCACTGGAGCAGTTCAACCTCCACACCAACCCCTCCAATATGACCGTCGATGTTAATGGGAAGATCACAAATGACTTGGAAAATCTGCTCCAGAGTAATATGTATCTTTACAGTATCCCCTAATGAGGTCTCCCCGTCAGGTGTCTCTGCAGTGATTTTGGCGTACTTGGCAATTCTGTTCTAGTGCACGGTGGATGTTTGGAGTTTTCCCATCATTTGGGCAGGGTGATCATTACCAAATATGTCTAGGAGCATGAATTATACCTCTTTCTAAGCCTCTCCTCTGTCCTTTTCCCACATGCCATTGGAGTTGAGAGAGAATGGTTGGGAATGCTATTGATGCATTAATTACAGTTTTTAGGGCAGGGATCCCATTTACAAGGAGGGCCGATTAACCCCTAGCGGACACCACCAGGCACCATGTGGCTCTCCCCACAGGGCAGGGGAGTGGCTCCACAGGTCCCGCATCAGCCTACTCTGATGTTCCTGGGTCAGTCCATGTGCCAACGGGGAGTAAGGACCATGCTCACCTAAGGGAGCTGGATTCCGTTTTTAGCATAATTTCATCACTGGTATGAGAGCCAATACTGCATGCAGGGTAAACAGAATTCTTTCTTTTATTTACTAATATAGCATGGTGTTTTGATAGTCTGAGATGCAGAACACAGAGAGGGACACCAGGTGACCACACTCTTGTTTGTTTATGTTACAGCACCCAAGCTTCAGTGTCTCTTGCAGTGGCATTTAAAGTGTATTGCCCTGAAGAAATTGCCTGATAGAAACCAAGGCAATGAAACATGTCGGCTGTAAGTAGAGAGTGAATCGATAGGTAGTATTTACTCTCTTCTTTTTTAGTATATGTGTGTTCACTGTTTTGCAACAGAGAAGGGAATGAAAGTAAAGTTTATGGTCCCAGTTGCTCAGTGACTTATATGTTAAATGTTGTCAGTTTTGTCACATATAAGTTGTGTCCACTGCACCATTCACTGTCTTTTTATTTTTGAGGTTCGAGACACGTTTTTGGTTTTAGCTTGATGGCACCGATGATGAGAACAGGGCCATCCTGGTGAGTACCAACCAGGGGTCCCATTGGTGGTGCGCCCGTGAGGTGCCATCTCGCTTTTCACACATTTTTTGTTTGTGCTGTCCTGTTTGTTTCAATCAGAGAGGTTGTTGTTTTAAAGAGGCAATAGATTGAATCATCTTAGGATTCTCTTAAGAATAGAGAGATCCCTTGGATTACGAATGTTGACCATAGATGTTTACAATGCAGCAAATGAATATTGCCATGAGAACTAGGACTGTTGTTGTTTATTAGCTTTCAGAGTGGAGGGCGTCCTAGTTCGGTTTGTCTTTCCCTCTAGACTCCTATTTTTGCAGTGCCTTGTGTACGGCGGCTCAGCCGTGAGAGTACTCCTATGCAACCTTACGTCGTAACTCTGATTTTTAACGCATAAGTGTGGTCACCGTAACCTGGTTTCCCTACCACTCACTGCATAATCAAACCACCAATAAGTCTGTATTCTGAGAATGGACAAAAATTGCCTGGCTTTCACGAATGAACAGATCGCGGCAATTTTTGCACGCCCATCATTATTCGAAGGGAATCCCCTCTCCGGTAACAACAAAGTCAGAGAAGAATGGGAGAAACTAAGTAATCTGAAAAAGAAACACATAAGAATTGCCCTGCATGGGGCTCTTATGACTGAATATTATCAAGCTGGAGCCTCACCTGCAAGTCTAATAGTGAGAATAGAACCGCAGATCTTCCTTGACGATAAACAGTTCCGACGTGATTGGAGCTTTATCGCTAATAAGTGTACCAGGGATTGGTTAATATTGATAATAAGTACAGCTCAGAGATTAAGTGAAGAAGTACTTAAGGAGATCGTAGAACTTGAGGAGGCCATCAGTCGGGACAGTAGTTTCACTGACGCGAAAGACCATCTACAAAAAATTCAAGATGATCTGGAAGAATACAAACAATACATGATAACACAGAAAATAAGGGGACTGCAGCGTAATTTACAACGCTATACACATGAATGGGCTTTTCCCTACGTTAATGATTCATACTACGAACCAGCTCAAGAACAACAACAGCCACAGCAATTCGGAGGAGGGAGAAGAGGCAGAGGAGCCAGATTTCAACCACAAAGACGAACACCTGCAAACTGGACCTTTGACAATACTTCCAGTGAGGACGAGCCTGAGCCAGGACCTAGTACCAGCAGAGTAAGATTTAACCAATCGGAAGCTTCTAACACTGACCTGAGTACCTTGCTACGGAGTTTTTTAGAACAGGGACAAGCGTCCAACAAGGGACCGGGACAACAAGGGAAAGGAAAAGGACGCGGCAGCCGGCTACCACAACAATGGCAAACGTTCTCCCCACGACTGACACGGAGCAGGGGAAAGAAGCCACTGTGATGAGCATTGTGGTCAACCTGTCCGACCATCAATTAACAGTGGAGGAAGAACGTGTACTTAACAAAGGGCTGGGATTCGTTCCCACCCCGATCCATGATGCTTTTAAATGCCGGACTGAGTTTCATGAAACCATGAGGAAGATTAAACTGAAGAAATTCTTCGCGAAACAACCATCTGAGGAGAATAAGGGCTTCAATACCAACTTGAAAAAACCTTCTACTTTTTGCCCCCCTACTGGAGCAACAGGCCCAGAAGTGGCAGTTTTTGAGGCTAAAGTTCTAGAGGAAATTGGGAGAATAGAAAACGACAACAAATCAGGTGGATTCAAAAATATGACGAAAAGTGATTGGGAGGCAATGAAGTCCCTACAGAGGAATGACAACATCACTATAAAAAGCGCCGACAAAGGCGGAGCCATCGTTATATTAAACACTTGTGATTACGAGGCTGAAGTCCGCCGCCTACTTAATGTGAGAACCAACTACCAACCGCTCACCAAAGATCCCACTCCAGATCTTATGAAAATGATAACTGACCTAGTGGGGACTGCGAAGGAGAAGAAGTGGATAAGTGCGAAGGAAGCTGAGTTCCTCGTTAATACCAATCCCAGGACCCCGGCCTTCTACATCCTGCCGAAGATACATAAGCCGGCCCGGCCTCCCCCGGGTCGGCCTATTGTATCTGGAATCCAATCCATTCTGGAGCCCTTATCGCAGTTCGCTGATTACTTTCTCCGCGAATCAGTGGTAACTCAGAAATCTTATGTCAAGGACACCATGGACATCTTAAATGTCCTGGACCAAACAACATTTGAACCTGCCAACGAATACATTGTAACTATAGACATAGAGTCTTTGTACTCATGTATCCCTCAGGATGCCGCACTAGTGGCCGCATCCAGAGCATTGGCCACACAGGAATGGTTCTACGATGCCCCACAAAGCTTTGTGTTACAGTGCGTGGAAATCGCTCTCACAAGAAACTTTTTCTGCTATAAAGATGACCTCTTTCTACAAGTGACGGGAACGTCTATGGGAGCTACGATGGCACCTAGCCTTGCCTGCATTTACGTGGGCCAATTTGAGGAGCACATCATCGAATCAGACATCAATCCCTTCAGAGACCACATACGCCTCTGGAGGCGATACATTGATGATGTGTTCCTCCTCTGGACAGGGGAAGAAGGACTCCTGATCCAATTTTTAAATTGGCTAAACACTCAAGACATGAGCCTGCGGTTCACCTGGAATTACGATCATACAAAGGCAGTCTATCTTGATCTGGATATTGAGGCATCTGGAGGAGGTTTCCGAACAAGTGTACACCAAAAGCCGACCGATAGGAATTCACTACTGTCATATCGGTCGTATCATCCAAGAGCACTGAGGGACAATCTCCCTGTAGGACAATTTCTCAGGTACAGGCGAAACTGCTCATCAACAGAACTATATAAAGAACAAGCGGGAGTCCTAAGTTCGAAACTGGAAGCCCGTGACTACCCACGGAGAGTAGTCAAGCAAGCCCAGAAAAGAGCCTTGAATACACCCAGAGCAGCCTTGTTAGAGACACAAGTCAAAGAAAAATCAGACTGTCTACCTGTAGTCATGACCTATGATCCCATGGCCACAAAAATCCGCCAGTCGATCAGGAAACACTGGTCTCTACTTTCTACAGCGGACTTTAAGATGCCACCTCCACGGTTTGCCTTCCGAAGAGCGAGTAACCTGAAAGACAAACTGGTTCATACCAGAAGTGTTGGAAGACCAGAAACCGAGAACACTACCATCCCTAAAGGACATTTCCCATGTGGGAGCTGTTCTGTGTGTCCCTTGACTAAGAAAACCACCACCGTGACGCTTCAATCTGGGAACACGTGGTCACTGAATCACTTCAGTAACTGTAACACAACCAACGTGGTATACAGATTGAAATGTGAGTGTGGTTTGGAATATATCGGACTCACCACACGTAAGATCAAACTCCGCATCCAGGAGCATGTCAGTACGATAAGGATTGGAAAACTGACTACGAAGTTAGTGCAACATTGCCACCGCAATAAACACTCCTTTACCTGGGTAGTGTTGGAGAGAGTGATGGGCGATGCGCAGTCTGTGGAAAGACGACTAATCAACAAGGAAGCTCGCTGGATATATGAAGAACAAAGCGAGCAGAAAGGGCTGAACGAACTACTGGAATGGAATAAGCTGCGTTAACCACCTGAAGAGCTGTCTTCTAGCGCAATGGTCTGCTGTCCTTCATGACTGGTGGTACTCCTCCATCCTAAATTAAAATTAACATATAATATTAACATCTATATTAATAAACACCTTTCTCCATTTCAGTAGTACCATGACTCTCACCATATCTGAACTGACCAGGCTTAACATGTGATAGTCCCTTATTAGCCTTTAATTGTCCTTTCCACTCTTAGAACACGGGGTGAGTTGCCATTATAAATCCTTAATATACTGTGAATTTGTTAACACCTAAATTCTACACTAGATAAATACGGGACACGTTCTACTAAACCTGTTTATTTTAATAGTGCAGTGTAGCTATAAACATTGGTGTACACTAAACATTAAACACATTGGTTTAACTTCCATTTTCCATTCTGATCCAGGTTTAAGTGCCCGTTTAAAAATGGCCGCGCCCTTCTGCTGAAGACCGGCATTCAATATGAGGATAGTCTGAGTCCTATCACAGTCTCTGTAAATCGGCACCCGTGTCATCTGACAATGTGGACCAATGGAAACGCGCGGTACGCGATCTCAAGAACCAATCCGAGATCCGGAAAACCGGCATCGCGGACCAATCCTAGCGCGCAAACGCGCAACTCCACAGCCGGTAAATAAACAGAGATTCATTCGGTCGGCGCTCGAGGGTTGAGAGGACGCCGACCGCTACTCTGTCACCGGTAACATCTAACTTAGCTGCATTTAGGCTGTGTGTAACGCGCTAGCTAGGAGCAGGCTCCTATACTGAAGGAATTAAATGCTCTGTGTTTTTACATTGCAGTACCTTTCTCGAACGGGGAGTAAGGACCATGCTCACCTAAGGGAGCTGGATTCCGTTTTTAGCATAATTTCATCACTGGTATGAGAGCCAATACTGCATGCAGGGTAAACAGAATTCTTTCTTTTATTTACTAATATAGCATGGTGTTTTGATAGTCTGAGATGCAGAACACAGAGAGGGACACCAGGTGACCACACTCTTGTTTGTTTATGTTACAGCACCCAAGCTTCAGTGTCTCTTGCAGTGGCATTTAAAGTGTATTGCCCTGAAGAAATTGCCTGATAGAAACCAAGGCAATGAAACATGTCGGCTGTAAGTAGAGAGTGAATCGATAGGTAGTATTTACTCTCTTCTTTTTTAGTATATGTGTGTTCACTGTTTTGCAACAGAGAAGGGAATGAAAGTAAAGTTTATGGTCCCAGTTGCTCAGTGACTTATATGTTAAATGTTGTCAGTTTTGTCACATATAAGTTGTGTCCACTGCACCATTCACTGTCTTTTTATTTTTGAGGTTCGAGACACGTTTTTGGTTTTAGCTTGATGGCACCGATGATGAGAACAGGGCCATCCTGGTGAGTACCAACCAGGGGTCCCATTGGTGGTGCGCCCGTGAGGTGCCATCTCGCTTTTCACACATTTTTTGTTTGTGCTGTCCTGTTTGTTTCAATCAGAGAGGTTGTTGTTTTAAAGAGGCAATAGATTGAATCATCTTAGGATTCTCTTAAGAATAGAGAGATCCCTTGGATTACGAATGTTGACCATAGATGTTTACAATGCAGCAAATGAATATTGCCATGAGAACTAGGACTGTTGTTGTTTATTAGCTTTCAGAGTGGAGGGCGTCCTAGTTCGGTTTGTCTTTCCCTCTAGACTCCTATTTTTGCAGTGTCAGTCCATGTGCCCACAGATTCTTTCCACCCAGCTCACCTGCTTGGAAGATGGGGACTTCACCCACAGTTCTTTGGGGGCTCAGCTGTGCCAGATAACTAAAGCAATCTCCAGGCCCCCAGGTGTTTTCCGGTATGCGGAGTTCCAGGCTTCTACCCCTACAGCCCACCTTTGTAGGGAGTGTCTGTGACCTATCAGGACTTCAACTGGCTATCCCGTGACCTTGGATCCTCGGTGGCCCAGGATCGAGAGCACCTCCCTGCAGTCAGCTCTGACAGGCCTCAGCAATTAGCCCGCATCATCCGCAGCAGATTTGTCCTGCTCCTGTCGTAGCTCAGAGCATGGGGCATTTGTGGTCACTGTACTCTTGGCCTTTTATTACTCTTTAGGAAGAGTATTTTACTGCTTTAAAGGACTCCAGAAGGCACAGCGGAGCAAACTTGCAATGTGTTCACCATTGTGTGTGCCTGGACATGCCCCAATGTGTTGTCCAATATTTCCATAATTTAAGGAGAGAGCAAGGGTAATTTGCAACTGGTCAGCAATGATAAAGTGCCCAAAGTCCTTATGCCAACAAAAGCGAGTTCACAAAAGTGAGGGAGCAAAGGCAAAAGGTAAGGGGGGATTGCACCTCAAGTATGTTAGGTCTAAGAGACAAATACATCATTCTCTGCTGTCAATACTTCATCTGTAAGTGGCAGAAACTACCAACAATAGAAAGATGTAAACCAGTATTTAAAGAGTATCACCCACCAGGACCACATAATAATCAACCACATCACACACTCTACTGCTTACTACACCACAACCAGAGGACATCACCCGACACATATGTCTAAAACATATTTCAGTGCCACCCAATAAGACCACATTACCCAATGTGAACCACTGCATTCCTCAATCCTTCAATGAACTCTCTCTATTTTTAGAAAGAGAATCTTACTCTTTGCACTATCACAAAAGCTATCCCTACATACTGATCCTACACATCATTATCCGAATATTGGACATCACACAATAGTCCCCTAGTACGAATCATTCCCTATCAATATTGCAGGGAGCGGAATGTCCAACCTGTCAATGTAATATCCCTCATTTGTTATGACAAACAGTAATCCAGCACAGAAACATCCCAGCTGCTTGGCTGACTGCCACAGCTAACACTACCATCCATTCATACAATTATTCAAAACCCTCCTCTCTTCCCACTTGTCTGATCCCGTCCTCTGAAGAGCAATACTGCACCCGGCATTATAGGTAACTGCACCACTAACTGAATCCAAGGTGTACCTTCATACTGTCAAGACTAATACCACTCTAGCTTCCAATACCACACACCACTTCCCATCCCAACAAAACATACAACATGAACACATTTCAGCAAAATGTCATTCACCGAGTCACCACATCAACCAGCCATAGGAGGACACCACTCACATTACCTTCTATGAGACCCATCCAGTGCAAACCTTCACCACACAACTCTGAGAGATAATTTATTTGGCCCTCAATCTGGAAGGTTAACAGTCTGGTTCTTAAGCACTGCTAACTAGAAGCACTATAAATGTGCAGAGCAGCACAAGCGCTCAGTGGACATGTCACTTTACCCACTGGAGCAGCGGGCAGGAGTTTCACTGTCCTGGCCCTCATCCTATAGAACTCTCTCCCTTCCTCGTACTCGGTTAGGCTATAGCCTAACTTCCTGAGATTCAGGAAACTTTTGAATGCTTGGTTGTTTGAGCAAGCTTTTGATTAGCCTGAGCCCTCTCTCTTTTCTCTTCTGTTTGTCACAGAAATCCTTGGTGTGCTTAATATGTATTTCTAAAATAACATACCATGATATAACATAACATAACAGAACAACATAACATAGTATAACATCACAAAATCAGAGTGTAAGGTACTGCGAAAAAATAATTCAGGCACCACCCATGGTCAATCATTGGCACTGCAAAACGCTCCCATAGAAAACTATGGACATAATTAAAATTACGATTATTTATCTGAAGTTTACATTAAAATATAAATTGTCATCAAACTGCTGACGGGCCACATTGGTAAAGGTGTAATCTCCCGAATTTATCGATCACTCATCGCAAATGCTGCACATGGTTTTGAACCCTCCAACTCCACTGGGAAGGCTGGATTTATCAGCTCGATGAGGCAGATTGGAGGGAGGCCAGGCTAGCTCCTCACACGTTGACCATCTCCACACACCCCTGAGTGATTCAATTAAATAACCTACGCATGACGTACATCACCCCAATACGCTTACATCGTGGGATGGAACTCCCCCAGAGCATGAGTGGACTTGTTTGCTCAACTTGAAAAGACTATTTCTGCTGAATGAGACTGTCCACACAAGCATAATAAGTTATGGGGCATGTGAAGGGCATAATATGGTTTGGGGCTGTGATTTGTCAAATGGTTGGTTATAACATGAAGGTGAGATGTGGCTTTACTTGGTGGAGTATAAAAAATAATTTTAAAAAATGTATAAAAAGAACTGTCATTTTGAAAAAAAAAACATAGTTTAGATGATGTTATTCATCATCATTACTTTCAGAACACACCCAAACATTTTCTAGTGCAGTTTTCAGAAAGCAGCCTGCTGGGGGCAGATCTAGTGCTTTCTTCAGCCTGTCACTTGGCCATGTTGATTTGGCCAGCTAGTGTGACTGGGTGTGAGACACATTTGATTGTTGGACGGCACTTTGTATGGAAATGTGTTGTGCAGTTTGTTGTCCTTGTGAGGATGTGTTGCTCCTACTGGAAGAATGAAAAGGTATGAAAGTATGTTGTGCTGTGTAGTATTTTAATTTGACATGAATATCTGGGGAAATTGCATGTGAGTGTAGTTGTAATGACAGCTTTTGTTTTCGAGTCTGCTCAAGGGAATTTTGAGTTGAGGCATAAAATGTTAAAGCTTTCCGTTTTTGATTTGTTTTGTGTGTTAACTGTGTAGAATTGGGGATGATGGCGAGATTTTGTTGACAGAAACCTGAGGGTTCCATACCCTGAATGTGTGTGACTGGGTGTCCATGACTACATGTGCTGCATGCATAGGTTTTATATGGTGTCATTGTGAGTGTACGGGCATGTGGTGGTAGGACCTCATGTCTGAGGAGGTAGAGACAGCAGTTCTCAGACCGTTGTGAAGTGGTAGTCACAACTGAGTTGCTTTCTTGGTTTTTTGCTTAACATTGTGTTTATGAGGCCTCATGTGTTGCTGACCCCTTGAAGGGTTTATGTAACTGCTATTTGTTGACCATGTGTGCTTTGGGGTATTTGAGAAGTTAATAGGTTGTTCTTGGGTCAATGTATATGCTACAAATGTTAATGTTGGAGATTGAGTGATTGTGAATGAATATTCCTGTGTTTTCTATGCAAGGGAACAACTGTTCTTTTTTGTTGTTTAGGAAAAAGGGGACTGTGTAGTATGCTATGGGCACCCATTCCATAAATCCATATGTCTAACAGCCTGATTCATGAAGTAAAATTGCGCCCGCAATCGCTGCGAAAATGCAATTGCGGGCGCAATTTCCGTAATCGGCATTCAACATCAAAATAGCGAATTCGCAAACACAGAATAGCGAATTCGCTATTATATTCGCAGAATCCCGGCAGGTGAGCATTAGCGAATCGGAAAATGCGAGAAACCACGGATTCAGCTAAATAAATAGCGAATTCGCTATAGATTCGCAATCGGTATTCAAGAAAAATCGCTATTAGCGAAAAACCCAAAAATCGCATTTTGCGCCGCGCAAAATAAGGACAACTCAAAGCAGGTGGTAACCATAAAAGCCATGCAAAAATTACTTTTAAAAAACCGTTGTCCAATCACCAACAGGATCTGGCCTGACCAATCACACATAAGGACAATCATCAGCAGCAGCATTAGGAGTCCCACAATGCCAGGAATGTACATGGTGGTGAGGCGTCGAAGGCTACAGCGATTAGCACGGAGGAGACGCAGGATCCAGGACAGGATATTCCGCCAGCGGGTCACCTTGCTGGGCCAAACCAGAGAGCAGATATATGCTAAATACAGGCTGAATGGGGAAATGATAATGCAGCTAATACAGGACCTTGACCCCCTGATGCAGCACCCAACAAGCCGTACCAATGCGGTGCCTACACATGTGCAGGTATTGTGTAGCCTGCACCTCCTGGCCTCCGGGAGTTTCCAGGGGATAGTAGCGGCTGCTGGGGGGATATCCCAGCCCACCATGTCACGCTGCCTCCACACTTTTGTTGACGCCATGCTCACCCAGCTACACCGTCACATCAAATTCCCCGCCAGCCAACAGGAATTGGACATGACCAAGCTACAATTCTACAATGTAGCCCATTTTCCACATGTGCTGGGATGCATAAACTGTACCCACGTCGCCATCTGCCCACCAGCTGCCATGGAGTATATGTTCCGCAATAGAAAGTCCTACCACTCCCTCAACATCCAGATGGTCTGCAATGCTAAGACATACATCACTGACATTGTCGCACAGTACCCAGGGAGTACCCATGACTTCTTCATATTCCGGCACAGCGGCCTCCACGCACGACTGGTCAAGGGAGAGTTTGGGGAAGGACACCTACTTGGTAAGTACACTTTGTCGAAAATGTCACATTGCTAAGATGTAACAGCGCAGCACAGGCAATCACCATCTGCTCCTCTCATTCAGGTGACAGTGGCTACGCCCTCCGTGAATACCTCCTCACCCCATACCTCAACCCTGCTACACCCCAGCAACGGCGCTACAATATTGCACACATACGGACAAGGAATTGCATAGAAAGGACATTTGGCCTGCTCAAGAGCAGGTTCCGCATACTGCACAAGACAGGTGGGGCCATGTATTACAGTCCTGCAGTGTGCTGCCGCATTGTGGCTGTCTGCGCAATACTACATAACATTGCAACCAAGCGCCGGATACCTGTTGATATCTCTGGCAGTGAATCTGAAGGGGACAACCGGCCACCTGCACATGCGCGCCATGCACGTGGGGAGAACCCAGCAGAAGGGCACAGACGTCGCAACCACATCACAGTGAACAGTTTCTAGTACAACCTCTTCCATCACCCCACAAATCAACAATGCATGCAAAATGTAATGATGACACAACGCTAATGTGTGTAGCAAAATAAATGTATTTGTTCAAATCACAAAAAAATAAGGTTTCAGTACAAATATCTCCCACTAACAGTATTACAGCATACTGCTGTGTCATGGGACATGGCAGGCTTAACGTCAGCCTGTGCCAATGAAAGTCAAATGTTCTCAAGTGCGCCTACTGCGCGTTGCGCCCAAGCGCCTCTGAGGGGCATCCTCCTCCGGGGCTTCAGGACCTGGCGTGGGCCTGGTGCTGCGGATGTGTGGTGGGATTTGTGAGGCTGAGTGGCTGCTGACGCTGGACGCCCCCTCACTAGCATCATCACCCCCCACAGTGGATGGTATTGCTGGAGGGTGTAGTGCCGTAACGGCCGTGGTGAGGTGCTCCAGGACCCTGGTCATGTCCTCACTGGACTGGACTAGTTGGTGCTGCTGTGTTAGGGACCGCCGCACCAACGGAGAAGTTGTATTTGCAGCAACATAATTCGCCCTGCTGTATGAGGCCAGCCGGCTCATGAGTTGACGGTGGCGGCGGCGTGCTGCACTGCGCTGTGTGGACATCGCAGCGGTGTTGGCCTCCATGGCTGCAGCCATGCGGGCCATTCCCTCACCCACACCTGCCATGGCTGCAGTCATGTTGTCTATGCGCTCCCCCACACCTGCCATGGCCGCTCTCATGCCGTCCATGCGGTCTGCGACTGTGGCCACATTGCGCCCTATCTTATGGAGCTGCCGCTGAATGGCTCCTTGCTGTCGTGCCTGGTGCTGGTGTATCCGCAACATGCGTCTTTCAACGCTCAGACGCGCCAGTCCCTGTCCATTGCTCCTCCTGCTTGCTGGAGTGGTGTGCTGGCGAGACCTGCCACGCCTGCCCTGCTGGCTTGAGTCTGTGGCTGGCCGCTGTGTCGCAACTGGCGCGGGCCCAGATGTTGTGGCGACAGCTGCTGGGGGTGTGACAGCTGGCGTTGCTGGTGCGCCAGATGCAGGGGGTGTGATAGCTGGTGTTGCTGGTGTGCCAGATGCAGGGGGCACAATGGTAGCTGGCCTGGCTGCGGCTCTAGGTGGTGCAGCAGTAGCAGGGGGCACAATGGTAGCTGGCCTGGCAGCGGCTGTAGGTGCTGCACCAGTCGCAGGGGGAACACTGCAGGTGGATCTGGCTGCTGGTGTTGTAGCAGCGGCAGGGGCTGGTGCCTGGGTTGGTGGTGGCACCTCCTCCTCCTGGACCTCCTCATCAATTTGCAGCCTTTCACTATCGCTGCTTTCGCCACCTGTGGGGGTAAGTGGAGGATCATTAGTTGCATGTATCTGGCAGACGTGCAGTTGCTACATGCATGCTGGGTGACATTCCCTGAATGGCTGTGGCTTTGTGTGCTTTGGGACCTGTCTGGCTGCATTGTGGTACTACTACATTGTGGCCACACTACATCTCCCACAATGCATCAGGACATTCCTTGATGTGCAACTATGGCATGCCTATGGGACATTAGGGGAGCCTATTTGGTCATGGACATTCATAGGGGGCAGGGTCGCAGTCGCATGCCACTTACCTTGGGTGTCTTGGGTGGTGAGGGATGAGTCGAGTCGTGTGAAGCCTATACAGGCCTCCCTCTCTAGGGTCTCCTCCACCTGGTCCTCCATGGCTGTGTTGGGAGGGACTGTTGGTCCACCACCTCCAGTGCCCGACGACTCTCCAAGGCGCGCCGCCACCTTCTCCTTGGCACGGCCTCGGAGGTCATACCACCGTTTCTTCAACTCCTCTAGGGACCTGTCGGCCACTCCCACAGAGTTAACAGTGGAGGCAATCCCCTGCCATATCCTACGTTTCTCTTGCTCAGGGACCCTCCTGGAATCTTTTCCGAAGAGTTTCTCGTGGTTGGCCACCACCCCCTCAATCAAGTGTTCGAGCTCCTGCTCGGAAAATTTGAGCTTCCTTTTGCGCCCAGAGGAGTTGCTGGTGCCAGGAACAGGTTCCTCTGACATTGTAGCAAAGTAGTGGATGTGTAGTAATCTCCTGTATTGCAGCAGCTCTCCCACTTGCTCCCTCTCAGTCAGCCTCACTGTGGAGAATGGGGGTGGGAACTGGCAGCTTCCTGGTTGCGATGTCATCACTGGGCTCGAAATGCGACTTCCCGTTTTCCCGATCTCGCGAGTTTGCGATCTCGCAAATAGCGATATCGCAAATAGCGAGTTCGCAATCCCGGCGCGGGTAGCCGAAAATAGCGATTTTTCTGCGATTATCGGTAATCGCTAACGGAATATGCGATCGCGTGCGAATCGCTTTTTTTAATCGCAAATCTTCATGAATTTGGATTTGCGATTTCTGAATAGCGATTCGCTTTTTTTTGCTATTACAGAATCGCAAATGCCGTTTTTCATTAATCTGGCGGTAAGTGAATGTCTGGAATGCTGAGAGTGAAGATGTAAATGAATTATGGTGTGTTGTGTTGAGTTGAAGCAATATACATGCACCTCCTCTATTACATCGTAGAGAAAAGAGGCTCATTAAATTACATTAGTTCAACTTTAACTCTTCTTTTTATTGTTGTCAAAGAGGGGTGTTCACAAAATTCCAATTTACTAAATCCAGAAATTGTGTCACTACTTGCATTCAATTATGTACATATCCACAAGAATTTGTTAGTTATGGTTCTGAGCACTGAGCGTATTCTCAGGTTAGCCACTTTCTTGAATCATGTCTTTTCTTCCAGGCGGAAAGGCAGTGGAATTTTGTTCCAAGAGGCAAGTTTAATCCAGAACCATGCCTCAACAAGCTCCTAAACAGGTAAGATGACTTAGAGATTCTACATCGGGCTATGCCTTGAAGCAGTATTTGAAACCAAGAAACTTGGACAGTTGGGACCTTGTCCAAGGACCCCACCCACCCCGTGGACAACACCCAACCCAACACAGTCCCAAGGACCAAACCCAACCCAGGTCCAATGCCCACAATCAACCCAGGTCAAAGACCATACACTACACCAAGTACCCCTTTGCTCATGAGTTCTAGTTAGAGATAAGGTGTTTCAGGTTTTGCTACTGAGCATTGACCCCTTGGGCACTAAGAGAATTGATGGCCCCTGGGGGTGGCAGCAACTTGGAACCATTAAGGAAGGTGCACATAGAAGAAAGCGAGAGGCTTAGGAGGTCATGTCAGACAAAGAGTACGGAAACCTTTGATCTTAGGATGTCATAGCATGACTAACTATGGGAGTGGCATAGGATGATCAGGATGGCACGCGAGCCAACCATGAAGCCTGTTGAAAGATTTTTAAAATCAACAATTAGACTGTGTTCAAAGCTAAAACTTTGACTAGTGTGACCCTCTTAGTTTACCTATTTTTCACTCCATCGAGGTCAGTCCACAATTGCATCTAAATCTAGTTAATTTTGATCTAATATTTTCATATCAGTATGTGCTATGTCCATTTTGCCTGTCACTAATAACACTATAGCTTATCCCTTTTTGATTTGCGATGCAGTCCTTGCACATTTCAAAATGAGGGGCCACTTCGATTGAGTATACTGTGAACTCATGTTATGAAACATATTTATTAAGTATGCTGGCAGCATATAGATATATAATTCGAGGCTCGCACCCTAATACGTTTAGAAGTCACTGCCTTGTGCTGCTGAGCCAAAAAATTATTAGCATAAAGTATAGCTTTAATTCATGTTTTCATTCTACTTGTATTATGATGGGAATTTGACACCTGTGTAAATATTAATTATTTCTGTGTAGTTCCTCATTGTTGGGATCGAAACGTGCCGGCTGTTTGTTTCCTGCTATGGTTATTTTCAGTGAAGATTAAATGAACCTTTTAATTCAATATTTGTAAATGTAAATTGATACTTGTATAGCGCATTACTCACCCGCAAGGGTCTCAAGGCGCTTGTACGAATACCGCTGTGGAACCCATCCTAGCTTTCCCTGTGAGGCGTCCACTCCTGGGCACCCCCAAGGTGGAGACCAGGCATCCATAGCGTTGTGGGGGCCGTTGCAGAGATTAAGCAAGCTATTGCCCAGAGTTGCAGAGTGGAACCCACAATTAGAATAGGCACCGAGGCGAGAATTATCAGGTCCGTGGAATTTTGATCCCAAGACCCGCCGAGGCGGGGAATTGAACCCTGGTCCCGGGCTAGATCTCTGCATCAGGGTCTGCCGCTCTAACCATTGAGCCACACTTCTCCATTATACTATTCACTTATTAGTGTAAAGAGTGCTCTTCACAGCGTTGCTTGATGGACTTCTCTGCATGGATCGCAGGAGTTTTTGCAGATGGGTACTGGATGGAGATGCACCTCTGAATTTCTAAAGGACTGATCTGGGGAGTGCTGAGATCTCTAATTGCCTCAGCTGCTCATCTTGGATATTGTCAATTCTAGTGTGTAAATACTACCAAAAGCCCCACTATTACTCCCAAAAAATAAAAGTGAAAGGCTGTACCTCACAAATACTGGGGGGTCATGGGCGGTATGATGCACCCTTCCAGCTCGCGCAAATACATTCTGTACATTTCCTGTATTTGTTTTTCTTGAGGACTCCAGAGCTCCAACGGAGAGCACCCTATCTCTGCCTCCCGCTATTGCCATGAGTGCGCATTACTTTAGATGCTGGATAACTTCCCCATGTCACATTTGAAGATCCCAGATCAAGGGTGTGGGGGGTCAAACTTCAGCAGTGGAACTCAGGGTTTAAAACAAACTTTATAAAGGACAGAGTTTCCAGTGCCAAATGGTCTGCTGGTTCTTCTTGAAGATGCCAGAGCACTACTTTGCATTATGTTGCATCAGTGGAGCATGGGCGTTCCCATTCATCTACCCATATATGTTGACGCAAACCCAATTTTACAAATCTAAAAGTGTGAGCCTACCCCACGGATGAGTAACAAGTAGAAGTATCTTTCTTTCTCCTCAATTCTTCCACTTTCCATCTGTTCTTCATTCCGCAGCACACATATCAAGAGGAATACGCCTCTACGGAATGTTTTGTGCATGAAGGTTTTCTATGCTTGCACATGCGAGTGCACCAGTGCAAGGAGAGAATAGAAATGTTCCATATGTTTGTAAATATGGAACTTTTCCGCTCTCGCCCTTTCATACGTTGTTTCATAAAATAATTGAAATGTGCCCTAAAGTTGATATGTAAAACATTTCAAATACTTCCTAATGTGAGAGAATGCAGATTGTTCCCATAGGTAACTAATCTGAAAGTGACTGGCAAATGCAGCTGTGGGTAAATATTTATTCTGTAGTCATCATGACAAGAATAGTCTTGTTAAAGAAAAATTTAAAGATATAACAATTACGAGTTAAAAAAATCAGCATACAAACTAGTACATTTGTAAAAGTAAATTGCAAGTTTGCAGTGGATTGGTGAAATCAACTGCTTTTCAGGCAGAAAGAAGTCTTTATATGAAGGCATAAGACATGGATTAACATTTAATAGAGAATATTCCTTTTCCTGGACTGCTACAGCTGGGGCACCGTAACTTGCCTAAAACAGACAGAAGTAGAGGTCCTTTGTTACTGTCCTATATGCAGTAGGCATAACAGACAGTAATTAGGAATGAAAACTGCTACACATATGTAAATAAGACCTATTTATAGCTCTGTTACACCTCTGAATACTTTTTCGGAGCCTTTGGAAAGCTCAGAGTCAGCATTCGGAACTTGACTACATTGTTACAGTCCCGACAATGCACTTAAAAGTGTTTCTGAACAATAGGAAGTCAAAAGAGCGTTCTAAGAACTACAATCCTCAGAATTCTGAGAGACATGCTGTGGCTTTGAGCTCACCTTCTAAGATTCACAGGAAGTAGAGAGCTTTTTATCAATCCTGGAAACCCTGGTACAAACGTGAGCCTGTTTTCACGGTGGACATTTCCTTGTGGAGAAATATATATTTAAGGATTCAAGAAAGTTCGTCCACCTAAAATAGAGTATATTTTTCAAACCTGTAGCTTTAGAACATTTCGTGGTTGCACATCCTCGCTGCCCTGCATGCTTCAGTATTGCGTGTACTTTCTGTCTCCAGTCTTCAAGTTGGCTCATGTGCTACATGTCCCCACTAGGATACTGTTACATGTTACATGAACTTATTAAGATTCTAAATCCCAACTTTTCTGCCTGTCGGACGGCTTGCCCGAGGTGCTTCCTGCCCGCATTTTGCCCGCACTTGCTTCCTGAAGAACCCCTGGTGAGACGAGGGTCCCAGGGGCAATTGCCGCCACCCGACCGCCATCTGCACACTCTGGGGTGGGCTCTATCCCCCAGAGTGCACCGCAGGACTCCACAGCTGCAGCGAGTGAGGGAGAGGCGGGGCCAATGCGCTCGTAGCACAGCATCTCCCCCCGCAGCGCGGGGAACTTTTCTGCCTGCCTGCCAGCTTGCCCGAGGTGCTTCCTGCCCGCATTTTGCCCGCACTTGCTTCCTGAAGAACCCCTGGTGAGACGAGAGTCCCAGGGGTAATTGCCGCCACCCGACCGCCATCTGCACATTCTGGGGTGGACTCTATCGCCCAGAGTGCACCGCAGGACTCCGCAGCTGCCGCGAGTGAGGGAGAGGCGGGGCCAATGTGCTCATAGCGTAGCCTCTCCCGATGCAACGTGGGACACGCGCGGGAAGTAGCCCGGACGAAGCCCGGACCAAGGGCGGGCCCGTCTGAGCCCGTCCGAGACCGGAGAAGGCCGGTCCGGGCCATCCCACTTACTTTTTGCCATACTTACAGGGGGGCTGTACTGCCGAACTACTGTTTTAGAATGCCACCTGTGGGAGCTAGCCTCTTAGGGAAACGCAAATCGGGCATAAGGAGCGAAGTGGTTGGTACTCTTGATGCTTTCTTAACTAGGGCTGAATCCTCACTCATGCATGAGATTCAACTTACGGAGCGCAGGTTGTCGCTGGAACCTACACTCCCAACAGGACTTACTAATCCAGCGCCCATTTCCATAGCAACACATAATAATGGTCCTGTAGTTGCACCCACAGGGATATCTAGACAGGATACCCTCGCCTCAACTGTGCACCCTGAATCAAACCCAGCCAGCCTAGTCTGTCCATAACCCCTCCAATTAGCCTCCTCAGTCACAATCAGGAGTGGGAAAGCAAAAAAATCTAAGCAGGGGGTGGTAGGAGTTGTGGGGGAACCACCAACAAAGAAAAGGAAAGGGTGTGTTCTAGCTAAGCCACAACCACGCTTGACAGGGGATTCAAATCGAAAGGCTGATACTAGGGGAGCCGGGGGGGCATCAGCAAACCCCTAGTGACTGTTCTGCAGTTGATACTATTCCCGATCCAGTATCTTGCAGCAAGGAAGATTTTAGTAATCAGCTATTGCAGAAAATGTCCTCCCAATTAGATCCAGTGTTGTATAAACTTGCTTCTATTGAAGGTAGGCTCTCCAAAATAGAGCAAGGCCTCTCTAGAACACAACTATCTGCTTGTAATTTTACTTTAGGGCATAGTTTAGGCTGGGGGGCGCACCCTAATCAGTTGGGAGGGTGTGAGAATTGTCAAGAGATCGCTAATATTACTCTTACTCCTCCTAGAGTAGCCCCAGATAATAATCTATCAAACCCCCTTACAGCGGGCGCACCAGGCTTACACACTGGCCCCTTGGCCACGAGACAGGGCAGCCAGCAACCATTCCAGCAACCATTTCCAGAGATACTTCACCCCCCAACTTCCCTCCACCTCCCACCGGAGGCTACCCCTCATACTGTTGTTTTAGGGAATGTCTCGGAGTTAGGAGCACAGGTGCGGGAACACTGGTCTACCCTACGCAATAAGGCCTTTCATCTTCTTGGTGTGAGAACTGGACTATCAACAGATTTGTTTACCAAATTTAAAATGGTGCACAGGGTTCCCTGGGTGGGGAAGTCCCAGAAATCTCTCAGGGGGTCTGTGTGGTTCTGAGCTTTAGGTCACCTAGTTTGGTCCAATGTATCCTATTAATGGCAGGGAACCGAGTCGCAGGAGATTTCATCACTGTATTACCCTTGGGTTTCTTTTATCGCCCCATTACTGATCCTAGTGCTTTAAACATGAGAGGGTCTCTCCAACCACATGGGCCACACGTACCTCCAGTCCCCTTGAGAAACCGTTTTGATGCACTCTCTACACTGGATTGTAATGATTGACTCAGCAGTGAGGGTGGGCCGGTATTCACTGTACCAAGCCCAACTAAGAGTAACAAGTGATCTGATCAAGGCTCCCCAACTAGCGACCCATGTGATAGGCTTGACTTAAGGTCCATACAGCCTGCGGGGGTTGCAGGGCTTACAATGGGCTTGTGGAACATCGCAGGGCTTTTGCCTAAAATTGTATCTAGTGACTGGTCCACATTTGTCAACCAGCATGATGTTTAGGCATTTCAGGAGACATGGGCCTTAGAACAAGTCCACTATCCTGGGTTCCTCAACTTCTCTAAGCCAGCACTAGTGGGGCATAAGGGTGGACCTTCAGGTGGGCTAACATGCTGGGTGAGACAGCAAGTAAGCTACACCGTCAAAGAAGTCCGCATTGACAGTTGTTTAGGAATCAAAAGGGACATCCTGCTAATTAATATGTATGCAAGAGGGTTGCCGGGGGGAGGCGCTCTAAAGACCGTTGAAATACTTGACGGGTTTCTGGACAATTGAAAAGCAGGGCATTATTTGATCATAGTGGGTGATTTTATTTGTGCTTTCGAACCTCTTGGCTATGAGGATGGTAATTTAACTGCAGATGAAGATTCACAATGGAATATCCCCTCTTTAGAGCTCAGTCCAATTAAAAAGTTGACTGAAGCTGCTTTACAACTCAAGGGGATGTGCCTGGAGAAGGGAGTAACGGCAGTAAACGGGAGGTCCCAATCAGACCGGATGGGTGCCCATACCTTTAGTAACGGTGTAAGATCCAGCAGGATAGATTACATCCTCCTCAGTGTGGACTTCTGGCCACAGCTACATGATATGACGGTCGTGGAGTGGACCGAGAGTAATCACGATCCACTAGTTTTATCATTATTGGTTCCGAGTCCAATAGTCATTTCCAATAGGGACGAGGGTCACAATCTAGTGGAAACAGCCGTCACGAATGACGGGCGAAGAGTAAGATGTGCGAAGCTCATTGAAAGAGAGGGGGACCTTGAAGAGATGAAGTCTTTGGTTGGTCACTCGGTTGCTATTCTCAGTAATTGTCACACCCAGGAGGATATGATTTGTATTGCTCTGAGCGTACATAGCGAGCTATTTGCCAAACATAAACCCTTTTCCACTAAACGATCTCCCAGTAAGCCTCAAACAGGCATAAAGGTGGCCACCTGGTACAACAAACTTTGTAGAGAGTCATATAGAGAGTTAACAAAGGCCATTAGATCTAAAAAAAAGGTGCATGATTAGATCGGCCAGGTCAAGGTATAAGCAAGTCCAAAAATTCGCTAAGAAGGACTGGGACAATAATCGCTGGCTTGATTTACTCGAAGCCAGTAACAAGAGAGACATGGTTAAATTTTGGCAACTAGTTAAGTGGGGTAGCAAAGGAACACCACATATACTGGTGAACCATGCAGCGCCCGACTTGTGGGTCGAGTTTTTTAAAGGCCAATTTTCAATTGCAAACTCGTTCGACACCCACCCATTACCAAGTTTCATGCCCCACCCTGTTGTTCGATAGCTCTGAGGTTTAGAATGTGCTCTCACTGTTGCCGAAAGGGAGGGCTCCTGGTCCGGACTGAATACCGGACGACTTGTTCCAGTATGACAAAGCAAATTGGGTTAAATACATTACATTAATTGCTAATGCCATAACCAGTGGTGCACCTATCCATGAGACCTGGGCTGGAGCCACAATCTTACCAATTTACAAGAAGGGCGATCGCTCGTCCACTGGCAATTATAGGCCGATTAGCCTAATTGATTCTATGCAGAAAACATTTGCCAGACTGGTCCTCAGCCGGATCCAAACATGGATCGAGGAGAATGAGATTTTGACACCACTGCAGGCAGGCTTTTGCTCTTTTACAAGCTCTATCAATCAAGTTTTTAGGTTTATTATGGTGTACTAGAAGGTTGGTATTGTAGGAGGTGGGTCCCTATATG
This sequence comes from Lissotriton vulgaris, assembly GCF_964263255.1. Taxonomy (NCBI): domain Eukaryota; kingdom Metazoa; phylum Chordata; class Amphibia; order Caudata; family Salamandridae; genus Lissotriton; species Lissotriton vulgaris. Next base: position 635,413,299 of record NC_141685.1, on the reverse strand, counting down.
CAGCATTTATTGATTTAAAGTCTGCGTTCGATTTAGTGCCACGTAATAAAATGTTTCAGAAAAGGGGGTGGTGATGAATAAAATCTGGGCTCCGAAACATTTTACTTTGTAACATCAATTCACGCAACTTATCTCATGGTTTTAAAACCCATGCCTGACTTCTTTTATTTCAGCATGAAGTCGTCCCACTTTCGTTCTCATCCACATTAGTCCCTGAAGGTTTACAAGACTTTTCAAGCGGTAAGAAACATGTTTCCTACATTCAAAAGATGAGACACTCCTCCTGAAATCCCCCATATTCATTCCGATCTGTCGTTTTTTCCATAGACCACGGAATCGACCGTGCAACAATCGCTAACCCCGTCTGACCCTGAAACGATATCCGTCACACATAGGGGTGAGAATTCACTTTGAGTTCTTCACCTATGCCAAGTGATTCTGTTTCTACAGTCTCTTAGAATTGTCCATCCCTTTTTAAACAGGTCCACGTTCTCCACCCGGCAGTTTTTTAATCCAATGGACACTGTTTGAACAGAGAACATATACAACAATTGCAAGGTGAGTATAAGTGGGGACATTAGTAGTTATCACTATGGAAACGCTGAGACAGTGTGTTTAATTGTGTAAAAGACAGTTCATTTCACCATCACGTTGTTCTCTTCCAGACCGAGACTCACGTTTCCTATAAATTCTGCGGTTCCTACCCCACGCGCTTGATCCACACCAATTGGTAAGCCGTTGAGGGTACGCTAGAGTCGCTCAGCAAATACCAACCTGGTGTCAGGTCCTGCATTTAATAATTTAGTGGTCCAATTCATGTCTCTCAATTCCTTTTTCTTTGTTTTATTCTTTTCCAGATACTTCATTAGGCCCTGAAGAGAATCCCCAATAATTTGGTGGGATTCGAAACGCGTAGGCCCCGCCACATACTGGTCCGCGAGAGCTGCTGGTTATCTAAGGAATCTCTCCTGCAGCACGACGTTGTACATTACCTCTGATTAATAATTCCAATGAGTTTTGATTACTTTTGTTTGATACACAGGAATGTACCTGGCAAAAATTAATTTTTCTTCATTTCATTGTAAAATCTTCGCAGACCGTGGCTTTTTCTTCCTCTGTATGGTAATGTATATATATTGTATTATATGCTGTGTGTTTTTTCTTTGACAGTTTGAGTGTGTAATGTTTGGCTGTGATATGCGTGGAATTTTGAATGAATGATTGACGTATAGTTATATTCTAATGTCCTATGTGTCCTTTTTTACAAGAATCCCTTTTTGTATGATAAACTGAAGAATTTGTTTGAAATGTTCATGTTAAAAATTTGCTAAAATAAAAAGCTATTAATTAGCAATTCCCTTCCTGGAATTTCTTTTCTAGTTTAGGACGTTTATTTGTTTACTTTAATTCATCCATATCAGTACTGGCAACCCTGCTCGTTTTATAATTGTTTAGGCTCAGCCTTACTGATTAGAGCCAGCCCTTAGTTGTTTCTTGATTATTTCCAGACTGGCGGATAGGAAACTCTACCACCAGTTTAGGGTTGGCTTCCTCCCACTCAACGCCTTTACATGCAAATGGCGATTGAATGGGATCAAACGCTGTCCTGCATGCCCAGCCCGCTGCAATCCATACCCCACTTTTTGTTGCCATGTCCGGCTTACAAACCCCTAGGCACACGTGGCTGAAAACAATTTGCACGAATATGGGCACTCGATCGGCTGTGGTGGCATTAAGAATCTTACGGTCATCGACGAATACACCCATAGTTGTAGCCACGGCAACATTCCTGAGCTGGGCATGGCTCATTCGTTGTAAAGAATTAAGTGATTCCCAAACCTAGTCGCAGCTACGTTGATGCCATGTAGTCCCTGTGTGGCATATTTGATTCTGGAATTTCAAGTAGCAATGATTGTCTGTTTTTTATTGTATTTATGTATTTATTGGTTTTAGAGGTTTACTGTTGATGAGTATATTTTGTTGCTTGATAAATACGTTGTAATGATTATCGATTACCGCTCTGTTTGGTCTATACACATGGCACTGTGTTTCTTTCGTTTTAAATAACTCTTTTATCCATTGCTGTATGTATTGTCTTTTATGATTATTTTAATCGAAATAAAGACACAATGAAATTAAATGAAATTCCAAAGGGAAACCGTGACTTTTTGGTAGAAAATGAAAATAGCTGGTGTTTCACACTCTTCCCTCTGAGTTATGGCTTAGGGCACAGGGCGTGAGAAAAATCTATCATAGAAGTTCTATCTGCAAGTGATAATAGTGAGCCTTCCCTGAAGTCCAAATCAGTACACACACAAGCATTAGTATCTCATGGCATACTCATTTTTATTATATGTTATTTCCCAAAATATATTAAAAGTAAGAATTATCCCTATAACTATTTATAACCAAATGGGTTAAAAAGTGAACCTCAGATACACCCCAATAGTATTTCTTAACACATTTCTAAACAATTAATCTTCACACTACCAGTGTTAATAATAACTAAATCATAGTCACGTTATTTCAGAATATTCTGCACCAAGTCATGTAACACCTATCACATACCATTATGTCATAAGTCCTGATGTCCCACAATCATGTTTCTGTATCCTTCTAGCAATTGGTCCATCTTTCTTCACCTGCCACAGTATATTTTACTTATATCTTAGACTAAGGAGCCAAGAGGGTTTCATTCATGCTCAGTTCCTATTTTATTTACACAGACCGGTAAACAATATCACTTTTCAGATTTTAGGAAGCATATAGAAGCTACTGCTATTCACCCTCTCCGTTTTCTCAGACACAGAACCTTATTATAACAGACTCACACCTAGTATGAAATGTAAAATACTGCTGAGAGTGGAAAAATCCCTTCTTTTACTATGTTAATGTGAGCAACAGAAACATTTGTGATAATTAAATACAGATGATTTGTAAGTCTGCATAAAGGTGAAAGCCCTACGTTACTTTTGAACAGGTGTGTTCTAACCGAAGATTTCTGTATTGCACCTCAATGCAGTATATTCACAAACAACGGCCATGTTATCATATATCAAGGTCTGTCTCGTATATAACGTCATGTAAGCACATATTAAAAAGCATACCCCACATCACACGATCTTGTGAAAATTTGTCATGTTTGACTATCTAATCTCTATATTGCATGCACATTCACCCTTAACAATGTACTCACTTCTGACTATCCGATGTCTAATGCTGTAACAAGTATTCTGTACAATCTGGGAACTTGGTATTGGGCTTTCAAAATGCAGGATGTAATAATAGGATGCAGTACCTGGGACATTTTTCAGCCACCCAGCACAGAATAATGTGGGTGCAGGCTCATAGATTACTTCGTTCCTTTGAATGCCAGTCCTCAAGAGAAATGCTCAAGTGAATGTTTATCACTTTTGTTCATTTCATTTCCAGGACTGACACACCCCTTCAGTTAAAGGAGCTCTAAATCTGCTTCTGTTCTTTTCAATTATTCACAGGAAATATCCTAAATAAATATCCTTCTACCCACATGTGAGCCAGTCTTTAAAAAGACTAGGGGGCATATTAACATGGGGGGCGATAGGCAATTATCGCTGGTTTAGCAGCCGTTTTCGGCCGCTAAGCGGCGATAATTCTATTGCTATATTAGCAAGCTGTCGCTAACTGATGTTAGGGACAGCTTTTAGGCGATAGCGAGCGGTTTGGGGCCCGCTTTGTATGTCAGCGATACTTATCGCTAATGACATGCAAATTGGGCGTACCCAACCTGTTAGCGACTGAAAGCAGTCGCTAACGTCGCTATCGCCTATTAGCAAGGCGGGCGTAGAGATGGAAATATTCCCGCTATCGCCAAAAACTAAGGCCTGCTCAGACCAGTTCTTAGCCATGTTAATTGCGTGAATATCGCTGTATTCTCAGCGATATTCACGCTATCGCTGGAAAAATTATGGCTTTGGAGATAAACGTTGCTAATAGCACGATATCTCAGCAATAATTTCCGGCAATGCTTAGCGATAAAAAAATCGTTGCTAAGCCTAGTTAGCGATACATATCGCTACTGGTTGGTAATATGCCCCCAGATGTGAAATAACCTAAAGCTTGAAAAGCAGAATCTAAAATGTTTTGGAAAAGCACCTACTAACCCTTTACTTGTCAACTTTAAATGTGATCTATTACTGTTGAATTGGAAGCATGCAAATAGTGAATAAAACCTCAATAATGCTGATGTATAAGCAACTTGTAATAACCTTGGGGCATATTATCAAGAAAGGGCGTTACATTATCGCCGCTTTTATCGGCAGGAAGCTACCGATAAAGCGGCGATAATGGGCTTGATAATATGCTCTATGGAATTCCAATCAAAGCCCATGTTACATGTCTTCACATCTAACAAGGGCTTCGATTGGAATTCATAAAGAAAATTATCAAGCCCATTATAGCCGCTTTATCAGCAGTTTCCTGCCGATAAAAGCAGTGACAATGTAAATCCCTTTCTTGATAATATGCCCCTGTTTTACCCGGGTTGCCCCCTATGATAAATGAGACACATAATAGTTAGTTGCTCATTACAATGTTATATCTTGCCCTAATAGAGTTGCTTGTCGAGTATTAGGAGCAGGTCACATCCACAACATTTAACACATATACTCACAGGGGCATATTATCAAGGGGGTTTATCTCCACTTTTTGGGCTTTAAAAGCCAAGAAAGCAGAGATAAAATTATCTCCCTATTACCTAGCTGTCGCTAACACCAGTTAGCGACAGCTAAAAGGAGATAGCGACCATCTTGGGCCCCACTTTGCATGTCAGTGATATTTATCACTAATGACATGCAAAGTGGCCGTGCCAAGATGTTAGCAACTGAAAACAGTCGCTAACATCGTTATCTCCTATTACCAACTTTTGGAGATATTTGCGCTAAGCGCGAATATCTCCAAAAGCTAACACCTGCCCTGAGCAGTTCTTAGCCATGTTATCCAATGGAAGGTGGATAACATGGCTAAGAGCATTAGCTCTGTAATGCATGAATATCGCTGACTTTTAAGCGATATTCATGCATTGCGGCGATTTTTATCGCATTTGCGATAAACCTTGGTAAGACCAAGGTTTATCTGCGATAAAAATCGCCGCAGCTCAGCGGTACATTTTTGTCTCTAACCAAGCAATAGCGATAATTATCGCTATTGCTTGGTAATATGCCCCACAATTACTATAAAAGTTAACCCTGCTTTTGATATCAGCGTTATTTTGCAAATCATTCTAGGAATGACCAATTACTTATCAATGAAAATACCTCTAAAATGGACTGTTCTGGTGAAACAATCAGTGATTCCTTATATGTGTTGCATGTAGAATTACGTTAGTGCTATCATAATTTGCTTACAAGGAAGTAGCTATTAGCTGTACTTAATACATTCTAATTGGTTTTATAATAAACACTGTAGAGAGTACTGAATTTCCAGTGGAATAGCACAGTAGCATGTCCCGATCTATTACACCAACACATTTCTTTTTATGTAGAACAGCCAAACAACGGCATTGCATTTATTAGCAGAGGAGCGATCCCCTGTCACAGCCACGTGGTTCTGAACGTTTAAAATGTTGTAAATCAAATTCTTATTAAAGAGATCAAATTATACAGCAATTCTCATTTACTTATTGAAATTGTTAAAGTTCAAACCAGAAGGTTAAAAAGGTATTGGTTCCAGGAAACCTTGTGAATCTTCAGTGCCGACAAGATTAAAATGCAAATATATCTTTGTTCAGTTCTTGTTAATCATTGTCATTTTCCAATGTTTCTTTCACTATTTTAAATGGTGATCATCTTAATTCTCACATGGAATTTGTACGCATGTATATGGGGCCACCCTCTCGAAATACATATTGTATGTAATTTGTTCAATAAATGCAATAAAAAAATCTCACATTGAATGTACTATTTTTTCAGGATTCCAAAGTCACTATCTATCATCCATGCCAATTCACAGATCCACTTCGGGGATGTCAGCAGTCTGATGCTGCTCCGTGATGCTGCTCACTCTTGCCCAACTCCTTCTGCTAGGAGGCTAGTTACACGCCATACCCAAGGACACCACAATCTTGAGCTTTGTGGATGCTGTGTATAAGCATGCATATCCTTTTACTTCTTCAAATTAAAATAAAATCATCATCGTGCGCATTTACTTATTAAAAAATGACTCTGAACGGAGTTCTGAATCATTTACTTTAATGACTCGCTCTGTGTCTCTCTTCCTGAAACTTACTATGTCACAGTCTTTCTCTCTTTCTCTCTCTCTCTCACTCTCTATCTCCTTCTCCTTTTCTACCTGCCTCATTCTTCTGATACTTTCCCTTCCTTTCATTCGATTTGAAAAGCTTGATCATTTACAAAGGATGGGCGTAGGGCAGTAACACAAGTCATTTTGCTGCACTGCCCTACGCCAATTCGAAAGGGCAGGATTGAACTGTATGTTGTAAAGGAAAGCGCTGTACAAAATACAGTGCATTCCTGTCCTTTAAGCCAGTGCTCAATTTGCAGCCAAGCACCAAGCACAAAATGCAGCACACATGGAAAGTGGAACAAACGAGGAAAACATTTCTCCTAGTTATGTCTGCTCTGGGAGGCCTACGTTTTTGGCTCAGCCCCAGGTTTACATGATTTTGTAAATTTGAGGCAATGTAAAAATCCATGGGTGTTGAGTGGGAACACCCACAGCAATGCCCATGGAATGCCTCCTTGACGTAGAGTGAGGCCATGCAAAGCCATGCAGGGTGGTTTTGCGTCGTCTGATCGATATGATTGAGAGGCCTGCGTCAGGAGCATCACAAACAAGCAGTTGGCAATGCAACAGGTCTCGCAATTGTGTAAAGCTAGAGCTGTTGCTGTTAAAAATTGCAATGCTTTTTATTTGTGTTTTTGTATGTAGTGGAGTGATGATGTCTGCATAGCGATATTGCCATTCGTATGACCTCGCGGCGCTGGAGAACCAGAACATGGGAAATAGGCTATGAGGGAGGGGAGACAAGAGAAGTATGCTGCCACAACATTTTAAACAGCACTATGTATTTCACAAACAAGACATGGAATCCACAACCTACTGCAGAATCTCAGACTACAACAAACACATGGTAGCCTAAACGAAAGTTAACAAAAAAGCCTGACAGATGGTGCTGGGCACTTGAATGGTCTTTCCCAGTTCAATCCGTTACCGTACAGCTGTTGATTGTTAAATTCAAATACTAAACTGGTACTAATGAGTTTCATCTTTTCCACAACCAGTAATTTCTTTAACAGATATTGTTTTTAGTAAATAGCTCTCCCCACCCCCTGGGCCTTTTATGTGCAAGAAAATGGTGTGCAAATGGCGTCCCAGTTAAAACATAAAGGAGCAGGGCTCACAGGGAGCTCAGGAGAACAAAAGGGAGCACGGGATGGGTGCATGGCGGCAGAGTGACTGGCACAGGAGCTGCGGGTGGTTTGGTGATCTTGAGAGGGGTTGGGGTGAGTGCATGGTGGCAGGGTGACTTGCACAGGACCTGCGGGTGGTTGGGTGTCCGGGGTGGGGTTGGTGTGGTTACATGGTGGTAGGGTATGTGAATAAAACCTAGGCATTCTATAATAACATGGAAGAAAATGGGATCACAATAAGGGAGAACAACCAAGGCACAAATTTGTTGAAAAATTATATTATTTTTAATTTACACATATATAAAAAGGGCAATTCATATCATACAAAATTAACAGAAATCAGTAATACATAATCAATTATATAAAAAATCTAAGCAACTTTAAACAAAGCGATCAGTTTAAAATCAACTAGTGGCATTAATAGGTATCTACGCGCGTTTCGGCGTCAAACAAAATGCCTGCCTTTCATGACCATTCAATGATGTGTTGATGATCTAACTTTACAGAGCGAATTTGCACTGTCTCATTATAGCTATCTCAATCTGCACCAATTAAAAACTAGACAGCCATAGTGCCTTTAATCATGTTCAACGAGATTAGAGCGGTGACAAATACGGATAAGTCTTTCCTCACGTTAATATCTCCTGTTCGTATTATATCTTTCTAGTAATTTTCACATTGATATAATGATAATCTTTGTATTCTCAACAAAGCGGCCGGTTAACGCTCTGTTCAATGGAATCGCGGTATCCTTCAGATCAGGTACCGTGAACTGTAGTTTTTAGGTTAGAGACAAAAAGACTCCAGTTGCTCCATAGACAACTGATAACGATGTAAGTTTAAAATTGGAAATCTTCTGTTAGAGCTGGTCGCTGCTAAGCTGGTTCTAGATGAGCGAGTCGAGATGGGACCCTCAGCGAACCTGGACAGAGGATAGCCGGCAGCGTCCTCTTGGCGGTTAAAAATGATGGCACAGGTAGGGTGACAGGCACAGGAACTGCAGGTGGTTTGGTGTCTCGGGGGGTTGGGGTGCGTGCATGGTGGTAGGGTGACTAGCACAGGAGCTGCAGGTGGTTGGGTATCTGGGGAGGGGGTTGGGTGGGTGCATGGTGGTAGGGTGACTGGCACAGGAGCTGAGGGTGGTTGGGTGCGTGGGGAGGGGTTGGGGTGGGTGCATGGAGGCATGGTGACTTTGTCACGGGAGCTCCTGTGGTTGGGTGTCTGGGGAGGGGTTGGAGTGGGTGCATGGTGGCAGGGTGACTTTGGGTAGGTATAGAAGACTCAAGTACCTCTAATCACAGTCTCACATCCTACAGGAAGACCCATTATTTTCTCACATCATTGCATTCGTCAAATGCTGGCTAGTTGCCGCGAACGAAACAACATAAACATACATACCTGTGATGTTGTCCCAGCCTGAGATCCTCCCCAGACTGAGCCCACAATAATCCCACTTTCGAGCCGTAGCGCACTCTGCTGCTCGCACGCCAGGCACATACTGTAAGCTTTTTAGATCTGCACTCACCGAGCTATGAACACCTGTCAGAGCGAGGGGAGAGGCACCAGGGTTAGCGGCAGCACCTGGGCTGGGTCACCTGGGAAGGGGAGTGTCCTGGTTGTGAGGGCAACTTAGCTGTCCGGGTACACTTGGGGTGAGAATAGAGAGAATCTTGCCTTGCAGGAGGGGGGGACGCATGCAAACTAACCTTTTATGCCCGAGAAATCAAAAGCAGGCTGTAAATTATTGTACTTCGGTACCACAAGCAAACTGCAACTTCCGCCATGGGAGATATTAAAGACCAAGTGAGATGTTATGCATATGGCATCAGTCTACAATCACATGTGACATCACATGCAGATTCCAACATTTCCAGTCTGAGGTAGACACTACAAATAAAGGCGCTCTCCGTGACAGCAATATTTATAATATTTAGAATAAAATTGTGCTACCATTCTGCCTGGTTATAAGCAAATCATATCGAAACACTGAATTAGGAGACTTAGGCACAGAGACACTATAATGTGCTAACAAGCCAACACTACTCTACATAACGCATGCACTGCGCCGGAGCTCAGCTGCATGTCCACTTCGAGTGAAGAGAAAGTGCGCTTGAAAAGACGTGACTGGATTCAAAGCCTAATGGCGGTTATCTCGAAGTGATTTTACACATTATATGGGGCAGGAGTTCTCGCATCCACCGCCGCAGGCACGGCGCTCTCAACCCGTAGGCATGCACATCTCCTGTCCTCCGTATGCGCAGACAGGGACGGAGAGAGGGAGCGAGCGAGCAGGAGTTGTGCTAACGCCCTGAGCTGTTCGCGTGCACATCTCCTATCCTCCGTATGCGAACAACTGTCGTCTCTTGTGCTAACACTATCAGCCGTTCATGTGCACATCTCCTGTCTGCCGTACCCGTGCACATGTCCTGTCCCCCTTCAGCAAAGAAAGCAACAACAATAGATCTTGCAAGGTGAACAGTGCATGCGTTGTGTCGCTAGGCGAGACCTAAAATGTATGCTCTAGTAGTCCAGGCTTCTTGTGTATGAGGACCTGAGTTTCATATGTTGCATGTTTGGTTATAATATACAACCTAGTCGTATTATAAATCACCTCTATGCTAGAATACAGTTACCTTAACCGCTTTGCCGTGGCGCATATTACGCTGCGGTGCGGCGGAATTTGACGCATGCGCAGATCGGACGGCCCCCGGCTCTCCGAGGTGCACGCCCTCCGTGATGTCACGCCAGACAGCCGGTAGCTGTCCTACGCATGGAAAAGGTTATGGCTTTTGACAATCTAAAATCCCCTCAAGATCCGCCCTAGTGTGGACATAAAGATACTACTCGTAAATGCCCTTTGTGAATTACTAAAGTCACAAACTTATACATTTGGTCTAAAGTTAGACCAAATGTCTAAGTTTACCTTTGTGAATCCAGGACATTGTATTAGATGTAATAGACTTTAATGTGATTTATTAACGTCAATGCCTTAAATAGACTTCTCTTGAATTATATCATATTTTACCCTGATGTTTGTAATATGATTTAAACAGCAAACATATCAAGGCTTGGCTTGTGCATGGAATCTACAATCTGAGCCAGACCCTTGGCTAGAGCTCTCCTTCTTAATTTGTTGGCTCACCCACCTCAAAGCTATTCAATGCAGTGGTTGAAGTGTATTAAAAAATGTATGGATACTTCCTTCGGGACGGGGTAAGTAAGCGCAGAGGCTTGGCTAAAAAGAGCAAAACATTCTGTAACTATTTTATTGATCTCTCACCATCAGGTGACTATATATAAAATACTGCACTGAAAAATAAATAAAATTTAAATCAATCAGTGGGAAATGCATTATTTTATGTTTCGAAACCCGCATTGTTAATGCGATCACTACAGATGTATATGTGTGCAACCAGAGGCCCACAGAATTGAATACTGCTTGATGCAACAAAGAAAAGGGACTTGTGTATTTTTAGTGCTAGGAGGTGCCTGAAAGCACTGTACAGTTTAAGTCATCATTTTAAACATGCATTATACACTTTATAATAATAAATTTAGGTTAAAGATAAAACATGCTTCTAAATTAAAGGTTTCAATGCAAAACATTTTTTATAACTGTCCACTAAAAGCATGCACGCCATACCTCAGCTTAAAATACCCTTACAGTACCTCACAAAAAGAAAATGTATTGTCACCAGGAGCCTTCATTTGATTCCATCAAATAATGCCTATGAAGCAGAGTTTACATGTGCCAAGTAATCAATTGCACACATCTGCCTTTCTTTGGGTAAGCAGATACCCTGACAAGAAAGCTAATTTCCTTTTAGCCGTCTGCACCACCCTTCAGAATGCAGCACAGGAGGCTCATTTGTAAATCAACTTTGGAATCTAAATTGTGGAAAGTAACTTTTTTTCGTTTGCTGAGAGGCTTAAATTATGGACAAATGCTGTTTGTTAAGACATTCATCACAGGAAATGGACTTTAGGGCTAATTTACGGACAGTCCATGAAAATTACGGACGGTAGTTCACCCTAGGTAGACTACCACTGACCCATTATGCAAGCATATAACAAATATTGTACAAAGCATGCAATGTAGATCTTGGCGAATGGATATGTTTTGTGAGATACCATCATAATATTCTTTACCAAAATACATCTAAATGTACCTCTTTTAAACAACATCTTCTGAAAATCTGATATAGATCTGGTACTCACAGTCCTCCAGTGACATCCATGAAATAAGTACAGGGGCTGACCCAATATGTGAACTCCTTTGAATATTCAAAGAATCTCTGATACACAGAGTCATAAGAATGCATCTAGTGTTACATCAACATTTCAAGGTCCTCAAGAACTTTATCCAAATCGAACATCTAGATGATCAGGCTGGAAATCATCAAAGAGAACCAGCCTTCCCATTTCACCTCTCTAATCACCCCAAGCTTTAAGTAGCAAACTTGATGCTATCCGGATGATGAACCTGAGATGAACAATACATTATATTGAGGGAAATTAAAGTTGCAAACATTTCTAAGATGTATTCCACTGTCTAGCCCCTAATGTCACCATTCTGAAATAAACTCCTTACTAGCTGGAAACGTAGGCAGTAGCCACTAGGATGACAAAGGAAAAATCAGCAGCCCCCAATGTCCTGTACAAAAATACAGACTAATATCTAACTTGGTGTTCTGAAGCTAAAATATGGATGTAGAAGTACAAAGCAATTCTAGGAATAGCTGAATACAAAACTCTACTGCACAATTTAACAAATTAGCTTTAGACCTTTAAGAGGACCTGAGGCTGTGTTATCAAATATGCTCAAAAGCCTCCTGACTAGTTAAGAAGTAATCAGTGCCAGTGATGCTCCTTGGTAGACCACACATTTTAGCGTGGTTTTCCCCCTGCTTTTTCCCTTCAGACCTCCTGTTTTGCTGACTCAGTTTTGCTGGCCTTAGGTCTCTGCACCCTTTACTACAGTTGACCAGTGCTCTCTCCTTAAAACATGGTAAAATAGGTTTATACCCAATTGGCATATTTAATTTACATGTAAGTCCCTACTAAGCTAGCACTACCCATGCCCAGAGCCTGTAAATGCTACTAGTGGGACTGCTAAATAACGGTGATTGATCAAGCCCTGATCTTTGGACTGGGTAAGAGTGGTCTGCTTAATTCAGACACTCTGTTCATCACCACCCCCTTTTCTGAATCGTTTTTGGCCACTATAGGTGTGGCAGGGTATACTCAGACATGAGTCCCTTGCTCACTGCTCCATCAGGATTCAAGCAAGCCGGGCCGACGACGGCTGAAATGCCAGAAACCGGTCCCCGGAAGCTTGTCTCCTCTCTGGTGAAGAATTGGCTTGGTAGTTTGGTCTGCCCTGTTCCCATGAATCACTGGGCCAGGGACAGACTGATTTGCATATAGCCAGGTTCTGAGCTGGGATGGGGCAGTGAGCTAAATAACGGTGATGGATCAAGCCCTGATCTTTGGACTGGGTAAGAGTGGTCTGCCTAATTCAGACACTCTGTTCATCACCACCCCCTTTTTTTAATCGTTTTTGGCCACTATAGGTGTGGCAGGGTATACTCAGACATGAGTACCTTGCTCACTGCTCCATCAGGATTCAAGCAAGCCGGGCCGACGACGGCTGAAATGCCAGAAACCGGTCCCCGGAAGCTTGTCTCCTTTCTGGTGAAGAATTGGCTTGGTAGTTTGGTCTGCCCTGTTCCCATGATGCACTGGGCCAGGGACAGACTGATTTGCATATAGCCAGGTTCTGAGCTGGGATGGGGCAGTGAGCTAAATAACGGTGATGGATCAAGCCCTGATCTTTGGACTGGGTAAGAGTGGTCTGCTTAATTCAGACACTCGGTTCATCACCACCCCCTTTTCTGAATCACTAGTGGGACTGCAGCACTGATTGTGCCACCCACTTAGCCCTTTAAACATTTCTTAGTCAGGCTATCGTAGCCTGTGTGTGCAGTTTTAAACTACCACCTGGCAGAATAAAAACTTTTGCCAGGTCCAAACCTTCCTTTTTAATACATATTAGTCACACGTGGGGTAAGCCCTTGACAGCCCAGAGGGCAGGGTGCAATTTATGTAAAAAGTAAGACATGCACTTTTAAGTTTTACATGTCCTGGGAGTGAAAAATCCTAAATTTGTTATTCGCTACTGCAAGGCTGAACTTTCCCACAGGATATCATTGGAGTTACCTTATTAAATTTAATAGGCTGTCATTTCCAAAGCGGAACAGGTACCCAGTTCATGTTTGATGTCTTTGGAATTGTAATGAAAAATCCTAACTCATGACAAAGTCAGATTTTAATTTAGAATTCTGAAAATGCCAATGTTAGAAAGTTGGCATTTTCCAGCCTTAGTCATTTAGTGTCTGCATTCTGTCTCCATGACGCATGACTGGGTGTAGTTAATAGTTAGTCTTTGTGTATTCCTCCTTTACAGATACACATAATGGGGATCTTAGGTGTGCATAGAGGGGACATCAATGGCAGAATGAGATGGAGGAGCTGAACTCGGCCCCACTTACACCTGAATAGGCTGTGTCTTGCCTCAACAGGAAGGGTTGCATACCCCATTTAGTTAATCTGGAGGCAGGGCCAGTAAGACAGGACACCTGTGCACTGAAAAGGCTTGACTTTGGAAGCTTCACCCCACTTCAAAGGCACAAGTGGGTAAAAAACGGTGACCTCAGACACCAACTCTTCAGTAAATTTCATAATCTGTGGATACTCTGCCAGGAAGAAGGACTGTTGTGCTGCTGAAAAGACTTTTACTCTGCTGAACTGCTGTTCTGAAGGACTGCTACGCTGCTGTGCTGGACTTCTGCCTGCTGCCCTCTTGCCTGAATGAGAAGGATTGTACCTGCATTTCTTGAACCCAGTACCCCAGAGTGGCTCCAAGGGCTAGTTCACTGGCTCCAGACGGAAGCCTCAGGGATAGAAGGCTCCAACAACCTTGATTCCAGCAACTGGAGTCTGCCATCCCTGAGTCAACCCTGCAAAGTGAGGCCCCTCCAGTCCTGGACCCTTGGAAGTGGGCCTAATTTGCTCTGCCAACCTCTGTTGACCCATCTCAACTGCTGCTCAGTGCAACCCCTAGCAGACCCAAAGCATTCTGCTGCATGGGATTGGACTCATTGCAAAGAACCCCATTGCCTTTGCAGGCAGTTCAAAAATGCCTCTGTACAACGCATGCTGGGTGCAGTCCCTTGTATCACACTTCGACTGCAGCCTCAATTACAAACTGCACATTGCAGCCTTGCAGCTCTTCGAAACCTATGCATGACTTTGACTGCTCGACACTTCCTCTATTCCAGACTTCGCATTGCAAGCCCCCATCATTGGGATCCTAGGCTACAAAGCAGGACCATGCATCGCAGCCTTGCAGCATCACGGAACTGATGCATCTCTTCGGCTGTGTAACACATCTCTGACACAGATTCTTGCAACACAAGAGCCAGGATATGAGGTACTTTGTTTAGTGGGCTCAACTGGGTACCTGTACCAGCCTGTGCTCCATCACAACAAGCGTGAACTTGTGACTTCTTTCCAGTCAGATGCAGCCAGATATCCACAGTTAACGCTTTGTGGTTTTTGGTACTATATTCACTAAAATCTTTTAACTTACATATCTCCAGTTTTACTGATTGGATGTTTTTGTTTTGGCTTTGATTAATTTATTAAAAATAACTTTTAACAGGTCACAGCACCTAAGTGTGTTTTGATATTAGAGACTCACAAAAAACGAAAAGTCACCATATATGTCACCATGCTTTTCTTTACACAGGTGACATATGAACGCGCATTGGGAAGCGTGCAGGAAGTATGTACGTGCTCTCATTTTATCTTGCAGGCTCACGATTAAGAAATACTGATAGGGCTGTAACTGTAATTTAATCCCATACCACATAGGTATTACATTTTCATTTTTTTACTTGAATATACACCTAGCACACATTGATGGCAACGTAAGTGAGTGACAGAGGGATCTGACCCCGTCCTAACGAAGAGGCAGGCAGCCTCGAAACATGTTGACATCACCAGGAGAAATAGCTCATTGTTAAGCTTAGGTTTCTCCGCCACACTAATTTTTAAGGATACCAGCCTATGACCAATATAGAATTTGTGTTTTCATAAGGCCAGGTATTATTTTAATCTCACTTTTCCAATTACCCCTGACCCTACTTACATTCACTCAAATACACCTCACATAGCACTTACATTATCTAAGTGCTCCAGCGTAGTCGCTAGTCGTAGCACGCCCCTAAACACAGTGCAGCAGCCAAAAAATGCTGCACTACGTTGCGTGACAGGGAGGGAGAAAGAGAGCACCATATGTACAGAGATATGGCTCTCTCCTCCCCTCTCCCTAGCACCAATTCTGATTTCAGCTGCCGTGCTCCAGGCACAAACCTTAGTGCCATAGAGGTAGGCTGCATGCCTGAGTCTACCATAGGTTTTGTACAGGAAGGGAACACTTCCTGCACAAAATACTATGGCTGGACAAGTTTGAACACGTTTCCTACTTTCTATGTGTGTTGCACAGTGCAGCAGTGCAGAAATGAAAGGAGAAATAACGTTTCTCCTTCTAAATGGTATTACCTTGACGCATTACAGAAAATATTCTATGGAGCTATACCTACCAATAGGCCCCAAAATCTGTCTTATCAAATAATCAGTCAGTTGGCAGTGAAGAAAAGTCAATAGTTTATTAAACCAATAATACTCTATAGAGGAGCCTCCCTAACGTCACCCAGCCAGTGCGCAGAGAAGACTGCCAATTCACACTCAATACATGGCATATACACTTTCATTGCGTTACATGAGATCACCGTACATGGAAAAACTGATTGGCACAGTGGTTTAAAGGAAAAACCATAAATGACATACAAAGCTTGTTTAGAAGTCTGCCTCTGCTATTATTGGGGAGGGTCAGGAGGGGTGACTCCCTTTCGTCTCGGTGCCTGGGAGCACAGGCACGGTGCCTCCAGGAATGTGCTCATCACCTATGAGGCCAGATGCGGCCTTGGGCCTTAGAACAAGAAAGAATAGTATGAATTTAGCTGTCTGCTGTAACTCAACTTAACTGGGGCCTACTCGACTGCTGGAGGATAACGCGTGACGCTGTCTGAGTCTAATACATGTACAACAAAATGGCGTCTGCTTCGTTCTCAGCTCGAGTACAGAAGCATACAACACAAAAACAGGAAAAGGTGTTCCTATATTGTAGTAACTAATTATTCCAAACTAGGATAATGGTAATAGAATATCTATTTATGGATAGATACATCGTGCTAACAAAAGATTACGATAAGTGCAAAAAATCGATTTTATCCCTCAACCTTTTGGTGATGAACGCTGTCTACTATTATTTGTAGATAGAGTTTTCCGTTAAAAGGCATGGGTGGTTGCATGGGAACAGTCAACCATGTATCACCCATGTAACACCCACATGGTGCTAATCAATGCAAAGCAGTGCTATGCATTACATTTAGGGTACTTTCCAGTGTAAAACAAGTTTTGTGCTGGAAAGTAAATTAGGAAAAAAACATTTTGTGCTGGTAAGCATCACTTTTATGATGCTAACCCAGCACAAAATATTTGTAAAGCTACCCTTTGGAATGTGTGACATGTGTATGTCTCCTTGTGTTCATGGTACATTACACAGTTTCATGTAGCATTTCCGTATATGTGCAATTGATAGATGTGCGGCATGGGCCCATGTTGGTCAACGGGTCTGAGGACATGATAGTGAACATTTGAGGGCTACTTCTAGTTGCCAAGATGTAGGTGTGCACATGGCCGTTGGGACTGAGACATGAACACAAAGACCATTTGTTTGCCAGTTGAACATTCGTGATATGGTAGTTATAGCTCCATCGCTGTACATGTGATTCAGCTGAAGAACTGTTGGACAATGTGTTTGCATTGCCTATTGCCAGCCACTGAATTTTGGATGTCTTCATCATGGTCCTTCTCCCTCTACTCCATTGGGTCCTACTGTTGCTGGTCCCTATCCCACCGGATATTCATCTGCAGACATATATTGTGCAGAATGGCACAGACAAGTATGATCTTGCACATCATTGGGGGCGAGTACAACAATCTCCCCCTGAGATGTCGTGGCATCAGAACCTGGCATTGAGCAGACCAAAAGTTCACTTAACAGTATTGTGAGTCTTGCAGAGTGCCTGGTTGTAGTTCCTCTCCGGCTCGGTCTCTGAATGTTCATATGGGGTCATGAGCCATAGCTGGAAACCATATCATTGGTCAGCTGAAATAAGAGAAGATACAACAACTGTCAATGCTTTGGGTAACTGTAACAGTTTCATTCTGGTCCATGTGTGTAATGTGCAGTTAAATGGTCATACATATTTCTAATGGTTTTTCACAATATGTGTTACTCATAGAGTTGGTCAAAGGTGTACACATGTCTCCTCCCTTACTCTATGTAATGGCAAATGCTGAGCATGAGTTGAGACATATTATACTTATACCTCGTGACTTCCATTTTGATCCTGCAACTTTCTCTGATGGGTATTTGGAGATGGTCGAGGCAACTTTATGTTATGTGCTTCCACTACATGTGTTAAGTGACAGATTGGAGATCTGATAATTGGCTAGTTGATCTTTGCAAGATAGATTGTGACCTGACTGACATGGTTTCCACTGAGACAGACATATGTCCATGTGTAGGAGAGTAGGGTCTGCTATCCTATGGTCACCCCAATTTTTGCTTTTTGCTTCACTGGTTTTCGACTTACTGAGGCTGTGGGCCTGCTAATCAGACCCCCAGCCTGCTGTTCTCTCTCTAAATTTATAATACATGTGCTATAGGTACATACCACAATTGGAAATGGACTCCTTGTCAGCCCCTGTACCATGCACTATAGGTGCTCAGGGCATAGGTGCCACCAAGGCCTACCAGGGGCTGAAGCATAGCTTTTGCCACCCCTGGCTGGTTCTTAAATTGACACAACTGGCTGATCACTCAGCTGGGGCAAGTGGGTGTAATCACCCCTTGCTTAGATATAGTATACCTATATCTAAACCTATATCTGGACACATATATAGCCTGTAAGCCACTCCTATGGAAGGCCTCATCAATCCTGGAGGCAGAGTGCGTGGTTTTATGTGAGATGGAGCTCTGGCATGAGCTGAGCCTGTCTGCAGCTGTCGGGAACAACTCCCTAAGCTGATCCGGGATAATGCCATACCATATACTCTTAAGCGCCTTATAATCCTCGCGGTTATATAGCAACTTTGGTTTGGCTTTATCAAAACATGTTGTGTAAGGTGTCATACGAATTGGAATACTACCCCCTCGCCAGTTCTGGCGACGGGGGTAGCATTCCACCCTTCTAGAGGGATAAGACATGTTACTTTACTGAAACGCGGTTGATTTAAAATGAGCCTCAGATCCACAAAATGGATGCCTCTGCCACAGACACGGGTCTGGCCTCCTGCTGCTGACCGAAACTCAGCAAATGGTGGCCTGGACAAAGGGTTTCCTGTCGAAGGGCGGTGTTAAACCACCCCAGACAGGAGATAGTGGATTGTAGCAGGGAGGTTTCAAAGAAACCAGACACTGCCTGGGGAGCACAAGGCTGCCCCTTGCATAATCCGGCCAAACCGGTTCTGGGGCATCCCAGCCCCAGTCCCAGCGCGGCCTGGATCAAAGGAAAGGGGTGTAACCACCCCCTTCCTGGGTCCCACCCATAGGAGGGGACCTAGCAGGATGTCCAGCCCACCAGATTCGAATAAGAGTGGGAGCAGTGCCAATGCAACTCAGATCATCCTGAAGAAACATAAGAAACGAATTCTGGACCCTTCGACATTCTATTCAACATAGAAGACGGAAGAATCTCCCTTGTGGTCAAGGAGTGACCACCCTGTGCAAACAGGCACCATCCAGCCCTCAACCCTTGCTTTGTTGCAGTTCCCGCCGGAACTCGAGCAACAGAGATCGACGAGATCAAGCTTGCCTGCCTTCTCCCAGCCCGATCCACAGTCCCTGCAGAGCTGAGACCAGTGGAGGCGACCGGAAGCGTGGGGCACGCCATCTTGAAAAGGCCACGAGACGCTGACCGTGCAGCCCACAAGTGACCCTCGAAGCTGTACACCGGGGTTTGAGAAGCCCCCACCCCGAGCTACACTTGCACCAAAGCTACCCCCTCCACACTCGACGAGTGCTGCGTGGGGCCCTTCTGCTTGTGTTGGCTCGGCGCGTTGGCCCGGTCACTTGCCAGCTGGCTTGTGGCCCCTGTGCCGACGAAAACTTGAATACGACTTGCTTTTCTGGTTGCTCCAGATCTGCACCAGCTCCTGTGAAAAGGAGCCCCCACTCTGACCCTCCTGGTTCGAGTGAGAAGCAATCTCCCGGTTCCGCGTGGATTGCTTTTGCCAAGTGCCGTTTGCTGCAATCTTGAAGCCGACGGTGCTGACGGCGAGAGCCTACGTGGGACAGATCGTGACCTGCTCCTGGACGTCGCAGATGCCCCAGAGCCCACGTGACAGCGGAGAGAAGCCTCTCGCCAACCACCTGATTGCGCCCGACATTGCCTGGTTCCGTCCTGGTTCCACCCTGGTCACTGCTGAGTGACCCAGACTCTGTCCCCTCTGCTTTCAGGTACTTTTCGACTTCAATCCACCCTTGGATCACACCGGACACTTCTGCTTCACATCGCCTGCAGCTTCTACAGCTCCAAGCACCAAGAGCCTGCGTGTCAAAACCCGACGCCACTTCGACCCTGTGCACCCACGGCCTGTGGGTGAGGTAACATTGCAACGCCGGTGTTCCCACACTGGTACACACCTCTAGGGTCTGTGTCTAAAGTTTTGTTCCTCTAGGTTCAGCGGAAGTATCTTTTAACTCACTTTGTGTAACTTTTATGCACCATTGACATTGCATTGGTGCAAGCCGCACTTTCCGTGCTGCACCCGAGTTCCGTGGGCTACTCCTGACTTCAGCATTGCTAGTCCTGACTGCTCCCAGCGATTCTCTAGGCCCTAGGCCTAACCACTGTTCGATTGGTATCTCTTATACCACTTTCTTAGTATATGGTTTGAGTGGCCACCGGCCCTCATCCAAAATTGTGCAACTTTGTATGTTATACTGTGCTTTTGATTTAACGCTTGTGCCCCTTTCCTCATAAAGAGTACTGGGAGTAATTTAGAAATAAATACATATATTTTTATAATATATACTTGTGTGGTGTCCTTTCATTTGATTACAGGATTGTATGTGGTAAAACAGCTCGCTTAACACGACCTCTTAAGTTAAGCCTTTAAGGCTGCTTAGTCCATGCTACCTCTAGGATAGCTTGTCTAACAAGGTTGACTTACAACCAGACATCTTTGGGGTTTGTTTGGACTGATACCAAGTGGTTCCAGAATTGGAAACACTACATATCAGGCCAACTTCTCACATTGGTGTGCAGCGGTGCGGATTTGAGCTTGCTGTTTGTTTTACCATTCCAATCTTTATATCAAATTGAAAGATCACATCAAGTACCTTAGGTACATATAAATCAAAAGCTTAGCATATTAAGTTCTACTGAACTTAGTAGTTGTAGATTAAAGGGATTAGCACACCCTGACTACAACTCACTAGCAAGGTACAGTAGGAAAACACTTAGTGTAGGTAAGTGCACCACTTACACCTCACTAGCAGTCATGTCTGTACAGGTGGAGCCTCAGGCTCCGCTCCTGTAGCAGTTGACCCTACCAAGGCAACTTCCAGATATGACAACCTTAGCCACAAAGACTTGAGTGCCTTGTGCACAGCAAGGAGGCTAAAAAAAGGGCAGAGGCCCTACCATTCCTTCCCTGATAGCTATCCTGGAAAAGGATGACTTAGATAAGGTGAGTCAGGCTCCCTTAGAGTCAGGTGAGGGGATAAACTCCCCTGAGAATGAGGATCTTCCTGAAGATGAAGAAGAGGAGGAGGAAGAGGAAGAGGAAAGCTCAGATGTAGATGAGCCTGAAGATCAGGATCAGAGGGTGACCCAGGTACAGGTTGCCAGGCTTAACCAGGCCAACCTAGACCTACATGAGAATGGAGAGGGCCAGCACCTCCCCAGATCTCATTACTTAATTCTCCCAGGCAACAGGAGGATGAGATCTCCATCAGGGGACTCTCATGTTTCTAGTGCCTCAAGAGAATCTCAAAGAGGGATGACTCCCTCCCAGAGGAAAGAGCATAGGGCCAGAATGAGGGCTGTCCAACTCCAGATAGAGAGGGAAGAGGTAGCCTTGGCTCAAGCTAAACTTGCTTTAGAAAGAGAAAGAAAATTGTGTGGCTTAGATGCCACTGGTGGCAGCAAAGTTCCTAAAGAAAAAGACAGGGCCTATGATAATAGAAACCTGACATAAATTGTGCCCCCCTACAAGGAAGGGGATGACATCCACAAATGGATGACTGCTCTTGAGAGGGCCTGCATGGTACAGCAGGTCCCTGAGGATCAGTGGGCAGCAATTTTATGGTACTCCTTTTCTGAGAAAGGGAGGGACAGGCTCCTCACTGTTAGACCTGAGGATGCCAAAAACTACTCTGTCCTGAAGAGTGCTCTTATTGAAGGGTTTGGCCTAACCACTGAGCAATACAGGTTGTTGTTCAGAGACACCCAAAAAGCACAGACTCAGGACTGGACTGATTTTGTTGATTGTGCCACTAAGGCTCTGGAGGGTTGGCTGCAGGGAAGTAAAGTTTCAGACTATACAGGATTGTACAATCTTATGATGAGAGAACAGATCCTTAATAACTGTCAGAACCAGCTGTTGCATCAATACCTTGTTGACTCTGATTTGACCTCTCCCCAAGAATTGGGAAAGAAGGCAGACAAATGGGTCAGAACAAGGATTAAGCAGAAAAACCAGAACCAAGGTGACCAGAAGAAAACAGACCAGAAGGGTGGGAATCAGAAAGATAAAGAAAAAGACCAGAAGTCTTCAGGCCCCCAAACTAGCAATAAGGAGGGGGGTTCCCAAAATGGAAACAAGAAAAAGAAGAATGATGGCCCAAAGAAACCTTGGTGTAATACCTGCAAATCAGTTTCACACTGGGGCTGTGAATGCACTAAGAAAAATCCAGTTCCTACCACTGCAGCTCCTAAAGCAACTGCACCCCCTAGTACAGTCAGCAGTGGTAGTGCACAACCTAAGGGGATAGTAGGGTTAACCTTGGGTACTGAGGTGGAATCTGGCCTAGTCAGAATCCCCACACAGGCAGTTCTCCTATATGATGTGGACTTATCTTTGACCACTGCAGTGACCCCCAGTAACCTGGGCAAATATAGGCAGACTCCCTTAATCAATGAGAAACTGGCTCAGGCCTACAGGGACACTTCTGCCAGTGTCACTATGGTGACACCTGACTTTGTGGACCCTGGACAGATTGTACTAGGTGAAAGTTACCTAGTGACCAATGCAAGCAACTCCACTACTTCCCATAGTGTGGCTGTTGTGAACTTCTCCTGGGGAGGGGTAGATGGCCTAAAGAAAGTTGTTGTGAGTGCAGACCTCCCAGTAGACTGTCTGTTAGGCAATGATCTTGAAAGCTCAGTTTGGTCAGAAGTGGAGTACAGGACTCATGCAGAAATGCTAGGGATTTCAGCTCATGTCCTTGCAGTGACAAGGTCTCAGGCTAAGAAGTGCCTTCCTGAACCAGTGGTGGATCTTGAAACAATAGACCAACCACAACCCAAGAGAAGGAGCAAGAGGGTTAAGGCTGTGCCTTCCCACTTGCCCCAGGTTGAGGATCAAGTTTCACAGGAAACTGATTCTGCAGTCCAAGAGGAGACTGTCTCAGAGGAGCTTGAACCTGACCAGGTTGAGTTTTTGGGGACAGGGGGACCCTCAAGGGCAGACCTGGGGCAGGCCCAATTAGATTGCCCTTCACTTGAACCCCTCAGACAGCAAGCTGCTGCTGAGGCTGCAGGGAATGCTCAAGGTACCCATAGAGTTTATTGGGATGAAGGACTCCTTTATTCAGAGGCTAGAGACCCCAAGCCTGGCACAACCAGGAGGTTGGTTATACCTTTGAAGTTTAGGGGTTTCCTTCTTACCTTGGCCCATGATATTCCCTTTGCAGGACACTTAGGCCAGAATAAGACTTGGGACAGGCTTGTTCCACACTTTCACTGACCTCACATGTCAGAAAATGTCAAGGAGTTTTGTCGCTCCTGTGTCCCTTGCCAAGCCAGTGGTAAGTCAGGTGGCACAACAAAGGCCCCCCTGATACCACTACCTGTGGTGGGGGTACCCTTTGAAAGAGTTGGAATAGACATTGTGGGTCCCATGGATCCTCAAACAGCATCTGGGCACAGATTTATACTGGTGGTAGTGGATCATGCCACCAGGTACCCAGAGGCAATTCCCCTGAGGACCACCACAGCACCTGTGGTGGCAAAAGCCCTCATTGCAGTTTTCTCAAGGGTGGGCTTTCCAAAGGAGGTTCTTTCAGACAGAGGTACCAACTTTATGTCTGGATACTTAAAAGCAATGTGGAAAGAGTGTGGAATAAACTATAAGTTTACCACACCCTACCATCCATAGTGCAATGGGCTTGTTGAAAGGTTCAACAAGACCCTGAAGGGAATGATAAAAGGGTTACCAGAGAAGCTCAGGCGGAAATGGGACATCCTTTTACCCTGCTTGCTCTTTGCTTACAGAGAGGTCCCACAGAAGGGGGTTGGCTACAGCCCTTTTGAACTTTTGTTTGGCCACCCTGTGAGGGGTCCATTGAGTTTGGTGAAGGAAGGATGTGAGTTACCTCTCAAAAAGCCTAAGCTAGACATTGTGGACTATGTACTTGGTCTCCGCTCCAGGATGGCTGAATACATGGAGAGAGCATCCAAAAACCTTGAGGCTAGTCAAGAATTACAGAAAGCTTGGCATGACCAAAAGGCTGTTCTGGTTGAGTTCCAGCCAGGGCAGAAGGTGTGGGTGTTGGACCCAGTGGGGCCAGCAGCTCTCCAGGACAAATGGACTGGACCCTACCCTATCATTGAGAAAAAGGGAGAAGTCACCTATGTGGTTGACTTTGGCACCCCTAGGAGCCCCCACAGGGTGCTCCATGTAAACCGTTTGAAAGCATTTGTTGACAGGGAGGACATGAGTCTCATCATGGCCACAGATGGGGAACAGGAGGAAGAGAGTGACCCTCTCCCAGACCTGCTTTCCCAGAACCCTGATGATGGTTCAGTTGATGGAGTAGCCTTGGCAGGCAGCCTCACTGAGCAGCAACAGGTGGACTGCAGACAGGTGTTGCAGGCCCACAGACATATGTTTTCACTTACACCCAGCCAGACTAATTGGTGCACCCATGAGGTGGACACTGGTGACAGTCTGCCTGTGAAGAATAAGATCTACAGGCAACCTGACCATGTCAGGGATTGTATAAAGGCTGAGGTGCAAAAGATGTTGGAGCTTGGAGTGATTGAGCCATCAGAGAGCCCATGGGCTAGCCCAGTGGTCCTTGTGCCAAAACCTCATACCAAGGATGGGAAGAGAGAAATGAGGTTTTGTGTGGACTACAGAGGTCTCAATGCTGTCACTAGGACAGATGCCCATCCCATTCCAAGAGCAGATGAGCTCATTGATAAATTGGCTTCTGCCAAGTTTCTGAGCACATTTGATTTGACAGCTGGCTACTAGCAAATCAGACTAGCTGAAGAGTCAAAAGCCAAAACAGCATTCTCTACCCCTAGTGGGCATTATCAATTTGTGGTGATGCCCTTTGGTTTGAAGAATGCACCTGACACCTTCCAAAGGTTGGTAAATCAAGTCCTTGCTGGGTTGGATGACTTTTGTGCAGCATATCTAGATGATATTGCTGTCTTTAGCTCCACCTGGGAGGATCACCTGATCCACCTGAAGAAGGTTCTGGAGGCCCTGCAAAAGGCAGGCCTGACTATCAAGGCTACCAAGTGCCAGATAGGGCAGAGCAAGGTTGTGTACTTGGGCCACCTAGTAGGTGGGGGTCAAGTTCAGCCACTGGAGAGCAAGATCCAGACCATACAGGACTGGGCTCCTCCAACTACCCAGACACAAGTCAGAGCCTTCTTGGGCCTGACTGGGTATTACAGAAAATTTGTAAAGAAATATGGGTCCATTGTGACACCATTGAATGACTTGACATCCAAGAAGATGCCCAAAAAGGTTCAGTGGACAGTTAGCTGTCAAAAGGCATTTGAGGACCTGAAGAAGGCCATGTGCTCTGCACCTATCCTGAAGAGTCCTGACTACTCCAAACAGTTCATTGTACAGACAGATGCTTCTGAGTTGGGGGTGGGAGCTGTGCTTTCACAACTTAATCAAGATGGTCAAGACCAGCCCATTGCTTTTATTAGCAGAAGGCTGACCCCCAGGGAGAAACGTTGGTCAGCTATTGAGAGGAAGGCCTTTGCTGTGGTTTGGGCCCTGAAGAAGTTGAGGCCATACTTGTTTGGTACTCACTTCCTAATTCAGACAGACCATAAGCCCCTCTTGTGGCTAAATCAGATGAAGGGTGAAAATCCCAAACTGCTCAGGTGGTCCATTTCCCTACAGGGGATGGACTTTACAGTGGAGCACCGCCCAGGGACTGACCATGGTAATGCAGATGGTCTCTCCAGGTACTTCCACTTAGAACATGAAGACTTATCTGGTCAAGGTTAAGTTTAATGTCCCTGCGTTTGGGGGGGGGGGGTGTGTAGGAGAGTAGGGTCTGCTATCCTATGGTCACCCCAATTTTTGCTTTTTGCTTCACTGGTTTTCGACTTACTGAGGCTGTGGGCCTGCTAATCAGACCCCCAGCCTGCTGTTCTCTCTCTAAATTTATAATACATGTGCTATAGGTACATACCACAATTGGAAATGGACTCCTTGTCAGCCCCTGTACCATGCACTATAGGTGCTCAGGGCATAGGTGCCACCAAGGCCTACCAGGGGCTGAAGCATAGCTTTTGCCACCCCTGGCTGGTTCTTAAATTGACACAACTGGCTGATCACTCAGCTGGGGCAAGTGGGTGTAATCACCCCTTGCTTAGATATAGTATACCTATATCTAAACCTATATCTGGACACATATATAGCCTGTAAGCCACTCCTATGGAAGGCCTCATCAATCCTGGAGGCAGAGTGCGTGGTTTTATGTGAGATGGAGCTCTGGCATGAGCTGAGCCTGTCTGCAGCTGTCGGGAACAACTCCCTAAGCTGATCCGGGATAATGCCATACCATATACTCTTAAGCGCCTTATAATCCTCGCGGTTATATAGCAACTTTGGTTTGGCTTTATCAAAACATGTCGTGTAAGGTGTCATACGAATTGGAATACTACCCACTCGCCAGTTCTGGCGACGGGGGTAGCATTCCACCCTTCTGGAGGGATAAGACATGTTACTTTACTGAAACGCGGTTGATTTAAAATGAGCCTCAGATCCACAAAATGGATGCCTCTGCCACAGACACGGGTCTGGCCTCCTGCTGCTGACCGAAACTCAGCAAATGGTGGCCTGGACAAAGGGTTTCCTGTCGAAGGGCGGTGTTAAACCACCCCAGACAGGAGATAGTGGATTGTAGCAGGGAGGTTTCAAAGAAACCAGACACTGCCTGGGGAGCACAAGGCTGCCCCTTGCATAATCCGGCCAAACCGGTTCTGGGGCATCCCAGCCCCAGTCCCAGCGCGGCCTGGATCAAAGGAAAGGGGTGTAACCACCCCCTTCCTGGGTCCCACCCATAGGGGGGGACCTAGCAGGATGTCCAGCCCACCAGATTCGAATAAGAGTGGGAGCAGTGCCAATGCAACTCAGATCATCCTGAAGAAACATAAGAAACGAATTCTGGACCCTTTGACATTCTATTCAACATAGAAGACGGAAGAATCTCCCTTGTGGTCAAGGAGTGACCACCCTGTGCAAACAGGCACCATCCAGCCCTCGACCCTTGCTTTGTTGCAGTTCTTGCCGGAACTCGAGCGACAGAGATCGACGAGATCAAGCTTGCCTGCCTTCTCTCAGCCCGATCCACAGTCCCTGCAGAGCTGAGACCAGTGGAGGCGACCGGAAGCGTGGGGCACGCCATCTTGAAAAGGCCACGAGACGCTGACCGTGCAGCCCACAAGTGACCCTCGAAGCTGTACACCGGGGTTTGAGAAGCCCCTACCCCGAGCTACACTTGCACCAGAGCTACCCCCTCCACACTCGACGAGTGCTGCGTGGGGCCCTTCTGCTTGTGTTGGCTCGACGCGTTGGCCCGGTCACTTGCCAGCTGGCTTGTGGCCCCTGTGCCGACGAAAACTTGAATACGACTTACTTTTCTGGTTGCTCCAGATCTGCACCAGCTCCTGTGAAAAGGAGCCCCCACTCTGACCCTCCTGGTTTGAGTGAGAAGCAATCTCCCGGTTCCGCATGGATTGCTTTTGCCAAGTGCTGTTTGCTGCAATCTTGAAGCCGACGGTGCTGACGGCGAGAGCCTACGTGGGACAGATCGTGACCTGCTCCTGGACATCGCAGATGCCCCAGAGCCCACGTGACAGCGGAGAGAAGCCTCTCGACAACCACCTGATTGCGCCCGACATTGCCTGGTTCCGTCCTGGTTCCACCCTGGTCACTGCTGAGTGACCCAGACTCTGTCCCCTCTGCTTTCAGGTACTTTTCGACTTCGATCCACCCTTGGATCACACCGGACACTTCTGCTTCACATCGCCTGCAGCTTCTACAGCTCCAAGCACCAAGAGCCTGCGTGTCAAAACCCGACGCCACTTCGACCCTGTGCACCCACGGCCTGTGGGTGAGGAACATTGCAACACCGGTGTTCCCACACTGGTACACACCTCTAGGGTCTGTGTCTAAAGTTTTGTTCCTCTAGGTTCAGCGGAAGTATCTTTTAACTCACTTTGTGTAACTTTTACGCACCATTGACATTGCATTGGTGCAAGCCGCACTTTCCGTGCTGCACCCGAGTTCCGTGGGCTACTCCCGACTTCAGCATTGCTAGTCCTGACTGCTCCCAGCGATTCTCTAGGCCCTAGGCCTAACCACTGTTCGATTGGTATCTCTTATACCACTTTCTTAGTATATGGTTTGAGTGGCCACCGGCCCTCATCCAAAATTGTGCAACTTTGTATGTTATACTGTGCTTTTGATTTAACGCTTGTGCCCCTTTCCTCATAAAGAGTACTGGGGAGTAATTTAGAAATAAATACATATATTTTTATAATATATACTTGTGTGGTGTCCTTTCATTTGATTACAGGATTGTATGTGGTAAAACAGCTCGCTTAACACGACCTCTTAAGTTAAGCCTTTAAGGCTGCTTAGTCCATGCTACCTCTAGGATAGCTTGTCTAACAAGGTTGACTTACAACCAGACATCTTTGGGGTTTGTTTGGACTGATACCAAGTGGTTCCAGAATTGGAAACACTACATATCAGGCCAACTTCTCACACCATGGTAATGCACAGCTGTCGTTGGTGGCCTACAACACATTGGCACAGGCATTTCATGGTACACTTACTTGCCCATGTGATGTTGGGTGATACATGTGGTGTCGTTCCCACATTACATGGATTTTCAACTATTCATAGTCTGCCTTCCACTATATTTTTGGGCATAATAGTTAACATGTTGCACTTTGCTTCACACATATGTATTGCAATATGGGCCATGCTCATTGGAGACAGACTGATGTTGTCATTAAGAGCTGTGTACCACATGGGTTGCCACAATCCATTTTCTGTTCACATATATGTACATGAAAAGAAGTTGTAGGGGATTGTTTAAGTATTTGCTTTATATTTATTCTCATAGGTGTGGGAGATTATGTTGAGATTAGTGTCCTGAGTACACTGTGATGCCTTATCCAGGTTAGAAATTATTCTATGTTGATGACGTTAGGTGTGTTGACATGTATGAGTTGTGGGTTTGCTTGACACATGTGGCACGATGCATGGTACATGTATATGGCACACCCCTCATACTTATCTCCGACAGAGATGGGTATTCTGTAATCCATTTCTGACTGTTAGTGGGTCTGTAAGGTACTTGGGTTTGCTTATCTACAAGTCGGCCATTCACGTATCAGCCATTCTGGAAGCTTTCATTTATGATGGAATGCCTGAAGATGTATGCATCATGCACACTCCGTGGGTATTTGGGCAGCACATTGGTCAACATTTCCTGATGGTTGACCATGACCTGGACATTGATGGAGTAGGTGTGCTTCTGGCTCCTGTAGAGATTGGATTTTTCTGCAGGGGGAAGCAGTTGCACATGTGTGCAGTCCATGGCACCCAACACATGGGAAACTGACGTTGGCATAGAAGCCTTGCTTGATCTCTAGCTGCAGTTGTGTGTTGGGAAAGAGGAAGTACTGTGGCATTCAGCAGATGATTGATGGCATCCAGGACAGAGAGTAGAAACACCAAGAAAGATACCTCGGAGATTCCTGCCACACTGCCTGTTGGGCTCCAGAATGAGACTGATGACAACATATCTAGGACAGCCATTAGCTTCACCTGAGGAAGGATGTTGGTGAACCTGGGAGTTTGTGCTTATAGCCTTGATGGTATTGTTATGAGCCCCAATGTACCCCAATATGGGCTAAGGTAGTTACACAACCTTTTACGTACACATGTCCTTCCTTGTTCTACATAACGGCTCTGGTGGTGACCTTTGACCTAGTTAGGTGCAGAATAAATGTTGTGTGGTAGGATTAACATCTTCTGCATAATACCTCTGTACAAGAGTCGTCACTATCATCATCCTTGGCTGACAACCCACAGTACCATGACACATCTAGGTAGAACCCCTAAGGGTATCTTTCGGGTATATAAGTCCCACATCTTTGCTGGGCAACCCAGAGGAAAAGCTTCCATGCTGACACGAGATGCTGAAGTCCCTGCCCGCAGACACTTCAGTATAATGCCTCTGTACAAGAGTCCTCACTATAGTCATCCTTGTCTGACAACACACAGTACCATGACACATCTAGGTAGAACCCCTAAGTGTAACTTTCGGGTATATAAGTCTCACATCTTCGCTGGGCAAACCAGAGGAGAAGCTTCCATGCTGACAGGAGATGCTGAAGTCCCTGCCCACAGACACTTCAGCACGCAGTGGTCTGACATCCCTCATGGGGTGTCCAACTCAAGACCAAGATGGGGTCCTTTGTTCTCTCTCATCAGGTAATGGGGTTGGCTCTTTCCTAGGGGAATTCTTGGCTATACACAAACATACTTACAAGGTACACTTAGGTACATCTAGTTTGGGTTTTCATCGTAGGAGTACTCATGATTAATGCCATGTATCTATATGCCTGCATATATTCGTTGCATTTGCACCATGGTAGAATTCTACCTTTTATTTACACTTTTGGTGCTTATAACCATATACATCTGTTTCTGTCTAATGGTTTTTGCAGCACACTTGTTTTATACTAGAATTAAACTGGGTCAATAAATGTTTTTTGAAAACGTCCCCTCCGTTGCATTCTGTATATTTCTCTTAGAACGAGTGACTGTGTGAAAAGTAGTACACTGTTTCCACAATCCTTGAGGAGTTGCCATGTTCGATAGTGGGCAGAAACTATACACTTCTTGGTTAAGTTGGGGGCTGATAGTGGCACTGTGAGCTAGGTGGTCTACAGACTAACATATCCCTTGGAGGTGTCTGGAATCAGTCTGGACAACAATCCCTTGGTTTATGTTGTCTAAAACGTGCAGCTTCTATATAGATTTGTAAGAACTAATCTGGTGTAGCAGTTGCACTATTGACTCTCTCCTGGGCCGGTAGCAAGTAAGTAGGTAAGTGGTGACCTCATCTGGTCTTACGTAGAGGGAGAACTCCAATAAGAATCGCCACATAAGGGCAAGTTGCAAGAGAAAGATTGATTACTGGCTAAATGGGGTAAAAGCAGACCTTCTGGCCTCATTTCCAACCAAGTGTGAGCTAGCTGAGGAAAAATCCTCCTTTGTATTTGCTGGATGAAGGAGTTGGTACTCCAGGAAGGAAAGGGGTACAGGTGCTTAACGGCCAAGGCTGAGACTCCTGCTACTCAATGGTATCCTCCTGGTTATTTTGGAGAATTGGAACTGAGAGAATTTGGTTCACAAATATTGATACCATTGTGCCTCATTTTTGGCCCTGGAAATTGGATGTGACTGTTGAGGAAAGGTAGCAAGCATAGACTTGATGGCGTTTAACCTCTTCTGTGCTGGTGACGAGCTCAGCCATGACGAGCTGCACTCATGACGAGCTGAGCTCGTCACGGCTGTTGGAACGTTGCACGCGGGGATAATTGCCCCGCTGTGCTGAACGTTCTAAAAACGGGTGTGGTTGTGACGAGCTCCGCTCGTCATGAGTGCAGCTGCACTGTGCCTCATGATGAGCCGAGCTCGTCACCAGCACAGCGGTGCCGCGCAAGGCCCCCCACACAGCGGGTGAAAACACCCCGCAGAGAAGGGGTTAATTGATTGGTAAGGGGAGAAATCTCAGCCAATGGTGGCGTGTGAGGATAGAAAATAAGTAAAAATATTTCTTACCTTGCTGCCGGACCGCTGCCTCGCCTAGCGCCATTATCTTCTGTTCCTGCTTGAAACAGGAATAACACCCGCCTCCCCATAGCCAATCCCAACACTGCAATGCAGCACTGTGATTGGTCTGAGCGCTCTGGTTCAGCCCTTAAACAGGCCGTGGGAACCTGTGCATGTTCCTCACCAGGCTATGTATTATAGCCAACTGGGGAACATGCAAAGTACCATTGACTGTGTGGACCTGTCCAAGATGGCCGGCCCAATCGTCATGCTCACTTAAGTGCCCATCACTCCTCCCCTTTCTGGCTGTAATGACAACCAAGACCCAGCTAGGCCCTGCCCCGCCCCACACACCTGCTCGACAACGGAAGAATAAAATGATAATAACACAGTGTTATTATCATTTTATTTTTCCTTTTTCCACTGCGCAAAATGCAGTTGGTTGCTCTCCTCCACCCTGGTGGGGGAGCCATCACTGAGCTCAGCCTGTAAAAGCACTTGGAGTTTGATAAAACAGTCCTCCATAACTCACTCAATGCTGAAAGAACTTGCTGTTGAGACACCCTCAGCCCCTGCTATGTTAGGGGGGGGAAGATGGGATGATCGGAAGTCAGTGATTGACATGTTTGACTGACGACCTCTTTCAGTTGGTTTCAGGTGCCCCTCTTGGCCCTCTTGTTGATAACTACAGACTGGAAACTATGTAAATGTAAATGTGTGTATACTTGTAAAACGCACTATCACCTTTCAGGCATCCTGGCGCTGTATACCGCTGTGGAACCCTTCCTGGCTTTCCCTGTGAGCTGCCCACTACTGGGCACCCCCAAGGTGAAGCCAGGCATCCCAGCGCCTTCGGGGCCGTTGTGGAGATTAAGCAAGCTATTGCCCAGAGTTGCAGAGTGGGACCCATGATTAGAGTAGGCACTGAGGCGAGAATTATCGAGTCCGTGGACATTGAGCTCAAGACCCTGCTCACTGTCAGTTATGGCTGGATTGGCCATAATGGTGGCACCTGCACCGGAGGAGTTAAGGGGCGAGGGTAGCATTGAGCTGGAAGGCAGGATGTCCACTGCAGAAGCTAAGGCAGGCCCCAAGCTCAAAAAGAGTTTTCTTTCAGTTAGTGTGATTTCAGTACTGATAACCCTGATGGCCCATTCCAACATCCTATCACTAGAAGTACATTTCACGGGACTGTGTGCTGGATGGGTGGTGCGGGTGCTGGATGTCCACAAGGATGAATGGATAACCTCTGTTGGCAAGATCTGACTATGCAGGTTACACATAGAAAGGTTAGCACTCAAATGCGAAGAACAATTGAAAAAAGTGCCTTCAAAGCAGTGGCTGAAAAAAAGGTGGCCCAGCCTTTTCCTTGCTCGGTTGGGTGCAGACGAACCTGCTCTTGGCCTGGTCTTCATGGGGGCACATACCATGTGCGTCCCATGCAGCGGGTCTCCCTGAACACAACTATAGCACCAAAGTCAGCTGTAGCCCCTCCTCTAGGCAGCTGGTTCAAAGGTAGCTTAGAGGTTCCTGCGGTGGATGTAGTCCCACCCCAGTAATGTGGAAGCAAAAACGTAGTTCTACATTGCATGAGTGGGCATAAATATCTACAGACATATATTTTGCAAATAAAAGTCTAGTATTTTTACCTACATATGTTTTTTTTTGGTATTTAAATTGAACTTAATGTGCAAATCAGTATGAAAATATGGCAGACATCAATCCTAAGCAGGAACACGCATTGAAAAATCCAATAAGTTACCCCCATTTTGAAAAAGCATTGAAAAAAGTCAAAAGATTTCCTAGATGCTAATGCATGCAAACACAGAAATTATTAGATGTTATTTGCATACAGTAGTAGTACAATAAAGTCATACCAGTTGGCTTTAACAATATTAGGCATACAGTGATCGAGCAGTATTCTGGAATAATACAGCCTTTTAATAGGTATTCCTAGAGTGAGCAGCACAAGCATCCACTAACACAGGCCGAAATTAGATGTCCCTAGAGTGAGCAGCACCAGGCTGCGGTGTCACAGCCTGTTACCAAGTATAGGTATACGTTTATTAGTTAATAAAAACCATAAACATAAAACTTGAGAGCAAACAATCAACCAAAATAGCTTAATCAATCAGCAGAACAGCAAAAGCTAAAGCTAGAAGTAAATCAAACCACCCGATCATAGCAGCGAATGGGGAACACAGTGGTTAGTGCTAAAGACTAGGCATATAAAATACATAGTATAAGTACCTATCCCCCATATCATTGCAGCAATTTATTTATTTTAGAGCTTTATAGAGTGCAAACGCGACCCGTGAGGGTATCAGAGCACTCAACAGGATTGACAAGTGGTAAAAACTTAGGACGGGTGTATGCTATTGGTGTAGGAACGTCTGGAGTCAATGGAATATATGTCATTATAGTAGAACGCAGCTTCAAAATACTATGGTATCAAGTGGTGTGACAGCTGTTATGGTACCTTTTATTTCAAACGGCTGTTGTATGTGACTTCATCAGTCATCATCAAAAGCTGCTGTGTCGTTCTTTTGAATGGGCTGCGTTTAGCACACAACTGAGAGGACAGCATGCACTTTGTTACAAAGGTTTATTGTGGTACTGTCGTTAGCATCTGTGAAAGGTTACAGGTGCGTGATGTGCACTTTTGGCCTTTTGCATGATTGCGTTTGTTCTGGGAATGCATTCAGTGGGCCCTATCCGCTAATCTGTGCAAATCTAAACGTAATAATAGAAGGAGGTCAAAGTGCTCAGGCGCATAATCGCCTTCTATGGTGGCCTCTGTGCAGCAAATCCCTGCTGACGCAGCTCTCCTCAGCAGCCCGAGCTACAAATGCACCAACAGTGAAAACGCGGGCTCAGTATTTCAGTAGAACAGATTTCTTCACTTCTACTAACCTCATCTGGACTAAAACACAGATCGAAATATTTAGTGTAAGAACAGGTGTGTACACATGCGCGATTTTCAGTAAACATGTCTACTGTACAGTTGTGGCAACTTTTTCGAATCATATAAACGGCACAACAATCCTTTAAAATAGGCTACTTGTTCGTGTACTGTCCATAACACCCTCTGCTTCAAAAAAACACGGGGCAAAAACAAATGAAAATGGTGTGCCTATTAGGAAATCCCTGGCTATACATTATATTTTGCAGAAAAAAAGTGGCTTCTGGGTCATAAACCTTGAAACCTGAGCCCGTTTGTCTGAGGCTGTTTAATGGCCACTAGAGGGTGGCAGGTTGGGCCTTGGTGGACTAATGCCACCATTATGAGGTGAGCACTATATCGTCCTTTTCACAGCTCACTGGGCCCAGCTCAAGGAGTGAAGGCGAAAGAGCAATGTTCACAACTGGCTATACCCCCCCCCCCCCACCCCCCACTGAAACACCCAGAAGCAAAAGCAATGTTCAGAACTGGCTCCCCACCCCAACTACCCCAAGACAATGCGGGGGTATTCTATATCACAAAAAAAGTTTTCAAAAGCAGTGGTGGCTGGTGACATTTGAAAGTGGTTTAAATGGCAAAAAACACAGTTGATGGACAGAATGTAGAACAATGTCATACATTCACCCCAGTACAAGGATCTGGGCCTAAATCCATCGTTTTTTTGCACTCCACACCACCCTGGGTCAGACACTGGCTATATGCAAATCAGCTCTGACCCTGTGCCTCATGGGAACAGTCCAGTCCGAACTACCAAGCCATGTCTTTCCCAGACCGGAACCAAGCATCCAAGGACCGGTTTCTGGCTATAAGCCTTCATCAGCCTGGATAGCTTGACTCCAGTAATGTGGAGAGCCTGGGACTCACGTCTGAGTATACCCAGCACACTCGGGTGAAAATGGCAAAAAACACAGTTGATGGACAGAATGTAGAACAATGTCATACATTCACCCCAGTACAAGGATCTGGGCCTAAATCCATCGTTTTTTTGCACTCCACACCACCCTGGGTCAGACACTGGCTATATGCAAATCAGCTCTGACCCTGTGCCTCATGGGAACAGTCCAGTCCGAACTACCAAGCCATGTCTTTCCCAGACCGGAATCAAGCATCCAAGGACCGGTTTCTGGCTATAAGCCTTCATCAGCCTGGATAGCTTGACTCCAGTGGTGTGGAGAGCCTGGGACTCATGTCTGAGTATACCCAGCACACTCGGGGTGAAAATGGCAAAAAACACAGTTGATGGACAGAATGTAGAACAATGTCATACATTCACCCCAGTACAAGGATCTGGGCCTAAATCCATCGTTTTTTTGCACTCCACACCACCCTGGGTCAGACACTGGCTATATGCAAATCAGCTCTGACCCTGTGCCTCATGGGAACAGTCCAGTCCGAACTACCAAGCCATGTCTTTCCCAGACCGGAATCAAGCATCCAAGGACCGGTTTCTGGCTATAAGCCTTCATCAGCCTGGATAGCTTGACTCCAGTGGTGTGGAGAGCCTGGGACTCACGTCTGAGTATACCCAGCACACTCGGGGTGAAAATGGCAAAAAACACAGTTGATGGACAGAATGTAGAACAATGTCATACATTCACCCCAGTACAAGGATCTGGGCCTAAATCCATCGTTTTTTTGCACTCCACACCACCCTGGGTCAGACACTGGCTATATGCAAATCAGCTCTGACCCTGTGCCTCATGGG
Source organism: Lissotriton vulgaris (assembly GCF_964263255.1). Classification (NCBI taxonomy): domain Eukaryota; kingdom Metazoa; phylum Chordata; class Amphibia; order Caudata; family Salamandridae; genus Lissotriton; species Lissotriton vulgaris. The sequence goes on along the minus strand of NC_141685.1, from coordinate 635,376,686 downwards.
AACAGTCCAGTCCGAACTACCAAGCCATGTCTTTCCCAGACCGGAATCAAGCATCCAAGGACCGGTTTCTGGCTATAAGCCTTCATCAGCCTGGATAGCTTGACTCCAGTGGTGTGGAGAGCCTGGGACTCACGTCTGAGTATGCCCAGCACACTCGGGGTGAAAATGGCAAAAAACACAGTTGATGGACAGAATGTAGAACAATGTCATACAGTCATACATTCACCCCAGTACATTGATCTACATTCTGTCCATCAAATTGTTTTTTGTAATTTTCTCCCTGAGTGTACTGGGGTAGCTCAGACGTGGGTCCCAGAGCCTCCACACCACTGGAGTCAAGCTAGCCGGGCTGATGAGAGGTGTTACCTCGAAACCGGTCCGGTCCTCGGATGCTTGATTCCGGTCTGGGAAAGATCTGGCTGTGTAGTTCGGACTGGACTGTTCCCATGGGGCACAGGGTCAGAGCTGATTTGCATAAAGCCATTATCTAACCCAGGGTGGTGTGGAGTGCAAAAAACGATGGATTTAGGCCCAGATCCTTGTACTGGGGTGAATGTAAGACATTGATCTACATTCTGTCCATAAAATTGTTTTTTGTAATTTTCTATTTGAAAGTGGTGTGGCATAAAATTTTGGGAGGGGTGACATGTGGTGAGAAAGCGTAGCGAGCAAGCCCAAATGCTAAAGGGAGTGTTCGGGGGTTCTCCCACTGAGTACATTTTGAAAAAAGCGTGGATGAATGGTGCATTTTCAAGGAAATTTTACTCACTTATGTACTCAGTCAGATATGCTCACTCTGATATTCAAACTCCGTCATTTACTCTAATATCTTGTCGTTTGCTGTTTTGCTGTAGCCCCTTGTTAAACTCTCACTCACTGATTACCTTAGTTATTAGTGCACTCCCACCCTACTCGTGTAGTATTCTCTTCCATCTGCACTCCTACCCCGGATTCCAACTCGAGTAGTATCCACATCCATCTGTACTCCTGTAGTGGCCAAAATCTGGTCAGGAAGCAAGGGAGAGGGTCAGAAGTAGGCAATGTCTGTCTAAGGGAAGAAGAGGATGGAAGGGAGAGGGCAGGCCAGCAAACAAGGAACCAAAGGTATGGATGACAAGAAGTCAGAGGTGAAGAATAAGTGTATGTAGGGCAGGGAGTACAGCAGGACAGGAGAGGCAGGTTGGCAGCAGCAACATGAGGTATTTCAGTCCCTAAAGCATGCAGTGAAAGGATACAACTCATTGGGGCAGTTGAAGCTGCTGGTAGGGTGTGGACACACGTAGTTTTATATAGCGTCAAAAACATAGCGCTTAACTGCTGATTGTTTTTAAACAATTCTTAACCTTTTGTTACCTTTGCACAGGGGGGTTTTGTCTATTATTCTTGAAGGCTGCCATTTGCTGGTGCTTGTGTTCCCACCTCCCTAGTCCGCCGCGGCCTGCAGTTTGAGCAGACGGAAGCGGTACTCACCTGCCACTCTGAGTGCCTTTCCGGCTGGGTTAGCTGCCTACTGCACTACCTATCAATTGGACCAAGGGGACGGACATGCAGCGGATGAAGCTGCTGGTAGGGGGCAGGCACACTTAGTTTTATATTGTGCGAAAAACCTAGGGGTCTATTAGGATGGCTGTCGGAAAATCACCCCGACTGCCATGGAAGGGGAAAACAACCGCCCGCCGGTACCGTGGAAAAACCGGTGGACAAATTAGGATCAACTGCCCAACAATACCGACCGCGGCGGCCGGGGCCAAGAAAAACTGCCGGTAGCGGGCGGAGATGGACAAAACCCATCCGCGGCAGTCGGAATCAAGGCAGAAAAACATCAACCTGCCGCAATGATAGCAGAGACACAGCACGGGAAAGTAGGATATCCCTGATGGTCCCACTGTACTTTCCACTGTTTCCGACTGCCGCTGTAGCAAACAGTGATGAATGGGAGAGTCAGCGGAAGAGCTGCAGCATAGCCACCACAGCGGATGCTCCGTGACAAATATGGTGGCCGAATGAAAAAACCCATAATGCACACACAGCAAACTAGCTATGCCACCCAAAAACAGAAAACTCACCCCAATGACACAACAACATGGCAAAAATTAAAATACAAATCTCAGGACAACCCACACAACACACCTGACAGCTCTCCCTATTTGGACACATCCACATAGCTGAGTATAAAACCAGCCCCTTCCCTGACCACAATCCTTTGCAATACTCCACAACTGAGGGGCGCAACACCACGGTACGAAATAGAGGCAAACAACACAACATCACTACTCACACTACACACAGCACCACCACCACTTCCACGCCTGCAACACTGACCCCCCCGCTCAACGGACACCACACACATCACCACCACACCCAACACTCACATCCCTGCACCCATAACTACTTTGCACACCACACACCATGGCAACGCAAAAAAAGTCCAAATTCACAGAGAGTGAGTTGAAGGTTATGGTAGGTGAGATAGTCAGAATGGAACCACAACTGTTTGGTAGCCTGGTCCAACATACACCATTAGCCACAAGACCACAAATGTGGGTAAGGAATGTTGAGAAGGTTAATGCAGTAGGGAAGACCCTGCGATCAAAAAAGGAAATCATGAAGCTGTGGCATGACTTGAAGAGGGTTGTCAAAGAGAGGAAGAGCAAGAACCATGAGCTAGCTGACAGGACTGGTGGTGGACCTGCCATTCCACCAAAACCATTCACTCCATGGGAGGAGAATGTGCTTGCTATACTTCATCCAGAGAGTCTCATAGGAGTACCGGGGGAGTGGAGGCTGGTAAGTACAAACAAATGACTAACACTACACTGCTATGTACTGTCTTGCACAGCTACAAAGCCACACCTCCTAGGACAAATTCCATTCATCTGCACCTCACACTCCAAAAACATGTCTCACAGATCCAACATTCACTCCCTCCCATTCAACCTAAATGTAGCTAGCAACATTACCATAGGGGCGTGTGTACAGGCAGCCAGCACTACAACTCCCACCAGGCCCCCTTGTCCCACAGCCCAGCAAGATGGAGCCCTCCCCCCACCCAGATGAATGTGTCAGCCATTACATTACCCTCATCAAACTAACAGGTAGGTAGGCATCTTGCCATGGAGGGGTGTTTGAGGGTGGGAGGCATGTACCACAACTACTCCCACCATGCCCCCTGCCCCATACCTCAGCAGGATGGAGCACTCCCCTTCTCAGAAGCAGTTGGAAGACAGTGCAGTACACCAACCAAACATACAGGTAGGTAGCCATCTTCCCAGGGAGGGCTGTTTGGGGTGGGAGGCCTGTACTACTACTTACACCATGCCCCCTGCCCCACAGCCTAGCAGGATGGAGCCCACCCACACCCCACCCAGAAGCATGTGTCAGCCATTACAGTACCCTCATCAAACTAACAGGTAAGTAGCCATCTTTCCATGGAGGACTGTTTGGGGGTGGGAGGCTGTACTACTACTCCCACCATGCCCCCTGTCCCACACCTTGGCAGGATGGAACACTCAGCAAAAACCCAGAAGCAGTTGGAATCCATTGTATGGTTCAACCTCACCTAACATGTAGGTAGCCACCTTCCCTAGGAGGGTATCTGTGGGTGGGAGGTCTGCACTACTTCTCCTACCTTGTCCCCTGTCCCACAGCCTACCAAGATGGAGCCCTCCCCCCACCCCATCCAGAAGCATTTGTCACCCATTATATTACCCTCTTCAAACTTACAGGTAGGTAGCCATCTTGACATGGAGGGTTTAACAATCTCATAGATAGGTAGTGGTGGTCTAAAAAGGTTGCACATCCAGTTCTATCTAACAGTACAGGATTGTATATATTTTAATACAAAGGATATGTAATGTAATGTTTACTTGTAAAGCGCACTGTTGCTTGTCGGCGTCCAGGCGCTGTATACCGCTGGGGAACCCGTCCTGGCTTTCCCTGTGGGTGGTCCCTGCTGGGAATCCCCAAGGTGGCTCCAGGCATTCCCGGTGTTGATGTGGCCGTTGCGGAGATTAGGCAAGCTAATGCCCAGAGTTGCCGAGTGGGACCCCTGGTTAGAGTAGGCACCGAGGCGAGAATGATTAAGTCCGCTGACCCTGGTCCACGATCCTGCCACGTCAGGAATCGAACCCTGGTCCCAGGCCGACTTCTGCTTCCGGGTCTGCCGCCTCTAACCAGTGAGCCACACCACTAATCAAGGTAACAGAGTCATCCCACTACCAAGGATGTCGAATCAACAGGTACAAAAATACCTGATATAGAGTATTTTATAGATAAATTGTACCTCGGCACTCTGCTAATATTCGTTATCATCAGTGGTGAATTTTTTTGATTTGTTTTTGTGAAAATTCTGTTCTAATCAAATGTGTCTAGATTATGTTACAAAACACAGCTCATACATGAATGGGCATCAGAAATTCATGTTCCAAAATCAAAAAGGAGATCATCTAGAAATTGAATGTTTTGTCTTGTTATATTTAATTTAGCTTCGCTTGACAATATTGTGCGATATCAAGTGCAATATTGCTCTTCGCATTTATATATATAAGATTTTCAAGAGAACACAAAATGTATACAAAGTTTCACTGATACTATTCGCAACCAATTTACATTTTTACTGAAACTTTTTTGGCACTACATAAAGAAAAAACATGTTGACGGCCACATTGGGGGTCCTGATCCTAGGGCCCTCCAAATCATGATGGTCACAGAAACAGCAGATGACAGATGACACGTGTTTCGTTACTTATTATGTAACTTTCTCAAAGCTCATTCCTGACGTTTTGTAGTGGTGGATATGTATTCTTCCCTGTATGGTGGCTCTGTGCGATGAATAACTGATAGTTAATGTATCACTAAGACAGCCTCTTCAGAGTATAATGGATGCCATATAATGTATATTGTAGTAATAAGACCCCATCCGGTAATCTGGTGCGAAAATCAGTCAGGTTCCGCCCTGTATTGGACTTCTGAGACACCTAATGACAGTGATTTCTGACAGGAATCTTTCTTTAAAAGAGTGCCGGGTGAAGTTCAGCACACAAGGACTATGATAGGTCCTTGGTGATAAAAGGATCGTGGTGTAGCGTGTCCGGCGCAATCTTTCGATGTGGGCGGGACCGCCAAACCTGACTGACTTTTGCACCAGATTACCGGATGGGGTCTATTTTACTACAATATGCATTATATGGCATCCATTATACTCTGAAGAGGCTGTCCTAGTGATACAATAACTATGAGTTATTCATCGCACAGAGCCACCATACAGGGAAGAATACATATCCACTACTAGAAAACGTCAGTAATGAGCCTTGAGAAAGTTACATAATAAGTAACGAAACACGTGTCGGCTGTCATCTGCTGTTTTTGTGACCATCACGATTTGGAGTGCCCTAGGACCAGGACCCCCAACGTGGACGACAACATGTTTTTTCTTTTTGTAGTGCCAGAAAAGTTTCAGTAAAAATGTAAATTGGTTGCGAATAGTACCAGTGAAACTTAGTATACATTTTGTGTTCTCTTGAAAATCTTATTGATATAAATGCGAAGAGCAATATTGCACTTGATATCACAAAATATTGTCAAGCGAAGCGATATTATATATAACAATCAAAACATTCAATTTCTAAGTGTTCTCTTTTTTGATTTTGGAACATGCATTTCTGATGTCCTTTCATGTATGAGCTGTTTTTTGTAACATAATCTAGACACATTTGATTAGAACAGAATTTTCACAAAAACAAATAAAAAAAATCACCACTGGTGATAACGAAAATTAGCAGAGTGCCGAGGTACAATTTATATATAAAATTGACATGGAGGACTGTTTGGGGAGGGGAGGCCCGCGCTACTACTCCCACCATGCACCCTTGTCCCCCAGCTCAGCATGATGGAGCCCTCCCTCCACCCCACCCAGAAGCATGTGTCAGCCATTACATTACCCTCATCACACTAACAGGTAGGAAGCCATCTTGACATGGAGGGCTGTTTGGGGGAGGGAGGCCTGTACTACTACCCTACCATGCCCCCTCTTCCACACCTCAGCAGGATAGAGCACTCCCCCGCCCAGAAGCAGTTGGAAGATTTTGCAGTACACCAACCAAACTTATAGGTAGGTATCCATCTTCCCTGGGAGGTATGTTTGGGGGTGGGAGGCATGTACTACTGCTCACACCATGCCCCCTGTCCCACAGCCTAGCAATATGGAGCCCTCCCCCACCCAGAAGCATGTTTCAGCCATTACATTACCCTCATCAAACTAATAGGTAGGTAGCCATCTTGCCATGGAGGGTTGTTTGGGGGAGGGAGGCCTGTACTACTACTCACACCATGCCCCCTGTTCCACACCTCAGCAGGATAGAGCACTCCCCCGCCCAGAAGCAGTTGGAAGCCTTTGCAGTACACCAACCAAACTTATAGGTAGGTAGCCATCTTCCCTGGGAGGTATGTTTGGGGGAGGGAGGCATGTACTTCTGCTCACACCATGCCCCCTGTCCCACAGCCTAGCAATATGGAGCCCTCCCCCACCCAGAAGCATGTGTCAGCCATTACATTACCCTCATCAAACTAATAGGTAGGTAGCCATCTTGGCATGGAGGGTTGTTTGGGGGAGGGAGGCGTGTACTACTACTCACACCATGCCCCCTGTCCCACAGCCTAGCAAGATGGAGCCCTCTTCCACCCCACCCAGAGCATGTGTCAGCCATTACATTACCCCCATCAAACTAACAGGTAGGTAGTCATCTTGCCATGGTGGGTTGTTTGGGGGTGGGAGCACTGTACTATTACTCTCACAGTGTCCCTGTGCCACACCTCAGCAGGATGGAGCATTCCACAACAATCCAGAAGCAGTTGGAAGCCACTGTATGGTTCACCCTCACCTAACATGTAGGTAGCTGTCTTAACATGGAGGGCCGTTTGGAGGTGGGAGGCCTGAACTACTACTCCCACCATGCACCCTTGTCACCCAGTTCACCAAGATGGAGCTCTCTATACCACCCAGATGCATGTGGCATTTAATGGATCACTACAAACAAACAGGTAGGTAGACATATTATGCTGTCTTGTGCCACCACTGAGTAGGATGTATGCCTCCACCATGCACACACAGATGTGTCACAAAACAAATCCAAATGCCAAAACATAACAGGTAAGTAGCCGGTACGTGCACGTAGCCATTCGCCACAAAAAGAATGGTTCTATATGACAACACCAGCCCTCTCATTGCACAAATATGCACACCGATCCTATTGCCGCGCAGAGTGTGCACACAGCTAAGCAAAGGAAACTGTCACAGCAACCAAAGTGTGACACACCAATACACATGTAAAAGAAAGTCTGTGCACAATTATGCACAGCACTGAATGACATGTGTAGTGCCATGGGGCCAGAGCAACAAGGACCATATGAAAAATAAGAAAGCATGGTTGGTGGTACAAATCCAGATATACACATGACAAGACAAAGGTAGCAGGAGATGACAATGGCCAGTCCATGCCAAGATGTGACGTCTGCCAGGTCATACCAATCAACAAAGAGTCCTCACTGAAATTATATGTTACACTAGTCCCTAGATGTCAACATGTCCCTGTAATCACAAATTATGCACGTGGCGCTTGGATGGTATTGACACCTCACACCATGGACAAATAATGCATGTACCACTGCATCATATCAGGAGGCACAGTAGTGCACATAGAAAACAATGTGATGATCAGTCACCTGTGTAGTGTACAAACAGTGAATGACACACAGCTAACACACAGCTTGCGGGGTGCACTAAAATGACCATTTCACATCTGACCCACAGGTGACCAAGAACTGACTGCAGAGGACACCATCAGCAACCTGCAGAGCCAGTCTCCCCACCGGAACATCGACTCTTGGATGTTGACTTCCAGGATTCTTTAGATGAGGAGCCCAAAGCCGGCTCATCTGGTGTTCCAGGGCTCAACAGGTCCCAGGACCCCATCGTCCCCCCCACCACATCTGCTGATACAACAACCTCCCTGCAGACCCCTGCTGTTACGGCTGGTGCGACTTCCACCACCACCACCAGAGCTGCCTGCAACACTCTCCCTGTCTCACAGGATCACCACCCCACTCCACCAACTGAGGAGGGCAGGGAGAGGAGGCAGGTGCCTACAGTGGAGAGGCAACAGGTCCATGGCAGCAGGGCAGGTGGGAGGGGCAGTGTCACCCACAGATGACCAGAACCTGGGACCGAATCCTTGGAGCACATACACAAAGTCCTTGGGACATATGAACGGGCCCAGGGACAAACGGGCTGGACATAACAAGATTCCCGTGAGCTCCTCCTGCTGATGAGGTCCATGGACACCTTCTTGGCCCAAATTGAGGACCTCTTGGGCCAGCTAGAGGCAGTACTGAGGGACAGGCCTGCACCACAACCAACACCTCCCCTTCCCACTGGTGGTCCGCAGGATGACAATTCACCATCCTCCCCTACGGCCACGGAGAGGGGTCAGTCCTCAGACCCCACTGGCCCCACAGCAGAGGCCCCTCTGCCAAGCGGAGAAGGGGCCGTCCAAAGAAAACCCTGGGAGTATCTGTTGGCAAAGCACCTGCCAAACGCCAGTCACGGAGCCAGCCATGATGGCAACCCTCTTCCCCACTGCATTTACTTTTTGGACTATCCTTCCCCACACTGCCTTGCGAATGGCATCTGTCTGTTGGACTGGGTCACCACATCTATATGGTGACTACTTGATTATCTCATTTACCATAACTGTCAACTCACTGTTTCACTAATCACCTCACTTTAACTGTTTATCCCCTCACATGTCACCATTGAAAATAAACAACTCTTTACACACATGTTCTTAATGTTGTACCTGGTCCGTCTTTATTCCAGGATGTTATGTCTTCACCATGATTACAATGTACCAGAAGTCTGGAGTGTATGTATGCAAGGAGAGGTTGAAGGCACCTAGGAAAATACAACAGAACAACATTCACTATTCTGGGTGTGGCATCACAGACATCACGCAACACTTCACAACAAGAGAATCCCACATGCACACATCACAATAGGCAACAAGTGTCAACCTACACATCCTGTTCATTTTCCTAAATGAACTGTCCCAGAAACATTGTCAGGTACCACTGAGTCTACAATTGGCTGCTGTCACAAATCTCACATACACTGTCACAACAACAGCAGCATCATCAGACAATGGGTACGTTTCACATGGTCACCCACATTCAAGTGAAGTAGTGGATGATGAGCTGTTGACGTAGGTCAACACCTTCCTCCTCTCCACTTTATTATTACTGGACACGGGTTGGTTTGCAGAGCGGTGATTTGGGAACTAATTATCACCTCACTGTGCTAGATGTGGTCAACATGTTCCTGCGTTAAGATCCTCGAAGGGTACATAGCATTCATCAGGACCAAGTGTTTTCAAAGGGCTCTGCCTTTATACACAAGTTGTATAAAAGATCAACCCCTATGAGAGTGGGGATTTTTGTGAGTATCAATTTCCCCACTAGTATAGTACTTACTAGAAATGTCCTAGGTCACTATCCTACTTTTTCCATGGGTGGTCGAGGATTGAAGAGCCCACTGCGTCATTTGTCATTTTCAGCACCTCCAGCCCTGTCTCCTACAGTTGTCCGCTTCGCCTCCCCACCGGTCCACGTCTAGCACGGTGAGGGGATAATTTGTTCCCAAATCACCGCTCACTTCTTTTAATACCATGCAGTTGCCCCTTTAATTAAATTAGTTTCTTGACACCTGTAATAGTTTTAGATCACTTTTCACTACTCACGGGCCACCACTTAGCTTAGAAGTGCATCCCTGTCTACAGGGGTATGCCCGCCTTCTATCAAACAAAGTTTTTAGAGGGCAAGGACGGCTTATGATAAAGCATGATACCAGGTGGTGTGTGAGGCCAGTCCTTCACTTTTTGTGAGATGTCCACACTGGATACACATCTCTAAAAATCCTGTAGGAATCCCAACTAGGGACAGCCCCATTTGTGTTTACCTTTGAAATTACTCCAGGAAGCTATATATGTGTGGGAGGGAGACTTACATTTCCACTGCTCCCTGAGCCGGCTGCCAGAGACCCCTCACCTGCTGAGGCCTCCAGCGACTGCTGCCAGAGACCCCTCATCAGCTGCTGCCTCCAGGGACTGCTGCCTGTAGCCCCTCATCTGCTTCTGCCTCCAAGGACCGCTGCCTTTGACCCCTCATCTGCTGCTTCCCCCAAGGACTGCTGCCAGAGACCCCTCATCACTGCTGCCAGTGACCCTTCATCTGCTGCTGCCCCTCACCACCCAATTCCGCTGCTGCTGTCTCATGACCACAGTGATGGCAAGGACGGAGACTATCCATGCCAAAACAATCACAAGCGAGGAGACGGCGGTCCTGGTGGACGAGGTGCTCAGACAGTACCAAAGGCTATATGGTGCCCCAAATGTCATGGCAAGTCATGGCAAGAGAGTGCAGGGGGGATACACATGTAGTTGGACTGATGCAGTATGTGCCAGAGAGTGTGGGGTTGTGTCATGCACTGCCTAACATGCTGTTTCCAGTGGTAAGGTTTGTGTACCCTAATTCACACGTTTCCCTGCCTGCACATGAATATTTGAGTGACCTGTGTTGTCTTGTCAGCCATACAGTGACACAGCAAGTTCTTAATGCAGGAGTCAGGACAGTGATTACTTGGCTGAATGGCTGTGTGTGCCCCTGTTGTCGATCTCAGTGTGAGCCTACCTGGCCTGCACAGTCACCGCCCAGAAAGACAAGGACACATACCTTCACTTACAGAGTATTACATATGTCGTTTCTCATTGTCCTCCAGCTATAAGCAATCTCAGCCCTGTAGATTGCACACGACTGTCCTTGTGAAAAGGATGTTGTATTTGTGAGAACATGTCCCTCAATGTGACATCCATGACACAGTTATTTATTCACAGAGCAAGGCCATTGAGGACTGCGCAGTCTTGGACACAGTGAGTCTTTCCCCAAACACATGTTGATATGTGATGTATGTCTTGCTCAACCTAAAAATGGACTGGAGATGTGGGCAGGCTACACAGGGCTTTCAGTGTTGGCATCCTGCATGTGTGTGGGATGTGGAGGGACTGTGTTCCCCCTCACACCTGCATGTATTTATGTGTGCTTTTTCCTGCAGGTGTACATTGTGAGATGCATTCTTGTCTATGAAAGACATATCTCTGGATTTGGGATGAGTTTGTATCCTGCTACTGTACTGAGAGATGTAGGTACATGACACTGTGTCACTGATCATTTCCCCCTCTTGTCTCCGGTGCCTGCAGCTCAGGGTACACCAGCTTAAGGCCATGTGAAGGGCCATTGCAGCCAAGGTGCGGGCTCTCTGTGTCTCAAACCGACGGCGCACCCATTGCCACAAGAGGTGGGACGACATCAGCCGTCTCGCAAAGAAGGTGGCGGAGATGACCTTGGGGCTGCTTGCTCACACTGGGCGGTTGGCATGGTGCAGCATGGCACCCCTAATGGGCTGCATCTTGGCCATGACACAGCCTGAGCTGGATTCACGTTTGAAGGAGCATCAGCAGCAAGCTAGGGGAGAGTATTCTGGGAAGGGTGACTTTGGCTGCATGTGTACAGAGCCTGTGCCAGTGCTGAACTATGTGATGTTGGTAGTGTGATTCAGTGGCTTGTAAGTGGCTGCTGGGCTGGGTGCAGCTGTTATGCATATCCCCTACTTGTACTTATTAAGGTAATTTGAGTACTGTGCATTCCCATTGCATTCTGAGTTGTAGTCTTCAGGAATCGGCTGCATTGGGGTAGTCTGGGAAATCCCATGGAAGGGAACAGCAGGGTGCCCAATCTGAGAGTGCTTTCATCAATGCGTCCATTGCCTGAGCTCAGATTTGGGATGCTTAGACATTTGACATCAATGTGCATCAGTCGTTGGGCCCCAAAGTACAACATGGTGGTTTGCATGGGCTCATGGCCATTGTGGAATGTTATGTTGTAATCTGTGTCTGTGTTGTCCCCTCCTGCTCCATCCAGATCTGTCAGTGGCAACAAGTTATGTGCCCCCATCATTGTGTGCTCAGAGCTATTTGTGTGTCTGGTTGAACGGAGCCACCAGCAGGGTGTTGTGCTGTGTGGTTATCACATGGCTCACTTCTGCCTGAATTTCTAGTTTTCACGCACTGTTTGAGTCAATAAAGTGAGTTAGCACAATGTCATTGCACAGGGTGGTGTGCAACATGTAGATTTAGTCATCTTCTGTGATACTTTGCTTGCATATGTTTGTAATGTTGCAGCCACTGAACTGACCCTACATCTCTCTCTCTCATACAGCATTTCCTGTGGTCACGGAGGAACAGGGGATGGACACAAGTGGGGGTGAAACAAGCACAACAGCTGCACAGAAGCACAGTGACACAGATGTGACCAGCGCCTCAGAGGGGGACAGGAGTCTTTTGAAGGAATCACAGCCTGAGATGCAGAGTTCAACGTCATCTGATGCCAGCGATGATGCATCCATGTGGGCAGGCACTGGGAACGGGGACTCTGCATCTTCTTCCACCAGACAGTGGCCAGTGCCCACCATCCCTGCCACTTCCTCTGCTGCTGCCCGTGTTCGCCCCGGGAGAGGGGAAGAGTGTCCTTCCCCCCGGGTACCGCTGCCCCTGCCCCTGTCCCCCCTGCTGCCATCAGTGCTGAGTCTGTGGACCTTTTGCCCCAGCTCTGTGTAGGCCAGACAGCTCTATAAAAGTAATGGGACCCCCTCTAAGGTACTAATTCGCAGGTCAGGGAGAAGAGGGGAAAGAAATTTAATATAACAACTACTCAAAGCACAAACTCCCTCATGACCTCTCTATTTCTTTAAGGGTTTTAGCCTCTTCATTTCTGATATGGGCATAACAAAGCACACATTTTCATGTTTCTTATTTCCATTCACTTTATTTTTTATTTGTTATTTGAATTATTTTTTCTTTGTTATATCTTTTAAACATTGTTATCATTAAAAAGTACAAAAAATAATTCCTTATATACACAATTTAGCAACATGAAGAATAATTCACAAGTTCATATAGTAATCAATATGTGACCAGGTAGAAAACAAGCAACAGTCAAACCACACATACATACTTCACACACACAATCATACCACAAATTATCTGTGCAAGTTATCACCTTTCAATGGTTCTAGTCTAATGCCCCAAAACAGGGTCACTATATAATGTAGGATTTTATATAGACTTGGTCGATGCGTTTCGGTGGCAATAGATAGCAGTAAGAGCCACCTTCCTCAGGACCCGCCAGATTATCAAATAATGTTCTCTACACCCTGGGTCTTCCAGTAAAAATATCTATATATAGACCCACAATAAATTTGTATGCCCATGAAAAATACATTATTAAGACATTGATTGGATCGAACAAAATGTATTTACATAAAAATATACATACAGAACCACCAGTGCCACCTTATGGCCAAATTGGATGCATTTAACGTACAATAATACACCTATCATTTTTTCTTTTTTCTCTCTTTATTGCCCCCATTTACTCGGGGCAATGATGTAATCTGTTATGCCTTTCACAGTGACTTGTAGGTCCTATTTAGTCATACCTAGCATATACACTCCCTGTTTGTTAGAAGCAAGTCTGGTCATACCTGACAAATACACTCACTGTTGGTTAGAAGCAAGCCCTGGTTAATACTCCAGTTGTACCAATGCTGTGGCCTATCGCAGCTTCCACATACACGACCTTCTTCGGAGTGGTGGTTACTAGTCTGTGCACTATATGTAGACGCGCAATTGCGAACTTGTCTATTCAACAAAAAATACTACATAAACACCAATGTAACAAAATAACCCAACTGAAAAATCAGTAAGTTTCCAAATTACATAAAAACTAAATATACCTCTCCTCAATGCATTCATAGACCACGACAAAAAATTGGCACAGGATGTTGCTTTCATGGAGGGCATACATTCTGATGTGGGTGGGCTGCACTGGACTGTCCAGTCTTTGTTCTCCACAGTGATGGCAGCCCTTCAACTGGCACATACTCCGATCCCAGTTCCGGTCCCTTTGTCCGCCCCCCTGGCAGTGGCCACATCTGACGATAGTGACCACGCTCCACAGACCTCAAAGTCACGATACAGCACACAAAGCACACAGCAGCAGCAACCCAAGCGTTCCCAGGCACAGACACCATCCCCACAGCAGACTAAAGCCACCTCAGAGTGCAAAGACAAAATCCCGCAAGGCGACACCTGGAGCCAAAAATCAAAGAAGCAGACCTCAGGCTCACAGGCTTCAGAGGCATCCCCAGCCAAGGACTCTCCTATCCCTGAAGCATATGGCAAAGAGAAGTATACAGTTCCTGTCACCAGTGAGAAGGTGCTGCATGCCAAGGGTACACCTAAGAAGGGCTCCAAGAGAGATTCATCCACCACCTCAACTCCCATTCCAAGCCCAGTGAAGCAGGGGAAGGAGGGCACTAAAGGGGTAACACCTGGTAAACAGGGGATGAAGGGGCAACAGCGAGGCCAGGCAAAGCGTTCCACTGGATACAGCTCGTCCCCAGAAGGAGTGCCAGTGTCTGCACCTGATGCAGAGTTGGTGCTGAATGTGCCTGTTGTGTCCACACCACTTCACATTGATCCCAAAGTCAGGGAGGCCAGTTAGAATCCCCAAGAAGTGGAAAGGCACCACTCCGCAATCTCCCACCCACACTGTGTCTCACGTCAGCATGACCACCTCCACGTGCCACTACACCACCTGGTCCAAGCAGCCTTTCTGCTTGCCAAGCCACTGATAGCTCTACTTCAGCTGGGCCGTTCCCTCCCAGGTCAAGTGCTTCAACTTGTTCCGACACGCAGCCAGCTCCCAATCCGCCTGACAGCCCAGTCTGAGTGGTAGTTACCCTCACACACCTGTCTATTACACATGGGGGCCTGTACTGCCCATTGTTACCCCCATGACTGCGTTGCTGACCATGGAAGGGTACAGTTACACACATTCCCTGTGCATCTTCTCATGGACATACTCTGCACTTTGTCCTGCCCACTGGCCCTGTCATTCACTGCTTTGTGCCCCTTGCCTGTGCAGCTTCTTATGGACATACTCGCACTTTGCCCTGCCCACTAGCCTTGTCATTCACTGCTGTGTGCCCCATGCCTGTGCAGCTTCTCATGGACATACTCTGAACTTTGTTTTGGCCACTGGACTTATTGTTCTTTACTGTGTTCAACTATTCCCTGTGCAGCTTCTCATGTACTCACTCTTCACTTTGCCATGCCCACTGGCCGTGTCATTCACTGCTATGTTCCCCTTGCCTGTGCAGCTTCTCATGGACATACTCTGCACTTTGTCCTGCCCACTGGCCTTTAATTCACTGCTGTGCTCCCCTTGCCTGTGCATCTTCTCATGGAAATACTCTGCACTTTGTCCTACCCACTGGCCTTGTCATTCACTGCTGTGTGCCCCTTGCCTGTGCAGCTTCTCATGGACATATTCTGCACTTTGTCATTCCCACTGGCCTTGTCATTCACTGCTGTGTGCCCCTTGCCTGTGCAGCTTCTCATGAACATACTCTGCACTTTGTCCTGCCCACTGGCCTCATCATTCACTGTTGTGTGCCCCTTGCCCGTGCAGCTTCTCATGGACATACTCTGCACCTTGAACTGGCCACTGGTCTTGCGGTTTTGCCCTTGCCTATGCAGCTTCTCATGTACATACTCTGCACTTCGGTTTGCCTACTGGCCTTGTTGCTCTTTGCTGGTGCTCAATTATTCTCTGTGCAGCTTCTCATGTACACGCCCTGCACCTTGAACTGGCCACTGGCCTTGCTGTTTACCCATTCCCTGTGCAGGATCTCATGGACATACTCTGCACCTTGAGCTGACCACAGGCAATGCTGATTACCCATTCCCTGTGCAGGATCTCATGGACATACTCTGCACCTTGAACTGGCCACTGTCCTTGATGTTTTCTCTTTGCCTGTGAAGCTTCTCATGGAGAGACTCTCCACTTCGTTTTGGCCACTGGCCTTGTTGCTTTTTGCTGTGTTCAACTATTCCCTGTGCAGCTTCTCATGTACATACTCTGCACCTTGGACTGGCCACTGCCTTGCTGTTTTCCCCTTGCCTGTGCAGATTCTCATGGACATACTCTGCACGTTGTGCCTTGGTCTTTCTACTCTTGGTGCCCATCTGTTCAATATGTGAATAAAGACAGTTGCTCCTGTTGTCTGTTTTGTCAGTGTCCTTACTGAATAAAGTTATTTTGCTCTTTGTATATGGTTTACTGTGCCACATGCTCTGTGTGCCGCTTCAACATTGCCAATGTCTTGGCTCACTTACTTACTTGTCAATTTTAAATGGAATGTCGTTGTTATTTTCAAAAATTGTCCATGTTGGCTATATTGTACACATGTCACGGGGGGCACTGCCAGCACAGAGTGGGATTCTATCTACAGAATTGCAGGCGGGCTGGCCAGGTTCATCATGTATGTGTGTTCTTACTTTATGTGTGCCCAGTAGTGTATGTGTGAGTTCATCTCGTGATGGCCAGTCATCCTAGTCCCATGGCTTACTTTCATTATGTGCTCTTGGGTGGTCAAGAAATGTGCAGTGTGAAAGGGGTGACTTTGTCGGGAGTGTTGATGTGTGTGTGCCCCTGCATTGTCAACTACACACATGTTTCACCCAGAAGTTGAGTGCCTGTTGTTTGGATTGTTCAGGCTTGTCGATGTGGTTGTATACACATGTGTGAGTTGTATGTTGTGCACTGTGCAGTGTGTTGGTGTGTCCATGCAGTTCTGGCAGACTCATACTTGTTGTTTTTGTCATTTGTGAGTATGCAGAGTGTGTGACTGGCAAGTCAGTGTTGTGTTTTGTAGATCATCCATGTGTCTTGATACTGTTTGTGGAGATTGTGCAGACCTGCTCATCCACATTGCCACTGTGTTTGTGTTTTCTCATGCATTGCTGTTGCATGGTGCATTTATGCCTCCAGTATGGCATGTTGTGTTTGGTGTCATACCATCCCCTATCTGTGCTTCAGATGCCTACCCATTGTGAGTCTGCACTCCCTCTATTTGTGTATGGTACACTCCTGCCATGTCCACTACTAACGTGCAAAACACTTCACTTAGATGTTAGCTGTCTCCTTGGTTTACACGTTTGTGTGCCTTTCCACCACTTCCTTTGTGACACTGTGCTTTGTGGTGCAGTTCTTTGGCCAAGAGCAATGTGCCACTCAGGACATTTACCCAATTGGTTATATGTGATGTTCTTGTGCTGTTTGGCAGTCATGGTTGCTCATATGCACTTCATCTGTGTGTGCTGCCCAGTCCTCTGGTCAAGTTGTTTCCACCTTTTTGTCCCAGACATGTGCATCTGTTGGTGTTGTGTTGAATGCATGTGTGTTTGTTGTGGTACTGCTTCACTTCCTGGGCGTAATGTTGTCTTTGTGCTGTGCTGATTAGTGTTGTGTGGGTTCATGTTGTGTCACTCATATCTGTGTGGGGCTGGTTTTCTTGGTGTGCATACACTGCTTGTTGTGTATGCCCTGCTGTGGGTGTATGTTGCCTTGTCATTACCTGGTGTGCATCCACTGATGTCCTGCTGTGTTTGGTATGTGAATATTTTTCCTGTGCATCTTTTGTTTGTTTAATGTGGATGTGTTTATCTAGTTTGGTACACTTCTTATCTGTGTTGTGGTATGTTGACTCTGCATTGTTCCTGACTGACGAGGTTGTGCACTCCTGTTGTGTCTGTGCCCCCAAAGCCTTTCCACAGTTTTGCAGCACAGGACATATCTGTGCTTATTGTTGCTCTGTGGGTGTTTCTGTTTGGTTATGTGTTTGTCTAATGTTTTTTTGCAGACAATTGTTCATGCATCCCTGTGTGTGTGGGATGTTTGTGGCTACCCCCAGGGTGTGCGATCGTTTGTCTGTATATTGACTGGATATTAGTGACATCCTTTAGTGTGTTTGACACTGGTGTTATGTGCTGCAGGTGTGAGGGGGTGTTAGACTGGGGGTCTCTAGTTGGCAGAGGTAGATACCACTGTCCAAATAGGGACCCTTGCTTCTAGTCAGGGTAATGAGGAACCACTCTTTAGATAACCCCTGCTCACCCCCTTGGTAGCTTGGCACGAGCAGACAGGCTTATCAAAGGCAATGTGCTAAGTATTTGTACCAACACTCACTGTAACACAGTGAAGACACCACAAATGGACTCCACAGCAGTTTAGAACAATAGACGTATTTAATCTAAATTACACAAAACCAAAACGACAAAAATCCAACATACACAGTTCAAGATATGGTTTTTAAAGAGTTCTTAAGGGTTGCGTCAAAATAATCCACAGTTGCGTCACGTATAGCCAACAGTACCTTTAGATGCAACAAAGTTCCAAAACAGAAGCTGGTGTGGTGGAAAACAAGTGATGGGTCACTCCTAAGACCCTGGGGAGGCAAGCAGTGCGGCGATCTCACCCAACGACGACAGGCTCTGCGACGATACTCGCAGCATTGGTACTTTTCCCGCACCGGAGCGATGCGTTCCGCAAGCGAAGGATGCGTCAGTTCTTTTTTTTTTGTCCTCATACGCCAGAAGATATTCTCAGAGTATCAGGTCCATGCCACCCACCTTAAACTCTGAAGATCTTAATGGATGCGCTTTCTGCAGATACCCACAAGGTACCCAAAGGTACTAAGAGAGAGGTAGTCAATTCAGTTTGTCTATCTTTCCAGGCCCTAGAACTGATCTTGGGGTAATTCACTCTGCAAAAAGGCATAATCATTGGACAAGAACGTTTACATCCTATCCAGCCAATTAATACAAGGAATCCAGAAATGCTTCCTTCTCTTCCATACTGCCTTGTCTAAGTTCAATGTGTGTTTAATTGCATTAATCCAATCTAGGTATGAAGGTGAAATATCTTTAACCCAGAGTTTGCATATTTCTCTGCGTGCCAAAATAATTAAATATAAGGAAAATTTGTTTATATCTTGAGGAAATTCCTCATAGTTGCGAAAAATACCAAAAAATACAAGTGATATACTAACCTGTATATCAAAGTTAAACACATTTTTCATACCTTCTTCTACAGTGGCCCAAAAATTACTTAGAACTGGACAAGTTAAAAACATGTGAAGGTCCCAGATAGGAGCCATAGCTGAATAATATGGAATACTCAACGATCTCCTAACTCTGGCCTAAACATAGGCCATGTCTCTCAACATCTTTAGACGAACCTTCTTAAAAAAAACGCAGATCTCCGAACTTCAGCGTCAGTTCTTGCAGCGGCCACAGGCGCTGCGACGATCTCGATCTTCGCGGCAGCGGGAATTTCCTCGCACTGACGGGGATGCGCTCCGCAAGCGAGCGGTGCATGAAAATTTGCAGATCGTTTTAGTTTCTTGTTATCCAGCTTCCCAAACAGCAGGCCACAACTTCCAGATGCCCATCAGTCGGATTCAGCACTCAGGAAGGGCTGAACTCTCAGCAGAGTTCAGAGAAAGCTGGGGGGTGAAGTCCTTTTGTTCCTGGGACTTCTTAACAGGAGGCCAGCTCACAACAGGCCCTTAGAGAGGGTAGAAAGCAACAACAACATCCTTCTCCTCTCCTTGGCAGCAAAGCAACTGCTGGTCAGTCCAGCAAACCAACAGCAGGACAGTCTTCCAGCTTTCTCCTTGGCAGAGGTTCCTTCTTGAATCCAAGATGATCTAATTTTCTGCAGTCAGGGGTCCTGTACTTATACCCCTAAAAGTCTTTGTTCCCTTTGTGCAGGAGGGCTCTGAGCCCAGTCTGAACCATTTCTGGGTGTTTCTTGAGCACTTTGTTTTCCTGGCTTCTTCTTTCCTTTCAAAGTGAGGGGCAGGGTCGTCAGCCGCCCAGCAGGAGGTGTAGCCAGCATTGTGGGAGGCAGGCACAGCCCTATTCAGGCCCAGGTGCTATCCCCTACCACCACTCTAGATGCATATGGAGCTATTCAGCCCAGGGATGGCCCACTCAGCCTTTGGGAGCCACCCAGCCCCTGTCACTCACAAACTAGACAGTCAATTCACAAACAGGCCAAGGCACACAGAAAGGTCAGACAAGAGAACAGCCACTTTCTAAAAGTGCTGTTCTCAAACACAGGATTTAAAACAACCTTTCCAAAAAGATGTGTTATTAAATTCTGAGTTCAGGGATACCAGACTTTTATGTCCTATCTTGCTCCTATGGGAAGATATGCTGGTAGCCACTGTAGCCAGCATTCCCCATGATAGCCTATGGGGCAAGGTATCCTTACAATAGTAAAAAACGAAAATGGCTGCAATTCACTACAAGAGCATGTCACCTGCACTAGTACATGCTCTACCTTTCACATACACTGCACCCTGCCCAAGGGGGCACCTTGGGCCTTCCATAGGGGTGACCAATGTGCACAGAAAGGGAAGGGTTAGGCCTGGTCAGTGGGCACACTGACCAGGAGGACATGGCAGTTCACAGTATGTACACAGGCACTGGGGTGGCAGGCCTGAGACACCATTTTAGGGCTACTCATGTGGGTGGTACATTCAGTGCTGCAGGCCCACTAGTAGCATTTGAATCACCAGCCCTGGCATTCTCAGTGCACTTTACTAGGGACTTCTTGGTAATACAAATATGCCAATCATGGATAACCAATCGCAATAACAATTTATACAGGGGGCACTTGCACTTTGACACTGATCAGCAGTGGCAAAGTGCCCAAAGCATCTAAACCAGCAAAAACAAAATCCAGCACAGCATCAAAAATACAGGAGGTAGAGGCAAAAAGAAAGGGGAACCACACTAAGGATGCCAGGTCTAACAGGGGGTATGTGTGAAGATTCCTACTTGTGTTTGACAGTCATGGAGTGCCTCCATGTGCCCTGTGTGTTGTGCTGCTGGTGTACCCCTGTGAAGTAGTTGTATACATGTTGGTGACTGTTCACAGTTTGACTTCTGGGCCTTCTTTTCATCCTTGTGCCTGTACATGGGTTGCCTTGCTGTCTCCCTGGGTTGTTGCACTGAGCTGTCTATTATTTTGACTTCACTCACTGTGCCAGCCATGTGTGCTTTGATGGGCTGAGGGTGTTTTCTATGTTCCTTGTCTTGCATGTGATGTACACATGCTTGGTGGTTGTCTCCTTGGCCTTCCATTTGGGTGCACCTCACTTTGGCTTTCCTATTTGTTGTGCTCCATTGCTGGTGGCATGTGGGCTGTGTATGTGTCTGTGTGTCAGTGTGGGGTATGTCTGTGTGACTTGGCAGGCTGTATGTCCAGTAGGATGTTTGTTCCTTGTATGTGTGTTTGTTCATTTAGTGCTTGTACTCATTTTTCTTGCCATGGGTGTGATGTTGTTGTGGGGTGTGTGTTGCCCTGTCCCTGTGCTTCTGTGCTGTGTGTTCCTCTGCAGCCACTCCTGCTATGGCTGTATCCCTGGTTGTTTGGTGTGTGGAGCAGGGTGTGGATTCACCTGGATTTATTTGTGCATGGGTGTGCACAAGATGGGCACATGGCATGTCCCTTCATGGGGGCTAGTGTGTGGAGGGTGGAGGTGTGGCCCTGTGGTCTTTGTGCCCTGCCTATGCCTCACGCTGGATATGCCTTCTGCATTGTGGACATGTATTCCCTTGTCTTCACCACTGCGGTGACGTGACTGGGACATTGCTGCAAGAATGCGGAAAATGTGTGTCCAGGAGGAGGAGGGGTGACTTGCTGGCAGGTAGGTCATGTGTGGGTGCACTTGTGGATGCGTTCTTGTCCCCATCAGGGTGTCTGATATGGATAGAAACCCTTATCAGCCCATGAGTTGTGTGTTGTGGTTGTGTTATTGCATACCTGTGGCGGTGTCCGCGACGGTCCATGAGTTGCTGGTGATGTATCAGATACAGCACCCGAAAGACATGTAGGGCTGGGTCCATAGCGTTCTTGACCGGGTGGTGTGGACCGGGACTCTGGTTTTGCGCTCTGCTGTCGAGCTTCCGTCGTCTCTGATTGGGTGGTTTTTCCGCTGAGGTGTGACTGATTGTTTGGGACATCCTAATTGGTGGAGCGGAGCGGACGTCATTCTGCATGGCAGTGGGTCTCCATTGGCTCACACTGCCGCGGTTGCGGGAGCACTTTGATGGCGGTTCCCGTCGCAACACTGCGGATGGGAAACGGGCCATGTTCAGCCATTCTAATATGGCCGGCATGAGGTCTGCTACTCGCAGGCGGAAAAATGCATTTGTTCGCACCGCCGCAGTGGTGCTACTGCCTGCCATACTAATAGGTCCTTTAGTGTTTAACTGTTGATTCTTTTTAAACAATTCTTAACTCTTTTAACCTTTGGGTACC
Organism: Lissotriton vulgaris; assembly: GCF_964263255.1. Classification (NCBI taxonomy): domain Eukaryota; kingdom Metazoa; phylum Chordata; class Amphibia; order Caudata; family Salamandridae; genus Lissotriton; species Lissotriton vulgaris. The sequence goes on along the minus strand of NC_141685.1, from coordinate 635,354,345 downwards.
TTTGCACAGGTTTTTTTTTCCTATTGTTCTTAAAAGCTACCATTTGCTAGTGCTTGTGTTTTTACCTCTCTGGTCTTCTGTGGCTTGTTGTTTAAGCGGAGGAAAGCAGAACTCATCTGCCACTCGGAGTGCATTTCCGCCTTGGTTAGCAGCATAGTGCACTATCTATAAATTACAACAATGAGCTGGATGTGCAGCAGACATGCCCAGCGGGCGTGCCGCTGGTGCCCAGAAGGCGTGCCAATGGCAAGCCCATCTGCACCCATCCCCAAAGTAGCAGAGAAAACAGTCAACAGAGAACTGACACGATTCATCTTAGAGCACGCCATCCTCGATCTGTCCCAACCCGGATTCCCAACCAACCACAGCACCAAGACTGCCCTACTCGCCGCCAGAGACAACATCTGCACCCTTCTAGAACAAGGCCACTCCACAGCCCTCATCCTCTTTGACCTCTCTGCAGCCTTTGACACCGTCTCTCACTGCACACTGGTCACCAGACTACACTACGCCGGCATACAAGGAACTGCCTTTCACTGGATCCGCTAATTCCTAACCGGAAAAAGCCAGAGGATCAGACTAGCCCCTTTTCTCTCTGCCCCTATGGAAATAACCTGTAGAGTCCCACAGGGGTCATGTCTGACCTCGACCCTCTTCAATATCTACATATACATCAATATATACATATCTCCCTCGCAGACATTGTCCGACAACACAGCCTTAACATCGTATCCTATGCCGATGACACCCAGCTCATCCTCTCCCTCACCAAAGACCCCACCACCGCAAAACTCAAGTTCCAGAGCGGAATGCAAGAAGTCGCAATCTGGAAACCCCAACGCAGAGAAGACAGAAGTCCTCATCCTTTGAACCACCCCTTCAGCATGGGACAACACCTGGTGGCCCACCACCCTCGGAAGTCCCCCAACTGCCACAGACTACGCCAAAAACCTTGCCATCCTACTCAACTCATCCCTCGGCATGAATCGACAGGTCAACACCGCCACCTCCAGCTGCTTCAACACCCTCCGCATCTTCCGCAAGACTTTCAAATGGATCCCTCCCCAGTCAAGGAAAACAGTCACGCATGCGCTCATCACCAGCAGACTGGACTAGGGCAACTCACTCTATGCCGGCATCAACAAGTCCCAACTCTGCAAACTCCAAACAATACAGAACACCGCGGCCAGGGTATACACCCGTTACAACGCATCTTTTACTCCGCACTACCATTACAACGCGACTTTTACTCCGCATACCATTTCAACGCATTGCGCTGGGGGGCGCTCTAGGATAGGGAATAAGTATAATTTACTATCCAACACCTTCCCTAGGGTCCACGGGGACTGGAGTTAGAATAGTAAATTATACTTACCACTATCCAGCACCTCAAAGCGCTATGCGTTGTAATGGGATGCGTTGTAAAAGTCGCGTTGTAACGGTATGCAGAATAAAAGTATGCGGAGTAACGTCATACATCCCCGCGGCCAGACTCGTCCTCAGCATCCCCCGGCACGAACACTTCAGCCAACACCTGTGGTGACTCCACTGGCTCTCCGTGGAGAAGAGAGTCACCTTAAAAATCCTTGTGCACGCATACAAATGCCTACACAACAACTGACCCAAATACCTCAATGACAGAATAAACTTCCACGCACCCAAAAGAAACCTGCGATGTCCAACCTCACACTGGTAGAACCCCTGCGCATCCACAGAGCCAGAGCAGGCGGAAGATTGTTCTCTCACATCACAGCAAAGACATGGAAGGAGCTACCAGCAGACATCATACTCGTCCCATCCCTGAACCCCTTCAGGAAAACTCTCAAGAAACTGGGTCTTCGGCTGAATGGAGTGGCGCACCACCCCCCCCCCCCCCTACCCCCAGCACCTTGAGACTCTCACAGGTGAGTAGCACGCTCATAATGCCCTGATTGATTGATTTATTGACCGTGCCCATTGCCAGAGACCCTGGCTCTCACCTCCAAAAATATCTACAGTCCTGCATTTACACTAAAGAACATTTTCTTGCCCTGCGAGGGACTGAAAAAAAAAATAATGCACACTCCCCATGAATTTTAAATCACTCACCAAGGAAGGTAGGTTCACTTGCACTGGCTGCTACCATCAATTTACATATATTAAATCAGATTGTACTCAAGTTTTGACCCCCACCCTCTCTCAAAGCCAATGTGGGACTACCCACATAGGGTTCCTGGTTAATGCCAGATCTCCTATTAAAAATAAATCAAATTCTCCAAATTCATCTCCGAGCGAAAGCCTGATTGGGTATTTATCACAGAAACCTGGGCCAAGGAATAATCAGGACCTAAGTTGGTTGAAGGCAGTCCCACAGAATTTCAATCTTTTGAGATTAGATAGATTAGGGAAAAGTGGAGGCGGGCTAGCAATTATTTATAAGGATGCTTTTTCCTGTCATTTAAAACCCATGTCAACAGTCTCAGACATCTGTGAAGCATTATCCTTCACTATTACGATGTCCTCAACAGATTCTTTTGCAGGAATTTTGACTTATCGGCCACCTGGACTTTTGACGTATCATGGAATTCACTAACCTTATAGAACCTTATGTGGGTAAACATAAGTTTACCCTATTGGGAGATTTTAATTATCATAATGATAATGCCTCCTGCAAAGTTTTACAAACATTCAAAGAAACCATGTTAAGTTGTTGTTATTTGCAATTAGTAAACACTGCCACCCATTCTGCTAGACATATTTTGGACTGCATTTTTACCAATGATCCGCTTATAAAGAAAGGGAAATAACTCCCTCTGTTATGGTCAGACCATCTTGCAATACCTTTTCTTTGATACTTTCGATAACTAAAAAAGTTGACGCAAATGAAAACAATAAAATGCTTAAAAGAAACTTTAAAAAAACTTAATAATGAAACCTTCTCTCAGGCCCTAAATAAACAATGAACAGAATGTAGTGACTGCAAACTGGCGGCCATATATTATTCTAACTGGGTGGGTGCAGCAGTTGACTCTCTGGACCCTCTTTAAGAAAGTTATGAAGGTAGAAAAAAAACACTTCCCCCTGGCTCTCAGAAAAACTCAAACTACTCAAGCAATCCTGTCATCGCCAAGAACGCATCTGGCGTAAACTATATGATCTATAAAAAAAATAAGTATACAGTTAAGCTGGCAGAATATACATTAGTCATTGGAGCAGACTTTTATATTCAGGTGACATCGCTCAAGTCTTCTAGAGATCTCTTCAGACTGATTGATAATTTATCAATCCCCTCCACCTCGGGGTATCATGTGATTGTATGGCTAACTATTTTCACTCTAAAATTGTTAAAATGTGCTCTTCTCTCTAATGCCATGGCCCCCATGAGGACCAAAAGACTAATCCTTCAGCTATTAGCCTCCCCAGTCTTTGGTTAGGGACCACCTCTTTACAACCTTTCTTCTCCTCTCAACTGAACAGACCAACCATCTTCTAGAAGGGATTAAATCTGGCTCCCCTCTAGAGGCATGTTCCCCAAAGTTGATGAGATTAGGCAGGGAGATTGTTGTTCCCCATCTGACAGAGATTCTTAACTTAGCCATTAATTTGGGATGTTAGCCACATATTTGGAAAACAGTGGTCATTAAGCCTCTATTAATAAAAGACATCCTTGATCCTACAGACTTTAAAAATTATCGACCAATTTCTTTACTCCTGGTACCGGCTAAGATTATGGAGAAACAACCTAACTCACAACTGAGTGCATCTTGAGCAACATTATCTACTGGATCCTTCTCAGTATGGATTCAGAATCTGCCATGGGGTCGGAACTGCTTTAATAACTGCAGTAAACAATATACACATTCTGGTGGATGCTGGCAAACCATGTTGTTGATCTATTGGATTTGTCTGCAGCATTTTATACCGTCTCCCCCAATAAGCTGATCAACCGGCTGTAAGAAATAGGGGTCTCAGGATGTGCACTGAAGCTGCTTGCTTCCCTTTTAACTGGCAGATCACAAAAAGTAAAAATGGACCAATTCTATTCAGACCAAATTCTAAATTGTTATTGAGTCCGTCAGGGGTCCTCCTTGAGCCCCACATTGTTTAATATATATGTTTCTCCACTGGCAAGATTGGTCAGATCTTTTGGGCTGGAGGAAACATCCTAACATTAAATCTCAGCAAATATGATCTTTCAAGCTCTCCCCCCCACCAGTTAGCGATTTACCACTTTAGCGCCGTGATGCCTTAGGGTATATGTTCACTCTATATAAATTGTTCATTCATTCATTCATTTCATCGAAACATTGCAAAACAAAATGGTTGAAAGGTGATTCATACACAAGATTAGGGATGAAGGTTATCAGGAGTGGACAACTGAGATAGACAACAATGCCATCCACTTATGAGAAACAACCGACCCGATGCACACTCTTAGGTATATGCATTGCAAAGAATAGACCTGCCAACAAACTGATAAAGCTGTATGTGGCTTAGACTTACAAAGAAAATATAAGTTGCCTGCCTCAGAAAAAGTATTTACCTTATTCATACTAGATTAATGATTTAAAATTAATATGTCATTGTTTAATGCGCACTTTCTTTAGGTCTTTCTGTTTGGTATTGCTTCTATACAGTACTTTTCCTCTAAAGTAGATGTAACCTTTACTCAGCAGCTGATAATTTTTTCAAATGACATCTATATAAACCTGCACTCTCTTCTGCAGGATATTTTTTTTCTCTGCCCATCTCCTTTAAATCGCCTTTCTAAATAAGTCCCAACTGAAACATTTATCTTTTTAGCAGATTGTCAGTAGCCGTTTCCATTTTAATAGCATTATATTACATTTTCTACTTTATGTTGTTTTAAATGGGATTATAATGTATTCCGATATAATTCTGCCATGAAATATGCTCTGGATTGCTATGTAATGTATAATTTATGCACTAAATAATTAACAAACGAAACAAGATTTATAACTGGGTTTAAAGCTTGTACTAAAGGCAGGTTGGTTTTCCTGAAAAAAGAAAACTTCATTACACACAATTATTTCCGCATCCTATAATTTACATATATTAGATAAAGAATGTTCATTAAATGTTCTTTGAAAAATAAAGATTAATTGCCCCGTAGTTCATTAGCCAGCCCATAGGTAGTGCCAAATAATTACGAGACTGTTTCCCTTGAAACAGTTGTTTTGTTGAAATCACACTTTTTGCCAAGCACTTTCCCTCTAGAACAAGTTAGACTGCTGCTGCTGATCCTGTATTTACCCATATGAAATTAATGTTCTACATGGAATACTTCCATTTCTGCTTTCATTGGAATGCATTCCCCATCAACACAGAATAGAATTACCGATGGTAATTAGTAGCAGGCAACGTCCTAATTACTAATCCAGTGCATTGATGCAGTTGGCTTCGCTTCTGGTAATATACAAGACTACTTACTTACTCATTCAATGCAAATTAAAAAATTGGATGAAATGTCCTGTGCTTTCCCACAGTCATTAGATTACATTTTTCAAAGTATTGCTTCATGTTTGATGTTTTTTTAACTCTAGCAAAATGTGTTTGCAAGCGTTAAATACACGGTAAATAAAGTATATGTATCTAAATCGAAACATGAATATCTCATGTTCCCTCTCCAAGAGAATGTTCACAAGCATCTCTAAGCCAAATAGTTCATAAATTAAAATTAAGTAAGATGTCTCTACAATGGCTGCAACAAATTAGAAACAATAGTAAGAAATGTAAGTGTTTGTTGTAGAAACAATATGGAGTTGGTACGTGTGTTCACATCTAAGATGCTCAAGTCCCATGTGAATTAAGTCATGTGTCATTCCGCCCCCAGAGCAGAGACATGTGCCCTTCTGCCCCAGGGCAGAGACCCACAGGGAACGGGGGCCCCGTCAGGGGCCCTCAAAGTTTCTTTTCCGCTGCCTGTTCATGGCTGTGTGACAACCATGAAGAGGCAGTTGGAAAGTGTTATCCTAATCCCTATGGCAGTGACTGCACAGTTATTGCCCCATTGTAGGGATTGGGAATTGACCCTCGTCCTAACATGCACTTTGAGCCTGTCTGGGGCGGCAGTCTTTCCCCGCCTAACTTGCTCTGACCGCTCTCTTTTTTACACAACCCCCACCCACTCACAAGCTTAACATAACAAAAGTGTACACAAAAACAACTACATTAAAACCCAATGCCTTACATGCCTATAATGGCAGGGGCACTTCTCGAATCTTTACTCAGGGGAAGATTAGCCAGAGTCCCTATCCATTGAAACCGCTCCAGTCACTCGAGAAGACTATAAAATATTGGACAGGTTTGATCTCCACAAGGTGGAGCAAGCAATACATAGCATTGCCCCTGGAAAGGCAGCAGGCCAGGATGGACTTCCGGGGACCTGCTCCTGTATAATCCCATACTATGGGCCCAACTCGTCCTCCTCGTTATGACTTTGATAGCAAGAGGATTTGCTGTCCCGGACTCCTGGAAAGGAGCCGAGGTGGTTTCAATATTTAAAAAGGGGAATACAGAGGACCCTGCCAACTACCGGCCAATCAGTCTAATTGACGTGATACAGAAGGTGGTTGGCAGGGTTTTTCTCCTGAGGATTAGAACCTGGATAGAAGATGGAAATATCCTGTCACATTTCCAAGCAGGTTTCAGGTAGAAGGTGGGAACAATGGACCAGATCCTTAGATTCTTCATGATCTATTGGAAGTCAGTCCTTTTGGGGAAAGGGAGTTGTACCTGGCTTTCATAGATCTGAAGACCGCTTTTGACCTGGTCCCTCGGGACAAGCTTTGGAAGGTGGTTCAGCACTTGGGGATGCCATCCTATATTCTTGACTTTCTAAAAAGATTGCATACTGGTAATTATGCAAGAATTAGATGGGGAACCCAAGTGGAGGTGACAGAGAGGATTGTGGTGTACAGAGGGGTCCGCCAAGGATGCGTGCTGGCCCCCACCCTATTTTCACTATTCATTAATGGGGTGGTGGGCTACCTCAATGAGGAACCAACAGACGCTCCAGTGTTGGCAGGGAAGAAGACACCTACCCTCGTGTTTGCCGACGATACACTCTTAATTTCCAAGTCACCGGGTGGTCTACAGAAACTGTTGAATAGATTTGACTCATTTTGCAAGTAGCAGGGGTTAACTATTAACACCAGTAAAACCAAGTTGATGACCATCAACCCCTCCAAACGCTTTACGAATAACATCACCCTAAACGACGTCCCACTGGATGTGGTTGAGTCCTTTGATTATCTGGGGATTAGAATCTCGAAAAGCAAGAAGTGGACCCCCCATCTAGACAAGATGCTTTTAATCCATAAACGGGTGTCCGGGGCAATTGTTAGAGAGCAGCATCTTTCTGTGAGCATGCCAGTCACCCCGGCGCTTGCTATCTATGATGGGAAAGCATTACCCTCGGCCCTCTACGGGGCAGAACTTTGGGATATGGAGAATATTGGAGATTTATCCAGGTCTGAACATACATTTTTAAGAGACCTTACCTCGATCCCTACCTCCACCCCCCTGAAGCCTTTGTTCTACGATACAGGAAGGAGGCATATTCAGTATATTGCTAGGCTTCGCCCCTTGCTCTTCTGGGCCCACCTTAAGAGGTCTACTGAGCTGTCCAATTATGCTGCGGATTTCGATGAGTTGTTGTCAGTTGACACAGGGTGCAGGATAAAATGGTTGGCTGACCTTAGGTATCTTACTGGCCTTATTCGATTAAGTGAGGCTTGGGCTAGCCAGATTCCACCATCTAAGCAGGACTTAAAACGTGCCTATTGGGACTGGGGTCGAAACGTGACCTAGCCACCCAACAGACAGGGAAACTCACTGAGGGGTTCTTCGAACACAAAAACATCTGTAGACTGGAACCCTATCTCAACTTCATCCAGGTCCCTAGGGACAGGACCCTATATATGAAGATGAGATTTGGAACCCTGCAAGTTAACACTGTAACATCATTATGGAAGGGGTCAAACTAAGTTCCTGCACCTTGCCCAAGCTGTGCAAATCCTGACGCGTCTATTGCTCACTTTTTTCTAGCATGCCCGGCCTATAAAAATGCTAGAGAAAAGCGGCTTAAGCCAGTATGTAAAGCATTGGGCTTCAGGAGCCATGTCGATGCCTTACGCATCCTGAAAACTGACACCTCCTCTCTGACACTGTTTTGTGGAGTAGCCAAATATCTGGGGTGCGCTTGGTTAATACGAATAAAAGCCTTAGGCAAGAACGTAGTGGGTTTATCAACAAAAAAGTCCTAGTTCTTGTGGCAATATTTGATTATGAGTCTGTAAACAGTAACGGTGGACATTCGTCGCCCGAAGGTATCCTTTCAATGTAAGGATAATCCAAATGTTTCAGTCTATTGCCTCTTTAAAACAACAACCTCTCTGATCTATACATATAAGACAGCACAGACAAAAAATGTGAGAAAAGCGAGATGGCACCTCACGGGCGAACCACCAATGGGACCCCTGGCTGGTACTCACCAGGTTGGCCCTGTTCTCATCATTGGTGCCATCAAGCTATAACGTAAACGTGTCTCAGACCCCAAAAAAAAATAAAAAGACAGTGGATGGTGCAGTGAACACAACTTATATGTAACAAAACTAACAACATTAAACATTTAACATATAAGGCACTGCGCAACTAGGACTATCAACTTTACTTTTGTTCCTATCTTTGTTGCAAACAGTGAACACACAAACAGTAAAAAAGGGAAGGTGTGGATACTCCCTATCGATTCACACCCTACTTACAGCCGACATGTTTCATTGCCTTGGTGTCTATCAGGCAATTTCTTCAGGGCAACTCACTTTTAATGCCACTGCAAGAGACACTGATTCTCGAATGCTGTAATGTAAACAAACATATATGAGGTCACCTGGTGTTCCCCCCCATTTTATGCACATAAGGCTCTATGTATTGTCAAACAACCACGCTGTGTGGGTAGATGTCATAATTACTCTTCAAACAGTTTTGCCTCTCATACCAGAACGGAGGACTTTTAAAATCCGGAATCCAGCCCCCATAGGTGAGCGTGGTCCTATCTCCCCATAGAGAAGTTACTAAAAAGGAAGGACCAGAGAGAAATTAGAATCCTTCAGTCCCAGGTCGCCTCTTACCTTATGCAAGTATACTGACATGGAGCAAAGAGGATGAAATATTACCGGTGGGAGAGTAAGGGCCGGCGTCCTCTCAGCACTCGAACGCCGACCGAGTGCAGCCCTTTTCTTTTACCGGCAAGAGTGCCGATTTTTGGATGCTGTGATTGGTCCGCGGGGTCAGCTGACTCCCGCGGAGCCCGGCCGCTGATTGGATAGCGGGGTCAGGTGACTCCCGTGTGACTAGATGCCGGTTCCGAAGTAAAGGGAACTACAGCGGCCATTAGTGAACGGACCCCCAGCCAAATAAAAGATGCGTGTAGTCTAGCGATATTTGTACAATCCTGACGGATAACCCAGTAAAACAGCATGCCCATGTAAGAGCGGATTATCGAACAGCAAGTCCGGCAATCACACCAATTTATGGCTCTTACAACATTGGTAATCGCCTGGGCATTTTAATCCTTAACAATCTTAATATACATAGTGTCACCAATTCTGTAAACGGCTAAAGCTAATTTATTAACAGCGTGGTACTGGAGGTGTTAATAAAGTGACGACCAATTTTTAACAATGTATGGTCCTTACTCAAATACAGCGGCAGCCATGTTTGTAAAGTATGAGGCTGAAGTAGCACTCTCTTGCTCAAAATTCCAGTCCTAGACTTTAATCATCTGTGATGTTTGTAAAATGTCAGGATGATGTAGCACTGTATTACTACTAATCAAAGTCATAGACTTTTAGTCATCTGGGTTAAGGTATATGGTCCATGGGACATAGGGCTGACTTCTGCTGGGTTATTCTAGAGGTACAAAAGTCCTCACGCTCAATCTACAGAGAGTAGATGTAATTACAATCTCAATCATGTATTTAAATTTGTTACAAGTATGTCAGTTTCATAATATTGTGTGTACCTTCAATAACTTAGCAATCAGAAGAGGTACCAAGTATAAAGGGGACAGTAGTCTACTGCGCTCAGAAACAGCCACTGAAATCAATTATCGCAGCTTATTCCACTCAAGGAGTTCGTTCAGCCCTTTCTGTTCACTTTGCTCTTGATATATCCAATGTGCCTCCTTAGTGATCAAGCGTCTTTCCACAGACTGTACGTCGCCCGTCACCTTCTCTAACACTACCCACGTGAAAGTGTGTTTGTTACGGTGGCAATGTTGCACTAATTTGGTAGTCACTTTTCCAATCCTTATTGTGCTGACGTGCTCTTGGATGCGGAGTTTGATTTTCCGTGTGGTGAGTCCGATGTACTCTAAACCACATTCACATTTTAGTCTATACACCACGTTGGTGGTGTTACAATTACTGAAATGGTTCAGTGACCAAGTTTTTCCAGATCGAAGAGTCACGGATGTGGTTTTGTTTGTCAAGGGACATACTGAGCAACTCCCACATGGGAACTGTCCTTTTGGGATGGTAGTATTCTCTGCTTCTGGTCGACCGATACTTCTGGTATGAACCAGTTTATCTTTCAAGTTACTTGCTCTTCGGAAGGCAAAACGAGGGGGGAGCATCTTGAAATCAGCTGTTGAAAGTAGGGTCCAATGCTTCCTGATAGACTGGCGGATCTTTGTAGCCATTGGATCATAAGTCATGACTACAGGTAGACAGTCTGACTTCTCCTTGGTTCGTGTCTCTAACAAGACAGCTCTAGGTGTATTAAGGGCTCTCTTTTGAGCTTGTTTGACAACTGTCCGAGGGTAATCACGGGCTTCCAGTTTCGAACTCAGAACTTTTGCTTGTTCCTTGTATAGTTCAGTGGATGAGCAGTTTCGCCTGTATCTAAGAAATTGTCCCACAGGGAGATTGTCTCTTAATGCTCTTGGATGGTATGACCGATACGATAGCAGTGAATTTCTATCGGTGGGCTTTTGATGCACACTAGTTCGAAAACCCCCTCCAACTTCCTCGATGTCTAGATCAAGATAAACTGCGCTTGTGTGATGATATTTCCAAGTAAAGCGGAGGCTCATATCTTGGGTGTTTAACCAATTTAAGAATTGGACCAGGGCTGCTTCATCTCCTGTCCACAGGAGGAGCACATCATCAATATATCGCCTCCAGAGGAGCATGTGGCCTCTGAAGGGATTGTTGTCAGACTCGATGATGTGCTCCTCAAATTGGCCTACATAGATACATGCAAGGCTAGGCGCCATCGTCGCCCTCATTGATGTGCCTGTCACCTGTAAGAACAGGTCATCTTTATAGCAAAAAAAGTTTCGTGTGAGGGCAATTTCCACACATTGTAACACAAAACTTTGGGGGGCATCGTAAAACCACTCTTGTGTGGCCAATGCTCTTGATGCAGCCACCAATGCGGCATCCTGAGGAATACAGGAGTACAAGGACTCGATGTCGATAGTCACAATGTATTCCTTCACGGGGTCAAATGTCATTTGCTCAATGACATTTAAAATGTCCATAGTGTCCTTGACGTACGATCTCTGGGTAACTACCGATTTGCGAAGAAAATAGTCGGCGAACTGAGATAGAGGCTCCAAAATGGACTGAATTCCAGCGGAGGCCGGGCCGGCTTATGTATCTTCGGCAGGATGTAGAAGGCGAGGGTCCTCGGATTGGTGTTAATAAGGAACTCCGCCTCCTTCGCACTTATCCACTTCTTCTCCTTAGCGCTCCCCACAAGATCAGTTATTATCTTCATCAGTTCCGGAGTGGGGTCTTTCTTGAGGGGTTGGTAATTGGCTCTCACATTGAGTAGACGTCGTACCTCAGTCTCGTAATCACTGGTGTTTAATATGACGACGGCTCCGCCTTTATCAGCGCTTTTTATGGTTATGTTATCATTCTTCTGAAGGGAATTCACTGCCTCCCAGTCACTTCTCGTCATATTTCTGAATCCACTCGATTTGTTGTTAGTTTCTATTTTCCCAATTTCCTCTAGAACTTTGGCCTCAAATACTGCCACTTCAGGGCCAATTGCTCCCATCGGCGGACAGAGGGTAGAGGGTTTTTTTAAATTGGTATTGAAGCCTTTAATTTCCTCAGATGATGGTTGTTTCGCGAAGAATTTCTTCAATTTAATTTTTCGCATAGTCTCATGGAACTCGGTGCGACACTTGAAAGCATCATGGGTAGGGGTGGGAACAAATCCCAGCCCTTTATTGAGTACTCGTTCTTCCTCTGTTGTTAAATGGTGGTCAGATAAGTTGACCACAATACTCTTCATACTGGCTTCTTTCCCCTGCTCCGTGTCTGCCGTGGGGAGAATGTTTGCCATTGTTGCGGGAGCCGATTGCCGCGTCCTTTTCCTCTCCCTTGTTGTCCCGGGCCCTTGTTGGATGCTTGTCCCTGTTCTAAAAAATTGTGCAATAAAGCACTCAGATCGTTGTTGGAAGTTTCAGATTGGTTAAATCTTACTCTGCTGGTACTAGGTCCTGGCTCAGGCTCGTCTTCGCTGGACGTGTTATCAAATGTCCAGTTTGCAGGTGTTCGCCTTTGTTGCTGAAATCTGGCCCCTCTGCCTCTTCGCCCTCCTCCAAATTGTTGTGGCTGTTGTTGTTCTTGTGCGGGTTGATAATGTGCATTGTTGATGTAGGGGAAGGCCCACTCGTGTGTGTAGCGTTGTAAGTTACGCTGTAGGCCCCTTATTTTCGGAGTTATCATATATTGTTTGTATTCATCCAGGTCTTCTTTAATTTTCTGTAGATGTTCTTTTGCGTCAGTAAAGCTACTGTCCCTATTAATGGCCTCCTCTAGCTCTACGATTTCTTTAAGCACCTCTTCACTTAATCTCTGAGCTGTACTGATTATCAAAATTAACCAATCTCTGGTACATTTATTAGCGATAAAGCTCCAATCACGTCGGAACTGTTTATCGTCAAGGAAGATCCGCGGTTCGATCCTCACTATTAGACTTGCAGGTGAGGCTCCAGACTGGTAATATTCAGACATTAAGGCCCCATGCAGGGCAATTCTTATATGTTTCTTTTTTAAGTTACTCAGTTTCTCCCATTCTTCCCTGACTTTATTATTACCGGAAAGGGGATTGTCTTCGAACAAGGACGGGCCGGCTAAAGGGCAGCAATCAGTTCGTCCGTAAAAGCCAGACAATTTTTATCCATTCTCAGACTACAGACTTACTGGTAGTTTGACTGTGCAAAGGGTGGTGGAATAACCAGGGGTTGCTAACCTCACATATGACAATTAAAAGATCAGAGTTTAGACGTGCGGTTGTATAAAAGTACTCTCACGGCTGAGCCGCCGTGCACAAGGCACTACAACTATACAAGGACCAAGCAAAAGTTCTGAGTTCGAAACTGGAAGCCCATGATTACCCTCGGACAGTTGTCAAACAAGCTCAAAAGAGAGCCCTTAATACACCTAGAGCTGTCTTGTTTGAGACACGAACCAAGTCAGACTGTCTACCTGTAGTCATGACTTATGATCCAATGGCTACAAAGATCCGCCAGTCTATCAGGAAGCATTGGACCCTACTTTCAACAGCTGATTTCAAGATGCCCCCCCCTCGTTTTGCCTTCCGAAGAGCAAGTAACTTGAAAGATAAACTGGTTCATACCAGAAGTATCGGTCGACCAGAAGCAGAGAATACTACCATCCCAAAAGGACATTTCCCATGTGGGAGTTGCTCAGTGTGTCCTTTGACAAACAAAACCACATCCGTGACTCTTCGATCTGGAAAAACTTGGTCACTGAACCATTTCAGTAATTGTAACACCACCAACGTGGTGTATAGACTAAAATGTGAATATGGTTTAGAGTACATCGGACTCACCACACGGAAAATCAAACTCCGCATCCAAGAGCACATCAGCACAATAAGGATTGGAAAACTGACTACCAAATTAGTGCAACATTGCCACCGTAACAAACACACTTTCACGTGGGTAGTGTTAGAGAAGGTGACGGGCGACGTACAGTCTGTGGAAAGACGCTTGATCACTAAGGAGGCACGTTGGATATATCAAGAGCAAAGTGAACAGAAAGGGCTGAACGAACTCCTTGAGTGGAATAAGCTGCGATAATTGATTTCAGTGGCTGTTTCTGAGCGCAGTAGACTACTGTCCCCTTTATACTTGGTACCTCTTCTGATTGCTAAGTTATTGAAGGTACACACAATATTATGAAACTGACATACTTGTAACAAATCTAAATACATGATTGAGATTGTAATTACATCTACTCTCTGTAGATTGAGCGTGAGGACTGTTGTACCTCTAGAATAACCCAGCAGAAGTCAGCCCTATGTCCCATGGACCATATACCTTAACCCACATGACTAAAAGTCTATGACTTTGATTAGTAGTACTACAGTGCTACATCATCCTGACATTTTACAAACATCACAGATGATTAAAGTCTAGGACTGGAATTTTGAGCAAGAGAGTGCTACTTCAGCCTCATACTTTACAAACATGGCTGCCGCTGTATTTGAGTAAGGACCATACATTGTTAAAAATTGGTCGTCACTTTATTAACACCTCCAGTACCATGCTGTTAATAAATTAGCTTTAGCCGTTTACAGAATTGGTGACACTATGTATATTAAGATTGTTAAGGATTAAAATGCCCAGGCGATTACCAATGTTGTAAGAGCCGTAAATTGGTGTGATTGCCGGACTTGCTGTTCGATAATCCGCTCTTACATGGGCATGCTGTTTCACTGGCTTATCCGTCAGGATTGTACAAATATCGCTAGACTACACGCATCTTTTATTTGGCTGGGGGTCCGTTCACTAATGGCCGCTGTAGTTCCCTTTACTTCGGAACCGGCATCTAGTCACACGGGAGTCACCTGACCCCGCTATCCAATCAGCGGCCGGGCTCCGCGGGAGTCAGCTGACCCCGCGGAACAATCACAGCATCCAAAAATCGGCACTCTTGCCGGTAAAAGAAAAGGGCTGCACTCGGTCGGCGTTCGAGTGCTGAGAGGACGCCGACCCTTACTCTCCCACCGGTAATATTTCATCCTCTTTGCTCCATGTCAGTATACTTGCATAAGGTAAGAGGCGACCTGGGACTGAAGGATTCTAATTTCTCTCTGGTCCTTCCTTTTTAGTAACTTCTCTATGGGGAGATAGGACCACGCTCACCTATGGGGGCTGGATTCCGGATTATAAAAGTCCTCCGTTCTGGTATGAGAGGCAAAACTGTTTGAAGGGTAATTATGACATCTACCCACACAGCGTGGTTGTTTGACAATACATAGAGCCTTATGTGCATAAAATGGGGGGGAACACCAGGTGACCTCATATATGTTTGTTTACATTACAGCATTCGAGAATCAGTGTCTCTTGCAGTGGCATTAAAAGTGAGTTGCCCTGAAGAAATTGCCTGATAGACACCAAGGCAATGAAACATGTCGGCTGTAAGTAGGGTGTGAATCGATAGGGAGTATCCACACCTTCCCTTTTTTACTGTTTGTGTGTTCACTGTTTGCAACAAAGATAGGAACAAAAGTAAAGTTGATAGTCCTAGTTGCGCAGTGCCTTATATGTTAAATGTTTAATGTTGTTAGTTTTGTTACATATAAGTTGTGTTCACTGCACCATCCACTGTCTTTTTATTTTTTTGGGGGTCTGAGACACGTTTACGTTATAGCTTGATGGCACCAATGATGAGAACAGGGCCAACCTGGTGAGTACCAGCCAGGGGTCCCATTGGTGGTTCGCCCGTGAGGTGCCATCTCGCTTTTCTCACATTTTTTGTCTGTGCTGTCTTATATGTATAGATCAGAGAGGTTGTTGTTTTAAAGAGGCAATAGACTGAAACATTTGGATTATCCTTACATTGAAAGGATACCTTCGGGCGACGATTGTCCACCGTTACTGTTTACAGACTCATAATCAAATATTGCCACAAGAACTAGGACTTTTTTGTTGATAAGCTTACTGAGTGGAGGGCGTCCTAGTCTCTTTTGTCTTTCCCTCTTGACTCCCATTTTTTTGTAAGAACGTAGTGGGCCCTTAAATTTGAAAGATATGGGGCGATTGACCTGTTGTAAAACCTTAATGTTGGGAAAATATTCGGCTCCTGTTCCCTTCCTTTTATGCATTTGTGGTAATGGATTTATGAATTTAATCTTCATTTTTAAATAGTATATAGTGTGGTTTTTTAATGGTTTTAATCTATATGGTTACTATGGCATCTGTGTTCTTTTCTAAATGTGGCCATTTTACTCTGTGTTTTTATACATGTAATGCTTTCATGATAAATCTTTTATCGAATAAAGCTTATCTACTACTACTATTACCACATTAAAACTACTTACTTATCGAAAAGTACTCCTAGACCTACACTACGCCTATAACTATGTCCTTGTCCAAGTTGGGGTGGGATGTGCCTGGCTGCTGCCTTCCACAAAGAGGGTAGCTGTTGCGGAAGTAGTTGTTGGTACCTGTGAGGAGGGGGTAGCTTCCAAATACCAGCATACTTTGCCTTGTAAGAAGTATGACCCATGTTGTGGGAGGCATGTGCAGTTTTCCTCAGGTGGGAATAGTATGCCTGTCTCATGGCAAAGCTTTGTTCCACTTCAAGTGTTATTTTAGCTAGGGAGGAAACCGTACCTCGTATTAGGGCAAGTATAACATGTCAATATCATATTACAAAATATAACTGACATTGTTGTGCAATCATAAGTGCCTGACCACATCTACACCTATACTTGGAATATAGAAATGGCTAATATACCTTCATTACAATGACGATTCCAAGTACAATATGTTAAAGTTATCCAGGTAAGGTCAGTGTAGACGTAGAAAACATCTACTTAGGCACAATGTAGAACCAAGCATTTCACTCATACAATTGATCTTCACTTATGCTGATGTGTCAATGGGAAATAATACCCATGGGTCGAATATGTAAACTTTTGCAGTTTGTCTTGCATCAAGCAAGGGGGGGCAAGTTCAAGGCAAATACTAAGTGAGATGTGTAAAGGGATGCAATGTCAGCTTGTGTGGCTCTGCATGTGTTAAGTAATCTTGAGTTGTGTAAGGCAGCACACATTGCTGACATGCCTTACTCTGCAGTCGGGACTCATTCCATAGATGGAGAGTTGGTGTCTTACTGCATTAAAACCCCGATTTATGGCTTCACAGATTTAGCATCAGTGCTGTACCTAGAAACATGTCATGATACATCAAGTCTACAGGTGAACCTGAACAAGGAGATACAATCAGATTTCATATTTCTGTCATCTCATTCACCCTTTGCCGCATTCTGCTTTACACAAATAAATAGCAAAAAGCATCTCAGGAGCGGGTTTATGCAGCTAACGAGATGAATGTTATATGTCCACCGGCAAAACAACATTGGAGGCATTGCATTACATATAGATCAACTGCATACACTTCCAATTCTTAATTATGAACTATGATTTTCAGGTACCATGACATATTTAGGCACCCTTTCCCACATCTATATATGTTGTCAGACCATAGAATTCAGCTAGTCACCTCGAAGGGGTAATGTGACTGGAGGTGAAAGGTCAGAAATATTTAGATAATATATCAAAATCATGCCCAATGCATGCACCCATGCATGCAATGTTGCCAGAACTGCTGCCCAATGTCATCACAGTCCCCCTTACACCAGGGTACAAGGGAGCAAGCATTGGACTAAGCAGCTAAAAGCTTGCCAGCGCCAGGAAAAGACATGAATTCACCATGAATTCACCATGAATTCATCATAAATTCACCACTCCTGCCCTTTCACTTTTGCACAGCACAGAAAGGTGACTTGCTCTGCCGCAGGAAGATATGATAGCTGTGTCCCTTCGTACTTACATACTATCCTTGCCACACAAACATACCCAAAACCATATGCAGTGTGGATAGTTGCAATCCATATCCTTGGTCACTTGAAAAGTGGAAAATACCAACATTCAATGGTTTAGTACATTGTTACTCAGATAGACACACGTGACTATTTGTGTTGTGCACTCAGACAAACGCATGCATATTTCCTTAACTTTTAACAGATTTGTCTTAGTTACTCTTGACCATTGGTTTACACATGTATGTTCAACTTATACGTGTAATTGCACATACTGTTCATGGTGTGAAACATACAACACATCACCCTGCTAACTTTCATGTTTAGGCAGTAGGTTACTATGATAAGTACTTTAGAATGATGTTAACAGTCATATAAGATGTGCACTCATTTTGTGTGCAGAGTATCACATTTATGATCAGATTATCCTGCA
Organism: Lissotriton vulgaris; assembly: GCF_964263255.1. Classification (NCBI taxonomy): domain Eukaryota; kingdom Metazoa; phylum Chordata; class Amphibia; order Caudata; family Salamandridae; genus Lissotriton; species Lissotriton vulgaris. The sequence goes on along the minus strand of NC_141685.1, from coordinate 635,336,036 downwards.
GACATTTAGCTCTACATTAGTAGTGACTGTGCCTGCTTTTTTGACACTCAGACATACATTTGTCCTTTTATCACCTATGATGTCCTTGCTTGCCTACATGACATTTGTATTATCTTTGATTTGGTTCACTTAATTTAGCAAGGCTATTTGCTAAGTATATTTAACCAATGTTCAACCTGTGACATGCACATTTAAATTGCATTTATAAATACATCAGCTACTGCTTTTGTATGGCAAGTTGTTTTGCTGAACTTAGATTGACACATAGATATAGGAATATAGCTCGTTTTCATATGAGACAACATGGTGTAGATGTTAGTTACTTTATACTACCTACCTGTACATACAACTTTTTGTATTCACATGTATGTATGTTATTTTGTCTTGCAGGTGATTCTGTAATAATATGCCTTGAATCTGAAATCAGTCATTTAACTTGAGAGAGTTCAGATTTGGATCATGAGTAGACTATGACCTTGGTTGCATTTAAACCTTGGTTATTTCCTAGTGTATAACATCTTTCATGTCAGATTGTGTCAGTTTGACATTGATGGAAGGAGATCCAGGAAATGTAGGCAACTTGAGGCACTACATTATTAATCTATCACATTGATGAGGTACGTCAATGTGGCTTGTTATCTATGTGTATGGTTGGACCTAGAATGTTGGAATGCCTGAAAAAGAGGTGAACTTTGTACTTTTGGTATCACATATGTACCTAATGTTGACAGTTGCATAACATTTGATGCTACACTGTCAGTGCATTGCATTCATGTAATTTAGGAGTGTTTTTTCATGTGTGCTCCTGATACTTTGGTCAGCCTACAGCAGGATTTGTTCCACAACCATTATTTTAGTGGAACTGTAACTAATATTCCAGACTTGAAACATCATTGCACATACACTTATCTCATACTGAGCTAAGGTGTAGCCTTTCCGCTCATGTTGAAGTTAATTGTGGACTGCATGATTTGTGGTTTGATTTGTTCAACATTGCATAAAATGGTGTTGGGTCCACTCACTCAGTGCTTCTTTCTTCCTACTTACATTACAGGATTAGTGAGGGAATGACACAATGAGACAACATTGACTACATGTTGGTGTAAGTTCTTCCCACTATGTGCACATGACACGAGATCCAGACTCAAAGACGGAGACGGCTATTATGCCATATGTTACTTCTTGTTCAGTATTAGGTATATTTCTACTTTCCTTACCAATAAGTAGGCCATTCCCAGACCTGCCATTCCAAAACCACTCATTGTGGCGGAGGATGTACGTATCCTGTCTGCCTCATTTTCCCAGTAAATTGAGGAACATTCCCTGATGGTCCACTATCGCCTACAAATTGTTGGAGTTGGTGTGATTGTGATTTCAGTACAGATGCGATGTTCCTACTAGGCGCACAAATTGCACATGTGCAATCAATGGCACCAAGCACTTTGGGGAAACCAGCAATGGTGTAGAAGGCTTGCTTGGTATCCTGCCGTTGTTGGGTAGTTTTTGGAAAGAGAAGGTACTGGGGGTGTGAGTTTTATGATAGAATCCAACACAGAAATAATACCCATGGGTCGCATATGTAAACTTTTGCAGTTTGTCTTACATCATGCAAGGGGGGGCAAGTTCAAGGCAAATACTAAGTGAGATGTGTAAAGGGAAGCAATGTCAGCTTGTGCGGCTCTGCATGTGTTAAGTAATCCTGAGGTGTAAGGCAGCACACATTGCTGACATGCCTTACTCTGCAGCAAGGAGTGGTGTGGCTCACTGGTTAGAGGCGGCAGACCCAGGCACAGACGACGGCCCGGGACCAGGGTTCAATTCCCGACGCGGCAGGGTCGTGGACCAGGGTCAGGGGACTCGATAATTCTCACCTCGGTGCCTACTCTAACCAGGGATCACACTCTGCAACTCTGGGCATTTGCTTGCCTCATCTCCACAACGGCCCCCCACATACGCCGGGGATGCCTGGTTTCACCTTGGAGATACCCAGTAGCCAGGATGGGTTCCCTCGCGGTCTATTTGTGCCAGGATACTCCGGTAGTAATTGAGCGTGGTATAAAACAGCATATAACATAACTAGGCTGTCCTGTTTTCAGTTTCTATTTTTGGTAAATTCTGGTGGGGTTTTTTCAGTGTTTTCAATATCTTAAAAAACTGTTGTTATCAGTGGTTACACATTTTCATGCCACTAAAAACAACAGAAAAAGTGTTTTTCCGGTGTTTATGGAACGTTTTGCTTTTATCATTGCTTGCTTTCTGCACCGAAAGAACATAGTATATAGACAGTGTACATATTGTGTATATGAGGTCCAAAGAGATTTTTGCAAATTAATCTTATTGTAGTACACCATACAATACTTCTTTAGTGAGTCTTTGGTAATTTACGCTCGTGCTTTCCTTCCCATGTAAACTTCTGTGAAAAGGCCCTCTCAGCATTCATAGCCCCTTGGATTGAGAACCGCCAGCTAAGTGACACAGTCGGGATGACTCTTTCTTTGATGCTACATAAAGCACGAAATGATAAATGTTTGCGTTTTATTTTCTGGGCATAAGAAATCAGTGCACCAGAATGGACTAAAAAGTCAATAGCATCCCTCATTAACTGTGAAGATTGTAAACATGCTTTCAGCATACCATCTAACAAGTGGCAAGGATCTCCTACAGGGAATCACTTCAGCTCGGGTATCAATCTTGACAGGTCATCACACAAATGATTTATATACGTAGCTGAATCACTACAAATACAAACAATATCACTCCAATCTTTGTTGAACTTTGAAAGAACCTTTTTTGCAGAGCATAACAAGTGACACTGCGTTCCATGTTTTCCAATAGTCTGTTGTCACGTTTTTACCACTATCCCAGATGCTTGGTGATATATATACTTGTCACTATACCTTGCATTTAATGTTTAAAGCCTGAGGTGTTGGCAATTCACCTACTATCAATACTGACCCACTAGAAACTATGGTCTGATGTATTAAGGGTTTTTACCCATCCTCTGTGGGTAAATGTGATGACACATGTTAAGAAAGATTTTTATGAAACTAGCCATTTTACCTATCAGTGAAAGAATCAAATGCAGCCAAAATATCAAATGTGAGTTTGATGTGTCCTGATTCTCTACAGTTTATAAAATAATTAAACTAAACCTAAAACGTCAAACTAAACCCTGCATCTTTAGACCAAAGGACATAAAACTGAAAAAAGGAAGAAGAAACAATATTTTAGTGGCATCCCTAAAGAACAAAACTCAAGCAGAATAATGTTAGCCAGTCTTTCTTACTGTTAGCTTGTATAACATTTTATTGACCCCTTCAGTAAGAACAAAATTACTCTTTCACTTTCTTTTTCCTTTCTTTGAATGGCATTTAGTTTGTGGTTGTGCAGGTGTTTTTTCAGTGTTTATATGTTTTCACCGGAGAGGGCTATTTTTCGTTCAGTGGTGTTTTATCAGTTATTATAGGTTTAAACCTAAAACCCCACAGCCTAAACATAACATATAACAGATGGGAGTAAAGCTGAAAATATTCCAGTGAGATGCCTGCCAATCTGGCCACTGTGGTTTGGAAGGATCCTGATGCCAACATGTGTAGAACAGCCATCAATTTGACGTGTTTTGGGATGGCATTGGTCCTTCCAGTTTCAACAATTCAATGATAGTCTCCCTTTTTTCAGTCTGTAGAACTCTATGAAGAGCATGCACTGCTGGAAAATATGCTCCTTCCTCCTTCACTGCCTATGTGATTGTGTCCTAGCTAATTTCAGTTGCAGTATAACAACCTCCATGCTGTAGTAGAGAGTTTCCTGTGATAAAGAGGAATTTGTTCTACAGCACCTGCGTCGTTTATTACACCTGGGTTGCCGGTGTGCTGGAATGTTAGCGTATTTCTAGCTATGCATTGCAATTGTACACAATGCATGACGCAGTGCTACACTTAGAAATACTAATGGATTATGGTTGCATTGGATTTGGGAAGGAACTCCTACGTTGCATGTATTATTTTCTGCTTGACACAGAAGGATTCGGCACAGCTTTTGCACCGTGCAATACTTAAAAATCAATGCATTTGTGTAGATGCCTTACTAGATGCATTTCTGATTACACCAGCCTTGCATCACACTACGGGATGCAAGCTGAGTCAAACCCTGGACAAATATGCCCCTAATGGTTTACAAACAATTTTTCCCAGGTTTAGTATGATCGAAATGAAAAATAACAATAGTGTTCGGAGTTACACAAGGGGTCCACAGGCCCCTGTGTTATCTGCAACAACCCTGTTTTATATGTTTAGGAAACAACTCCAGTGTGACTTATGTAATGTTCCAGGAGTTACTCTATTAATATGGAGGCATTTCCCTTTATATTTTTGGGGAGATGAGCAATCCATTGCATCAGGCAGTGATAGTGCAATGCCAACAATGGGGTATGCTTTTCCTAAAGTCTGATAAATGGGAGAATTCTACACCAGCTCTTTTTCCTAGCATTGCATAGCCCACAATATAACATTTCAGAATCATTAAATTCGTTATTTTCAGCATCCTTCTTCTTTCACCATGATTGCTGAACTCTGACGTATGGAGTTCACTATTGTGTAGCACTAACAGTATGTTCAACTTTCTCAAAATAGTCTTTGAATGGTTGAATACTAACATTATTCTTTGCATCAAAGAGACTTGAAACTACATTGTGAGGGGGTTGAATGTTCAGCAGCATTAGCATTAGTCAGTATGTCCATATCAACACATACAACTCATTAACTGTCCTTTATGATGAAGTGCTGCAGATCTTAAGAACCAACTTGAAATCTGTATTTTTCAAGGATGATTCATAGTTTCCTGTCAAACATTTCTTTCTGAATAAGAGTAGCAGAGCACTATGTGGAGCGACCTATTGTGCAGCATAATTTTGTTAACTGAGAAGCAAGATCATCCAACTTCTCTTTCTAAATATAAGATCGTAAAGAGCTAGAATATCATTTAAACTAAATATTGACACACACCATTTTTTAACCGATCCAGTTGCCAACTTTACAACACATATCATAAAATTAATCCTAAACAACATCAATGATTCTGCTTTTGGTTTTTTAGCTTATGTGTGTTTTTCATGAATGATTCATGTTTTGTAATGTGAACGGCGAAAATGGTGATCAATCCTAGCTTCTGTAGTTGTGAAGTAACTTGTATGTTGAGTCTGTTAGATGTATGGATAGTCAATAAGAGTCTCCTACAAAAATTCCTTGGATAAGTCACTAATTTGTTGTAAACAAATAATCTATGTGGCACCTTAGTCTACAGTGTAAGACATATTGCATGGAGTGGCTGAGGGAAGGACTTCAGCCCCCACAAGGCAATAGGCAGGAGGAGGAGGCGCTCTAGCGTCCTACAGGCGCATTTCGTTTTCTGCCTTAGCTCACAGCTTGGCACATATTATATGGTGCTGCTGGGTGTAGGACTTCACAACACACAAGGCAATAGGCAGGAGGAGGAGGAAGAGGAGCTGTAGCACCATGTGGGTGCATTTAGTTAGCTCCTTAGCCAGCGGAGCCCGACACATTCCACAGAGCTGCTTGCGAAGGACGTCACCCCCTAAAAGGCAATAGGCGAGAGGAGAAGGGGCTGTAGCGCTGTGAAGGCACATTTAGTATGGCACCTTAGCCCGAGGTGCAGGATGCATTCCAAGGAGCAGGTGAGGGAAGCACTTCACTTCCACAAGGCAATAGGTAAGAGGAAGAAGAGGGGCTGTAGAGTCATGTGGGTGCATTTAGTTTGGCGCCTTAATCCACGCTGCAAGATACACGCTAGATGTGCCCAGGTGCACGAGCGAAGACCTGGCCAAGAGCCGGCCTGTATGTGCCAGTCCATGGCCAGCTGAGACCAGACCTAGCCCTCCCTCTTGACTTGGCTGTGTATTCTGCTCTTCTCCACTATGAGTGAGCATAAATTAAATACTGTACTGGGTGAAGTTGAGTGCCATCGCTATGATCCGAACATTATGATGCTCCTAACATCTGGTGTAGGGGCAATCACTGAGGAAATCAGTCCAGTGGGGGTCGAGCTCTTTCTTTTTCATCCTGTGAACAAAGACTTTTAAGGACTGAAGATGCTATCATCAAATGTTCGGACCAACTTAAGACTCTTTTTATTGATGGTGGTGCAGGGGAGGGTTACCTGTTATCCAATTGCCTGGTGATAAGTCTGCCTCTGTTGCCTCTGATAAACCTGCCCAATCTGCTGGCATGATGCTCTGATCTAATGGCACTTACCTTTCTGACCCCATTCCATACGTGGGTGGTTCACCTTTGAGTGAAGATGGTAGGAGTCCAAATACAACAGTGGAAATACATTTTTCAGAAACCTACTAATCTTATTTGTCATCTTACATGTGAGTGCTGCAGTCTGGTGCCACTGATTGCTCCTGAGTTTCTAGATGGCGATTGCGCTGTGGTTAAGTTTGCTAACCTTAATTATCCTGGCTCCTTGTAATCCAATTTAGCGCCTAGTATTAGACATTTTTCCACTTCCTCTGGGTTATTTGTACAAACCCCTCCTATTAAGCGGTTTAGGCAACATCATGGCTCAAGTTATCCCAACTGTTTAAACTGTTTCCAATACCAGGCCTTTGGTTGAATGCAGTATACCTACTTCTAATGGATTTGCACCCATGAGTAACGTGCATGACAATGATTGACTGTTTATTAGTCATGAGAACCTGTCCTCTAGCTTGGAGTTAGCCCACTGCATTTTGACTGTCATGACACCTTAATGGTTTTAAGTTGGAAGTGTGCTGGGCTTTCCAATAAAGTAGGTAATGAGGTTTTCAATGCTTTCTTGCAGAAACGTAAAAGTGTGTACTTTCAAGAAACTCCGGATGTGGCTTCAACTTTCCATTTTGATGGTTACTCTTTTCCTGTTCCTGCTACAGTCAGCCCATGGGCGATCCAGAGGCGACCTTCTTGTCTTGATTGCTTTTACCTTAGGCTGTAAAGCCAAAGTGATTAATACAAATTCTCCCAAACTGGCTGCTGTTTTGGTGACATTTTCCAATTCTTCTAGTTTATTTATAACACATTTTTACAGGGCTTTTTCTCAATCGGAAGCTCCTGGTCAAGCTCAGGTCGTCCCTAGAGTTATTTTGATAGACTGCCACTTTTTAATCATCTAATAGCTTTGTTGTTTTAGTTGGTGATTTTATTTTACACTCCTGTTCTCTGGGTGCTTTTCTTTGCATGGTCTCGTTGACTCTGCTTCATCTGAGGCCTTGCATTTTGCTCATACTCCACATAGGGAAATTATGAATTCGAAGCTATGTAATAGTAATTTATCTTCAACTTATTTTTCTCATGCCGAGGCCCTGTCTGTTCAAAATATACCCACTTGTTTAGGTAGAGGTTATTCGAGTGTGATTAAATATCTTTTTATCTTTTCAGCCATGGCTCACTCTCTATAAAATTCTGAGGAATGTGCGGGTTCCACTGAGTGATCATGACCCTTTAACAGCGCCTTTTATTTGGGCCTCTAAAAAAGCTAACCCTGTCCTACTCGCTTTGGATAATGCTAGATCTCATGCACAAGGGCGACGCCTTAAGTGGAATAAGGTCCTTCCTGATATTTTTTTATCTTGATCTTTGTCAGCTTAGTTTCGATATATTAATTCTTGTAATACTTCTATTATCAATGAATTTGCTGTTATCTGTGAAGAAATCAAATCATTGCTGACTCGTAAAAACACATCCTCATGCCTTAAATCCTATGAATGGTTTGATAATCAATGTCCCAGGCCTCACTGAGTATTGTTGGAGGCAGCCAAGGCCACTCCTAGAGATCGTGCATGGATTGCTTTCTGCAGTGCCTCCTTTAACAGATTGTAAAAAGTTTCTGCATGAGGAAGCTTGGGATCAACTTCTGTGTATTAGCAGACTCAGGGGTAGCTCCAGATTTTGGGAAATGACTAACCAACCCTTATTTAAGCCCTGCCTTATTCTTTTCTATTTTGACTGAGTTTTGGGTCAGTCATTTTAACCCCATAAATGACTTTCCCAACCTTGTGCCTGACTCATGTTATCCCCCAGCAAATGGAAGTTCATCGGTATGCATTGATTTCTCTTGTGAGAAGTTTACAATGCTAGTCCAAAAGCTCCCTCTGAAGATGGCCACTGTCCTGACGGGGTGCCCTTGCTAGATCTAATTCCAATTTACAATTTTCGCCACCCTTGATAACTTTATACATTAAAGTGGTTGTTACACAAGTCTGTACCTAAGACATGGTTTATCTCTGTGATACTGCCTGTATCAAGATATGTGCTTATCCCAGATGCTATTGTCCTAACTTATTGATTAGCTCTGTGGTTAAATTCTTCAGGTGTTTGGTTTTGAATAGGTTATTGACCTGGGCTGAAGACTGTAAATAACTCTTTGATGTCCAATGTGGCTTTCTGCCACGCCTTTCGAGGATCGATCAACGTCTTAATCTATACGTTATCATCAACAAATATACAGTAACTAAGCAAAGTGCAATACATTTGACTTGCATGGATCTGAGTCTCATCTTTGATAGGGTCAACTCGGAAAAATGATGGTATATTATGCTTTATATTTGTGTGGAGACCAATATAGTTACTTTGCTGCTGTGATTTTCATTTTCACCTGTCTGCTTCAGTCTGTTATGGAATTAATGGGAAACACACAGCGCACTTTAAATTGAATCGAGCGGCACGCCAAGGCTGTATTCCAGCACTGTTTCTATTTACCCTCCAAATCATTCAAAGAAGGTTCTCGCTCAGGGGTCAGAGGAACATACCCCAGACTGGCATGTGCCAGGGTATGAATACCCATGTAAAACTTAGCGATTCCTGTTTTGATTTGAGCATCAATTTATAGTGTATAAGTTGTAATCAAATATTAACTATGCTATGTGGGCTTCGCACAAATGGTGCTCCTGGTCCTAATGGGCTGCCTAATGCCTTTTTATGTGCCAATGCTACCATGTGGGCTGGAATTTTATATAAATTGTTCAATGAAGTATTGACATTGGAAATTGTGCCAGCATCATGGCAAGGTAGCACACCTATAGCTTATTTATTAAAGTGGTCCTGTTGACAATCCCGCTAACTACCATTTAGTTTCTTTAACTGATGTTGATGCAAAGATTTTTACCTCTAGTCTGTTGAGAAAATTGGAAAAGTGGGCTATGCAGGAAAGCATCATTCTGCTTAACCAAACTGGTTTTCAAAGGGCCAATCTACCACTACCAACCTGTTGGCACTTACTTTACTTTCGGAGCGTCTCTCTTTAAAAAACTACATTTATATATTGCTTTTATTTATCTAAAGGCAGCCTTTGATTCAGTGCCTCTAAATTTGTTATGGTAAATATGTTTTAGCTGGGGTATGCCAGGGAAACTGTTGAAGGCTAATATCCTGTGTATAGGGATGCCTGGGTTCAAGTCAGGCTGGGTGATGGTAGTTCATTATCAAGGACCATGAGAACATATAATGACCTAAAGCAAGGTTGTGTTCTTGCCCCTTGCCTTTTTAACTTATTTTTATCAGCTCTTCTTTGGCATCTCGACTCTGTTAATGCCCATGCCCCAAGGTTGGGGGGGGTGCAAATCAGCTACCTCCAATATGCTGATGATGCTATCCTTCTGAGCCACACTGTAAAGAAAATCTATAATCATGAAAACTGGACATGCAAAACAGAAGTTTAATACATGGAGGGCCAGAGCAGGGCCAATTGAAGTTGTTAAAACATATGGATATTTAGAAGTGGTGTTTGATAACAGAGTCTCTTATGAATACCATTTTAAGGACCTAAGGGCAAAAACTGTGATTTTAATTCATGCTTTTAAAACTTTGAACAAATCGCTGGATTGTCAATCATATGATCATATTCTTAAAGTCATAGTAGCCAAGTTACAGCCAACCCTTTTAAATGGCTTCACCATTACCACAAGGAAAGATGCAAAGCTCCGACATTCATTGGTATGTAAGACCTTCAAATAAACTTTTGGGATCCTCAGATCAATAGGCCAAGCATGAATATGATTAGTGTTTGGTCTCCAAAGACAGTGTTTGGTGTCAGAAAGAGCTTTTTTGAAAAGTATGTACTCTATGTTTTCTTCTGGGTCTGCTTCCATAGGGAACAATTGCTATCTAGTAATAAATGTCTGCTTATGCTGGTAAATTGAGATCTCATATTTTAACCTGCCTAAGGGATATAGGTCTGCAAATAGCGCTCCAAGAATTGAAAATGCCAAATTATAAGTTAATCTTAAAAATATTAATTAAGCTGAATCCCTTGAGTTGCATTAAAACGCACTAGCAGGGAAAAACTTTGTATGGTATCTGATTAACTCATACCATTTTTTTTGTATTCAGCCTTACTTGCCTGCTCATTTCTCGTAAAAAAACAAAAACATTTTTTATCTACAAATGGGAATAAATCCAACAAAAGAGGGCACGCAGCCTTGGATTCCACTGTGGCTGGATTCTAACTGTACACTATGCAGATGATCACAGAATCATTAGTACATATAGTATGCATGTGTCCTAAATTGATTAACATTCGGCGAAACTTCGTGAAACCCCTATTTTTGAAGCGCGAGGTAAGATCAGCTTGCCAGACACTTATTTGGTCCTTATCTGGTGAACTGATCCCATTGTGATGTCAATTAGTAACATTTTTACATACAGCCAAAAAATGTTTGGCATAATCAGTTTGAGCTGTATTATATTTATCTCCCTTGAACTTAAGTGCCTTTTGCACAGTTAGATATTTTGTAGACATTAGTGTTAATGCTGCTAGGGTAATAATTAGAAATGTAATAATTGAAGCTACTCTATTATAGTAATTTTTTATGCATTTTATTATTGTCTTTGTACAATATCATTAATAATAATTGCACATCAGCACTTTAATATGCAATATGTGCAATATCCTGTTATAGTAATTATTGATGCATTTTGAATATGTGTTTATAATGGAATTAGTATTTACTTTATGATTTAGCCCAAGTTTGATAGATTTTATCATCTCTTTTTTGTATGCACATTGTATGGTGAATTGGTCTGATTTGATCACATAATTATGAATGTATTGTTAATAATATTTGTGGTACAGTTTTTATATATAGTGTGATTGTGAAGATGTTTTGATTGCAATGATTTCTATTAATCAAGCAATAAAGATCTTATTATTATACCTCATACCCCAGACTGGTCCTTGCTGGATTCCAGTGTTGCTCATTGCTGATAAGGCTGTCCTTATTTCTATCACGGTCTGGGGTTAGACTGCTTGCTTAACTCTTTTACCACTATTTGTACAGCCTTGACCTGAGCACCAGTTTCACTAAACCTCATGTTATGGTGATTGACCCTCAGTTTACCAAAACTAGAAACTTTCAGGTTTAAGGTAATATTATCAGTCATGTTTATACTTTTCCTTATTTAAAAGTTTTTTCAATTCATTGATGACCTCCCCTTGGTCACTTGACAGGATGATTGACTATGTGTATGATGTTTCTACCAGGTTGGGGCACAAATCTTATACGGTAATGTTGGACGGTCTACAAATCCAACTATGTTTCCATTGACTACTTTCGGGCTTTGCCAACCTTTCAACTTTAAATGTTATTGAGAACAAAACCCTAAGAAGCCTTTATGTCTCCCTCAAAGTTCCTCCTCCTATACTATTCATGAGAAGCTTGGGTTACGATTTTTGACTGATATCTTACAGATGCAACCTTTGTTACTTTGCCTATCTGTATGGCTGAGACCTGAAAAAAGCCTTAATTATCTTATGCTGAAGGATTGTCTGTGCCTTGATCGAGCGTCTAGCATAGCTTGTTAAAGTGTGCTTTAGCAAATTGGTAAGGCCTGAAATTTGTAGCAATCCTGATTCTATATTTACTGGTAATGTTGCATGGGCCAAGTTGGCATTTAAGGCTTTGAAAGAAAAAAAGCAGTCCTTAATTGAAATGGATTTGCTCTACATCACAGCTTATATACTGTTACAAACCACTTTGGCAATGGAGCCATACTTAACTTTTGATATCTAAATCACTATTGATTTCTTTTGACTTATTTTAGACTTCGTTTATTTAATCACCAGTTGGCTAAACTTAGGGAGAGTTTGGTTGATTCCAAAGTTATTCCATGCAGATGTCACTGGACTTTCATCCAGGCCACCCATCACTTTGTCATGTTTTGCCCTTTTTATACAGAAATGTGAAAGACTTTTGGTTTCTCTTTGCTGGCTGTGAAGCATTTTAAACAAGTTTGACCTGCTTTGTTTTATTTTCAGTTACTGTATGACGTGCATACCTATTTTTTATTATGGCTTTTTTTTATCAGGAGCTCTTCGAGTAAGGTCATTTTTATGATGTTATTGATGTATACTGCTTTTTATTGTTGTCTTTTACAGTCAAAACTTAACAAAGAAAACATGATAATGAAGATGTTGATGAATCCTAGTTTCTGTAGGTGTGAAGTAGCATGCATTTTTCATAGTGTTGCATGTATGTTTAGCCAAGAAGAGTCCACTAGATATATTCCTTAACCAACTAACTAATTTGTTTTGTAGTTAAACTCTATGTATTATTGTACACTAGTAGTGTATTTGAGAACTCTAGGTAAATGCCTGAAGTGCGCTGTAATATATACCTGCATTTTTCTGCCATTCTTTATTAATCAGAGTTATTTTGTAATACTTTGGGCCAGATTCACAAAGGTAAAATAAGTAGAAAGTCTAACGTTACGACTTTTGGTATTCACAAAGGGTCATTTACTATTCGTAAATGCCCTCTGTGAATACAGAAAGTCGTAAAGTTCAACTTTTGGTATTCACAAAGGATATTTGCGAGTACGAAATGCCCTTTGTGAATAACAAAAGTGGTAAGTTAGACTTTCATCTCAGTTTACTTTTGTGAATCGGCCCTTATAATCCTCCACTCAAGTTACGACGAGTTACATGTTTTTGTTCAAAGATGCAAATCAATGCTATAAACCATTTGTAAAAGGAGAAATATTTGCTCTAAGTGGCCATGGAGCAGGGGACTTCAGTAATTCCATATCTCCTGACTGAAGTGTCATAACTGTATTAGGCTATTACCACTTGATTCACAGTCCAACTCTAATAGAGGACCGGTGTGCCTTGCTATATGTGATACAAAGACCTGTCCTCCAGCAGTTTAGGAGGCACAGCAACTGGTTGGGTGACTGTTTTTACAGAGAATATTGTTCACTGTATAAACATACTGAAATTATCCCCTGAATCAAAGGTGTAAAATTAATAAAAATGATCTGTTTGGATTGAGAATGATGACGAACACTTCTTTATTCAAAATTTTTGTAGAATCAGTGACATTTATTTTCATAGAGGTGTCTTTACCACATCAATCCCTCAATTTGCTGAGCATAATGTGACAATTCCAAATTATTTTCTGATTGACTTCTTTCTCAAGATACTTGATTTAAAAGTGTAGATTGTGTGCCTTTGTGATGGAATATGGTACAAGGGTGGAACAAGGGTATGGGTCCTTGCTTACCTGTGCGTAAATTGTGATACTAGGTCTGATATCTTCTAAAGCACTGAAGGTTTTGCATGTTGATGGGGGCTATGCTCGTGAACTGTGTACAATAGAGCTGTTAAAAGTTAGGCTGCAGCATCAACATTATCGGCGCCATCTTGCCCCCTTTTCGAGCCCATTCGTGCGCGTAAGCGGCAGCCATTTTGAGTACCATGGCCTCTCTGCCCATCGTCGATAGCCAGCGCGTCTCTCTCTCTCTCCTGACCTCGCAAAGCATCCCCCGCACGCTGACAGCCCCCGCTCTCACATGCCTTGGGTCATAAACCCCTCTTCCACGCAGCTCTGCCTCGGAACCCCATCCTGTTCCTAGCGCGACACCTCCCTCCATTCCTTTCATGGTCCCGGATCCTTTGATAAAACCCCTTTCCTTTGTGCCCGTTTGTTTTACTCGTTCCCAGGCCGCCACCTGGCCCTGAGGATACTGTTATTGCCCCCTTCCTCCTGTACAGTAGGAAGCCTCCCCCATCAAAGGATCCTTGAGCTGATCAAAGCCCCCACCCCATGAGATCCGATCGACCTCATACATTCCGGGAATCGGCGGAATGTCCAGCTGCGCGATAATCATCACCTGTTGTGACCGGGGTGGGGACTTCAACTGTAAATGTGTGTGGGAACGGGCCTGAAGCGGGGATTCCGAGGATGTCCTTTCATACTTCAAAGCATTGCAAGAATGTGTGACATGCAATAAAGATCATAAACCTGTGTATAAGAGGCCAGGCCTCAGAGATGCGGTTAGAGCACCTCGAGAAGATACCCTGTTGTCTGATTTGATGTGTTCTGCTCCGTCGGAAAAAAACTTCTGTTTCCTGCCTTCCAGTCTCCAACGCCTGCCTCTTTGATTGGTAACTTGAGTGGGTATAGAGGCGGTTAACGCCGGGCAACTCTGAAAAAGGTCGCAGCCCTACCTTTTTCCACAGAGCCTCATGTGATGGTAACTGCTTCTGAACAAAAGGCAGAGACATCATCTCACATATTACTTTTTTTTCTAAATGGGCATCAGTACCATGCAGAACCTCCTTTCCATGCATGTCCTAAATAGATATATATTCTGCTCTGCTCCCCAAAATGAAAGCCTGACGAGCAAATTCCTCTAAAAATGTAGGTAATTGGGATGTTTGCATTCAATATGCACCCTACTCCATTATTCAGGACCAGTATGTAGGAAGTTGTCTCTGTATATACTATACCATATACTATATACTATAGTATATAGTATATATAGCATACACTATATACTATAGTATATGGTATATATACTATATACTATACCAAAATGCGGTATAGTGTGCACAAAGTCGAGCGGAACTCCAAAAGTAGGCAGAGGTAAAAACAGATATCCCCTTACTCTCTATTTGTGGCAGTGTGTGTGAGCAGTAAGGCTTTATCAGAGGGTAGTTTTATGCATTTGTTGTACACACTCAGGCAGCAAATGATGTCACACACTCAAAGTCTGAACTCAGATCAATTTGTTTTTATACATAAAAATATTATTTAGTTGTATTTATTTTCTCGAACCAAGCAAGCCTGGTACAGGTAAGGGTAATTGGTACTTTTTAAGGCAGGTTGAACAATACAAGCAAACTGAATGAAAATGTCTTTGTTACAGCACACTCAGACAAAATACATCAGCAGAAAGTGGGGGCAATCAAGTAAAAAGAGGGCACTTTCTCACAAGGTACAGCCACCAAAGTGTTCTGTACTGGAATGTTCCATATTTCAAACACATCACGCACATGAAATGATACTTAACCCACCTTAAATGTGCTGTTAATTTGCCAAAATGTATAAGATACGGAAAGTTTGGGGTATGGAGGAATACCGTATGTGAATGGATTTCAGTAAATGCGTCACAAGCTTAGAGGCATCTTGACCTGATAGGTGATGGCTTGTAGTGCCTTAGCTCACGCACATACAATTTGCATCCGCAACTCTGTTGGAAACATGGCCGCTTGTTGATATACAGTCCCTACAACGTGCCCGCTAAATTTTCTAATAACATGCGCATTACCAGATGTGGATGCCTATAGTCCTAGTATGTCTGCAATTTCCCAGTTTTCAGTCAGCCATGTGAAGTTCATAATGACAAACCATATACTCCTAATGGCAGTACTGCACTTACAATGTATAAGAATTGGCATAGACACTGCATGGATACAGGGCGCATGCACCTGTACCCTCACCACTGATATAGTGCACCCAGCTAGAGGGGTGGCTGACCTATACCAGGGCAGTGGGTTGTAGGCATGACACACAGGGATGTGTGCCATTATGCCTCTTCACTTTTTTCTGCTCCAAAACATTCAGCCTGCAATGGCAGTGTGTGAGCGTGTGTAAAGGTACAGGGCTTCTAAGGGTGGCACAAAAAGTGCTGCAGCCCTTAGAGGCCTTCCCTGGTCTTGGTGCCCTGGGTACCTGTGGTACCATTGACAAGGGACTGACCTTTGGCCAAAGAGTGCCAATTGGGTTTCGTTTTTACTGCAGTTTAGGGACTGAACATAGGTCCTGGGTACCTGTTTGGCAGGAACACAGAGCACACTCAGACAAAATACATCAGCAGAAAGTGGGGGCAATCAAGTAAAAAGAGGGCACTTTCTTACACGGTACAGCCACCAAAGTGTTCTGTACTGGAATGTCCCATATTTCAAACACATCACGCACATGAAATGATACATAACCCACATTAAAGGTGCTGTTAATTTGCCAAAATGTGTAAGATACGGAAAGTTTGGGGTATGGAGGAATACCGTATGTGAATGCCTATAGTCCTAGTACGTTTGCGATGGATTTCAGTAAATGCGTCACAAGCTTAGAGGCATCTTGACCTGATAGGTGGCCTGTAGTGCCTTAGCTCACGCACATACAATTTGCATCCGCAACTCTGTTGGAAACATGGCAGCTTGTTGATATACAGTCCCTACAACGTGCCCGCTAAATTGTCTAATAACATGCGCATTTACCAGACGTGATAACGTAATTATCCATTTTAAAAAAGTATTTAATTCATGAGTGCGTAACAGCTACTTACGATAGCAATTTAAAAGCAAGGCTCTCATTATATTCCGCCCCACCCACCATCACCCTAGAAAGGAAAGACACCCGTCCATGCATAATAGTCCTGTTTCTTTTGAACCCGAACACATGGGGAACGAACGGACTGCCGCATTTGTAGTCATGAAATGTTTCTCTGGCCAAGAGTGATGAAGAGGTGCACGATCCATTCAGCGACAGCATGTGGAAACCATTCGAAATCAAACACCAGCGCTCCAATCAATATTAATTACGTTCTAAGCATCAGAAACAGTGCTTTTGAAACAAGGAGGAAAAGAAACACGCTGTGCTTCAGACTAAAACTTAAAAGATTGCCTGCTCCCTCTCCAATAGCACTTGGAAATTCCAGTCTTGTTCAGATTAGATTGTTTCCATATTGTAGTGTCAAATCATCTGAAATTTGAAACACTAAAGTGAGCTTGTAATGAGCATCTCCAACACGATACTAGCCTGTCATTTCACATCATCCCTTTTTCCCTTTGGATAAACACCACATCGGATGATTGCAGGTACACACGAAAGAACCTTCCACAACTAGGTTATTTTCGCTGTTTGTGTTGTTTTTTTTTCTTTTTGTCAATTATGAAACGGGCGCTTCTGCATAATGTTTTGCTTCAGAGAAAAGTACTCTCATGCCTGAAGAGTTCTCACCGTCCTAAAATGTGGCAGCCTGATACAGAACAAGGAAATGCCAGGTTTTTTTTACTTCTCAAACAATAACATCTTATAATAGACAACTCCCTACGGCTTTTGAGTTTCATATCTGAGAAATGTCCAAGAAACCCAGATGTAATTAGACATTACACCTCACACAGAAAATACCTTGACGAAATACTTTGTGTCTTATTTTCAGCCTATTTCCCTTTTCTGTAGGAAAGGACATGGGCATAGATGTGGAAAAAAAAGAAAATACTTTCGCATATTGTGCTGTCTGCTTGATTCTGTGGGGCGTATATTTCTGAGCAGATACAGAAGTCTGATTGCCCCGAAAAAGACAGCTTTCCATAACTGAAAAAAATACGGCATGCACAGATTTATTTGAGGTTAGTTGCAGTGGTTTGGCAGTGTGAGCATGTTTTTCTCTTGGATGGATTACATTACGCTTTAATGGAGGAAACACAACTTTAAAAATCTTCATCTCTTCACAAAAATGTCCAGGTTATGGATTTCCACACATTACATGTCTCTACTTAAAAGCTCTGGAGGATTTCGTTGGACTGAGCTACGAGTATTGTATTTAGTTGTTAGTGGACATGCTTGCCAACGACCCCTGGGCACTATCAGAAGAAAAGGAATGTTGCTAACCAGGGTTCCAAGTGCATATGTTTGCAGAGAGGAGCACACTTAAAGCCATCCCCCGTGTTTGAATAACATAGGAACCCCTTGAATACGAAAACCTTCTGTTTTAGCAAGAGGTTCAACTTGCAACAAAATTAGTCTTTTAATTAACATTTTTTGCATCAAGTGACACAAACAATGGCCTACCGAAAAGGAAAGAGACATCTCCGAATGTAAGAAGATATTGAAACTTTAAACCTAGGCCTGGCTGGAACTCAGGGCAAAAAGAGAATCGAGAGTGTTTAGGCATTTAACACATTTTACTGTTCAAAATGCAATATGCATTTTGATTGTATGATCACAACCTAATATTTCATAGGATGAGTCAACTGGAGGTGCAATATTGTGTTAAGTTGAGTGCCACATAACTTCTTTTTTGTTATGCAGCCGTTGGCTTCATTTCATTTCGACTACAAACTTGACTGTCTCTTGCCTGTGCCAGAGCAATCCATTGTTGCATTTCAAAGAGCAGGACTGATATGGTCACAGTGACTCTAGCCCTACAACCCCTGGGGGACAGGAGGCAGGCGCAGCTCCACCCCAGGTAAGAGGGCATGTGTGGCGGAAGGCATTATTACATAACATGGAGAGAATATCTACCGTGTGGATCACCTGGTCAGAGGCTGAGCAATACATAGGTGGAAATAGGAGTCTATTTGACTATCTATACAACATACTCAACTTTCTACATAGCTGATATAGTACACTATTGGAAGGTCTAATGTAAATAAAAAATGCATTGCGTCCACCCTCATGTTGCCAAGTTCCTTAGTGTGTCAGCAAAATGTACAATGTTATTCTTGAGAGCTGAACCCAACCAGTGTTTGACATTAGGGGATTTATCAATATGTGAGTGACAAAACAATCAATGTCTCAGGGTGGCTGAATGTTTGACCTCTATTTATAGATAGCATAAGCAGAATAGACAGCCTTCTTAGCTAGCTAACTAACTTGAAGTGAACATTTACAATTTGAAAATTGATAAAGATGTGCATTGAGTCAATCCTCTCCATCAACAAGTGTGCACTATAATTCTACAGTATCATGTTTATTTTTGCAATGTATATTTTTGCACATTTTTCATTTGGTAGCATATGAAATTATATTAGAGCTATATATGAAAGATTGGCGACGATGTATACTTCTGATACCAAAATCAGCTTATTTCTGCCACTGTGTACTTTGGAGGTTTTATCATATTATTATTCTGCTGCCACCGAATGGGTATAGAGACAAAATATCGACTCCAAAATATCGACTGGACATAATATCGAGTTTTAAATATAGACTGGACAAAATATCGACTGGACATAATATCGACTACAAAAATATCGTTTTTCAGGTAAGTGAAGTAATATCGACTGTATAAAATATAGATAGCAAAAATATCGATTTTTTAATAATATATAATATTTTATAGTGTATTTTTATGTAATAATATGTGTGAATAGTGTGTATTAATGTTATAAAATATTTTATTAAATGAATTTTGTTTTTATAATAATTGCGTAATGTAATTCTGTAGCGGGTTGTGGGTTTATAGGGGAATAGGGTGGGAAGTAATTTAATAATAATTAATTAATTAATATATGTTTGTTAATATTTTTAATTAATAATTAATTGATAATTAATTAATATTAATTAGTTAATTAATTAATATAATTTTGAACATGTTTTGTATTAGTAAATAATTGTTAATTAATTAATTGTAATTAGTTAATTACATTAATTAGAGTACATTTTTAATATATATAATTTTGTGTTATTTTTAATTAATTAATTTGGAAATAATAATATTAATTATTAAAATAATTACAGCTAATGTTCTAATATATTTACTTTATTGTTATTGTTAATTAATAATTAATTGGTAATTAAATAATATTGATACATTTTGGGTAAAGGAGCATTTTTAGGGTTCAGGGTCAGTTTTCAGTTTTTGGGTAAAGGGGCATTTTTAGGGTTCAGGGTCAGTTTTCAGTTTTAGGGTAAAGGGGTATTTTTAGGGTTCAGGGTCAGTTTTCAGTTCATGGGTAAAGGGGTATTTTTAGGGTTCAGGGTCAGTTTTCAGTTCATGGGTAAAGGGGTATTTTTAGGGTTCAGGGTCAGTTTTCAGTTCATGGGTAAAGGGGTATTTTTAGGGTTCAGGGTCAGTTTTCAGTTTTTGGGTAAAGGGGCATTTTTAGGGTTCAGGGTCAGTTTTCAGTTTTTGGGTAAAGGGGTATTTTTAGGGTTCAGGGTCAGTTTTGGGTTTTTGGGTAAAGGGGTATTTTTAGCGTTCAGGGTCAGTTTTGGGTTTTTGGGTAAAGGGGTATTTTTAGGGTTCAGGGTCAACAAATAAGATTGTAAAAAATTATTTTTATTATTTTCATTTATTATTTAATTATTATAATTTAATTTAAGTAGTTTTAAGTATATTTTAGTAATTAAAATTTAATATTAATTTAATTTAACACTGTTTTTAATAAAGTCGATATTTTTTACATCTATATTATTGTTAACGATATTTTGTACTCGATATTTTTGTACTTACCTGTTTGTAGATACAAACTCGATATTTTGACTGTCGATATTTTGTCAACGATATTTTGGCAAGTCGATATTTTGTCCCTCGATATTATTTCAGTGATCCCACAGAATGCTCTCTTGTGGCAGCAGTTACTTCTAACTAAAATAGCCTTTAATAAGAAGAGGTACAACTATAGTTATAGAACGTCCAGAATCATCACTGTAGCTGTGCCACCCAAACACTTCTTGTTTTTTTTTGCTCATACTAAGGATTTCCTAAATGTTTGCTTTCTGGCACAGTTTGTGTGGATACTAATCTCGGGGAACCTCTGACGTTACAGATATGTTTTGTTGTTAACTGATTTTTGAAAACCCTTTATTTCACTCTCCACCCTTAAGTCTCAAGGGGATACCCTTTGACCTTTACTGCACAAGCAATGGCTTTTGGCACCTTATTATACTTCGAGGAGGGGGATTCAATAGATGCACCCAGGGAAGTTGCCTACTGGCCTTCCTTTGTAAGTGAATCATACATGCATGAGAAAGACCTGCATCCCTTAGGGTTTATATTTTTGTGAGTTTGGGTTGTTTGCTTAATTAACCTTTGAAATATTGATCATCATCCTTGAAACATGGGTGCATACTAAATAGATCACAACTTTTAGTGTTGCACCTCTCACAAGGTTTAACCAGAGCTGTTTGCTGGTGACAGGTGGAAGATAAGGAGCCTACACAAGACAAATCATTCACCATGTCCTCTCCATCCTGATTCTTGGGGCTTCATTTATGACTTTTTGCCGTAGGGAAGCGCAGCAGGCCTTCCTGCTGCGCTTCCCTACGGCAAAAGAAAATGGCAGAAATGCGCCGTATCTATAAGATACGGCGCATTCCTGTCCTTTCCCCCTCCGCCGGCGCACAATGGGCTGCCTGCGCCAGCGCAGGCACCCTTGCACAATGGTGCAAGGTTGCCTGCATTGCGGGGAAGATTATTTTTGTACAGGAAGGGAAACCTTTCTGTACAAAAATAATCACAAGAGGCTTTTCCTCTTTCTATGTGTTCTGTAGAATGCAGCACACATATAAAAAGGAAATACGAGGAGAAATAAAGACATTTCTCCCTGTTGCGCCTCCCTTACGCCTCCCCTGGGGAGACGTAAGCTTTTGGCACTGCTTCAGAGTTACGATTTCTCGTAAATCTGGGGCAGTGTCAAAAGGCCATGGATGTTGCTGGGAACGCCCCCAGCAACACCCATTGCACGCCCCTTTAACGCAGTACACTGCGTTAAAGGGACTGATATTTATCAGACAGCAGTACGCCACAAAAACTGGCGTACTGCTGCCTGATAAATACCACACTGGCTTCTGCGCCACAGAACTTCATGAAAAGTGAAGTTCCGATGGCGCAAGGGGCCTCATAAATGAGGCCCTTGGTGTGCAGGGTCATCAGGAGGGAATGGACAAAGGTAGTCCTTGTAATGCAGGCCTGGGCAGCAGCTTGCTGGCTGTGGCAACAGGAATGCATTTTGGGGAAAGGATCTTCCCAAAGTCTTCCCTGGATAGGCTTTCGGGCCTAGTCTGATTTTCTGGACCTTTCATAAGTTGATTATGCTTTAACTCTTAATAACAGTGTGTCACGGTCCAAGTGCATAAACTCAGAAACATAAATTGAAGGTTTCTCTGGCTTGGTAAACATCTCATGGACAAGCACCTGCTTGCACAAGAACCTGCACATACCCTTCTGTTATGTACTTACAGAACATGGTGCAGAGAGTTGTCCATTTGCTTCTGGTGAGAAGCAAGTTTAAAATCTCCTTGCTGATGGTCTTTTAGCCTACCTTCCCACTGCTCATCCCACTGACCTCATTTGAAGCACTCAGCATGGCCAATATGTCTACAGAAGTTAGCCATAGCATCTGGAATACTTTTATATCCCACATCTGAGGCCAGTGGGGGTGTTACCAATAAATTACTGCTACAAATGAAGGTAAGCTGAATGGTGATTTTGCCTGAGTACACTCTATATTTGTTGCTTGTGCAGACTATTGCATAAAGCACCTACTAGAAATCACAATTGGTTGTTTATGCGCCATGCTTACATTTAGTGGTATTAACTGTGAAATGACAAACAGCAAAACTGTCACAGCTAAAATGGTCTTAAACATCTGGTAAGCCTATAATCATATGTAAGGCAGACTGTTGTGGCATATTTTGTTGGTACACTCAAACTAATCCATGCTTCACGCTGCACAGTCTCTTACAATTTCAGCCTTCAAGTGGCTTGTGACAAGGTATGCAAAATTAGACAACTTCATTTAATCATGGGTTGATAGCATTACAGATGGGTCTATAAGTGATAATATAGATGAAAGGACATGCTAGTTCTTTTCTACAGTATCAAGTGTGGATTTGTTCAACCCTTGGCAGAGATGGCAAAGAGTAGAGGGCTGTCGTTGGTGCCCTATTCCAACAACACCCAATTAGTCATCGCCTTCTCCAAGAACTGTAAAAACAATCTTGTCAAATTTAAGGCAGTCGCCAATTGGCTGACAACAAACTGCTTGCAGCTTAATGCCAGCAAATCAGAAATCCTTTTGTTCAGAAGAGATAGTGAGATGTGGTCAGAACACTGGTAGCCAGATCAACTAAAACCTGCACCACTGCCAAATGAGGCGGTTAAGAACCTGGGCTTTTGGTTTGACAGAGGTATTTCTTGTGATGCTCAATCCAAAGTAGTCGCAGGGACCTGCTTCGGGCTCCTGAGAGGATTCAAATCCATACTTGGTTTCTTTGAGCCCAAAGTCCGGCAGATTATAGTACATGCTACAATTCTATCGAGATTGGATTATGGTAATTCCCTTTATTTGAGTGTCAATAAATCCTGTTTTCAGTGCCTCCAGAGAATACAAAATGCAGCAGCGAAAACATTTTCTGTGTCTAGGTCACTTACAAAAGTACACTGGTTCCCAGTGGAAAAAATAATTCAGTTCATGACCTTATGCATTGCCCATAAAATCCTAACTCAACAAGCCCCTCCCCCCGGTTTTATCTGATCTGCTAACACAGTATGTCCCAAGACTCTGCCTGCGGTCAGCGGACCAAGTACTGGCATGCATCCCCAAAGTTCTGAGAACCAGAGCCGGCGAGACTCTGGAATTCCCTCCCGGCGGCTATTAGAGGCTCACAAATCATCTAGCTTTCCAGAAAGCCATAAAGACCTGGTTCTTCCCAGCATAATTCTCTACTCTCTACCAGGTTGTTACACTGTACGGGTAATGCGGAGATAGTGCTGGGACGCCCCGTTGCTGGGGCAGCTATGCGCGGGACACATTAGTTTAATAATAATAATTTGAATGTAGTATACTAGGTTTTTTTGCATGACTGTTAAATGATTTGCTCTGTGTACTGTTGGCATCTAGTTTATTGCATAATTTATTGGAATACTTCATAAAGTTCCCCTTCTACCAAAATGTCTGCAAATCTCTGGATACTGACCAGAGGGGAGGCCACCTAGGATAATAAATATTATATTTTAATCTGCCTCATCTTTACACAGATGTGATCAACTTGCTGCCTTCTTGGATGAATAAAGGATTAAAGAGATTACTTTGACATGATGACTGAAGGTCTCCAAATTATCAGATGAGGCATGGATACATTATTTGAAGAAGTTTGACATTATTTTTGCACAAGAAACTTGGTGTAGGGAGGATGTTACTCTGGACGGATAGTGTTCATTCAACGTTCAAGCCTCACCATCACCAGCAGGGAGGGCAAAGGGAGGTTTAGTGACCTTCATTAAAGTCCAATTTGAGTCACTTAAGATAGAGAACATAACAGACTCTCCCTTGTACCAGCTCATCTTGATTTCAAACCTAGCGGACGCTACACTCTTATTTATTAACTGGTACTTCAGTATTTTCGACCCACAAAACGTATTTACACCCTCAAAGAGGAAATTGATAATGTTGCGGAGAGATGCTTCCCATTGTGCATAATTTGGTTGGGTGATTTTAATTGCATACTATGTCAGCACAGTATGCACAAAGTGTGTGGAATTGTAGACACTGTAGATCAACCTTTGCCCCACCTTAAGCACACCCCACAGGGCGAAGCATTAAATACCATCATTGTAGTAAATGATTTAGGCATGCCAACACTTTGGTTAGCACTCCATCTGTCCAGTTTCCAACTTATCAGGGTGGAGGGAGAGTCAACACAATTGATTTTATGTTGATATCTAAAAAGTATGCATGTCTTGTAGATAGCTTTTTGGTTGTACCAAACCTATCAAGCGACCATAACCCCCTTACAGTTTCCATGCATGTCAGTGCACAAAAAGTCAGGGGTAATGATTACAAATTAAAACATAATCATAATCAAGGTGTGAGATTAAAGTGGAGTTCAATAAATCCCTTAAAATTTGAGGAGGATGTTATCAAAACAAATCTAAGTAAAATCATGATATGCTTAGATTTTGACTCACTGCCAGATGCCATAATACAATGTTTTGAATCATTTTGTGAAGATGTGGCCAAATATTTGACTAAATCATTGAGGAGTGGGGATACCCCAAAAATAAGGTGGCTCAATGCTGAGTGTTCCAAGGTGCAAAATGATATGAAGAAAACTCTGCATGCATTCCTCATGATAGGGTGGTAATCAAGACAGTGAGACAGATCTACAAAAAGGTTATCAAGCGTAGGAAGGAAGATCTGAAAAGACTGGCCTGGTAAGATCTTGAAAGAGCTAATGCTCTAAAGGATTCTAGGAGCTTTTGGGAAGTCATAGACCGTCCCCTTTTCTTTAGTGACTCAAGGAGTATGGACTTGACTGTAACAGGAGAAGTTTGGGAGTCTAATTTCCTGAGTATATTTAATCCAAAGGGCATCTCATCACAATAACAAAGCGAGAAGATACCAACGAACTCACAATCAGCACACCAACTTAGCTCGTCACCGTCCCTAACTGATGTCCAGGATGCCCTAGTAAAGGGTATTTCCTTAAAAGCCCCAGCACAAGATGGGGTGCCCTTGTAATTATTGAAAAGAAATCCTAAACGTTGGTGTTCCTTGTTGTTAAATGTTTATAAAGCAGCAATAGTGGGCCGTATACCCATTATCATGGAGAAATGCAGTGGTAGTCCCAATTTTTAAAAAAGATAACAGGAATGACCCCACATCTTACCGGCCGCTCTCTTTAATTGATGCTACGTGCAAGGATATGATTCAGAAAAGGGGGTGGTGATGAACAGAGTGTCTGAAATAAGCAGACCACTCTTACCCAGTCCAAAGATCAGGGCTTGATCCATCACCGTTTTTTAGCTCACTGCACCATCCCAGCTCAGAACCTGGCTATATGCAAATTAGTCTGTCCCTGGCCCAGTGCATCATGGGAACAGGGCAGACCAAACTACCAAGCCAATTCTTATACTGGGAAGGAAACAAGCTACCGGGGACCGGTTTCTGGCATTTCAGCCGTCTTCGGCCCGGCTTGCTTGAATCCTGATGGTGTAATGAGCAAGGGACTCACATCTGAGTATACCCTTCCACGCTTATGGTGGACAAAAACGATTCAGAAAAGGGGGTGGTGATGAACAGAGTGTCTGAAATAGGCAGACCACTCTTACCCAGTCCAAAGATCAGGGCTTGATCCATCACCGTTTTTTAACTCACTGCACCATCCCAGCTCAGAACCTGGCTATATGCAAATTAGTCTGTCCCTGGCCCAGTGCATCATTGGAACAGGGCAGACCAAACTACCAAGGCAATTCTTATACTGGGAAGGAAACAAGCTACCAGGGACCGGTTTCTGGCATTTCAGCCGTCTTCGGCCCGCTTGCTTGAATCCTGATGGTGCAATGAGCAAGGGACTCACATCTGAGTATACCCTTCAACGCTTATGGTGGACAAAAACGATTCAGAAAAGGGGATGGTGATGAACAGAGTGTTGTGCAAGGATATGGAGAGGGTAATCCTTGCACGTTTGAGGTCATGGGCTAATGCCTCTGGACTCATATCTAATACTCAATACAGCTTCAGAAAGGGGATGGGAACCAATGAACAGTGCCTCAACTTCTCCATGATTATGGGCAAGTACATGAGGGCCAGGGGGGGGTGAATACACCTGGCCTTCATGGACTTGTCCAGTGCCTTCGATACAGTGAGCCGGGGAAGTTGTGGACACTGATGGAAAATATGAGTTTCGAAGAACCCCTTGTTACCCTGTTGTGTAGGTTACATGCACCTACCACTGTAGCTATACATTTTGGTCCTGGGGAGAGAAGACAAGGCCCATTGCTTCTACTGATAGGGTAGGCCAGGGTTGTATCCTGGCCCCTTTTTCTATTTCTACTATGTACAAATGGACTGGAATCATTCTTGTTAAAACAGAAATTGGACTTCCCAAGCATAGAATGCAAACAGGTTCCAATACTGTCCTATACAGACGACAAGGTCTTGATGACCTTAACGGCCAATAGCCTCCTAAAATGTCTGAATGCGTTTACTGAATATATGTTGGCATTGGACCTAAAGGTACATTTTAGCAAATCATTTATTTTGGTATGCGGCCCCAACCAAACAACAAGGAAATTTGTCGTAAGGGAAAAAGATATTGAAAAGATGTCACACTTAACCTACTTGGGGAATGTTTTTAATAATAAATTAAAATGGGAACACCTAATTGTGGCTAGGATTCAACAAACCAGCAGAACAATAGAGGGGCTTTTTCGCTTTGCTTCTATGCTTGGACACAAGCCTGTAGCTGAAATTATAACTCTATATAAATTAAAATGTCTATCGGTAGCCACAATTTGGCAGGAGTATGGGGTTACCACAAAAGTTCCCAGATTCAGATTCTAGAGAACACATTTTTAAAAAGACTATTGATGAATCCCCTCAGTTCTCCAACACGGTTTTTGCCACTCTGAAGTAAGTTTGGATTTTGTCAACAATAGGATAAATATTGCCCGATTGATTTTATGGGGTAGAATCTGGATTTCAACTGACCTATTATTCTCAAGGAGTATCCTCAGAGACTGTATGAATCTTGATAACGCAATGTCACTCCCTTGGCTTCGTTATGTGAAGATACGTTTTATAAAATAAAATTATTAGGATAATCCCGATATTATCCAATCAAACATGAAACAGGTTATAAAAAAAGCACTTTGAACTGAACTATGTATGTCTAATCAGGATAATGGAACACCAGATGGTGAGGCTCAATGTCAACAGCAATTTTACTTGTCTTTGACCATGCATGTCTACTCGCGTTTACTTATAACCTGACTCCGTCTTTGCACATTGCATTTCTTGTGGCTTTTCCTAAACGGGCGGGTTGGTTTGAGAGCCTAACCCCCTGTCCTTGCAAATATTTAGCCCATCGGGGTACAATGCACTTTATTATGACTTGCACACTTTATAAAGACCAAAGGGCACGTTTGATCAAGCCCAATTTAAAGGAAATTCGTTCCTGCACTTACCAGGGTTTTGTTTATTTGCTGTCATTATCTGCTGCTGCTATTTGCAACATTGTGCTTAACTTCATCAAAATTGCTTTTTTAATCAGGAAACACTATGAATCCTAAAATAAATTTAAGTTTTTAGAGATCTTAGGGGTTTTTATTATTTGGTATCTTGTATAACTGTGTTGCAGAATGTTAGGAGCTTATTTTCCCTTTGCACAAAATTTTCCTAAGCATTTTTTATTTTATTATTTAATGTATGTATGTAAACTTTTTTGATTTGATTGAATCGAATAAAGTTACTTGAAATGAAACAGAACTGACTGATGGTTGTTTAAAAATGTACTGTCATCTACGTGGGTGTTATGTCAAATTGCAGAAATCGTGCATTGGATAATTGTAACTTTTTAATATTGTAAATAATACACTTTGAAGGGCTCTTCGTATGGATCAAATATTTGAATATCATTTGGACTTTATTGCAACTTATAAAAAGATCACTCAAGTTCAGGGCACATGCACATCCATAGGCTGCATCCTATGACTGTTGGTGAAAATCTGCTTTGTTACCACTTCATAAAAATGGAGTTGGAGACCATGTGTGGTTTTTGACAAACCTTGATGGTGTGTCATCAACGTGAACTGGCTGATTCTTAAGGTATATTTGTTGCTCAGTTTGATGGTTTATGCGATGTTATCTGCTTCAGTGTCTTACATCTGTAATAACAGGCAGGATAAGGTATGTTTATGTCAACAGGTTGTTTAGAACACCAAATGAGTTATCTGAGTCTTGTTGCAGGTGTCCTAAGGCAATTACCTTTATAAGGCAGGAGATGTTACTCTCTGTGTGATTTTGCAGGCAGCATGGGCCTCTTTCAAATTGTATCTCCAGTTACCACTTTTAGAGCACATAATTAAGACTTATATTACAGGTTTCTTTTCTACAAGCAGTCATACAGCTGTGCGGGTTGAATCTGACATTCCTCTTTTCAATGTCTCACATTTCAAATTTTACACAGGGGTGTCTTCAATGTATAGGAGATATCACTGTTGTTGTTAATTTTGGGTTGCTAAAATACGTCTGTTTCTCCTTCCTTTTCTGCATGCCTATTCAATCTTTACACCTGTTGCCAGGTTCTGAGCTGGGATGGTGCAGAGAGCTAATAAACGGTGTTGGATCTAGCCCTGATCTCTTGACTGGGTGAGAGTATTCTGCTTAATTCAGAAACTCTGTCCATCACCACCCCTTGTTGTTAAATATTTTGTCCACCCTAAGCGTGGAAGGGTATACTCAGATGTGAGTCCCTTGCTCATTGCACCATCAGGATTCAAGCAAGCCGGGCCGACGACGGCTGAAATGCCAGAAACCGGTCCCCGGAAGCTTGTTTCCTTCCCAGTGTAAGAATTGGCTTGGTAGTTTGGTTTGCCCTGTTCCCATCATGCACTGGGACAGGCACAGCCTAAATTTGCATATAGCCAGGTTCTGAGCTGGGATGGTGCAGTGAGCTAAAAAATGGTGTTGGATCTAGCCCTGATCTCTTGACTGGGTGAGAGTATTCTGCTTAATTCAGAAACTCTGTCCATCACCACCCCTTGTTGTTAAATATTTTGTCCACCCTAAGCGTGGAAGGGTATACTCAGATGTGAGTCCCTTGCTCATTGCACGATCAGGATTCAAGCAAGCCGGGCCGACGACGGCTGAAATGCCAGAAACCGGTCCACGGAAGCTTGTTTCCTTCCAAGTGTAAGAATTGGCTTGGTAGTTTGGTTTGCCCTGTTCCCATCATGCACTGGGACAGGAACAGACTAATTTGCATATAGCCAGGTTCTGAGCTGGGATGGTGCAGTGAGCTAAAAAACGGTGTTGGATCTAGCCCTGATCTCTTGACTGGGTGAGAGTATTCTGCTTAATTCAGAAACTCTGTCCATCACACCCCTTGTTGTTAAATATTTTGTCCACCCTAAGCGTGGAAGGGTATACTCAGATGTGAGTCCCTTGCTCATTGCACCATCAGGATTCAAGCAAGCCGGGCCGATGACGGCTGAAATGCCAGAAACCGGTCCCCGGAAGCTTGTTTCCTTCCCAGTGTAAGAATTGGCTTGGTAGTTTGGTTTGCCCTGTTCCCATCATGCACTGGGACAGGCACAGCCTAAATTTGCATATAGCCAGGTTCTGAGCTGGGATGGTGCAGTGAGCTAAAAAACGGTGTTGGATCTAGCCCTGATCTCTTGACTGGGTGAGAGTATTCTGCTTAATTCAGAAACTCTGTCCATCACCACCCCTTGTTGTTAAATATTTTGTCCACCCCAAGCGTGGAAGGGTATACTCAGATGTGAGTCGCTTGCTCATTGCACCATCAGGATTCAAGCAAGCCGGGCCGACGACGGCTGAAATGCCAGAAACCGGTCCACGGAAGCTTGTTTCCTTACAAGTGTAAGAATTGGCTTGGTAGTTTGGTTTGCCCTGTTCCCATCATGCACTGGGACAGGAACAGACTAATTTGCATATAGCCAGGTTCTGAGCTGGGATGGTGCAGTGAGCTAAAAAACGGTGTTGGATCTAGCCCTGATCTCTTGACTGGGTGAGAGTATTCTGCTTAATTCAGAAACTCTGTCCATCACACCCCTTGTTGTTAAATATTTTGTCCACCCTAAGCGTGGAAGGGTATACTCAGATGTGAGTCCCTTGCTCATTGCACCATCAGGATTCAAGCAAGCCGGGCCGATGACGGCTGAAATGCCAGAAACCGGTCCCCAGAAGCTTGTTTCCTTCCCAGTGTAAGAATTGGATTGGTAGTTTGGTTTGCCCTGCTCCCATCATGCACTGGGACAGGAACAGACTAATTTGCATATAGCCAGGTTCTGAGCTGGGATGGTGCAGTGAGCTAAAAAACGGTGTTGGATCTAGCCCTGATCTCTTGACTGGGTGAGAGTATTCTGCTTAATTCAGAAACTCTGTCCATCACCACCCCTTGTTGTTAAATATGTTGTCCACCCTAAGCGTGGAAGGGTATACTCAGATGTGAGTCCCTTGCTCATTGCACCATCAGGATTCAAGCAAGCCGGGCCGACGACGGCTTAAATGCCAGAAACCGGTCCTCGGAAGCTTGTTCCCTTCCCAGTGTAAGAATTGGCTTGGTAGTTTGGTTTGCCCTGTTCCCATCATGCACTGGGACAGGCACAGCCTAAATTTGCATATAGCCAGGTTCTGAGCTGGGATGGTGCAGTGAGCTAAAAAACGGTTTTGGATCTAGCCCTGATCTCTTGACTGGGTGAGAGTATTCTGCTTAATTCAGAAACTCTGTCCATCACCACCCCTTGTTGTTAAATATTTTGTCCACCCTAAGCGTGGAACGGTATACTCAGATGTGAGTCCCTTGCTCATTGCACGATCAGGATTCAAGCAAGCCGGGCCGACGACGGCTGAAATGCCAGAAACCGGTCCACGGAAGCCTGTTTCCTTCCCAGTGTAAGAATTGGCTTGGTAGTTTGGTTTGCCCTGTTCCCATCATGCACTGGGACAGGAACAGACTAATTTGCATATAGCCAGGTTCTGAGCTGGGATGGTGCAGTGAGCTAAAAAAGGGTGTTGGATCTAGCCCTGATCTCTTGACTGGGTGAGAGTATTCTGCTTAATTCAGAAACTCTGTCCATCACACCCCTTGTTGTTAAATATTTTGTCCACCCTAAGCGTGGAAGGGTATACTCAGATGTGAGTCCCTTGCTCATTGCACCATCAGGATTCAAGCAAGCCGGGCCGATGACGGCTGAAATGCCAGAAACCGGTCCCCAGAAGCTTGTTTCCTTCCCAGTGTAAGAATTGGATTGGTAGTTTGGTTTGCCCTGCTCCCATCGTGCACTGGGACAGGAACAGACTAATTTGCATATAGCCAGGTTCTGAGCTGGGATGGTGCAGTGAGATAAAAAACGGTGTTGGATCTAGCCCTGATCTCTTGACTGGGTGAGAGTATTCTGCTTAATTCAGAAACTCTGTCCATCACCACCCATTGTTGTTAAATATTTTGTCCACCCTAAGCGTAGAAGGGTATACTCAGATGTGAGTCCCTTGCTCATTGCACCATCAGGATTCAAGCAAGCCAGGCCGACGACGGCTGAAATGCCAGAAACCGGTCCACGGAAGCTTGTTTCCTTCCCAGTGTAAGAATTGTTTGGTAGTTTGGTTTGCCCTGCTCCCATCATGCACTGGGACAGGAACAGACTAATTTGCATATAGCCAGGTTCTGAGCTGGGATGGTGCAGTGAGCTAAAAAACGGTGTTGGATCTAGCCACGATCTCTTGACTGGGTGAGAGTATTCTGCTTAATTCAGAAACTCTGTCCATCACCACCCCTTGTTGTTAAATATTTTGTCCACCCTAAGCGTGGAAGGGTATACTCAGATGTGAGTCGCTTGCTCATTGCACGATCAGGATTCAAGCAAGCCGGGCCGACGACGGCTGAAATGCCAGAAACCGGTCCACGGAAGCTTGTTTCCTTACAAGTGTAAGAATTGGCTTGGTAGTTTGGTTTGCCCTGTTCCCATCATGCACTGGGACAGGAACAGACTAATTTGCATATAGCCAGGTTCTGAGCTGGGATGGTGCAGTGAGCTAAAAAACGGTGTTGGATCTAGCCCTGATCTCTTGACTGGGTGAGAGTATTCTGCTTAATTCAGAAACTCTGTCCATCACACCCCTTGTTGTTAAATATTTTGTCCACCCTAAGCGTGGAAGGGTATACTCAGATGTGAGTCCCTTGCTCATTGCACCATCAGGATTCAAGCAAGCCGGGCCGATGACGGCTGAAATGCCAGAAACCGGTCCCCAGAAGCTTGTTTCCTTCCCAGTGTAAGAATTGGATTGGTAGTTTGGTTTGCCCTGCTCCCATCATGCACTGGGACAGGAACAGACTAATTTGCATATAGCCAGGTTCTGAGCTGGGATGGTGCAGTGAGCTAAAAAACGGTGTTGGATCTAGCCCTGATCTCTTGACTGGGTGAGAGTATTCTGCTTAATTCAGAAACTCTGTCCATCACCACCCCTTGTTGTTAAATATTTTGTCCACCCTAAGCGTGGAAGGGTATACTCAGATGTGAGTCCCTTGCTCATTGCACCATCAGGATTCAAGCAAGCCGGGCCGACGACGGCTTAAATGCCAGAAACCGGTCCTCGGAAGCTTGTTCCCTTCCCAGTGTAAGAATTGGCTTGGTAGTTTGGTTTGCCCTGTTCCCATCATGCACTGGGACAGGCACAGCCTAAATTTGCATATAGCCAGGTTCTGAGCTGGGATGGTGCAGTGAGCTAAAAAACGGTTTTGGATCTAGCCCTGATCTCTTGACTGGGTGAGAGTATTCTGCTTAATTCAGAAACTCTGTCCATCACCACCCCTTGTTGTTAAATATTTTGTCCACCCTAAGCGTGGAAGGGTATACTCAGATGTGAGTCCCTTGCTCATTGCACGATTAGGATTCAAGCAAGCCGGGCCGACGACGGCTGAAATGCCAGAAACCGGTCCACGGAAGCCTGTTTCCTTCCCAGTGTAAGAATTGGCTTGGTAGTTTGGTTTGCCCTGTTCCCATCATGCACTGGGACAGGAACAGACTAATTTGCATATAGCCAGGTTCTGAGCTGGGATGGTGCAGTGAGCTAAAAAAGGGTGTTGGATCTAGCCCTGATCTCTTGACTGGGTGAG
Source organism: Lissotriton vulgaris (assembly GCF_964263255.1). NCBI lineage: Eukaryota > Metazoa > Chordata > Amphibia > Caudata > Salamandridae > Lissotriton > Lissotriton vulgaris. The sequence continues at coordinate 635,302,396 of NC_141685.1, read as the reverse complement.
AGTATTCTGCTTAATTCAGAAACTCTATCCATCACACCCCTTGTTGTTAAATATTTTGTCCACCCTAAGCGTGGAAGGGTATACTCAGATGTGAGTCCCTTGCTCATTGCACCATCAGGATTCAAGCAAGCCGGGCCGATGACGGCTGAAATGCCAGAAACCGGTCCCCAGAAGCTTGTTTCCTTCCCAGTGTAAGAATTGGATTGGTAGTTTGGTTTGCCCTGCTCCCATCATGCACTGGGACAGGAACAGACTAATTTGCATATAGCCAGGTTCTGAGCTGGGATGGTGCAGTGAGATAAAAAACGGTGTTGGATCTAGCCCTGATCTCTTGACTGGGTGAGAGTATTCTGCTTAATTCAGAAACTCTGTCCATCACCACCCATTGTTGTTAAATATTTTGTCCACCCTAAGCGTGGAAGGGTATACTCAGATGTGAGTCCCTTGCTCATTGCACCATCAGGATTCAAGCAAGCCAGGCCGACGACGGCTGAAATGCCAGAAACCGGTCCACGGAAGCTTGTTTCCTTCCCAGTGTAAGAATTGTTTGGTAGTTTGGTTTGCCCTGCTCCCATCATGCACTGGGACAGGAACAGACTAATTTGCATATAGCCAGGTTCTGAGCTGGGATGGTGCAGTGAGCTAAAAAACGGTGTTGGATCTAGCCACGATCTCTTGACTGGGTGAGAGTATTCTGCTTAATTCAGAAACTCTGTCCATCACCACCCCTTGTTGTTAAATATTTTGTCCACCCTAAGCGTGGAAGGGTATACTCAGATGTGAGTCCCTTGCTCATTGCACCATCAGGATTCAAGCAAGCCGGGCCGATGACGGCTGAAATGCCAGAAACCGGTCCCCGGAAGCTTGTTTCCTTCCTAGTTTAAGAAATGGATTGGTAGTTTGGTTTGCCCTGCTCCCATCATGCACTGGGACAGGAACAGACTAATTTGCATATAGCCAGGTTCTGAGCTGGGATGGTGCAGTGAGCTAAAAAACGGTGTTGGATCTAGCCCTGATCTCTTGACTGGGTGAGAGTATTCTGCTTAATTCAGAAACTCTGTCCATCACCACCCCTTGTTGTTAAATATTTTGTCCACCCTAAGCGTAGAAGGGTATAGTCAGATGTGAGTCCCTTGCTCATTGCACCATCAGGATTCAAGCAAGCCGGGCCGACGATGGCTGAAATGCCAGAAACCGGTCTCCGGAAGCTTGTTTCCTTCCCAGTGTAAGAATTGGCTTGGTAGTTTGGTTTGCCCTGTTCCCATCATGCACTGGGACCGGAACAGACTAATTTGCATATAGCCAGGTTCTGAGCTGGGATGGTGCAGTGAGCTAAAAACGGTGTTGGATCTAGCCCTGATCTCTTGACTGTGTGAGAGTATTCTGCTTAATTCAGAAACTCTGTCCATCACCACCCCTTGTTGTTAAATATTTTGTCCACCCTAAGCGTGGAAGGGTATACTCCGATGTGAGTCCCTTGCTCATAGCACCATCAGGATTCAAGCAAGCCGGGCCGACGACGGCTGAAATGCCAGAAACCGGTCCCCGGAAGCTTGTTTCCTTCCCAGTGTGAGAATTGGCTTGGTAGTTTGGTTTGCCCTGTTCCCATCATGCACTGGGACAGGAACAGACTCATTTGCATATAGCCAGGTTCTGAGCTGGGATGGTGCAGTGAGCTAAAAATGGTGTTGTATCTAGCCCTGATCTCTTGACTGGGTGAGAGTATTCTGCTTAATTCAGAAACTCTGTCCATCACCACCCCTTGTTGTTAAATATTTTGTCCACCCTAAGCGTGGAAGGGTATACTCAGATGTGAGTCCCTTGCTCATTGCACCATCAGGATTCAAGCAAGCCGGGCCGACGATGGCTGAAATGCCAGAAACCGGTCCCCGGAAGCTTGTTTCCTTCCCAGTGTAAGAATTGGCTTGGTAATTTGGTTTGCCCTGTTCCCATCATGCACTGGGACAGGAACAGACTAATTTGCATATAGCCAGGTTCTGAGCTGGGATGGTGCAGTGAGCTAAAAAACAGTGTTGGATCTAGCCCTGATCTCTTGACTGGGTGAGAGTATTCTACTTAATTCAGAAACTCTGTCCATCACCACCCCTTGTTGTTAAATATTTTGTCCACCCTAAGCGTGGAAGGGTATACTCAGATGTGAGTCCCTTGCTCATTGCACCATAAGGATTCAAGCAAGCCGGGCGGACGACGGCTGACATGCCAGAACCGGTCCACGGAAGCTTGTTTCCTTCCCAGTGTAAGAATTGGCTTGGTAGTTTGGTTTGCCCTGTTCCCATCATGCACTGGGACAGGAACAGACTAATTTGCATATAGCCAGGTTCTGAGCTGGGATGGTGCAGTGAGCTAAAAACGGTGTCGGATCTAGCCCTGATCTCTTGACTGGGTGAGAGTATTCTGCCTAATTCAGAAACTCTGTCCATCACCACCCCTTGTTGTTAAATATTTTGTCCACCCTAAGCGTGGAAGGGTATACTCAGATGTGAGTCCCTTGCTCATTGCACCATCAGGATTCAAGCAAGCCGGGCCGACGATGGCTGAAATGCCAGAAACCGGTCCCCGGAAGCTTGTTTCCTTCCCAGTGTAAGAATTGGCTTGGTAGTTTGGTTTGCCCTGTTCCCATCATGCACTGGGACAGGAACAGACTAATTTGCATATAGCCAGGTTCTGATCTGGGATGGTGCAGTGAGCTAAAAAACGGTGTTGGATCTAGCCCTGATCTCTTGACTGGGTGAGAGTATTCTGCTTAATTCAGAAACTCTGTCCATCACCGCCCCTTGTTGTTAAATATTTTGTCCACCCTAAGCGTGGAAGGGTATACTCAGATGTGAGTCCCTTGCTCATTGCACATCAGGATTCAAGCAAGCCGGGCCGATGATGGCTGAAATGCCAGAAACCGGTCCCCGGAAGCTTGTTTCCTTCCCAGTGTAAGAATTGGCTTGGTAGTTTGGTTTGCCCTGTTCCCATCATGCACTGGGACAGGAACAGACTAATTTGCATACAGCCAGGTTCTGAGCTGGGATGGTGCAGTGAGCTAAAAAACGGTGTTGGATCTAGCCCTGATCTCTTAACTGGGTGAGAGTATTTTGCTTAATTCAGAAACTCTGTCCATCACCACCCCTTGTTGTTAAATATTTTGTCCACCCTAAGCGTGGAAGGGTATACTCCGATGTGAGTCCCTTGCTCATTGCACCATCAGGATTCAAGCAAGCCGGGCCGACGACGGCTGAAATGCCAGAAACCGGTCCCCGGAAGCTTGTTTCCTTCCCAGTGTAAGAATTGGCTTGGTTGTTTGGTTTGCCCTGTTCCCATCATGCACTGGGACAGGAACAGACTAATTTGCATATAGCCAGGTTCTGAGCTGGGATGGTGCAGTGAGCTAAAAACGGTGTTGGATCTAGCCCTGTTCTCTTGACTGGGTGAGTGTATTCTGCTTAATTCAGAAACTCTGTCCATCACCCCCCCTTGGTGTTAAATATTTTGTCCACCCTAAGCCTGGAAAGGTATACTCAGATGTGAGTCCCTTGCTCATTGCACCATCAGGATTCAAGCAAGCCGGGCCGACGACGGCTGAAATGCCAGAAACCGGTCCCCGGAAGCTTGTTTCCTCCCCAGTGTAAGAATTGGCTTGGTAGTTTAGTCTGCCCTGTTCCCATGATGCACTGGGCCAGGGACAGACTGATTTGCATATAGCCAGGTTCTGAGCTGGGATGGGGCAGTGAGATAAATAACGGTGATGGATCAAGCCCTGATCTTTGGACTGGGTAAGAGTGGTCTGCTCAATTCGGACACTCTGTTCATCACCACCCCCTTTTCTGAATCGATTTTGGCCACTATAGGTGTGGCAGGGTATACTCAGACATGAGTCCCTTTCTCACTGCTCCATCAGGATTCAAGCAAGCCGGGCCGAAGACGGCTGAAATGCCAGAAACCGGTCCCCGGTAGCTTGTTTCCTTTCTGGTGAAGAATTGGCTTGGTAGTTTAGTCTGTCCTGTTCCCATGATGCACTGGGCCAGGGACAGACTGATTTGCATATAGCCAGGTTCTGAGCTGGGATGGGGCAGTGAGATAAATAACGGTGATGGATCAAGCCCTGATCTTTGGACTGGGTAAGAGTGGTCTGCTCAATTCGGACACTCTGTTCATCACCACCCCCTTTTCTGAATCGATTTTGGCCACTATAGGTGTGGCAGGGTATACTCAGACATGAGTCCCTTTCTCACTGCTCCATCAGGATTCAAGCAAGCCGGGCCGTAGACGGCTGAAATACCAGAAACCGGTCCCCGGTAGCTTGTTTCCTTTCTGGTGAAGAATTGGCTTGGTAGTTTAGTCTGCCCTGTTCCCATGATGCACAGGGCCAGGGACAGACTGATTTGCATATAGCCAGGTTCTGAGCTGGGATGGGGCAGTGAGATAAATAATGGTGATGGATCAAGCCCTGATCTTTGGACTGGGTAAGAGTGGTCTGCTCAATTCGGACACTCTGTTCATCACCACCCCCTTTTCTGAATTAATTTGCATATAGCCAGGTTCTGAGCTGGGATGGTGCAGTGAGCTAAAAACAGTGTTGGATCTAGCCCTGATCTCTTGACTGGGTGAGAGTATTCTGCTTAATTCAGAAACTCTGTCCATCACCACCCCTTGTTGTTAAATATTTTGTCCACCCTAAGCGTGGAAGTGTATACTCAGATGTGAGTCCCTTGCTCATTGCACCATCAGGATTCAAGCAAGCCGGGCCGACGACGGCTGAAATGCCAGAAACCGGTCCCCGGAAGCTTGTTTCCTTCCCAGTGTAAGAATTGGCTTGGTAGTTTGGTTTGGCCTGTTCCCATCATGCACTGGGACATGAACAGACTAATTTGCATATAGCCAGGTTCTGAGCTGGGATGGTGCAGTGAGCTAAACAACGGTGTTGGATCTAGCCCTGATCTCTTGACTGGGTGAGAGTATTCTGCTTAATTCAGAAACTCTGTCCATCACCACCCCTTGTTGTTAAATATTTTGTCCACCCTAAGCATGGAAGGGTATACTCAGATGTGAGTCCCTTGCTCATTGCACCATCAGGATTCAAGCAAGCCGGGCCGTCGATGGCTGGAATGCCAGAAACCGGTCCCCGGAAGCTTGTTTCCTTCCCAGTGTAAGAATTGGCTTGGTAGTTTGGTTTGCCCTGTTTTCATCATGCACTGGGATAGGAACAGACTAACTTGCATATAGCAAGGTTCTGAGCTGGGATGGTGCAGTGAGCTAAAAAACGGTGTTGGATCTAGCCCTGATCTCTTAACTGAGTGAGAGTATACTGCTTAATTCAGAAACTCTGTCCATCACCACCCCTTGTTGTTAAATATTTTGTCAACCCTAAGCGTGGAAGGGTATACTCAGATGTGAGTCTCTTGCTCATTGCACCATCAGGATTCAAGCAAGCCGGGCCGACGACGGCTGAAATGCCAGAAACCGGTCCCCAGAAGCTTGTTTCCTTCCCAGTGTAAGAATTGGCTTGTTAGTTTGGTTTGCCCTGTTCCCATCATGCACTGGGACAGGAACAGACTAATTTGCATAAAGCCAGGTTCTGAGCTGGGGTGGTGCAGTGAGCTAAAAAACGGTGTTGGATCCAGCCCTGATCTCTTGACTGGGTGAGAGTATTCTGCTTAATTCAGAAACTCTGTCCATCACCACCCCTTGTTGTTAAATATTTTGTCCACCCTAAGCGTGGAAGGGTATACTCAGATGTGAGTCTCTTGCTCATTGCACCATCAGGATTCAAGCAAGCCGGGCCGACGACGGCTGAAATGCCAGAAACCGGTCCCCGGAAGCTTGTTTCCTTCCCAGTGTAAGAATTGGCTTGGTAGTTTGGTTTGCCCTGTTCCCATCATGCACTGGGACTGAAACAGACTAATTTGCATATAGCCAGGTTCTGAGCTGGGATGGTGCAGTGAGCTAAAAAACGGTGTTGGATCTAGCCCTGATCTCTTGACTGGGTGAGAGTATTCTGCTTAATTAAGAAACTCTGTCCATCACCACCCCTTGTTGTTACATAGGAATCAATGGGCATTACCGAATCGGTATTTACAGAATCAGTAAATACTGAATCTTAACGATTCGGTATTTACCGATTCTGTAATACCTACATCCCCTCCCTCTATTTTACCACTTCTTAAATACCGAATCGGTAAAATTCGGTATTTAAAAATTGGTAAAATAAAATTAACTACATCTAGCCCCTAATTTTATTGGAGTGCTTTTGTTATTAAAAAAACAATGACGGAAACAAATGTATTACATAGCTTGTGCAAACTAGAAAATAATTATTTTGTGATTAAAAAAGAAGCACTTGCCATCTATTGGGCTTTTAACAAATTTAGAAAATTAACATGGGGCATGAAGTTCAAGGTTTGTACAGGTTATATAAGCCATTAATAGAGGTGTTCATGAGGCAGGGTTTGGATGTTCTTTGTTGCAGGACAAGAAGATTCAAGATCTGGTAGATAATTAGGAATTCGTTTTCTGTGACCAAAGGAACAGTATTTACAGGTTCTGGGTTAGTACCCATAGAAGCAAAAAGGAAAAGTCTTTTAGAATTTGGTCTATAAAGGACATCTTGGAATACTGAAAACAAAAGGGAGATTAAGAGCAAGTCTGTGTTTGCCGGCATTGGATACCAAAGCTGAATGGGTTTTTAGAGTTTATATAAAATGCAATAACTCTGATAAAAATGTTTTAGGTAAGGCAAATGATAATTTATGCAGAAAACTGCCAAACTATCCCTGGGAGGAAGTGGCAATTGATATGTTGCCCTATACTAGGCGATCATGCAACTCCTTATCTTATGGTATTACTTGAGTTTTCTTCTAAATTAATAGAAGTATATTGCGTAGAAGACAATCAGGGAGAGGATGTACCCTTATGGCTAGAGCGATCGACCTTGAAGCTGGGGAACCGGGTTCTAGCCTTGGCAATGACGCCCAACATCCTCTGATTCTTGGCAAATCACTTAATCTCCCTGTGCCTAGCAAAAGATGAATGTGTCCTTGTGTAATGTAACTGGTACTTTAAATATAAAGCCCTCTGTTATTTTCTGGTATAGTTCACGCTATATAAAAAACCTCTTAAAAAAAAAAACATCTTCAAATGTCACCATTAAATTAGATATATTCAAACATGAAAATTATCCTTTCTCAATGGCAAGGCTTTGGTTTTAAATAACAATTTCCTTTTGGGGGTATGGTGGGCTACTTGCCTGTAATAATGGTCTAGATTTACTAACACTTTGCTCTGGGTTTGCATCACAAACGTGACACAAACCTAGTGTAAAGTGTTGTGGTTGGATTTATTTTCCAATCGAAATCATGATTTGCATTGGAAAGGAGTCTAAAATAAGGCTAAATAGTACTATATGCTAATTTGCATCTAGGAAACGCACCATGGGTGCTACATGGGGGTTCCCATGAAACCACCCAGAGGTTTAAATGCAATTCTTGGCCTACTAATATATGTAGGCAGGAATTTGCACCAAACAAATTTACTTCCTCGAAGCTGGTGTACCAGCTCCGCATGTTTTCATACTCTGCACATTTTTTAACCTTGCATGTGTGTGCACTCTACAGAACACATACAAAGTAGAAAAAGTATTGAACCATACCTATTGTACTGTAGGTCTCCCCCTCCAGTGTAAAATATATGCTTGACAGAAGGTACACACCCTTGCTGTTTGTTTATTAGTATATTTTACTCAAATTTCTCCTAGTCTGATATTCAAATTTCGCTTACAAAATTTGCACTAAACCTTTATGCAAAAGCCGACAGTTTTTGTACTTACCTGCGTTTGAATCTTCTCAACCACCGTCAGTCAATTTTGTCCATTACCCACAGTTGTTAGCAAGTGAAACAGCATCTGTATAAAGGCACCAATTTAGCAGCAGTTATACGCATTGTCGAATGCATTTTTTATAGAAAAGATAATAGTTTTACTTCTCTGGTGGACTAATTTGAAACTCGAGTAGTATTTTTTAGCCCGACAACTAATGCTGAATACAGGTGGTATGAATTGACATTAGAATTCTCTCAATGTGCAGCCCTTCGATTGTTGACAGTTTGCAAAAATACAAACAAAACCAAAATGTTGGAAAGGGCATTGAAAGTGATTCGACACAAGCTCCATTACACAACGTGCCAAGTAAAACTGATATATAAGCAGTTTTTCATAACATATTTTCTACGATGAAAATGTCACCTTGCCTCAGCTAACCTCGCTCAAGTAAGTTACTGTGACAATATTCTCAGCTGAGGTGTGATCGTTCACTCTTGGGAAAATGGCTTCTCTTCCTAGGGGATATTATTTTTAACCGAGAAAATATTGAAATAGTACTTTTAAATCTTCTCAGCAAAATCATTTTTATTAGATGGGAAATATCAAAGAGAACATGTTTGAGCGTTATAATATTACAAATTAAAGCCAAATCGGGTCTAAAATGTAATACCTTCTATACATGTCATTCTGTTTATTTTATGAGTTACTAAATATAGGCGATGTTGCTTATTGTGGCATTGTAATGCTTATATTCGCTGGTGGCTTGTGTTAAAGTTCATTATATTTCACAAGATTGTTACTATACTGTTGTGTGTCTTACTAAGATGCACTGCCAAGCAGTAGATTAAGTTGAAACTGATTTTATTATAAACCGGTGGACAGTGGCTTGCTACCTAGAACTCTACTTGCAAAAGCAATGCCCAGAACAATGTGTTAAAAAACACGTGCACACACATGCTGTGTGGCATGAGGCTTATTAGTTTCATCTTGGTAAATTTTTATCATAAGGCTATTTTGGAAGATCTTAGGACTGTGGTCAAGAACTTGAGTGGGGACTTGAATTCCATCTGTAAATCGGGCTCTAAGGAAGGTTTAAATATTGTGCTGGGGGATTACAAGTGTGCGACCTGTAATCTCCCTAATATCAGAATATGTGGCCTTCCCCATGAGGAATGGGGAGCAAATTCCCCACTTCTGCCATTAAGGGGGCGGGAGGGGGGGTGGAGCTTTTTAATGAACTCCTACATCTGTATTATTAGGGCTCTGCAAATGATCATTTAACTACCCCCGAACCTATGCCCCATACAATTAATGGCCGAGATCTCGCATCCACCATTGATTTTTTGTTAGTTTTTCGGATTTACGCATCCAGGGTGCTTACCTTCAAGGTGGGGGAGATTTCTTTGAGCGACCACTTCCCACTTTGTTTAACGATTGCCAAGCCCAAGCTTTGTCCTAATAAACTTAAAAACAGAAACCCAACTATAGGCCATTTAGACCTGAAAAAAACCAATGACTACTCACTTCGGTGGTCAAACGTGGATCCCGACTGGCTGATGAAGCAGTTAATTACTAAAAGCAAACCTGCCATTGACATTTGTTCGAATGAGCTTTTCCCCAGCTAAAGCATTGAACAATCCTTTATCGAATTATCAAAGCAGGTAAGGAACTTACTTCGGGTGCAATCCTGCAACAAACAAAAAGATAAATGGTGGTTTGACAAAAAATGTACACAAGCGCATTCAAACTTAAAAGTTGAGCTACATAGGCAGCCCAGATCTCCCCTCAAGGTCAGATTGGCAAGAGTGCAATATAAGAGGGCTATCGATGAGAGAAACTGCTGTCTGAGAGATGAGGCATGGGAAACAATGCAAACAGCGGCCTGCTCGAAAAATAACAGGGCATTTTGGAGTGTAGTTACATCTTCGTTTCTTTCTTCGGGAGAGAGACCATCAATCGAGATTGCAATCTCAGAAGGTGCATGGGTCAACTTTTTCTCTAATGTGTATAAAGGCCAAGATGACTCGGGTTTGTGCCCGACTACTATCGTCCCAAATTCTCAGGCAAAGAAGGTCTTGCAAGTCACCGTGGATGAAGTCAACAGGGCCCTCTCTCGGAGCCAGAGGGGTAAAGCCCCAGGCCTTGATAAAGTCCCAGTTGACCTGTTTGAATCTAACATCCAAATTTGGGGTCCTTTAGTAACGCAGGTAATTAAAGCCAGTACTAGAAGGCTATTACCAAAGACCTGGGCAAAATCCACAATAAACCCTATTTTCAAGGAGGGGGATTGTCAAAATCCAGAGTGTTATAGACCAATTTCCCTGTTAGATTCAATGGTCACAGTGTTGGGATGGGTTGTCCTGGAACGTCTACAAGGCTGGGCGGAAGACACCAAGGTCTTTTCTGACCTACACTATGGTTTCCGGGAAGGATTAGGGACTATAGAGCAGAGTATAAACTTAGCAAATATAATTGGGAAATACACTAGAGCGAAGAAGGGAAGATTATATCTGGCTTTGTGACCTCAAAGTGGCCTTTGACTCGGTGAGACATGGTAAGCTGTGGGAGGTCCTTGTAGCCATGGGGGTTTACCTCAACATTGTAGCCTTCCTGCAGCAACTGTATAGTGGTGCCTCTGCCAGGGTCCGTTATGGTGTGAATGGGGAGTGCACTAAAACGTTTCCTATTAGGAGGGGGGTCAGGCAGGGTTGTCTCCTGGCCCCTTTCCTTTTTAATTTATATATAAATGGACTGGGAGACGAGCTGCTTAAGACGGGTCAAGATTTTCCACAAGTTCGCAGTCGCTCTATACCTACATTACTGTATGCGGACGACAAAGTCTTAATGGCCCGCACACAAAATAGGCTTAAAAGCGTATTAGACAGTATTAATGATTTTATGATGGACGTGGGCCTAAGTATCAACATTTCTAAAATTTATGAGCTGTGGCCAGGGAGTTTAGAGGGGTAGGGTAAGTGAGATATTCCTGATGGGTAGTAAGATAGCCCAAACAAAAATCTTCACATATTTAGGCATCTTATTTATTTGTAATGATACATGGATCAAAACTATAGCTACTAAAAAGCTTGCATTTATAAGAACAACTAGTGCCCTTGCCACCTTCACAAAGAAGTTGGGTAGAAAGCTGCCAGGAGAGCTCCTGCAAATTTATAAGGCAAAATGTACATCTGTGGCAATGTACGGGGCAGGGGTGTGGGGTTTTGCTAAGACCCTTTCTTCCACAACTTGTGCAACTTGTTTATGCGTTATATTTGTTCTGTCCCCCAAAGAACACCCTCCTTTGCCTGCCATGAGGAGCTGGGTCTTCTTCACTTATCGGACCTCATTAGAACTTGAACCAACATTTCTCTGGCATAGGATATGGCCGAAGGTGCAGACTCAGTTAAATAGAGAGATCATATTAGACACCCTCGAAGGGGCTTTGCAGATTCCTTGGGTCAAGTATGTGCAGAGCTTCATGATGGATCTAGGTCATCCGGAATACTTTACAAACCCAAGTCCCATGTTATTGACATCTAGAATCCAATGGTCTCTTATTATTGGGAGAGATAAGAGCAGCAGATAAAACATCTAAACGCTGCGTGATGAAACACCAGTTAATACTTACTTGCTATGGGATGGAGCCATACCTGACTTCTGTACCCAGTTGCTCTGACAGAATGCTTTTAACTAGATTCAGATTAGACACTGTCCACAGATTATTGTCTATCCCTAAATTGAATGATTGGTCACAAATTTTGTTGCCCTGCCCCTGTGACTCGCAAGCTACCAGTCCACAATTCATGTAATTTTTTTTGTAAATTGTATGTTTTACTAAGGAAAGTTTGGATACTGCCTCTATTAAAAAATCAAGGTTTTAGACAGTGTTGCCCAGCAATAATCCAACTCCAGTTTTTGGAGAATGAACATATTGCCTGGAGGATCGCTCTGTATCTGAAGAAAGTTCTCCAGCTTAGGAAAACTATGATATTTGAAGGTTGTTAGTAGCTGAGTTTTTATGGACTGAGGTTGGTGGTTTTAAATGTATAATGTTTGCTAGTCTATCTGAAATTTGTGAAAAATGTCTGTTTTAATTTTTTTGCTATTTGTAATGTTTACAGTTTATAATGAATTTTAACTCTGTGTTTTATGTGCTTTTATGATTGTCCTACGAACAGTCGAATACAGTTTTCCTTCACTTGACTTCAGCCTTATTAATAAAGAAAATGTGCTGTCACCTATAAAAGACTTATAAGTTGCTGTTAAGTAATTAAGTCATAAATAGACGAGAACTAACTGCACAATCATGGAGGGGGTAAGCTTGCCCCCTCGTGTGCTAGTGGTCTTAACACTCTGAATGTATAGGCCGCAGGAAGTGGTTAATTTGTAAAAAACTGTGTGGGATATTCTCAAGAACGTGTGATAATTATCCCAAAATTAGCTTAACACAACTTTTTACATTGCAGTCTATCGTGGGAAAATAACGCCATGTTAACGTTGTATTCTCAACACGGTGGTACTATGTGATAGTCTTACGATAACGCATCATATCACAGCGTTAAAATTAATGCAATGCCTAAAAAATGCGAAACACGAAAAAAGCGGCGATGTCCCAAACCGTGATACAAAAATCAGCGATAACCAGCAACAGGCCTGCAATTCCCATGTGCCATGTGGAAAAATGCACCATAAAAGCAGAGAAAAAAAACTGTGAGATGACAATGTATGAGTACAACCTTACATCCGTGATATAGTACAAATGCCCACTGTCCCACATCAAATAGGCATCGCCTCACAAACAGTCACAATGTATATTGTCATGCAGTCTGTATGTAAACTTTGCCAATGTGTAAACATACAAGGAACACACTGTGAAACTGCATCGCCCCTTTACATTGCAGAGGGACAATAAACACCTCCTGTAGAGCAGACCCTACATCACGTCAGTGATAATGGAGACAACCCCCAGGTCAACGACTATGACAAACTCCAATGGTTCATGGACAACCTCCGCACACCAGCTCCAGTAGCAGGGCAGCCCAACACCATTGAGGTGAGCCCACCCCCTGCACTGACCACACAGTAGAAAGCACGTCTGGCTCCCAGCACCTCACTGAAGAACACACGGCATTCCAACGCAGTGTGTTAGACCGCCAGAAGGAGCTTGCTGAACAGGTGCGGTGGGGTTTGACCTCACGGCAGCCTAACTAGATGCCATACATTGGTATCTAAGTCCGATCAAGGACCACTTAAACTCCCAACAGACACCCACAGTCCGCCCCATGCCCTCCAACAATCCATGGCTGGCGTCGCTGGAGTCATGACTCGGAGACAACAACAACTATCTAGTCAGAGTAGCTACAGCGATGTCTACGGTGATTTGGGAAACACAAGGAAGGTCATGGAGAACATGGAGCGGATGCAGGTGCAAAGAATGGCTACCAAGGATGCAGACGAGAAAGTTGTAAATGGGATCTTCCATGCCCTGCAGATCCTCATAATGAGAGTGATGCCACAAGACATTTCACAGATGAATGCTGCTGCTACTTCTACATCTTGGAAACAAAAAGAGAGAAAGGAGTTGCGTCCGTGGTAGCCGGACGGGGAATACTCCTGATTCCCTGGTCAAGGTATCAAAAGAACAAATAGAGGAGTATTACCCGATGAGGGTAAATGAAGGCTTTTGTCCAAACTAAGGAAACACTGTTCCTTTGTTAGTAAGCCCCTCACTCACCACCTGGTGGTGACTTGCTTCATCATCGGGGCCCACCCAAGTGGCCTAGCGTCACTTGGGTGTGCTTCAACACCTGTGTTACAGTGGAGCAGGTAGTGAAGTGTGGGATGCGAACAAAAAAGTGTGAGTGTTAAAATTGTCCTGGTTAATGCTTTTGTACAGTTTTTAATAAAAAAGTAACTGGACAATATTAAAAATGTGGGCGAGATAGTAGTAGGGAAGTTACGGCCTACATATCTCAGTTTATGTGTTGGTCGACATGTTTCTACCATATGGGGAAATCCCCGGTATTCCTCAGGACCAAAACAAGGAAGTGGGTGGTGTGCGCCCCCTAAAAGACGCACCCAGTCCTAACTCCTTGGTCATCCAGAAGAAAAATGTACTTCTGGGTAAGCACTCCTAAGAATTAGGGTGCAAATAAAAACCTGTGGGGAAGAAAGAGAGTAAATAAAAATAATTACTATCCTGTAACGTAGTGCAGAATTAGGGTGCAGAATACGTGCAGTTACTCTTGCTTTCCACAGTGGTGAATGACACAGTGCCTTCATCAGTACAGAGCGTGTCTACAAGTGTTGTGAAAACGTGCTCTTTAACGTGGGAGTAGTAGATCTATAGAGTAAAGTATAACTGGCTAAGGGCTCTTGATTTTCGTCCTTGGTGCGTGGCTTAAAAGTACATGCTTGTTCAGGGTGCACTAAACTTAAGTGCTCATACTGGTCCCGCCGTGGTTCAACTTGTGCCAGCTGGGTAGTTGTTAATTACATTATAAATGTTCGAGTATGTCCTAATCAGGATTTGTGGTCAACATATAATGACAGACTAGACTAACACACACATATAACACAGAGCTTTTCACGAGGTTGTCACATGGCTAGAAAGAAAAGGGCTTACTGGAGTGGAGCTCTAGTTGAGCTGCATCAAGCAGGAGGTGGGCGCTTCGCCGGTTACAACATATTCTAATAGGAAAGGCATATGTTGTAAAATGAGGATTAACCTCCGTAGCGGAACAAGTCTAAATAGCGGTTCTGTTGTTAAGCCCAATTGTTGGTCCTGCGTGGGGAGGGAAAAATAAAACTTTCAGTTGGATGTGGCGAGCAAAGGCGGATCACCTACGTCTCCCTGTTCGCTGCTTGGTAGCAACGAGTAAGTGAGGGCGTTGGGCGTATATGCGCCTGGCTGCTTCCGGGGGTTGTCACGTGTCAGCTACGGCGGCCCGTGGGGAGGAGCGGTTGTCAAGGTAACCACTTGGCGCTGTGCCTGCGCCGTAGCGATCGTGTTGTTGTGATCGCTACGAGGGGTGGTTGGCGTGGGAACCACTGGTCGCTGCGCCTGCACCGTAGTAATCGTGTTGTGATCACTACGCAGTTTGAAGGGTGAGCGCGCGTTGGTAAAGACATGGATCGCGCTAGTATTGTGATTAACGGAATGGGGCAAGGAAGGCAGGGCAGAAGCCCGGGTGTTAAAATTAAGGGGCTTTGTGATGTATGTGTCCCGCAGACTAAGGGATGTAGTGCATCCACAAGTCAGGACTGACTGTGTGGACCAGATGTGGCTGGGCATGATATGAATTATCAAACTGGGAGCTGATACAGTTACACTAAGGGAAAAGTCTGTAGTGGCAGACCGGCTCAACATTGGGGGTATTTTAGAGAGCAAAGTATGGAACGGTGTCATAAGACAGAGTTATTAGGAAATGATGTTATTTAAATACAGAGTTCCACGGGATATTGTCGTTAAGCCCATGGATATGAGTGGAAAGTCTATATATCCATCTCTGTTCCTTTTCAAATAAACGAGCCTGGATGTTAGGGCCCGCTTGTAACTGTTCAATGACCGTCCACCTCATGTCATTGGTGGTGTGATGGGCAGTGAGGAAATGATCTGTGAGTTTTGTCATGTTCTTCTTGCATCTTATCGTGCTCCTGTGTTCGCAAATTTGTTGCTTTATTTTGCGTGTCGTCATCCCCACGTAGGGTTTTCCACAGGTGCAGGTGATCAAGTAAATTACGTTATTGCTATTGCAATTCGTATGGGATCTCTGTTCCCATGTTTTTCCAGGTTCCAAGGTGATGGTCTTGGTGTTTTCTGTTAGGTGACATACACTACAGTCCCCACACCGAGAATGTCCAGTGACTGGTGGTAGACCCCATATCTGTGTTAATGTTGGGTCACTGGTGTTGATGTTACTTTTGGGTCTAGTGTTGACCAAGGTGTTTTTCAGACTGTTCGCTTTCCTGTATGAGAAAAGAGGTTTCTCCCAATTGAATGATCCAGAATTGATTATTGACCAGTGCTTTCTGATGCTTTTGCTCACTTCATTGGAAATCACATTATAGGTCGTCACACAGGTCAGTGGTATGTTTTCAGTGTCTTTTATGGTTTCTTCCAAAAGCGCTTGACGTGGTTGGTTTCTAGCTCGTTGTTGGCACTTCTTGGTGATCTTGGTTGGGTATCCACGTTGTGACAGTTTTGTGGTGAGGTCCTCAGCTTGTTCTTTGAAGTCCTTGAGATTACTGCAATTCCTCCGTAGTCTTAAGTATTGGCCATAGGGAAGATTCTCCCGTAATGGTCGGGGATGAAAACTTTCAAACCTCAGGAGGTTATTTTTTGCCGTGGGCTTGAAATGTGTTTTGGTGGTCAGGGCTTCTTGATTCTTTTGAATCTCAATGTCTAGGAAGACCATTTTTTCTTTATCTGTGCTGTGGGTGAAGTGAAGATGTTGATCACGTGTGTTGACCCAAGCGATAAAGGCTGTAAGAATTTCATGTGGGCCCTTCCAGATAGCTAGCACGTCGTCAATGTAACAGCGCCAGAAAACTATGTTTTCAAAGAATGGGTTGGTAGGTGTGAGTATGTGTTCTTTCTCAAATTCAAAGACATAGAGTCCTGCTATGCTAGGCGCAAAAACACTGCCCATAGATGTGCCCCCTATTTGTAAATACAGGGATCCTTCGAATTCAAAAAAATTCCTTTTGAGGGCCAAGGTAGCACAATCAATGATGAAACTCTTTGGTGTTCTGTATTCCCATGTGGTATGCTCCAGGGTTTCCTTAAGTACAGTGATGGTAGCATCCTGGGGGATGTTGCCCCATTCCGTTAATCACAATACTAGCGCGATCCATGTCTTTACCAACGCGCGCTCACCCTTCAAACTGCGTAGTGATCACAACACGATTACTACGGTGCAGGCGCAGCGACCAGTGGTTCCCACGCCAACCACCCCTCGTAGCGATCACAACAACACGATCGCTACGGCGCAGGCACAGCACCAAGTGGTTACCTTGACAACCGCTCCTCCCCACGGGCCGCCGTAGCTGACACGTGACACCCCCCGGAAGCAGTCAGGCGCATATACGCCCAACGCCCTCACTTACTCGTTGCTACCAAGCAGCGAACAGGGAGACGTAGGTGATCCGCCTTTGCTCGCCACATCCAACTGTAAGTTTTATTTTTCCCTCCCCACGCAGGACCAACAATTGGGCTTAACAACAGAACCGCTATTTAGACTTGTTCCGCTACGGAGGTTAATCCTCATTTTACAACATATGCCTTTCCTATTAGAATATGTTGTAACCGACGAAGCGCCCACCTCCTGCTTGATGCAGCTCAACTAGAGCTCCACTCCAGTAAGCCCTTTTCTTTCTAGCCATGTGACAACCTCGTGAAAAGCTCTGTGTTATATGTGTGTGTTAGTCTAGTCTGTCATTATATGTTGACCACAAATCCTGATTTGGACATACTCGAACATTTATAATGTAATTAACAACTACCCAGCTGGCACAAGTTGAACCATGGCGGTACCAGTATGAGCACTTAAGTTTAGTGCACCCTGAACAAGCATGTACTTTTAAGCCACGCACCAAGGACGAAAATCAAGAGCCCTTAGCCAGTTATACTTTACTCTATAGATCTACTACTCCCACGTTAAAGAGCACGTTTTCACAACACTTGTAGACACGCTCTGTACTGATGAAGGCACTGTGTCATTCACCACTGTGGAAAGCAAGAGTAACTGCACGTATTCTGCACCCTAATTCTGCACTACGTTACAGGATAGTAATTATTTTTATTTACTCTCTTTCTTCCCCACAGGTTTTTATTTGCACCCTAATTCTTAGGAGTGCTTACCCAGAAGTACATTTTTCTTCTGGATGACCAAGGAGTTAGGACTGGGTGCGTCTTTTAGGGGGCGCACACCACCCACTTCCTTGTTTTGGTCCTGAGGAATACCGGGGATTTCCCCATATGGTAGAAACATGTCGACCAACACATAAACTGAGATATGTAGGCCGTAACTTCCCTACTACTATCTCGCCCACATTTTTAATATTGTCCAGTTACTTTTTTATTAAAAACTGTACAAAAGCATTAACCAGGACAATTTTAACACTCACACTTTTTTGTTCGCATCCCACACTTCACTACCTGCTCCACTGTAACACAGGTGTTGAAGCACACCCAAGTGACGCTAGGCCACTTGGGTGGGCCCCGATGATGAAGCAAGTCACCACCAGGTGGCTACTTCTACATCCACATCTCCGGCACCTGATGTGTCAGTGTCACACAGTGCTGGAGACCAAACGCCACCACCCACATGTGAGGCACATGAAACTTCAGAGGACGAAGATGAGGATGAATATGCCTCAGTGGTAAGAAGAAAGCAGTAACACTCATCTCCGCCTTATGGCTTGTTTCTGCTTGGTTCTGCCCTCTGTATCATGCCCTGGAATAACACCTTCTACGGTCCCTAGATACACTCTGTGACACTAACCTAAGACCTTGACATGGACTGCCATATTTTGTTTGCTTATTATTTAAACACTACAAGGGAACTCAGGGCACAATAAGCTAGGGACTTTGGGTATATACTTATTATCAGAGACAGTGGTCCCTAGACAAGAAAGGAAATGTACAAAGAATAAATATAGACTAAATAGAACTATATTTCTTTTTTGAAAATGTCCAGCCGGACAGTTTAATATCTTGATAAGGATAATACAAAAGGAGTTTGTCACAAAGTGTGATGTACGTGGGACACCAGCCGATGTCTGACTAACACACTAGGGGGACACAAACAGAAAAGGGGAATAATAGGCAAGGTAGGGTCATCTGAATATCATATGTCATAAGCAGACAATCCACAATATACACATATGCATGCACAATTTTTGTCAAATATGCATTTAGTGCATTTTAGGTCGACGACGTTTCAAACCATACATGATATTGGTTCATCCTCAGGACAGTAATATTTGCCTAGAGAGAAAACAATGTCACTATAACCCACTGTGTGGGAATCAATATGCTAAACAATACCAATGGGAAGTAAACGGGGAGGGTAAAGAAGAAAGAGGGGGAGACATAAAAAAAAAAAATCATGTCAGTTACACGGTCCCATATATTAACTGCATACGATGTACACAACTCACACCATGCCAAAGTGTAAACGGCGGCAAAGTGTGGTGCACGGCTGTTACATGCAGTGCGCTTGGGGTGGTTCAAGAAATGATCCTTTTTAATTTATATATCAATAGACTGGGAGACGAGCTACTTAAGACGGGTCAAGATTTTCCACAAGTTCGCAGTCGCTCTACACCCTCATTACTGTATGCGGATGACGAAGTCTTAATGGCCTGCACACAAAATAGGCTTAAAAGGGTGTTAACCCTTAAATTCAGCACTGGCTTCATGTGTGAATGTGTTTATCCTTTTATCGTGGCCTTGGTAAAGTAACATAATGTGCACATGTGCACAGTTAGCCTCTATTTGGAAGGGGGACCAGACAGCAGCTTCTTGGGAATATACTCACTGAAATGGGAGCTCAGAGGTTCTTTAGACCCTTAATGACATTCTTCCAACTCTCCTGAAACCATACTAAATGTCTACTACCTCTTTGAGTGATAGCTCCAGTGTCTTCCCCATCGTGCTTTGGCCATTGTCCATGTTTGCAGCCACTGCTTTAATACCATAAATTCCCTATGGGGGATAATGCTCCCATACAATGCTTTATTAATCTTATCTCTGATGGACATGTATACTTTGGGAAGACCTCATACACATGAAGGGGAACTGAAAATGCTTATTTTTCAGGCATGCTAGGACCGACAGAAAGGCAAGTGTTTCTTTAGCAGCATGTATGAAAAGGGTATTCAACTTGAAAGCATTAACAAGGAGACAGCATAACACCCACAATTAAAGCTTAGATACCCATTGTTATTTATATGGCGCTGTTGCCACTCGGTTCTGGAAAAATTACAGTAAGATGTTTGACATAAGTGGACTCAATCATTAAAAAGTCTAGCAGTAACTACTCAGGACAATGCATATATGTGTAAGCAAAGAAGACAAGTTCCTAAGGGCCATTCCTGTCAGCCCTATTACTTTTTTTTCATAAATATCTCCATCTTTTGACTCCATTATCTGTTCCTTTATATTGCCCATATACAATTATGTAGATGCACAAAGACTAGACAACATAATTCACATGCTCAACAACAGCTTTGCAATTCTTTGCATTACCTACTCCCCCTTCTACCTGGCCCCAGTCCTTAACTGTGGCGGTCTCTAACTTCTCCGATTGCTACAAAACCAAGATCACCTTCCAAAATGGCCGTCCGCTACTCAAAACGAAAACGTGGAGCTTCCAACCCAAGGGGAGGAGGATGCAGCTCCAGCCTCCTTACAACAAGGACAATAATTTAAGCCTCTATCAACATAAAGACCCCAGATTACTACCACAATATCTGGTAAAAAATAAAGCATAGAGTGGAAAGAGGTAAGCCATCAGGCTTTTCCATGATTTGTGGTTGGCAGATATCTTTTACAAAACTTTGCAGAGGACTTCCCGCTGACAGTTAAAGTGGACTCTCTCTTGGTAGGACCTTCCCCTCAAGGGGTCAATGTTTCAGGAGAGGCAGTCCTTCCTGAAGAAGTGACCAAGAAGGAGGAAGCAATGATTAAAAGATCTTACCCAGCTTTACATTTTTCTATTAGCGTATTTGCAAAATATGCAGTGCATTCTCTGTTAAAGGACTTCCAGACCTTAGCTGGTCAGATACAGATGTGTGTGGATATGACTCTAAAATTTGCTATAGTGGAGCAACAAGTATTCTCTGATCTATTGTTTGATCTACTGGGAACAGCCATCTCATCTTCAGAAGCAGCAGTGCAGCCAGAAGACATCTTTTGATGTGCTTGTGGAAGGCAGAGGCTTCTCAAAAGGCTCTCTTAAAGCACCTAACTTTCACTGGAGACAGACTGTTTGGCCCCCAACTTGAGGATCTTGTTAAGAAATCTGCAGAAGATCATAAACTGCTGCAAACACTATGGGGCATATTACCAACGAGTAGCGATATTTATCGCTAACAAGGCTTTGCAACGATTTTTTTATCACTAAGCATCGCCGGAAATTATCGCTGAGATAACTTGCTATTAGCAACGTTTATCTCAGAAGTGATAAAAATCCTCACCCTAACTCAATCAATCAATCAATCAATCAGTGACACTTATAAAGCGCGCTACATACCCGTAGGGTCTCAAGGCGCTGGGGAGGGGGGGTGCCGCTACTGCTCGAACAGCCAGGTCTTCAGCTTCTTCCTGAAGGAGAGGTGGTCTTGGGTCAGGCGCAGGTCGGTCGGGAGGGAGTTCCAGGTCTTGGCGGCCAGGTAGGAGAAGGACCTTCCTCCTGTAGTCGCTCTTCGGATGCGGGGGACGGCGGCGAGGGCGTGGTTGGCTGATCGGAGGTGGCGTTTGGGAGCGTAGAAGTTGACTCGGCTGTTGAGGTAGCTCGGGCCTTGGTCGTGTAGGGCTTTGTGTGCGTGGGTGAGGAGGCGGAAGGTGATTCTCTTGTTGATGGGGAGCCAGTGGAGGTCTCTCAGATGTCCGGAGATGTGGCTGGATCGTGGGATGTCGAGGATGAGTCTGGCTGAGGCGTTTTGGATCCGCTGGAGTCTCTTCTGGAGCTTGGTGGTGGTCCCGGCGTAGAGGGCGTTGCCGTAGTCCAGTCGGCTGGTGACGAGGGCCTGGGTGACGGTCTTCCTGGTCTCTGAGGGGATCCACCAGAAGATCTTCCGTAGCATGCGTAGGATGTTGAAGCACGCCGAGGAGACGCTGTTGACTTGCCTGGTCATGGAGAGGGAGGAGTCCAGGATGAAGCCCAGGTTTCGTGCATGGTCTGTCGGTTTGGGTGCGGTGCCCAGGGCGGGAGGCCACCAGGAGTCGTCCCAGGCGGAGGGTGAAGAGCCCAGGATGAGGACCTCCGTCTTGTCCGAGTTCAGTTTCAGGCGGCTGGTCGTCATCCACTCGGCTACCTCTTTCATCCCTTCGTGCAGGTTGGCTCTGGCGGCGGCGGGGTTGTTGGTCAGTGAGAGGATCAGCTGGGTGTCGTCGGCGTAGGAGATGATGCTGAGGTGGTGTTTGCGTACGATGGCCGCGAGGGGGCTCATGTAGACGTTGAAGAGGGTGGGGCTCAGTGATGATCCTTGGGGCACGCCGCAGATGACTTCGGAGGCCTCTGACTTGTACGGAGGTAGGCGGACTCGCTGTGTTCTTCCGTCGAGGAAGGAGATGATCCATTCCAGCGCCTTGTCCTGGATACCGATGTTGCTGAGGCGCCGTGTTAGGGTGCGGTGGCAGACCGTGTCGAATGCCGCGGAGAGGTCTAGGAGGATGAGGGCCGCTGTTTCTCCATTGTCCATCAGGGCTCGGATGTCATCGGTGGCGGCGATGAGGGCGGTCTCGGTGCTGTGTTTGGCTCGGAAGCCGGACTGTGAGGGGTCGAGGGATCCGTTCGTCTCGAGGAAGGCGGCCATCTGCTTGTTGACGGTCTTCTCGATGACTTTGGCTGGAAACGGTAGAAGCGAGATGGGGCGGTAATTCTTGAGGTCGGTGGGGTCCGCTGTTGGTTTTTTGAGTAGAGCGCTGAGTTCGGCGTGTTTCCAGCTTTCGGGGAAGATGGCGGTGTCGAAGGATGTGTTGATGATGTCTCGCAGGTGGGGTGCGATGACAGCGTCGGCCTTGTTGAAGACGTGGTGAGGGCAGGGGTCGGTTGGTGATCCGGAGTGGATGGAGTTCATCGTGCGGATGGTATCTTCTGTGCTGATCGGGGTCCAGGCGTGGAGGGTGGTGGTGGGGGGGGGTGGCAGATGAGAGATCATCGCTGGAAAACCAACAATAATCTCTCGAAGTTTGCGTTAGCTTGATGATAGGGGCTCACATATTTAGCCATGATATCCACCTTCCATAGGATATCATGGCTAAGTCAGGAAAATACCAGGTTAATACCGGTTAGCGCTGCTTTTTTTTTTATCCCTAACAGGGATATCCTTGGTAATAGGAGAAATGTCGCTTAACAACATTTCTCCTATTATTTTGCTCTGGAACGCTCCCTTTGCATCTCATGAGAGATGCAAGGGGAAGCGTAGAGAAAAAGGCTGCTAACATGTGAAGTTGCGTGTTAGCACCCTGTTGCAGATAGGGAGATAATTGTATCTCCGCTTTCTTGGCTTTTAAAGCCAAAAAAGCAGAGATAAATCCCTTGATAATATGCCCCTTTGTTCCTCCTTCAGAGGAAAAAGAGCTCCTTATAAGAGAGTTTTAGGCCATTGTATTTAGACAAGACGAATATTGCCGTCCTTTTGAGTCATGGCCGGGGACTCTATCTCAGACAAATCCCAGTTCCAGTCAACCCAGCCTCCTGTTCCACCAGCACCTCCAAAGTCCTGGCAATGCAAGGCAGTTCAGCATCCAGCTGGGGGTCAGCTGAGATATTTTTGGAACATTCGAACATAGCATTTCAGGATGTTTAGTTGCATGTCCCAATGAACAAGTCATCTGAAACGTAGCTACTGTTTTGTGTGCCAGACCAGCATTAACACTTCCAAGTCCTCTCATTTGGTTTGGCAACAATGTTGTTTAGAACGGTGTTATCCCCTGTGTGTAGTTATACTACATTGTTTGGGAATATCTTTCTTTCCTTACCTTAATAACTGATTGATCATATCTCCTTCAATGGTGACCAAGTTCTGAGAAGAACATGGATTACTGATAAACTACTCTAAGACCATTCTAGCTCAATCAATCCAGTTTATTGGAGCTACCTACATTTCCATAAACATTATTCTACATGCATCTCATCCATATTATGGTGTTCCAAAAAGGAACGGCGGCCACTACACACCCTTTAATAGCAATTAGTCCTGTAATCCAAATGTCTGCTTGGGATACCATGTGCTTGTGTAGAGTACTTTCTGGGTGATCTCAAGACGCATTATAATGCAATTGATTTACACTCTCTGTGGTTTCAACTTGGATAAATGTGGAAAATATATATTAAATACGAGCCCTGATGAAGACGAAGGCATAACACCAGTATGATGAAACATGTGTTGGCTATAGGATTGAAAATTAGAAATAAAGAATCACAGGAACTGATAATATTTATGCGGACTATTGGTTTTGTGTACTCAAAGATGTTGTTAGATTACAGGATGATAATATTGTTGTCTGAAAAGCCTTTTAGCTAGACAAATGACAACGGCATGGGAATGGCTGTCTATGCAGGGAGATATATCTTTCAAAGCGTATTTGGTTCCATGGGCTCGTCTTCACATGGGCTCAGAGCACTTTTGCTCTGAGCCTCCCCTCATCAAATTTTTTTGAAGTTGTACCCTCTCCAAAACTACATGGCTAGGATTTGGGGAGGGGAGGACTGAACGCTGAGTGCGGGACCAGGAGATAATTTCAGGGGTGCTTTTCTGTAGCTCATAATCCATGCTAAATGTGGTAATTATACAATAGCAACAGCATGAAACAAGAAGAGAATTGACTAAAACACTGCTCCCGATAGTTGGGGTGCTGTGGTGTGTGCACTCCACCTGCTGCGCTAATGATGACTGTAGCCCCGAAAAGCAGACTATCGCCTTTTCTTTCACTCCTTTCACTCCATGTTTGACTGCACTTTAATCTCAAAACAAGTCTGGTCTCTTTCTGAAAGAAAATGAGCTGCTTCATGTTCTCCCTTTTTTGCACCAAGGGTGCCATCTGCCCTAATGTTATCAAGGAAAATGAGTCTGCATGCCCACTTTTTATTGAAATAAATTCATAATTGTGATTCAGTGAGCCCCTGGGCAAAAGTGTCACTGAATGAAAGCTGCTGCTTTGCTGCTGTCTCTGACCCTTCTTAACACCGTGGCTCTCATCTCACCATAACCCTCTCCCTCCCATCTCTCATCATCCATCTTCCTCTCATCTTTCTGATGACCAAATCAAGGTGTCTGCTCTGCTTCATTTTCCCCTCCCTCGGGCCATTGATTCAAGGCTCAAGAAATCACTGGCACAGGAAATACTGGCACAGGAAATATGCCTTGTGCCTCAAATGCAATTGCAGCACGAATTATACATACATCTCTGAAAAGCAGGCTGTCTACTCTCCGTTCCAGGCGAACTGGGGTCTTCAAAATCACTATAGGCCTTCGATTTGAAAAGGGCTTAAAGCGATACACTAAATTTTACCATTTGCTAAATGTCATGCAGTCTGAGTCAGGACAGTCAATATGGTTGTCAGATCTGTGAGAAACCTTGGGGGGAGGGGGACAGGGTTCCAGGAGTTATTTCTTGTAGCACAAGAAAGGTGGTCTTGGTCAGAATCCAATTTAACTCCCTAAAAGATGAATATTTCCAACATCAACCTCCTGATGTCTCCATCCAAAAGTGTACAAAACATTCACTCTCAAATTTGGAGTCACTTGGTTGGATCTATTTGCTTAAGGGGAAATATCTTCTCTGGCAATTTCGTTCTCTGGAACATTGCGACCAAACCAAGATGTAATTCACGAAACAACTATTGACTAGTAATAAAATGAGATTACAAATTAACATGATTTATGTAGAAGTAATAAACATCGTTTGCTCCTTTGTTTGGTGTTAGGTGTTCTTTCTGCATGCCAATCGATTCCACTAGATTTTTCTTCACCACTGTACTCCTTCTGTGCTTGCCAGGCAGCCTCACAAAAGCACTGGTGACAATAGATGCCTCATCACTCTCCCCTCATGCACAAGACATTCTACTAACAGTATTCATTCCAATGATTTGGTCTAGGCTTCTAGCAACATCACTGATATGTTTCACTAGTTCTTCTTGTATACTTGTAGTGTGCCTGTGCTTGAACGCTTTTGTAAAATGAAGCCTCTCAGCAGAATAACTTCATGCGTTATCTACATGTATTTGTCAATGACTTTGTGCAGCCACATCAGCAATAATGACTTCACAAAGGTCACTTACTGCATTTGCTACTGCGGACATTCCAGATCTGATATATATATAATTTTTTTATATTTTTATTTGCATTTTGTCAGAACTCAACAATACAGTCGTGAAATCAGCAGCACATACACTTCTACTCCCACCCCCACCCACCTCAAAGCCAAAAAGTTTTGGCACAGTGCGAAACATCTCAAATTCAGCGTCCACTGACATAAAGTGTGATTATCATATCACTTCCCATCCAAAGTACTCTCGTCAGTGCTCTAGCAATGGGATGGCCAAGTCCTAGAGTTCTCATCCCTCACAACCCCCCGCCCAACCCATGAAAGTGTCGCCATTTGGTCCAGACCCTTCGAAATTTTTTCGGGCACCCCCTTGCCTTATAAGTCACTCTCTTGGCTGCCATGTAAAGGTCCAACCCTCTTCTCCATTCCTCTAGTCCTGGCGGCTCCGGTGACCCCCAGTACTTTGCAATATCCCTTTAAGCTACTACTAGTGCGAGAACTAGGAAGGTGAGGAGGTGAGGAGTGGGTACGGCAGGTCTACCTCATTAGTCATACCCAGTAGTGCCAGCTTGGGTTCTCGTTGGAGCGGGCCCTCCAAAACCTCCCCCAGTTCTATGAATATGTGCGTCCAGTAGGTTTGTATCTTGTCGCATGCCCAGATGGTATGATAAAAGTCTCCGTCGTGCTGACGGCATCTAAGACAGTGTGAGTCTTCTACTTTCCCCTTTCTATGGAGTCGCATTCTGTCGTAATAAGTTCTGTGGGGCACATTGAATTGAATAAAGCATAGTCTTGATTTGATTGCCACCTCCCGGGGATGCATTAACACTATCTTCCAGTCTAGGTCCTCCATGTCTCCCACCTCCACCTCCCACGTACGTATAAGCTTCGCCAGGTCACCTAACATATTGTTCGTTAAGGTTTTGTAAGTGAGGGAGACCGCCTTCCCTAGGATCCGCTCTTGGAGGAGCCGTCCTTCCAAAGTCGCATATTTTGGGATATCGTTTAGCGGGACGTTCTGGGCCCGCCACGCATGTCGGAGCTGTGTGTATTTGAAGAGCTGTGAGTGGTGCAGCCCAAATTCCTTCTTGAGGACCTGAAAGGATTTCATCTCCCCTTTGGCGATCACATCCCCTAGAGTGGAGATACCTATGTCGTCCCATCTTCGGAAGCCGCGTAGCTTATTGAGTTCTGTTAACCACTGACAGTGCCATACCGGTGTCTGCCGGCTGGGCTTCTTCTCCCATCCCATGCGCCTTGTGGCTTTGGTCCACGCAGTTAGAGTGAGGGTAGTTGCTGGGAGAAGCGGTGCCTGTCTAGTACCCCCATGGAGATAGTACAGTGGGTTTTTTTACGACAATTTAAGCCTCTCTAGGGCATTTGTCGGGTGATCCGCTGGGGCGTGCAGCCAATCATTAATCGGTGCCATGTGTTCCGCCCAATAGTAGGCCTCTAGATTAGGGAGTGAGATCCCCCCACTATATTGATGTCTTTGGAGCGTAGTCAGGGCCACCCTAGGTTGCTTGCCTAACCAAAGAAAGGTTCTTAGGTCAGAGTGAATTTTAGCAATTATCATAGTCAGAAGCGGGTAATTTTCATTTTGTAGGGCATAGAAAAATTTAGGTAGAATGATCATCTTATACATGGCCGCTCGACCTTGGAGTGTGAGTGGGAGCTGTCTCCTGCAGTCCATATCCTCCACCGAGTTCAATATAATCCGTTCCGGATTCTTTCGGAATGATAGAGTCTTATCTAAGGTGTTGTATATCCTGAGATACTGGAATCCTTCGGTTGTTGTCAATAGTTGCTCTGGTAGCCTTTCCCATCAGTCCCGTCCCCCAGGGTCGTAGAGGATAGATTTGTGCCAATTTATGGTGTGTCCCGCCTGCCTACCATAGTGTTCTAATTCCTGGAATAACTCCGGGACAGTGGTCTCTGGTTTTGTAATATACAGAAGGACATCATCTGCATAGAGTGATATTTTTTCTTGTGCGGGGTCAGTGTCAATTATTTTGAAACCGGAGATGCCCTCATTTTGTCGGATCCTGGCTGCAAGTACCTCAATGGTAAGTGTAAAGAGGAGGGGAGATAGGGGGCAGCCCTGACGGGTCCCCCTCTAGATCTGGAATTCACGTGATAGCCTTCCATTCACCCTCACCCTAGCTCTTGGTGTAGTGTAGAGGACCTGGACCCACCTCTGGAATTTAGGGCCAAAACCAAATTTGTGGAGCACAGCGTTGAGAAAAGGCCAGTGGACTGCGTCGAAGGCTTTTTCGGCGTCAAGGGAAAGAAACCAGTGTGGATCGCTCCTTCCCCTCACTTCCTGTAGTCAATTATGGGTACGCCTAAGATTTAGTTAGGTTGCTCTGTCCGGTAAAAAACCTGATTGGTCCAGATGTATAAGGTCCGGGATAACCGACCTCAGGCGGAGCGCCAAGATAGTCGCTAAAAGTTTCACTTCCGTGTTAAGGAGGGAGATGGGGCGGTAGGACGCACATTCCTCTTGCGGCTTGCCCTCCTTTTGTATCGGGATGACCGTAGCCAAGGAGAGGTCTGGGGGGAGCCTCCCCTCCCGGTAAGCCCCGGTAAAGAGACCCTTTAGATGGCGGACCAAGAGGTCCGCCGTACGCTTAAAAAACTCGGCCGGGAAACCATTTGGCCCTGGAGTTTTACCCGGTCTCAGTTTGGCTATAGCTTCCGATATGTTGTCTACTGTAATGTCCGCCTCCAAGGCCAGAAGGGCCTCCGGAGACAGGGTGGGTAGGTCTGTCTGTGTCATGTACTGTAGAGCATCCTCACACGTCCCCAGATCCCTGGATGCGTAGAAAAGTTTGTAGTGTGTGGCAAATGTGTCAGCTATTGTCGTATCGCAGCTGACAAGCATCCCGTCTGCGTTCCTGATGCTATCCACCCATCTAGCCACTCGCTCCTTCTTACTTAGCAACGCTAGGAGTTTGCCTGACTTATCCCCCACATCGTAAAGACGGTGAAGGGTGGCAAGGGATTGAGTTTTCGCCTCATTAGTAACCAGGTCTCTGTCTTGTCGCTGGGCATCTAGCAATCTTCTAAGAGTCTCTGTATTATTCAGGCTCTGGTAGTCCCTCTCTAAACCTAGGATAGTCTGTTCCAGGGCTGTAACCTTGGCTTGGAGTTTACGTCGTTCCTCACCCAGTCTACTTTGTATTCTATCCCGTAATACAGGTTTCAGGGCTTCCCAGAAGGTGACATTCGACTCTACTGTTCCCTCGTTTTCGGCAACATAGACCTTGATGTCCACTCTTAGGCCACACAGAATAGTTGCATTTTGAAGGTCCCAGGCCGCAAGGCGCCAAGTGGCTCCCATAGCGCCCCAGCTGTGTCCCAAATTTACTAACAATGGCGAATGGTCAGATATACCTCAGGCCTTATATTCTGCAGTGTCGTCCAGCTGCAAGTACTGTCTAGACATAAATATGTAGTCCAACCTCGAGAATCAGATCTGATATTTTCATGTCCCTCTCCTACACACTTCCTGTCTTCTTCCACACTATACTAAACTGCCACGTGGCCTTGTGCTGCTCTCATTGGATCAACAGCATAGATTTTTTGCGGCTATGAAATAGAGTGGCAGCAGGGTTGCCTCATTGTACGTCATGCTGCTAGAGAGGGTCAAGTGGCCTATAGGATCTGCCCGGTCTAGCTACTGATGTTTGTCCTGGTATGTCACTAGTCAGCTGTTCCCTCATCAGAGTGTTGTTTTCAGTGTAGATGCAGTTGTGCACCTCGTGTACACAATGTCAGGCCTAATTACTGGCTCTTCTGACAGTATAAAGGTTGAATCAACAAATGGAACGTTGTCCGATGCACTTATCACTGGTAGTGTTGGTATTTCATTAACACTGGACAGGTGTCTTTTTGTCTGGGCCAGGCTCTCCCTTGGCACCTGCAGCTGGATAATATTATATACTCTATGTTATTAGTTTCCAACATGTTTTTATATTTCTCTTTAGAGAGTGTAAAATGTTTTTTCTCCATATGGAAGTACAGACGTAACATTGTCACGCTGATAACAGGAGGATCTTACATCGAATATATGCTCAATGTTTTCTGTTACAAAAAATACATTAGGGGATTAATAGCATATGAATCTTAGAGCCAGCTAGTGTTCATAGATGGGATGTAAACCATGTTAATCCTAATGCACTGGCTTTTTTATGTTGAAACTTCTAAATGGATTGTAAAGCACAATAGCATTTATTTTGCAATGACAATATGTGTGCAACATTTTGGATATATTGCATCGTAGAAAAAAATGTTAAAAAGCATTGCTATAATCCGTTTATATTATAAGGTCCTACCCATAAACCTAGTGGGTATTCCTAAGGTTTACATTGATTTACTTATTTGTTACGGCATAGATGAGTGTTGATGTTTGCAAATCCTGTCACTTCCTCTGGCTGTAGGGTACATTTTATCAAGACATCCATAATATCTCCATATTTGTTCCTCCTCCTGCAGCCCTTGCATTATATCTCTTGTTTGCCAATCACGCTTTGGTCTTGGCACGGCTGTCATACCATTGGTTCCTTATTTCTTCAGTACATCTATTTGTCATCCCCACTACATACATACTGTCTGCTAACTGCATCCATGTTTATTTTTAGTAGCCTCAGGTATTGTCCGTGATGTCTTCCCAAAAAAAGTATAATTTTTACTCACACAATTAGCGAGAAGCTGGTCTGGTATATGATGTGAACTTAGGTAAGTGGACAGCTTGCCCCAGTCCAAACAACACTTATGATGGTGATTTAAGAGGTCTTATACAACCATAGAAATCTCTCTAAGTGGTAGCTGTGAAATGCAGCCTTCAGGCTTAGTCTGAAAGGAGTTGAAAGCAGCTTGTTTTACCAGAATGCAATCTTATAGTATAGATTAAGTGAAAAAGAACCACACAAAGTATCTATATAAATATGTATTTATTATATAATACTCTCTAACACATAGAAATAACTCCTACCTAGAGATATGCACAATGCACACAATACTTCAGCAAAGAAACACAGTAAATAGCACAATAAACGCGGTGGACCCACGGGAGGACCAATCCATATACTACTAAAGTGGTATAAGAACCACAACTTGGGTAAAGCCAAGGTGAAGAGGATGTCAAAGTGTTAGGTACCTAAGGAACCAACCCAGGTGAGTAGATAGGAACCGCACAGAGAGCGTGCGCAGTGTGGAAACACGACAGCGTGCTCCGTACAACTCTACGTGTAAATCACGTTTGGATTTTGGAAGGACCCTTCCCAGTGGATCCCTTAATAAACTCAGCAGAAGACAGAAGATTGGAGAGCCACCCCACCTGTGGATACCCAGGTTACCTACACCAGGGAAGCTGGGTGCATGTGTGTGAAGTGTTGGCAGAAACTGCCATCGGCCCCAATGGAGGACTTCAGGAAAGTCCTGCTGCTGGAAGAGGAGAAAGTGCCAGGTGGAATTCATAGATGGATTCTTGATGAGAGGTACCTGCAAGCAGTGGGGACTGAGTCTATGTCACTCAGGGGTGACCAGGAGACTTGGAAGACAAATTCCTTCCGATGTCGGGTTTTGCAGTATGGATGGTGATGACCTTTACTCTGCAGCTAAGATGACCAGGCAATGCTGGGGAGTTCCAGGAGCCATGCATGAGCTGTCCCACAAAGTATGTCGAGTCGTGTAGGGGTCGTTGTCTGACTGAAGCACCAACAAGCCTTGGAAAATGTAACCGAGGCATGATTTGAAGAAGGTGCAAGGTCGGGACCAGAAAGGTCCAGGGTACTCACCAGAAGCAGGGGAGTCATGGTAGCCCCTTAGAAATCAGGGAGTCCAAGAAAAGCAAAGGTGTCCCTCAAATGGCCCCACAGGCTTGAGGCACTGGAGTCACAAGACAACCTCAAGAAGCTCACAAACAAAAGCAGGCCACAATGCACACGATGTGGCATGGCTGAAGATTCTGGTTACTGGAGGTGCTTGAGGTTGGGGAGACCAGGAGCTGGAAGATCTTCTTAGAAAGAAGTCAACAAGCCTTTTCAACTGCTAGCTGATGCATTGCACATGGGTTCGGTTATTGCAATCCCCACAATGGCTACTGGTCTCAAACTTAGTGAAATGACGGGGCAGGCCTCAAGAGCTGTGGAATACCACCACATGTGTTGCAGAACTTTTCGGAGTCTGGAGGAGCTCAGGATTAGCAGACCGGGTGACTTAGTTGCGGTGCCTGCAAATGCAGAGGAGTGAATCCTTCACTCAAAGGGATATTTCTTCCAGTGTCTTTGATATTTCACAGGCCTTGGTAGGTTCCTGTATGATTCCCAGGCACAGATGATGCAGCAGACGTGAAGGGAGACAAAGTCGGGCCCATACGAAATCCAGTGTAGTCCAGAGTACCCAGACGGTAGAAATGGGGCAGGTTACAACCATGTCCATTGTCCAGTTTCAAGAGCGGGAGCCAAAGGCTCCTTGGACTAGTTTGAAGTGGACTATGCACAGGGACATCAAATGTGTCCCTCATGCAGACTGAGTGGTGCTGGCAAGTACACCCACCTCACCCCAATACACTATATCCTGTCTGGGAGGTGGTCACACCTTCCTGTGAAAGGATGTCTATTGTTGGGACGCTAGGTGGCGCACATCTAAGATGGCTGCACACCTGTGAGGCTCTGGATGCCTGGTGACAACATCCAACAAATATCCAAAAATCTACCCATCTTAACCTTCTAATGCAATCCCCCATCTGTGACTGAGACCCATCGGGTGCACTGCTACAGGCCTGCGCTGGAGACGGGTCTGTGAGTGAGCTCCTGGGCTGGAACCCTGCTGGGCTACCGGATCTACGCGAGCGCCCCGGCTCCCCATGAGATCCTGGGCCGGAGCTGCCCGTGCGTGGGCCGCATACCTTCTCTTTGTGGAGTGGATCCTCCCTGCCTAGCTGACTGATGCACCACAGTGAGCTGCATACTGCTCCTGTAATCTGAGGTGAGCCATGCTTGCCTGACGGCCTCCAAATGCTCGGGGCTGATGCGAGCTGCGGACGGCCGCTCCAGACTAACCCCTCCGGAGACGTTGTGACCAGCGCGCCGGCCTCTTGCAGGACCCGCATCTTAAGGCAGGCATGGCCCGCATTTACCCCCCTGACTCAAACCTGGAGCCATTCGGAGG
This sequence comes from Lissotriton vulgaris, assembly GCF_964263255.1. Taxonomy (NCBI): domain Eukaryota; kingdom Metazoa; phylum Chordata; class Amphibia; order Caudata; family Salamandridae; genus Lissotriton; species Lissotriton vulgaris. The sequence continues at coordinate 635,269,397 of NC_141685.1, read as the reverse complement.
CGGATTTAGAGTCCCCCCCACCCACCGTGCACTCCCTAGGCTGCTTTCATCTCCTGAGCAGCTATCAGGACAGGCGGCCACCGCTACAGGGGGCGGACTTCTGCAGCGCGCCTCACATTTTGCATGAGCACTTTATTCTGGAGGAACCTGGAGGATATGCCTGAAAAAGCTCTGTGATATTCACCAAAATTTGGGTGGGCTCATCTTGCTGGTGCCTGCGAGACTGCTGCCTCCACATTGTTTTTTTCCCCCTCCTCTAAGTGCCTGATTACCTGCACTGGCTGGATGGCGCTGCACCTGCACTGCACGGGGACAGTATTTGACCTGGGGTACCGTCTCCATAAGCTTTCAAGTCCCTGGACTACTCAGCACTCACAGATTGTACGCTGCGGGCTGACTTCGGATGTTCATCGACTGCTCCTTTAGATGGCGGTGACGCTGCGGCTGGGACCCCGTCTTTTCTGTGCATTATCTTGCTTGTAGCTCCGGTGTAGGCACTATATACTTGTCACCACTCGTGAACTGTCATCCAGTATCAGCCCAACATTGTGAGCTTCCTTTGTGCATTTGCCTCAAGCCACAGAACTCTTCAAGCGTCGTTACTCCAGGCGACCTGGTTAATAATGTCCCGTTAGCCTTGAGGTACCCTATTGCCTGGCGCACGCTTCACATCTGCAGCTGCTCATTATACCGCTGTGGCACCAATAGTAGAAGATCTCGATGACTAGTTGCCATCTGGAGTACAGAGCTGCTCCTCTGAACCATCTTCTGCATAGTACAATCACACTGGTGAGGGAGACAGCTTGGTCGACCCTGAACTGCAGCATTAGTGTCCGGAAGTCCTGTCGCGTACCGGGGCATCACGGGGAAACCTGATAACCGTCAGCCCAGGTTGACATTTAAGGCCAAGAAGGCCGCAACACGCTCCACCTCGGCGGACTCTGAATCGCCCAACATGGATCCTAGCCAATCCTCCTTGCAATCACCTGGGGACGACAGCAAGACACTCCTTTTAGCCATTCAGCATAGTCTGACAGACTTATCTGGGAAGATGGACACAATGAACAATAGCCTTGATTTTGTGGTGCATAAGGTTGATAAGCATGATGGACAGCTCAAGGAGGCTGAATGGTTCATCTCTGAGAATGAGGATACCACATCTCAATTACAAGATCAAGTCGCAAATATAGATAAATTGCTAAAAATTATTGCGGCTAAAAATGAGGACATAGAAACTCAAAGCTGCCACAACAATATCCAATTAGTGGGTATTCCAGAATCGACCAACACTGAACATATGGAGGACTACGTGGAGGTTCTCATGAAAAGCTAATTTTGGGCAGACTCCTTTTCACCTCATCTCATAGAGGAGAGGGTCCACCGCTCCCTGGGGCCACTTCCCCCACCAGGTGCCCCCAAGACCCATTATTGCCTGATTTCTTAATTTTCAGGACCGTGACACAGCGCTGCAAAGAGCCCGTGAAACCAAACCACTGCAATTTGAGGGCAATTTTTTTTCTGTTTACCCTGACTTTACATATGCAGTTCAGAAAGCACGCGGTAAATTTCCTCTTTCAAAGTAGAAGCTCTGCAGGTCCAACATTGAATATGCCCTGTTATACCCCTGCAAAACTCCGGATATTCCATGACGACAAACACATCATCTGTACAAATCCACAACAAGTAGATGACTTCCTGAAGAAGACAGCAAAGCGCTTGCCGAGACGGGATCGCTAATCCAGATCACCCTCCCTTCCTGGCAGTTGATCAGCGACACAATATTGGTGCTCTGATTTCCTGTAGAGTTTCAACGTGTCCTGCAACGGAACTACGGCAACACACCCTAAGCTAAAACCTAAGCTTAACTGACCAGAAGGCTCCAGATCGGATAAAGCTCAGCAGCCAGACTCACCCTTAACCTCTCACCCCACACTCACATCACCAACACCTCAAAGAGCTCCACTAGCCCGAATCCACAAACATGCCCTCATCAAATTTCTCAATGACACATAGAAATCATCATACAACATTGTCCCCATCTAACTTAACGATCACATAAACATCCACAAACCTGACAGACACATCCACTCAGTTGGTATCCCACTCATACACACCACTCGCAAATGCAGAACCAGATCACACAGTTGTAACTTCTACTAACTCACTACTAAAGCCTTGAACAAACTGCCACTGCATATCAGAGCCTCATCCTCAGTTCTTGATCTCCACAAGAAACTTTATCTAACCCGGGGTCGGCCCTTTCAGCTCCTACTTCAGTGCCAGTATATTCTCCTGGGGAGGTGTGCACTATACAAATACACACAACATACCTTGTCAGCCCTTAGTCCAACATATATAAATCAGCATAAAAAAGGAATTTCTCCTCTACAAGTGATAACATTCACAGTGATAATGATGCTGCTGCCTCCAAACAAGTACTGACACACCTTTCTTGAATGGTTGTGCCATTCCCTTACTCTCAGGTCATTCCTGAAGCTCTAACAGTTTGGCCATTGTTGATTGTTGTGCTTGTTTTAAGTTGCAGAATGTGTGATGGTGTGGTCCTTCTTACATTTCAGTTGTTTGCCACTGTATTCTTACATGTATATCACATTTTGCATTTCTCAGTTATAAGAATAAATGACTGGCATCTTGTAACAAGTGTTTCCCTTGACTGTAATGTAAGCCTAATTCTAACCCCATTTACTTGCCTCAAGAAATGAACATTCTAAAACATAAGCACCCTTTCATTTCATGATTCAAGCTAATTATCCAATGGTTTAACAAGGGAAATTACAACACCTTCCGCATTAGAGAAGTCTTTATGCACCATGCTATAACACACAAAAAAGGCAACACAAGTTGAATATCTTTCATAATGCTTAATTCTATGAGGGGGTGTATTCATTCCATGAGAGTGAAAAATAAGTGTTTGGGACTGTAATAAAGATTTTGGGTACGTAGGGTTTTGAGTTTGTAGGTGTTCTGTTGAGACCTTACCTGCTTGCTCTCTTCTCAAATCAAATCAAATCAAAAGATCTTTATTTGGTTACTGTAAAGAATAACCATAAAAGCACAATGTATTTGGCAAGTAATTAAAACTCTATTATGGAAAACATAATCATATCATGGCTACTTTTAGCACAAATTAGATACATAGATAAAGTCACATTAAAATGGATTTCCGATAAATAAAAACTTTTTTTTTTAAAGCAATAACGAAGGCAATAACTTTTTCTTTTTCTAGGAATTGCAGTGCCAAGAATGCGGGGTGACATCATCGCTATCCACGTTTTTTTAATTACAGGAATAATCTATCTCCTTCTTGGTATAATATAAAATTTACAGAAGAATAATATATGTATAATTGACTGAACAGAAACATCATTGCACAGGCATTTACATAGTACTCTTGACCAGTCATTTAATTCGGGGAAACTTAAGGATCTATATAAAATATTCAGTCTGAAGCATGTCAACAGTAATCCGTCATAATCGCCAGTGATTAAAGAATATATGGTTGTATAGTTGGGGTCAACAAAGTAAGATGGGCTTGAACCGTTGATTTTTTCATTTCGGTTGTAACTCTGGTTTCGCCCAGAAGACACATGCAGCTAGCTTTAAGATCTTTCCTGGATATATTGCACATAGTATGAGGCTCATTAAAATATTCTAAGTGTTCTAATTTTAATAGAAACATTTTAACATATTCTAGCCATCTTATTTGTTTGACCCCGTCGATCCCCAAGGCATCTTTTAATATATGGCGATTAAAAGCAGTTTCATATGTGGTCCAGATTCGGTGCCACAAGAGGACAGGCTGAATCTTAATTGTGTCCTCTAAGTATGGCATACCCAATTCTGAGTGACAGATATATTTTGAAGTACTATCCGTAATTCCATAATCTGCAATGCATTTACACCGGCATAACTCTAGATTCCACCTCCATAGGCGGCTATTGCCACTCATTTATTTATTTATTTATTTATTTATTGGTTTATATAGCGCTGGAATCAACTCTCAGTGGAGTATCTCTGCGCTTTGACACCTGTAGAACACCAAGAAATAAATGTGGGTGGAAGTTAAATTTCATTTTTAAACAATATTGTTTTCAATTGTTTCCGGAATTTTAAATGATCTGTGCATTGTTTGAGTGATAGAGGGAGTTTATTCCAGAGAGTAGGTCCTGCTATGGAAAGTGCCTTACTCCCGTGTAAATAAATGTGTAGCAGTTCCACCGGTGGGAGTCTGCCTAATTTTTGACTACATTTTGATAGTGCTGTCAGTGACTTAATAAACAGCAGCCGTCTGGCTTTAACGGCCTGAGTCGTTTCAAAAACTTTATTTCGATTTCATGTAGAAACCATAAAAGTATACATAGACAATTTTAAAAAGACATTTGAATTAATCAACCATAAAATCACAGTACATGTTTACATAATTTTTTTAAAACCAAATTCCATCAATATCTATTTCTAATCACCAAGGCTGATCTAATAAAGTTTAAAACGGCATTACAAATATGTGCAGTTGACAAGGATAACAAGCGATCATACGCTTCTTTATAATAACGCGTTTCAAATGATTCTAATAATGGTTTAAGGAAAGTGTTTCTTGGCACTTTATACAAAGTGCAAAAAAGCAGAAGGTGGAGAGTATTTTGTGAGACCCTATTGTTACAAGGACAGTAGGGTAACTTCTCCCACCAACCCCCCTGCTTTGGGAAGGCAAACAAAAAGTGTAAGGTGCCAAGGCGAAATCTTGTAAGATAAAAACGCCATTGCGTGTTCGTAATATATGACAAATAAAACTGGGGAACTAGTTTTCCCCTTACACTTAACACATGGTCATTTGTCTTAAAGGAGCCTAAACTATTACTGAAAGCATTTTTAATAATCTCCTTGGCATCCCTACCAAGCAGTTCAGGATTTGTAAACATCTTACCTAAACCTATATTATTAAAAGTCTCTCTAACATATCGTAGCCACGGGATTTGGGTGTAATAATCAAGTTTAAGACAATCTTGAATAATATCTTTTGTTAATTTCAGTTCTTCAGATTGCCAAACCTTAGCCCATAGTGTTAAAGGGGCAACGTGAATAATATCACTTATAAACTCGATTCCAACTTCTCCATGGCAAAATATATTAGATGTGCCCATTGGGACAGATAACAAACGTTTAACAAACTTGTTTTCCACAATTTGTATTTTTTCACAGTTATGCGAGCCCCAAACCCCTGAACCATAGGTCAAGGCAGAAACACACTTGGCTTTATATAATAATGTGATTTCTGCTACACGTCGCTGGCCTAATTTTCGCTAGCAAAGCGGAAAAGGGCTTCAATTAGCTGTGCAACCTTCTGAACCCTTGCTATCAGCAGAGGCTCCCAGCTCAATTTTTTGTTAAAGAGGTTACCCAGATAACAAAAGTTATCCACTTTCTCAATAGTAGCGTTCTTCACCACATATTTCCGTGTTTTAACATTTTTTTGACCACAGGTCATGGCAAAAGATTTAGTAAAATTAACACCTAATTCTAATTTGCCCATAAATGTGTCAAAAGCATTCGGAGAAATCTGCATGCTATTGGGGGTAAGTGCCATTAAAACAGTGTCATCTGCATAAGACAACATTGGGATTGTTCATCCATTTATCTTTGGAAAATCAGCAGATGTTTCTAACAAGAAGCCCTCTAAGCCGTTTGTATAGACCAGAAATAAGAAGGGCGCTAAAATACATCCTTGTCGGACACCTTCAGTGGATAATATAGGTTTTGATTTCTCACCACCACGGCCATATCTAACCATTCTTGGCACCCATGTACTTGCCCATAATCAAAGCAAGGTTCAGGCACTGCTCGTTAGTTCCTTTCCCTTTCCTAAAACCATATTGCGATTCTACAATTACCCCTAATGACTCAGCCCATGTTTCCAGCCGTGCCAATATCACCCTACCCATCAACTTACATGTTGAGTCTATTAGTGATATTGGCCTGTAACATCTAGGATCATACTTGTCACCCTTTTTAAAAATTGGAACCAAAACGGCCTCTTTCCAAGAGGTCGGAATAGGGCCAAGTATTAATGCCTTAAAAACATTCATAAGAAGAGGGGACCAAAACTCTCGATTACATTTAAAGAGATCTAATGGTACTGAGTCAGGGCCTGGGGCCTTTCCGGATGCCCCCTTAGTCAGAGCTAGCTCTACTTCTGCAAGCGTTATTGAATCACTAAACTTCTTTGCTGATTCCACATTAACATAAAGGTAATTGTCCTCCTCCGAGGTAGCAGTATATAATATCTCTTTGGGATTAAAAATGTTATTGTAATGAGTTACCCAGGTTTCCTCTGGTAAATGAACTCGAATGGTATTTTCGTCCCCTGATTTCAAAAAGGGCCTATTTATTACTTCCCAAAAGAGTCTATTGTCCCTTAAATCTACTGCCTTATCTAAATCTTCCCATGCTTTGGACTTCATTTTTCCTTTTTCTAATTGCCTGTCTATATTGTTTCCTAGCTAGTATAACCATATTTCTATCTCTAGGATTTTGGCGCAAAGCTTTAGTTAAGGTAGTTTGGGCTGCAGAGCATTCAGCGTTAAACCATTTGGGCCCCTGATCTTGATTCTTCCCCCCTACCTTTACTAGTAAATGTGTAGCTACATTTTCCATTAGCTTCTCAAAGCTAGTGATTATATGGACTGGGTCAGGATTGAATGATAGGCAGGTGTCTATCTGAGCCACATTTTCCTTAAAAATATCCATCTCCAGTTGCCTTACAGCTACTTTATTCCATTTCACAGTGATACCCTGATTCTTAGTATGTACTATTGGTTGTTCCTGGTACGATTTTGGATCAGAAGCAATAGAAAAACTCAAGGTTAGGGGGTTATGGTCGCTGGCCGGGTTTACCTCAATTTTAAAGTCTTTTAAATGATTAAAAAGTCCCATGGAAACGATTGCAAAATCAATTGTGCTTGTTCTACCCCTTGTGCCCTGAAAAGTGGGTATATTCTCATTACCCGAAAAACTATTCATATCGAGAATGCATAAATTATTATTTATTAGAATACTGTTTATGGCCTCGCCTTGTTTTGTATGGGAAAAATGGGCCATAGGATGGTCATTTAAATCCATCATCCCACAGGCTCTGGACCCACTAAATTTACCCAACTCACAATTAAAATCACCTAACCACATAATAAGGAGGGGGAAGACTCTGCTTCTTACATTGGTAATCTCTTCCTGCAAATTATCAATAATTTCCGTTTCATTAGGTTCAAATATGTTGTAATACCAATTAATAAGAAGAACAGTTTCCATGAAAAGGTTCTTGATAGTAAATAATTGGTACCAAGGTCTTTCCACCACTAAGTTAACGGTTCTTAGATTGTGTTTTACAGAGATTGCTGTCATAAGTCCACCCTTGGTTCGCTCTGAATTTGATGGTATTGCTGGAGTGTTAAATGCTTGAAAACCATCCAAACTCAAATCCACTATGCTCCAGGTCTCCTGTAAACAGGCTAGATCAAAGGAATCTACAAATTCTACCCAGGCCGGATCCTCCAACCTGTGGGCAAAACCCGCTATGTTCCAAGAAAGTACACAAAAATTGCTAACCTTCTCACAAGTATTGCAAACCTTCTCACAATTATCCTCTTTTTCCACTTGCAATCTATCTGGGAGAAGGGCTTGGGCACATTGATCTGCCTTGGTTCCTATAACATTAGTTCCCAGATCCGCAACCTCCTGTGGCTCATTTGTTTGGGTATCCTTATCAACATTTCCCACATCCAATTCATCGCCCGTGTTTATAGCTCTACAAGTGACTGTGCTGTCCCCCCATCTTGGGTCAAAGTGGCTTGTTTGATGTTCAGTTAGATGGAGTCAATCATTTAAATTCAATGGAGTCAAGGGGTAGAACATGTTTGACAAAGGAATATTCCAGAATTCCCTAGGATCAGTCGGATAATGATTATTTGAACCAGAGTACAAATTTGGGTAGTTTACTCTAGGGTGGAATCTAGGGTTTCCATTTGAATAGTTGAAAGTTAGATTGTTTGTGGGTGGTTTGTGATGATGGTTGAAATTTAGACCATATCTCTGCCGGTGTTTATTTGATGGAAACATCATGTTTTCTGGGTAGAAATATGTCAGACTTCGTGTAGAGACTCCACCCTCGTTGCTACCAACAAACCAATCATTTATATAAGATACCACCCTCTGGTCCTTAAAATTCACTATAATCAAGTCACCATCTATGTCCTTAGGGCGTATGCCTACCCATTGGCACCTCCTAACTGATACAATATCCCCATTCAAATATGCAGGTAATGGTCTGTTCATGCACAACCAATGAATCACTTTATTTTTTAGACTTGTGTTCGATTCAGTATCCCCCTCCCCGACTACTGGTACTCCTGTTAAAACAATAACAAAACCAAAAGACTCTGGGGGTAATTGTACCGTATTTTTGTATTGTAATTTGGCTTTGTTAATGTGATTTGTTTTTGGAGTAGTTGCTTTATTAATTTGGGTAGGCTTCAAAACCATAGCAGACGCTTTTTCTTTTCCCATGTTTTTTGAAGCCAGATTTACTGGTATATCTGATGAAGGGGGAGGGTTTTTAGTAGCGGTTGAATTCTTTGGTTTATTAAGGGAATTATGTTGACTAGAAGGTTTACTAGTGTTTTGTTCCCTAGGCTTAATGGCCGGGGTAATTGGTGTTACTTTCTCTGGGGGTATAGAATGGGGAAGGAGACAGTCTAACTTTTTATCCTGCCTTTTTAACCGTTCTACAAGAGGAAGGAAAAGAGCCTTTAACATTTTTTCAAGCGCTTCCAGGAGCTCAACACTAGAGATGTTTTTGTCCTCCCCATCTGTATTCCTTGGTATTATTTCTATTCCCTCTGATACCTTATCACTTATATCTACTAACGAGGTTGGTCTAGGGGATACCATCTCAGAGGGTTTCCATGGATTGAGAAACCTAGTTTTATTTTTGCCTCCCTTCCTCCTTCTTTTCCTAGCTGGGGAGGATACACCATTTTTACGCTTTTGACCGTGGTGTACCTTGATCGTTTCAGCAGAGGGGGGAAGAAGGAAGCAACGAAATAACCTCTGTTTGTATCTTCAAAGGGGGGGAATAGCATTAATGTGACAATGAGTATCAATTTCCGGGGGTAACGGGGTATTAAGGTCTATAAGATTGTTTGATATTACTGTGGACAAGTCGCTTAAACTTTCCACAGTCATATCTCGGGCCCCCAGGTTGGCTGACTTTCCTGAAAAATTAAAGGTATGCTATCTGTGTTAAAAAGCTCTGCATCCATATCCGCCTGTTCTACTATGGATGCAGAAAGTATCCCTTTATTAACGGAAGGAGCCTGTCTTTTAAGTGCCTCAATAGATAAACGCCGTTCGGCCCTTTTTTCCGCCAATAACAGTTCACGGTCAATATCCTTAGTGGCTTTAGCAAAGAATTTATCTAAAGGACCAAGTATAGAGATGCTCACACGGTCAGGAAGGGAGTTTGGGGTAGAAGCAGACATCCTTTAACAGAATAAAAGTTAAGTTAAATGCAAGAACACTTAGGATAACAGTGTGTTTTTCTAAACAAGAAGGGCCAGTATAGGTAACAGATATGAGAGACAACACTTTACCCACATATGATTATAGTCCACTGATCAGAGGGGTGGCCCAGCCCGGCCTCTTTCGGCCCCTGATGGCCACAGGCGGCCCCGCCCTTGTCCCGGGCTTCTCCCGGCGCTTCCGCGCAGTGGTGCTGACAGTGTCAATTTATAAGTCTACAGGGGAAGGGGAGGAGTAGACAGGTAGAGCGGCCCAGGTCTTCTCAATTGGGGCTGGCAAGCGCTCCTGGGAACAGTAGTCCCGGTCCAGCGCCTGCACTCGCTCACAGCCCCGCCTGTCACTCACCTTCACAGGGACACCGTCAGGATCCTTGCACTTCCTGGATTCACCCCACGCGAAGCCTGAGTCCATGTTCCTAACCGAGCAAATAAAATACCTAAATAGGAAAGTATCTTAGTACACTTTATTGGCCTTGAATCTATAGAAAGGGTATTAATCTTCTTGTTTGATTCTACCCCCACAATTTATTGCAATCATTTTAAAACAATTAATCGTAAGCCCCAAATTTGACATAAAATTAGAAAAAGAGTTAACAGCCTTTGGAGACCGAGCGGCGTACGGGCCATTAAAACCTCGTTGTCCGCATACAGGAGTGCAGGGATAGATGGCATCGCTGCTGTTGGCAGATCTCTGCACTCCTTAACTAAAATAGTTTCTAAATTAATTATATATAATGTAAAGAGGAACGGGGCAAGGACACAGCCTTGCCTCACACCTCTTAACACTCTAAAGTGCCTAGTGCATTCACCGCCCAACCGATAGCGTACGCTCACCTTTGCCCCTGAATAGAGTGGCCTTAAAAATGTGAATATTAAACCATCCACACCCATTCCCTCTAAAATCAACGACAGCTTATGACACAGTCAAACATTGCAGTTAAATCAACAAAAGTCAAAAATAATCTTCCCCTTTTTGCCCTAGTATATCATCCAATAAAATGTGTAAATTAAGGCCCTGTGCCCAGGCCCTTACAGAATCAATATTGTAGGTCGCTTATGATGGGCTGTTCTTCCGCCCATGCCTGCATTCTGTCTAGTAAAACCTGCCCAATAACCTTAACTGTTGAATCCATTAATGAAATTGGCCAGTAACAGGCTGGGTTTGTCCTATATCCTTTTTTAAACATTGGCACGATTACAGATTTGTACCAGGTTGGTAGGAAACCTCGTGAACTACATGTGTTAAAAACCTGCATTAAAAGTGGTTACTATAGTGCTAAATTGGATTTAAAAAGGTCCACTGGAATACCATCGGGCCCTGGAGCCTTTCCACCCATACTTGAGTTTATTGCCATAATAACCTCACTAAGAGTAAAGTCTAGTGGTAATTCTAGAGGTTCAAAAGGAGGAGCATTTTCAGCCGTAATCGACATGGTACCCTGGTCATCTGATACTGGATTGTTAAACAACTTTAAATAACGTAATATCCATTCTGATTCGGTAATAGCAATCTCTATAGTACCGGGCATTGTGCAAGGCGGGCAAGGCTAACTCTTTTAGTGCCATCTTTCTCTGGTTTAATGCCCTCTTATAATCCTTTCTTGCCTCTCTGATGTACTTCTAATTTTTTACTGTAGCGTGTAGGGAATGTTTGAGTTTAGTATAAGCCTTTGTACAGTAAGGGCTCCATTAGGATGGCGGGCGGATTGCCCCCGCCAGGTTGGCGGGGGAAATCCACCCGCCATTCTTCCCTGTATTCCCCCCGCCTATTAGAATGGCGGGGGGGACCATGGCAGAGAAAAACACCGCCCGCCACTTTTCCGCCCCGGTCGCCTTGCGGCAGGGCGGAAAACGAGTAACATGCAGGCGGTGTCTGTCAGATACCGCCCGCAATATTACAATGGGCATTTTTCAATGCCTTTCCGTGGCAGCAATGCCGCCACGGAAAGGCATGCGATGTTCACTCTGGGGGCCCCCTGTGGGCCCCCAGAGTGAAGGCCAAAGGGGGATGGCACACGGGGGGTACCTGTGGTACCCCCCTGCATTTACATAATCAAAGCGGTAGGCACCGCGCGGTGCCTGCCGCTTTGATTATGTAAATGCTGCAAAGCATTTTTAGTATTGTGGCGGGCGGAGCACAGAGCTCAGCCCGCCACAATACTATAAATACAGGATGTGCCCGCCACAGTGGCGGGCACATCCTAATGGTGCGTGCTGGACCCCCGCCCTTAGGGCGGGCGGTCCCGATTTCCGATAGGATGCAATCCTAATGGGGCTCCTAAGTGTCAAACCATCCTTGTTTATGGGTGACTTTCTTTTTTGCTTTAACAAGGAGTGTTCCTTTAATGTATTTTGAAATAACAGAACAGTTTTCCATAATTTCCTGTTCGGATGACCTCTAATCCAAACAGGATAAAAACATATTTTTACAATTCAACACAACTTTTCTGATAAATTCCTCAGATTCCAAGTTAGCCCATTAAGGTACATATCCGTTTTGCCTAAAGTAATGTTTTCTACAGAATAAGAGGGATTAACTAGCGTTAATGCCCTGACAATACATCACCACATCTACACTTAAGGGAAAGTGATTGCTTAGAGCAACCCCATTAGTTTTAAAATCCTTAACACGTGACGAATATCTACTTGATGTTAATATAAAGCCTATGGTAGAGGATGTACCTCAGCTGTTAAAGGTAGGACAGAAAGGGACCGTAAGTGAACACAGAATATAAACAAAACCCATATCAGATGTAAACATAATATCATTCAGAAGGTCGCCGTACAGTGTATGGAGAAAATGTGAGAAACTAAAACCTTTCTCATTAGGTATACCACAAATCTCTTTGTCAGTAAATTGGCATAGGGAAGAGTTAAAGTCCCCACACCACATAACAAATACATCATTAGTTAAATGAGTCTGCAAAATATGTAGATGACCGCTCATGGATCTCAATATTGCCTCAAACAACTCCGGTGTGGCGTTATTATAAAAATTCTGTAAGACCATCCAAAGTGAATGATCTATATGGAGGCTGATAATTTGATAAAACCGTTCAGTAACATTTAGTACAATTTTCCCTATGTTCCGATAGTTTGAAATATACGTACAGAGACCCCTTTTGCTCTGCCATGAGGTGATTTTAAGCCAGCAACATTCCAGAACAGGAACTGGCACTTATCCTTCTGTTCTTTACCACAGACTTCCCCCTCCCACTAACCATGTCAGTTAATATAGGGTCAGCTTGTATAATAGGGGGTAGAATAGGAACAGTCGAAGTATTTAAAGCTAAATCTTTTACTGTCTCTGCATTTACTTCCTGAGCAATACCATGTTAAAGGGTTTTTACATTACTGGGTTGTGGTACCGGAGGTCCCTCACTGAGAGAAGCGCCTATTCTACTGAATGCTACAGTCTGAGATGGTTTCACCACTCGTGGTCAGCCAACTGATTCGAGATTAGTAAGTGTCTCAAAGCGGTTAAAAGTTGGAACATTAAACTGATGCATATGGCTTAGGGTTTGAAGCTCCCTATATTTATTAACATTATTATTATGCATAGGTTGATCGAAGTAACCTGATGGAACTAAATTAAACCCTGCCACGAAATGATATGATTTCCAGCTTTGCTCAGAATCAGTTGTACTAATTTCGAGGTTTTGAAAGCCAGCACCACACAATCCCCAGTCAGGTTCTTTCGTCCTCTACCTACCCAATTTACTCTCCTGATCATCTTAAATTCTTCAAATAGCATCTCAATTAAGCCCTTCCTGTCACCAAGCCAATGTAAGGATTTATTCCTTAAAATCTCTTGGAACGTTAGCCAACACCTCCACATAGGTTGTGGCAGCTGGTGATAAATCCAGATATCTTTTTTGCCACTGTCTATCATTGTCATTCCGGGCACTAGGGGTATTAAAACCATTAGAGCCTAAAAAATGCGTGGGCATATCCGAAACTAGGGAGATTGTAGGGGGGAGAGCCTCAAGGTTGGTAATAGAAGTTTGTTGGGCTATGTTGTGTGGGTATAGAGTCAAAATATCGAGTTTTTATTATCGACTAGACATAATATTGAGTAAAAAATATTAAATAGACATAATATCGACTAGACATAATATAGACTACCAAAATATCGACTAGAAATTTTTATATTGAATAGAATGGACATAATATCGAATCAAAAATATAGAAAGACATAATATTGACTAGACAGAATCTAGACAACAAAAATATTGAATTTGAGGTAAGTTAATATTAACTTTAAATTTTTGTGTAATATAATTCTGTAGCGGGTTGTGGGTTTATAGGGGAATAGGGTGGGAAGTAATTCAATTATGATTAATTAAATATGTTATTTTATTTATTGTTATTTATTTGGAATTAATTGTTAATTATTAATTGGTAATTAATTAAAATATAATTGGTAATTAATTTTAAATGATTAATTGATAAATATGTTAATTTTCGTCATTTATTTTCTGCAGCGGGTTGCAGGTTTATAGGGCAATAGGGTGGGAAGTAATTTAATTATAATTAACAAGCAGCACGTCCCGACCTTGTCCGGGAGCAATCAGGCTTCCCGGATCCCGCCCGCCGCGACATTGTGCAGCAGCCCGGCCCCCGCCCGCCCCGACATTGTCAAGCAGCCCGTCCCAACCTTGTCCGGGAGCAATCAGGCTTCCCGGACCCCCACAAGCCCCAATATTGTGCAGCAGCCCGGCCCCCCGCCCGCCCCGACATTGTCAAGCAGCCCGTGCCCCTGCCTGCCCCGTCTCCGCCTGCCCCGAGCCCCGCCTGCCCTGACCCCCACCTGCCCGGAGCCTTACCTCAGCTGCCGCTCCTCCTCCCCGCTTCTCATTTCACCGCTCCGCCGCTCCTCGCCACTTACCGCTCCTCCCGGCTGTCCGCCGGTCCTCACCGCCATTGCTCCATTCGTCACCGCTCCTCCCCCGTGCCATGTCCGCCACTCCTCTTCCGCTCCTGCACGCCGCTCCTCCCCGCACTCCTGATGTCACCACGCAGGTCGCGCCTGGCGCTACTTGAAAGGGACTACTTTTTTTTTATCGTAAATTTCTTAAATAACGTATATTTATAGCCTATGTCCATCTGCACACCCTGACGATTACAATGATGTATTGGGTGTGTGGATTGGCGCTGTGGTTCCCGAGTTTACCCGCCTCAAAGGTGCAAAGTTCTTTTTTTATTACAGTAGTATAAATTAAACATGTTATTTTATTTATTTGGTATTTATTTAGAATTAATTGTTAATTAATTAATAATTGGTAATTAATTAAAATATAATTGATCATTATTTTAATTGATTAATTGATAAATATGTTATTTTAGTAATTTATTTTATGTAGCGGGTTGTGGGTTTTTAGGGGAATAGGGTGGGAAGTAATTTAATTATAATAAATCAAATATGTTATTTTATGTATTGGTATTTATTTAGAATTAATTAGTAAATAATTATTAATTGGTAATAAATTAAAATTTAATTGGTAATTAATTTTAATTGATTAATTGATAAATATGCTAATTTTAGTAATTTATTTTCTGTAGTGGGTTGTGGGTTTGTAGGGGAATAGGGTGGGAAGTAATTTAATTATAATTAATTAAATATGTTATTTTATTTATTGTTATTTATTTAGAATTAATTGTTAATTAATTATTAATTGGTAATTAATTAAAATATAATTTGTAATTTATTGTAATTGATTAATTGATAAATATGTTACTTTTATAACATTATTTTCAGTAGTGGGTTGTGTGTATAGGGGAATAGCTTGGGAAGTAATTTAATTGTAAGTATTTATATTTTAAAAATGTTTGTTTGTGTCTAATTTGTATTTTTTTTATATTTTAAATTAACTTACTGGTAATTGGTAAATAATTAGTATTAGTAGGTAATTTGTATTATTAGTTAATTTTTATTTGTAAGTTTAATTGATTCATTATTATATTTTATAAAATTGTAAAATATTTTAATTATTTTGTAATTAGTATTACTATTTATAATATTTATATTTATATATGAAGTATTTACTTTCCCTACTATTGCACTCACTGAAGTGGGAGTAGTAATTTTTACCCCTACACTATCCAACGCTTTAACTACTGTTGCACTCACTGGAGTGGGAATAGTAATTTTTATCCCTACGCTATCCAACGCTTTCCCTACTGTTGAACTCACTGGAGTGGGAATAGTAATTTTTAACCTTACGCTATCCAACGCTTTCCCTACTGTTGCGCTCTCTGGAGTGGGAATAGTAATTTTTACCCCTACGCTATCCAATGCTTTTCCTACTGTTGCACTCTCTGGAGTTTGAATAGTAAATTTAACCCTCTCACTATCCTATGGAAAAAATATTGTATATGTTTTGGTAATAATTATATATATGTTTTAAAATTAAATATATTTTTTTAAGTTACATTAATTATTTATTAATTGTAAGTTTAAGTATTTTAAGTATGTTTAAATTATTTATATTTATTATTATATTACTTTTAAATTATTTTTAAGATATTTATTTTGACTGTCTATATTTTTTCCTATCGATATTTTGGAGTTGATATTTTTGCACTTACCTGTTTGTAGATAGGAAGTCGATATTCTTGCCTTCTATATTTTTACCTCAATATTTTGGCAAGTGGATATTTTGACTGTCGAGTTTCTGTCAGTGATCCGTTGTGTGATATCTGTGATGAGTCCTTATGACTGTTTATAGGGGCCTTTTTTTGTACTTTAAGGCAGGTCCCCCTGACCATTGAACCTATATCCCATATTATAGGGGGAAGAGTGTCAGGGTTTCTGGGGTGCTTGGTCGATGGTTGGGTCTCATACTCCTGGTCACTTGCTGATATGTGCTCTGATATGTTTACAATGTAGCAATTAATACCAAACAGACTCCTGGGTATTACTGTGGGTGGGACAGAACACCCCTGTACTGTAGTATTCACTGATGTACCTCCACCCAAGCCTGAATTTCCTGTATTCAAGGACTATTCTATTGTTATAATCTGCGGCTCAATAGCGCCCACAGCTGTCTTCCCCATAACAATAGTTGAACACAAAATATATATAATCTACTACAGTTCATAGGCGACCTCTAAAGAATTGGTTGCTTCAAAATTTAGCAACACTACTTAGTTAGATAGTATAGCTTGTAATCCACAAGATCTTTTCCAGTAAGAAGCAGGCAAATATCAACAAAGACTCAGGAGTTATTAAATGTTCTCCTTCTAAAGAGCGGCGTAAATCTTATCATAAAGTCACAGTCACAGTTCCTTTGATCGCAGAGTAAAGAGCCGTGGCCCAGCCCGTCCTCTACTGGTCTATGACGGGCTAAGACGGGCCCGTCTTGGCCCGGTCTTGGACTGGCCATGCCCGGGCACGCTCTGCGCACGTCCCGCGCTGCTGGACTCTGTTACGGCTTATATTTATTTAAAAAGTTTTATATAGCGCTAGCTTAACCCGTAAGTATCAGAGCGCTTTACATACACACCGTAAACAGCGGAAGGACATTACATTACATAGTAGGCCGGCAGTAAGGAAGCAAAACCAAAGAAACAAAAAAATACAGTATGGGCAATAAATATGTAGTGCAGCGGAGGAGGAGAGAGCAATAAAAGAAAAGGCGAGAGTGACATAGTCTGGTCATCAACTATCCATGAATGTCCAGAGAGAGAGGCGACAACTCGGATAAAGAAGACTAGGTTAGTTGACGTTGGTCATGAAAGCATTTGTTTAGGAGATGGAGTTTCAGATCCCTTTTGAAACAGGAGAAGGAGGAGTTGCATCTGAGGACTCCAGGGAGAGCGTTAAATATCCTGGGAGCATTGCCCGAGAACGATCGGTATTGGGTGGTTTTCTTTTTCAATTTCGGAGGAATAAGAAGTGAGTTTGAGCTTCTTAGCGATCTGGATTGACCTGCTCTACTCAGTTTATTATTTAAGTAGTTGGGGTCAGGAGAGTAAAGGGTTTTGTGTGTGATGCATGCCAATTCATAGATACATCTCCCTTCCATGGGAAGCCAATTCAGGCAGTTGAGAGCTGGAGTGATGTGTTCAAATCTTTGAACTCCAGATATGAGTTGAGCGCTCATGGTCATCGGTAACAATAGTCCACATCTTTAAAAAAGGGAATAGGGATAACCCCCAGTGCTACCGCCCCATATCTTTGATTGATGTGACAGCCAAAGTGTTGGGATGAGTGGTCCTTAACCGCCTTATGGACTGGGCCGACGAACATCAAATCATTACAGATACTCAGTACGGGTTCAGGGCAGGGAGATCAAGGGACCAGTGCCTGAACCTCTACTTATTGGTGGCAAAATATACTTTAACCAGTAACGTGGCTGTATACCTAGGGTTTATGGACCTCACTGCAGCTTTCGATCACGTTAACAGAGAGAAGTTGTGGGCCTTGATGACCAGACTAAGGGTTGATCAGGGCCTGGTTAACATCCTAAGAGCACTGCACTGGAACACCTCTGCCAAAGTGCGTTTCAATTTGGAAGGGGGTACCACAGCACCTTTCGCTTGTATCAGTGGGGTTAGACAGGGATGTATTTTGGCCCCGTTTTTGTTTTCCTTATATATTAATAATTTAGACCAGGCATTCGGCAAATTAAAAGTAGATTCTCACTGAGTAGGTTCCCGCCCTGTCCCTGTGTTGTTGTACGCAGGTGATGCAGTGCTTTTAGCCCGCACGAATAAGGGACTTCAGCGCATGATAGACGGGTTTGTCAGTTTTATGGATACCCTAGATTTGTCGGCAAACCTGGACAAGTCCTACGTCATGCTGGCCGAAACCAAACCCTGTCAGAACTTCTCTTACAAAATAGGCACACATAAATTAGGGCAGGTACAGACCTTCCCCTACCTTGGCTTGTTATTTGATGGGCTTTTAAATTTGAAATCTTTATTTGAAGAGCGGTGTTCCAAACTAGTGGCCTCGACTGGGGTGACAATGAACTATGGACGCAGGCTGAGACGGTGGTCGCCAGAACAAGTTATGAACTTGTATAGCTCAATTTGTTGCTCAAAAGTGGTATATGGGTCTGAAGTTTGGGGTTTTGTAAGCATCCAGAAGTTACAGACAAAGGAGAACACATACTTGAGAAAGGTGCTCAAAACCCCACAACGTACTCCCGCCTACATTATCCATTAAGAATTAGGAAGGGTATACATTGAGGACCTGGTAAAGGACAGACCCCTTATGGCCTGGCTAAAAATGTGGACCAACACCGAGGCAGACCTGAGCAGAAAAATTATGAGAGACTGTATAGAAAGGGACAATGGAATGAGTATTCCCTGGCTAAAATACATGAAGTATACACTTGAGGGAATTGGTTATAAGGATCTTTTTACCAATCCTATGGAAATTATCCCCTGAGACTTAAAAGAATGTTCTCGGACTTGGTAGCCTCACGCAGAGCGGCTGCAGAAGGAAGTACAATCTCAGTCTGTGCTCATAGAATGGTGAAAACAGAGGAAGGAATGGAACCTTACCTCGCTCTTATGTACAATGCACAGGACAGATTTTAATCACCCATTTTATGCTCGACCTTTTACACCACCTACTGGCTGATCCATCAGGTTTTACTTTAACTGTTGAGCAGAAGGGTTCCTGCGGCTGCGACAATAGGTCTCCGCAGGATACCCTTCATTTTGTACTATTATGCCCATTTTGTTTTACCTAGGCGCAGTTTCCTAGTAGGAATTTTAAAACAGGCTAAGTTTAAACAAGTCAAGGTCGCCTTACTATTCTTGGAAAGGGCTAATGATCCTCACACTCTGTTTTGTATTATGAATTTTATTAAGGTTGCTTTAAGGTTAAGGACTCAAGAGGGCGGTGTTGAATGAATTCTCGGTCAATTGTCTCCAACTACTGTGTTATGAACTGTATTTTATCGATTTTAACTGTATAATATGCACTTTTCTGGTATTTTTTAAATACCGAATAAAGGACTGTTGATTGAATAATTGAGTCGAGCGGACCTGTTCAGCACTGCTCCTAGAGGGGCTAGGTGAGCTTTCAGTGACCCTTTAAGGATGGCGTTCCCGTAGTCGATTTTAGAGAAAACTAGGGATTGGACTATTGCCTTGAGGTCATCGTGGGGTAGAAAAGGTTTCAGTTTCTTGAGGTGTTTTAGAGAGAATAGAGCACTTTTTGCAGAGCCTTTGATGTGAGCCTCCATTGATAAGCTCTTGTCAAGGGTGATGCCTTAACTGAGTCAGAAAGGGTAAGTGGCAGTTTAGGGCTATTAGATTCTTGAGCCACTCTTGGATTGGACAATGGTTTCTTTTTTGGAGAGAATAGGATTAGTTCAGTTATGTCTGGGTTGAGTTTTAAGTGGTTAACGTAGAACCAAGTTTGGATCTCGGTTAGGGTGGTAGTGAAGAGTTGGATGTCGGGAAGAGACTTGATCCTGAAAAGATTTGGGTATCTTCTACGTAAAGGTGGTAGTTCACTCTGGCTTTTTTTAATATGATTGTGCGGGGCTTATGAAGAGATTGAAGAGGGACGGGGAGAGGATCGAGCCTTGCGGGACCCCAAGTGTGACTTTAGTTAGCTTTGAGAGACAGGAGTACATTTTAATTTGTTGCGAGCTGTGTTGAAGGAAGGAGGTGAACCATTTTAGTACTGTGCCATTAATGCCGGACCGTTTCAACAGGGTCTCCAAAAGGGCTGGATGGTTCAGTGTGTCGAATGCTGCAGATTTGTCAATAAGGATGAGTAGGCAGGCATCACCTTCGTCTAGGGCCTTGCGAATGTCGTCGGCGACGTTGAGCATAGCAGTTTCCATTCTACAGTCTTTTTTGAAACCAGATTGAAAGGCATCAAGGAGGTTGAACTCACCAATGTGGTTTTGAGTTGGAGGAGAACACATTTCTCCAATGTTTTTGCAAGGAATGGGAGGTTAGAGATAGGTCTTAGGTTGTTAGGATCATTAGGGTCAGCCCCAGGTTTCTTGAGAATGGGTGTGGGTTGTCCTAGCTCAAGGGAGTCTGGGACACACCGTGAGGTGAGAGAGGCGTTGATGATTTGTGTCCAGAAAGGGGAAATGGTGTGGTTGAGTTCTTTTATGATTGATCATGGCATCAGAGCCCCTCCAGGGACCAGGAATAAAGTGTGGCATGCTGTGCAGAATAGCAGGGCCTGGCAGTAATGTTCAAAAGCCGGTAAGAGTGGTCTCCCGAGCATGGGGACCGCGATTAGGCTTATATGGTGGCAGAGCCCCTCCAGGGGCCAGAAATAAAGTGCTGCGTGCTGTGCAAAATTGCAGGGACTGGCAGCATTGTCCAAAAGCCATTACGAGCGGTCTCCTGCTCTCTTCTCTACACAGGCTTGGCTCTACGGACAGAAGCACTGCACAGACCTCCTGCTTACAGATGCATAAGGGCCTTTAGTAAGATATGCAAGTAAGATATTGAGATTTATCTAATTGCAGACCTAAATCTGTGACTGAAACCTAAGTATTATGTTTGTGCCGCACCCTGTCTTTTAAGCCCTGATTCAGTTCAGACTGATAAAAGCAGAACTCTGGGCAGAAAGACGGCCCTCAGAACCCTCTTGCAGCTTACACGGTGGCACCTAGAAAACAAAGACAAATAGGACACATCTTGCAATCATGGGATATGGGGAACGCTCTCGAGATTAAATTTAAAGACTATGGCTTTGGTATCTAAAGAAGATCAATACGAAATTCACATCTACAGGATGAAACTAGATGAACTTGAACATTTGCTTCTATGTTACTAATGAAAAGTAACCATGAGACATATGCATGCACACTGGCAGTGACTGCATGCAATAAACACAGCTTCACTAAGACTTTGCACAACAAAGGAAATGTTATTGAACTGTGGCTTTAAATGCGAATTGTTTCCACGTTGCTTGTGAGCGCTATGCTTAGAGGCTCCTACTGTACAAACCCATTTACCAATTGTGAGAGGATACAGAGTGAAATGTCCATCAAAAGGACTCCAGATGCCGTAAAACTCTGATTTCTTTCTTCCTATTGCTCTTTTTATTGCCATCTTTCTTGCACCTGTAGTGCCCCCACTAGAAGAGGAGCACCAATACCAGGTTAGTGTTACTGGCATTAACATCTCCCACCTTCTTTCATAAGATCCACAAACAGCCTCCCTGCCTCCTCTTATCATCTGCACAAACTAACTTTTCATCATCCATTGGCTATCTTTCCAAACATCTTCAGCCTCCTTCCATTACCGTCACAAAAAGCCATTTGATGTGTTATAATCATTTTTGTGAACTCTTTTTCACATAAAGGAAAACACATTCCACTAAAACTATCCTTCATGCGTTCATCCTTATGTGCGTTTACTCCCCCATTCGAAGTGAAAGTTTTGAAAAATAACGATTCTTTCCTTCCACAATTTAGATGCGATGGACTCTAAAAGGGTAATTGAAGCATCCTTTATTACAGGAAACTTTATGTATCGTGCTCTTCCACAAAAACAAAGCAGCAACACTGAAAACATTCCGTATCAATTTATACTATCAAGGAATGTATTATTCAAATAAAATATAAAAAATAAGTATTGTTGAGTGTGCAAAGGATTCGAGCATGCAGATTTTATAGGGGTACTGCCAAAGGCTTGCTTATAGCTGGCCCTCCTTTGCCGTTTACTATCTTTATAAACAGATGGGCCCACATGCATCAAGCACTTTTTCATTCGCAAACGGTGCGATCCCTTAAAATCGGCCGTTTGCGAATGCAAAAGTGCTTTTTGGGATGCATAAAGCAATTTTAGAATTCGCAACATTGTTGCGAGTTCTAAAATTGCGGGTGCTTTTAAGAAGTCGCAGATGTGCGACTTCTTAAAAGCAACGCATCATTACTTTGACAAGTGGAAATTCGCAATTAGGGTTCCAAATTTACCGAGTGGTTGAACCACTCGGTAAATTTGGAAAAAGTGTTTAAAATGCTTTGAATGTTTTTTTTTCAACATTCATGTTTCACACACACATGTCCTTAGGACATGTGTGTGTGAAACATGATGCGAAAAATACATTTCAGGGGTGCATGGGGGGGTCCTTTGGACCCCCCCCTGCACCCATGAAATTTTCTAAGTGCCACTCGCAATTTGCATTGACTCCTATGGGCCTTTTGGCCCATAGGAATCAATGGGAATTGCGAAAATTAACTTAAGAATTCGGTATTTCTTTGGGATTCGGTAAAAATTGCGATTTTTACCGAATCACAAAGAAATACCGAAAAAAATGATGCATAGCATTTTGCACTTCTTAATTTGCGATTCCTTATTTTTCGCAAATTAAGAAATGCAAAATGACACAATGATGCATGTGGGCTATGGTCTCTTGCTATACCTGCAATTTCAACTCAGGAATCGTTGACTCATCACCGTTTATTCATGTTCATCAACACCATCTTTTATGGCATGCCCTTTGTACCATGCTTTTCCACGAGTACGTAATACTATTAAGGAGTGTGCTTTTTTCTGTAAGACTGAAAATTAATATTTCCGATAGTGCAAAGATTCTGGGCTTCATTTATGAGGCTGTGCGTCACTTTTACGCCGCCGGTGCGTCACTTTTTGTGACGCACCAGTGGTGAAAAAATGCGCCTTGTTGCGCCATATTTACAAAGTGACGCATCTAGGTAGATGCGTTACTTTGTAAACCCCTGCACCACCAGCAATGCAAGGGGGGCGTATTGACGCAAGAAAGGGTCATGGTAGTGACGCAGTGAAATCTATGAGATTTCACTGCGCCACTTCTAGGACTCAAATGAGTCAAAATCTTACGCCTGCCTCACAGCAGGCATAAGACTGATGCAGGCCCTTTCACATGGGGCTTGAGTTGCGTCACTTTTGTGACACACTCCAGCAATGCGTCACTTTTGCTCCTACAGATACGTCAGAAATACTGACGTATCTCTAACTCCTTGCGCCATGATGTGTCATACTGTAAATATGATGCATCATGGGTGTCGCAAGGAGGGCGCAATGAAAAGTGACGCATCACTGTTTTCACGCAGCGATGCGTCACTTTTCATAAATTATGCCCTCTGAGTTGAAGATATTGGTTGGAAGATTAGGCGCCTATAGATGTTCTGTTAAATCCTTACCTGCACTACCCTATCTATAGAAACATATTGCCTAAGCGTAGTTGTTTACAAACAACTGTGCTAGTTAAGTTTATTATGACTTTCGAGAACCATATTGTATTTAATAATAGAGCATATTATAGCTCCCAAGTTATGCAGTTTGAGAAAGGGAGTTTAAGTCGAAAGGGACATCTAGTGGCGGCCTATATTATCAAACACTTGTACTGCCGGTTCAACAGAAGAATCTAGTAACTGCTTGTGCAACTGCGACCTTATGCTTATGGCTCAAAAGAGACATCTAGTAATGGCCTGTATTACTGATTACCGTATTATAGACAGACTTTTGTATTTTGCCCATGTTTGCTAAACATCGAGGATATATAATAAATAAAAGAGAATAATGTAGATGAGGCATAAGAGTAATCTGAAAATGAAAGATCTTGTCCATTTAGACAAGGAGGGTTCAAAGGGTGCACAGGACTAGACACCACTATATTTACGTGTGACAATGAGCTGTGTTTGTGAACCCAGTTCTAATCCCTGTCCCACTGTTGTGGGGGACCAGGATAAAAACTGGGAGTAAGGTGACAGAGTGTTGTACTGAAGGAAGGACGATAAGAGTTTTGCGGTCATCATGGAACTAAGCCGATAACAAACAACGATTATTATAGGAGAGTAAACAGTACAAACAAAAACAATCGAAGAGCTGTTCGTATAGATCTGCACAATCGAATATTTTTTACAAGATGTTACATTTCTCTGTTTTCAGGCAAGAAATGCAGATGATTGATTTACAATATGAATCATATGAAATTCCATATCAATGTGCAAAGCGACTTCACTTTCAAATGAATTATGAAGCTCAAGCAAAATGATACCATGAGGACTGACCACAGCATCCTTCCTATACCAACTCGATAGCAGCTTCCTGTACAAGAATGTGTCCTAATATACACTTTGAACAGATGGAAACATTCATGTATAGCTGTGCTTGAAGCAGAGATGAACAGAGCAATAAAAGAACAAACTCAGCTCATAAAGTTTTTGCTGGTGTCGGCTATCAAGTTTCCATAAAATGTGTTTTAGATCTCTGCCCAAACATGTGACAATACTGACATTTCTGGCACGAGGTCAAAATTGTATTTTAGATGTCAACAGAGGTTTGCTTGCACAATACAGACAAGGGAAAATGAATCTATAAATCTAAGTCTAAGATTGTTTTTTTTGAGAGCCTTGAGTGACTCTCGCACCACATAAAGTGGTACATGCATGACACAGGATTTGGAATCAAATTTATGAAGCCACTTTAGCCACCCTGCGTGACTTTGAGTTCCCTCACAAATCTTGAGTTAGGCAATGCAGCACAAATCGCTGCATTGTCTTACTCTGAACTTGTGAGGTGTTCCATGGGATTTCAGTGAGTGTTTCCATGCAACACCCACAGATTTTGATGCTGCCCCAGATTTACATGTAAACCTGAGGAAGCAACAAATCCTTACTCCTCCCGAGGTGAGGCATATTGAGGAGAAAAACTTTATTTCTCTACGTTTTTTCCTCTTTCATTGTGTGCTGCACAATGCCTGCGGATCTTGGGGCTTGAGCAGTCAGTGTGCAGAGGGGCCCCAAGGTGGGGTCAGTCCAAACAGGATCCGGACCGGCAAGTGGCACTGATGGTTCATTAAACAGTGTGAGTTGTGTTCTCTGGCATCTCTCCAGCCCTCCAGCCAGTCAGCCACCGCCTCCGAATGGTCAAAAAACCAGGCCTTACCATATGCTTCGACCCGCAGCCAGGCAGGGAAGAGCATAGAATACTTCAGCCCCCGGTCCCTGAGTGATTTTTTCGATTCGATAGGCTTTATTTCGATATAAAAATATCATAAAAGCAAGTACAATAAACATAAGATACAGTATTTAAAACAATCAATTTCCAGTTACACAAGGAGAAAAAACAGGAAGAAAAAGTTAAAAACAGTTAAAATAAGATGAAATTGATAATGAAAGCCTTCTTGCACAAATCAACCAACACCACTTTAAAATTTTTGACACAGTACAGACAATCAAAGTTGATGTGTCAGACATTAAAATACGTAACGCCACTTTGTGTTGACGGGTGCCTAAGAGTCTACATAAGGGTTTGAGCCATCGCCTCCTGGGTGCACAATAATCCGGAAATTCAAAAAGAATGTGAGCTACTGACTCAACACAAGTGGGACAACGCGCACACAAGGAAGAGAACTGGTAGGGGGATTTCCAACGGGCAACTAATTCACCTACAGGTAATATTCCCACTCTGAACTTAAAGTACAGGGTACGGTCAGAAGGGATGGAAATCATGTCTAAGTAGGGTTCATAGGCCACCACATCTTTGATCCCCAAAAAGGCTACAGTGGAATTGCAATGACTTGGATCTGAGAGTAGTTTGGAAGGGACCCAATCCCAGTACAATTTCTTAATCATAGCTTTAGGAGGGGCAGATCTCAATGCCCAAGCCTCGCCTAGCCCTATCTCCACTAGCAGCCGTTTTACGTCCCTCAACCATTTAATCCTAGACCAGCCTACCATTGCCATTATCTCTGATAGCGCTTCTGCATAGGAGGCTAATTCCGGCACCCGCCACAACCGAGCCCAGAGGAGCAAGGGGCGAAGTTGCGCATGTTCCTTGATCGATTACAGCCTATGTCAAGAGACACTGGGACGGTTGGAGTACTCAATGGGAGAGCCATCAGATCTTTCAAGAATGTGTTCTCCCATTTTACTAGTACATCCAAGTTACAAGTACCCCACAACTCGGCCCCGTAAAGGGCAGCGCTAACCCCTCTAGCTTTGTAAATCTCCACCACTGGGGCTATAGGTTTACTTGTGGAGGAGGGTTGTTCCTTGAGTAATGTTCTGCCCACCCTTTTGTGGCCAAGGAGCATTTTATTGATATGTGGATTCCAACTAAGAGAATCATTAAGGCGGATACCCAGATAATCAAACTCGGATACCCTCTCCAATAAAGCAGAATTTAAAGTTGGAGGACGCCCAGGGTTTTTTGGGGGATTCATAATCAAATACTTAGTTTTGTCTGTGTTGATTACCAACCCCCTCAGTGAACAAAACTCCTGGAAACTGTTCAGGAGGCTCTGAAGGCCCATGGTGGACTTTGAAATAAGAAGAGTGTCATCTGCGAAAAGCAGTGTAGGGATCCTTTTGCCCGCCAGGGAAGGAGCATCAGAGGGATGTCTTAACAAATGCTCAACCACTCCGTTTACATAAAGAGAAAACAGAGTGGGAGCTAGCACACATCCCTGACGGACACCCCTTCCTACAGGAATCCTGTCGGTTCTTTCACCGTTCGTGCCCCATCGCACCTGTGCAAAATTACCATTGTGTGGTCTCACAAGGAGGGATAGAATATACGGAGGCAGCCCCAGTTCTGATAAGACCTACCACAAATCCCTCTCTAGGTACAAGGTCAAAGGCAGTCTTAAGGTCTATAAAGGCCAAATACAGGCTGCCTTTGCCCAGCACCACCACCTTCCAATACAAGAGAGCCAGTCTAAAGGCCTGTTCAATAGTCCCGGTTCCAGAACGAAAACCGGCTTGGAGGTCCGACAGAATATTGTTGTCGTCCACCCACTGGAGCACCCTTCTCAAAATCTGATAACATCTCATTTGACATTACTGATCACATCACTGATGATATCATTCATGTGATAATACGATGAACCTCTTCAGACTCTAATATAACCTTAGATACAATCAGTGTAAACAGACACTCACAGACTGTCACTCATCCATGGAGTTACTCACACACCTAGTCAGTCATGCAAAGAATCAATCACACCTCCATTTCCTCAACTATACAGTTATACACACCTTACTTAATCAAACATATACTAACACATATTTACTCTCTTATACAATCACTGATACAAGTTCACAATGATCCATACAGCCACTCACACATTCACTGGCTCTTATGCACAGTTATTTATATATGTCAACTCCCTACATGTACTGTGTTTTACATATGTACTTACTTTGACATGTAGCACTGAGAAATCCAATCACTCACCAATACACTCATGCAGACAGTCAACCTCCCATACAGCTGTTTCCACATGCACTTTTGAACCCATACATCTACTGAATCAACTGCTCACACATCTATGCACAGAGTCACTTACCTCCCAGCCACCCTCACACACACACACTCACTCTCCCATACAAATATTTGGGCAACCAATCAATAACCCATATAGTTACTCACATAGCTACTGATCAACACATGCAGCAGTTTACAGAACTACAGAAATAATGATGCACAAATTAAGACTGTTTAGTGACTAACCCATGCACTCAGCGAGACACACTTAATCATTCTCTCATACAGTCAGTCATGCACCTACTAAATCCTTCATCCAAACACTTATACATCCACTCATTCTTCAATATGTAAGACATATTTTAACTTTTTGTTAAGAGAGATAAATGGGCTGCACTTATATACTATAATTCTGTATAATTGACTTGAACGATACGTAATGCCATGCCTTATCAATAATGTATAAATTCTAAGATACAGGATGGGTAACATGATAAACGTATTTCAATCTGGGTGAATACCAATTCCATCAGACATTATGTAGTAGAGGCGTCGCCCAAGCCCACTGGAGGGCGGGATCGCAATGTCTATGGGTTCCTTATGGCTCTCTCAATACCAAAAGAAAACTTACCAAAATTGTTAATTTAAATGTTGTAATGACCAATGTGAACAGCAAGCCATGTAAAATGTAGAAATACAATGCATTCCCATGCATTCACTGGGGGAAAAGGGTTGTATAATCATACCAATGTAAAACGGATAAATTCCGAACTACAAATCCCAGAAAACCCAAAGTCAGGGGCGGTTCCAGTGATCAAGGGGGTGTAACCTTAATGTTTTGTTTGTTTTATAAAACTGTGAGCTTCACAAACCAAACTGACCGTGATCAAGACAGCGGACGCTGTCGAAACGCGTTGGTTCCTTTTTGTTGTTTAATCCCCCCACATGGATTGATGAAAATAAACTGTGATTCTTCACTGAAATAAGCGTGTCAGAGCCGTCTTTCTGCGACTCCATTCTTCCCCGGGACCGGGGAAATCCTGTGATAATTTGCAGCGGTTGGCTCAACCGCAGGAGCAACGCGACCGAGAATCAAGGAGCGCCTAGCGAAGGGAAAGGGAGCCAAGCGGTGGATATATATATATATATATATATATATATATATATATATATATATATATATATATATTCACTGAAAAAACCATAGGTTTCACACCAGTTATAGTTAGCTGGAAATTTTACTGATATAAAACCATTGAAATTCCCACGTTATAGTTAGTCGGACTCACTATAACTTGCGCGTGCAATGCACTGCTGATGACATCACATATTACATCACTCATGACATGGTCAGTGACATCACTCATGACATCACTGATGACACCATCCAGTGAATATGTGTCTTTCTGAAAAATAAATATTAGTGAGTTATGTTTAAATATTTAAATACATATATTAGTGTTTCACTTTGTGTATAAGTGGCTACATGTGTTGATAAGTAGCTACATGCGTATGTATATGGGTTATTTGATATTTTTATTAGTTTTAGTATGAGTGTCTATATGGTTTGGTGGAGGTATTACTTAGCACATAGATGCATGAGTGACTGACTCTTTGTTTGTATGTGTTTTGAAGACAGCATATGTACAGGACTGTATGGGTGGATGAGTGTCTATATGTGTTTGTTAGTGAGTGAATGACTGTCCCACTAGTGTCTTTATCAGTAACTACATATGTTTTAATCTAGTATATATGAATATTGATGTATATAAGTGAGTATATGTGAGAGTAAGAGATTGTAAGATTTCCTGTTTAAATAAGTATGTGTTTCTATAAGTGATTGTTTAAGAGAATAAATATGTGTAATTTTCAATAGAAGTAAGGTGGAAGTGTGTGTATAACTCTATATTCAAATAAATGGTTGTTCAATAGTTTATTTGCACGTGTGAATATGTGTGTGAGTAACTTTTGGATGAATGTCGGTGTGTAACAGAATGTATAGGTGTATCTCTTCATATGATGAGTGAGTATATGTATGAGTGACTATATAGAACTGTTGGTGAATGAGTGGATGAGTATATAGATAGTGGAAGTACAGAATTGCTTGTTGTAACTGATATAGGTATGTCCATTTTTTAAAAATTTCAGTTTCTATTTTTGAATATGTGTCTCAAGGGTTACTTTACACTGAGAGGAGGTCTGTCACTGTGTCACAAGGATGGTGTCATCAGTGATGTCATGAGTGATGTCACTGACCATGTCATGAGTGATGTAATATGTGATGTCATCAGCAGTGCATTGCACGCGCAAGTTATAGTGAGTCCGACTAACTATAACGTGGGAATTTCAATGGTTTTATATCAGTAAAATTTCCAGCTAACTATAACTGGTGTGAAACCTATGGTTTTTTCAGTGAATTTAATAGGTTTTTTAAATGCTAATTCCTAACTATAACTGGTGTGAAACCTTTGTTTTTTTTCAGTGAATTTCAAAGGTTTTTTTAATGCTAATTCCTAACTATAAGTTTCACTTTATAAATAAGACTGTTAGCACTCTAGTTGTTCTTTTTAACACTCTGGTACATTCTGTCATTGGGCTACAGTTGGGCTACATCTAGTTGAATTTTGGGCTACATTTACAATTTTTGATCTCTGGTGGCCATCTTTGGGCTACATTGGGCTACTTTGGGCTACATTTGGGCTACATTTTGGCTCTAACATATATTAAGCCCAATGTAGCACAATACATATTTTTATAAAGTTAATTTTTTTACAAACCACTTCAGAATAGGGCTACCTGTCTCTACAATTATCCCATTTTTTTTTTTTAATTTTTGGGGGGAGCGCTCCCGGAGCGCGCCCCGGAGTGCGCCCCGAAAAGCGTATTTCTGAAAAGCGCCCCCGGGCGCGCTCCGGGGAGCGTCTCGTAAGCGTCAATATCGCAAACGAAAACATGATCGTGAAGTATCGCGTAGCCGCGACCGCGTGATACGCACGGCGTAAGCGCACCCGGAAGTACTCGAGCGAATACGATCGCACAACGTAAACTTCCGGCGCGCTTACGCTGCGCGACCCGGGCCGCGCCCCCGGGCGCGTAGCGTAAGCGCGTCGGGTCATGTGAGCAGAAAATAACACTTTTCATTGGTTCATAACAGTTTTAGTTTCATAATGATGAAGCCCCTGGTCTTGTGACCTGAAAATAACACTTCTCATTGGTTCAGGACAATTTTTTTTCTAAATGATGAAAGACCCCACCTTTTTTCCTTATTCTGACTTTGTCCTTTGACTGAGGAAGACCTGTTTGTTGCTCTCTCTACTTTTTTGCTCTAAATAATGGCTTCATTAGTAGCATCAGCTGGTGCATCTGCCCACCACCACCACCACCACCACCAAGAGGACCAGCTCCAAATTATATTGGTGGTCAAGAACAGGAGGAGGAGGAAGAGGAAGAGGAGGAGGGGAGAAGAAGATGGCTGCCAGAAGAAAATACACCTTATAAACCCAAACCACACATTGTTTGGCAGTTTTTTTCAATTCCAGAGGGGAAAAAAAAGGTGAATGCTCCCAAGGTGACTTGCCTCATCTGCAATGATGAACTTTCACGGGGCAACCCAAACAAGAAATATTCTTTTGGTAACTATACCATGATTCGGCACATGACAAGAAAGCATCCAAACAACTACTCTCGAGCAGAGTTCCGGGAACTGGCCAGTAACCTCCCCCAGTCATCAAGGACCCCCTCCCAAAGAAACCAACCCACTTCCTCGCAACCAGAAACATCTGAGGTGATGCCTTGCATTCAGCCGAGATTTGCTGATTTTAAAATTACTTGTACTGCTTGTGGCAAGCTTATCTCCTATGGGGAACAAAGTATTAAGCTCATCGTCCTTGCAGGTGATAATCACAAGTGCCCCAAAAAGAAATAATTTTTGGGGTTTTTTGTTTTTTTGCTCCAGTTGAGCCAGTTTCAATTCCCTTTTTTTGTTTCTCCCCCTAAAAAATACAAAAAAAAATATAAAACTGTTTTGAAAAGCCAAAAAAAGTTCAAAAAGTTCAAAAAACACAAAAAAAATATAAAACAACAAAAAGAAGAAAAAAAAAAGTTCTTTTTAGAACTACCTCCAATTTCTAAATAAAAACTTCATTTTTTTGAAAACTCTGTCATCTTTTTCCCTCATTTTACGCTCCCCGGTGCGCTACCTGGTGCGCGCACCGTGCGCTTCCCCCGCGCAAAACGAAAAAAAAAAAAATATTTTAAATGCCCCGCGGGGCCCTTTTATAGCCCCCACATCAAACCTAGGGGGTCAAAGGGGTCTATCCCTGACGCCTTATGGTCAGTTCCCACTTTGTTTTAGCCACCTCTTATGTCTCGATTTTACCGAGACACAAGATGGCGACCGCTCTGGACTGTTTGGAATGTTTACAGACACCCGAGAGCCAATCAGCTTTTCATGCGCACCTCGCGTGTCGCGCCTGGAGCGCTCTCCGGTGCGCGCACCGGTGCGCTGCTATAGATATATATATTTTTTTGAACCTAAATTACTCAAAATCCACTGGAGCACATATCTTGAGACATAGCAAAGGCACATCGGGCTACCAGTCCCTACAATTTTGCCAAGTTTGGTGTAAATCCATTCAGCCGTTCGGGCTAAAAGTGAAATCGACCGCCCTATGGAAATTAACATGGGGAAAACGCGTTTTGGGACCCCCCTTTTATCTCGGCCCCCGCTTGACGAATCCCCCCCAAACTTTCAAGGAAGGACCGGAGCTCAACGAGGCCATTTTCAGGAAATTTTCAGGCAGATTCGTCAACCGGTGCCAAAGTTATTCCAAATAGAATTTTGAGATTTAACATTGAAAAAAATCCTAACTATAACTACCTACTGGCGACCGCCAGTAGGTAATATATATATATATATATATATATATATATATCCCATGCATATCATTCAAACTGCCATCAATAAAACCATGGAACTAGATAGAAATCTCCTACTTGTTCCACGATCCACCAGAAATCCATCTACTCCTGAATCCATCGAACCAGTAGAATCCAACACTGTTAGACTTATCGTGCCATACAGTATCCAAAAAGACGCGATAAGCAAAATCATCAATCAGAACTGGTCACTCATACGCTCTGACCCAATAATAGGCCACAAAATGCCAGCCAAACCCAGCATTACATACAAGAGAGCTATTTCTCTCCACAACAGCCTTGTTTCCAGTTGTCCAGAAGTCATCCCGTCCAAGGACTGGCTGAAAACTTCATGGGGTTTTACCAAATGTCATACTTGTAAAGCCTGTACCTACGGTATCAACAAAACTAGTTACCGTACAGCCTTCAGCAACAAGGAAATCAAAATTTCCAAATTCCTCCATTGTAAAACCGAGTACGCCATCTACATCTTGGAGTGTACTTGTCCCTTGCGGTACGTGGGAAGTACCAAATTACCAGCTAGTGTAAGGGTTTTACAACACATTAGGGCCATTACCAACTCTGACCCCACCTACCCAGTTGCGAGACATTTTAGTGAGGTCCACAATAACAACTTAAAGGACCTCAAATACTATGTCATCGATACCATTCCCAAAACTAAACAGGGAGGTGATAGGGAACGCAAAATGCGTATGTTGGAGACCAGATATATTCTGAACTTCAACAGTAAAAGCCCCGGAGGTTTGAATAATACTGAAGATTTACATACTTGTCTATGACTTAATCTTTTTCATCTTCACAACCCCCCTTAAATGAATGTATCTTTTTTGAATCTTTTCTGTTTCTCCTGGCACATTTTGATAACCTGCCCTCTGCGTCCTTTTCTTCCCTTTTCTCATATCAAATTCATGTGTTATCAATCTGTTGTCTCTAATCGGATTATTGTGCCAGATGACATGTCAATATTTCACCTTACCAACTTGTAAAAATTGACTATTAGCCTGATGCAGCTGTCTTATGCTTCTCACCAAATCCTGCATATTCAGGATTACTTTTTAATTTTAATTTGGTATTCACTTTATTTTATTTTGGCACTAAAAAGCACTTTACTCACCTTTCTTATGAATGATCCAACTGTGTTTACAAATCTTGTGTCTAGCGACACACAGAAGGGTATTTTTCAAAACGGCATTTATGCTATCACTATATGATGACTTGTAATTCCTAATTGGCATTGTGTAAATATATGAAATATATAAATATATATGTATATATTTTTTCACCATATATATTTTTTTATTAAATGTATTTTTGTATGGAAATATGACATTTTGCCCTATTCTAGGGTAAATGTATCTTATTTAGGCTTTGAAGAATGTATTCATGGTACTAGTATTTATACTGATATTTATGCATTTATGCTATGTACTTTCTTTAAATTTCTTTTTGGTTGGTCAACTGTAAATTATCATGCTTAGGATACTACTGGTATTCATTAATTTTTCCCTTCAACAAGTTGGAATCAAGTATTACTTCATCAGTTTTACTATTTACAAAGCGCAGTCTTTCTTCTAAAGGCAAAATACGTTGCATTTTCACCTTTTCTTTATGTCATTCACTTTCACAATCACGTGCTTGAAGTGCTAGCTGTTTTAAAGGTCCAGTAAAAGTTTGAACGTTGTCATGTGATCAAGCCACTCCGGTGGTGAAACGCGTTATGGCGGACTCTTGAGAAATAAAATGCTACTTGCTTTGCACTTACTCTGGGCTCGTGTCTGCTTCTTCGGTGCTTCCTGGAAACCTCTTGTTGCACCTGACTCTTCTAAGCAGCCTCTGGGATATATATATATATATATATATATATATATATATATATATATATATATATATATGTATATTCCGATCCAAGGATTCCAGAAACAAGGACTTCAGGCGAGCCCACAGCAGTTGCTGTAAGTTAAGTCTTTATTATTTTTTCTTGGCAGATAGGACAACACGTTTCGACCACGTCCGTGGTCTTGGTCACATGACCTACGTCTCCGAGTGTATACATATATATAGGTGCTCAAGTGCATAGTCACAGTCATGGACATAGTAAAAAGGTTTTCTTTTGTAAACAGCTTTGTACAGAACATTTTTTTTTTGGATTAAAGGTACAGTACTTTTTTGCCAAAGCATAGTTAAGTGTTACATCACACATTAAACAATTGTCATAACATTTGACTGTTTAAAAGAAAAAGGTGCTGTTTAGATTTGTTTGTATGTGTAGTAAATTTTTTCAATCAGCATATTTGTTTTATTCACAAACATGAGTGGTTTCATCAGTCGTTTACATCAATGGGGGGTGCAATATGGTTCAGGTATAGTACCTTTTCGTGCCGGTGTAGTGCCCGGGTGTCTTAATTCGTTGCAGTGTCTAAGAGTTTGGACTGATGTCCATGACTCCGGTGCTCTTACGCTTGCCAGGAATGGTGAGATTGCGCAGCCCCATGTGAGTGGTATAATCCTGCAGAATTAGAGACAGATCGTTAGTGCTTAAGAACATAATAATAAAAAACATTTCAGTTAATGAGATGCTAGTTTGGAAAACAGTACCTAGGTTTAAAATGACGTGCAGTGAGGGAGAGGTGAAGGGTGTGTTTGATTAAAAGAAAGGAGTGAAGGAGAAATCGGTAAGTTACGTGCGATATATATATATATTCACTGAAAAAACCATAGGTTACTGTTGTGTTGTGCTTTTCCTTTAAGGCTCATGAGTGCATGCTGGAATGTGATGATGACTTCTGGAATGTCTGTGTGTATCGGATGATTGTGGGGGCAGTTGAAGAGCTACGGCGTAAGGCAGTGGATGCTCCTTGCCGCTCACCTGTATTATTACTTATCTGCATTAAAGCGTACTTCTACAGCTTATGGCCTGGGCTTTCATTACAGTTACACATCCGTTATAGTTAGCTAGACATTTCTCTCATACAAAACCATTGAAATTCCCCTATTATAGTCAGTCAGTTTAGCTAAATATAACTCGTGCCCCCGCAATGCACTGCTGATGATGTCACATATTAGCTCACTCAGGACATGGTCAGTGACATCACTCATGACATCACTGATGACATCTCAAATGACATCCCTGATGACATCACTGATGACATCATCCAGTGAATGTGTGTCTTTCTGAAAAATATATATTTTTTATATATGTATATCTAAAGGTTGATGGACGAATAAATTGGTAAATAAGTGTCTAGATCGATGTTATTTTTGTAAATTTGCTTGTATGACTGACTTATTAAGTATATCTTAGTGAATAGGTGTACTAGCGATTAATCTTTAAATATTTAAATATCTGTATCAGTGTCTCACTTTGTATATAAGTGGCTGCATGGGTTGGTGAGTAGCTACATGAGTGTGTATATGAGTTATTAGTTGGTTTTTTGAGGACCAAAATGAGTGTTTGTACGGTTCGGTGGGGAGTATTACTTAGCGCACAGATGCATGAATGACTGACTCACTGTTTGTATGTGTTTTGAAGACAGCATGTGTGCAGGACTGTATGGGTGGATGAGTGTGTGTATGGGTGTGTTAGTGAGTGAATGACTGTCTCAATAGTATCTTTATGAGTAACTACATATGTTTTAAACTAGTATATGTGAGTATTGATGTATATAAATGAGTATATCTGAGAGCTACAGATTCTAAGACTTCCTGTATAAATAAGTTTGTGTTTCTATAAGTGATTGTTTAAGAGAGTAAGTATGTGTACGATTCTGTAGAAGTTATTGTAGTGGTGGGTGTATAGCTGTAAATGCAAGTAAATGGATATTTGATATAGATGAGTGTTGGTGTATAACAGGATATATAGGTGTATGAGTGCATATGATGAGTCAATACATGTATGAGTGACTATATGGAACTGTTGATGAATGAGTGGATGTGTATGTAGATTTTGAGATTACTCAATAGGTTGGTCTAACTGGAATTGGCATCTCCATTTTTTTGAAAATTTTAGTTTCTATTTTTGATCGTATGTATCAAAGGTTATTTTACAGTAAGAGGAGGTGTGCCTCAAGGATGATTTTTTAAATGCTAATTCCTAACTATAACGTATGTGAAACCTATGGTTTTTTCAGTGAATTTGCAAGGTTTTTTAAATGCTAATTCCTAACTATAACGTATGTGAAGCAAATGGTTTTTGCAGTGAATTTGCAAGGTTTTTATAATGCTTATTCCAAACTATGATCCGGTATGAATGCCTTTAAGGGATTTATTTCACAACATTTTATCTCTTCTCAGAGAGTTTCAACTTTTAAGGGTCAAATGAATTGACAACTTTCTTTTTGAGAGATGATTCCTATTTTTTTTGCCTAAATTTGGCACCATAAAATCTTTGGTAGCATCTAAATCTATATCATTTAGTTTACTACAACAATGTATTAAGTAAACTTACACATGTTAGCAAAGAAGTCATACAAAAAAGGAACTGAGAGGGTGTATATAGAAAAATAGATGATTTTATCTTGGTCTAATAAATTTCAGGGTACAAATATAAACAATTACACAAATGAAACAGATATGTGACACTATTACACAGGTCACCTCACTGTGACATTAAGGAACACCTTTCTTCTAAGTATTAGTTAAAAATAAATCATAGAAGAAAAGATGTAAGTCGATGTTTCGGTCTCTACGTTTGCATACACAAGACCATCTTCAGGACAAAAATAATACAGTTAACCCCTACTGCAATGTAGAAAAAGAGAGTATTACTCCTTATTTACATTAA
Source organism: Lissotriton vulgaris (assembly GCF_964263255.1). NCBI lineage: Eukaryota > Metazoa > Chordata > Amphibia > Caudata > Salamandridae > Lissotriton > Lissotriton vulgaris. Next base: position 635,231,900 of record NC_141685.1, on the reverse strand, counting down.
ACAGATTACTTCAATACAATCAATTGAACATATATAACACCCATCTCGCGATATAAAAACAGCTTTTTTGTCAATATTTACATTAGATCTACTCATATATAATGCAACATCCAATCGGATTTGGTACATACATTGAAAATTTCATGTTAACATTTCTAAGACAAGAAAGTCATATACGCAGTCACCAAATGATTTTTTGACAAAAAGTTTGTCTATTCACTCGTCTTTGTTACCTTATTTCCTAGAGGTCGATTAAAAAGATTGTGAGAGTTACCTCTTTTTTATCGGGCTGTATCATGCCTCTAGTGAAAGTAGATGAAGCAGTTCTATCTTGCGTTGCTATAAGACGAAACAGTAATAGAGTTTAAGTATCACTATCTTTTAAGGTAAAGAGAGCCGTACACAATATATTACCTTATAAAGTTCAATAAAGGGCCACAAGATGGTAAACTTCTTGTATGTGCACACCGGATGGCTTCCTGGATGGATTACGGAGCACTGCACGGTGATGGTGGTCTAATCTGCAGGAGAGTTTTTTATTCTAGAATGGAAAAGTGGAAAACCACTTTTTAGTTAAAATACTAATATTTCATTTACTAAAGCTACAAGGGATTAGCGGCTTACGTACCTATATTTCTTTTGTGAATCAACCAAAGCATGGCATGGCATTTAAAAATATTAGCATGTAACCGCTCCGGCACGTGCATGAGGCTTTTAAGCTCATTTGGAGATAGAAAGAGGATTTGGATGCAGCATAGCGGCCATCTTAGTGTGGCCATCTAGTGCGTCAGCCATTATTAAGTGTAGTTAGTTAAATAGTATAATACCAGATTTATTTGGAATGATTGATTCCTGTCAGAGCAAACTTATTGAATAATGGTTAGGAAATAAATATTTAGAAAGAAGCGCAAATTCATGGCCTTAAAGGAACCATATGATAGAGGATAGGTTAGTTTTATAAATACGTTTCTTGTTTATCAAAAATTTGGTTGGTGTCTTGAGGATCAGAGTGCATTATACCATCTCGATTGTAATATCGAAAATTGAATTTTCTCTTGATTTTCATGTTTGTACACATGATGAATGTCCCACTCTATATCATATTTCCCATTTTACAACATTTAGTTTTACATTCACAATATAGATTTGCTGTAGCCATCAACCAAGTCAAAAATTAGATGTTATTACACTCTTTGATTCATTTTACAAACATTATTAAAGAATCAATAGTTTACATAATTGAAGGCATCGGTTGACAGAATCACATCTCTCTGTTCCAAAAACCTGACTATTGTAACATTTCTCAAACCTAAAAATGCATTTAACCATTCTAATAACTACTGTTCTCTTTGATAAAAATATGGCATTTGTTTATACAGATATCACAAATATCAGAAGATGGCATAACGGAGCAGCATTCATTTGATATAAGCCAAATCATGCCACTCAGCGGCAGTGTTAAGGCCGCTGTTAACTGTGTCAGCGATGCAAATCAGTTTGCCTTCCCTGAGTGATAGTATCTTATCTACATTGTTCTGTCTTCTGTAGGGCTTAATTACATCCAGAACCCACCACAGCATGTCCTTTTCTTTATGGCCTTGCTGTTGGTAATGTTCTACCAAAGGGGCATTCTCTTTCAGACAGCGTATGCGTGATTGATGTTGTAGAATACGCTTTTTTATCAGTTGAATAGTTTTACCGATGTAATGCAATTCGCAAGGACATTGGATGCAGTAAATCACTTTGGCGTGTTACAGTTGGAAAACGACTTAGCCGTCAGGTTAAAGTCGTTGATTTTGCACGATTTAACTGTGGATGTTGTGTCACAAGGTCGACATATATTGCATTTATGGTGGCCAACTAATGGAACCAACTGTCTCATGATATCTATGATGTCATTTGATGTTTTATCTTCATAGGCATGAACCAATCTATCCTGCAAGTTAGTTCCCCTCTTAACCCCTTCGATGCTCATGACGAGCTCAGCTCGTCATGAGGCACGGTTGAGCTGTGCTGATGACGAGCTGAGCTCGTCATGAACAATGGGGAATCTGCAAGTAGCACCGGTGGGGAAAACCTCTAGCAGCCAAGGTGTTTTATGCAAACATTGGTTTTTAGATAAATTATGGAATGCCTTTCAATAAATTGCAGTGTTTAGACACTATTTTCTTAATGGCGTTAGAGTGGGTACCAAAGGTGGAGACACAAACTAGGTTGCTTTTCTTTTCATAATCCTTGATTGTGAGTAGCGTTTCTCGATTATTGTACCACCCGCGTTTCAATGATCTTTTAAGCAATCTTGCTGGGTATCCCCGAGCTTTTAATTTGTCCTTTAATTTCTTTGCTTCTGCAAAATGGTCCTCTTTAAAAGTGCAGTTCCTGCGTAAACGCAAGAACTGCCCAAATGGCAGTCCGTCTTTAAGTGCTTGTGGGTGATGGCTTGGTAACTTAAAAGGGTATTTCTTGAAGTTGGCTTTCTGTATAATGAGGTATATAGATGGTTGTTGACATCATTTTTAATGGTAAAATCTAGAAAATTCATTTCTTGCTTGTCATGATCAAGTGTAAATTGAAGATGAGGACTTCTTCCGTTCAACGCTTTGATTGAGTCACAAAAGAAATAAAGGTATGTAAGGCGCTAATCCCTTGTAGCTTTAGTAAATAAAAGATTAGTATTTTAACTAAAAAGTGGTTTTCCACTTTTCCATTCTAGAATAAAAAACTCTCTTGAGATTAGACCACCATCACCGTGAAGTGCTCCGTAATCCATCCAGGAAGCCATCCGGTGTGCACATACAAGAAGTTTACCATCTTGTGGCCCTTTATATAACTTCATAAGGTAATATATTGTGTACGGCTCTCTTTACCTTATCCTAATCCTTGATAAAAGATAGTGATAATTAAACTCTATTACTGTTTCATCTTATAGCAACACAAGATAGAACCGCTTCATCTACTTTCACTAGGCCCGATACAGCCTGATAAAAAAGAGGTAACTCTCACAATCTTTTTAATCGACCTCTAAGATATAAGATAACAAAGACGAGTGAATGGACAAACTTGTTGTCAAAAAAACATTTGGTGACTACTATACAGTTGATTAGAAGGTGTAGTTTTGATTAAAATTCTCTAAAAAGAAGCCACCTTATCGACTTAGGAAAGGACAATAGCTTTATACACTCCGTTTACATCCTGTTGAGCCAAACCCTTGATCTATTTATATACATTTACAAATGCTCACTCTTTATATTAACAGATTCTTTAAAAAATAGATGTAAAAAATAGTCTGTAAAAAATAGATCTGCGGACACATAAAAGCTGTGTTCCCCCTTTTTTTGCCGAGGTGGAAATTTACAAACACCATCTAACTTCACATCAAGGTAAAAGCCAATTAACAGCATATTAAATGTAATTTACTTCATTCTTCGAGCAGTAAAAGAAATTGGATAGGCTGTACCGTTCTATATTTACCTGACAGTCTGAAAGTAAATATGTATGAATAGAAGAGAGTCAAACATAACACGATTAAGTTGGGTAAAATGAATGACGAACAGCTAACGAATGAATGCGTATATGACTTTCTTGTCTTAGAAATGTTAACATGAAATTGTCAATGTATGTACCAAATATGATTGAATGCAATGTTTCATTATATATGAGTAGATCTGATAGAAATATTGACAAAAAAGCTGTTTTTATTTGTCGAGATGGGTGTTATATATGTTCAATTGATTGTACTGAAGTAATCTGTTTAATGTAAATAAGGAGTAATACTCTCTTTTTCTACATTACAATAGGGGTCAACTGAATTATTTTTGTCCTGAAGATGGTCTTGTGTACGACAACGTAGAGACCGAAACGTCGACTTACATCTTTTCTTCTATGATTTATTTTTAACTAATACTTAGAAGAAAGGTGTTCCTTAATGTCACAGTAAGGTTATCTGAGTAATAGTGTCACCTATCTGTTTCATTTGTGTAATTGTTTATATTTGTACCCTGAAATTTATTAAACCAAGATAAAATCATCTATTTTTCTATATACATCCTCTCAGTTCCTTTTTTGCATGACTTCTTTGTTAGCATGTGTAAGTTTACTTAATACATTGTTGTAGTAAACTAAATGATATAGATTTAGACACTACCAAAGATTTTATGGTGCCAAATTTAGGCAGAAAAAATAGTAATCATCTCTCAAACAGAAAGTTGTCAATTCATTTGACTCTTATAAGTTTGAAACTCTCTGAGAAGAGATAAAATATTGTGAAATACATTTTTTGAAGGCATTCATACCTGATCATTTCCTTCACCCAATCCCTCAAGGTTTGTTTGGGTTGCCCACTTTTCATTGAGATTATTCCAAACTATGACATGTGTGAAACCTATGGTTGTTTAAATGAATTTCAAAGGATTTTAAAATGCTAATTTCTGTATCAATTATTATATTTTCTATATTTTATTTGATCAAATTGCCTATGTATATTGTGATAGATTGACTGTATCCTGTAATATGCAATGGCTCAGCTTTTTTTTTTTGATTTGCAAAACGTTGAACAGTATAGTCGACATCTTCAATTAACATAGAAACAGCAATTTTAAAAAACAAATGTTTTACTTTTTTTAACGTGCGTTCACCGTGCGCGCACCTCTAAGGTTTTTAAAAAAATATATATTTTTTTTGCCTTTCGGGTTCCTTTAGGGACCCCATGAGAAGGCCTAGGGGGTCAGGGAGTCTCGACCGTGCCCCTTTTTCTCGTTTTTAGAAGCATTTTCGAAAATTGGATTAAACATCATTCATATGCGACGGTTGAGCAACGTGCGAGCCCCGTGCAGTTTCTAGTACTACATATCCTAAAGCCTAACTCACTTCATCAGAACATGTATTCCCATATTTTTAAACACATCAACTAAGCAAATTATTACAATTGTACAAAAAGACTCTCTCGAATAATTTTTAATTTTGATTCATAAATGTATTCTTCAAACATTTCATACGGTAATAAAACATCCAGCATGATTTCATCAGGAATTTCTTTTCCATTGTCCTCAACGTCAAAATTTGCAACTTGAAATTCAATTTCATTTACTGCTTCTATCAAGTCATTGTCCAAACTTTGATCAAAAAAATCAGTTTAAATCTCCTTCTCCATTATCAAGTTTTTCAATGTTGTCCTCAAAAGATACATTTAAGTCCTCTATGACTTCGATGGAAATATCAAACTTGACTTGAAAGTTGTCCTGACTTTGATCTATTATATATAGCATAATGTTGCTGGACCTTGCAAAAAAATATAAACAATTAATTATATCATTTTCACTAATAGATAATACAAAAGTAGCTTTATGAACTTCATAAGTATATGTATTTCCATCTTTTTAAACTCATCAACTACGCAAATTATTCTTACACATACTTCTGAAAGGAAAACTGACTCACACTAAGACCCTTGACACATAACAGTATCCCTTGCAATTCAGTTAAATTAAGAAAATGCGAGGGAAGGTATAAACAAAGGGAAGTAAGTCAGATGGAGTGAGGGAAATTGAAAAGAGGAGTAAAGGAAAGGGAGTGAGTAAACAGGAGTCAGAAAAAAGTACTGACGGTGAATGAAAAGCAGTAACAGTGACAAAAGGCGTATGAGGGTGACAAAGGGGGAATGAGAGAAGAAAAAGATTAAAAGAGAGGAAAAGTGACTAAGTAAGAGTGAAGGAAACAGAAAGGAAAAGAGAGGAAGGGTGAGAGAAAGAGAGACAGGAAGAGAATAAAAGAGAAAGAGAGGGAGAGTGAATAACTAACAGAAAGTGAGGTAACAGAATGGGAGTGATGTGCAAAGAGGACAACATGAAGTGAGGGAAGAGGAGTGAGTTTGAGTGAAAGATAACAACAGTGAGGAAAGAGATATGAGGGTGAGGAAAGGAGAGTGAGAGAAAAAGAAGCATATTAAGTGAAAGGAAAAAGGAGTAAGTGAAACAGAAGGATTTTTTGAAAAAGAGGGGAAGGAAAAAGAATAGTGGAAAAGAGAAAGGGAGACAGTGAGAGAGAGACACAGAGTGGGAGAGTGAGGCACTTCCACATTAGAACACATTTTTCCTATTAACTTAAAGTGTAAAACATAGTTCCCCTTACAAATTAACAACTCACCTTTTAAAATACTTTTGAAGATTTAGTACAGTGTCAATCACACACCAGATTTTCTAAACCAAAATCTCTGAAATTTACCTCAGACACTGCAATCAGAAAATGGCCGTGATTCCCTCTCATTTTTCAAACATATCCATGTACATAACCAATGACCACACAAATTCAAAACCAAACTAACATTTTAATTGGTTCTAAATTTCAACATTTTCAAACTCACATAATGTTCAACCTACCCCACTGCTCTCTCTGCCTGTTACCATGGTAACTCGCAATAGAACCCATATCTGAACACAAAAGGTTAAAATGTTATCACTCAATGTTGCAAACCAATCAGCAAGTGTGTTTGACTTCTCAATATACCAGATTATCCTGTGCAATGTTCTTTTCAATGACTTTTTCAAAACCAATAGTATTATTCCTTTTAAAAAACAGTAGTATGCACCCTAGTTTTCAATGTTCAATTATCAGAAACCACCAATCACTTCTTATTTTTTCAAGTGCACTGAATCTCATCCACATTTTTTTCTAAACTCCTATTTTAAAAAAAATCAACGGCTCTTTTTAGAGCCAACCAACATATAAACACTCAAACTGGTTATTTATCCCTCAGAAGGCCTAGGGGGTCAGGGGGTCTCTACACTGCCCCCTTTTCAAGTTATCCACTTTGGTCTTTGGCTCTCTTCTGCCTCGGAGACACAAAATGGCAGCTAAAGGGTGCGAGCACCGTGCGCGCACCTCGCGATTTTTTTTTTAAATGTTTTTTTTGGCCTTCAGGGTCCTTCAGGGACCCCCTCAAAAAGCCTATGGGGTGAGGGGGTCTCTACCCTACCCTCTTTTCACGTTATCCACTTTTGTTTTTAGCTCTCTTCTGCCTCGAGGGTACGTGCATCGTGCGCACAACTCGCGATTTAAAAAAATATATATATATTTTTTGTGCCTTCGGGGTCCTTCAGGGACCCCATGAGAAGAACTAGGGGGTCAGGAAGTATCTACTCTGCCCCGTTTTCACGTTTTCCACAATTGTTTTGGACACTCTTCTGCCTTCGACACAAAATGGGGGCCAACACTTTCTGGTTTCCTCCGATTAGAATGTTGACAGACAGACGGACAGGCGGTCGCCAGTAGCTAGTTATAGTTAGGACCTATTTTCCATAGGAAAAGCGTTTTTTAATTAGCCAATATCTTTGGTGCCGTATGATGGATCTTCATGAAATGGGGCGCTCCAGTCAGCGCCTGTCTTAAAAGTTTCAGGGTGATTCTAAAAGACAGGGGCCAATAAAAAATGGGGTCCCAAAACACATTTTCTCTATATTAATTTCATAAGCAAACTTTAGGCAAGGCTACAGCCCGAACTGCTGAACGGAATTACAAATAAATTGACAAAAATGAAACTCTTGGTTCAGAAAGCGACCTTTTTGTTAATTGATATGAATCCGTTCAGTAGTTCCTGGGAAATTCATATATTTAGAAATATTAATAATTGGTGACTGCGGTGGATCTGTGAACCCTCACGATCTCGAGCTTTACTCTGATTGGCTGCCAACAGTTCCAACCAGGAAGTGTTGGCAGCCATCTTGTGACCTGGTTGAACCGAGTACCAAGAAAAAAAGTAAAAAAACAAGAAAAGGGGTTAGGGTAGAAACATCCTGACCCCCTAGACCAGTTCAGGGGGTCCTCAAGGGACCCAGAGGGCCAAACACAGTGAATGATCCACGACTCCTACAAAATAACTCCCAAAAAACAAAGCACAGTCTCCTGTGCTTCATTAAATTAAGCCACCAGGTGGGCCTGGTCCTAAGGACAGTGCCAAAATATGATGCAGGCTCCCTGCAGGGCCCCTGCAGACCCAGCCAAAGGAGCAACATGTTTGCAGTGCCTTTGTCCAAAAGCAATGCCGACTGCTGCAGGAACGATGTATGGGGTCCTCGCTGCAAGAAATGGCCTGGGAGATGGTCCACATGGCTCCCATCCAAAAGGAAGAAAATAAGGCAGGGCAGGCCCCAAGAGATGGGGTCCTCGGGCCAAAAGGAGCCCGGGGAGGGTGGCCAAAAAGCCCCCCTCCAAAATTAAAATAAATAAATAAACCAAGGCCTAGCCATTGGGCATGGGGTTCCTGGGGCGGTAATCGGCCTGGGAAAGGGATGCTCACACCCTCCCTTTTTTAAAGGGATGAGGTCCCCAGGGCCCAAAAGGGTCCAGGGAAGGGGGCCACACAACTCCTCTTTGTAAATAAAAAAAAGAAACCACAACTCGCCGGAGGCCCTGCCCTCTCCCTGCACTATACTGAAAATCCACTTCCTGGCACACTTTGAGTTGGGGGTGAAGTTTCCTTCACTGCTGAGGGACCTTAGGTCCCAACTAGCCCACCATGTACCTTCAGTAAGCCCACATAGTAGGATTGTTAGAAGGTGGAACTAGGCCACGCCCCTTTTTCAACACTCTACAAACGCACCTCTTGGTGCACTGCTGGTGGAGTGATGAGGTCCCCCTGTACCCTAAGGACTTCAGGACTAAAGCGGACTTCATCCCCCAAGCAGCAGAGCGCCAGGAAGCGTGTTGTAAAAAAGGGGCATGGCCTATGACCACTCTCAGTAATCCAGTAGAGTAGGGCTTACTAGAGGTAACAGGAAGGCTAGTTGCCCCCCAGGGACCCTCAGGAGGCAAGCAGACTTCATCAACCAACCAAGAGTGCACCAGGAGATGAGTTTGCAGAGTGGTGGATAAAGGGTATGTGGCCTGATTCCACCTCTCAGCAATCCCACTGTGCGGGGCTTACTGGAGGTAATAGGTGTGCTAGTTTGCTCCTAAGGACCTCCATCAGTGAAGGGGGCTCCAAACCCCATCCAAGAGCATGCCATGGAGTGTGTTTGCAAAGTGGTGGGCAAAGGGGGTGTGGCCTGCTGTGAAAACTTAGTTATCCTGCTGTGTGGGACTTCCAGGAGGTAATAGGAGGGTTAGTTGGTGAGAGGTCTGCAGAGACCATGCCCCCCTTTCTCCATCACACTGCAAATTCACCACTACTGGCTGGAGAATGATGTCCACTTTTCTCTTGCTGGACTTTGGGGGCCAAGAAGCCTTCCTGGTACCTTCTGTAAGACAGATGCAGCAGATCTCCTGAGCATGTCCCTCTTTATGCACCTCTGCTGCTCATTTCAACACATCTCTTGCCTCTTTCTTCACTTCTCTAACCTTTTTCTGCACTTCTCGTGCCTCTTTCTGCATTTCCGTTGCTTCTTTCTCCACTTCTCTTGCCTGTTGTTGCACACCTCTTGCCTCTTTCTGCACCTCTGTTACTTCTTTCTGTTCTTCTCTAGCTTCTTTCTGTACCTCTATTGCTTCTTTCTGCACCCCTCTTACCTCTTTCTGTAACCCTCTTTCTTCTTTCTGTACCTCTCTTGCTTCTTTCTGCACCTCTCTTGCCTCTTTCTGCAATTCTATAGCATCTTTATGCACTTCTTTTGCTTCCTTCAGCACTTCTCTTCCCTCTTTCTGCATCCCTCTTGCCTCTTTCTATACCTCTGTTTGTTCTTTCTCCACTTCTTTTGCTTTTTTGGGTAACGCATCCCTTACAACGCAGTCGTTACCACGACTTGTGCTGGAGGGCACTAAAGGTTTAAAAATAGTTAATTTACTATCCCAACACCTTCCCTAGGGTCTACGGGGACTGGTGTTAGAATAGTAAATTATACAATTCGAAATTCGCACCCCCAACGCTAGTCGTGGTAACGACTTGCCTTGTAAGGGATGCGTGCTAAAGGGATGCGTTGTGACGGTACGTGTTGTACCGTCATACATCCGCTTTTCGCTCTTGCTTCTTTCTGCACCCTTTTTGCCACTTTCTGTACTTCACTTTCCTCTTTCTGACCCTCTCTTGCCTGTTTCTGCAACTCTCTTGCCTTTTTCTGTAGTTCTATTGCCTCCTTCTGCACATCTGTCACTTTTTCTGTATTTCCCTTGCCTCTTTCTGCACCCATCCTGCCTGTTTCTCCTCTTCACTTGCCTCTTTATGCGCTTTTCTTGATTTTTTTCATTCTGCAGTTCCCTTGTCTCTTTTATCACTTCTCTTGCTTCTTTCTACATCTCTGTTGCTTCTTTCAGCAATTCTCTAGTCTCTTTCATCACTTCTCTTGCTTCTTTCTACACCTTTGTTATTTCTTTCAGCACTTCTCTTGCCTCTTTCTATTCTTCTCTTGCCTGTTTCTGCACTTCTACTGCCTGTTTCCGTACTGCTTCTGCCTCTTTCGGCACCTCTTGTGCATATTTCTGCACTCCTTCTGCTTCTTTCTATACCTCTATTATTTCTGTCTGTACCCCTCTTGCCTCTTCCTGCACCCTTGTTCCCTCTGAGTGCACCTCACTTATCTCTTTCTGCACCTCTCATGCATCTTTCTGCACCTCTTTTTCTTTTTTTCGCAACTCTCTTGCCTCTTTCTGCACCCCTTTTGCCTCTTTCAGCACCTCATTTGGTTCTTTCTGTACTGCTCTTGCTTCTTTCTGTACCTCGTTTGCCTTTTTCTGCACTACTCTTACCTCTTTCTGCAGTTCTCTCCCGTCCTTCAGCAACTCTGTTTTTTTTCTACACTTAACTTGCCTCTTACTATACCCCTCTAGCCTCTTTCTGCACATCTCTTGCTTCTTCATGTACCTTTGTTGCTTCTTTTTAACCCATCTCCCCTCTTTCTGTACTTCTGTTGCCTCTTTCTGCACAACTCTTGCCACTTTCTGCACTTCTCTTCCCTCTTTCTGCACATCTATTGATTTTTTCTGCACTTCTCTTGCCTCTTTCTGCACCCCTCCTACATATTTCTGCACCTCTTTTGCCTCTTTCTGTACATCTGTTGCTTCCTTCTGCACTTCTCCGGCCTCTTCTGCGCCCCTCTGGCCTCTTTCTGTACCCCTGCTGCTCTTTCTGAACTTCTCTTGCCTCTTTCATTATCTCTCTTGCTCCTTTCTGTATCCCTCTTGCCTCTTTCTGTACCCTTCTTCCCTCTTTCTGCACTTCTCCTACTTCTTTCTGCATCTTGCCTCTTTTCATAATTATGTTGGTTCTTTCTCTACTTTTCTTGCTTTTTTTGCATCTCTCTTGCTTCTTTTGACACCCTTCATACCTCTTTCTGCACTTTTCTTTCCTCTTTCTGCACCTCTTTTGCCTATTTCAGCAACGCGCTTGGTTCTTTTGGTAGTTCTATTGCTTCCTTCTGCATCACTGTTGCTCCTTTCTGTACTTCTCTCGCCTCTTTGTGCATTTCTGTGCTTCTTTCTGTACTTCTCTTGAATCTTTTTGCACCCCTCTTGCCTCTTTCTACACCTCTGTTGCTTCTTTCTGTTCTTCTCTAGCTTCTTTCTGTACCTCTACTGCTTCTTTCTGAACCCCTCTTACCTCTTTCTGTAACCCTCTCTCTTCTTTCTGCACCTCTCTTGTCTCTTTCTGCAATTCTCCTGCCTCTTTCTGCACCTTTTTTGCTTCCTTCAGCACTTCTCTTCTCTCTTTCTGCATCCCTCTTGCCTCTTTCTATATCTCTGTTGGTTCTTTCTCCACTTCCCTCACTTTTTTGCATCTCTCTTGCTTCTTTCTGCACCTTTTTGTACTTCACTTTCCTCTTTCTGCCCCTCTATTGCCTGTTTCTGCAACTCTATTGCCTCTTTCTGTAGTTCTATTGCCTCCTTCTGCACCTCTGTCACGTTTTCAGCACTTCCCTTGCCTCTTTCTGCACTCCTCCACCTGCTTCTTCTCTTCACTTGCCTCTTTCTGCACTTTTCTTGCTTTTTTCTGCACTTCTCTTGTTTCATTTTGCAGTTCTCTTGTCTCGTTCATCACTTCTCTTGCTTCTTTCTACAGCTCTGTTGCTTCTTTCAGCATTTCTCTAGTCTCTGTCATCACTTCTCTTGCTTCTTTCTATACCTATGTTGCTTATTTCAGCACTTCTCTTGCCTCCTATACTACTCTTGCCAGTTTCTGCACTTGTGCTGCTTGTTTCTATACTGCTCATGCCTCTTTCTGCACCTCTCTTGCATGTGTCTGCACTCTTCCTGCTTCTTTCTGTACCTTTCTTATTTCATTCGGTACCCATCTTGCCTCTTCCTGCAACCTTCTTCCCTCTTTGTACACCTCACTTACCTCTTTCTGCACCCCTTTTGCCTCTTTCTGTACCTCTTTTAGTTCTTTCTGTACTGCTTTTGCTTCTTTCTGTACCTCTTGTGCAATTTTCTACAATACATTTACCTATTTCTGCAGTTCTCTTCTCTCCTTCTGCACCTCTGTTTTTTCTACACTTCACTTGCCTCTTTCTGTACCCCTCTAGCCTCTTTCTGCACATCTATTGATTTTTCCTGCTCTTCTCTTGCCTTTTACTCCACCCCTCTTACGTTTTTCTGCACCTCTGTTGCTTGTTCCTGCACATATGTTGCTTCATTCTGCACTTTTCCTGCCTCTTTCTGTACCCCTCTAGCCACTTTCTGTACCCCTGTTTCTCTTTCTGAACTTCTCTTGCATCTTTCTTTATCTCTCTTGGTCCTCACTGTATCCCTCTTGCCTCTTTCTGTACCTTTCCTCCCTCTTTCTGCACTTCTCATACTTCTTTCTGCATCCCTCTTGCCTCTTTCATGCCTCTGTTGGTTCTTTCTCTACTTCTCTTGCTTTTTTTGCATCTCTCTTGCTTCTTTTGACACCCTTCGTGCCTCTTTTTGCACTACTCTTTCCTCTTTTTGCACCTCTCTTTCCTGCTTCTGCTACTCTCTTGCCTCTTTCTGTAGTTCTATTGCTTCCTTCTGCACCTCTTTCGCTTCTTTCTGTACTTCTCTTGCCTCTTTCTGCACTCCTCCTGCCCGTGTCTCCACTTCACTTGCCTCTTTCTGCACTTTTCTTGCTGTACCTCTCTTATTTATTTTGTATTTTATTTCAAGAGTTTTATATAGCGCTGGCTAGACCGGGAGTTATCAGAGAGCTTTACATGAGGTTCCACAAAATTACAAGAGTACGTCAGTTCCAATTTACATCAGTTGCTAGACAAACAATTACAAGAGCATAGAAAACAAGATAAGTGAAGTGTAGAGGGGAAGAGGGGAAGGGTAAAGGGGTGGAAGGGAGATACAGCAGAAAGACGAAGGAAAGTCTGCCCAAAGTCCGGCTGGGTAGGTGACGGTCAAGGGGGAAGTCCCAAAACCCATCTCCTCTATAGCTATCAGGTGGCTCCATCGGGCTTTGGCCAAATAGCTAGGTCTCAATGGGAAACATTTAAAGAACATGGAGGGCAAAATAAATGGAGCGTAGAGGGGAGGGGACCGGGAAGGTGAGAAAGGGAGGATAGGGGAGGAGACAACAAGGAGAGACAAAATTAAATCTGTCTAAAGGCCGACTGGGTAGGTGATGACCAAGGAGGGAGTCCACGGCCCATCTCCTCTATAGCTAAACCAGGTAGCTCCATCAGGCATCAGACACAATAGTTCAGTCTCAATACATTGAGAGAGGAGAGAAGGAGAGACATAAATAAAGGGAGGATGCGGGAAGAGACGACAGGAGAGACGAAAGGAAGTCTGGGTAAAAACCGACTGGGTAGGTGACGTCCAAGGAGGGAATCCCCGACCTGTCTCCGCTATAGCTAAAACAGGTATCTCCATCGGGCATCAGACAAAATAGCTAGATCTCAAATGACAAGGGAAAATTCACAGGTAAACAGGGTGGGGACTAGGGCCAGGACAGGTGAGGGCAAAGGTCAGTAGCAGGAAAGTGGAGAGGAGTGGAGCGGGGAGGGGTAAGGGGTAGGTAGTTCAGTAAAAGTTCCCATGGATCTGCTTCGAGTCATTCAAATAGCAGGTCCGTTCCTTCTCAGGCGCCATCTTGAGGTTAAAACGCCGAGTGAGATTTTCACCAGTATCCTTGTGTTGCTAGGATCAGTTGGAACGGCGGCCACAGCGTCAGACGCTCCCGACCATCCGATGTTGGGAGATGGTTGAAACAGTTGTTTAGGTGGGAAATTAAGCTCCTCACTTAGTTGATGAAAGCAGGGATTCAACGGAACAGAGGCTGCGAGCAGCCAATTGGGATCCTGGCTCCTCCTCCTTTCCCCTGAGTTGACACCCCAGAATGCAGCACTACAGCATGGCTGTGATATTTTTGGATTAGGCGTCCCTCAGTTAAATATACTGGCAGAGGAAGTGCAGCTGAATCAGGTCCCTGTCCATCTCACCTCCTTTTTTGCGGCTTGTGAATCCTCTGGTGGAGATCTGCCTAATGGGCCGAGCGTTTCATCTCCTCTGTGCCATTTTGAGGTCAGGCAAGTATGGCGCAAAGTAGCAGCCTCCTCGGGATGTGCCAGTGAGAGGGGCAGAGAACTCGCTAAGCTGCATCAGGTTTTACAAACTTCTCCTGTGGGAGCAGGATTAACCTATGCAGGTTTCAGTTATATCAGTCCTGAGGTCCGCACCGCTCACCTCCAAGATCACGCCCTTGCCTTGACCCTCTGATTTGGGTTCACGCTGCGTTCCTTGCGCGTTTCCTCTCCGCTTTTTTTGTTTTTTTTATCAAAGTAGAAAACAAAATAAAAAAACAAAATGGTGCTCCCAACGTTCGGTTTCAGTTGCACTCCCCTCTCGTGTCTCTAGCGTGTTGTTGGGTTGCTTATCAGAGTTTCCTTTTTCCCGCATCACGTCTCTTGCTCTTTCCACATCTCTGTTGCTTCTTTCTGCATTTCTCTTGTCTCTTGCATCACTTCTCTTGCTTCTTTCTACACCTTTGTTGCTTCTTTCAGCACTTCTCTTACCTCTTTCTATACTTCTCTTTCCTGTTTCTGCACCTCTCTTGCCTGTTTATGCATCTCACTTGCTACTTTCTGCATCGCTCAGGCCTCTTTCTGCACCTCTCTTGCCTATTCTGCACTTCTATTTTCTCTTTCTGCACCTCTGTTGCTTATTTTTGCACTCCTCCTGCTTATTCTGCACCTATCTTACTTACTTCTTTCTGTACCCTTCTTGCCTCTTTCTGCACACTTCTTCCCTCTTTGTACACCTCTCTTGCCTCTTTCCGCACCTTTCTTGCCTCTTTCTGTACCCCTCTAGCCTCTTTCTGCACACCTGTTGATTCTTTCTGCACTTCACTTGCTTCTTTATGTACCTCTCTTGCTTCTTTTTGCACCACTCTTCCCTCATTCTGCACTTCTCTTGCCTCTTTCTGCACTACTCTTGCCTCTTTCTGCACTTCTCTTCCCTCTTTCTGCACATCTACAGACTTGTTCTGCACTTCTCTTGCCTCTTTCTGCACCCTCTTGCCTATTTACACACCTCTGTTGCCTCTTTCTGCACATCTGTTGCTTCATTCTACACTTCTCCTGCCTCTTTGTGTACCCCTCTAGCCTCTTTCTGTACTCCTGTTGCTTCTTTCTGGACTTCTCTTGAATCTTTCTTTATCTCTCTTGCTCCTATCTGTATCCCTCTGGTATCTTTCTGCACCCTTCTTCCCTCTTTCTGCACTTCTCTTCTTTCTACATCCCTCTTGCCTCTTTCTATACTTCTGTTGGTTCTTTCGTCCTCTGATTCTCTTGCTTTTTTTGTATCTCGCTTGCTTCTTTCTGCACCCTTTTTGCTTCTTTCTGCACTTCTCTTTCCTCTTTGTGCACCTCATTTGCCTGTTTATGCACCTCTCTTGCCCCTTTCTGTAGTTCTATTGCTTCCATCTGCACCTCTGTTGCTTGTTTCTGTACTTCTGTTGATTCTTTCAGCACCCCGTCTGCCTGTTTCTCCACTTCACTTGCCTCTTTCTGCACTTTTCTTGTTTTTTTCGCACCTCTCTTGTTTCTTTCTGCAGTTACCTTGTCTCTTTCATCACTTCTCTTGCTTCTTTCTACATCACTGTTGCTTCTTTCAGCACTTCTCTTGTCTCTTTCATCACTTCTCTTGCTTCTTTCTACACCTTTGTTGCTTTTTTCAGCACTTCTCTTGCCTCTTTCTATACTTCTCTTGCTAGTTTCTGCGCTTCTCTTGCCTGTTTCTGCACCTCTCTTGCCTGTTTCTGCACCTCACTTGCTTTTTTCTGCACCACTCATTCCTCTTGCTGCACCTGTCTTGCCTGTTTCTGCTCTTCTATTTCCTCTTTCTATACCTCTGTTGCTTATTTCTGCACTCCTCTTGCCTCTTTCTGCAACCCACTTGCCTCTTTCTGCACCTCTGTTGCTTCTTTCTACACTCCTCCTGCTTCTTTCTGTATCTCTCTTACTTCTTTCTGTACCCCTCTTCCCTCTTCCTGCACCCTTCTTTCCTCTTTGTGCACCTCTCTTACCTGTTTCTGTCCCTCTCTTGCCTCTTTCTGCAGTTCTCTTGCCTCTTT
The DNA here is from genome assembly GCF_964263255.1 of Lissotriton vulgaris. Classification (NCBI taxonomy): domain Eukaryota; kingdom Metazoa; phylum Chordata; class Amphibia; order Caudata; family Salamandridae; genus Lissotriton; species Lissotriton vulgaris. The sequence continues at coordinate 635,215,441 of NC_141685.1, read as the reverse complement.
CTGCACCTCTTTTTCTTTTTTCTGCACCTCTCTTGCCTCTTTCTACACCCCTTGTGCTTCTTTCTGCACCTCTGTTGGTTCTTTCCGTACTGCTCTTGCTTCTTTCTGCACCTCTTTTGCCCTTTCCTGCAACACTCTTATCTCTTTCTGCAGTTCTCTTACTTTCTTCACTTGCCTTTCTGCATCCCTCTAGGCTCTTTCTGCACACCTGTTGATTCTTTCTGCACTTCTCTTGCTTCTTTGTGTCCCTCTCTTGCTTCTTTTTTTGCACCCCTCTTTCTTCTTTCTGCACCTCTCTTGCCTCTTTCTGCACTTCTCTTGCCTCTTTCTGCACTCCTCTTACCTATTTTTGCACCTCTGTTGACTCTTTCTGCACATCTGTTGTTTTTCTGCACTTCTCCTGCATCTTTCTGCACCGTCTATCCTGTTTCTGTACCCCTGTTGCTTCTTTCTGAACGTCTCATGCATCTTTCTGTATCTCTCTTACCTCTTTCTGCATCCTTTTTCCCTCTTTTTGTACTTCTCTTACTTCTTTCTGTACTTCTCTTACCTTTTTCTGCCATTCTCTTTCCTCTTTCTGCACCTCTCTTGCTTCTTTCTAAACTTCTGATGCATGTTTTTGTACCTCCCGTGCTTCTTTATGCACCCCCTGTTTCCTCTTTCTGTAATCATCTTACCTCTTTCTTCTTCTCTCTTGCCTCTTTTTGCACGTATCTTGCCTCTTTCTCCATCTCTAATGCTTCTTTCTGCACCCCTTTTGCCTCTTTCTGCATCCCTCTTCCTGCTTTCTGTACCTCTCTTGCCTCTTTCTGCAGTTCCAGGTGCGGTGGGTCCATTGGGGCGTTGGGGCTTATCCCCACTAAGCCACATGGACACGCCATTACTCAAGCGCAATCTTGCTGTCGCTGAATAAGTTATTATACGCATATCTTGGTACTAGTAATACCTGGACACGCCCAACACGCAGGGGCTGGGCTGCAGCAGCTGAGTGACAGTCCAGACTCAGCTGCCTGCAGCAGTAGAGACAGTGCGCATGTGCATTTTTGGACTAGAGCCAGCCCGAACATGCGCACAACAATCTTCCCATTATGATTGAATCAGAGACCCAAGGGGATGCTGCTTCATACAGCAGCACCAAGGCGGCATCCACCGGGTAATATTATGGGCAAAGAGTACTGTGCCCCCCTGGCCAATCCTGGCCCTGCATGCAGCACCAGGATTGGATGGTCCACCGCGCAGAAGGAGAGGCAAAATGAGGCAATCCATTTATTGGGTGCCGCACCGCGGGTTGGTGGAACTGCCGCAGCCACACTTATATATGGCCAATCACTGTGTGACTTCATGTGAAGCCATGCAGTGATTGGCCATTTTCGTGTTGTGACGTCTAGGCTGAGGCTCACAGCGGAGCAGGCTGACTCAACGTCAATGACTCCCTCACGTGTTAATTGTGACTGAGTGGTGATTGTGTCTCCTCCGCTCATGTAGATATCTATGTTGCTGTGTTTTTGTTTTAAGTTATTGAGATTTGTTTTAAGTTATTGAGATCGATGTTTTAAGCTATTGAGATCGGACAGACACAAGTACAAGTTAAAACTTTTAATTTGTACTTGTGTCAGTTTGATCTCAATAGAGAAAGAAAAGATACGAGAATGGACAGACAGTTCTCTGTCTTGCCATGTTTCTGCAGGCCACTTTGGTTCTGACATTGAAAGAAAGCTGTTTCTTTGAAGCTACACGCGGCGCACCGCAAAGCCATCAGAAGTTCTAAAGGCTTTGCGGCTCTGCGCGCGAAGCTTCAAAGAAGCAGATTTCTTCCAATGTCAGACTTAGCGAGGGTAATAAAGGCCCATGGGTTGCGACTTACATCTTACGCAGACGACACCCAACTGGTTCTGGCGATCCATAAGGACGGCCCAGTGGTGGCAGCTAATTTCCAAAGGGCTATGCTTGCTGTCAGTACCTGGATGTCCTCCAATTGTCTGAGGCTTAACTCGGACAAAACCGAGGTCATGACCTTCGGTAAACTCTTCCCGGAATGGTCCTCCATCTGGTGGCCTAACCAGCTGGGCTCTCCCCCTGTCCCAGTGGAAAAAGCCAGAAACCTGGGAGTTATTTTTGACAGCAAGCTGTCATTCAACCTTCACGTCAATAAGGTTGTGTCATCTGCGTTCTTTATTTTAAAGAAAATTAGGAAATTACTGCCTTACCTCCCTACCTCAGCTGGGAAGACCCTGGTCTCTACCCTAGTGTTTTCTAAAATTGACTACGGGAATGCCCTCTTTCTTAATACTCAGAAACTCGTTCTATCTAAGTTGCAGTCCATACAGAATGCGGCTGCAAGAATCCTTCTTGACATCCCCCGCCGTCAGCCTACTACTCCTGCCATTCGTCATCTGCATTGGCTAAGAGTAGAGGGCCGCATTAAATTCAAGGCCCTCTGCATTGCCTACAAGGCAGTACACGGCGTTGGACCTAAGTTTCTGTTTCAGTTGTATACCCCGAAAAGGCAGCTGAGATCCGCTAACACCTGCCTCCTGCCGGTACCTCGCACGAGAACGGCAACCTGGGGAGACAGGCGTTTCCTGGTTGCTACTCCCAAACTTTGGAACCTTTTGCCACTCATGATTAAAACTGCCCCCAATATGATGAGCTTTTGTAGGCTCCTAAAGACATGGTTGTTCAACCAGTAAGCTTGCTGTTCGGTCCCTCTAGCCTCCACATGCGCCGAGACACCTTCGGGTATTTGTTTGCAGAGTAAAAATCTCGAAAATAAATAAATAAATAAGAACCAAAGCGGCTTGCAGAAACATGGCAAGACAGATATATATTTGCTCCCCAAAATACACCCTGTGTGCGAGGCAGCGTGATTAGGTACCCAGAGGCAATGACAGGACTAGGAAGTGAAGGGCAGGCCTCCGAAATAATGTGTCCATCCGATCTCATACAGGAGGTTCTTGGGCTCTTCCTCTTGGTGTAAACAAAATGTCTCTAAAATTGCTTAGCAGTTTATAAGCCCACCGCATGAATCTGTGTATTGGCTGTAAAAATGAAACCAGAATGGAATGGAAAGGTATTTCAGTACCGCCACTATTCCTGGAGGTACTGAAATACTTGCTTGTTGGGTGCATTGGAAAACAAAATGCATACTGCTGCTCTGTATTCACAAACGTGGTCTTTTTAAACCATTCTGCTTTCGTTTTGTAATTGTATAAGCAATTGGCATTAGGTCAGCCCTGTTACTCTCACATGTTCCTTTCCGCACTCTTGTTCCCTTTTAGGTTGATGTTTTTTACAGACAAATGGAGAGACTTGGGAGAAAGTGCGCCCTCCTCCACCTCTGGCTTTCCATTTGCAAGTAGGAGGCTGGACGAGCAGACATTTCTGATATGTGTGTGAAATTTGATGCAGCTCTTGAGGTAAGAGGTGCATCTAGGCTGTCCAAGGCCTTGTGTGTTATGGATTTTGAGTTGTGAGGGGATATTTGTGTGTGGGAAGAGGGAGGAGGATGAGGGTGCATCTGGCTGCCACGTTTTATATGGTCTGGAGTCTTCTAGTCAGTTGCTGGTGGTGCTGACAGAGAGTGCATTGCTGTAGTCCAACCTGTTGGAAAGGTGAGACTGGGTGACTGGGTAAAGTTCTGCATGTGTTGATCAGGACCACTTAAAGATTTTTCTGAGGATCTTAAGGGTGTAGAAACAGAAGGATGTGACTGAGTTGACTTTGCAGGTTATTCCAATTTGGTTGTCCAGCACTTTTACTAGGTTCTTGGCTGGTTGGGCAAGGTGTTGGTCTGAGATCTGCTGACCACCACGTTGAGTTCCATATTGTGGTGCCCTTGCTGGAGAGTGTTGCTTAAGTTTTGTCTGTGTTAAGCTTCAGACAGTTGGCCTTCATCTAGCTGGTGACTTCAGACATGCAGACAGTAAAGGTGTTCTGGATGCTGGATGTTTTGTCAGAGAGGGAAAGTATGATCTAATTTTCATTGGCATAGGAGATGATGTTGCTTCTTTGGATCTGGGTGATGTTAGCGAGATATGCCATGTGGCGTTGAACAGTGTGGGGCTGAGGGAAGCAAAACGCTTTAGCAAGCGGCCTCCTAACGAGAGACAATAAAAATGTTATGATAATGCTGATGAATAATGTTCTTCCTAGAGAAAGATCATAGTTTTGTCTAGTGGAAGTTTTGACTCATGGAAAGGTAGTGCAGAAGGTTAATGTGCCTGCTGCAAAGAATATGTACCTGATACAGATCACAAAATGCACATGATGTAAATAGGTCAGCGAGTCACTGCTTTTGTCAGAGAGATCCTTTTGTTACTTGCAGTTTGTAAGTTCAAATCCTAACATACAACAGTGAGCTATTAACTGTCATGTAAGAGCTGCATGCAAACTGCAAGGAAAAATTGGAGTGTTATGTTTTTCCCCCCAGTCTTTGTTTGATTACCCTAATGTTTCAAAAAGAAATTGTTATCTTTTTATTTTCAGCACCTGGTAAAGCCTGACAACCTGAAACATTACCAAATTTTGGGGCAATTTTTCGGCAAAGAACAAGAGGCCCCAACCTCCTTTGATGCTCTTTCACCCCGGCTACGACCCAGCAAACACCAGTGTTAAAGGTGAGGAAACTGATGCTATATTTTTTTACATGGGAGTTAGGGCTATGTATGTGACACTCTCAAGGCTTTTAAGCAGTGTCTGTTTCAGTGCCTCCAGTAACCACTATGGCACAGAGAGGCAGGAGGCAGTAAGGCTGTTTTTTTAGCAGTCATGTTGTGGAAAGGGGAGCTGTTGGAGATTTATTGTGGTACTGCACAAGACATATGTATTTATACTGAAATTTGATATTATTGCACTGCACCTTATATGTTGTACTTTAATTATTGACAGGTTTCTTTAATATATATTGGTAAGGCCAGCATCGGCATCATGAATACAGTACAAGAGCTGATTACAAGGTCAAGTCAAGTCATTCCATGCACGGCCACTACATTTAAAGCAATTAGGACCTCATCAGCTTGACATAAACCTACAGAAAACTTCCCAGGACAGAGGAATAATGTCAAAACGTACATTCTCAAACGCCTGGTACACAAAAGCTGATTTCCTTACAGGGTGCACTTTAAGAAATTCTCTGTTCTGCTTCCCCTGCTTCCCTGCTGTTTTGTGGTGAGTTTTCTTGGACAAATCAAGGAATCACAGACTTGAAGCATTTGTCGGAAAAAACAAACAAGCATGCATACACAAGAAAGCATATGGAAAACCTGACGAGACTGGGAATGTTGGGGGAAGATGCTCCAAATAAGCAGCAGATAAACGATACATACCGCAAAACCATACAGAAACACAATGAAGCCGTTGAAAGAAACAGAAAGATTCTATCCAAATGAATTGATTGCATTTGTTTCTGTGGTGTTTTCGAACTGGCATTGCAAGACCAGGATGAATCAGAAAGTTCCTCAGAACCTGGGATCTTCAGAGGCCTAGTGGATTTAATAGCAAGCATACACAAGGAATTGGAAACACATTTAGCAGGTGCTACAGTCTTTAAGGGCACCTCTAAAACGATACAAAATGAACTCCTTGAGTGTATGCTTGAAATTATGAGAAGCCATATTGTGCAAGAGTTGCAAAACACGGACTTTGTGGCTATTCAGGCTGCTGACACCACTGATGTGGCCACTAAAACACAGTCCGTATTAGTGTTTTGGTACCTTGCCAATGACAGGGAAGTTGTGGAGAGGTTCTATGGTTTCACACATTTAGGACACTCTAGTGCAGAAACCAGTACTGCAGCTATACTGTGTCAACTGAACTTAATTTTTCCAGAGCTGCTTCAAAAACAAAAACTTATCGCACAAAGCTATGATGGTTCGTCCGTAATGAGTGGAAGCATTAGTGGAGTACAGAAAAGAATTTAAGATTTGTACCCTAATACTCATTATGTGCACTGTTACGCCCACCAACTTAATCTTATTATGTAACAGGCAGTATCAAATATCACTGAGACACAAATTTTCTTTCAGGATGTAGGAGGCATGTCAGCATTCTTCTCACGTTCCCCCAAAAGAATGGAAGCACTTCATGAGATTGTGGACAAAAGCGTTCCAAGGGGATCCTCAACTCGTTGGAACTTTAACATCCGTACAGTCAACTTAATCTATGAACATAGGGAGGACCTTGAGAAATGTTTTGCCGCCATAGAAACCAATGATGAGTTTGATTACAAAAGTCAGACTGAAGCCCGTGGCTTCGTTAGAACACTACAAGGCAAAGAGTTTCAGTTCTTACTGTTTTTGTTTTATGATATAATGCTTGCTGTCGACATGCTATACCATCAGTTACAAGCACGAGAGATATATACTGTCAAAGTGCAAGAATGTACCACTACGTTTGTACAAAGCATAGGCAACGTAAGAGATGGGGTTGAAAATTTAGAGAGCAAACTGTCAGAGAATTCAACTTTTGCAAACTGTAGGAAAAACATCACCACTCTGGTCCGAATTGCAAAGGAGATATGTGACTTTGTAATTGTGCAGGCACAAGAACGTTTTTCTTTCACTAAACATTTGGTGAGTGCCACATTTTTGCATAGTAAAGAGTTTGCAAAATATGATGAATTCTTCCCGGAGCGTGTTCTGAATGAGGCTGTGCAAGCATATCCTATGCTCAAAAAAGAGCAGCTGAGAACTGAGTTGACTGTACTGTACGCAATGCCTGTGTACAGGAATGCCACTCATGCCTTTACTTTGCAGGCTTTAATACATAAACTTCATATGAAAAAGTGACTTACAGAGACAGTGACTTTACTAAAAATAGTCATTACCACTCCTATGACAACATTCGAGTTGGAACAATGTTTTTCAGCCATAAAGAGGATTCAGACATTCCTGAGGAACATCAAGCTTGAGGAAAGACTCAATGGTTTGGCAATGCTCTCTGTAGAGAGCAAGCTAGTTAAAAAAAATCCCAGACTTTAACATTAAAGTTATTGACAAGTTTGCTGCTCTTAAAGGGAGGCATGCTGATTTCTTTTACAAAAAGTTAACAATGTTAAATGCTGCTACTTTGCGACCAGTTTAGAAGTTTGTTAAATAAAAAACATCTGTGAGTGAGGTACTCAGAAATGCATTGTATCTCAGAGTCTGTTATGAAGCTCTGTGGTTATGTTGAATAAGTACCTCTCTATCTTATGAAATTTCTTTATTAATGTAATAACTGCACTTTCACAATTGCTTTATTAACCTTTCTGCTTTCTCAAATTTGCTTGAAAATGCACCATTTTCTTCTCTTTTTTCAAAATTTTCTCGGGGGGAGAACCCCCCGAACCCTACTTAAATTGGTTCAGGCTCGCTCGCTACAATCGCTCGCAATGGTGCAGTATGGCAATCATTTTATGCCCACCACTTTCAAATGTCAGCAGCCACCCCTGTGCAGTTCTATTGCCCTTTTTGCAACTCTATTGCTTTTTTCTGTACTTCTCTTGCCTCTTTCTGCACCCCTCTTGCCTATTTATAAACCTCTGTTGCTGCTTTTTGCATCCATGTAACGTCTTTTTGTACTTCTTCTGCCTCTTTCTGCACCCCTCTAGCCCCTTTTTGCACCCCTGTTGCTTTTCTGCACTTCTCTTACATCTTTCTGTGCCTACCTTCCTACTTTCTCTATCCCTCTTGCCTCTTTCTGTACCCTTCTTTCCTCCATCTGCATCTCTCTTGCCTCTTTCCGTAGTTCTCTTACCTATTTCTGCCATTTTCTTGCCTCTTTCTGCACTTCTATTGTTTCTTTCTGCACTTCTCTTGCTTCTTTCTGCACTTTTCTTGCTTCACCCCTGTTGCCTCTTCCTGCACTCGTCTTACCACTTTTTGCACATCTCTTGTCTATTTCTGTACCCCTCTTGTCCCTTTCCGTACCTCTCTAGCTTTTTTCTATACCCTCTAGCCTATTTCTGCACCCCTCTTCCCACTTTCTGTATCACTCTTGACTCTTTCTGCAGTTCTGTTGCCTTTTTCTGCACCTTTGGGGCTTCTTTCTGCACTCATTTCACCTCTTTCTGCATCCTTCTTGCCTCTTTCTGCATCTCTGTTGGTTCTTTCTCCACTTATCTTGCTTTTTTCCACTCATTCTGTACTGCTCTTGCTTCTTTTTGCACCCCTATTTCCTCTTTCTGCACCTCCCATTTCTGTTTCTGCAACTCCCTTGTCTCTTTCTGTAGTTTTCATGCCTCCTTATCTACCTTTGTTGCTTCTTTCTGCACTTCTCTTGCCTCTTTCTGCATCCTTCTTGCCTGTTCCTGTACCTCACTCACCTCTTTCTGTACCTCTTGTGCCTATTTTTACACCTCTCTTGCCTCTTTCTGTACTTCATTTGCCTCTTTCTGCACTTCTCTTGCTTCTTTCTATACCTCTGGTGGTTCTTTTAGTACTTCTCTTTCCACTTTCTGCATCTCTCTTATCTTTATCCGCAAACCCTCTTGCCGCTTTCTATAGTTCTCTTGCCTCCTTCTTCACCTCTGCCGCTTCTTTCTGGAACTTCTCTTGCCACTTTCGGCACCCCCTTTTCTTGTTTCTGCAACTCACTTGCCTCTTTCTGTACCTCTCTTGTCTATTTCTGTATCTCTCTTGCCTCTTTCTGCACTTCACTTGCCTCTTTCTGTACTTTTCTTGCTTTCTTCTGTACCTCTCTTGCTTCTTTATGCACCTCTCTTGCCTGTTTCTCTACCTCACTTGCCTCTTTCTGTACCTCTCTTGCTTCTTTATGTACTTCACTTGCCTCTTTTTGCACTTTTCTTTCTTTTTTCTGCACCTCTCTTGTTTCTTTCTGCAGTTCTTTTTTTATTACTGTCTTCATTCAAAAAGAATTCATACAGAAAAATCAACACAATAAAAAGCAAGCGAAACAAAAGGTGAAATGGAGGGGGGTATGGAGATGTGCGGGTGAAGACATATTCAAATGACACCAAGTCAGCATTTACAAATTGTAGCAGAAATACATCATCATCAGGGAATCACATATAGAGGCAAACATGCAGCATAGGTCATTGCAGTTACAGACACTTTAAATGATGGAATAATCAGGATATTACAGACACAGGGGGTCGATTCTGGGTCGATTCTGATTCGGGAAAAAAAGCTCCGAATAGCTGTTCGGAGAGTTTTTCCAGTACGAATCGTACCCTGCAACATCCCCCGTACGTACGACAAAGTACGATTCGTACCAGGAGCTGGACTCCGTACGAATCGTACAGAGACTGTACGAATCAAATCCCCATACGAATCTCCCTCGGAACCCGCTGTACGCAACATCTGTACGGTTCGCTGCTACTTTTTCTGACCCGGCAAGTACGATTTGTGTTGGGTACGCACCACACAATCCTTTTTCTACGGGAGCTGAAAACAGCCATAAAAGCAGATTTTGCCCCTAAACAGGTACAGAATGGCCCCCCCCATGTACGGTGCATACACCTCATGATCGCAGGGGTACGCACCGTACCCATGCGATCGCGGGGCACGGTGCATACATCCCAAGATCACAGGGGTTCGGTCCGTACCCCTGCGATCATGGGATATATGCACCGTACGGTGTGTAAGTGATTGTGTGCTTTTTTGTACGAATCGCCCTTACCTGACGTGGGCCGTACGAATCGCGTCCTCATACCCCGGTCCGGATCGCACTCGTCGGGTCATACGGCATGTGTACGAGTCGTACAGTTTACTGTTTCAGCCTTGCAATGCGTACGGATCGCGACGATTCGGACGGATTAACGGAATACGGATCGTACTACGCGACTCGGACGGACATTTACTAATCGTACGGCGATGGCTCCGGATGAAAATCGTACGGACGTTTTTTTTCCAGGATCGGAATCGGCCCCCAGGTATTAGGAATCAGTGAAAATTGCGTTCTTCCCAAAGTTGGGTGTACTCGGTCTTGATGTTAATAAGCTCTATTGTGCCTGGCTTGCTAGGTTTGTGTTGTATAAGCTCCATACCATTTTTGGTCGGCTTCTAGGAGGCAATAATTCACTGTACAGTTCCGTTTGTGTGTTACAAAATAACATATCTCTAGTCCATTGGGTCAGGGAGGGGGGTACCTCGAGCCCAGCTCATTGCTACTAGACGTTTGACAATCCGTAGACCCATATCGACTAGATGCCGAATAACCTTTTTAAGACATTTCAAGTAACACAGTATGGCTAATATTGGGTCCGAGCCAATCTGTTTGTCTATGATGTCATTTAATTTAGCAAAAATTTGTATCCAGAAGGATTTAATAGGGTGGCAGGTCCATTCCTAGTGCAGGAAATCTGCCCTTCCTCCCCACATCTCTCCCAACTATCAGATTCTCGCAACCCAAATTTATACAGTCCGACAGGTATGTGATATACTCGGTTTAGGAAACAATATGTCCACATCTATTACAAGATTCAGGTTGTGCTGCCATCCCAGTCTTGATTTAAGATATTGGTTGCAGCGTAGGGCTTGTGTATTTTTGTAAATGTGTCAAACTAATCAGCACATTGACTCGGTGCGAAGCATGGAGGTGAAAGCCAGCACCTCAGGCGACTCCAGCAAGTCATCCCCTAGCATTTTGCGCTACACACTGTGGACCCTAAAATAATAGAACAGTGTTAAAGTGGACGTGGTTGTGTTATTGTCCACCAATTCATCCCATTCTCGTCCCCTGCTTTCTAGAATAAGGTCTCCGATTGTATCTATACCCAACTTGTGGAGAGCTTCAGCGACCACAGATGTAGTAAGCTCCGGAAACACGTGCACCAGTTTAGGGGTGTGATGGGCGAGAAAAGGATAGAGGTTGCTTGGCAATTTAGCAGGTTTTACCAGGCGTGTGCAGTCGCATTGATTGAGTCCAAGGTTTCCGCACCACAGTGCGGGACAGAGCTGCCAACAGGTGTTCGGGGGCCATTGCAAACTGTTCTATGTGGAGGTGAGGGGGGTCTGTTCATGTTGCCAATAGTAGGCATGGGAGGCCTGAGTGGCCTGATAATAAAGATCTAGGTCAGGGGCTCCTGGCCTCTCCATCTCGTAGGGGAGGGTAAGACAAGTTAGGCCATCATCAGGACTCGGTTACATGAATACAATAACAGGGATACCAGGCAATTTCAGAAATCCTGAAATTGCCTGGTATCCCGCTCCACCCTCTGTTATTTCATACAAGCCTTGGACATTCCGTGTCCCCTAGGATGCATCCCGGATTTGATCCTTGATACTGCAATCGTATTTATGTAACTGAGTCCTGATGATGGCCAAACTTGTCTACTGGCCAAAACGCTGCAGACTTCCACAGCGGAATTCCTGGTGCCTTTTTATACCAGATACCCTACCTTACTTCTCTGCATCCATGTAGCATTAATTGTTTGGGTATCTCAAATTGTGTAAAGACTTTTTATGTTCACTTACCTTTTGTTGCGTCCACCACAATTGCGGTATATACCCACTCACGTTTCACTTGCGTCATCACCAAAACTTCACGAGGACTTGCACACAGTATATTTTTGGTTACATGTTATTTAATGTAATTCAGTGCGTTATCCTTATGTGATTGTACATATGAATTGCAATATGTCTAAAATGATCAACATTTGAAATACATTGATTTTCTGTTATAAATTGTCTCCCTGGCTTTCTTCCCTCTTGATTTATTCCATTATAAATTAATTGTACCCATTATACTTGTTCGCCAAAAAACAACCTTGCTTTAGCAAGCAGTTAAGCGGAGACCACGGGCAAACATTTATAACTTTCAAATAACTTCTTCTTAATGGCGTGTAAGACCAGAATATGTAGGGGCTATCACTGTATAGCAGAATAAATAGCCACTTATCTAGTCAAATAGGTAAATAACAGTAATACTTGCAAAAAGTTCTGGTTAACACATGTGTCGGCTAGCAGCTTCTGTATAGAAGAAGTGGCGGCAGCGCCATAAGACAACAGTACCAAGTTTGGTTATGTAACAAATGTTGGTATATTATACCGGCAATTTCAGCGGGGGATACTTTGGGGGGGTGGGAGGGACCCCAGTGCTTAGGAATGTCATTCTGTGTCATCTTGACATCACTCTGCATCTCCAGCCGCAGCCTCCACTGGGTTTGCTATTGCTGTGTTCTTCTTCCCTTTTTTGAGAAGTCTTTTAGCATCTTTTGCAATAATTTAGGATCCGAGAAAATGAGGGAGTATCCATTAAGGGTTACGCTCAGCCTGGAGGCTATGTTCAGGTCTTAGGGTTTTCATTTAACCACTTTAAGTGCTGCCGTCGGCCATTGGACGTCACAAGCACTACCTTCGTAGTGCTACGCACGTTCAATGGCTGACGCGGCGCCGCCATTTTGTGAAAGTGGCGCACTGCCGCGTAATCGCGGCCGAGGCAAACGGGTTAAAAGTAGTTAACTTGCGCCTCGCTTCTTGGACTTTCATTGTAAAATCTGTGGAGAGGGAGATTGCAAAGCCCTCATATTGAAGCTCCCCTATCCCGCCGCAGGGCAGAATAACTATCCTGATAATTCAGTAGTTTCTCTATCAGCGGGCGAGGGGGGGCCCCTGGGAACAGACATGGTTCCAGCGAGCGGTGGGCTCTTTCCACCACAAAGATATCCGAGAAAGTGTTGCGTCCCAACAAAGTAATTAGGAGTTTTTCTGTGAACTGTTCATCATTGGTCATCTGGGTGGACTTCAGAAGGCCAGTTATATGGATATTACTTCTTCTGGAGCGGTCCTCCAGGCTCTCCACCTTGTCCTGCAGGATCGTGAGTGCCTTGACCATTTGTTTTTGGATCGATTCCATTTCGGTTTGGGCCTCTTCCATTTCACGAGTCTGTTCTGACATTCTGTCCATGTGAAAGACCAGAGAGTCGATCTTTCCCTCTATCACCAGTAAACTTTTCTGGACTGCCGCAAACATTTGTTTCACCTCCCCCAGGTTCTCCTACGAGGTCTCCAGCTGGATATCGGCGATGCAAGCGCCATCTGTGTCCCTCATTCTAGTTCTTTTGGGACCAAAGAGCAGTTTGGTCTGCGTCTTGTCAATTTTGCCCATGGCTTTCGGAAGCGGGGTTCAAAGGCCGTTCCCTATGTAGCAATGGTATGGTGAGCTGGACCAGCGGCGCCTCTCTTCCTCCTCCCCAACTTCATGCTTCACTGTTCAAGCGCTGATGCTAGGCCACCTGCTAGGCATGTTGGGGGTATTCTAGCATGGCCCCACAGGTGTAACATGTCACGGAGCATCCGGGCACCCTTCCCCATCTCAGGCCAAGTTGCCATCGGCGCTGTGCTCCCCTGTCTCACAGGCACCTGGCAATCGCTCTGTTGAAGGTGTGCAACACCACTTCAGACACAGGCGAGGTAGAATGCTGCAGCTCGAGAACCAATCACATAGGGGCCATACAGGCCAGCGTCACTCCTCACAGGTCCAGAAGGGCCCCTCATTCAGTCAGGGCAGCTATAGTCCACCACCGCCAATGCGCAGACCCCCGATGGCAGGGCTACTAGTGGCGACTATTTCTCCCGGGTACAGTGGGAACCAGCCCCCCAGGCAGTCCAGCATATGTTTCGAAGACAGTCCCCATGTGGAAAGCTACAAGTCCAGCAGAAGCAGTGTGCTAGACTGGATAGGCCCCAAGGAGGTTCAGGACGCTCCACAGCTGTGCACCATGTGGTGGGCAGGCTTTCACCTTCAGGAGGCTGCCTCAGGAATGACTGCCGAGCGGCGTGTGGCAAGCGCAAACTAATATGCTCCACAGGTGCACAGCTCTTGCCACTCAGCACCGGTAGAGAAGCAATGCCGGGTGAGGGATCCTCCTCCACCGGGCACCACTTATTCAGCTGCCATGCATCGGGTGCAGCAATACTTCTTCAGGGGCACAGCAGGCTCCGTGGGCCTTGCCAGCAGCACTCGTGTTGTAGCACTAGGGGCTTCGGATCATGCCCCCATACCCCTCAGTGGGAGGATTGCTCGAGGCACCACGGTGTCAACGATAATGGCCCACGGCTGCCCACAGTTATTCTGCGTCTCACAGTTCTGGGGCATGTTGCGCAGCCAAAGCGGTATCGGAGGAGAGCTCCGGGTGTCAGTAGCCCAGATTTCCCCAGTGATCCCGGCTAGGAGTGCCGAATGTTAGGATAATTACAGGATAGTGCCGATGGCGCACAGAGTTTCCTTCTCATGTGGCCATCTAGCGCTGCAGCAAGCTCTGCCCCGTCTCTTTCTGCAGTTCTATTACATCTTTCTGCACCTCTTTTGCTTCTTTCAGCACTTCTCTTCCCTCTTCCTGCATCCCTATTGCCTCTCTCTGTTGGCTCTTTCTCCACTTCTCTTGCTTTTTTTGCATCTCTCTTGCTTCTTTCCGCACCCTTCTTGCCTCTTTCTGCCATTCTCTTTCCTCTTTCTGCACCTCTCTTGCTTGTTTCTGCAACTCTCTTGCCTCTGTTTGTCGTTCTCTTACATCCTTCTGTACCTCTGTTACTTCTTTCTGTTCGTATCCCTCTTTCTTCACCCCTCTTGCCCATTTATCTAACTCAATTGCCTCTTTTTGCACCTCGGTTGCCTATTTCTGCACCTGTCTTGCCTCTTTCTGCCTTTCACTTGCTGCTTTTTGCACTTTTCTTGCTTTTTGCTGCACCTCTCTTGTTTCTTTCTGCAGTTTTCCTGTGTCCTTCAGCACTTCTCTTGCCTCTTTCTATACTTCTCCTGCCTGTTTCTGCACTATTTTTGCCTGTTTCTGCACCTCTCTTAACCTCTTTCTGCACCTAACTTGCTTCCTTCTGCACCGCTCGTGCATCTTTCTGCATATCTCTTGCCTATTTCCTCTTTCTGAAACTCAATTGCTTATTTCTGCACTACTATTGCCCCTTTCTGTAACCCACTTGCCTCTTTCTACACCTCTGTTGCTTCTTTCTATACTCATCCTGCTTCCTTCTGCACCTCTCTTACTTCTTTCTTCACCTCTGGTTCTTTCTGCACTTCTCTTGCTTCTTTATGTATCTCTCTTGCTTCTTTCTACCCCTCATACCAATTTCTGCACCTCTGTTTCCTCTTTATACAAATCTGTTACTTCTTTCTGCACTTCTCCTACATCTTTCTGCATCCCTCTAGCCTCTTTCTGCAACCCTGTTGTTTCTTTCTGCACTTCTCTTATATCTTTCTGTGCCTACCTTGTTTCTTTCTCTCTCCCACTTGCTCACTTTTTGTACCCTTCTTCCCCTATCTGTTACTCCCTTGTCTCTTTCTGTACTTCTCTTACCTCTTTCTGCAATTCTCTTGCCTCTTTCTGCACCTCTATTGCTTCTTTCTGCACTACTCTTGCTTCTTTCTGCACTTCTCTTGCTTTCTTTCTGTACCCCTGTTGCCTCTTTTGGCACTCGTCTTACCTCTTTCTGCACCTCTCTTGCTTATTTCTGCACCGACTGCCTTTTTTCTGTACCTCTACTGCTTCTTTCTGTACACCTCCAGCGTCTTTCTGTACCCCTATTATCTTGCCTAATGCATCCCTCTTGCCTCTTTCTACAACTCTGTTGGCTCTAACTCCTTTCCTCTCAATTCTCTTGATTTTTTCAGCTCCTCCCTTCTTCTTTCTGCACTGCTTTTGCCTCTTTCTGCAGCACCTCTGTTTCCTCTTTCTGCACCTCTCTAGCTTCTTTATGCACTTCTATTGCTTCTTTCTGCACTGGCTTGCCTGTTTCTGCACCTCACTCACCTCTTTCTGTACCTCTCCTGCTTATTTCTCTACCTCTCTTGCCTCATTCTGCACTTCATTTGCCTCTTTCTATACTCCTCTTGCTTCTTTCTATACCTCTGTTGCTTCTTTCAGGACTTCTCTTTCCACTTTCTGCATCTCTCTTGTCTCTATTTGCAACTCTCTTGCCTCTTTCTGTAATTCTCGTGCCTCCTTCACCTCTGTTGCTTCTTTCTGTACTTCTCTCGACTCTTTCTGCACCCCTCTATCCTGTTTCTGTACCTCACTTGCCTCTTTCTGCACCTCTCTTGCCTCTTTCTGTACCTCCCTTGCCTCTTTATGCACTTCACTTGCCTCTTTCTGCACTTTTCTTGCTTTTTTCTGCACCTCACTTGTTTCTTTCTGCACTTCTCTTGCTTCTTTCTTTCGAGAGAGCGACCCTTGACTGCACCAGGTAGGTCGCTCCCCCTCCGCACAGCACGCCTGTGTCTCTCTGCCCCAGCTGCCATGGCTGAGGACGTTCAAAGCCCTCCACCACCCGCAGGCTGCCACCTGCGCCGCATCCCTCATGACCAGTGGCAGGCCGTAGGTAGGTTTGTTCATCCTCCTCTTTATTGCTTTTATTGTATTGCCTGTATTTTCATTGTTGTGTCTGTGACTGCTGTTGTCTGTCTTCCCCCTCTGCCTATACGTGGTCCATGCACCTTTGTCTTCCCTATGTTCCCCTCACTGTCCCCGTGCTCTCTTTGCCCGGTCTTTCCTTCTGTACCCCTCGCTGCCCCCGTGTCTCTGCCCAGTTTTCCCTTCTGTTTCCCTCGCTGCCCCGTTCCTCTCTGCCAGTTCTGCCCTCTGTTCCACCCATTTTTTCCTCATTATTTGTGCCTCTCTGCCCTCTGTTCCACTCGTTTTCCCCTCATTTTTTATGCCTTTCTGCCCTCTGTTCTACTTGTTTTTCCCTTGTTTTTGTGCCCTTCTGCCCGCTGTTCCACTCGTTTTCTTGTGCCCTTCTGCGCCACTCATTTTCCCTCATTTTTTGCGCCTTTCTACCCTCTGTTCCACGCGTTTTCCCTTGTTTTTTGTGCCTTTATGCCCTCTGTTCCACCAGTTTTCTCCTAGTTTTTTGTGCCCTCTTGCCCTCTGTTCCACTCATTTTTTGTGACCTTCTACCCTCTGTGCCACTCGTTTTGTCCTAATTTTTTGTGCCTTTCTGCCCTCTGTTCCACTCGTTTTCCCTAGTTTTTTGTGCCTTTCTGCACTCTGCTCTACTCGTTTTTTCCTCGTTTTTTGTGTCTTTCTGCCCTCTGTTCCACTTGTTTTCCCTCGTTTTTTGTGCCCTTCTGCCCTCCTTTCCACTCATTTTTTGTGCCCTTCTGCCCCCTGTGCCACTCGTTTTTCCCTTGTTTCTGTACCCCTTTTGCCTTCTGTTCCACTCATCCTTTTGTGCCCTTTTGCCTTCTGTGTCACTCGTTTTACCCTCAATTTTTGTGCCTTTTTTTCCTCCTGTTACCTTTGTTGGCCCTCACTGCCCTTGCCGCTGCATCCCCTGCGGCTCCGCCCCCCTGACCACCCACTGCCCATTAGCTGTGACCGCCTCCGCCTCCCAGCTGCTCCTCCCTCCCTACTCCCCATAAATGCCAGCCGCTGCACGGCCGTGCTGCTGGCGTGCAGAAGGCGAACTTAAGGGGAGCCCGTCTGCGCCCGACCGCGCCCAATGCCAGAACCTCTGGCCCCCGCACCCACCACGATGACCGCCGCCACTACGACCCCAGCACTCTGCACGCTCTCAACTCCGGACAGAGCCACACCTGCTTCAAGGCAGCCCCGAAACACACACACGACCCCTTCACCTGCAGGAACTGCAGCTACAACAGCCTCAGAGCCCTCAAACCACCCCCCAAGAAAAACCCAAACCACCTCCGATGCATAATACTGAACACCCGCTCTGCACGCAAGCATGCTCGACACAACATCCCCGGACGTCGCCTTCCTGACAGAGACCATTTTTTAACGACTCCTCCACACCCGACATCGCCATAGCCATCCCAGACGGCTATAAGATCACCCGCAGAGACCTGAACTTTCACCTTGAGAGCAAAAACAACAACAACTCCACAACCCTGATCGATAACCTCGCCAACCTCAGACTGAAGGAACTCGTCACAATGCTCACCCACTCTGCCGGCCACATGCTCGACACAGTCTTCTCCTCAAGCCTGTACGTCTCCATCAGCCACACCACCAAACTCCTCTGGACCAACCACCGCTGCATCCACTTCGTCATCCCGAAACCCACAAAACACCACCACGCCCAACAGATCCCCCGCTGCTGCTGGAGAAAAATCACTGATGACCAACTACACGCAAACCTCGCTCTCAGCCCACCCACCAAACCCTCCAACACCAACAACGCTGCCCACAGCCTCAGACGCTGGATCGAGGAATGCGCCAACACCCTCGCCCCACTGTAGAAACCCTTCCACAGAGATACCAGCAAGAGGGCCAGCTGGTTCACCCCAGATCTCCTAGCCTCCAAGCAAGCCTGCGGAAACTAGAGAAGAAATTGCACAGTGAACAAACTCTGGACAGCCACGCAGCACACAAGGACGCCATCCGCAACCACCACCACCTCATCAGGGCGGCCAAGAGGACCTCCTTCAAAGACCGATTCAACAACAACGCACACAATAGCAAGGAGCTGTTCAACATCATGAAGGAACTCTCTGACCCCAGCTCTAACACCAACGACATCCCGCAGTCGCAAGCCCTTCTTCCACCGCAAGATAGCAGACATCCAATACAGCTTCAACACCGAGACAGCCCCAACAGACAGCAACACAACAGACCCTCCGTACACCATCAACCACGACCCCTGCTAGCCTGGGCCAGCATGAGCATCAATGACACCATCAAGACCAGGTGCTCAATCCACTCCGGCTCTCCGTCAGACCCCTTTCGACAGCATGTCTTCAACAGAGCAAGCGGCACCATCGCACCCCACCTGCACAACGTCATCAATCTCTCCCTCGAAAGTGCGACCTTCCCAGAGATCTGGAAACATGCCAAGATCAACGCCCTAAGCAAAAAACCTAAGGCAGAAGAAGGAACCTCAAGACCTTCCGACCCATCTCTCTGCTCCCCTTCCCGGCCAAGGTCATGGAGAAAACCGTCAACAGACAGCTTACCCGATACCTCAAAGAAAACAGAATCCTGGACCCTTCCCAGTCTGGGTTCCGCAGCAACCATAGCACCGAGACTGCCCTCGCCGCCACCACCAACGACATCAGGACCCTGTTGGAGAACGGCGAGACCGCAGCACTCATCCTACTAGACCTCTCTGCCGCCTTCGACACTGTCTGCCACTGCACACTATGTGCCCACCTCCACGCCACAGCGATCCGAGATAAAGCTCTGTATTGGACCACCTCCTTCCTCTCCCGCAGAACCCAGAGCATCTGCCTTCCCCATTCTGTTCCAAAGAATCTGAGATCATATGCGGCGTACCTCAGGGATCCTCCCTCAGCCTGACGCTGTTCAAGATATACATGGCCCCGCTCGAACATGTAGCCCTACAGCATGACCTCAACATAATCTCCTACACCGACGACACTCAGCTGATCCTCTCCCTCACCAAGGACCACATCACAGCCAAAGTCAACCTCCACGAAGGAAAGAAGGCCATCGCCGACGGGATGAAGACCAGCAGTCTGAAGCTTAACTCAGACAAGGTGGAGGTCCTCATCCTCAGCTCCAACCCTTCAGCCTGGGATGACTCCTGGTGGCAGACAGGACTAGGGGCAGCCCGACACCCACCGACCATGCACGCAACCGGGGAATCATTCTCGACTCAACGTTCTCAATGACCAAGCAACTCAATGCCGTCTCCTCCTCTAGCTTTAATAACCTACGCATGCTCCGCAGGATCTACAGATGGATCCCGACATATACAAGAAAGACAGTCACCCAGGCCCTCATCAGCAGCAGACTCGACTACAGAAACGCCCTCTACGTGGGAGCCCCGACCAAGCTCATCAAAAGACTACAACACATCCAAAATGCCTCTGCACGGCTGATCCTCAATGTACCGTGCCACGGCCACATCACCCCCACCTGAGAAACCTGCACTGGCTCCCCGTCAACAAGAGGATATCCTTCAAGCTCCTCACCCACGCACCCAAGGCACTCCACAAGACTGGCCCAGTCTACCTCAATAGACGGCTCTCCTACAAAATCCCCAACCGCCAGTATGCTCCACCAACCTCTCACTCGCCATCATCCCGCGCGTCCAAAGAACAACCACCAGTGGGAAATCCTTCTCCCACCTCGCCGCCAAGACATGGAACACCCTCCCACTGACCCTATGACAGACCCAAGACCTGCTGACTTTTAGGAGGATACTCAAGACCTGGCTGATCGATCAGTAGCGCCCCCCCCAGCGCCTTGAGACCCTCACGGGTATGTAGTGCTCTTTACAAATGATTAATTGATTGATTGATTGACCTCTGTTGCTTTTTTATGCATCCATGTTGCCTCTTTCTGCACTTATCTCCCCCCTTTCTGCACCTCTCTTGCCTCTTTCTACACCCCTCTTGACTCTTTGTGCACCTGTTGCTATTTTCTGCACTTCGCTTGCTTCTTTCTGAACCCTTCTTCCCTTTTTCTGTACCCCTCTTTCTTCTTCCTACACCTCTCTTGCCTCTTTCTGGACCTCTGTTGCTTCTATCTGCCCTTCTCTTGCCTCTTTCTGCACACCTTGTGCATCTTTCTGAACCCCTGTTGGTTCTTTTTGCGCTAACCTTGCTTCCTTCCGTACCTCTCTTGCTTCTTTCTGTACCCCTCTTGCCTCTTACTACACCTCTATTCCCTCTTTCTGCACCTCTCTCGCCTCCTTCTGCACCTCGGTTCCTTCCTTCGTTTTGTACTTCTCTTGATACTTTCTGTACCTTTCTTGCCTCTTTCTGAACCACTCTTGCCTCTTTATACATCTTCTTCCTTCTTTCTGTACCTTTTTTGCCTCTTTCTGCACCTCACTTCACTCTATTTGCACTTCTCTTGCTTTTTTTCTGCAACTCTCTTGTTTCTTTCTGTAATTCTCTTGTCTATTTCGTCACTTCTCTTGCTTCTTTCTCCACCTCAGGTGCCTCTTTATGCAACCCTCTTGTTTCTTTCCGTACTCCTGTTTTTTTCTTTCTGCACCTCTCCTGCCTGCTTTACACTTCTCTTGCTGCTTTCCGTAGTTCCCTTGCTTCTTTCTGTACCCCTCTTGCCACTCTCTACATACCTCTTGCCTCTTTCTGCTCCTCTCTTGCCTCTTCCTGCACTTCTCTTCCCTCTTTCAGCACTTCTCTTGTCTCTTTCTGAACATTCCCCAAACTTTCTGCAACTCTTTTTTTTCTGCACTTCTGTTTCTTCTTTCTGGACTTCTCTTGCCTCTTTCTGTAAACAAATGAGAAGTGCAAGCTGTCAAGTTTAAAGGTCTGTGTGCTCTCGTGACTAAGGTATATGTCTACTTGTATGTGTATCCTCACAAGTGTTGTGCATCTGAAGATGGTAGCGTAAAAAGAGGGGAGCTTCTCCGATAGTTGTCCAAATCTTCTCAGTTTGGCTCTGCCATTCAGTTGCACAGGCAGGTACGTCTTATGTATATATAGGTGTTATAGAGCCCCTCAAATATACTATTGAATACCCATGTGCCCTGTATTATGAGCAGAAATGAATACATACACCTTTCTGAATACAAATGTATAGAGTAAGCTGTTTGAAACAGTATTCAAGTAGTTATATGTTTATTTTTATGTAACACGTAAAAGCAGAGACACATGCATGCATACCTTCACAAACGTGGTCAGACTTACAACAGTGATATAGTTCGGATTGCTGTATTACATTTGGTAGGCCTAATATTCTGAGCAGTCGCGTTGTGAACCTTCAATAGAAAAGAGAGGTTTAAGACAACTTGGAGAAGGATTAGTGATTAGGCTACGTTGTATGAATCTGTGGAATTGTACAGTCACAGTAAGCCTCTTTTTGTACCTCTATTGCTTCATTCTACACTCTTCTTGCTTCTGTCTTCACCGTTCTTCCTCTTTTTGGACTTCTGTTGCCTCTTTCTTTATTTTTCTTGCTTCTTTCTGCACATTTCTTCTGCTTTCTGCACATGCACATGTCCTACCTATTTAAGCATAGTTAGAAATAAAATTTTTAAAAAGCTTACTAATTCACTAAAAAAGAAAGTGTTACAGGGACGCTATAGTTACAAAACGGAGTTTAAAAAACATTAAAAATTCACAGAAAAAAACACAGGTTTCAGGCATGTTATATTTAGGAATTTGCATTTTAAAAAGCTTAGAAATTCACTGAAAAACACAGGTTTCAGGGACGTTATAGGCAGGCTGAAATTTCACTTGTACAAAACCCAAAACATTCAGTCATTATGGTTAGCTGGGCTAACTATATCTCGCGCCCGCAATGCACTGCTGATGACCTTGCATATTACATCATTCATGACATATTCAGTGACATCACTGACAACATCACTGATGAAGTCACAACTGTAACTCTGCACTCAGACACAATCATCACCTTGACCAGCACCCTGATTGGAGACAAAACTGTCACTCTGCACTCACAGAAATACTTCTCATCATAGACTCACATTGACACACCTCCCAACCTGCATTTTAAGCCTGCGACAAACCCTAGAATCACATTTAGCAACAATAATAAAACAGAACATGCACTTGTGAGGGAAAATGAGGAAGAAGATAGTCAAAGCAAAAGCCTCTATACAGGTCTGCAAAACACTTAATTTGTCTAGTCAAGGGCAGCAAACGCTACATAGATGATCATACAATACCAGGAATATTTGAGACACATACCCTGTAACATTTCATATTTACACCCAGGCAATACCCATCAACACACAACATCACAGCAATGCAGCCCAGTCTATCAACCAATTAGCTATGATGGATTGGTTTTTAGTTCAAACACAAAATCTACTAACTGCAATAACAGTGTAATGAAAAGCCAATGTTCCCTTAGAAAATAAGCTATTCTTTAATAGCAAACACATCCAAACATGGCACAATCAACCCTATAAGAACTGAAACGGAAGCATAAAACCAAGGTGACAGACAAATGCCACAGGAGCATGATAGCAAACACCAGCCAAATGCTAAGCTGCCTTTCAATGTATGGTTTATGAAACAAGATGTGATTGTTCAACTCAGATGTGTCCCAAAGAGCAAGAAGAAAATGAACAGTGCCAAAACGCCTTGCACTTTTGTTGAAGCAGAAGGAGTCTGTGTGATGTGTCTTCTAAAAAGTGACATGAGGAAGAGTGTTAGAGTCCTAAGTAAAGCAGACACCAGGTAAGCAATTCACAGATGGTAAAGATATTTAAAACACTTTCACAAGAAAAAATGTATATCAGACCAACAACACAACTGGACAAGACCCAGGGCAAAGTATAAAAGTCTGTGTGCTCCATTTCCATTTGCATACATGCTCATGGTGGCTTTGATGTTATTTTGTGTGCTTATGGTGTGCAATGATATGTGTGTGCTCCTGATGAGAGGCTATTTTGCTCCTAATGGAGTTCAAGGTGAGGAATGCTAAGTGTGTGATCACAGTGAGTTTCATGTTGTGTGTTTCAGTGCTCATGGGAGACATGGAGAGGGTAGCTGTGTGCTTATGTAGCAGCATGATAAGCAGTTGTTCATGCCTTCCTGGTAGGTCAATGTTAAAAGCGTGTGCTCATAGAGGTCTTGACTTTGTGCATTTATGATAGAGGACATAGTGAGTGTTAGGGCTATCAGCCTTAGGATGGTCTTCTCTCAAACCTTTTGATTTCAACCCTCTTATATTTGCTGATTGTGTTTTTGTTGGCATTAGAACACTTTTCTCTTTACCACTGCTAGCCAGTGCTAAAGTGCATGTACTCTCCCCCCTAAAGTTGATGGAACTGGCTCGTACCTAATTGATACATTTACTTTACTTGTAAGTCCCTAGGAAAGTGGTACCCCAGGTACCCAGGGCCTGTAAATTAAATGGTACTAGTGGGCCTGCAGCATTGATTGTAACACCCACTAAAGTAACCCTTTAAAACATGGTATTGAAGCCTGTGTGCGCAGTTTTCAGCTGTCATTCTGACTTGGCAAAATAAACCTTTTGCCAGGCCCAAACCTTCCTTATTAATAAATATACATCTTCTCTTGGATAGTCCTTGAATACCCTAGACCACAGGGTGTAGTATATTTAAAAAGTTGGGCTTTTAAGTTTTACACTTCCTGGTGGTGTAAAACGTTTGTTCATTGCTGCAAGGTCTACCTCTCCGCTTGGATAACATTGGGCTAATAAGTGATACATTTCATTTGTGAGTTAGTAGACTGGTAACATTAAGTGTCTAAAGAATTGAAATTAACAGCCCTCTTTAGTGGTAATGTCACATTTAAGTCACAATTCTGAAAATGGCCCTGTTAGAAAGTTGTTTCTTTCTTTTCCTAACAATTTGTTACTTGCAGCATGTCCCTGGGCACATGATTAGGTGTAGTTGGTTGTTGGTCCTTGTGTATTGCTCTCAGACAGTGAGCTAAAGCAAAGATATGTGTTTTAAGGTGAGGAAAATCTGACTTAACGAGGAAGAAGAGCTGTCACCTCCCACACTTGCACATTACAAAGGCACTGCCTGAAAACTCTAACAGAGGGTTTGCCACTAGTCTGTAGTGTCCCCAGACAAGCTAGGGTATGGGGAAGGAGATGCCTAATAACTAAACCTCCAGGGGGTGGACATCTTCAGAACCTTCTCCTAATTCAAAGTAGGCCCCGGGTATAATAAGGGACCCTTGGACCAAACTCTTCAGTACACATCTGGTGCTGTGGGAGATTCAGAAA
This sequence comes from Lissotriton vulgaris, assembly GCF_964263255.1. Taxonomy (NCBI): domain Eukaryota; kingdom Metazoa; phylum Chordata; class Amphibia; order Caudata; family Salamandridae; genus Lissotriton; species Lissotriton vulgaris. Next base: position 635,190,867 of record NC_141685.1, on the reverse strand, counting down.
TGTTTACTGCAAGAACAACTGCAACTCTACTGCCCTGCTGTGCTACCCTGCTGTGCTGCCCTGCTGCCCTCCTGCCTGAGCAAGAAGGACTTGACCTGCATCTTGAACCAGGACCACCATAGTGACTCTAGGGATACCTGTCTGTCCTCCTGATCAATGCCTCAGCGACAGGCTTTAACAAACTTGAACTTAGTACCTGGACATTGCCAGCTGTGGATTCTGCCCTCCCAAGTGGTGCCATCCCAGTCCTAGACCCTTGGAAGTGGGCCTGAATGTGCTCAGCCATCCGAACTGTGGTCTCAGCAGAACCAATGCAGTGTGATGCATCACAAGACTCTCTGATACAGCTCTTTCCCATCATAACCCTGTAACTCATCGGAACAACAACTGTACAATGCAAAATAAAAGCAGGCTTCACACCCTAAGCCCCTCAACGAGGGCATCCTTGACAGTAATGCCGGATTTGGCATCACAAGCTCTCAACTTCTTTAGAACCAGCTGCATTGCTCTGCAACCAAGATTTAACTGGGTCTCTGTAGCGGGCCTGTGGTCTATCATGTTCACCCTGAACTTGTGACTTTTTCTCGGTCTAGTGCGACTGGATAACTACAGTAGTACTTTGTAATTTTTGGTGCTATTTTCACTTAGATATTTAAAATTGCATATCACCAGTTCTATTGATTGTATTTTTGTCATAAATTATTCATAAATGTTACTGTATTTTTCTCAACTGGTGTAGGATTTTCAATGTCTTGTGTTTTACTTTATTATTGTTTGAATTGCTACATAAATAATGTACACATTTCTTCTAAGTTAAGCTTCACTGCTCTGTGCCTAGCCACTAGAGGGTTGAGCACAGGTTAATTTTGAGTTTCCTTGTAGATTTACCCTGACAAGAATAGTGGTTGTTGCTTGAGCAGGATTTCACCTCCCTCATCCAGTAACATAATTTCTTACTGTGGGGAGCTCTCGTGCTTGCTAAGGGATTATGGTGTATGCCTTGCAGGATAAAGGAAGAGTGCTTATACACTCATAGAGCCATGTTTGGGGTATGTTGGTATCCATGGTGGAAGACAAAGTGAGGAGGTTTCCGAGATTATTGTGGGTGCATGTTGAGGGAGTGTGCCCAGTGATCATTGTGGGTGCATGTTGTGGGAGTGTGCTCATTGGAGGTATGGTGAGGTTGTGTGCTCACAGAGGACATAGCGGGTGGATTTGTGTGCTTATAATTTGTGCATTCGGAAGGTGTGTGTTTGTGGTGGGGAATGGTAAGGCTGTATGTAGGTGGCAAGTGAGGATATTTGTGCGCTGGTGGTGGAAGACATGTTGAGGGGATTCTTTGATACTGTACCGCCTCTAGAGATCTGCATTTAATGTACACATTATTCATTGGAATCTAAGCTGTGCTGATTATGAATTTCAAATTAGCAGCACTCAGGTAACAGTAACATATGTCACAGCAGATAGAAACATCTGGGTAATTATTATTATGCACAAATGGTGTGTCGCACCAGTATGATAACTCAGCGGGTTAAGCATCCAGAGCAAGTCTATTTGAGAGCAAAAAAGTGTGTGTTCTTGGAGCATGTGTGTGGCGTGTGAGTGTGGGTGTGAGTGTAAACTGCAGGGCTCTCCCAACCTATCACCAATTCTAAGTTGATAAACGGAAATCAATTGACAATACCATTTCATGATTAGATGATTAAGTTAATTATATACAATTTAGAAATGGCTGTCATGTTATATTATGTTTATGAAAATTGGATTTCATGCCAGAGACAAGCACTGAGATTTATATCTACTGAAAAGCACAACCAAGAGGATTCAGCAATCATCTGCATCAGACAGCGCACTGGACTATAGAAGCTAACTGAGAAAGGTCAAGTAAGACCTATTTAGAATTCATGCTTTGCAATGGGAGTAGGCAGAGCTAGAGGAGCCAGCAGACGGGACCTATGCAGAGGTGTGCGCGCTGCCATGTTAAGGAGCCTATGTGGGAGGGAGGGCCTTGGACAGACGTGTGAAGACAGCAGGAGGAAATGGTGGGTGAAAAAGGGTAGAGGTGTCAATGTGCAAATTCATAGGATATAGAACCTTAACTGTGGGAGGGTAACTCTGGCTTGAGCCACTCATTTATCATTTATTGTTTAGGAAGGAGTAGCTTATGATGCACTGCGTGGGCTAATTCAATACTTGCAAAAAATAACCCTCTGTTTCCTGGGGTCTATAGAATGTGATCCAGAAAGATCCGATCATTTTGTAATCATTCACACAACTGGAAATTTTGATATTCAGCCTGGGAGTGCATGGATCTCTTATGGTTGGTCTTATGGATGCCTTATATTGTTTGAGGAGTGGCACTTGTATAATGTTGTTTGTAACATAAATACTTAATTTAAATATTTATTGACATATACGGCAATACCTCTTGACAAAATCTATAAGCCTTCCTTTTATATGTTGACAATGACTAACATAAAAAAATATAGAAATGTACTGGAAAAAATCAAACCTTAAAGTGACAGTTATAGATAGGTAGTCAAATAAAAACCTTAGAAATTCATTGAAAGAGCTAAAGGTTAATATGGTGTTATAGATAGGTTAAAAATGGCAGTTCCAACATAACATCTTAAACTAAAAAACATTGAAATTCACCATTTATAGTTAACTGGAGTATCTATAACTCGAGGCTTGTGGTGACTATACTGCATGCGCTCTCCATGCACTGCTTATACCCTTACATATTACATCAAGGATGACAAGTACAATGGCAGCATTGATAACATCATTGATGTCTTCTGATAAAACATCATTTATGACAACACTATCCAAGGCTAGGGCCATGGTTCTGGATAGGCACAAGAAGTACCCAGGTGAAACATGGAACACATTAGTTGGCTTCTTAGAATGTGCAATGCACACAAAACCTTACTTTGCGCACCCCATGTCCACTGCAAAGTTCAAGCTCTTTGTAAGTTGACATTGCATCTTCATGATCCATAATGACTGACCCATTCGTCCAGCCTCAAGCTGGTAAAATGTTTAGGAGGTGTACACAAACCCTTGCTCAGCCCCTCGGTGCTGAGGAGAGCTCTGAGCCCTCCCCAGCTCCAGGCCTGCTGCCACTCACTCACCCTCTCTGATGCCAATATTACGTTGGTCATCTCCACAGTCAGCAGGCCCCGACTGAGGGGGCAAGATGTACTATAAAAGTATCATAGAGACATCAAATTAGACGGATTGGAAATATTGGGACACATAGGGTGGGTAAGGGACATAGAGATTCTAAAATCAAATAAGAGAGTGGGAGTTACAATATGAAAGTTGTAGAAAGAGTACAATTGAATACAAAGAAGGATTATTAAAAAAAACTGAGAGTGATAAACAAAGAATCACAGAGAGTGATGGAGTGACAACATTTGAAAGATAAAAGAGGAAGAGTGAGAGTATATCACTAACAGTCTAAGCAGAGGTATTTTACATAAAAAGATTAAAGGGAGGGATGACCTTTCAAGCTGTTGCAACCGTCCACTTCAATGCTCTCAATTGTGTGCCTCTGCTTTGTGGTGAGGACAGAAAGAGGATATATAGTTATCGTCAAGCCAACAATATTTAAAACTATGGAATCAGTTTTAAGTCTCAGTGTTGGCTCAATCTACTGTGATTCCAGGCACTTCACTCAATTTCTTTGTTCCGAAAAAAAAGATGCTCTAGGAATGACCTAAAAGCACACCTTCAATAGACGAGCACTAAATTTGATCAATCAAATGTTGTACTTCTGGCTAGCAACATATGGTGGAGTCAAATCCTTATTCCTGGTTGTGCTAACACTATTGTCTGCAAAAGCTGTGCTTTTATGCCAGACTGTAATGAACATTAAAAGGTTCCAGAAAATGATTGAGTTGTAGGAACAATAAAAGGCATGCTTGCTCAGCGAGTACATTTAGGCAGCAGCTAAATTGAATTTAGGGCATGCACTTCGCAAAGATAATATACCAGAACAGGAACTTAAACGTTTTGCCCAGTTATCTGCATTCTTGTCAATGTTCATTGCCTTCTGAGTAATTTGATTCCTGAAATGCCACCACAGTACTCAACATTCACAATCCAGATAACACAGGTGCACCAATTCATCCTAAAGTCAAATTCCTAGCAAAAATATCTCTAGACTCCATGAAGGCATTTCAAAGCCATCCACAGTTTAATACAAGATACAACTAACTTTCTTGGCAAGCTCTGTCTATAACATCTAGGGGTGGGCAGAATTTGCGGAGTTGCCTTCCGTGAAATTCCGAGAAATGGCAAGAAATCTCAGGGAACACGCAGAATTTCACGTGCTCGCAGAGATTTTGCTCTGCCCGTTGTAATGTTCATTCTCAGGGAGTCAGGGACAGACGAGCATCGTGCTAGAATGAATCCTACCCTGCATATTTATCAAACAAGATGCCACTCTTTTGTGCAATTCCTCTACTCAGCTGGAGTACTTTCTACTGGCTAATCAGTAAGTGTTAACTCTTTTTTTTTTAATTTATTTTTATTGATTTACTTTGGCAGTGGAAAGTTGTAAAGTACATTTTACAGAAAGAATTCATGATAATAAAAAGAAGATAGTACACAGTTTCATAATGATGTTACAGAATACAAAAAACAAAAAAAACATTGCATTGAATACAGCATAGCATTATACAGAAGAAAAAAGCAAATTCAGTTAGTTTATAGAGTCATAATAAACCTGTTAGATCCAATTATAAATAGGTGACCATAATTTCTTACCAAACATCCTCTTCCATTGGCCCTTAAGTCTATATACGGCACTTTCTTGCCAATAGACACTTAATAACTTTGACTGCCAATGGTGGAATGCTGGAGGATGCACATCAAGCCAACGAGAAGTTATGCAGTATCTGTACAATGACATGGCTATAAATAAAAAGCCTTCTTCTTCAACCGTTCTAATACCAGTTTGGTCAGCTTGGATTCCCAGTATCACTAATTCTGATAGTAATACCGGTGATGACTCTAAAATGGTATCTAAAAAGCTTTGTACTTCTTGTATAAATTGATTCAATTTTGGACATTGAGCAAACATGTGGATTGAATCAGCAGTTGCGAACCCACAGCGACTACAATTCGTGCCCGCCTTAGCTTTCCATAGTACCAGTTTCGACTGTGTATAGTATAAGTCGAAAACTGCCATGAAGTGCTGGCTTTTAAAAGACACATTAAATATAACCATACTGGCCATTTCTAAAGATCTAGATATATTGACCTTTTCTATTCCCAGATTTGCTTGCCATTTGTTAGTATATATCTCAAGGTGGTCTTTTATTCCGTTTATCATCAGCTGGTATATCATGCCGATTCTATCTTTCTTAATGCAACTTTCCAGCACGTCTATTTTATTAATAGAACTGGTATTAATAAGGTTTTTAGACTCTGCCCGTTCTGAATCAGATCTCCAAATGAGCTAATCTTAAGGTCTATCCACCTCTGCATCACGTGGTCCCTGAATATTTCGGGGAGCGAGAGATTTTTTGGAAATGGTGTATAATAGTTCAGCTTCATATTAAGACAAAACTTTTTATTAAATTGTTTCCAAATTTGAAATGCTGCGATCAGAACCTTAAACTTTGTTTTTTTATAATAACTTGGTTTGATAAACCTAAGTAAACACTGTAGGACTTCTACTCCTAGCAGCATCTCATAAATGGAGGGGGCCATTGCTTCATCCCCAAAAAAATCTGGAAAAATCATAATACCCATAGTTTTTAAAAAGATTGCCCAATAATATAATCTAAAATTCGGAACCCCCAGTCCTCCTCTTAATTTAGGCAAGGTGCACCATTTCAGAGATCTTCTAACTCTCCGATAGCTCCATATAAACCTAGAAATAGTTCTGTCTAATTTACTAAAAAAGGCAGAGGGAAACAGTAATGGTATAGTACGAAAGAAGTACAAAAATTTGGGAAATATAACCATTTTTACTGCGTTTGTTCGGCTGTATAATGATAAATGTGAATTGTCCAGCCTCTCAAGAGTCCTATCAAAAGAGGATAAGAACAAATCTGTATTCAATCCATCAATATCTTCAATTTTAGCAGAGATTGGCACGCCGAGATATGAAGCTGTAGAGGAAAATAATAGACCATCCGGCCTGCCTGTAGTCGAGTGTATGAGCTGAGTTTTCGAGATATTTAGTTTATATATGGAAAATTCCCCATATTCTTGAGTGAGTTCTATTATTTTAGGTAAAGCTGATGCTACGTCTGTCATGACAACAGCCACATCATCGGCATATGCCAGAACTTTATGGGGCACGTGGTGTAGCATGACTGGGGTAATCCTTATTTCTGTTATTAATCTGATTAAATACGGCTCAATATAGAGCAGAAACAACAGGGGGAGCAGGAACACCCCAGCCTTGTCCCCCTTGTAATCATAAAAAGGTTTAGATGTGCCAGTAGCAATGCGTATTACGGCTTTTGGATTATTATATAACGCTTGGACTGCTTGAATGTACTCTTTAGAAAACCTTTTCCATGCCAAAACGGACCACAGAAATCCCCACTCGACCCTGTCAAAAGCTTTTTCAGCATCCAGCAATATAACTCCGACTGGGGATCCTGTGACCTGCGCCCAGTCCAATAATGTAATAATACGTCTGACATGGTCAGTAGTGTCCCTCTTTTTTATAAAGCTGTGCTGGATCTTGGATACTATTGTTGGCATTATATCATTCAGTCTGTTTGCTAGTATTTTTGAAAAAACTTTACTATCTGATGTAATTAAAGAAATCGGCCTGTAAGATCCCATTTCCTTGCTATCCTTCCCCTTTTTTTAATATCTCTATAGTAGCCAAAGACCAAGAGATAGGTGGATGTCCTTGAAAGGCTTGTTGAAATATCTCAAGCAAGTGGGGTTTAAGCATACTTCGAAAAAAGCCCGATAAAATTCTAGGGGGATCATATCTGGCCCCATTGCTTTGCCTGGGGCTAAACTCAAAATAGCCATTTCAATTTTGTCCCAAGAAATAGGAGCACTTAAAGATATTATATCCGCATCAGAAATAGGAAGATTATCAATGTTCCTCAGGTAATCCAAAGGTACCTTGTCTTGGATGCCTTCATCGCCCATTTTATTATATAATGATTTGTAAAAATCGCTGAATGCCTTTAATATCCATATTTGATTTTCTTGGGTTACACCAGCTAGGTCAACGATTTTTGTTATGTCGTTCATGACTGCTTTTTGTCTTAGCCTTTGTGCTAAAATGTTGCCTGTATATATTGTTTATACCTAATGGCAACCTGGTTGGCTAAATAAGCATAAAGGGCCGCCCGTTCAATAGTTAAAAGGAACTGTGCTTCCTCAACTTCATGACCCCTACTGATGGCAATAGATAATTTCAGCTCTGCCCTCCTGACTTGATCGGATTTGTTCTTAAATTCTTCCTGTATTTTTCTCCGATAAAAGTTAGAAAAGTTTATAGTTTCCCCTCTGATGATGGTCTTAAATGTATCCCATACAATCTGGGTTTCCGTCCCATCATTACATAAAAAAAATCCTGAATAATTTTAGCCATATATAACAAATATTGATCATTTAAGAGTAGACTCCTTTGGAACGACGATTGACGATTTGAGTTGGAGCTCTGGGAAGGTAATAATAACTCTAATATGAGAGGATTGTGATCCGAGACTAATTGAGGCATAATATCTATATTGGACCTTTCCGGAGAAAAAGGAGAAATAAAAAAATAATCTAATCGGACTCATTTTCGGTGTGGTGGTGAAAAAAAGGTATATCCAGGATCAGTAGGGAAGAATTTATTCCATACATCGAACAACCCATTGCCTATCGCTAAGGCTCTTAAAGCTCTATAAGTCCTGGCCTTTCGGCCAGTGTACCCTCCTTGAACACAGATATTACAATCAGACTCAATGTTTATATTCAAATCACCACAAACAATTAGCGGTTGACACCAGGTAGCAAGTTCAAGATTCATAGTGTCAAATACCTCACTGTCAACAAGATTTGGACCGTATAAACAGCATATTGTAAATTTGTTGCCTTCTATATTCAATTCTGCGAGACCCCATCTCCCCCACTTGTCGGCTAATGTTCTGACACATTTCCCAACCCATTTTCTCATAAATATCGCAATCCCTCTTTTAATGCCGGTCTGCTTAGAACAAACTAAAAGGTCAAGACCCAGCCAATTCAATATATTTCTTTTATCTCAAGAAATGTGCATCTCCTGTAAACACAGTATATCAATTTGCGTCAACTGAATTAATCTGGACAAAATCCCTATCTTTTTAGGGTCATTAAGGCCGTTAATATTTAGCGTACAAATTTTGATCCTCTTATTCATCGTGACAAAAAATTATTACCAAACTTATCATCATTGATCTTCCTCTGCAAAAAGGTTTACGATTAAATCCGTTTTCTTGACTTTTGCAAAAAAACAGTGGCCCCCTTATTTTGATATTCTGGGATTAACTGCCTTAAATGCCAGCCCTGGGAAACTGTGGCCTGGCAGAAATCGGGTCGTACAAAAAATACGCAGTTCTTGGCCGTGACTTTTTTATCGGGACGGGCTAGACTATATATTTCTTCCCTGGCAAGAAAATTGTTGAAAGAGACTAGTATAGCCCTAGGATATTCCTCCTCACCATGCCTAGGCTTTCTTATACTAAATGGAAATCTGTGCACTCTTTTCACTTCTTTTGACTAGTCCAAGGATGTGAGGTCGGGAAATGCTTCAGGCAATAGTTCGATGATAAATCTTCTTGCATCCGCCCCTTCCTTTTTCTCTGGTAATCCGAGGAAGCGCAAATTGTTCCTCCGTGCTTGATTTTCCAGCCCAGCCAGTTTGTATGAGATATCCTCTTTATGCGTTTTAACACTCTCAAGTTCATGCATTTATGCCATAGTCTCTTCCTCCAGCACCAAGATTCTTGCCTGAGCCTCTGATTCTCTGCTAGCCGTCTCAGTGCAAAGTTTAATAGCTCGTCGCACGGAATTTTTAACTTCGGAGCAAGTTGCGTGAGTACGCTGATTTTCTAGCTTACTTTCGGCGCGGTGAGTCATCATAGTATGGTAAATTGTAGTAAGGGTTATCTCTTGTTGGTTCATTGGAATGATCTCTTTTCCGGAACCTTCTCCAATTATTAATCCCACTTGTTTGGTTAGTTCCAATGATGCAGAAGTAACTGTTTCTGGGCCTTGACAAGTTTCAGCAGAGTCGTCACTGATCCTACCAATTACGCGTTGCGAGCCCTTTTTCTTAATGGTGGAAGCATTTGAATGTTGCGGTATTACATTGAGTCTTGATTCCTCAGATTCAATTTCGACAGAACTACTTTCTTCGCCGTAGTCTGCCCAATCTTTACTATGGTTCATGGTCTCGTCTGAAGAGGGATCAGACAAAGAAAAAAAGTTCTCTACTACGACCACTGCTTCCACTGCTTCTTGTGGTACAAAGTGCTCCGATTCTGCTGGTGTAGATGAAACATCAGTCATCTCAGACACTCCTATATTACCCGGCGTCGCACCAGCACTAAAATCCGGCACTGTACCACCCTGTAGTTCTATCGGGACTCCATCTCCTATAATGCAATTGTCTCCTGAGGCTAAGTCCCTTATACCAAGCCGCATTAACCCACCGTCGATAGTATTATCACTTATAATCTGTTCCACCTCATCCAAATTCTGCTCTGCTCTGCTGGTTCTATCAGTTTCATTCATATCGCTATCCTTGCAGTTTCTAACTTTCTGTTTCTTAAAGAGCGCTGGTACAGTCAGAGCCCTTCCTTTCACTGAGGCAGGTGTATCTATGTCACCATTAGTGCTTACCAGTGTTTTCTTTCCGCCCGCTGACAGCATGCCTGAACTGTTTCCTTCCGCGGCTCCTGCAGCTCCTGAGGCGGCTACGGCAATTTTTGATGCGGTGCTCCTTGTAATAGTTTTAATCAGCTCCTTGGGCTCCTTTGGCGGCATTTTCTTTTTTCGGGTCCCACCACGACCACGAACCATGAAGCTTCGGGAACCAAATACCAGCACAGGGAGACGCCACAGCCGGGCGCACCGCCGAGAGAGAAACAGACCAACAAGCATCCACGGACCGCGGACTGCGGGAACAGGTAAGGAGAACTTGCAACTGAGTTGAACGAGACAGGGAGCCCCTCAATGTCAATTTCACGCTACTTGCTCGCTGCTTGCTGTGATAAAATTCAGGTACCGTAGATGCTGAAATTAAAGCTGAAGATGCTTCCAAAGGTCGAGGAAATCCAGCTACATATACAACATTTTCCCCCCCGGGAACTCGGTGCAGGGAGTGAGCTGTTCACACAGCCCATGCCACGGCAGCCATCTTGCCTCTATAGGGCAGACCAGTAAGTGCTAACTCATTGGGTGATGTATAGTGCTTTATCCTACACTACGGCTGCGTAAAGGGACGGAAGAGTTGTCTCTAGTGACCATGTTTGTCTGTAACTATGCCACCGCGCAAAATGGTGTCAAGCTCCCTTGAGTGAGCTCACATTGCAAACCAATAGTGTGGCATTTCCAAACGGGCAGGGCTTCAATGCGAGTTCACATGCCCCTTGTTTATAAAGGGTCTCAGAGGCCAATCAGAGCAGCAGATGAGGAGAAAGCAGCCTCCTGGTCACAGGAACCACACAGGGATTGCGCTCAAGAAACTCGTGGGTACAAAAGCCTGGGCTTCAATGCGAGTTCACATGCCTCTTGTTTATAAGGGTCAGAGGCCGATCAGAGCAGCAGATGAGGAGAAAGCAGCCTCCTGGTCACAGAAACTACATGGGGATTGCGCATGAGAAACTCATGGATACAAAGATTGGGGCTTTAATGCGAGTTCACATGCCTCTTGTTTATCAGGGTCAGTGGCTGATCAGAGGAGCAGATGAGGAGAAAGCAGCCTCCTGATTACAGGAACTACACAGGGATTGCGCTAGAGAAACTTATAGATACAAAGACTGGGGCTTCAATGCGAGTTCACATGCCTCTTGCTTATAAGGGTCAGAGGCCAATCAGAGCAGCAGATGAGGATAAAGCAGCCTCCTGGTCACAGGAAGTACACAGGGATATGTGCTAGAGTTGCTGGGTGGTACCTGTGTTCACAGGGTGGCCACTCATAGGCCACAAGGGAGATTCTCTTCAGTCTTCTGAGCAGCAGAATGTCGAAGTCCAGTCGTCTTCTTAGTTTCAAGTTGATTCAGGATGATCTGCTGTGCAATGGCACTGCTCCCACTCTTATTCCCAATCTGAGGGGTGGATCACCTACTAGGTCCCTCCTCTGGGAGGAACCAGGAAGGGGGGCGGTTACACCCCCTTTCCTTTGTCCAGTTCCGCGCCAAGCCTGAGTCTGGAAAGTCCCAGGACCGGTTTGGACTGGCCTATGCACGGGGACACCTTGTGTGCCCCGGGCATGTCTGATTCTATTCAGCCCTGTCCTACCCAATACACAAAACCCTGTCTGGGGTGGTGCTCGCACCTCCCAAGGCAGGAAACCCTTTGTCCAGGCCACCATCTGCCGAGTTTCGGTCAGCAGCAGGAGCCCAGACTCGTGTCTGTGGTGGCAGCATCCATTTTGTGATGCTGAGGCTCTGTTTAACTTTAACCGGGGTTAAGGCTACACACATGTCGTGTCCCTCTAGAAGGGTGGAATGCTATCCCCGTCGACAGAACTGTCGAGGGGCTAGTATTCCAATTCGTATGACACCTTACTCGACATGTTTTGATAAAGCCAAACCAAAGATAGCAAATAACCGCAAGGATTATAATGCACTTAAGAGTATATGGTATGGCAATATCCCGGAACAGCTTAGGGAGTGGTTCCCGACAGCTGCAGACAGGCTCAGCTCATGCTAGAGCACCATCTCACATATTTCCAAGCACTCTGCCTCCAGGATTGATGAGGCCTTCCATAGGAGTGGCTGATAGGAACATATGTGTCCAGTTTAGGGTTAGGCACAGGCATACTGTACCTAAGTAAGAGGTGATTACACCAACTTACCCCAGCTGAGTGATCAGCCAGTTGTGTCAAATATGGAGGCCAGGCCAGGGATGGCACAATACATGCTGCAGCCCCTGGTAGGCCTTGGAAACACCTATGCCCTGGGTACCTAGGGTACACTGTTACAGGGGCCAATAAGGTGAACCAGTTCCAATTTGTAATGCACCTAAAGTGCATTGGCAGTAATTTAGAGAGAGAACAGCAGGCTGTGGGTCTGATTAGCAGGCCCACAGCCACATTAAGTCATAAACCAGTGAAGCAAAAAGCAAAAATTTGGGGTGACCATAGGATAGCAGACCCTACTCTCCTACATAACCCCCCCAAACGCAGGGACATTAGACTAACCTTGACCAGTTGTGTCTTCATGTTCTAAGTGGAAGTACCTGGAGAGACCATCTGCGTTGCCATGGTCAGTCCCTGGGCGGTGCTCCACTGTAAAGTCCATCCCCTGTAGGGAAATGGACCACCTGAGTAGTTTGGGGTTTTCACCCTTCATCTGATTAAGCCATAAGAGGGGCTTATGGTCGGTCTGAATCTTGAAGTGAGTGCCAAATAAGTATGGTCTCAACTTCTTCAGGGCCCACACCACAGCAAAGGCCTCCCTCTCTATAGCTGACCAACGTTTCTCTCTGGGGGTCAGCCTTCTGCTAATAAAAGCAATGGGCTGGTCCTGGCCATCTACATTAAGCTGTGAAAGCACTGCTCCCACTCCCAACTCAGAAGCATCTGTTTGGACAACGAACTCTCTTGAGTAGTCAGGACTCTTCAGGATAGGTGCAGAGCACATGGCCTTCTTCAGGTCATCAAATGCCTTTTGACAGATTTCTGTCCACTGAACCTTTTTGGGCATCTTCTTAGATGTAAGATCATTAAGAGGAGTCACAATGGACCCATAGTTCTTAACAAACTTCCTGTAGTACCCAGTCAGGCCCAAGAAAGCTCTGACCTGAGTCTGGGTAGTTGGAGGGGACCAGTCCTTGATGGTCTGGATCTTACTCTCCAGTGGTTGAACTTGGCCTCCACCTACAAGGTGGCCCAGGTATACAACCTTACTCTGCCCTATCTGGCCCTTTGTTGCCTTGATAGTGAGGCCTGCCTTCTGCAGAGCCTCAAGCACTTCCTTCAGGTGGACCAGGTGATCCTCCCAGGTGGAGCTAAAGACAGCAATATCATCCAGATAAGCTGCGCAAAAGTCATCCAACCCAGTGTGGACTTGATTCACCAACCTTTGGAAGGTGGCAGGTGCATTTTTCAAACCAAAGGGCATCACCACAAACTGATAATGCCCACTAGGGGTAGAAAATGCTGTCTTGGCTTTAGACTCCTCAGATAACCTGATTTGCCAGTAGCCAGCTGTCAAGTCAAATGTGCTCAAATATTTGGCAGAAGCCAACTTGTCAATGAGCTCATCTGCCCTTGGAATAGGGTGTGCATCTGTCCTGGTGACAGCATTGAGTCCTCTGTAATCCACACAAAACCTCATCTCTCTCTTGCCATCTTTGGTGTGAGGTTTGGGGACCAGAACCACTGGGCTAGCCCAGGGGCTCTCTGAAGGCTCAATAACACCTAATTCCAGCATCTTTTGCACCTCAGTCTTTATACAGTCCCTGACGTGGTCAGGTTGCCTGTAAATCTTGCTCTTTACAGGAAGACTGTCACCAGTGTCCACCACATGGGTACACCAGTTAGTCTGACCTGACTGGGTGTCAAGGAGAACATATGTCTGTATGCCTGTAGAACTTGTCTGCAGTCATGTTGCTGATGCTCAGTGAGGCTGCCACCTAAGGCCACACCATCAACTGAACCATCCTCAGGGTTCTGAGTGAGCAGGTCTGGGAGAGGGTCACTCTCTTCCTCCTGTCCCTCATCTGTAGCCATGAGCAAGCCCATGTCTTCCCTGCTGACATATGCCTTCAATCTGTTTACATGGAGCACCCTGTGGGGGCTCCCGGGAGTTCCTAGGTCCACCAAGTAGGTAACCTCTCCCTTCTTCTCCAGAATTGTATGGGCCACTGGCTCCAACACCCATACCTTCTGTCCAGGCTGAAATTCAACAAGGACAGCCTTTTGGTCATGCCAAGCTTTCTGTAATTCTTGGTTAGCCTCAAGGTTTTGGGAATGCCTTTTCCATGTACTTTGCCATCCTGGAGCGGAGACCAAGTACATAGTCCACTATGTCTTGCTTAGGCTTTTTGAGAGGTAACTCCCCTACTTCCTTCACTAGACACAGGGGTCCTCTTACAGGGTGCCCAAACAACAATTCAAAGGGGCTGAAACCAACCCCCTTTTGAGGGACCTCTCTGTAAGCAAACAAAAGGCAGGGCAGTAGGATGTCCCATCTTCGCCTGAGCTTTTCAGGTAATCCTTTAATCATGCCCTTTAGGGTCTTGTTAAATCTCTCAACAAGCCCATTGCATTGTGGGTGATAAGGAGTGGTGAACTTGTAGTTTACACCACATTCCTTCCACATAGCTGTCAAATATCCTGACATGAAGTTGGCATCTGTATCGGATATTACCTCCTTAGGAAACCCCACTCAGGAGAAAACTCCAAGTAAGGCCCTGGCCACAACAGGAGCTGTTGTGGTCCTAAGTGGAATTGCCTCTGGGTACCTGGTGGCATGATCCACTACCACCAGTATGAATCTGTGCCCAGATGCTGTAGGGGGATCCATTGGACCAACAATATAAATCCCCACTCTTTCAAAGGGAACCCCCACCACAGGTAGTGGTATCAGGGGGGCCTTTGTTGTTCCACCTGCTTTACCACTGGCTTGGCAGGTTTCACAGGAGCGACAAAACTCCTTGGTGTCTTCAGACATGTGAGGCCAGTGAAAGTGAGGGACAAGCCTGTCCCAGGTCTTGTTCTGGCCTAAGTGTCCTGCTAAAGGAATATCATGGGCCAAGGTGAGAAGGAAACCCCTAAATTGCAGAGGTATAATCAACCTCCTGGTTGCACCAGGCTTGGGGTCTCTACCCTCTGTGTAAAGGAGTCCTTCATCCCAATAAACTTTATGGGCACCTTGAGCATTCCCAGCAGCCTCAGCAGCAGCCTGCTGTCTGAGGGGTTCAAGAGAAGGACAGGTTAACTGAGCCTGCCCCAAGTCTGCCCTAGAAGGTCCTCCTGTCCCCAGAAACTCAACCTGATCGGGTTCAAGTTCTTCAGAGACAGTTCCTTCAGGGGTCTCAAGATCAGTTTCCTGTGAAGCCTGATCCTCACTTGCAGGCAGCTGGGAAGGCACAGCCTTAATCCTCCTGTTCTTCTTCTTGGAAGGTGCTTGGTCCATTGTTCCAGGATCCAAGACCTGCGGTTCAGAGAGGCACTTTTTGGCCTGTGACCTGGTCACAGCAAGGACATGTGATGATATCCCTAACATCTCTGCATGAGTCCTGTACTCAACTTCTGACCATAGAGAGTTCTCCAGGTCATTGCCCAACATACATTCTACTGGGAGATCAGCACTAAACTCTTTTTAGGCCAGTTACCCCTCCCCAGGAAATGTTAAGAAGTGCCACACTATGTGTAGTAGTGACATTGCTGGCATTGGTCACCAGGTAATTATCACCTGGCATGTATTGTCCAGGGTCCACAAAGTTAGGTGTCACCATAGTGACACTGGCACATGTGTCCCTGTAAGCTTGAGCCACTTTATTGTTGATCAAAGGCGTCTGTCTGTATTTGCCCAGGTTACTGGGACTTATGTCAGGGGTCAAATCTATGTCCCCTTCACAAATCAGAACAGCCTGAGTAAGGGTTCTGACTAGGTCAGAATCTCCTTCAGTTCCCAAAGTGATACCCACTACCCCCTTGGCTTGTGGTCCAGCACTGCTAGCTGTACTAGTGGGTGCAGGTGCCTTAGGGGCTGCAGTGCTGGGGGCTCCACCCTTTTTACACTCACTTGTCCAGTGAGAGGTGTTTTTACAAGTTTTACACCAGGGTTTCTTCTGACCTTCTTTCTTCTTCTTCTTGGAAGTTTGGGACCCACCCTCTGTCTCAGTTTGGGGCCCTGTTGAAGACTTCTGGTCTTTAGATTTCTGCTCCCCACCCTTCTGGTCTGTTTTCTTCTGGTCACCACCCTGGTTCTGGTTCTGGTTCTTTTGCTTAACTCTGGTTCTTACCCATTTATCTGCCCACTTTCCCAATTCTTGGGGAGAGGTCAAATCTGAGTCAACCAAATGTTGATGCAACTGCTGGTTCTGACAATTATTTAAAATGTGTTCTCTCATCAGCAAATTATACAATCCTTCATAGTCTGTAACCTTGCTTCCCAGCAACCATCCCTCCAGAGCCTTAGTGGCACACTCAACAAATTCAGACCAGTCCTGAGTCTGTGTCTTCTGGGTATCTCTGAACATTAACCTGTACTGTTCAGTGGTTAAGCCTAACCCATCAATCAGAGCACTCTTCAGGACCAGGTACTTTCTAGAATCCCCATCACTAACTGTGAGGAGTCTGTCTCGGCCTCTACCTTCAAAGGAGAGCCACAAGATTGCTGCCCACTGCTCCTGAGGGATCTGCTGTACTCTGCAGGCTCTCTCCATTGCAGTAATCCATTTATGGATGTCATCCCCAGCTTTGTAGGGGGGCACAATCTTACTCAGGTTTCTGTTATCAAAAGACCTGTCTTTATGCTTGTGGATATTGCTGCCACCAGTGGGTTCTATTACCCCACTCTCTCTAGGCTGTCTTGCTCTAGCAAGTCTCTCTTGGACCAGGGCAACCTCTAGTTCTCGCTTCTGGATCCAAAGCTCAGCCTCTCTCATTTTGGCCTCATGTTCCCTTCTCTGAGGGCTAGTCATCTCCCTTCTGGAGTGACCATGAGAGCCTCTAGAAGCATGGGAGTTGTCAGAGTCGCCTGAGTGAGTCCTTCTCCTCCTAGGCTTCTGGTTAAGTCCACCTGGGGGTCTGAATGGGTTGTTACCAGATTCATTCCCAAGTTGGCTTAAGTTAGCCTGGTTCAGTCTACTGACCAGCACCTGACTATTTCTGTCATCATCTGACTCACTGCTTTCCACCTCTTCCTCTTCTTCCTCTTCTTCCTCTTCCTCCTCATCTACCTGAGGAGCTCCAGTGATGGGGGCTTCCTCTTCTACCAGGATGATAGGACCAGGAGTGTCTACAGTGTCATCCTCTGAAGGATGGCCTCCTTCAGCATCCCCTTTAGGGTTTGCCTTAGAGGTCTTTAGAGCCTCAGACTGGTCTAAGAGCTCTCTTAGGTGGTCTGTAGTAGGGGAAGGCCCTGTCTTCAGACCCCTTAAGGCACAAAGCTGCCTTAGTTCCTTAAAGGAAAAAATAGCAAATTTGGATGGTGCCCTTGGAGGGTCACTCTCAACAGGGATGTTCCCAGTGGAACCCTCTGCTCCAGACATTGCTCTAGTGTGGGTGGATGTGTTGCAATCTACCTACACTGGTGTTTACCTACTAAACCTATCTAGTAGTTGTAGCTAGGGTGTGCTACTCCCTTTGCTCTACAACAACTAAGTTCAGTAGAACTTAAGTATACTAGTCTTGTTTTATATGTACCTAGCAGATACCTGTATGATCTTTCAAATGATAATCTCAAAGATTGTAATGGTAAAACAACAGCAAGCTCAGATCCCAATCCGCTGCTCACCAATGTGAGAAGTTGGCCTGGTATATAATGCTCACTAATTCTTAGTGATCACTTTGTACCATGCCAAGCAACCCTTATGATGATGGTTGTAATTCAACCTTGTAGACCAGTTATCCTAGTGGTAACGTGGACAAAGCAGTCTTAGGCTAAACTCTGAAAGGCATGTGAAGCCAGCTGTATTACCATACACAACCACCTTGAATACCAAATGAAAGGACACTACACAGATATATATTGAAAATATATATTGATTTATTAACTATAAAATCCCCTGGACTCTTTATGAGCACAGAAGCACAAGCGTTAAATCACAAGACAGTTTAAAATACACAAAAATTGCACAATATGGATGAGCCCTAGGGGCCACCTAAACCATATACTAAGAAAGTGGTATAAGAGATACCATTAGGAAAGGGAACAGGCCTAGGGCCTTGGGAATCGCTGGAGATATTCGAGACTAGCAGTGACTAAGTCGGGAAAGGCCCGCGGGACTCGGGTGCAGTGTTCAAAGTGCACGCACTTTCCAATGCAAAGTCTATGGTGCGTAAAAAGTACAAAGTTAGAAAGTTAGGAACCTTCCGAGTGACCTACGGAGCTGAAACTTAAGACACAGGCCCTTGAGATGTGTACCAGTGTAGGAACACCGGCGGAGCTGAGTTACCTCACCCACAGGAAGCGGTTGCACAGGGTCGAAGTAGTGTCGGGTTTCGTCACGATGGTCGATGGTGCTTGGAGCTGAAGATGCTGCAGGCGGCTCGATGTGAAGAGTTCCGGTGGATCCAAGGGTGGATCTGAAGATGTGAAGACCTGAAAGCAGAGGGGACAGTGTTCAAAGTCACTAGCCAGTGACTACCGTGGAACCAGATTGGAACCAGGCGATGTCGGGTGCAAACAGGCGTTGTTGGGTAGCTTCTCTCTGCAGCCACGTGGACACCGGGGGTCAAGAACATCCAGGAAATGGTCACGAGCTGTCCCACGCAGGCTTCTCGCTGTTGGCGGTGTTGGCAACTTGATTGGAGCAAACAGGCCTTGGCAAATGCAAGCCACGCAGAAGTTGAAAGATGCTTAACACTCGGACCAGCAAAGTCAGAGCGGGTGCTCCTTTTTACAAGAGCTTGGGTATGTCTAGAGCAACCAGACCTGCTGTGTAAATCGTCGGTTTCGTCGCCAAGATGGCCGCTGACCACGTGGTTAGTGGCCGGGATGGCGCGTCGAGTGGCACAATGCAAAAGGGCCCCACGCAGATCGTGGAGATGCTGGAGGGCTGATCTTCGGAGCAAGGGCTGCTCGGTGGTGGGGGTTCTCAGTCCCCAAAGCACAACATCGAGGATGCCTCAGAAATTGCGCAGTCAGCTTTTCGAGTGTCTTCCAAGAGGTCCGGTCCCACGTCACTCGGTGCCTCCACGGGTCCCTTCTTTGCAGGGACTGTGGATCGGGCTCTGAGAGGTCTGGGAGTCTGGTTCTTGTCAGGCTCTGGGCTCGGGCTCCGGCGGGAGGCGGCGGCAAAGCAGACGTCGAGTTGCTGGTTGGTACCTGTGTTCACAGGGTGGCCACTCCTAGGCCACAAGGGAGATTCTCTTCAGTCTTCTGAGCAGCAGAATGTCGAAGTCCAGTCGTCTTCTTAGTTTCAAGTTGATTCAGGATGATCTGCTGTGCAATGGCACTGCTCCCACTCTTATTCCCAATCTGAGGGGTAGATCACCTACTAGGTCCCTCCTCTGGGAGGAACCAGGAAGGGGGGCGGTTACACCCCCTTTCCTTTGTCCAGTTCCGCGCCAAGCCTGGGTCTGGAAAGTCCCAGGACCGGTTTGGACTGGCCTATGCACGGGGACACCTTGTGTGCCCCGGGCATGTCTGATTCTATTCAGCCCTGCCCTACCCAATACACAAAACCCTGTCTGGGGTGGTGCTCGCACCTCCCAAGGCAGGAAACCCTTTGTCCAGGCCACCATCTGCCGAGTTTCGGTCAGCAGCAGGAGGCCAGACTCGTGTCTGTGGTGGCAGCATCCATTTTGTGATGCTGAGGCTCTGTTTAACTTTAACCGGGGTTAAGGCTACACACATGTCGTGTCCCTCTAGAAGGGTGGAATGCTATCCCGTCGACAGAACTGTCGAGGGGATAGTATTCCAATTCGTATGACACCTTACTCGACATGTTTTGATAAAGCCAAACCAAAGATAGCAAATAACCGCGAGGATTATAATGCACTTAAGAGTATATGGTATGGCAATATCCCGGAACAGCTTAGGGAGTGGTTCCCGACAGCTGCAGACAGGCTCAGCTCATGCTAGAGCACCATCTCACATATTTCCAAGCACTCTGCCTCCAGGATTGATGAGGCCTTCCATAGGAGTGGCTGATAGGAACATATGTGTCCAGTTTAGGGTTAGGCACAGGCATACTGTACCTAAGTAAGAGGTGATTACACCAACTTACCCCAGCTGAGTGATCAGCCAGTTGTGTCAAATATGGAGGCCAGGCCAGGGGTGGCACAATACATGCTGCAGCCCCTGGTAGGCCTTGGAAACACCTATGCCCTGGGTACCTAGGGTACACTGTTACAGGGGCCAATAAGGTGAACCAGTTCCAATTCGTAATGCACCTAAAGTGCATTGGCAGTAATTTAGAGAGAGAACAGCAGGCTGTGGGTCTGATTAGCAGGCCCACAGCCACATTAAGTCATAAACCAGTGAAGCAAAAAGCAAAAATTTGGGGTGGCCATAGGATAGCAGACCCTACTCTCCTACACCCCTGTGGATAGGGTGCATTGTATGTGAAAGGTAGGACATACACTGATGTGTGTAGCATGTCCTGATAGTGAATTACTGCCAATTTTGTTTTACACTATGGCAAGGCTACCTGCTCCCATAGGATAGAATCAGGAGTTTGTTTATAACATCTTATAAACATATCTGCCCTTGGGAACAAGGTAGAAAAATAAAGTTTGATATGCCTGATCTCAGGTATTTTATTGCTTAGCAATCCAGTATGCATCTGCTATGTTTGTGTATTGCATGTCTGGCTTTGGAGTGTCAGGGGCTGGAGAGGAGCAGTGGCTCCAGAGAGCCTGATGAGTCAGGGCTGGGCTGAATAGGCCAGGTCTGCATTTGTAGTGGTGGGAGGAGTAGCACCTGCACCTGAATAGGGCTTTGCGTACCTTCCACAATAATGGCTCCGCCCCCCCTGTGGTGTGTCTGGAGCTAGGACTCACACTGACAATGGAGGTTGTTGTGCACTTGCAAAGTGCCCCACATAACTGGTTTTGGCTGGGTACAGACAATCTCTGCCTTTAGGGAACAAAGGATTTTTGGGTATAAAAAGTTGGGCCCAGACCCCAGACTATTAGAACACTTCTGAGAAATCAGGAGTAACTTTTGCCAAGGAGAAATGTCAGAGAAGCTGAGGAGGAATACTGCCACTGTGCTGTTTGCTGCCCGGGGTTGGCCTGCAGTGGTAATATGCTGCCAAGGAAAGGAAAAAAAGGACTTTGCTGTTTGCTGTACCACCTGCACACACACCATTCCACAAATCAGATTCACAATTTTAGAAAAGGTAGACAAAATAATAGGAAGAGACTATCACACATGCCAGTCTCGACATGAGACTTTTTGGATTAAATATCTCGGAACAACCATTCCTGGGGGTCTAAATGATCAATATGAAATGTTGTGCTTTCTAGAAAATGTTCACTAGTCATCTGTATCATGTACAAGATTTGCACATGCCCTTCTGACTCTTTTGAGCCTACCCACTGTAGGCTTCAACATAACGTTTTTTAGCTTCTTTTAACTTCTTACATGCTCTTTCACACAGGTTTCTTGACCAGTTGTTTAATAGCACTACAGCTCTTTATATTTTGGCTTCTGATTCAAGATTGGCAACTTTAAACATGGGTGATTTTCGTGGAACACTTGGTCTTTTCGCGTTATCATAGGTGCGCGTGTTAACTTCAGTGGTTTATTTGTTGTTTCCAACAATAAAGCTTCTTTAAATTAGATCACATAATGATGTGGACCATTTCGTGAGGTTTAAATCATTCATGTGACGACGTACAGCTAATGGCACCTTTGGGCTTCAGTGGCGTTACATGGAAGTTAAAAGTCGTGCTTTGAAAACTCTAGGTGAGCCCTGGAAATAGCGTGTTTACCCCGAGAGGGTGCGACGCTTTGAGGCCTAACGCTTTAAGGAGCATTTGGCATAAATAGTTAGGGAGGACTTTTTCATATTTTCTCTATTACAGGGCATAAAGGTCTGAGAACGCGGTCGAGGTGAGCTCCGGCTAACAGTGTTATTAACACATCGCTGTTTATTGAGGAACCGGCAAACATTGAAGACTTTATGCTTCTCACAGGTTTCCGTGCGTACGCTCATGTTTGTTGATGTGACGAATTTGATAAGCGTTATCGTTTAAGGAACACTCTTGTGTGAAATGTTTCACAAAGCAGTTTGGTTACGATTGGTTTATGTATTGTTTTTCCTATTTTATCAGGATTCCTCTGTTTGATTTCAGCCCTGTGAGTATGTTTTTCAGTCTCTCTCGGACTACGGAAACACGTTGTTTGAGTCGCACGTCACTGTTAATTACGGGCATAAGAGCCCCCTTAGCACCCATTTAAAATTGGCACGGTTATATCACTTGTTTACTCAAGTGGTCTGAGGGCACAAGGACCTTCAGTTGTTGCTCAGCATCAAGATAACGTTCTTTTCTTTCCTTTATTGGGGTGCACTTGCACTGTTTCTTTTCTTTGGATCTACTTTAAACATTGGCAACTTTCTTTTACTTTTTGTATGCTGTTCATGTGCAAATCCTACTAAAACTTCATTGTATCTAACATTTCAACCTTATTGGTAACCTCCTTGATAATCAATTAGTACTTCTTTTTTACATTGTAGCGCCCACCGGAAGGAACTGAAATTTACAAGTATGTAAAACACACATGTCTTTCAAAAATTAACCCCTGAAAAAGGGTTTTTAAAGAACCCGAAATGCATTGGGTTTTTGTTTGTATTGGAAATGTTATAGACTATGTGTAAACACAAAGGAAATGTAATTACAGTGGATTTGTACCTGTTTGTTATTCCACTTAATTTTCTTTAATCATGTACGGAAAACTTTTTCATAATATAATTTGATTGAAGCACAATGATAAAAATGTTTCTAGAGATCTGATTTCACATTGGGTATCAGTCAGACACATATTCAAATTGAATTAAATACACATGAAACCTTAGGGACTTAAGCTGAGCACTTTGCAGACCTGAATGAATCCAGGCCTTTACAGTCTGTTATATTTTTAAGGGGTTCGGGCAGTATCCCCTAGCGTGGCAGCTCGCCAATTTTGTTTACAATTATTCAACATCAAAAAAGTAGGTTGATTAGGTGTGCGGTCGTATTTCTTATTCATTTATACTCTGCTAATATACCAATGTACAGTTATTTCCTATTATTATGAGCCTCCAAAGTTTGTCCCTCAAGTATCTTCTTCCTTAATTGTGTTGTTTTCTAAACAAATACATCCAATGTGCTTGCTGCAATATACAAAAGTACTGACTTAAAAAAGTCCAGACAGCATTGCTGTTTCTCCTAATTATTAACTTGATGCACTGTTCTCATTTAAATACAAAGTTTGTCCAATCTCACTGTTAGTAAAGTCTCGAGCATGTAACTCTCTTCATTGCCGATCAAGTGAATCCCGCCGTAACTCAGCCGCTTTGACTTGCCATTATTTCTAACCAATGCCCTCCAATCAGATTGTGCAAACGATTGCTACGTCTAACAATCAAATTCGCTGGTTTCTATACCCGTTTTTTCTAATAAAAATCCAGTTCCCTCTGTGGTCCACTCAAAGAATGGACCAATCACAAATCTCTGTTCTTTAGCTTTGATACGGCCTTGCCTCATTTTCAAGCAACCAATTTGTTTCCGTTATGACCCGTTTCCCATAAGGTCCGTCATGTTAATTAGTCACGCCTTTCTTGTTTATAAATCGAGACCACTTTCGTCTCATTCTTCTTCCGTCTACACCATATTTCAACCAATTACGATTCACTACATCACGCGGACCAATCCGCTTTCCCTACTCTGGTCTGCTTCATATTTTTTTTTTTCAGTTTAAGAAAGTTTTATTGAGCATAAGAAAAATGGTACATCATAAGATTACAACATAAGATAATGCAAAATCCATAGGAGATAATTATAAAAGACATTTTTGAGATATAGAGAAAGAGAAACGAGGAAGTAAAGGCATGTAATTGGATAAAACCGTACAGAAAAGGAAAGAAGAAAAAGCAGGAAAGAGACAAAGAGGGAAAGAGGAAGAAGAAGGAAGGAAGGGGGGTTAAGGGGGGAGAGAGGAGGATAAGAAGGTGGAGAAAGGTAGCCAGGTAAGATCAGACTTAATTTTTAAGGTGACAGATGAAGAGGAAGCAATAGCAATTCTATGCTCATCACACACAAAATTCCACCATGTCTGCACAGACAGTTTAGAGTTATCCTTCCAGCAAGACAGGATTACTTTGTATGCAGTTGCAATGAATAGGTCAAACAATTTTGCATTATAAGAATGTAAGTCCAAAACATCAGATATAGAACCTAGAAAAATATGCAACGATGAAAATGGTTCAGAAAAATGAAAAATACGCATACAGTATTTCCAAACCGATTTCCAAAAGGTGATAACTCGTGGGCAATCAAATAAGAGGTGTTTAAGTGTGCCTGGGTGAGATGAACAGGACCAACAAAGGGGAGAGGAGGAAGGGGAGAATTTGGTAATGCTTATAGGGGTAAACAGAGCTCTGTGGTAAATAAAAAAAAGTGATTGAGTAATACGGGCCGAAACCGAAGTCTTAAACAGTTTGGACCATAATCGATCCCAAGTATCAATAGATAGTGATAAAGAGAAATCAGTTTCCCAAGCAACTTCATTAACAGTTTTAGGTCTAGGACCAACATTCTCCAATAACATTTTATAAATCAGAGCAGCTTTGGGTATTTGCTGAGTAAACAACGGGTATAGAGGGGTGGAAGGAGTAAGGGAGGGAAGGATATCAAATGTAGGGAGGGTAGATAGGTGAGACACAATGGCATTAGTAATAATATCAAATTCATTACGATGTTGTACAGATAAATCAAACTTAGTTAGCATTTCATCAAATGAAATAATGGATGAATCTGAAAAGAATTGATAGACAAACATAATATCCTTTTCTTTCCAATACTTGAAGTAGAAAGATTTACCCTTGTATTTAAGATATTTGTTGTACCAAATACTAGAGGAAAGAAAAATCTGTAAGGGCGATGAGTCTTTTGAAAAAATATTGTGTAGCAGTGTATGGGAATGTTTCAACACAGGGTAATGCGTCAAAAATGAGCAGTTGGACATAAAAAGGGATTGTTGAAAAGTGAAATCCTTTAACAAAGATCTCTCAACTGCAATCCATCTGGGTAATGGGGTATCAGTAAAATCAAACGCCAAAGAAAAGGCTTGTTTTAGTAAAAAAGCCGAATGGTATGATTGGAAGTCAGGGAAGCGAACCCCCCCTTCAGATTTAGGGCGTATAAGTTTTGGTAGGGAAATTCGGGGTCGCTTATTGTTCCATAGAAATTTAGAGCAGATGGAGTTTAGCCTATTAAAGTACAATTTAGGAATTTTTACAGGAAGCATGGACACAGTATATAGTATATGTGGAGAAATCATCATTTTGATGGTGTCTAAGCGACCCCACCATGAAAGGAAAAGAGGAGACCATGTCTGTAGGAGGGAGTGAAGTTTTTGAGTAAGGGAGGTAAAGGTCAGTTTGAGTGTGTCACGCAGGGTGGAGGAGAACCAAATGCCCAGATATTTGATCTTGGAGGGACACCATGCAAAATCGGTGGAATCAAACATATATTGATAACAGGATGAGTTAAGGGGTAGTACTTCTGTTTTGGAGAGATTACGTTTATAACCAGAGACAGATGAATATAGGTGGACCTCATCTAAGAATGGTGGAAGGGATGAGACAGGGTTGGCCATGTAGACCAGAACATCATCGGCATATGCCGAGATTTTTGTCTCAATCGAGGATTGTTTGAATCCCTGGATGAGGGGGTTAGAACGGATTTTAATAAGGAAGGGTTCAAGGCAAAGAATAAAAAGTAACGGGGAAAGAGGACAGCCCTGTCTTGTCCCTCTAGATAGGGGGAAAAACTTAGAGAATTGATTATTGACAAAAACACTGGCACGGGGAGCAGAGTAAAGGAGTCTAACCAAGGAAATGAAGTGGGGGCCAAAACCAAACCATTGTAATGCCTTAAACATAAATTTCCAGTTAATTCGATCAAACGCTTTCTCTGCGTCTAGTGAAAGGGCAGCTAGAGGGGCCTTGAAACGGTTACTATGGGGAATAATATTGGTAAAGACACGGGCATTGTCTGCAGCAAGTCTGCCTTTCACGAAGCCAACTTGATCGGTCGAGATTAACAGAGGTATAAGGGATTCGAGGCGGGCAGCTAAAATTTTGGCAAAAATTTTACAGTCGTAATTAATAAGGGATATGGGACGATAATCTTTGCATAGGGAATGATCCTTATCTGGTTTGGGAATGATGATTATGAGGGCATCCAAAAAGGAACCCGACGCCTTGGCACTTGCAATAAAGGAATTAAAAAGTTGTAAAAGGTGAGGAACAAAAATGGAATGCATGTTGGCATAAAGTTCGATAGGGAGACCATCTGGACCAGGGGCTTTCGCTTTCTTAAGGGAGGAAATAGCCTTGAGTATTTCTTGAGGGGTAATGTCAGCTTCTAACTGCTGAAATTCAGTAGGAAGTGATGGAGGGGGGGGGAGGCCTTCGAAGAAACGAGAGAGATCCTCATCTGCAGGACATGTATCATCTGTATATAAGAGTTTATAATAATTATGGAATACCTGAGCAATATCCTCATCAGAGGAAACCTTTGTATTAGTGTCTTCATTAAGAATAGCGCCAATTGATTTGCGTTCAGATTTGATTTTGAGATAATTTGCCAACATTTTCCCCGCCTTATTTTGGCCCCCATGAAATTTGGATTTGATCTTTAAAAGGGTGTTGCAAGCTTCAACCGTGGCAATTTGATTGAGTTCAGATTTGGCTTTAATAAGTTAGAGGAGAGCATCGGGATTCTTGGAAGAGAAGTAAGAGTGTTCTAGGGTCTTAATGTTGACGAGTTGGGCGGTGTATTTGGCCCTATTGAGTTTCTTTTTCCTAGAAACATAAGAAATTGTAAAACCTCGTAATGCCGCTTTAAAAGCATCCCAATTGTTTGAAACTGATGTGTCGTGGGGTAAATTGAGGGAGAAGTACTCAGAGATGAAACTTTTAACTTTAGACATAAAATCCGAATCAGAGAGAAGGTAAGTGTTAAATTTCCAGCGACTGAAAGAGGTGGTAGTGTGGGACAGGTCAAAAGTGGCATATACAGGTGCATGGTCTGAAAGGAAAATGGATCCAATCTCAGAATTTTGAATCGCCGGGAGAAGAGATTTACTAACTAGAATATAATCAATTCTGGACCTGGTATGGTGTACATTAGAGTAGAAGGTGTATTCGAGTGAGTCAGGATTACAGGTTTTCCACACGTCAAAAAGGGGACGGGAGGCAATTGCAGATTGGAATGCTTTATGAGTCTTGTCCGGCTGGAATTTGGAGGAGGATAGTCTATCCGAAAATGGGTCCAACCATTGGTTAAGGTCACAGCTATGACAACATTAGGGCAGTCAATAGAGGAAATGAGGATTTTAATATCATTCCAAAATTTAGGGTCAGGACGGACGGGACCATATATATTTAGGAGCACCATAGTTTTACTTTGTATAGACACCTTTGACATAACCCAACGACCCTCAGCATCCGATTGAGATGATAAAATTTGAACATCCAGACCTTTACGGAATAAAATAGCAACACCCCCTTTTTTATCAATCGCAGGAGAAAACACCACTTGACCCACCCAAACCCTCTTAAGCTTCAGCGATTCGACATCTGTACAATGCGTTTCTTGGAGAAAAGCAATCTGAGCATTCAACTTGGATAAGTGGGACAATACCTTTTGACGCTTAACTGGGTTGCCGAGACCACGAACATTCCACGTTACGAAGTTACACATGATGGGAGGTAAGGGAGGAGGGTAACAGTTGGATCCAATACACTGCAGGTAGGGAACTAAAGGGAGAGACACGGAAGACAAACATGTTAGCAATACAAATCGGGTAAATATAGGAAAACAAAATATAGAGGAGCATCACAATCCATAAAGAGAATAAGGAGTAACCATGAGGAGAACAAGAGACTACAAGAAGAAAGACAAAAAGGGAAACAAAGAAGATAACAGAACATGAATGAGCAAAGAATACGCAACAATGGCCTGTGAAAAGGAGAGGAAAGAGGAAGGAGAAAAAAAGAAGAAAACAGCTAAGAAACAGGTCAAGGCAAAGATGCCAGACCTGAGAAGAGAAAGAAGATCTAAGTACTAGAGGCATGGAAACGCCAACGCGGGCGCCTAGCCAACAGAGCAGGGAAAACGCGTGAATATAGGTAGGATATATTCAATAAGAAATAAAGTTATAGCCAGATATGACAAGAAAGAAACCGGGACAAGGCCACAACAGTCGTCAAGACAATAGAAAAATGATTGCAGAGAACAGAAGATAGTTAGTTTCAGTCATTGGTGTCCATCGTGGGTGAAGAGACGGTGAGAAGAAATTCACGAAGCTTCTGCGGATCCTCAAAGGTACGTGAACGGCCATTGTGGGTTATTTTGCAGAGACAAGGATGAAGGATTCCATATTGGATGTTGAGTTCCCTCATGCGTGGACGTAGATTAAGGAATTCCTTGCGACGAGCATTAGTAGCATTCGATAAGTCCTGGGATATGTAGATGGTGTGGTCAGACCAGATGAGGCGACGTTTTGCTCTTGCAGCTTTAAGTACAGTCATCAATTCAGCGAATTCCAGAAAAAGCAAGATGATACCTCTGGGTTTGGCCGGGTTGGACGTTGGTCGACCCAGTCGATGCGCACGCTGAATGTTTAGTGGGACAGATTCTGGTTGTAGGCCCAAAAGCTCGTATAGGAGTTTGCGGACGAAGGTCACCATATCGCCCTCCCCAAGGGACTCCGGAACACCATAAATACGTAGGTTGTTCCGCCTGTTACGGTTTTCAAGGTCCTCAGTGTGAAGTTTCAGCTGCTGTATCTCCTTTTCAAGAGTAGGAATTTTTGTAGATACATCCTGGACGTCACTAATACGTTGTTCTAGTTGCAAGACTTTGTTTTCCATGACTACCCATCTGTCTTCAATCTGTTTGAGCTTCTCATTAGTTGCCAGCATGAACGGTTGCAAGCCACGGACCTCTTCTAAAATGGAGTCCAGCACCGGGTTTTGAGAGGTGCGAATTGGGGACGGAGGGTCATTCTTAGGGCGTTTTGGTTTTGTTCCGGTGACAGACGCTCTCGCATGACCTGCGTCCTGAGACATGGTGCCACCAGAGGGGCAAGCTAGGAGGACCGCAGGGTTAGAAGCCAAACCAAAAATTAAAGATTATGAGACCCTTGAAGTAAATGTATAGAGAGTACTTGGAGGAAGAGGACCTAGGCGAGATGATAGGCAGCACTGGAGAAGCACTAATTCCAACCTATAAGACAGGCAACTAGAGGCAGCAAAAATCAGATAGTCACAGCCAAAGAACCAACCATTGATATATTGAGGGAGAAAGCAGCAAAGCGTCCATAGAGATTGGAAACCATGTGATTTATTTCAATGAGGAACGGTGGGTTAATGATGACAGAGATGCAGGTATACAGCAAGTACGCAGGTAGCCCCTCAAAATGGCCGCCTAGATGTAGAACTAGTATTAATAGAGAAGCTGAGGAGAAGTCTGGCGCCAAGATTCAAAAAAATGCAGAGAAAGCATGAAGAGCAGTATTCACGACATACCTTGTCGAGATGTGACCTGTAGCGGCGGTATATTCACAGGAACGATGTTAGAATCGCCAAAAAACGGGACGCGAGCGCGGCGGCACAAAATGGCGGCCGCCCGCGTCCCTGTACACAAGACAGAGGCTGCAGAGCAAAAAGACGTCAAAACGGCAAATTGAAGCACCGCCGCCACTCGTAGTGCATGGGGACCATGTTCCGCCGTATGAAAGTAGCTTTATCCGGTGTCCGTATGAGGAGAGGACACAGAAATCCTAGAATAGCTCCCGCGTTGACACGGAGCTCAGCCGGGCAGCGCCATCGCACGTCGGCGCGTAAGCCACGCCCCCCTGCTTCATATTTTAATCAATCCATTTTACTAATGTTCGTGTGACTGGTAACAAATGCTTCATGTTTCTATTACGGTCTTATCATATTCATACGCCCAACTATTT
Organism: Lissotriton vulgaris; assembly: GCF_964263255.1. Taxonomy (NCBI): domain Eukaryota; kingdom Metazoa; phylum Chordata; class Amphibia; order Caudata; family Salamandridae; genus Lissotriton; species Lissotriton vulgaris. Next base: position 635,160,826 of record NC_141685.1, on the reverse strand, counting down.
TCTATCAAAATCGGCCACATCGCAACTGTCTTGCATGCTATTTTTAACCCATAGTTATCATTTATTTATGACCCTCTACCGTTCCTGACACATTTTAACTTACTCGATCTATGAAAAACATAAAATTTGAATACATCACATTACCCACCAGAAGGGGATACAAACCACAGGTATTACGGAAAGCAAAAAACAGAATCAAACAAATTAATAGAGGAGCCACTCTCACCAACCAAAGAACTCAAACAGCTACAAACCAACCAGTAAGGCTGATCATGGATTTAACTGAAATAAGCTCAGTGGTATAAAAAAAAGCATCACCAAACATTGGGGAATCCTACTGCAAGATGGGTCTCTAAAAGATGCAATCACAACCAGGCCACAGATCACCTATCGACGTGGCAGAAACCTGAGATATAGACTATGTCCTACGGTCCCTCGAGGTACCAGGAACCCAACATGGCTAACAGAAAGATCTAAGGGTTTTTACAGATGTGGCAGCTGTGGAATGTGCAGATGGGCCAACCATGGTGTTAAGACCTTTAGTGGTTTCCACGAATAACAATTCACCATCAACACTAACATTAAATGCAATACCAGATATGTGGTATACATCATCAAATGCACGTGCCACAGCGTATATGTTGGCAGTTCAATCAGACCCCTAAGGGAACGAATCAGGGAACATGCACGAGCCATCCTCCAACAAGATGCACGCTATCCCATGGCGACTCACATGGCCACCTGCCCCTCACAAGGAACGACAAAGAATTTCAGTTTCTTTGGCATTGATGTAACAGAAGCGAATGTGAAAGGTGGCAATCGAGAACTGAGACTAAGACACCAAGAAGCCACCTGGATCATGCGCCTTCACTCAGTACAGAACGGACAGAACACGGATGATGAGCTTCACTACTTCTTAGGATCATGAACTATGACAGATGTATCTTATGTTTTTCCTATGTGTCAAGTGAATTTTATTGAAGATATTACACATGTCCTCAATCATATAAGCACATCACTGTCATTTAAATTTATAGCTTTTGGATCCAATTTCAACCTTCTTGTCGCTTTTCTTTCCTTTCCTTGTTTCCTCTGCTACTTGGACAGGCTGCGTCTTTTCTATGCACTTTCTCTTTTTTTCTACACCCCTTTCTGGGTTCCCATTACTAACATACTAGTTCATTCCTCTGTACAGACCACTAACTATCTTGTGACCCCTTACTTCAGTACCCTTTTTAGAGGATAATCCTTTCTTTCGAATTATTCAGGACTCTATTTTGAACCACCCTGGTTTACTCGTATTTTTCTTTTTTTCAGGGACTCTATTTTTACATCACGAGTAGAGCCTATAGCACACACCCTTTTTATTTAGCCTAGTCTTTTTTCCATTTCTAGCCACCATTTAAATCCAAACTTTCGCTGCCATGAGCGTTCTAGTTGTTTTCATTGACGCAATGCACGCTGGGCTATAAGAGATGAGTTCACCACAAGCGAAAGTGTTTCCCGTATCTGGCGAACCTTCACCGTTACTCATCGGCATACAGGTAAGAGACAAGACTGATCTTACTTCACTCTCATTCCTTCCTTGTAGCTTATATTACCCAGCCATGTACTCAAAAATACCCTTCTTTTTCCCATTTCTTTCCCCATATACAGCCGTTTGTTGCATCGATAGTAGGCAATACCCGCCTCTATTTGAACACAAGCTGTTTATCCTTCAGCTTTTTATACTCATTGCACGTTTTGTGCTTACACTTGGCTTAATATACCTGACTAGGACCGGGTTGGAATTATCACCGGTGTCCCGGTGAGTGTAGATTTCTTTTTAGTGTACCCAGTGTTTCCTACTCACTTACCGAGCATTGTATACTCCTGTGCGTTTTCTTTCGTAAAACCGCTGCTTTCGTTCTTTATCAACAGATACCACATTTTTCCACACGCTCTCAGGTACCTTTTTTTCCCCCCGCTTTTCAAATATGTCCACCTCACCCTTTCTCCATCTTCCTTGTTTGTTGTCCCCTGCCTTTACTCCTCCTAAAACCTACCCACTGGTCTCACTTTTCTTTTTTCCTGTACATGACATGCTTTCTTCACTCCAATTATACTACGACATTCCTTTTTTTTTCTCTCCACCCGCTAGGTTTACCGCTTCTCTTCGCAAATTTGTTTACTTGTCAGCATTCATGTTGGTACAGTGGTCTTCTGTTCTACCGCCTTTTTCTTCCTTCCACCAGGGGAAACGTATCTCATATATACAGTCATTATTTAAGGGTATACTACCATTTATGTTGTCTTTCTCCTTTACAGCGCATATACATTGTTTTCTTTTCTTTCCCAAGGTACCAGGGCTCGCCATTATGTGTATATTTCTTCAGTGCTGCTAATACAGTGATAACGTTTTTTTCATTTGTACTGTTGCATCACTGGGTCATACATCACATCACTCAAAGGTTTCTATGCCATTGGACCCCCGTTTTTCTTTTTCTTGTACAAGCAGTCAAGTAGGACCAATGTTACTATTGAGGCACCTTAGTATGCTGTTATTTCATGTTTTCCTCCTGTATCATTTGTGTTTTCTGTACTTCCACCATTTCATTTACATGAATCCACACTCACCATTATGTAGTCACACCAATGTTTTTTTAATCACACAATAGGTGTCTGGTTTACAGAGTTATAAGTCACTTTTTTTATCCTCCTCACTGTTTCCTATGGTCTCCACTAACACCAGGTGTCCCTTCTCTTTCACCATCTCTATTTCTCCCCTCATGTTATTAAGTAATGTATTCTTTCGCATTATTATTGTATCATTCCCCCCCTTTTTTTATTTCACCCCCAGCCCTGAAGAGTCACGGGATAACACCCGATTTGACGAAACACGTGTCGGCTGGTTTCTTTCTCCGTGGGTCTCCTTTGATAGGAGGACCATCCACATACCCATTAAAACAAGATAGAAAGAACGCTCGTGTGTGATCTTATCCTTAACACCTGACTCTGATTACTCATATCATTACATTTGTTGTGTGCGCTTGATTTGTTGTTCTACTTATCAGAAGGGTGAACGTCCCCACCCTTTGGTCTCAGAATTTTGGGTTTCTTCTTAACAAGTAGCACCAACCAGTACTACCCTTTCGCGATTACTCAACCACTATCTGCTGTGCGCCATCTATTTCTGAACACTCACAACCCATCGCTGAACTCGAACATTACCCACCATATTCTATCGCTAACTTGATCGCGCATGTATTAGCTCACAACATACTGAATATTTTAATCAATCCACAGTCCTAATATTCATATTTTCTGTCTCAAATGCCATTTGTTCCTCCATGTTACCTCAACATTTTGAACCTTCTACCAGAGTATTCACAACCTATGATATTCATAACACCATTACTGCTAGTACCATTGGGCACTCATCAAGGTACATTCGCATAGCACTTTCCTTAAACTCTATTCAATTAAAAGCAAATTTTGGGAGTTATAGCAACGGATTTCCATATTATTATAAATGAATTGAGTACATACCAATTCTTTAAATTGCCCCATAATTCTTGGCATTGTCTTGGTCAAAAACACCCCACCATTTTATAAAAAGTAATTTAACTCATTGTCACTGTTTATCCCCATGGGTAACGCTCTATATCTGCTTATCCATCTAGCTTCTTGCTGACGTAAATACAATTCCCAATTTCCACCTCTACATCTTGGTGACATTTTTTGAATACCATGGAACTTAATTCTTGCTTGTTCCTCGTGATTTTCCTTAATATGTTGGAAAATGGGAGATTTTACATCCTTATTTGTAATCGCTCTCTTGTGGTCTTGTATTTTTATTTTCAGAACACTTTTAGTACTCCCAATGTATATCTTATTACATTCACATAGATACTGTTACAATTAATGAATTCATTGATCTTAAATGTTTTCTTTGAATTGTAACTGAACTCCTTAATTTTGTCTATACCTAAGTCACACACATTAAAGGCACCACATTTAAAAAATCCCTTAGGAGGGGAGGTAGCCAGCTACTTTCTTTTGGTTTGTCTGGAATAGCATCTAATAGTCCACGTACCCCTTTCAGTAAGCTCCAATTTGTAAGCAACATTTTGTGAATCTCATTATGGTGTGTACTATATGTTAAAATGAAGGCTACTTTGCTTCTGATCACACAGAGCATTATTAACCTTGACCGCTGTGTGTAAATGATTTGACTTTGTGTGAAAGGTGTCGCATCTGCAATTTGGTTTGAACTGAACTATTTCTACCATCTGAAAGTCATTTTTATTCCTGTATTGTGGATTTTTGTCCTTTGGTCTTGTTTTAATTTAGATAAACATTACTTATTTTTCTAAACTGGTGTGGTGTTCATTTATAGTGTTTTCACTGTATTTCTGTATGTGTTCACAAATGCTTTACACACTGCCTCTGAGATAAGCCTGCCTGCTCATGCCAAGCTATCAAGGGGGTGAAAAGGGGTTATTCCCCTTAACCTGACTGGAAGCAAGGGTCCCTATTTGGACCAAGGTGCCTACCCCTTCCAACTAGAGACCGTCATTTCTAACACAGCACAACAAGCAAATGAGACTAAATATAACAGGAAGGGACAGCACCAGGGGAATTTCCCTAGTCCTAAGAACCCTAAAGTCCCTGAATGTTTTTGTAGTCAATGTAGGACCACAATGCTACTGAGATTCTACCAAACTGTAGGAGTCATTTAAAAAAATGTAAAGGTATGGCCTCACATACCATCTGGGTGTAATGCTTCATCTTTGACAATCCTTTATTTCAAAGAATCCTTTAATGGTGACAGGCTTCCTACGAGCTCCAAAGAAGCACTTGTGGGTGAGGGATGGGTATGGGATATAATACTTTCATATAGCAGAGCAAGTCACCTTGCTGAGCTGCACTGCATGAAAAGGAAAGAAAAGGAATGTACTGTATCTGCCATTATATGGGTCATTCCTGTCCTGTTACACTTTTGGCTGCCTAGCACCAAAGCAGGCATCCAAGAGAATAAAATGAGGAGAAATAAAGATAATTCTCTTTGTTACACATAGGGGTGGCTGGCAAAGTCTGCTCTCCTGGTGGAGCTCGCAGAGTTTTACCGCTCCATGCTCCACTTGGAGCACAGAGTTTGGCAAAAAAATCCACAACCCGCTGGGTATCAGAGTCTGTCAGTCCGCCCCTAGTGAGAGCGTCCTGTGGCACTGGCTTGCTGAAACCAACCTTGGAAGGTTGGAAACAGGTTGCAAACATCATCGTACAGTCAACTCTTCTCTGCACTTTTGTAGGCTAGCCGATCTGGTGCAGGCCAATAGATACCTTCGAGCTGTATGTGGGCACAGCTCACTAGGCTGGAAGTCACATTGAATGCTGATGTGATGTGGATTGCTTCTGTGTGGACACCAGTCAAGGTGGCTGGCCGGGGCTTTGGTCCGCTGTCTCCAAATGCATCTGCGGGAGGAGAGCATGGATTCTAAGTAAGAGCCCTTGAAGACCTGCCAAATTACATATTATTCAGACTAGGCAATGAGAATTCCAGCGGAGCAGTCATCAAACTGGCTACGAAAATGCAGAGTAATCCCACATCGCTCGTGCTCTTCTTCCTCTAGCTATTCCAGACACTGCCTGGGCAGGAGTTCACCAGGGGAGGCGGCAGACCTGCAGGCAAGTGCCTTCTTTTTAAATGTTTAAATACTTTGGGAGGGGGAGGGAGCAGAGTGGAGCGGAGTGGAACAGAGCGAAGCAAAGCTCCACAGTCTTTTTCAAAATCGGTGGAGCTTCGCGTAGAGGCACTATGCCAACTCCGCCCCCCCTTAATTTATAGAGTGTCCTCTTGCATTGACAGCTTGAATAACATTGCATCACCTGTTATTTATATTATATAAAATGACATGTCTACATTATAGATTGGGTGAAATTAAATTAGATCTATATTACAGTTTAGTTCGACACTTCAGGTATTAAAATTATTATTAAAATATTATTTTTGCCTAACAAAAATGAAGGTGTCCTCATGTAACGCAACTGGTGCATTTAAAGCGCTCTGATACCCAATACCGGGTCAAGTTCACGCTATATAAAACTCCGTAAAAATTAACAATCTGCTCCACAATAGTTGTTTTGTTTCGAAGTCCACAGGTCATAGAATTACACCAGTCCAACTGTGCTCTGAGCACACAATACGATTCTTTGGAACCCACTGCTCCAGAAACTGAACACTACCTAGTTGATTTTTTTCAGACGCGCCTGGTTTACCTGCGTGCAACCTGTACATTGCATATTGTGTCTTTTTGAATGGGCACCCGATATTTGTGTTGCAATGCAACTTACTGTTCCTATGGACATGGACCATTGATGAGTCCGATATTGATCGCAGTGGATTCAAGATGCCTGCTATGAGCCACCCCCTTATTGAGAAATCGGTGCTTTGGTTCCAAGACGTTCAAACTCTAACTCTATCAACACAAATTCAGCACGTGAAAAAAATACTTCCTCAACATGGGCTGATAACGAGGATCATATCTGTTCTTTGAAGCTTCTGAATGGGGCTATTGTGAAATCATCATCTATGGAAGCTGAATCCGTTCTGGATGTATTGAACAATGAATATGTGGAACAAATCCTTGGTGCCTTTGTTTCCAATTAACTTCATCCCTTTTTCTATAATATTTCATTTTAGCTTTGTTATTAAACATGATAGAATCACATTAAATTTGCTAGGCTTGTGATTTTTTTATTTTATTTAGTTGGTAGCCAAGCTGCTTTCACGACTAAGACGGTGGTGTACTGCATTCCCTTCTGGGCCCACTTTAATTTTCCCTTAGTTTTGCATTTTAGACATGTTAGGCTGCCTCTGCTCACCTTGCATACTGACATATAACACATTTGTTTGACTCTTCTTGTGATTTCGTCTACATATTTTGTACAAGTTTGCTGGGAATACATGACAGCATAGTGTACTGTTTTCTTTGCTCGTTCAGCAACAGGTCCTAACGTTTAGACATAACATGACCACACAGCTGCATCTTCAGAACAATGGTTTTATCATGTAAACTGTGTCCTGTCTCGATAGGGGCCAGGGAGGAGAGTTCTGGCAGACAGGACTGTTTTAGAACAACAACAGTGCCTGACATACATCCCTGAGTAAACTAAGTTTACACTCATGATGCAGACTACCTAAACATATACACCAGGTTTGGGGCCTAGGAAGGCCAATCCAGAGTTCACAAATATATCCCTATGCTCTTATAGTAAGAGTAGACCTAGACAGATATATAATTTGCCATGGTTGGAACGTTTGTCCATTACAGTCTGCTAGTAATGCTAAATACTTTGTTTAGTTGTATCTGCTTAATGATTGCAGCACATTTGCTTCATAATAGGTTAAAACAGTTTCATGAAAGGTATTGAAAACTTCCTTCATGCTTTTATTATGTTTACTATGGGCATACATGAGTGAGTAAGAGAGTTATACAAGGGGAAGATCTGTTTCTATAGTTCTCTTGGGGAGTAGAGGGTCATGTTCGAGGATGTCAACATCACCTGTTACTCTGGAAGGTTAGGAGTTCTGGTGGGGCAGTGTGAGCTAGCCAGGATTGGAGCGACAAGCACTGACATTGTAGAGAAACTCAGGGGCATATTATCAAGGAACGGAGTTACAATTATCGCTGCTTTTAACAGCAGAAAAATGTTGCTAAAGCGGTGATAATGGGCTTGATAATACGCCCTTGAGAATTCCAACAGAAGCCCATGTTCTGCTGTGAACATGGGCTTCTATTGGAATTCTCAAGCCCATTATCGCAGCTTTAGCAGCAGTTTTCTGCTGCTAAATCGGCAATAATTTTAACTCAGTTCCTTGATAATATGCCCCTTAGTCCTTACACTCTGATGTCCCATCCAACTAACACACAGTTCTGTTTTACCAGTAGAATCTGTGCAACACTGGGACATGTAAAGCTTAAAGGTATATGCCCTACATTTTAAATACACTACACCCTGCCCATGTGAAGGACTGGGTTCTTTAAGACCCAGCGGTGCCAGGGCACAACACCTGAAACCTTCGTGGGTAACCTGCTCCGGCGTACGAATGACAGAGACACGGGACACTTCCTTCGGCGTCAAAGATTCAAGGTTTATTTGCTGCAGGGAACACAGATATCACAGGAAGTACATCGAGTGTAGTTCGGGGAGACTGCTTCAAATTGGTTCTGTAGATCGCTCCTTTTATACAGTTTTTACCCATAAGACAACATGGTACACAAAAGTTTACAACCCGGTTCCCACCATTATCCCCCAGAGGGGTCGCTTTGGTCACTTTGAAACACATGAGGTCCGGAACATAAGTGCGGAAACATTTGGCGGTTCCCAACTGTAAAAACCCATCTTCCCAACATTAGTACATTCCAATCGGCAGTAAAACAGATCGAAATAGGAACAAAGACAGGTGCAAAGGAAGACGGAGACAGTGGGGAGATCGGAAAGGGTGTAAAAGGGGAGGTATCAGGGAAACACGAGATACAGGCATCAAAGAGACGTGCCTAATGAGATGCACGGCTGAGACAATAAGTCCGTGCAGCAAGATGAGCCTTGAACGGCGCCATCTGCTTTACAGTAGCATCCCCCTCATCATAAAGGCACTTACAAAGGACATGTGTCTTCCGCAAATATCTTGGGAGTCCCAGGGTCGCGAAGCGGACATCGTCCGTCCGCTGGCTACTTTGAGGGCAAGAGACAAAATGGATGCCGTATCTAAGATGGAACCCGTGGGTGCAGATAGAAATACCCACGTAACAGACGAACGGTTTAGGTTAGCGCAGCGAAACTGCGCACACTCATTAAACTTGTTGTTTGCGGTTCATAGATACCAGACTCGACCATATTCGTGCGAGTCGAAAACACCACTTACAATTGTCACGGAACCTCAGACGCTCCTTTTGCCCTCATGTAGGCAAGCACTAGTCGGAATCATATTCGATATTCATCAGACCATCGAGATGTTGCTGTAGCATAGCTCTGTCCAACCGAGTCCCCTTGGTAACAAGTGGCTGTCTCATACACGTTGTAGCACAGAGGCCACATAAGGCAGGACCGCACTGCACACAAAGGCAACACGTGAACAGGAACACCACAACGACTCCGATGATCATCAGAATCTTCCAACCCCAAGTCGACACCAGGCCCCAAAACCATCCAAGTAACGTCCAATCCCCTACATTCACGTGTATGGATTCAGAGATCTTATGTAACCTCGAGATGGCTTGATAAACAGTCGGAGCGTTATCCGGAATGAAAATGCAGCAGCTCGAATGGATCACCTTACATACCCCACCTCGATCTGCTAAGATGACATCTAAAACCATACGGTTTTGTAACGTCATAAGTCTCTCCGCCTGAAGTTCAGTGGTGATATTACCAAGGGCACTGGCAGTAATATTAGCTGTCGATTCTACCACTCGGGTCAACTGTCTCAGGTTCCTACTATTAACCATAGGCCCCCAAAACGGGAGGAAACCCTTGAAAAAGTCTCCTGCCTCTTGACCGGCAGTATCCTCTTCGCTAATTACGCCTCGCACAACTCTAGTCTTATGATAATCGGCATCCACAGTAAACGTCGGAGGCAACAGATTTGCAATGAAGCATGAGCCCATGAAGTCAGCGGGCAACCATGCATATGCACGATCATAGCAGATAAAGTATGTACCCTTGGCAGCCAGAAACACAGGGGACGAGAACATTGGCAAAATGTAATTTTCAGTGCAAGCACTTGCTCCAAGTCGGGCTTGCGATCTTCGGCCACGACCCATGAGACAAAAATTACCAGTGTGGGTTACGACCCATATTGGAAGCGAGCTTTTAAGCTGCTTTTCGCTGGTGAACGCACTATATTCACCTCTACTTAGGACCCTATAGGCTTGTACCTCTTCTTCGGGAATAAGCGAGGGATCATAGATATCGCTATCTAAATCCTCTATTGCTATTGACAAAGGTTTTTGATACGAGGTAGGACCAGAGTAGGGGGAACGTGGTTCTCGAATGGGGTGGAAACCCAGTGCGCTTCGAAACATTGTTTGAAATGCTCGAGCTGACCCTTGGGAACTATATGGTAACACCAGATATGGAATTCCCTTATCCGTAGTATGTGGCATCAACCCACACACCCAACAATTAGTAGTGTTAACCACTAACTGATGCTGATGAAGGAGCTGAATGAAGGAATTGTTGCGGAATTCTACACGTCTAGCCTGCTCATGTTCCGGTAACATGTGAAAGGAATGAGGAGAAACAGTAGAGGTAAGGTTAGGGTCAGAAGTAGGAGTAGGTGTAGCAGAAGGTAAGAAGTAAAACATCGTATAGTACACCCCACCCGCCAAAAGTGCTGAAACAGTCAAAAACAATACAAACAGTTGGAATATAAAACATTTGGTACGACTGAGTTGTTGCAGCTTGAATCTATGAGCTTGTGCTTCTTCCAAATCGTTCAGCTTCGAGAATGCCATTCCCTACGACCGTCCGCAACGTTTCTTGACGCACTTCGTTCTGTGTAGCAATAGTCAATCCCTAGGAGTTCCCAGGAACCGACGGCCTTTAACCTAGCGTCAAGACCTACTATCCAGAAGGAAGTACGCGCGCGGCCCTACGGCCTTCAATGCACAATATGTATATATATATATGCAAAAACAAAGTCTCTCAGCTGTGGAAGCAAAAGGTATATGGAATGAAGCTCAATATATATATACAGGAATAATTACAGTAATACGAATGTTCAAAACTGATCATGGAAAACGGGATAATGCAGTTATTAATACAGCAAAGCAGGATCTTTATTAGTCTTTAGTACGAGATCGGAAAAAGTATCGAGTTTTCCCAGGACGTGTCTGCTCGTCGAACAAAGGATCCGTTGAAGAGGCAGCGTCCTGCTGATCAGTCGAGTGTTCTGGTCTTGAGTCTTTCGATGATAATTGTTCAACAGTGTCTTTCTGCTGTGCTGAGGTTTCTCCAACAGGCTGTGCGTCGCTAAAAGGCACAAACGCTGGCAATGCTTCGGTTTCAGTTGATGCAATGCCTTTCCTCACCCACGGGTCTGCTGGCAAAGGGATGGGGACTCGCTTGGTATGGGTGGCATGCACCCAATTCTTGCGTCCCTCGAGACGAACGGCAGTCCTCGTGGCCAGGAGCACCTGGTAGGGTCCAGTAAACCTCGGGTCCAGGTTATTCTTGCGTGAAAAATTTCTCGTCACCACCCAATCTCCGGGCTGGAGCTGGTGGCCTGGACCCTCCGTCTGCGTCGGCAATGCGTCGTAAACCTGTTGGTGAATTAACCTCAGTTTAGCAGTCAAGTCATTTAGATAATCGATCAACATTGGGTACTCAAGATCAGAGAACATTCCTGGCCTAGGAACCCCCCACACATTCGCAGGACGGCCGAACACTATTTCATAGGGACTAAGCCCTACTCGGGAGTGTACAGTCGCCCTAGTTGACAGTAATGCTAAAGGTAAAGCGTCAGGCCACGAAAGACCAGTCGTAGCCTGAATCTTCGCTAGCTTTAGTTTAAGGGTGCCGTTGTACCCTTCAACCAAACCAGCTGATTGAGGATGATTGGCGCTGTGGAATTTCTGATTAATTCCAAGGCCCTTACACACACTCTTCATCACACTACCCACAAACTCACTTCCGTTATCTGACCACACGACTCTAGGCATTCCATACCGAGGAAAATATTCCTTCAGTAGGATTTTTGCAGTAGACAAAGCAGTATTGTCTTTGAGAGGATAGGCCTCGATCCATCGGGAGAATGCGCAAACCACAACTAAAACGTATTTCAAGTTATTGCATCGCTCCATATGGATGAAGTCCAATTGGATCACCTCAAAGGGACATGAAGGGGGAGCAAAACTGCCAGGAGGAGTTGGGGTTCCTTTGCCAGGATTGTACATCATGCACACCATACAATTCTTCACCAAACGTTCAGCACATTTCGTGATACCGTCATTCTTCCATACAGGAGACAATAATTTACAAATACCTTTCACGCTAATATGTGCTAATCCATGCGCCATTGTCACAACGGCCAGCACATACGCATCCGGTAACATCCATCTTTTCTGATCAGACAAATCAATCCAGCAGCCATTCACATCCAACTTTCCCGTGCTTTCTTTCCACTTCGCCTTTTCAGTCTCGGTGGCCCCATTCTGAATTTCTTTCACGCTCCCAATAGTGTCTTCACACATGCTCGATTCTGTAGGCCACCTAACCGAACTCGTCACATACATTCGAGTGCTAAGGTTCCGGGCAGTCTCCTTAGCAATCTCGTCTGCAAACGCATTACCACGACCAACATCATCCGTCACCTTACGATGCGCACTACATTTAACAATCGCTACTTGCTTAGGCAACGTCAGTGCATCCAAAAGATCATTCACAAGCTGTCCATGCCGAATCTTCGTACCATGCGACGTCAAGAAACCTCTCTCTCTCCACAATCGTCCAAAACTGTGTGCGACGCCAAATGCGTATTGGCTGTCGGTAAACACATTCACACGTTTCCCTTTTGCTAACATACATGCTCTGGTGAGAGCAATCAATTCTGCAGCTTGGGCAGAATTCTGGTTCAACCTTGCAGTCTCAACAACAGTATTCAACGTTACAACAGCATAAGCAGTAGTCACATCACCATTTGGCAACTTAAAACATGACCCATCCACATACAGTGTACCGTCCGGATCTTCCAATGGGGTGTTTTTAAGGTCCACTCGACCTTTTGTTTCTTCTTCAGTCCTTAAGTAGCAATCATGTTCTGCTACTTCATCTGACTCTGCGCTAATTGGTAACAAAGTTGCCGGGTTCAGAACATTACAACGTTTTATCTGAATGTGGCTTGCCAACAGCGTCAACTCGTACCCAGACAACCTCGCACTCGTCAAGTGCTGAGTTTTCGTTCGATTCAAAAGAGTATCGACTGCATGCGGAACCATCACCGTAAGCATATTATCCATGACCAATCCTGCTGATTGTCGAATGGAGACCGCAGCTGCCGCTGTTGCTCGTAAACAACTCGGCAATGCTCTAGCTACTGGGTCCAAGGTCGAGGAAAAATATGCACATGGACGTTGCTTACCACCAAAAGGTTGCGTCAAGACACTCAAAGCACAGCCTTCTCTCTCGTGAACATATAATGTAAACGGCTTACTATAGTCAGGAGTACCTAACACAGGAGCCGAACACAATGAATCACGTAGTTCAGAAAAACTTTTCTGACATTCATCCGTCCATGGTAAAGGAGTTGTAACATCCTTACACGTAAGAGCCACTAATGGTTTCGCTAGCAATGAAAAATTAGGAATCCATTGCCTGCAGTACGACGTGATACCTAGAAAGGCACGCACATCTCTTTGGGTTTTTGGCACAGCCATTCGCGCAATCGCTGCAATTCTCTCTGGGGTCAACCTCCTTCCCTCCTTTGACAATAAGTGACCTAAATAGGTTACTTCTTGACAACAATATTGGAGTTTAGTAGGTGACACCTTGTGATTTAACTCACAGAGATGTTGCAGCAACGACACTGTAGCAATTTTGCAAATGTCCTGAGTATCAGCAGCCACCAATAAGTCGTCGACGTATTGGATTAAGGCCGCACCAACCGGCAACCTAAACGCATCCAGTTGACCCTTCAAGGCTTGACTGTAAATCGATGGACTTTCACAGTAGCCCTGAGGAGCGCGCTTGAACCGGAAGCTGCGTCCACCGAGAGAGAAACCGAAAAGGTCCCTGCTCTCTTCGGCAATCGGGATGCTGAAAAACGCATTTTTCAAGTCAATCACCGAAAACCACGATGCAGAAGCTGGAATCAGAGTCAGTAGCGCCGTGATGTCAGGCACAACAGGGAATTGAGGAACCACAATTTTATTCACTTCCCGTAAATCGATAACAAAGCGATAAACAGGCGGTTTGGAAGGATCCGTACGTTTAAGAATGGGCAGCACAGGGCTGTTGCACACGTTTCCCCGAGTCTCTTCAATAACATCTTTCTCGATCAGATCATAAATGATCGCTAACAATGCTCGTTCACCATCAAGGGAGATACGATATTGGGGAATACGTGGCAATCGCACATTAGATTTCAACTGAACAACATAAGGGGAGATATCAAGTAGGCCCACATCGTTTGGACCTGTTGCCCACAAAGACGCAGGAAGAGAACTCAATTCCGGTGGGAGCTTGTCGAGAGACAAGTACATGGGAGAGACAACCCTCTCCCCAAACGTAAGCTGTACTCCCGCAGGAGAACAATACAAAGTCGCATACAAACGTTTAAGCAAATCCAGGCCCAAAAGATTTTCGCCACAACCAGTAGTCAAAATTAACGGAGCCTGAAGCTCACGTGGCCCAATTGTAAGGGGCAATGGGCGCGAAACTGGATTGCTAACGGGGGCGCCAGAGAATCCAACGGAAACATTTGTTAAGCCAGACAAAGGTGCGCCAGGGAGATTCGAATGCTGAATGGAACTTTTCGCTGCACCAGTGTCCAACAGAAAAGGCTCAACGACGCCCGATGTAGCAACTGCGACGTAAGGCCCTCTCTGATCAACCGGAACTGATACCACTCCCTCTCCTTGTCTTTGGCTGTCCTAGTAATTACTGTCGTCAGTTCCCTGATCGACGTAATAATCATCTACATTATACTGCGCAGATCGTCCTTGCGACGATCCACGTTGATCAAAACAATTATCGGAATTTGATGAGTTGTCCGAGCGATCGTTCTGAGCACCACGACCTCTACCACGTGATGCCTGCTGCGAACCACCACTACCACCTCTTGATGAGTTACCACTGTTACGCTCATTTAGGACAGGACAATTGAATTTAATATGACCCTCTTGTCTGCAATAAGCACATTGATTGTACCCTAACGACGATCTTTGGGAAGAGGAATCATTACGTGTTTGAGATCGGTTTGATTGCGATTGTGATCTATTTGGTTGCGAATTAGTCTGATTTGAACGCGGGGGATACGCTTGCTGAAGCAGCACTTTAGTTTTTAACTCTTTCGTCTTTTTATCAGCACGGTCATTCTCTTCTTTCTCTCTGTTCTCATAATATTGTGCTGTAGCCAGTATCTGCGCTGAAGTAGAAACAGCCCATGCACTTTCCGAATTCTTTAATTTGTTGCTCAAATCGGGCAATAAGTTTGAAACAAATTTATCCACGAATAATCTTTGACCACCCTCAGTGCCCATATCCTGACCACTATGGTCAATGAATGCTTCCTTGAACCTCGTAAAGAAGTCAGAAACACTTTCGTCCTTCTTTTGCTTACAAGCTGATAGTTTGTCCCAATTGACCCTCATAGCTGGCATAAGAGTTTTCATTAACGTTATTATTCTTTGAGGAAGAGCAGTAATCATCTGCTCAGGTTTAGCCCCACCAGTTTGTAACCCATCCGCCGCCACAATGGCAGCCCAATCACCACCTAACTCATTCGGATGATTTTCCTGCCGAATCTTAGCCCATACAGGTTGCGGTACAACATTGCCGAACAACATATCAATATCGGCAAGATTCATTATCGTAGCATCTACCAGCTGCGACAATTCCTTGTAATACCCTGTAGGATTTTTGCGAGGGTCAGGCAAAGATTGCTTCACCTGTAACACTTCTGAGCGTTTCCATGGGAGATGTATCCACACTCTCTGGAAATGCGCCAATGTCGCAGGGTTAGCATTAGGATCAGCTGGCATCCATACCGGTGGAACTTCGCGCATAGGAAATTGACCAGATTCATCTGGCAGTCTTTCAATATCCTCGATAAACAATGCATGAGGGATCGGAGCGGGGCGAAAAGATAGCAACCGCTCAACAGCACGTCGAACATTGGTATCCACTATCAGTCCATTTGAGAACTGAAGCTGAAGATCAGACAAAGCGGTCAGCACCTCGTCAGGTGCGTCGGCCGATATCTGATCACGAAGAAACTTACACATTTCATCAAACACGTATCTTTGGGTTGGTATATTGAATTGACAAAATGTTTCGAGTACAACTCGTGGCGGATTTCTAAGAGGGTTTACCATCCAACCCATCGCCATATTATATAGCGCAACACGTTCTCTGTTTCCAGGAAGCTGACTACGTCTCTGAGGACCATCGGAGCTAGCGGACCCATGAACAGGCCCGAGCGAATGAAAGAAACTAGCCGCAAGAGGAGAATTACGAGAACGAGTCAAAGGAGAAGTATAGGACACAGGACTAACAAGTGAAGGGGTAGAAACAGTAGCAACAGCAGGAGTTAACAAAACAGGAGCAGCAGCGGGAGCAGGAGTATGTGGAAGCGGAGGAGCAGTAGGGATAGAAACAGGCAAAGGAGCAGGAACAGTCAGAAGAGCGGGTGCAGGTTGAGGAACAGGCGGGGGAAGAATAGGCAGAAGAATAGGTACGGCGGGAACCACAGGAGCTGCAGCTGCGGTACCCTGTACGTACGGAGGTGGCGACTTCATGAGATAAGACATTAAAGGATCCTCAACTGGCTCTTCCTTCTTTTCCGACTCCGTAGGCAAAGCGGGATAACATTTATCTACGGTCATACACTGTAGTCTGTCAAACACTTCCTTATCCTTATCCTCCTTATCACGCTGAAACTGCTCTGCTTTCTTCACTATGGTAGCAACATTATCTCGCTGATTTCGTTTATTCTGTCTAATTTCCTTCTGTCGGGCTTCTTTGCGCCACAACCGAAAGGCATCAAACATGGCCGGCCTTGACTTTTTCGCGAACAATTTAACCTCCAAGTTATCTAAGATCGGGGCCTCGAAGCTACCATGTGGTGGCCAGCGAAGGTCACCATCCTTCTTTGTATATTTGATCCAGTATTCATTAAAAGTAATCGGGCCTAGCCCATGTTTGCTATATAGTTCATAAGTGGGAGTTCCAACCGGAGGTATCGGACACGAGTCCTCCAGTCGGGAATCCGTACCACAAGGTCTGAAACAACTAAACAAAGTACTGCGACCAGGCATCTTGCACACTAGCCGAGTTTCACAAACTTCAAGGGTTACGGGATTGACCAAGTCCCAGCAAAGAACAAAACCCTCGGTTTTTGGCGGCTGCAGTCGTCAAACAACACAACAAAGTACGCTAGCAAAGTGTCACCGACAAAAACACTCACACAGCGTTAACAACAAAAACACTCGCTAAAGTGTCAACGACCAAGAACTCTGGGAGCGACCCACAAATACTTAACTCAAAGATCAATGGCGTCACCAGGAAGGCCCGTCAATCGTCTCGCTATACCAAGGTCTACGCCAGGCGCCAAAACAGGTCTACAGTCAGGGCAGCAGTCCGTCGCAGCCGTCAGGAGGCGGGAATCTTCGCGGGAAAAAGTCTTCGGGCCACTTATTTCGACAACAGGATCGATGAAGCGGGGTGCACCTTCCCTCGGAGATTTCACACGAAGTTCCTCACGATCGTCGGGCTTGGACCGGTACCACTGATGCAGCCCCACGTTGGGTGCCAACTGAAGGACTGGGTTCTTTAAGACCCAGCGGTGCCAGGGCACAACACCTGAAACCTTCGTGGGTAACCTGCTCCGGCGTACGAATGACAGAGACACGGCACACTTCCTTCGGCGTCAAAGATTCAAGGTTTATTTGCTGCAGGGAACACAGATATCACAGGAAGTACATCGAGTGTAGTTCGGGGAGACTGCTTCAAATTGGTTCTGTAGATCGCTCCTTTTATACAGTTTTTACCCATAAGACAACATGGTACACAAAAGTTTACAACCCGGTTCCCACCATTATCCCCCAGAGGGGTCGCTTTGGTCACTTTGAAACACATGAGGTCCGGAACATAAGTGCGGAAACATTTGGCGGTTCCCAACTGTAAAAACCCATCTTCCCAACATTAGTACATTCCAATCGGCAGTAAAACAGATCGAAATAGGAACAAAGACAGGTGCAAAGGAAGACGGAGACAGTGGGGAGATCGGAAAGGGTGTAAAAGGGGAGGTATCAGGGAAACACGAGATACAGGCATCAAAGAGACGTGCCTAATGAGATGCACGGCTGAGACAATAAGTCCGCGCGGCAAGATGAGCCTTGAACGGCGCCATCTGCTTTACAGTAGCATCCCCCTCATCATAAAGGCACTTACAAAGGACATGTGTCTTCTGCAAATATCTTGGGAGTCCCAGGGTCGCGAAGCGGACATCGTCCGTCCGCTGGCTACTTTGAGGGCAAGAGACAAAATGGATGCCGTATCTAAGATGGAACCCGTGGGTGCAGATAGAAATACCCACGTAACAGACGAACGGTTTAGGTTAGCGCAGCGAAACTGCGCACACTCATTAAACTCGTTGTTTGCGGTTCATAGATACCAGACTCGACCATATTCGTGCGAGTCGAAAACACCACTTACAATTGTCACGGAACCTCACATGGGTGTAGTGTATTTCACTGCTGGATCAATACATTCTAAAGGCGAATTCCTAGCACAAAGGTCTCTGGGCTCCAGGGGTGTAGCCAGAAAATTAAAATATCCCTCCCTTGATCAGTATCACTAATGCTCACGGGTGAGGGAAGCGAGTAATCCTTACTCACTATATATTTGGCCCTGTCATCCCACCTCCGATTCATCTATCATGCTTCCTTCCTTCCTTCCTTTATCATTCCGTCTATCCACCCTTTCATCATTACTCCTCCACCCATCCTTCAATCCTTCCACTCACTTCAACCATTCATTCATTATTTTCCCATCCATTTTGCCCTTCTTTTTCATCCATCCATCATTTCAACCTCCATTTATCAATACACCTGTCTATTAACACCTCCATTCATCCATCAACCCATTTATTCAGCCTTTCATTATTTTAACTGTTCTTTTTTTAACCACCAATGCAATGTGTTTTTCCATTTCATCCCTCAATTCTTTCAACCTTGCATCCATCTTTTCATGTTTTTTGTTCGTTCTTCTCACAGTTTATTTCTTCTTTTCATTCTTCTTTCTAGCCATCTCTGACACACTCTTAGTACTGTAGCCAGTGTATTGTGGTCCACACTGTAAGGAAGTAAATGGGCCCTACAGCAGATTTTTGATTGCTAAAATACAGCAATAAACAGATTTCAGTGCACCGCTTCAGCCTCTGGCCCTGGAGCCACTGCACCTGCCTCACCAATTGAAGCTACATCCCTGCACATCCTCTTTCTCTCATCATTTCTCCTTTTCATGCCTTCTTTACTGTTATTGGCTTCCCAACCCTGACCTTTGTTATAGTATTCGCTTTCTTTTTTATGAGCGTTTTTCTGCAGACATAACAAGGTAATAAATAATTATATGTCTCAACAACACTCCGCTTAAGCTGTGAAAGCGTGGCAATCAGGATGCCACTGCTGGACTCCACTCCAAAGACACTCCTTAAGATCACCCATAGATGAACCCAAGACTTTGCTTACTCCCTTGGAAAACTACATATCAATACTTGCCAGCACTGGGATGAATATATTACTTGGTATATGTTCTTCTGAAATAGAGAATGCACAGGAATCATCCTGGATGTCTAGTAGTACAAACGTTACTAAATTCATTGTGAGAAAAATAACACAAACTTATAACAATAATTACTTCTTCTGGTGATTGGAACAGCTGTGGGAAAGATCACAACACTGATGTTGGCAAACTCTGACACAAAAGACCCCATGCAAACAGCATATGATGAGTGATTGGTAAGTTTCTGTGCAGCATGAATAGTTGTGTAGAAAAACAATGGGACAATGATGTTTGCCAATGGGTTTAGAACCTATTTTCTTCTTTGTATTAGTGACTTTTCCAATACTGATATTTAGGGGCATATTTGCAAGGAAGTGGCGGAGCACTGCGATAGCCTCCTTGGCTTAATGCAGCGCTCCACCACTTCTGAAATGCAGGGATGCACCGTATTTACAAGCATACTGTGCAGCCTTGCATTTCTCCCTGCACTGGCACTAATTTAGCTGCCTAGTGACAATGCAGGTACCCTTGCATCATAGTCTAAGGGTGCCTGCATTGGGGGGGATGATTGTTTATGTGCAGGAAGGTACCCCTTCCTGCACATAAACAATCTGATATGGTGTTTTGAAACTTCTATACGTGCATTGTTTTTTAATAATTTTTTATATGCACGAAGGAACACCGTTCTGCACATAAACAATAAATGGTGTTTTGCTGTTTCTATGTGTGCTGCACAATGCAGCACACATGGAAACAGCAAAACCGAGGAGCCATTAAACATTTCTCCTTGAAGCGCCAGGGTAAGACCAGTTTTTCCCTGGTCTTAATTTTGGTGCTGCCCCACATTTACGCAACCCTTGTAAAATGGGGCAGCATCAAAATCAATGGGTGCTTCAGTGGAATGCCCACCACAACACCCCTCGCATTAAGTATAGCGTGAAACTGTGCCTTATTCATGAGGCAGCACTAAGCCATGTAAAATGTCATAACACCGTCTTGTGAATAAGGCGAAGCTCCTATCGCTTCGACAACGTCAAGAAAAGTGATGCTGTGGTGGCAGTAGGGGCTTGTATATATGCCCCTTAGTTTTTACACCAATATATAGTTTGTGTTAAAACTAAGCACTAAAGCAGAGTGAGCACGAATAGCTCCAATCTAAAAAAAGGGGACAAAAAACGTGAGCCCATTTATACCCTTATGCAGACCTTAGAAGCAGGTCTACATTAAAATAACAAAACATTGCTGCAGACAAGTTTTATTTGTATTTCCACAATAAATGTCCATACCTAAACTGCACAAGCAGACACCTAACCTGGATTTATCTGTGTTCATACATCAATAAGCAAATAAAGAACCTTTCTTATACGAGAATGCCTAATTTCAGGAACCAGAGCAATTTCAGTGCTGGAGAAAAGTAAAAGTTTTGAAGAGATGTGCTTCCTCTCCCTTAATAGGCCATTTCCTTGGACCTTGTTTACAATACCACACCTTTAGGCTACTGCCTCACCTCATCATAAGTCCCAGCTAGGTGCAAATAATGAACTTCTATGGGTAAAAATATGCAATGAGCATGACAAATTAAAATCTTTCCTTCTTTCAAAAATTGTTAGCCAACATTGTGGTTAATTTTAAAGAGCAGAAAGAGAATATAAATGTTCTTGAATACACAGAGGTGATCTAGGAAAGAAAGCTATTTCCCAGGTGCCTCTGGTTTTTATATAATAGACAATATAGGATCCATGGTACTTCATAATCAATGATCTTCAGCTTGACACAGCCCAACTCACCTAGAATAATCTTTAAAGCAGCCATCAATTACAGTCTACAAACTTTTCCATAGTCATTCATACAATTTCATGCCACGAAAAACATGACAAAGTTCACTACAAGCATGGAAAGGTGACACACCCACTGATGACATTCGGTACAATCTCATTCTGAATGGCATCCAATTGGTGTTCTAGTCTTTTTCGTAAAAATAATTCTTAAGCTAATGATTAGAAGGTGATTGCCATTAAAGTGGCCACAACACACAATTGTCCTCAATAAGCAGCTGACACTCAAGGAATGAGTTATATAGTCATAAAGCCTCCGCAATGGCAACTCGTTCCTTGGCTTCCTTAGTTTCATTGAGTGTTTCTTCATGCGACTTCTGAGGCACATCAAAATGTTAGAAAAGGAGGAGCTGTAATGATCAATTGTGTCTACCTTCACCTTTAACGTGACGCGTGGCAGACGTAAAATGCCAGAAGTGTCTGCAAGTAGTAGAAAATGTGTTGGAAGGCTACACAGCAAAGTCCACTAATAGCAATGCACACAAAACAACCCACTGAGACTTCCTCTGCTGAGTTTGAGCCCTTTCTTGTGATATTTTGACTATTTTTCACAAACGCACCTTCCCAAAATGTCCCATCTTTTTGCCAACATGATTGAGATTATAAACATACCCAGAATTTGTTGATTCCTTTGAGGGCCTTAGAGAAAATAGACAAAATATATCAAATTTATTTTTTTGTTTCTTTCGGAAAAATAGGTATCACGTGCTCTGCAAGAAAGGGTATTTTTTCTACAGATAGCATCAACAAAATGTTTGTTGTGCTAAGATCACAATCCTCCCAGTTTTCAGAAACAATCAGAGTTATAAAGAAAACTACAATTTTTAAAACGGCTTTTGTATTTTTCTAACTGGAAATCTATTTTCATTTTTATTGTTTCAAACTAAGAGCAGTTTGAGGTGGGAACATGTGTTAAACCCCTTAGGAGACATTGGAAAACTGTAAAACTATACATTTTGAAAACTAGACAATAGTCTAGTGGGTGCTTGTGTAGATTCACTGCTCATGGTTTCCTCAAAATAACTCATTTATCAAAGTAAAAAATAATGAAAATAGCTACTAAAATATAGCAATTAGTGACAATGTTTTCATCTGTGAATTTTAGTGTAAATGGTCCATTAACAAAATTCTGGCAGTCTGTTTTGGATACAGGAATGTATACTGGTTACAGGTTGTCAAAAACACATGGTATGCCAACTCAGCAACAATGTCCTGCAAACCTCAAACTTTGGTTAAACTCTTGCATTTGCATACAATTTCTGTCAGGTAATCATCCATCTGCTAGGATTCACAAATTCCTACCAACCAGCATACTACACATCTCTCAATTACAAAAATGGTACCCTATTTGACTGATTGACCCAATCACCCTCGGTACAAGATGCCCTAAAGAGGGAGGCGTAGACACAATTCTTGGCATAAAAAGGCAACCCTTTTCTGTTATGAGGGTGGCTACGGAATTTGAGTCCAGGTTCACCTGCCACCCGGGGACACCTACCAAACCCAGACATTTCTGAAAATAAGACACCCAGGAATGTCCAGGGTGGTGTCTTCTGTGTGAACCCCACTACCTTTTCTTACCTTCACATCCTGAAACCCTCAGAACTTTCGCTGAAATCTTATATTTTCCTCCTATGTCTTTTGGGCAATATTCTGTAAACTAGCAGAAGCCTCACAATTCATACCAAATAGCATTAACACAATTCTCCAAATAAAAATATTACCACACATGTGTGGCTGGGTAAAATGCCTGTGACAGGTGCAGATAAAAACTGTGACCATATGAACTCAAGGTGGTCATCACCTTTCCTGCTTTGGTCTGGTCCTACCTTAGTATTCTAGGTTTCCATTGGTGACGACTGAGCCAGGGCTCAAAGTCTTTAGCAACCCACATCAGCAAAAGAGTAATTTTCTTGCCTAAAGTGTAATGACTCCACATTGGCTCAGTCTTAACAAGTGAGAGCAGTTGTATCTGAAAAAATGTAGGAAAGCTGGCTGACAGAAATTTTGTGGCTCTTTGTAAAGTTACCTCTCAGAAATGTAAGGGAAATGGGAATGTTTGAGGGTTGAAGAGTAATAAAATTGAATGGGGTCCACTCAAGTCACACCATTGTAGACATCTCTGGGTCTTTGGTTTTCAAATATGTCGGCTGTTATTGATCTGAGCCTGCAGTCTTGGGTAGGTGTTTTTAGTGTGCTGGTCTGCAGGATTTTCATGCAAATAAGTGTGCCACCAAGCATGACTCAATGAGTCTTGAGCAATGCCAAAATTGGGTAATCGCCAAAATAGATTTTTAGGTTGATACCCAAAGAGGTACGTGTGATTGGAATTAGACATAGCAATATACACATTAAAACTCCAGTCACTATGCAAATTAAGTGACACTGGTCCTGAAGGAAAGCTGCTAGCTCATCTACATGACTACACTGTGTACGAAACATGGCAACCTATAGCTATCTTAGATAATAAATTCTAGTTGATAGCACCACATATCTTAACATAGACAGGAGGAATTGGTCATTAACATTTTCCAGTGGAGTATTCCCAGTCCTATTGTTTTTTTTTTAAAGACCTTTATTTAGCACACATGGGAAGACACAGCACAAGGCCTACAACCACCTGGGCTGGTCGCAGCATACATACGTTGTCATCAGTGGTGTGAAAAAATAAGACACAGCCATGTAACCGGCAACCCTGGGGTCCGGTGGCGTAATACTATGTAGCGTGCATAATGCCAATCAATTCACGTTGCCAGGAAATCTGAGGTCTAGGTTTTTCAAAGTTTTCTTATTTATGTAACTTCAACAAACAATTCGCAAGAAAGTCTCCAGATGGCAATCATCACAGTGGTCCACAATGTCGGATACATGTGACATCACACAACAGCCGGATACTTGCGTAAATGAGCTTGACAAATAGGGACAATGGGAAAGGCAAGGTAGTCAGGGCGACTGGGCGCAATCAACGGCCACTGTCACAAATCAGTAGTGGTGGGTCCTAGGAGTATGTTCAAAAAAGGAGAGAGTTTTCCCTATCAACCCAGAAAGGACTGGGAAATATAGCTACACAAAGGGTGGTTCCTTTCTGTGGTTACTAAATTGAAGCGCAGAACGCTTTTACACATGAGACACCAAAAACATTTCTATTCACAATGATATGTATCTTAACATGTTCCTCAATTATTTCAAAAAAACATAATTTTCATTAAAATCAGATTTATTAAAATTTAGTCAGAAACCAGCATGGTATATATTTCACAGTTTTACATTTAAAAACAGTTACAGTACATTAACATCAAGCACATATACACATTTTACAAAAATTAAAAATAACCAGGTTGTCGACGCGTTTCGGTGTTTGAGATTGATGGTACACCTTCCTCAGGACTATAATTCAACTTCTTCAATCTAAAAATGTACGGAACAGTCAATTATTATACATTCATTGTGAGATCTCATTTACAGAAAGTTTTTTTACACTTCTAACGGTGTCTAGAGTGTGCACAAGTTAATTTCTTACTTAATTTGCAGTATTCAATTTGCGGTGTCAGTCTAAATCCTGGGGATAGATAAATCTTATCCACTCATATGGTTCTGTTTTCTTCCTTTAGAAGACCTGTATGCACACAATATTATTTTCTAAATCATTAATGTGTTCAATTAAATCTACAAATGTATAAATGTAAAACTGTGAAATATATACCATGCTGGTTTCTGACTAAATTTTAATAAATCTGATTTTAATGAAAATTATGTTTTTTTGAAATAATTGAGGAACATGTTAAGATACATATCATTGTGAATAGAAATGTTTTTGGTGTCTCATGTGTAAAAGCGTTCTGCGCTTCAATTTAGTAACCACAGAAAGGAACCACCCTTTGTGTGGGTCCTAGGAGTAGCCATACCTAAGCGCATAACATAGTGCCCAGATATCAAGTGTGAGACGCCCACCATTACATGTCCCCAAAGCAAGTCAATGCAAGTAGAATAACAGTGTATGTACAGTCAGCCCTTTGTTTGAGAGAAGGAGCTGCGAATAACAACTCGTGGAATGCAAAGGTAATACACAAAAATGAAAAGAACAGAAAGAAAACAAGGCTAGGTGATGGCATAGTACATGCGCGTCCGTGCGTGTGGAATCTGCGAGGGAAGGTGGGGATGGCCATGTGTGGTGTCGTAGCAATAGTCTAGGCCGCTCATTGTGACTAGTTGAGCACCCTACAGGGCATAAGGGGCAGGGGGGAAATGGGGGGGGTGGGGGAGAACGGGGGCGGTAACACGAATGGGGACAGGGAGGGGAAAAGGGGGGAGAAGAAAAGGAGAGAGGGGGAATAGGTGGAACTGTACTGCGTGTGGGACAGAGGCCTAAGCAATACCACGCTGGAGGCACACCCTATGGTAAGTGGCCAAGGCTTTGTCCCAGTCCTGCACGATGGGATACAAGCGGAGACCCGCGCCACACTCTCTGCCCTCACCCAACTGTCAAAGGAGGTGCGCCAGTGTGTCGCCTGGCGGGGAGCGCCATTCTTCCACCGCTTGGTAATGAGGCGTTTTGCAGTGATCAGTCCCAAATCCCAGAATCGCGCCTGTACCTTCGTCTGTTTCGATCTCCTAAAGAGACCCAACAAGCAGGCTTCCCATGTGTGAGGCAGGCTACCTCCTGTCGCTGCCGACAGCGTGTCAGTCACCGAGGTCCAATAAGGCTGCAGGGGAGGGCACTCCCATAGCACGTGTAGCAGGTGTGCGTCCACTAGTCCGCATCTATGGCATGCTGACGTGTCGAGACCAAAGTAGCGATTAAACTTGTCAGGAGATAGGTACGCACGGTCCAAAATATAGCACTGTATGATCCTAAACCGGGAGTTACGTGGAATGTTGTTCGCTCCCGCTAGTACTAGTTCCCACTCCTTGTCGGTCCAGTCCCTGTCTCTATCCACTGTCCATTTATCCCATAGGCGCTGTGACGAGAACTGCGTGTGCGTGTGCAATGCATGGGTGAGCCAGTGCACGATGTGAGAGCCATTGCCCATCACATGCAAATACTGGATCAGCAGGTGCGTTGGCAATTCCTCCACCAGGTCACCCCAGGAGCGCGTCAACACATGGTCAAGGGTCGCGTGTGTCAGGAACTGCCCCGCTGGCAGTCCTGTCTGGGCCGCTAGGGTCGCAAAGTCGAGAAGCACACCCTCCGCAAACAGGTCCCCCAAGCTGTCCAGATCAGCCGCCGACCAACTGCGCAGCGCAGGCTCCATGAGCACCCCACCTTCCCAGGGTGTCCCCAACAGGGAAAGATTCGGGGCATAGGGCATAGTAGTGCTCGTGAGCTTTAGGCTTCGCACATAACATTTCCTTGCCACCGCCAGGTGCAATTGGGCAGGGCAGCAGGGCCTAGCCAAGGGGTGAAACAGTGCATGTATCTGGGCGACCGTCATGACCGAGTCTGCCGATGTGGTATCGGTCAAATTCTTCCCGCTTAGCCACTAAGTAACCATTGCAGCTGCGCCACCAGGTAATAGAGTTCCTGGTTTGGAACAGCCAACCCTCCAGACTGTGTTGCAGCGTATAGCATCTTCAACGCAATCCTGGGCCTCCCCGCATTCCATATCAGGCGTCTGGTCAGAGTGTCCAATTCCCTAAAATTCCGTGTCGGGACTTACACCGGGAGATTTGAGTAATAATACAGCAATCTGGGGAGTACAATCATCTTCGCGAGTGTGATGCGACTCGGGATGTTCACCGGGAGAGAATTCCAGGTCACCTGAGCCGCAAGAGATGAAATCGCTCTCGTGAGATTACCCTCCAGTAGATCAGCTGGTTCACGATAGACCTGTATCCCCAGGTCTCGGAAGACTGTCGGGTACCAAAGGAGCCGCTCTCCCATTACGACTATGTCGCACTCCGGGGTGTCCGCAGTGAAAGCATACACGTCAGATTAGGCCCAATTGACTCGGAGTCCCGATACGCTACTGAAGGTGCGGAATATGTCAGTGAGCGCGCAGGGGAAAGAGGTCAGATCACGGATGTAAATCAACAGGTCATCGGCATAGAGCGACACCGAATGTGTCCCATCCCCCAACGGGATACCCCAGTCCACGTCGGAGATACGCAGGCACGCCGCTAAAGGTTCCATCACGAGCGCAAAGATCAGGGGGGATAGGGGGCATCCTTGTCTTGTGCCCCTGCGGACAGCTATTGGCTCCGAATAGTGCCCACCCGTGCATACACTCGCCGTCGGGAAATGATAGATTAGCTCCACCATCTGGAGGTAAGCATCACCTAGGCTAAACTTCTCCAGCACTCGCTTCAGGTAAGGCCGTTCCACTGAATCGAATGCCTTCTCGAGGTCAAGAATCATGCACCCCGAGCGAGGCCACTGAGCCATCGCCAAACTCTGCAACGGAAAAGGCGCCTGATGTTGTAGGACGTACTGCAGGTCGGCACAAAGCCGTTCTGGTCAGCATGTACCAATGTGGGGACCAGGGGTGCCAATCTCTGGGCCAGAGTGGAAGCTAAAATCTTATAGTCCGTATTGAGGAGCACAAGCGGTCTGTATGACCCCAGATTAAGCTCATCCCTGCCTGGCTTCAAGAGGGATATCACTGTCACTTCATTCAGAGAGGGTGGGAGTGCAGCATCTTCAAGTGCCGCTCCATATACACGCAAGAGCTCAAGTATGATGATGGTGGAGTAAGCCTTATAAAATTCCGCCGGTAACCCGTCGGACCCGGGGCTTTACCGTTGGAAAGGGAGAATATAGCCGTACGGAGCTCGTCCTCCGCCAGAGGTGCGTCCTTTGTGTATTGGTAGCTGCCGGCAAGGGCAACTCCGACAGGAATGTTGAGGTTTCGTCTTCAGTGACCCGAAGGTGGGAACTATAGAGGTCTATATAATGAGTCATGAAAGCTGTGTGGATAGCTTTTTGCGTGTAAACAGTGCTGCCCTGAGTGTCTCGAACTGACATTACCGGTGTCGTTTGGGTGTCATGTCGTACCAGCCAGGATAGGAGTTTCCCCGGCTTGTCACCAAGATGATGCGTTCAGGCTGAGTGCGCAGCATAGTTCAGGTTTTTTAACCTTACCAGGAGCTGAGCGTGTTGTTCCCGTGCCACCACTAGTCGCTCGTCGTCTCCCTCGTCCGCCTCCCGCTCACTAGCTAGCAAATTGGATTCCACGAGCCTCAATTCCCTTTCCACCTGGCGTCGCAGCCCTGCTTGTGTTCTCAGGCAGTGACCATGAGTGACTACCTTAAAGGCATCCCACTCAACCTGTAGGGTGGAGGCAGTGTCAGTATTGTTCTCGAAATATTGCAAGATGCTGACCGAGAGCACCTCTCTATAGGTGGCGTCCAGTAGGACATCCGGTTGGAGTCTCCACGTGGGTACCGGCAGATGCGGGTGCTCCCACGCGAAATCCAGTGTGTAGGGTTGTGATCGGAGTGAGTACGACCCAGGTAACAGGTGTCTGTGACATGAGGCAAGAAGTCACCCATTAACATGAATCGGTCCAGTCTGACGTGTAATGCATTGGCACCAGAGTAATAGGAATAAATCTCCGTTGTGGGATTGTGGGTGCACCAAGCATCATGGAGGTCCCATTGCACTGCCCAGTCTCTAAGTGCCCTCGAAGCCCCGCTCGCCGGGGCACTGTCCAGGGGGGGAGTTAACGATCTAATCCTACATCTAGAACACAGTTGTAATCACCTCCTAGCAGGAGTGGCGTTCCCGGCCAAGGTGCCAGCTCCGACGATAGACACGCCAGAAACCTCCCTTGCTCAGTGTCAGGGGCATATACGGAAGCAATGACTACCTGTGGACCATCCAACTTACCCTGAAGTATGACATATCTACCCTCAGTGTCTATAGTGCTGTGTGTGAGGGCGAAGGGGACCCCGGGGCATATCCAAATTAAAGCCCCACGTGCAAATGCGGAAAAACCTGTGGCATACGTTGCCCCCTCCACCTGCGACGGAGACTGAGTGCCTCAGTAGCAGTCAAATGGGTCGTTTGTAACAACGCAACTTGAACCTGGTGCCGTTTAAGATAGGAATACACCTGATAACGGCGTGAGGGCGTATGCATGCCACGCACATTCCAGGTACAAAACGTAACCATGGTCATCGCACTTTTGTTTCACAGCGTCCCCCTCCCGTCCACCCGCCCCCAGCACCCAGCACATCCCACCAACAGCATCGACACCCACTGTGAATGCCACCAACCACACACATTCGCACAACGTGTCTTCCGCACTCTGCAGGGAAACAAGAAAAGGAATAAAGGGCCATCAGTCTTAAATACAAAGAAAAATTAACCAGAATGCCAAAAGGGCGGCAGCGGAAAATGATGTCGCCCAAACGTTCTAATAATATCTAAGAAGACGTAAGTTCAGGGGGGTTCACTGAGTCTGTTCTTGTAGTAACACAACGATGCATTCGGGGCGAGAGTGCCATCCCCCACCACAGGCAGGTGACCACATGCAGCCTAAGGACAGCGAGTGTTCCCAATTCGTGGCACGCCTGATCTCTCCAGGCCAGTGAGCAGATCATTTGGGAGCAACCCGGAGCAAGTCTCAGCCAGATCACTCACCTCCTGGGGGCTCGTTCACCCCTCCAGTAACTCAGCCCTACAGCTCACCAGCAAGAGGTGCACCCACGCCGCAGCGCAGACAGGAAGTTTTGCGCCAGCACCTCCAGTCCGCAGACCCAGAGGCCGCCCCAGGGCCGATGTCTTAGCATCAGGCATGCGCTGCGGGCCAGGCGCCCAGAAGACCAGCAGTCTCCTCTGTCCTCAGTAGGGAGCAGGGGAGTAGATAGGGCCATGTCATGGTCATTGGATTTCATCAGCTCTCTGCGGCATGACATCCGGGAGGTCCACTGAGACCTGTGAGTCCGGCAGGCTGTACAGGTATTCGTCGTCACTCACCAGGGTGCGGGGCTGGCTCCCGGGACTGGGTCATCCACCTGTGATCCGCTGATTTCCGCTACCATACGGAGGGCCTCCTGTTGCTCACTTTGTATAAGTTCGGGTGAGGGCCCCATCTCCGTCTCACCGTGCGTCAAATCCGTCGGCAATGGTCCTTTGCGACGACATCTTCGCGTGCCTCTGGTACCACGTCTCCCCTGCGGGGGCTCCCTAGGTTCTTTATCGATGCCCGAGTCTAGCCAGGTCTCCACCTCCTCAGATGTGTTGAAGAAGTGTGTTTTATCCTGGGCCACTACCCGCAGCCGGGCTGGGAAAAGTAAGGAGTATTTAGGTGCCAGGCGGCGGAGCCGTTGTTTCACTGGCAGATAAGAGTGGCGTTGGCGCTGCACCTGCACTGTGTAGTCCGGGAAAAACATGATCTTTGCATTATCCACTTTGATGTCGGGCAGTTTCCGAGCCTCACTGAGTATGGCATCGCGGTCACGGTAGTTCAAGACACGGAGGAGCATGGGTCTCGGATTTGAGCCTGCAGGAGGAGGTCGGGACGGTACCCGGTGAGCTCGTTCCACCACAAAATGTCATGAGAGGGTGCCCTCTGGCAGCAGTCCTGTCAGCCAGCGTTCCATGTGTTCCGCCACTTCTCTGGGTTCCCATCTCTCTGGCAGACCCATACAAATGTTGTTTCGTCTCGCCCGCCTTTCCGCGTCCTCCGCACGATCCTCCAGGAATTCCACCCTGTTAAGGAGATCCTGTACATGCTTGTCCATTTGCGTGACCTTGGGCGTCAAATCCGTGATCGAGGTTTCCAGCATGGACGTTCGCTCGGATAGCTTTTTGTGGTCCGCGCGCAGGTGCATCAGATCTATGGCCACACTGTCAATCTTCGTCTCCAACGAGGTACGGGTCAGCTGGATCGACTCCTCCAGTCTTTCCATGGCCGCCAGCATTGTGTCTAGCTTGGAGGCAGTGAGATCCAACTCAGCCTGTTTTACCATCTTTCCCTTCATTTGTGTGCCAATGGCACCTGCCCTCGTCTTGGCGCTTCCTGACATGAAGGGTGCAGAAGCGTCCAGGCGGGTGGAAGGCCGGCTGATCGCTCTAGTAGATTAGCCGGGAGTGAGCCGGGAGGACCTGCGAGTCTGTCTCTCTCTCAAGGTCCCCAGCCGGGGCCCCCCTCGGCAGGACCAGCTCCCCATCGAAGGCAGAGAGGAGCAGGTCGGCTTGCACCCCCCTCAGGCACGGCAAGTGGTATGCACCATCGGAGAGCACGGCAGGCCACCTCAGGCGGGGCAGGTCAGGAGACAGTAACACTCACCCACGGGTGCGCAATGGGTGTACCCAGGTAGCTCCGACTTCATATAGGCCACAGCGGGCAAACAGTAGAGCCCATGCTCCGCAACACCATCCACACGGCGACCCCCCCGTGGGAACCGCGGAAACCACTGCGACAGGGCGCCCACAGCGGCAGTCGGCAACGCAGCAGGCGGGGGGTCCCCGCGCTCAACAATGTCCCCCAGAAATCAGTTTGCCACAAGGCAGAAGTCGGACCTTTGCTACATTCCCAGTCCTATTGTTAACCTCACTTTTGCACCAATACACCAATCTACATTTAGACCAACACACCCACACTTCAAAAAATTGCTTATGAAAATATCTCAAGTAATGCGCACCCATTGAGGGTGCCCGTCGGGTATTGCAGTGCCGGCCTGACTTGGAGCAAAAGCCCAATGATAAAGCATGACACCTGTCACTCAGCCATTCAAGGGTCTGTCACATTCATGCACCTACAGTACTGAAACACCAGTCACACAGCCACTCACTTTTCGTGTGGTTGCATAAGCCCTGGGCAAAAACATTTCCATTTGACATATTCACATTTAAAGTTGACATCTTTTTAAACAGTGACCTTTGTAACACATTTTGCATATCAGTGTTCTAAGAAAATAATTGCTTACATGTATATCTCTTCATAGGCTCGTTAGAACACACTATACAAGATCCCTAGTACGCTGTGCAAACTAGGGTATCAATTGTTGTCTGTTAGGCGACAGCCCTGGATGGGTAGAATAAAGGAGATGTGCCTGGTCATCTATGGGTTTAGTTTGATATGTAAACTGCATGCCCCCTTGCTTAGACAGAGGAGCATTTCAACAGGATTGTTGTCAGTACTCTAGGCCAGAATTTTAGCCCAGCTGGATTCATACATATCCTGAAAGGTACAACGGTCTGCTCTACATCACACCTTGCTGACATGTAAAGGCGAAGTTAGGCCACTCTATTAGATCTGGAAGATTAGCACACCTATGCGCATCACAATAGGCAGAGCTAGATAGGAGTACTATTATATGCATCCATATAATCTAATACAATTGTTCAATGGTTGAATCATTTATCCTGTTTGCCATTCTTGTTATGCTATGCTCGTGACATTGGTTTGCTTCATTGTATTAATCATTGCAGCGCATATATTTTACATCCTGATGGTATGTGTGGAGTGAGTCCTCATACATTTGACCCTTACATTGCCCATACTCACAGACTCAGCAAGAACCACAAGCCTTGGAGTCACCAACATTCTAGTTTGGTTACTTATTTAATGGGTCTCCTGAATATTTGGTCCAAAAACCATTCTCACCAATTAACTGGAGACATCCATTGTGTTAGGGATACACCCCCCTCAGCCAAATAGGAAACCTCAATTTTTTCCTGTATGTTTTTCATGCTTGAACTTTTAAAAGAATCACCCCACTATAGCTCTGAATTCTGTGAATCTACATGGCTAGCACACGACCAATAAACATACTACTAAATATTAGACATGTGGGAATACAAAAATCTTCCAACAAAACACTGGGATCATAAGAAAGATAAAATAAAATGTAAACCACAGGGTGGATCTCCTCCTCTGGAGTCCTCTGAAAAGCGCTATAATCTGCACACATGTGAAAAAGTTAAACAGGCTGATAGTTATCAGTATACAGATACATGTCCTTCTTGTTCCTTACAGGAGTCATCCGAAAAACAGTCAAAGAGAGGAGAAAGACATGCCATGAATACTAAGAACTCTGCTTCTGCACATGTAGTGGGCTCTGACTCTGCTAGTCAATGTGGCAAAGGTGTTGATAGTCCATCAGAACCTTCAAAAGGTTCTGGTGGCGAGAGCAACTGATGATTTTGTTCAGGTGGAAACATCAGATCAGAGACAGCTCTCCAAGCAGATTTTATGATTTGCAACTCCAAATTGAGGGTGGTAAAGAATGAACTATTAAGGTTCTTTTTTGGGAGAATGTGACATTTGGCTATGATGTTCTCTTGGCTGAAAAAGTTTGGCTGCCTTAGTTTGTAATAGACGCCCCATGTGGGGAAATAGTGACACATTCAGCTTTTTCCTGATTTGTCCCAGAAATAGTTAAACAAGCATACATCAAGAATTGGGCTCTTGCACAAGCCCTGGCATTATATCACAATCATGTTGTCTGGATGAGGATTTGCCTTATCGAATAATACTTTTTGCCACCTATCTTTCTGACCCTCTTTTTGTTGGCTATGCAACCTCAGAACATGAAAAACCTGTTAGAAATGTAGGTTTATGGGTCCAGATGGTGCACTTTGAGCCAGCCATGAATCAGGTCAACAAATTCTGGTAGTATGTGTGGAGTCAGTCCTCATACGTTTGACACTTATTTTGCTAAATGCACAGTCTTTCTGAGAGTACTTGATGAAATGCTAAAGGGCTAACTTACCAGATGTCCTATTTACATATATGTTCAGCACATTCACTGTAATCCACTTGTAACTTAGCAGATGAAGCATTTACTAAGTTTTGACACATGATAAAAATGGCAAGCAGGCCACAGATATAACATTTGATTTGATTTGAAGAGTTGTATATAGTGTTGGCTAGACCCGGAGGTATCAGAGCACTTTACATAAGGAACAGCGAGTTGCAAGTTACACAAAAATTAAACATTTGTTAAACAGTGTTACACAGCAAAACATGGCAAATATAGTATAGCAAATAAAGATAAATAAGGAAGCAACGTTACACAGTAGTATGAAATTATTAAAGCATAGCGTAACAGAGACAAAACATCCTAAGGGGCAAAGAAGGTAAGGGGAAAAGTAAAAAGGGCTAAGGAAAGCAGATCAGGACAGGAAAGTGAAAGATAAACAGACCGGTATTCGGACCAGAAATCATAACAACCCAGGAAAAGGAGACAGTAATAGGTGAGAGCAGTGTTGGAGACTTGGCGGGGTAGAGGTAAATGTCAGTCAGACGAAAACGTGGAGCAGTCCAGGGGAAAAGAGAAACGTTTAAAGGTCACCCAGGGGAGTCCATCTGGAAAGAGGAATGGAAAAGGGCACTAAGATGGCGGATCCAGGTCATGGGCACCGATAGAAAATAATCCCAAATGGGGGGGTACACATAAATCCAAGTCTAAAACCAAGAGAGCTGATTCCACAGACTGGAGCTGGATGGGGGATGCAGCCAGAGTATCAAGTGAGGTAGGAGGGCTGGAAATTACCAAAACACAAACGGGCAGTCTGTGAGCACAGGTACTGGGCAGCGGGGGCAGAAGTGTTGTCGATCCGTAAGCCGCAGGTCAGCAGAAGTCTGTTCAGGCGCCAAGGCAGCAATCCCAGAGAAAGGGAGGCAGCAGCTTGAACCAGGAGGGCGTGCCTCACCAGGCTCGGACGAAAGAAAATATACGCTCAAAGGCACTGTGCAGAAGAGCCGTAATTCTCACTGCCTTTACAACCCCGAATTTGGAAATAAACAAGACTTATACATATTTTTTACAGTTATAAGTTGTGGGGATGCAATTATTGATAGGTAACTCCACCCTTGACAATATGACTTCTTCCTACAGGACATCCCTATGAAAAAATCCTCGGCGAAACTCTGACTACTGCTTCCTGTCTCTTTCTCACTTATGGTGTGATTCACAAAGGTAAACAACAACTTTTGTGTAAGTATATGATTGTTTGATATTCATAAAGATATTTTACTAGTAGTATCTATACGACTTTGAGCTTCGGCACATAAAGATAGGACTGTCCTATAATAATATGAAGGTGATATGGGATATGGGTAGGAAAAGGAGTTAACCCTGTGAGGATGGAAAGGTGACAGTTTTCTCCACCTGCTACCTCCCACCTTTTACGGCCGTATTACAAGTTTGGTGGTCTGACCACTGTAGAACCACGTACACCCTTGCCAGCAGCCCACGGTGCCGGCGATCCAAAGACCACTGTATTACGAGGTGACAAGGGGGCTAGCAGTGTTAAGACAGGGATCTTGTGTCAATGGTGGGTAACTTTTCCAAATATATCAATGCTTGTGTGTGCATTTCGACTGCATATGTGTTGGATGCACACATATGCATGATATATGGTGAAAAATACCATATACCCATTACCAGGGTTCTGTGGGCAGTCCTGGCAATAGGTATGTGGTACGCAAAAGACTCACCTGTATATTGCCCCACACAGCATTGTAAACCTTGAGGTGAAGATCCTGCTGTGAAGCAGGGCACTGGAGACAGGGGACCCCATTGCTTTCTGCCTGGAGGAAGTGGAAAGGGATGAGTACACCCCCCCAAATCCTTCATCACTGCCTATTTGAAGCACTCATTCGGACTGCTGCGTGGATCAGGCAACTGGGGCAGCTCCCCCATACTGCCCTATGGTAGCTGCCCTTCCCTGATCATGATTTGCCGTCTGCTGGCGGTTCCAACGTTCCAGTGGCAGTCTTCTCAAAGCCAATCGGCCCAACTCTCAACACCCCAGTCAAAGCTTTGAGCTCTCCACGCTCTGGCCGCCATCTCCGATACGGCGGTCTATGGGTACACAAAACCCATAATAAGGCCTTTGGAGTATTGATGGCCATTTAGTGACAATGAATGGCTTCTGGAAAATTCCTTACCTTCTACTCTATCTGGCTTAAATGTTAACCATTCATGTTGCTCCTGGTACTCTGTACATCCCTTAATGTGAATATTCCAAGTGACTAAGTGGATTTTTTCTTGTCAGCCACTGCAATGCCATTGAAAAGCCCAAAGCTAGTAGAGTAACAGAAGGTTATTTGATAGCCTTTGCAGTATGACCCCTCATGACGTGTATTAATACTCAGGTTTGACGTATTTGACCCCTGCAAACATGTGTATTCAATGGTCAGTTGCAAAATGCAAATATCGTTAGATCTGCGGCGAAAAAATTGAAATTTAATTTGGAATGCAATTGCTGACATTTGCTGCTTATAACCGGAAAAAAACATAAATGTAAAAATCCTTATTGATTGTAAACATATTTTTTTCATGTAAAGAACCAATGTGTTAATACCGAAGAAGGACAATGGCGATGCAGAGCACAAAATACCTGGGTTCAAATACTACAGGGATAAAAATAACAGTACGAAATTAAGTTTAAGTGAGGTGTGTGTGTGTGTGTGTGTGTGTGTATATATACATGTAATATATATATGTGTGTGTGTATAAATGTATATGGAAACACATAGGATGTGCAGGATATTTAAAAACAATGGGCCTTCTCATGTGTCACCTTTTATACAAAGGAGTGTATGCTTTCACATTACAGTCGCAATATTTACTTCTCAAGCCTTAATAGAATATATAAGCTACAAATGCTTTGAACACTTTCAGCAGAAATAATCCTACTATTTTCTCTAAAACCACATGATCTTCCACTAATGTGCTGGCACTTCCGTTATATTATGCTATAAAAATAATATGTGTAATAAATATTGTTGCAGCGCACGTAAAATATTGGTGGGATTTGCTGCTGTGGGATGAAATAGGGCAGGAATAGTACAAACCAAAGGGTTTTTACATTAATTGCATATAAATTAAAGGAATCAGAAAAGGTAAGCACTAAAATAAAGGTAACAATGTGTAATATACTTTTATAGTCATGTCTAAAATACCTTTTACTGAGCCATTAACGCACAATATATGCTTAAAAGAAAAAATACACTTACAGCTCACGTTGTTAGTATTCCGGGGCAATAAACACTCTTAATAGAGAAGGGCAGACAGTAAATGTGCTAGAAAAAGAAGCCAAGGCATGTAAAACAAAGTGTGAATACGGGATGGCCAACAAAGAAACCGAGTTTATATAAAAAACGTGTCTTTAATGCAAGCCAAAATCTAATGATGTGTACCTTTGTCATCAGGAAATGCTCGATCCTACTGGTAATTAGGATAGCTGTAAATATGTAAGCCAAGTAGCATTCTTCTTGCTGGTCGGCAGGAGCAAGAAAATTCGGAAATATGTATTACAAATACATACAAAAATAATTATTTAACAAGAATTACTAATTGCAATATATTATGGCATGTGCATGGCGAAAGTGCTAACAGAAAAATAAAATCACATCTAGAAAAACGTAAAGAAGACATTCGTAATGACCTTTTTATTTTCTAGATAATCGGTTATTCTGAGCCTGGCACTCCTCGTCACAGAACTAACATGCGAGGTGAGTCCTTACCCAGAAGGCAAAGCTTGTAAATGACAGGAATGGATGACGGTTAACGAGTAATGATAGACTTGGAGTAATGAAGGTTACTGCTAAAGTAATGAGGACATTACTATTTCATCCACTTTCGTTTCCAGAACAAACACCACACGGGAGTAAATCAAAAAAGGCAATGATACAGTGTACCAGTCAAAAATGCAGTAGATTCAGTCATCTCAAAACGGAGCAAAGGTTAGACCTCAGTGACCAACAAAGCAAGGACAAATGTCTTACAAATCCGAGCCCTGACGTTTTACCCCTGAATCATTAATGGTTCTTTTGGAATGACCCTCCAGTGGACTGATGAGGAGGGAACATAAAAAGACATACTCTAAAGAAAGAAACCGCGCAAATTATCAAATGATCATGCACATTTAAGATAAAACCCCTTCTCAGAGTAGCCAAGCAAGGCATGAGCATCAGAGAGAGGAAGTCTTGACAGCAAGCTGCATAGTGACCACTGTAAAACTAGACAGTGAAACAAGGACATCATATCAGTGCATTTGGTTTGGACGTAGGATTCGCAGAGACACATCCAGACTGACATGGAAACAAAGTAAATCCATGAAAAGCAAGTAGAAGCGTAGCTTCATTTGGACAAAAAAGTGTATAAATGTCTGTAACACAGTGAAGCACTCATCTGCACCACCCGCTAAAAGATGCCAGAAGGAAGCACACATATTGAGGGAAACATTGCTGGATGAACCAAAAAAGGCCGAAAAGGGAAAGCCTATATGTCACCAACCTGATTGAACTCCACTATCTCCCTTTATCAGCATGGAACAGCTTTAAAACCAGCCATATCATGTCCAGCACACTCAGATTTGGCTGACCATGCCAGTTGGCTTTTGGCATGCTCATAACCAGAGTACCATCAGACTGGAAGCAAAGAAGTATAAACAGGAATACACAACCAAACAGGTGTTTTCAATCTATGGACCAAAGATCTGGGACAACATGAGGACCACTCCAATCCAGATCTAATTTTGGAAAGAGTTGTAAAACCACTCATTTAAATGAAAATCACATCAAATCTATGTTTTTTTCAGTGCATTCGAAAGGTTTTTTAAATGCTAATTTCTAACTATAACTTCCCTGGGCCCTATGTTTTTTCAGTGAATTTCTAAGGTTTTTTAAATGCTAATTTCTAACAATGTTTTTATTTATTTTAAATGTTTTGTATAGTGCGAACAAAACCCCAAGAGGTATCAGAGCGCTCCACAGTAATAGGAGAGGAAAACACAGTAAAAGGGAACATTTTAAGGCGGTAATAGAGGATAACATAATAAGGTAATAAACATGTACAATAATGCGCACAATAATTAGTTGGTACAATAAGGTAGACAATCCAGGAAAATACAGTGCTAGAAGAAAACAGACGACCAATGGTTATTTATGGCAGGAAAGTTTCCATTAGGAGTGTTTTTACTTCATGTTTGAAAGCAGCTGTGTAAAGAATTCTGCGGATTTCCGGAGGGAGCGAGTTCCAGATCTTCGATGCAGAACCTGGGAAGACTCGAAGTCTTGTTCTCTTTTTGCGAAAAGACTGGGGTTTCAGTAATAGAGTGTTTGCACTTCTTGATGGTCTCCCTCCCCTGATAGTTCTACTTTTTGAGCCCGGTAGCCAGGGGATTTGAAGCGTAGGACTTTGTACGCCAGACAGGCAATCCTTAGTTGAATTGCTTGAATTGCTTCCTAGGGTACCCACTTTAGAGATCTTGGAGCTGGGGAGATGTGATCAGTTCTTTTTGTGTCAGTGATCAGTCTAGCAGCTGCATTCAATGAAGCACTGAGCAGGGCCAAAGTATGTTTGGGGAGGCCACATAATGTTGCGCTACCATGGTCTAGTCTTGCCAGGACAAGTGCTTGAACCACCAGCTTGAGGTCCTCTTGAGGGAGGAATGGTTTTAGATTTCTAAGAAGCCTCATATGGTAGTTTGCGCCCTTACAGATCATACTAATGTTTTTGTTCATGTTCAGGTGTGAGTCTAGGGTGATTCAGAGGGATTTCGCTTAATCGATGATAATAGGGGAGCAGTTGAAGGTAGTGAGGTGCTTCATCCAGAGGTCAATCTTGGGGGTGTGTTTAGGAAAGGAAATGAGAAGGAATTCAGTTTTGGTAGTGTTGAGTAGGAGATGGTTCTAAGTTAGCCAGTTTTGGAGATCCTCAGGGAGGAGTTGAGTGATATGAGGTCTTCCGAAGAGTTGATTTTCAGGTAAAGCTGCGTATCATCCACGTACAAATGAAAACAAATGTTCATAGATTCAATAGCGCTCGCTAGTTGTTCCAGAAAAATATTGAATAGTATTTGAGAGTGTCGCGTTCTAATCTAGGGCTCTGATCAATACTGTGACCTTATGCCCCTATACGGCTATAGTCCATTTATTCCCCTATAATGGCATAAACGATCAAGAGTAATATTTCAGAAACTCGTCTCTGGCCTAACACGATCAGAGCCACATTTCAGAATCTCTTCCTCTGCAGCTTCCTCTGCAGCTCATTAGAGCAAATGACACAGCAGAAGCCACTATCTAAGATTCCTAGATTACACTCCGAGTTCTTCAACAAGATAAAACTCAGCAACCTGGGAAAACCCCGCTTGCTATGTTTTGATTAGTAATAGAACTCTAATGAGCACTGAGAGACGATCACTTCCTAGTGACATCTTTATTGACGCTTATGTCCAAAAACTTACGTCAAACAAGGCACCTTTCAGGTATAAATATTACCAACGTTGCCTTAAGCAAACGCTGCTGCCTCAACGACATCGATGATAGCGATGGTGTGGTGAACATAGGAGCAGAACAGCTGTCCCTTACAGAGCCCAGCAGATACAAGCTGCCCACGGACGCTGCCCCTCCTCCTCCTCGATGCACTGGGAGAGACGCTGTCTTTTCTCCTGCCGAGAAAATCCAGCTCCGGCGTTTCCAGCCTACTCTTGCGAGTGACTGTGAAATCGAGTCCTGGAAGGAGATACAAGACCTCCAACATTCTATTCCAGAGGTATGGTGTTGACTAAACCCTTAGAGAGAATTCTTGAAGCAAACCTTGGCAAAACCAACTTAACTGAAACTGCTACTTCCCTTCCACGTATTAGGCTTAGGTCAGGTACACTGGGGTAGGCGTAGTAAGAAGCACCAGTTGAGTACGTTAGCCTAATGTATATATAAATATATATATATGTTTTATTCATTTTAACCATTGTATGGCTAAGAAACCATATCAATGCTTTTACAGTATTATTTCGCAATACTCATTTTACTGTACGCACTTTTTATAATAACTAGTCTTGCAATTGTGGCAATTCATTTCTCTTGCATGAGAAGAAAGACTGTTCAATAAATAATACCTTTTTATTGAAAACGCCTGTCTCTCTATTCTCTGCATATTGGTGAAAGTTTTCTGCACAAAACTGACTGAGTAAAATAACTGTCTATTGTTTCACATGACTCTAGAGATTGACTCTTATTCTAAGGAGCAAAGTTGTCATGTTTATGCGGTTGTTGGAAAACTGAATCCCTTCTTGTCTGTACCAGGGAAGCTAATCACTTCCTATTCAGTCAAGAAAGTTTCCAGTGTCCTCTGAGCTAGTTGGTAACAAACCCAATTAAGTTTAGCATAGTCAGTGGAGACCTGGAAGATCCGCACTTCTACGTCTATACTACTGTTTATGTTATTCCAATGCGCAGGGCCCATTGGGAAAATAGGAACTACACTACATGGCGCCCAACGTTTGGTAAGGCGATAAAACTAACGCAAGACGTTAGAGTAACTCAGTCGTGCATTTTTCACACAGACCCCTTTCTCCCGTAAATACTCCAATAGACGTCTGGAGTGGGTGAAAGGTTAGTAGGAAGAGATTCCTATGTAAAGCTCTGGTTTATTCAACATTGAAGGATACAGTGTTCCAAAATATTGTGCACCTAATCCTTGTCTCCTTGGAGACCTGCTCTGCAAACCTTGCATTTATACAATGCCAGGAGTAAATGGAACCGCTGCACCCGCAGTACATGCGACTCAGCAGGGTCCCGATGAAACTACTGAACCGGGTGCAATAATCATCCCGGCACATTTAAGAAAATCTATAACGTCAAAACTTATAGAAAATGGACTGACCACACAAGGTGGCACAGTCGTCTTCGTGATAGAGGCACACGAATATCGGCAGACAGAGGTATTCTATTCATGGATAAAATTTCCAGCGGCAAACACCGCAACACACAAGTTCCACTATTACAAAATAGGGGAACCACCGGAAGAGTACGCTCCTTTCGAGGAGATTGAAATCCCATTAAAATACCAAGAGCACCTGCTCTGGTTTAAAGGCGCCCTAAAACACAATGATCATATTACCAGGCTCGGTCCACTAGGTAGACCAGGAGCAACGTGGCCGGTTCTAGCCAGCTACACACCACATCCGGACATTGCAAAAATGTCTAGAGAAGAACTTTTAGCACAGCTAAAAACATTAATCAAAATACATAGGCAATTAGTCCAATATGTAATGCGGACTGCTACAGTCCAAACAGCTGTTAATATACCACAGCTGACCCCTCATCAGGGGAACACAAATAAAATTACACCACAGAACATACAATCATGTCTTGGTAAAACACCCATAAAACGGGAACAAATTCCTTTCTGGTTAGCGCAGAAAATTACTCAAATAGAGGCAGTATTTCCGAATACTACCCCTGTTGAGAAACACAGGATTCTGACCATCTGCCTTCCAATGGGGGTCGCACCACACATGGAGGACTGTGACACTTGGGGTACAGTCTTTGCTTCCATTTACACAAAAACACATGGTGTTCCGTCAATGGCGGTAATACCGGAAGTGCTAAAACAGATTCAGAATGAATACGATCCAGAACCTGCTTTAACTCTTGGTACGAAATTACTGAAAGACTTCAAACAGGTCTCGGCTATATTACTAGCCAATATAAAAGGAGAAGAAGCATCTGTGGCGATCCGCCAGAAGTTGAAGGAAAAAGATATAACAGATCAACCAATTGAGCTTGCCAGAATCATAGAAAAATGCTATGAAGAATTAGGTAGAGACAGCTTGGGTGGGAAACCCGTGAAGCCCCAACTGCTCGAA
The DNA here is from genome assembly GCF_964263255.1 of Lissotriton vulgaris. Taxonomy (NCBI): domain Eukaryota; kingdom Metazoa; phylum Chordata; class Amphibia; order Caudata; family Salamandridae; genus Lissotriton; species Lissotriton vulgaris. The sequence continues at coordinate 635,117,950 of NC_141685.1, read as the reverse complement.
AATCCTGAAAAATTATTTATTAAAAATAATTCAAACACTCCTAAAAAGAGCTGGGATGGAAATAAACAATCCACTCCCAAGGAAAAAGTTTTCCAGTCCAGAGGAAGGTCTCCTCGACGGAGGGAAAGAACTCCGACTCGAGAACACCAGTCTCCCCAGAGGGAGCCCTCTGAGAAGAGATATAACCTTAGAAATAGGGATAATTTGAAGAAGCCTGATAGATATCAAAGTATTGATATACATCCCTCTCTATCTTTTTCGTAGAAATCGGAAAGAAGAGGACGGTCAGACCCAGGGGAGCACACCAAGTCCAAAGACAAGGAACCTGCTCAAAGTAAAAAATCACAATTTCCAAGAAAGAAGGTAGCCAGTATTAGAGTAATCGAACATGCAGAGAATACTGAGGACACAGTTGAGAAACGGGGAGTGGGCACAGACAGTGCTAGACAGTGTAGCAGAAATCACCATAGCTCGCAAGATCCTGATGAGTCATATGGAGACAGTGGACATGAATGAATACATTCAAGTAGAAACTGCCGACACCAGAGTTAGCGAACCCCATAAGATATACGAAATAACATTGCGCATAGAGGGTGATGAGACTAGGAAAATAAGGGGCCTATTTTGGGATAAACTCTCAAAAGGCTATGATATTCTGTTAGCTGAAAAAGATTGGCCCCCAGAGTTTGTCAGGGAGTGCCCTCGTGGCGAAGAAATGATTATGCCTGCCTTCTCGAATCACATTCCGATTCACAAAAAATATACTTATGCAAGGAAATGGGCAGTGGCCCAGGCACCGGCATTATATTAAAATCACGTAGGATAGGATGAGGACTCTCCTCCTCACAAAATCCAGTTAAAAAGTCAACCAACTGCACAAAGGCAGTATCCTGTCTCCAAACCAGACAATTCATATTGCCTAGTTTTGGATTACAGACACCTTAACGCATGTTGCAAAACATTTGCAGTACAAAACTCGCATAGTGCTGCACTAATGAATAACATAGTTAGGAAAAATTATAAAACGACATTAGACATATCAAATAATTTCTTTTGTCAAAACATTGCACCAGAAAGCAGATACTTGACCGCTTTCTCAGTAATGGGGTCTCAGAAAAATTTCTGTAGGCTCCCACAGGGATTCAAGAACAGCCCAGGACTATTCTCAGCCAGAGTAACAGAGTTACTACAAATGTATGATGATGAGGCATTATCTTACGTAGATGATATCTATATCACAGACGACGACTTGGAGACTCACTTGAAAAGAGTGAACACCATTATACTTGGGTTCGCAGCAGAGGGTTACAAATTAAACTTTAAAAAGTCTCGAATTGCCCATCTGACAGTATTATTTTTAGGATACGAATTATCAAGTGTAGGGAAAAGCCTAGCAGACAACTTCTTAGAGAAGTGCGCTGTACTCCAAGCTCTAAAAATGCTGAAGAACTTACAATTGATTCTAGGCTCCTGTATTTCGGAAGAATTTACATTCTAAATTATGCGGAGAGGGTTAAACCTCTCTACGAACTAATTAAACCTGATTTTAAACCAATCATTTAGACTCAAAAACACACAGAATTTTTGAGATCACTGCAAACAGACATGTTAGCAAAAACAAAATTAGATACAAGTGACAATACACGTGATCTTGTAATCCGAGTCATCCCAGGAAGATGCGGATTCACATACCTAACCTCTAATGAGGGAGAAAAGGTACCAATTTCAATTAAATCTCACTTGTATACACAAGCGGAAAAAACATTCAGTCCAACAGAAAATACTGTGAAAGCAGTAGAAACAGCATTAGCGAATGAACGAGAACTAGCACATGGTAGAAGGATCAATATCCTCACAGCGGAATCCGCCTTCGAGGTGCTATTCAGCCCAGTAAACCTGCCCAAAGAGTCACTGGATCCAAAATGAATACAGTGTATAGATTCTCTTGGAGCGGAAGATGTGAAATACTATTTCGCCCCGCAATTCAAAAAACTGAATGATTTGACTTATGAAGAAGAATATCCTCTGCCAATCGAACTTCTGCCTCTCCCACAGTACGCCTGTATAATCTATACAGATTTGTACAGCATGTCAACGTAGAGAGCAAATCCTATGATGCAGCCTGCGCGATTGTTAAAGTTCGCTGGCTGTGCGGTAAATTCAGACCGAAAATAACAAAAACTGAATCAGTTAGAAACTGTTCGGCTCAGAGAGCTGAAATCAGATCTTTAAAGATGGCGCTTGAAAATGCAGAACGTGAATTCCCGACACTAATCGTGTGCGATTCGCATTTTTGCGTCAACTCTTACAATAACAAGTTACCAAGCTGGATTGAAAATGATTACAAAGATGACACAGGTGCCACAATAAAGCATAAAATGCTTTGGAAACAGGTAGCTCTTTTACAGAAAGAACTACAAAAGACTCACGTGATACACACTCTGAGTCATCAATGTGATGGCGTTCACGTTGCAGGAAATTCATTGGCTAATACAGCCACAGCGGAAGCAACTAAACCGGCTTCCGTAGCCACAAAAAAGCGTTCAGAAAAACACATAGACGGGGAAACCATGCTGGCAGTAAAAACGTCCGTAAAAGGCGACTGTGCAGCACTACCCGTGAACTATCCACTCAATTATGCATACGTAGTTGATGCAAACTCCGTTTTTTTTGCTCGAATCCCTGGAGTGGGGGATAGGGTAATTCCAAACATGAACAGAAGAAGATTCCTATTACAGGAGGCACACATGGGGTTGGGTCTGAGACACCGAACAATCAAGGACTCTCTGAGAGAATTGCAATCAGAGTACTGGTGGCCGGAAATGAGTGTAGGTATTCATGAATTTGCAAAAAACTGTGAAGAATGCAACAGAGATCACAGTGGACAACTGGCCAGTGTAGTGTCAGAAACCCTAATAGAAAGCATAAGGCAATCTATCCACGCAATCAAACAAGAGAAACGCGTCCCATTGTATATCATTAAGGCTAAACACACTTAAAAAATGTGGCCCCAGCGCTCGGCTGACGCCAGAACGGTTATAAAAGATCTGCGAGTCTTTATCGGCACATACGCAATTTCCATGTTCCATTCTGACCAGGGTCCTGCTTTTAGCTCTCGAGCTTATAAGGAGGCCATGGCCAGCATGGGGGTTGTCTTGCGGTATTCTTGTCCGTCACACCCCGAAGGGAACAGTGTGGTAGAAAGAAAAAACCGGTACATAAAGCAATCTATAACAGCGAAGGTATTAGGTTTGGGTGATGGGTGGGTCAAACATTTAATAAGTGTCCAGTTAAGCCTAAACAACTTGCCAAGAAATTCTCTAAAAGGTTTCAGCCCATATGAACTATTGTTCGGAACTAGAATGCGAATTCAGGACTTAGATAGTCAGGTATCAGTGGTAAAATATAAGAAAACAGACTTTGACATCAAAGACCGTTTGGCTGTTTTACAGGACTTGAATGAAACAAGAAAATCCTTAAACAACATAACGTTAAAGCACCAGCCAGCTACCACTGACGAGGCACCACCAGCCCCAGCAAGGCCTGTCTGGATTCCAAAGATTGGGGATCTAGTCAGAGAAAAAAATAGCGGTGAAGAAGGAATTTGGGCCTTCTTACAGAAAAGCAGTACCTGTCTTAGCAATCAAAGGAACAAGATCAGTAGTACTACCGCCCCTTGCTAGTAAAAAGGAGAACAGAGTTGTATCAATCGACCTGGTAAAACTACAAGCATGTGGCCTATTATCAACTGTAGGCCCAGTGGACTCCCGAGAAACAACAGAATAACCAAACTTGCAACAATCCAAGAGGTTCATACTGAAAGACTAATCACATTCGATAAGCCTGCAGTGCACAGAGAGGGAATACGCAATAATGCAATGGAACTCGTGCCTCTTGAGACACAGATTGAAACAGTTTGTCATGAAACACCAGTCTACAATGACGTGGCATCAGAATGTGCTACCGAAAGACAAATTGAAAGGACAATCCCAACAATTAACAGAACTGCCTCTGGCTACTTCATCAACTTCGATAACTTTTCTGAGGATCAAAGCAACCCTGAAGTGATGCCAGAAACAAAAAAGACTTTTAAAGAAAAAGCAACAGAACTCTTTCAACAAATCAAAGAAGTATATCTGGATGCACCATTGATTGAGCAATGGATTATTTCAGGGGTATTCATACTCCTACTATGCCTAATTTTAGTTTTAATTTTAGGAAGGTTTATTACAATACAATGGACACAGCAAGTCAGAACATCAACTTAGTCCTCAAACCACACAGATCATCCCACGTGAAGAAAAGAGAACTGTCAACAGTAAATGTCACAGCCATTCCAATACCCAGCGGGGTAGTATGGGACAAAACTGACTATGAAATATATGGTCCGGTCGAAATCCTGAAGTATCCTCATCATTTCAAGGTTTCCTTAAGTGACTTTGTAAAACCTAGTACATTCTCTGATGATTGGGACTTTTTGAAAGTATTAATAATATGATGTCTGATTTAGTAATGTCAGCAAGATTCACAGAACATGATTATTTACAAGGTTCGTCTAGTTATGAACAGATGTTCTGCTACACACACTATGGTGATCATTACTTGCATAAATCTGCACAGCCTAGAAATGTTTTCAAGTATAACCAATGGGAACATTGTGCTACTCCACCTAAAAGCAGTTCTAAAACATTCTATGAGAAATTTCAGTACTTCTCAGGGTTTAACACCAGTGATGCAGAAACGTTTTATTATAAAATGTTAGATACAACAGGATTGAAAACAATGCTTACAAATACTAAATTGATATATTCAGAAGCATTTTATGAAAAAATGATGACATTTGGTTTTGATTATTGGAAAAATAACATTGAAACAAAAACAATCTGGGGTACAAAAGATTGGTAGGTACAAGGCCTAGAAGCATTATTTCGAGCCTGCATGATCCCAGAGCAAATAATGTTTTTAAATGAAACAATTCAGCAAACAACCTGTCTTGGCTTAGCTAAGATCAAAGACCTTAACAAACCGTCTATTCCAAAGCCAATACCTCATAATGCAGCAACAGATATTGAAATAGACATATCAAAAATTTTACATCTAAACAGAACACATCCTGATTGGAAAAAGTGGTTAATCTGGCCTACTGACACAAACAACTGTCAAGATAGATTCCTGAATAAAACACAGGGGTTAGCAATGTCCAGACCAGAGCCTAGATACTCCCAGAGACAACATCCAGGGATAGTAACAACATACAGTGTAAGGAAGCTGTGCGTTGAATGGCTAGAATCATCCACACTGGCTGAAATTAAGCAACACTTATCTTTACTTAAAGATGGTGCTGATTTGCGCGATTTTATTATGCGACCACGCAAACAGCGTCAAAACGTTTCATAGCGACCAGTATATATGCGGGTTACAACGAGGCTTGGAAAGTCACACAAATTGAAACAGCTGAAAAAATACGAGAAATTGATCGTATTAATTTGGAAAAATCACTTTCTGTTGTGGACAATGGGTTAATGACTCTGTCTTCCAGAATATATTTGTTGAACAGTATTGTATCATCTGCCATACATATAATAGACAAAGACTTGCTAATGTTACAGCATGGCCAGTCAGAATTGCGTTCTATTGTACAGTTAGGCTGTACGCTGCAAAATCTTCCTTCAGGCTATGTGTCTTGGCGTTTAATCAACACAACGTCATTGTTTTCCATCTTTAACCTTACTGATAAACAAATCAGCTTGGCACAGAAAGGAGCAGACTATACAATCCCGAGCATCGAAAAACTTGAGAGATTACCTTTGACAATGTCAGAAAGTCCTGTCATTGAATGGATAATACACGGGATTATCACAATTCCGATAACAACTTTCCGATTTAAAAAATGCCTTGAATACATACCTACTGGCCAGTATAAACGATTGGGTAAAGGACATGTTAAGTCAGCATGGAAATTACCATACACACACACATGCCATAGTGACAGCAACAAAAATGTATTTCTTAGTGGTGAAAACTGTAAGCATTCACTAAGGGGTATACTTTTGTGCCAGGCTATTAATTTACACGGAGCCTGTGAAGGAAATTCTAACACACTTTCATGCCACCAACATGTCACACCTGCAACGCAGATAGAGCCTTTCTTTATGCAGCTCTCGAATGGGAGTTACATTCTGATAACGGATCACAGCTGTTGTGGCCTTTTGCCAGGGAAAGCATATCTCGTAAGCGTAACTTCCATGGTCAAATGCTGTATGCAAGAATTGTTTCCAAACTGCCCTGGAGACACTGAGACTCCCATGTGGCCTCATTTGAATTTCTCTTCTATACGAATTGATACTTTAAGCAGAATGAAGTCTGTGCTTTTGCAGACAACATTGCCCATCACGTCATCAAAAGAGACGTATGAACTCCAAGTTGCAAGGACAACATCTGAGATTCATGACCTTTTATCAACAAATTGTCCTGTGCATTTCACAGAAATGCTTAGCCAACTCCTTAACATGTCTAGTGCCACAGGCATTCCAGGCATATTTAAGATGATTTTTACGGGACTGTTAACACCATTCAAAGCAATTCTAGGAATCATTCCTAATTTTGTCCATTCAGTCTTTGGCGGCATACCCCTACTTTTGGGACTTATAGCAGGCATTTTAATTTTGTCTCTCCTGCTCCGATATGGCAAGCCAAAACTCAGACATGACTCCTACAAGGATGGAAGAAACGATCCTAGCAATACGCTACCGGGACAGAATAACTAGAGTCCTTGGATTGGCCAGGCTGAGAGATCTGAACATGACCTGGTTTCTTTCATTCAGACCGATATGGCAGACCTACATCTTGCCTGTGCTTCGATGTATGCTATGCGGAGATGAGTGCGTGTTGGACACCTGTCTTGCACTTCCGTCAGCAGTACCAATGGATATCGACACTTTGCTAAGTCCTATAACGGCTCACGCATTGTGTTGTGCCCACCGGCTACCAATCCTGATGACGGCATTCATTGAGACTCCTGTGCTACGACTAGGTGGTGACAGTGGAGCGAAAAATAAAACATCACCCAGGTACGACCATCTGTGAGCATTGCTGATCCAGACTTTGATGATAGCAATCATTCTCACACCTGCCAAATTACAGCACTATCGAACTTGGTCGAACTGCCACCTGATTTTGTAGACCAATTCTTTGAGAGCCTGTCTGATATGATGTTCTCCCGTGAACGGAAATAATAATTTTTGAAAAGCATTGCGACACACAGCGTTCCCATGAACTCTGAATTCGGCCTTCAGTTTTGATCAACAAAAACTGCTGAAAAGCGTTGGAACTCTATTCCCCCGTTCAACAAGAATTTTTTTGAATTGAACACTTTTTAAAAAATATTTACCTTTTTCTGGCACAAAGATTCTTTGCTTAAAGTAGACCTATTCATAAAGAACAGAAGCTTCTATTTTTAGGTAAATCTAGAGACATAATAACTTTACATCAGCCTCTAGCACATGTTAGAGCAATTGCATTTATATGTGATGAAATTATCTCGCCTTTCTTTTCTGTATTAAGAGATATTTCATATGCAATTTTTTCGCAAAATCGTTCACTGATTACATATGCTATAATTTTGAATGATTTCTATGCTTATAGACGTACAGTACCAAAATTACCACGTATTTAAAATATGCCATTTCAAATGCAAATATGTATTTTGGGGTGGGTAATGTTACACATGCATCTTTTGCTATAGTTGTTAGTAAATTGTTGGACATAAATCCGTGGAGTGGGTGTCGCGTTCTAATCTAGCACTCTGATCAATACTGTGACCTTATGCCCCTATACGGCTATAATCCATTTATTCCCCTATAATGGCATAAATGATCAAGAGTAATATTTCAGAAACTCGTCTCTGGCCTAACACGATCAGAGCCACATTTCAGAATCTCTTCCTCTGCAGCTTCCTCTGCAGCTCATTAGAGCAAATGACACAGCAGAAGCCACTATCTAATATTCCTCGATTACACTCCGAGTTCTTCAACAAGATAAAACTCAGCAACCTGGAAAAACCCCGCTTGCTATGTTTTGATTAGTAATAAAACTCTAATGAGCACTGAGAGACGATCACTTCCTAGTGACATCTTTATTGACGTCTTATGTGCAAAAACTTATGTCAAACAAGGCACCTTTCAGGTATAAATATTACCAACGTTGCCATAAGCAAACGCTGCTGCCTCAACGACATCGATGATAGCGATGGTGTGGTGAACATAGGAGCAGAACAGCTGTCCCTTACAGAGCCCAGCAGATACAAGCTTCCCATTGACGCTGCCCCTCCTCCTCCTCGACGCGCTGAGAGAGACGCTGTCTTTTCTCCTGTCGAGAAAATCCAGTTCCGGCGTTTCCAGCCTACTCTTGCGAGTGACTGGGATATCGAGTCCTGGAAGGAGATACAAGACCTCCAACATTCTATTCCAGAGGTATGGTGTTGACTAAACCCTTAGAGAGAATTCTTGAAGCAAACCTTGGCAAAACCAACTTAACTAAAACTGCTACTTCCTTACTCCCTTCCACGTATTAGGCTTAGGTCAGGTACACTGGGGTAGGTGTAGTTAGAAGCACCAGTTGAGTACGTTAGCCTAATGTATATATGAATATATATATATGTTTTATTAATTTTAACCATTGTATGGCTAAGAAACCATATCAATGCTTTTACAGTATTATTTCGCAATACTCACTTTACTGTACGCACTTTTTATAATAACTAGTCTTGCAATTGTGGTAATTCATTTCTCTTGCATAAGAAGAAAGATTGTTCAATAAATAATACCTTTTTATTGAAAACGCCCGTCTCTCTATTCTCTGCATATTGGTGAAATTAATCTGCACAAAACTGACTGAGTAAAATAACTGTCTATTGTTTCACACGACTCTAGAGATTGACTCTTGTTCTAAGGAGCAAAGTTGTCATGTTTATGCGGTTGTTGGAAAACTGAATCCCTTCTTGTCTGTACCAGGGAATCTGATCACTTCCTATTCAGTCAAGAAAATTTCCAGTGACCTCTGAGCTAGTTGGTAACAAACCCAATTAAGTTTAGCATAGTCAGTGGAGACCTGGAAGATCCGCACTTCTACGTCTATACTACTGTTTATGTTATTCCAATGCGCAGGGCCTATTGGGAAAATAGGAACTACACTACAAGAGAGTGCTGCCCCTTATGGGACCCCCATGGAGACTGTGGATGTTTTGGGATATATTAAAGTTCATTATAACTCCTGGGGATCTATTGTCAAGGAAGAAAGCGAACCATTGCAGTATCTGACCTGAAAGGCCCATCCTGCGTTCCAGAATAGCTAAGAGGATATCATGATTAAACGTATCAAATGCAGATGAAAGATCAAGAAGGATTAGTAGGCAGGATTTGTTATGGCCTAACAGTTTTAGGATGTTGTCTATGATGTGAAGGAGCGCAGATTCAGTACTATGATTGCTCCCAAACCCAGATTGATGTTGATCCAAGAGATTGAAAGTCTCAATGTGCGAGCAGAGTTGCTATTGGATGCATTTTTCAAGGAGCTTGGCCAGAGTAGGGATTTTGGAGATGGGACAAAAGTTGTTGAGGTCATATCTATCCACATCAAGTTTTTTGAGAATGGGTGAGACCTGAGCTGCTTTTAAGTATTCTGGGATCTTGCCAAGCCTGCCCTCAAAGCCCTTCACTGGCTTCCTGTCCGCCAGCGAGTAGAATTTAAAGCCCTGTGCACCACCCATAAGCTTATCAATGGAGCTGGCCCAGCCGCACTAAAACACATGGTTATACCATATAAAGCTTCCAGATCCCTTCGCTCCGACGCCGAACATCTGGCCACTGTACCAAAATTCAGGAAGGCCAGAACCGGCGGCCGTCGCTTTGCGGTCAAAGCTTCCAAAGGCTGGAATGCACTCCCTCACAGCCTTCGTCTGGAACCCTCGCACACCCTGTTTCGTAAGAAACTCAAGACCCTTCTGTTTCCCAAATAATCCTTTCCCTCTTTCCTCCCCCTTTCTGGTCTGAACAGATTTACAGCGCGGGGATGCCTACGGGTCACCAGGCGCTCTAGAAATCATAAAATAAATAAAAATAAATAAATTGCCTTGTGATAGGGAGGCGTTGACAATCTTTGTCCAAAGGGGGATAGGAGCACCCTTGATTTCTTTGAAGACAGACAAGGGTAAAGGGTCGCTGGAATGATTAGAGGGGTTAATGTTCAACAGAGTTTTGTAGATGTCATTTACACTGAGGAGGGAATAGGAGCTCCAGATGACCATGTTCTTGGTGCTAATACTAAGTGGCTTTAGACGCTCAGAGAGGGCAGGAAGAGTTGCAATATTGGATGGTGTAAGTAGGACCATCTTAGATTCGAGGTCACAACTGATGAGCTTAGTTTTTCCGTAAAGAAGATAGCCAGACCGTTGCAGGAGGGTGAGGTGAGTGTTGATTCAAAATGCTTGGGTGCTATACCTGATTGCTGTTTGACAATTTCAAAAAGTTTTTGAGCACGATTTGAGGCTTGAGTGAGTTGCACTGTGAAGTAATCGGCCTTAGTCATCTTGATATTTTTTTGTAAGAACTCCTAACCAATCTAAAGTTGTTTTTGGGGACAAGGATGGTGCACCAAAGACAAGTCCAAAAAGCTTCATGTATTTTCACAAATAGTCCTTTTTATTTTTCAAAATTCATAAAAAGCCTCAGCCAATGCGTTTCGTTCCCTGCGGAACTTCTTTGTCCCCAAAAAATCCTTTGTATCTGGTCCGACAGTAAAGCATCAGTGTGGAAAGCTCTGGATGTGTTGTGCACAAACCAAAATTTAACGGATTGACTGTGAAATTGAGGTGCTGGACCTTGGTCAGCCACACAGTTCTTTTTTTTAAATCCTAACCGATCTAAGGCATTTAAGATGATAGATGGAGGGTTTGGCTTTCCATAGACGTTCAGCGACCCCTAAGTTGCAGCGTTCAGAGTTTAGATTGCCGTTGAACCATAGGTTGGAGATTTTGGTGGAGGCATTTTTTTGCTGTATAGGAGCTATTGAGTCCATGATACCAGAGATAGTAGAGTTATAGAAAACAGTGAGATCATATACATCAGTCACGTTAGTTTGGGAGGACAAGGCATTTTTACAGTTGATAGCTAAATAGTCCATGTTAATATTCCTGAGGTCTCTTTTCAACTGTTTAAATTTCATTGGTTGGGCCATTTTCCGTATCACCTCCCTGCTGATAAAGAAGATGCTGTACTGATCAGACCAAGCACATGGGGTAATGTCCTTCAATGTGATGACATTGACTTTTGAGATAATAAGGTCCAAAATCTCACCTTTGTTATGAGTTGGTCAATCACAGAATTGGATAAGGTCCAAATCAGATAAGAAGGCATTAAGGCAGATAACTGTTTGGCCATTGGGTTTGGACCAGTGAAGGTTGAAATCACCAAGGTATATTTGGGATACTGACGGGTCATCAGTGTAAGATATAATTTCCATTAGGGGTTCAGTGAAGAGGAAGTTATCACAAGGAGGGTGGTAGAAAGTGTGAAGTTTGTAGACCGAGATGTGGTTGCTAGATATGTTGAGACAAAGGTATTCAACTAAAGCTGAGGAGGGGTCTCCAAGTGAGAGACCGATAGTGTGTTCCGGTATATGTAAGCTAGTCTACCGCCCAGTACATTGTTCTATCTAGCCGGCTTATGTTGTTACTAGGGGGCACTAGGAGATCTAGAATGGGGGTGGAGGAAGGATTTAGCCATATTTCCGTGATGATGATAATATCTAGCTCATTGATTTGTATGAGATTGAAGATATCAAAGGCATGTTTGTTAGCTGATCTACAATTGAATAATGCACATTTCAGTGTTATGGGCGTGTGTGATGTAGGAGTCTGGGCAATATTCACTTGCTTGAGGTTGTCGCTATTTACGAATCAGTGTTTTTGTAGGGTTCCCTGTGTGGGTTGGCAAGAATGGCTTGAATTTGGGCCATAGGGACCTTGTCCATTTCTAGAGTGGCTGAGTAAGAGAGGAGTAGTTCCTCAATCTCACAGGACACAAGTTCGACCATAGTTCTTTTTGGGCGGGAGGGGTAAGGTTATGGAAATTAGGTGAGAGGAATGCTGGTCCAGGCTTGTGGGTGCTCTGGTGGGGACTGTGGATATTTTTCCTGATGAGCTCAGAGAATTGAGCAGGGGAAGCTGGTTAAGAGAGAGAGAGCTAACAGTTAATGGACTTCTTGGGTGAGAAGGTTCACTTGGAGAGATAGCTTATCCAGACATGCCATCAAATTTGAGTGTTGCCTACAGATGTAGGACATGTGTAGGAAGAGGAAGGAAGGTGCAGAAAGAAACAAGAGATATGCAGAAAGAGTCAACAGAAGTCCAGAAATAGGAAGAAAGGTGCAGAAAGACGATAGAGATATGCAGAAAGAACCAACGGAGGTATACAAATAGGCCATGTTGCAAAGTCATCCTGTGCCCTGGGCACCCCCTAAATGTTGCTGAATGCTACTGGTGGTAACTGACTCTGACTGACCATGGGCTCTGCCTAACCATGCCCGGAGACAGTGCTATGCTGAAAGACAATATATTGAAAACACCTATATATACTAGGGTATACTACAGGTTTGGTTATCCCTGTGATTGGCATGAGCTCCCCTGTGAGATCCTAGTACAGGGGGATTAAATCTACCTCTAAGTCGTTAGTATATAATAGGGCATGACAGTGTAGAGACAGCAGCCCTTTTCTGCACTTGCATGTGAGACAGAGGTTAGTTTAAAAGTAGCTCTGTGTGCGCAGAAAGAGGCAAGCGAGGTACGGAAATAGGGAAGAAGGGTGCAGAAATAAACATGAGAGGTGCAGAAAGAAGCAAGAGAATTGCAAAAAGAAGTAACAGGTGCAGAAAGAGGCAAGGAGATACAGAAAGAGGAAAGATAAATACAGGAAGAAGCAACAGAGGTGCAGAGTTCAGATAGAGGCTGCAGAGGTGCAGAAAAAGGCAGACGGGGTGCAGAAAGAGGGAACAGGGTTACAAAAGAGAAAAGAGGGGTGCTGAAAGAGGCAAGAGGGGTATCGAAATTTGCAAGATGGGTGCACAAAGAAGAAAGAGCAGTGCAGTGAGAAATGACAGAGGTGCAGAAGGAGGTAAGAGAAATACAGAGAGAGGCAAAGGAAGAGCAGAAACAAGAAAAAGAGATGCAGAAAGAGAGAGGCAGTAAGAAGCAAGAGATGTACAGAAAGAAGCAAGAGAGGTGCAGAAAGAGGGAAGAAGGGTGCAAAAAGAGGCAAGAAAAGTGCAGGAAGAAACAACTGAGGTACAGAAAGAAGCAAGAGCAGTGCAGAGAGGACCAACAGAGGTGCAGAAAGGCAAGAGGGGTGCAGGAAGAGACAGGAGGGGTGCAGAAACAAGCAACAGAGATACAGGTAGAGGAAAGAGATGTGCAGAAACAGGCAGGAAAGGTGCAGAAAGAGAGAACAGGGGTGCTGAAAGAGACCTAAATGGCGCAGGAAGAGGCAACAGAAGTAGAGGAAGAAGCAACAGAGGTAGAGATAGAGGCAAGAGACATGTCGAAACAGGCAGGAATGGTGCAGAAAGAGGGAACAGGATGCAGAAAGAGGCTTGAGAGGTGCCGAAAGAGGAAAGAGGGATGCAGAAAGAGGCAAGAGCAGTGCAGAAATTGGAAAGAGAATTGCTTACAGAAGCAACAGAGGTGCAGAAAGAGGGAAGGGGTGAAGAAAGAGGCAAGTGAAGAGCAGAAAGAAGCAAAAGATATGCAGAAAGGGGCAAGAGAAGTACAGAAAGAGGCAACAGAGGTGCATAAACTGGAATGGGGAGGAGGGGAAAGAGGAAACAGGGGTACAGAAAGAGACAAGAGAGGTATGAAAAGGGGTGCAGTAAGAAGCAAGTGAGGTACAGAAAGAGGCAACAGAGGTGCCAAAAGCGGCAAGACAGGTACAAAAACAGGCAAGAGAAGTGCAGAAAGAGTCAGTAGAAGTGCTGAAAGAAGCAACATAGGTGTAGAAAGAAGCAAGATAAGTGATGAAAGAGGCACAGAGTTGCAGAAAGAAACAAGAGAAGTGCAGAATAAGGCAAGTGAGGTGCAGAAAGAGGCAAGACAACTGCACAAAGAAGCAAATAAAGTGCTGAATGAAGGAAAGGGAAGTGCAGAATGAAGAAGTAAGGTGCAGAGAGAAGCAACAAAGGTGCTGAAAGAGGCCAGAGGGTTGCAGAAAGAGGCAAGAGAAGTACAGAAAGAAACAACAGAGGTACAGAAAGAGGCAAGATGTAAATAATGGGCAGGAAGGTACAGAAAGAGGGAACAGGGGTGCAGAAGGAGGCATGAGGGATACAGAAATTTGCAAGAGAGGTGAATAAAGGAGCAAAAGCAGTGCAGGAGGAACAAACAGCTGTACAGAAAGATGCAAGAGGGGTTGAGAACGACGTAGAAGAGGCAAGAGGGGTATACAAATAGGCAAGAAGTTTGCAGAAAAAAAGCAAGAGAAGTACAGAAATAAGCAACAGAGATGCTGACAGAGGCAATATGGGTGAAGAAAGAGGCAAACAAAGTGCTGAAAGAAGCAACAAAGGTGCAGAAACAGGAAAGAAAGGGGCCGAAACAGGCAGGAAAGGTATAGAAAGAGAAAACAACGGTACAGAAAGAGGCAAAAGCATTGCAGAAGGAACCAACAGAGGTGCAGAAAGAGGTAAGAGGGGTGCCGAAAGAGGTAGGGGAGGTGCACAAAGAGGCAAGAGGGGTACAGAAAGAGGCAAGATGGTTGCATAAAAAAGCAAGAGAAGTGCAGAAATAAGCAACAGAGGTGCTGAAAGAGGCAATAGTGGGGCAGAAAGAGGCAAGATAAGTGCAGAAAGAAGCAACAGAGGTGCAGGAACAGGCAAGAGAGGTACATAAGCAGGCAGGAAAGGTACACAAAGAGGGAATAAGGGTGCAGAAAGAGTCAAGAGCAGTGCTGAAGGAACCAACAGACGTGTAGAAAGGGGCAATAGGGGCTCAGAAAGAGGTAGGAGAGGTGCACAAAGAGGCAAGAGGGGTACAGAAAGAGGGAAGCAAGTGAGGTACAGAAAGAGTCAAGAGCGGTACTGAAAGAAGAGAGTGAGGTTCAGAAAGAGGCACGAGAAGAGCAGAAAGTTGCAAGTGAGGTATAGAGAGAGGCAAGAGAGTTACAGAAAGAGGTACAAGAAGTGCAGAAAGAGGGAAGAGAAGTGTAGAAAGAAGCAAGAGATGTGTAGAAGGAAGAGAGCGAGGTGCAGAAAGAGGATGAGAAGTACAGAAAGAGGAAAGAGAGGTACAGAAAGCGGCAAGGGAAGTGCAGAAACAGGCAAGAGAAACGCATAAAAAGGCAAAAGAGGAGCAGAAAGAGACAAGAGAGGTGCAAAAGAAGCAAGAGAAGGGCAGAAAGAGGCCAGATAAGTGCAGAAAGAAGAGAGTGAGATGCAGAAAGAGGGAAAAAGGTGCAGAAAGAAGCAAGAGCAATGCAGAAAGAGGCACGAGAGGCACAGAAAGAAGTAAGAGAGGGTTGTGCACCATTATTAGCACCAATTTAACACCCACATTAGCAATAAGTAACACATGACCATTGCAGCTTTTCATTGGACTTTCCACCACGCTGTAACATGTGACACTAATGATTGGGAACATTTGAGACGTTTGAGCTAGAAAGAATGTTTTTTTGTTCAAATCGCAGATTATGCAGCTGATGATTGAATATTTGGCAAATGCAGAAAATATTTAATATATGAAAATCGGTGCAGCGGAACAGTCACATCATTTCAATGGCCCTGCTCATACCTCAGACTAGATCCAGAAGTGCTCCCTAGTTGTTCTTTCTTTTTTTTGTGTCTCACTGAGTTTATAGTTTAGCTTCTATGGAAACGAAGAAGACTAAACCTGAGTTTACCCCTCCACAACACAGACTAAAATACCACATAATTACTCACCATAACACGTAATCCCACACCACATAATTCCTATGCACTAAATACTACATACTTTCTATCCACATCATTTCACTACTTAACATACCACATAATTCTACTACACACAAAGTACATCCACTCTACTCAAAAAAGTTAGTAAACACATTTTCCATTTACAATGCCAACAGCCCTACATCTCACAAATGTGAGACCTATTGCATTTCAAATCCTTGTTTAATTAGTAGTTGCGTTTGCAGGGTGGTTGAGAAAGAGGGCTGAGCCTCTGACCATTGCTCAGGAATTCCACTGTGTAGGACTTACAGGAGGTTCCAGGAGAGCTTCTTGGTCCCAAATTCCTTCAGGAGTAAAGTGGACTTCAACCCCCAACCAGTAGTGATCCAGGAGGTGCGTTTGCAGAGAGGTGGATCAAGGGGGCATGGCCTAGGAAAACCTGTTAGCAATCCCACTGTATGCGATGTACTGGTGGTAACAGGAGGGGTAGTTGGCCTCAGGGACATACTTGGGGGCCAACTACCCCTCCTATTATCTACAGTAAGTCCCACACAGCAGGATTGCTAAGTTCTTATAACAGACCACGCCTCCTTTGCCCACAACTCTGCAAATGTTATCCCTGGATGGAGATTGAAGTCCCCTTCACAGCTGGGGGTCATTAGGAGCCAACTAGCCTACCTGTTACCTTCAGTAAGCCCCACACAGTTGGATTGCTGAGAGTGGTCAGAGGCCACACCGCCTTTTTACACCACTCTGCAAATGCAAATCCTGGCGCACTGCTGCTTGGGGGATGGAGCCCACTTTAGTCCTCAGGTACTCTGGACTTAAAGGGACCTTATCGTCCCATCAGCAATCCCACTATGTGGGGCTTACTGGAGGTACCAGGTGCGCTAGTTGGCCCCTAAGGACCCTTAGGATAGAAGGGAACTTAATCCCCAAACCAGAACAGGCCAGGATGCACGTTTGCAGAGTGATGCAGGGAGGGGGCTGGGCCCCCGCGAGTTGCTGGTTTCTTTCTTTTTTAATATTAGGAAGGGGGCTTTGTGGCCCCTTCCCTAAACCCTTTTAAGCCCCAGTAACCCCAGCCAGAGCCATTTCTTTTTTTTATGAAAAGGAAGGGGGCTGTGAACCCATCTCCTGGGGTCAATTAGAGCCTCGGGGACCCCATCCTTGGTCTAGGCCTTTCTTTTTTTGTATATTAAGGTGAGGGGGCTGTGCGGCATCCCTCCCTAGGCCAATTTCATCCCAGGGACCTCATCTCAAGGGCCTGGCCATTCATTTTTTCATAAAGGGAGGGGGCTGTGTGGACCCCATTCCGGGGCCACTTTGGGCTCTGGGGACACCATCCCCTTCCCCGAGGCCTGGCCTTAGGTTGGGGGCTTCAGGTGGAGCCCAAATGCCCAGTGGAGCCAGCCGGCTTCCCACCTCCTGCAGGAGCTGGCACTGCTTTCGTGCAAGTGGAGATGCTAACATGCTGCTCCCCTTCTCTAAAAGCAAATCTGCTTTGCTTCATGGAAGCGAGAGCTGTTTTCCTGCTCTCGCTTCCAAGAAGGCAAGCAGTGTAGCAGGGCAGGAGACGTACTCCCGCCCTGCCAGAGCAAACTGCAATATCCTGGGGGTGGGCACCCTGGGACATTGCTGGAGCCGGCCCTAGGAGAGGTGACGTTCCCCAGGGCCATTGATGGCTTCAGGAGGGGGCCGTGTGGCCCTCCCAGCAAGTTTGAAGACCCGGGGAGGGTGTGGTCCCCAGGGCCAGGGGTCTACTACCACCCGTGTATTTACATATTCAATGCCCCTGGAAAGTGGTGGTACCCTGGGCTATGGGGAAGCTACATGCCCCCTGCACTTTATGATCAATGCTCCAAGGAGGTGGTGTTCCCCGGGGCAGGGTGGGGAGGGACAGGAGCCCCCCACACATTTTATAATTTAAATTTAAGACCCAGGGAGGTGGCCGTCCCTGGGGCTGCAGGGGGCCGTGAGCCCCCACACTTCTGTGCATAATAAATAAAGCCCTGCGGAGATGGTGGTCCCAGGGCCCACAGGCACCCGCATATCATTTTCTCATTGCCCCCGGGCCTGGCCCGCCCGGGAGCTCAAAGAAACAAAGCATGGGAGGCCGCTCTTGGTTCTTTTATTCTTTCAGCTGAATTTGGGCTATTTTCTTTTTTTTTAAATGCTTTTTTTGTCCCTGTGGGTGCTTATGGGACCCCCTGAGTAGGCCTAGCGGGTCAGGGTGTTTCTACCTGCCTCCTTTTCTTGTTTTTTCCCCCTTTTTTAACTGTTTTCTTGTGACTCGTTTTTACAGAGTCACAAGATGGCTTCCAACACTTCCTGGTTTGGAGTGTTGACAGCCAATCAGAATCAAGCTAGTGTCCGGAAGGTTCGCAAATCCTCCTTGGCCGTCAGATATCGATACTCTCAGGTACATCATTTAAAAAAAAGGGCGGGTTTTGTTTTTTGGGACCCACCTTTTTTCTCGGTCCCCGCTTGACGAAATCACCCCGAAACTTTTAAGACAAAAGCTGACCTGAGTGAGACATTTGTTTTGAACATTTTGTGAAGATTCATCAAATGGCACCAAAGATATTGGCCAAAGAAAAAAACACTTTTTAAATTGAAAGAAGGTGCTAACAATACCTACTGACGACTGGCGGTAGGTAATTTGCCTATATATATATCTATAGATATATATACTGTCCAGCCAATAATTTCAGTTACACTCAAACCAGAATTGAGCTTTTCAAGTCCATCAGGAAACTCAAGTTGAAAAAACATTTCTTAAAACACACACACACACAGCTACTACTCGCTCTGCCTCTCAAAATCCTCCCACCACTGGTGCAACTGTGAATGATGTTGGACTTCTTCAGGATTTGACTGCATTACGTGTGGAAAGTGCAATTTCCACATCACAGGATGTAGTCGAGATCTACAATGCTCCGGGCTCAACAAAATTTAAACCCAAATCTACTTTCTCACCCCTGACTCTTCATGATAACTTGGACATTTTCCATGACCTTTTTGTGGCTGACATTAAAAAAGTGCATGTTTCAACCCTCAAATTCAAACATCAAGGAGGGGCCCACAAATCTAAATATTACAATTTGGTCAAAAAAATCCAGGCAGATAATTCTATCATTGTTCGCCACGCCGATAAAGGTGGCGATGGTGTACTCTGGCCGCGAACACTCTACCTAGGAGAAGCATATTCACAACTCAATGATGCTTCTTGTTACAAGCGATGTGACCTTTCAGAGATCAAATTGGCACAAAACAACTTGTGTGGTTTATTGTTGGGATGGAAAAGTGCCGGCCTCCTGAGCCTGGATGAATTCAAGTTCTTAAAAAAGACTTTCCTGTGATGCCGGTACTATACCTAATCCCCAAGGTGCATAAAGATATCAACAGGCCGCCGGGGAGACCTATCATCTCCGCTCGAGATGGTTTATTGGAAAATATCACAAGACACAATGACTTTTTTCTCCAAGATTTTGTCACGGCATTACCATGATATGTGCAAGACTCAAGTGACTTTTTGAGAAAATTAGAGACATTGGTTTGGTAGCCACATTATTGGTTAATCACGCTTGATGTCTGGTCTAAGAGCTGTTCAATTTTTCTTGGGTAACAGATCAGTGCAATTTCTAGAGCACAATAGAATGCTTATTGCCATGATTGCCTTCTGCTTGAATAACAATTATTTCCAGTTCAACAGCCAATATTTCCAACAAATCAGGGGTGTGGCCATGGGGGTCTGTTTCTTTCCAAGTCATACCTGTTTGCATATGGGCTATTGGGAGAAGCAGGTCCTCATGGGTACACACGGTCTGATTATGGCAAAGTCAGTAGCCCAGTGGTATCGTTATATCGACGATATTTTTCTCATATGGCGAGGCACTGAACAGGAGGCAGTTGATTTCATTGTACAATTGAACAGTAACTCATACAATCTGGAATTTACCCACAACATGAGTCAAACATCTATTGATTTCTTGGATGTCAGGGTTTTGATCACCAATAATAGATTAAATACTGCATTGTTCCGCAAGCCGACCTCTGGAAATACGGTGCTTCATGCTAAGAGTGACCATCCAGCACATCTGAAACGGAGCATCCCTTACGGGGAAATGCTTCGTATCAGACACATTTGTAGCACTGAAGAACAATGTAAAATGGCTCAACTGGACAGTAGAGCTTGTTTCCTTGCTAGGGGTTACCCTGCGAACACAATTGAGACAGCCATCCTCAAGGTGAATGCCATGCCTAGGGAGACAGCCCTAGAACCCAGGAGATCTAAAATTAATGAGACGACTAATTATGATCAACCTGTTAGATTAGTGCTAACATTTAACACCTTGGCTGCTAATGGTTTTCCCGCTGTATGCTGAAAAATTGAAAATGCCTGAGTTCATGACGAGCTCAGCTCGTCATAAGCACAGCTCCAGTGTGCCTCTCGTCATGAGCATGGAAGGAGTTAATCGTCAATTTCAGGCATTAAGGAAAATCCTTTCAAGGAACTGGAATCTCATTAAATCTGATCCAGTGATTGGGCACACATTGCCAGTCAGACCTGATATCTCCTACAGGAAAGCTTTCTCCCTCAATGACGCATTGGTCAAATCCAGTCCCGAGGTGGTAACAGTAACTCCCTGGTTCAAGGCCATTACAGGTTTTAAGAAATGCTTGTCCTGCAAGGCATGCAGGCAGGGTATGAACATGACTGGGTATTTAACCCCTTTTTCTGATGTTCCTCGGCTCATCACCAAGCAGTTAACGTGCAAAACAGAGTTCACAGTGTATGTGCTGGAGTGTCCGTGTGCCCTGCGCTACGTGGGTAGCACCAAGTTGCAGGTGCACAAAAGGATACTCCAGCACATTAGGGCCATGAACACTGAGGACCCCACTTATCCAGTGGCACGTCACTTCAAGGAACACCATGGTAAACAGAGCCACTTATTGAAATACTTCGCCATTGATTCGGTTCCTCCACTTCGCCGAGGTGGCAATCGCGAAGCTATTTAAGGGCCCTGGAGACCAAGTATATCTTGGATCTCGATACCAAGATACCACATGGTTTAAACACCAGCGTGGACTTCTATACCCATCTATATATCTAAGACCGGGTTCACAATGGGCATCCATACAAATTATCTCTGTAAAATTGTTGTTCATATTTTTGTATGGTCAGTATGTCCGAATTGCTGTTATTGCTGCCACAGACCCCTGCACTGATATATGATTCAAGACAAGTACTTGATCATACTCCCATTTTACATCGAGGGAGGTGTTATTAACATTTAAAAAAACAAATCTTTCATTTTTTCCAATCACTTTCACGACACCTTCTATTTCGCATATTTTTCTTTTGGGATTAGATATTTCTTGGTTGGCATGGTGACTAGGTATATCTGTTCATCAACAGAATATATTACGTGGTTAAATCAGCTATTGATATGATATGTTGAGACCATCACCCACTTGGGTTATATTGTGAACATTGTTGCAAGGTTGAAATGATGTACTAAATAGGCGAATACATTATTTGAATTTAAAAATACTTATAGAGCACACGTACACTGAGTCAGTTTCATGGCGCTGGTAAGGTCCCTGAGTGAGAGCAAATAGGAGAGCTAGGTACCAAAGGCCTGCTGGAATAATAACGTTTTTAGTGACCTCCGAAACTCCATGTAGGAGGAAGAGAGTCTTAAAGGTAGGGGGAGGTCATTCCAAAAGGTGGGTGCAAGTACGTCAAACTTCTGCCCCCCTGCCCGCTTCTTTTTGAACCGGGCGTAGTTAGTAAGGCTAGGCTAGAGGAGCGGAGTTCCCTAGAGGGAACATAGGGAGAGATTGCCGAGTTGATAAAGGCAGGGGCTGTGCCCGCTCTTGCTTGAAAAGTCAAGCACCCTAACTTGAACCTGGCTCGTTGTTTTATGGGGAGCCAATGTAAGCTCCTAAGCAAAGGGGTCGAATGATGGGACCTAGACAGGCCAAAGACCAGGCGGGCAGCCTGGTTTTGTACTAACTGTAGGCGCTGTAAAGCATAAGCAGGAGCTCCGTTATAGATGATGTTGCCATAGTCAATCTTTGACAGGACCATGGCCATCAGGATCAGCTTTAGTGCAGAGATGGAAAAGAATCTGGCAACTTTCCGAATAACTCGTAGTGTAAAGAAACAAGAAGAGACCACCGAGTTGATGTGTGAGTGGAGAGTTAATTGGTTATTAAGCATAATCCCGAGGGTTTTAACTGAACAAGAGGGGAAAGGAGGGGGTCCAAGTGAAGGGGGCCAAAAAGAAGGGGACCAGGGGTTGGCAGCACAGCCCGTCGCCACAAGTTCTGTTTTATCCGGATTAAGTTTTAACTGATTGATGTTCATCCAGTCTCAGATAAATAGCATGACGGACTGGAAACTGCCAACCCCTGAAGGGGAAGAAAGATCAAAAATGAGTTGAAGATCATCTGCATAGTTATGTACAGTGACCTCCATATTCTGTAAAGCAAATACCAGTGGGAAAATATAAAGATTGAAAAGTAAAGGGGAAAGAGCAGAACCCTGGGGGACACCACAGCTGACATTACGTAGAGGGGCTGAGAAGGTGCCTAGATGGACTGTCTGAGTGCGGTCCTTCAGGAAAGACTCGACCCAGGCTAATGCTAACCCCCCTATCCCCGCCGCCCTGACCCGTGATAACAAGATGTCATGGTCCACGGTGTCAAAGGCGGCGGATAAGTCCAATAGGACCAAAATCTTGGGGGTGTTGGCGTCGAGTCCTTCCCTAAGTTGGTCCATGACCGAAATCACCACCTTCTCGGTTGAATGTCGAGGTCGGAAACCAGCTTGACATGGGGCCAGATAGTTGCTGTCCTCAATAAAGGTCCTCAGGATTTGAGACACATGTGTCTCCGCCACCTTGCCCAAGTAGGGGAGCAGGGATATGGGGCGGTAGTTGGCTAGGGAAGAAGGGTCAGCCCCAGGCTTCTTTAAAATGGGGATGATGGTGGCAGATTTAAATGCAGTGGGAACTAGACCTTTAGTGAAAGTATTATTTAAGACGGTGAGAGCGGGGGCAGAACAGGCCAAGAACACCTGGGACAGAATGCGGGCTGGACACGTGTCAGAGGGAGACCCAGATTTCACACGCTTAAGGAGCGGAGGGAGAGACTCACTGGTTAGCGCCGGAACACAAGTGAGACACTGGGTGTTCTGTGGCGGGGACAATCTGATGAAGAGTTTGATGGAGGAGGAATGCGGGCTTTTATTTGTGCAACTTTCTCAATGAAAAACTTGTTCAGTGAGTTGCACAATGACTGGGAGGGTATAATCATAGGTGAAGGCCTGTCTGATAGGGCTAACTCATGGACTGTAGCAAAAATTTCACGTGGCTGGCATTCTGCTGCCAGAATGCGTTGAGAAAAGTAATCTTTCTTGGCCGCTTGGATGGCTTTTTTATACTCTGATAGTAGGGTGGTATAATGAATTTTACTAGCAGAGCAGTATTTCAACCTCCAAGCCCGTTCAGCTTGACGGACCGTTAACTTGAGTGCTTTCAGAGAAGGAGTGAACCACTTATTGGCATGGTGATGGTGATTTATGGTAACCTTTTTTAAAGGGGCCTTTTCATCACGAAGGTGGATTAGCCAGCTGTCCAAAGTAGCCAGCTGCTGTTGAGGAGGTGTGTCAGTGAGATCAGGGCAGGGTCCATATTTGGTCTAGAGTATGGCCCCGAACATGTGTTGGGGCACGGACGTGTTGAACAAAATTTAAGCTCAATAGCAGAGAAGTAAAATCCTTAGATGTGGGGTCTTCTGAGGGATCACTGGGCCAAAAATTAAAATCGCCAAGCACAAGTACAGAAGCATTATTGACCACTAAAGGGGCCAATAACTCTTGAAGAGCAGGAATGAACTGGGAAGGGGTATGAGGAGGGCGGTATACCAGCACGCAGGTCACAGGGGACTTGGGTAAGGTAGAGCGTGCGACCAGGCAGTCCGCTGCAGGTAAAGAAGGGGATGCTAGTGTTTGAAACCGGAGGTTGTCACGGAAAATTAAGGCAACCCCACCACCAGTTTTGCCATCAGGTCGGTCAGCTCGTATGATGGAATAAGAAGGAGGAAGGGCCGCCAGGACACTAGGTTGGGAATCAGGACGATACCATGTCTCAGTTAAACATAGTATGTCGGGGCTGTCGCTGTCGAGGAGGTTGAAAATCTCCTGCTGGTGCGCAACTGCCGATCTAGTATTTAGTAGGGTGATGGAGGTGCCCGGGTGCGGGGGACTGCTGGGGGGTGGGGGCAGGGGTTTGGTTGTCTCTAGTGAGGAAGGGGAGCGAGCAATACCTAGGGCCAGGATGTGAGAGGCAGTTTTAGGGTCTATGGGGTGGGTCTTACACAGGGATAACAGGTACCTGGATGAGTATCCAATGGAGGATCGGGCATGGTGGCAGGCCCCGGGCCCCGTGCGGTCACGGACGGGCACAGACGGGATTTCCTTTGGCGCGCCTTCGGCGCGCCGCCGGCGTGCCCGCTGCGCTCCCGGAAGCACATTGCCTTATGTATCCTGTCCCACCCGAGACTGGACCGCTAACTCCGGCCAGGCTCGTGGAACTCCCCTCCCAAGATGGCAGCCACCCTCTACTCTCTCGGCACCGAGGCCGGTGAGTATCTGCAAGGGGAAGACCATAAAGAGTGTGGAAGCGCCGGGGTCCTGGACAACAAAAGGGGTTAGTGCATCAGGCAAGCAATAATGCAATTTAGAAGGTTTTAAAAAGTTTGTTTAAAAATATCGCCGAGCGGCACAATTTACATCAGTTACTCAGCACAGCTCTCAGGGAAGTATCTTTCCCTGCAGGAGACCTCAAGCGTGCCCCAAGCTCTGCCACCGCCTGAAGATCGCAGCGACCCCCTGCCTAGCTGGCCCTTATGTATCCTGTCCCACCAAGCACTGGACCGCTAACTCCGGCCAGGCTCGTGGAACTCCCCTCCCATTATGTATGGGGGAAGCGCATATTATTGCGTTCTTACTAGCCGCTATTTCTCCATTGGGGATGTACTTTACCAACATCTGTTCCTTGCAGTTTTACAGCTGGCATTATTGTATATACAATGAAATTTGTTTTATTAATTACAGCTAGGCCATTGTATAAATGTAGATCAATTTATTAACAAAATGTTTTTTTTACTATTGTACATTTTCTGGCTTTTAACATGTTGTCACTGTAAATATGTTTTCCATGTTCATTACAACGTAATAGTGCACAGAACCACCTCCTTCTCAAGAATGAATACGCACTCGCAGGATCTGTTCTTTCCAATTATTTATTCTTTCGCAATTTCCAGCATGATAAATACCGACGCGTTTCGCCGCCAACCGACGGCTTGCTCACGGTCAATCAATCAATCAATCATAGCATTTATATAGCGCACTACTCACCCGGAGGGTCTCAAGGTGCTTGGGGAGGGGGGGTCCGCTACTGCTCGAACAGCCAGGTCTTGAGCTGCTTCCTGAAGGCGAGGTGGTCTTGGGTCAGGCGGAGGTGGGTCGGGAGGGAGTTCCAAGTCTTGGCGGCAAGGTGGGAGAAATGTTGATATTTACATTTGCACATAACTTCCTTTAAGAAGTGATTTCAAAACACACGTGATTTACTAGTCACTTCCTGTTGATACTCGCTAAGCATGGTGGGTTTTGTAGTTTGCTGGATACTTAATGTGCACAATTTTACGTTCCAAACATAAATACATTTTCATAAATAACCCTTGTTGTTCACATTACATTTTGGTGCCTGTCAGTATTGAATTGCTCCATTGTTTAAATCACAAGGTTTGCAACCGCTTTTGTCCCACCCTGATTCAGTCGTTTGAGATGGTAAATAACCTGAGTGTAACCCGATTTCTCCAATCCCATGTCCTCATAATTTATAGATCAAGGGTATCCCTCTAGAATTTAATTAGGTTACCCGCTACTTAGGAAATAATTACATTTCTCAATATTGTGGTCATTTGGTCTGAGGAATTTTATGGTCGCCCTCCAGTGGGCAGTCGCTGTAAGGTGATTATTGTGAAATTAAAGCCCTCCAGTGGGCTCTTGGGTTGTGTTAAGTCTGATAGCATCCTAAAACTCATTCGAGCTTGACAAACTTAGTATTTGTGTGTATCCTCTCTTTTCTACCATATCCTATTATCAAAACCCCACTCTTTCTCAGTGTTTATTATAAGCTAGCTTATGAAAAACTAAGGAAGGATAAAAAGTTGAGCTCCCCATTCAACTATTCACAACATAATGCATTATTTCTTTTTTAAAGATGTACATAAATTTCCTCGCTCTGGTTCAGACCATTCAGGTGTAAAGTTCGAAAGTTCAAAATTTGTCGTGATTCCCTGCATCTTAATTTTCGCTCCCTGTCCCCTCCTCTCTCATGAGGGACAATTGTCTCTAGAGCGTAGAACTTTAAAAGTTTCCAATCTCCATTATGTGCAGCTTCCATATGTATCGCAACAGCGTTGCATCTATCTTTGTTTACCGTCGCCCTTACATGTTCAAGGATTCTTTTTTCCAATTCATTTTTTGTGCTGCCAATATATTTTAAAGCACACGGACATTCTATCACGTATACTACAACCCACCAACGGGAGGGGTGGTGTCATCACAAGTATTCCATCACCATGGCAAACAAGGGACAAACCTGCCTTCCCCTGAGCATACCCAACATATCGGCCACACAGAGCACAACCTCCTCTACCCTGTGAGAGAACGCACCCAGCAGGTCTAACGGAGAAGCCCAAACAGAGCCAACGACCACAACGAGGGCCTACACAGGAACACAAAGTTCAGCCCGCAAACCAAAGAAGAGGGGGAATATTTTTACTCCACCAGACGAAGAGAGATCTAACAGACATGGTGGGGAGCAAAGGAAAAATCCAACAGCAGCTAAAGAAGTACAGTGGGGACACACTAACAGATTCTCCTATCAAACAAAAACCTGATATCAACAGCACACTGGAGATGATCCTAAAAAAGGTAGCTGAGGTTCACGACCTAGCCAAAACCACAAAACAGAATACTGATGCAATCCAACTGGAACTAGCAGCAGTAAGGGCGGACATACAAGCGGCAAACAACAGATTGTCAGTGGCTTATCAGAGAATAAGTGACGTGGCGGACACGGACCAACAAATAAACAAATATCTAAAGGCCCTAACTAAGACCACAGCAGCACTCCAGAAGCACATGGTGGAGTTAGAAGACCAAAACAGAAGCGGAAACATAAGAATCTTAGGCGTGCTGGAGGGCGGAGAGGATAAATCAGCCTCCTGCCTGGCATTCATTGAGGAAATGATACCAAAAATCACAAAGTTCAAATTTTACCACCCCTTTGAGCTGGATAGAACCTATAGAGTCCCAGCCTTCAAAGCAGCGACAAGGATGGGGGCTCGCCCAATAATATGCAAGCCGCTAAGAACACAATACACAGAAGCCATCTTCAGTGTTGCGAAGAAAAAAAAATATTGTGTGGAATGGGCAGAGGATAATCCTCACATAGGACTACTCCAAGCCCACAGTAGACATCAGAAAGGGCTTTCTGCCCCTGCGAGACAAGATGAGGAAGAAAAACATCCTGTTCTCATTCACTGGCCCTACAAGATTCCGGATAAGTGACAAAGGAAGAACACATATCTTTGAGGACCTGAGAGACCTAATCAGATACCTTGAGGGCCCAACACAACAAGAGATGGAAACATCCTAAGCAGGAAGTAACCTGAGAAGAGCTTCACCGGAGCTAAGAGTGGAGTGAACATGAAGCAGACCCCCGATTAGTAAGATGGAACGCACTGTAAAACCAACCTTATCTACCTCATACACTGGATAAAACCAACCTTACAGAATCAACGCAAGCTAGTAATGCTAGGGGAATCAACCGTCTCTACCTCAAGAACTAATTTACTATGGTCTAAAATATCTTCTACCTCAAGGCGCAGCAGACCAAGAATGAATTAATTAATCATGGACAAAAAATAACCTCTACCTCAAGGCCCTATAGGCCACAGCAGACATATGCCAAAACAAGCCACCACACAACTCCGGTCATTGCCCCTGGATGCACAGATGTAGACTTTTAAGGCCAACCAGCAGAAATTGTCTCACAATGTATACCAGAGAGTAGACAGAGTGCAGTTGGGCCTAGACTGAGCCCTGCGCAGATATACCGAGCACACCCAACGGAAAACACTTCGGCCTTTCCACAAATACCAGACGGGAAGACATCAGGAACAAAAGTCAGGCAAAATACCATGCCGCAATAACAAAAGACGGACTATATATCCTTTTATGTCTAAACTGTTGGTGGTCATGATGGAGGGCGGGAACGGAAAGGGACTAACACAGACTCTTGCCTTATACATACAAATGGTCAACAAAAATGTGCATAGACTACTCCAAGACTGTAGCAGGACACTCATGAGATGAGTAAAACAGAAGTACAGTAACTAACAACTCCCAGGGAGACGGAATGGCGATCCTGTCATCGCACATTCAACATACAAGATTTTGTAGTAAGGGGGCCGGGGAGGGCCTGGTGGGATGGTTCGTCTGTCTTGTCTTTCTTTCCTTAATCTTTCCACTGTCTTCTATACTATCTACACCCTTCTATCTATACATTTCTAAACAAGAAGTAACATTAGGACCAGAACAAGAATGAGGAACAGCAGAACCATCCTAATTACAGGAATTGTACCCAAGCTGGAAGGGGATGCCCATACTGAACGAGAGTCGGGGAAGCAGAATGGTGCTACCAGCACTCACATACCATAGCCAATGACATAAACCAGCAAACTTAACCTGCCGTCTAATCTAAAGGTAGTCTCCCTCAATGTCAAGGTCCTCAACCACCCAGTCAAGAGGAAAAAGATACTCGATTACCTGGCTAAGAGCAAGGGAGATGTGGTCCTGTTACAGAAGACCAAACTATCTCTGGATGATTCCAAACTAGTGAAAGCCAACTGGATATCACAGGTAGTTTGCTCACCGGCAGGAGGGAAGAAGTGCTGGGTTATTACCCTGAGGAACTCCAAGTTAACAATAGAAGCACACCACCACGGCGAAGCAGGGAGAGTCCTGATAACACACCTGAAAAGGGGGGAGGAGAACATTCATGTTGCCAAAATATACGGCCCTAACACAGATAACCCCGCATTTTGGAAGGGGGTCTCACACAAGCTAGAGGGCATCCCCCAGAATGACCTTACAGTGGTTGCCGGGGATTTTAATATTGCCCTTGACCACATACTAGACAGTCAATCAGTGTGCCTCAAGTGCCCACAACACACTAAAGAACATGTGCACCAGATTCAACCTCAAAGACCCATGGCAGCTCCAACACCCCGACACTAGATACTACACCTTCTACTGTAATCCCCACAACTCATACAGCAGGATAGACTACATACTGATCACAGGCCCACACACACACCTAATAGAAAATACTGACATTGCACCTAAGTTACTCTCAGACCACTCCTGCATCAGCCTACAACTGAGCGGGTGCCGCAACGAAGAAATCCCCCAAAGATGGCGATTTAATAGTGTTGTCTTGGCTGATCAGGTAAACAAAACTAAACTAGAGTAGGCCATAAAGGATTACCTTAAGCACAACGACACAAAAGACACTGACCCTAAGATTGTTTGGGATGCACTTAAGGCAACAGTCAGGGGCACAATAATAGGAATGAGAGCCAAAATCAACATAAACGCTAACCAACAACTGGCCCAACTCGAGCAGGACATCAAAAGACTGGAGATTGCCCACACCAGAGCCACAGAGAACACTAGCACCCTAACAGAGCTCACAAGGAGAAAATATGAGTACAATAAAATAATGAGCGAGAGGGCCGGGCTGTGGGTGAACAAATATAAGGCCATCAATCTCTGCAAGGCCAATAGGGTGGGAAAGCTCCTAGCTTCCTACCTAAAGCACAAACAAAGACAACTCACCATCTCATCAATTACTGACTCAGACAACAACACACACACAAGACATAAAGAAATCCTACAAACCTTCCAAGAGTTCTATCAAGAACCCTATAAAAATGATCAGGTCTTAGACCGGGAAGGTTGTTCTAAATACCTGGACAGACTAGATGTCCCAAAACTAGCGAATAAAGAAGCTCAGAATCTAGGAGAGGAAATAAAGGACAACAAGGCACCATGAA
Organism: Lissotriton vulgaris; assembly: GCF_964263255.1. Taxonomy (NCBI): domain Eukaryota; kingdom Metazoa; phylum Chordata; class Amphibia; order Caudata; family Salamandridae; genus Lissotriton; species Lissotriton vulgaris. The sequence goes on along the minus strand of NC_141685.1, from coordinate 635,087,779 downwards.
AAAGGTGTTCAACTACTGTGCGGAGAATGGATTAGTATCCCATTCCATGGTGGAAGCTAACATAATTGAAAACCCAAAGGAAGGCAAAGACGCACTATTGCCCCAAAACTATAGGTCCATATCTCCAATTAATGTGGACTGCAAAATATACGCAAAAATCCTGACTACAAGACTAAACCCCATACTGCCGTGACTAATAAGCAACTCACTGGTAGGATTCCTAAAGATCTGCATAACACAACATCACCAGACTCCTATGCCACAAACCAGAACGCACTTCCAAAATAGATGAGCCAGCGGTGGTTATCACATTAGATGCAGAGAAAGCTTTCAACCGGGTATCTTGAACCTTCCTGGAACAATGTATGCGGTCATTTTACCTTAGGGAAACATACACACAGAAGGTAATGTCACTGTACGGGGACCCCAGAGCACGCATTGTAGTTAATGAATCACTTTCCGATCCCTTCGCTTTACAGCGCGGAACAAGACAGGGTTGCCCCTTATCCCCCTTGTAATTCCTGCTGGCCTTGGAGCCCCTGATCAGAGATATCAAGGCTAACGAGGAACTACAGGGGATCAGCATCAATGAAGTGGAAGTCAAATTATCCGCTTATGCCGACGACATCCTCATTGTGATAGAGCAACTTACGACCTCCATCGCGGCCCTGATAGAAACCATAGAAACATACTCAAATTAGTCAGGTTATAAACTCAACAGGGACAAGTCAGGATGCAAACCCCTCACAATCCATACCACTAGAGACACATTGGGGGGTAGGTCCTAGCCTGGCAGACGGGATTCATCAAATACCTACGGATACACTTCGGCAACGACCTTAAGTACACACTTGACCAAAATGAGAAGCTACTGTTAGGGATGTTGGAGTCCTGGTCCTCCAAATTTATAAAATGGTGGGGCAGAATAGAAACATTCAAGATGATGATCTTCCGATGATTAATTACCTGCTGGGCATGCTTCCACTTCTACTCACTGACGACTTCCACCAGAAGCTAGACAAGACGATCAATAAATTCCTATAGCGAGGCAAAAAAGCCAGAATAAGCATAACAAAACTAAGACTAGACAAACAATTGGGTGTATTAAACCTAGAAGACAACAGAACTTTCCAAACCGCATTCCTAGCAAAACGAGGAGCCTACTGGATCTCACTAGGAATGCGCATGCGCAGGCTCCCGCGCATGCGCAGTTTCAAAGAAGAAGGCGCGATAGACAAGAAGAGATGTCCCCACGATAAGGTAAGTGTTTTAAGTCTTATTTCAGATTTAATCTTTTTATTATTGCGGGCGGGAGGCGGGCGGGCGGGAGGCAGGCGGGCAGCAGGAAGGAGGCGGGCGGTGGGCAGACATTTCCGTTCTGCCCCCCAGTGTGCAGAAATTTGCCCCTTCCGCCTTCTTTGCGGAAGGCGGAAGGGGCACATTTCTGCACATTCCGTGGGTGGAACGGAAATGTCCACCCACCCCTACTTTTGGGGCATAAGATGCACCTTTGTTTGTTTGTATATGGACCTGTTGAATTCAAAAGTGTTTTCCTGAAGTACCAGGGTGAGGCACTCAATTATAAATGCTCTGCCTTTTAATTATGGTATTGGATGAGGATGACACTCTGATCATTGTCATAGTATCTCGCCCAGAGGAGACTGATATCCCCCCTCATATTCAATCTGCTTCCAGGGATGTGGCACTGATGCAGGAAGCACTGCTTGTGCCAGGTCCCATATTTACAAGGCCCCCACTGAGACCTGCATCCATCACTCTCTCAGTACAAATACACACGGCAGACAAGCAATCAATGACATACCCATCTACCTCCAGTTCTTCAGCGACTGGTAGTGGCACCAGTGACTCACTGAAAAAGTTCACCTCCCCAGTTTGGGACTTATTTACGATTAGCAGGCAGGAAGATAAGATTGCAATATGCTCCATTTGCAGCGCAAGTTTTTGTCGGTGCAAATGGAGAATATTATGTATGGTACTGGAGGTCAAATGACCATAGGAAAAACATCTTGCAATCTGCTGGGAGGTAGGTGTGGGCGGAAAATCCGTTCCGCTCGCGGATTTTGCGGATTTTCGGGAAATCCGCAATCCGCGAGATTTGCGAATTTCCCGCAAAATCCGCAAATCCGCGAGCAGCGGATTTTGCTCGCGCTGCTCGCACTGTTAGCGTGAGTTCGCGCCCCGCGAATAAGTGCGAAATTGCAGAAATAGGATCTTGGCAAAACTGAAAGTAACTACTTACCAGGTTCAAAAGTTCAGGCACATCATTAGTAGCCATTTCCTGTAGGGCTTCCTGAGGGGCCCCTCCAGAGTTCAGTTGCCAGTTGAAACTATTATGTGACCCTGCTCTGAACCTCAGAATAGTTACACATATGCCACAAAGGTCCTGAATTACAGCTAAGGGAGACAAGCAGGAGCCAGGCTGGAAGTTAAAATCCATTAATCAGCCCCTAATTCATTATTGTCAGTTGGGGCAGGGCAGGTGTTGTAACTAATTTTGCAACAATGAAAGCACTTAGCAAGTGCAAAAGATCACTAATCAGGGCGCACTAAGGAAGCAGGTGCCAGCTAAAAAAATATTCTGTGACACATTAATCAGCCCCAAATTAATTCAGGTCACTTGAGGCAGGGAAGGTGTGCTTTGCTTTGCCGAAAATAATGTACACTGGACAACCAGAGGGTGTAGTGATGAAACAGAGGGTGGCATGGGTGGGCCAGAGGGTGGCATGAGTAGTCAGAGAGTGGCAGTGGTGACAGAGAGTGGCAGTGATGAAGAAGAGTGTCCCAAACAGGCTGGACACGTAGAAACAACAAGTTCGCAAAACTTGCGACCCGACAGGTAAGTTCGCAAATTGCGAAATTGTAAAAACCCTCGCGAACTGGCAGAAACACGGGCGAACACAAAAAAAAAAAAATCCGCAAATTCGCGGGAATTCGCGGATTTTGCGGATTGCGAATCCGCAAATCCGCAAAATTCGCGGATTGCCAATCCGCAAAATCCGCTCATGCTTACTGGGAGGCACACCTTAAAAAAATGACTGCCGGGATTAGTGGTGAAGGAGATGAGAACAGGAAATAAGCTCTGATCACAGTGGATGGTGGAGGTGATAGGAAAGAAGAGAGTGACATCTTTATGCAAAGCAGCCCTTTCCCCAGAAGTGCACCCATGCCACCTCCATCAGCAACCTCAAAATGGCACCAGAGCCAATTTGAGACACCACAGCAACTGCATACAGTGTCTGCCCCAAGATACACATTGAGTGTGCCTTCTGGTTCTTCTCTTCACAAGTCATCTGTGTCAGTGGCACCAGAGGAGAAAACAATCCATGCTACTATTACTGGCATGTTTAGGCAGGAGGGGCTGTAGGAACGCAACCACCCAACTGCATGTTTGTACAACAGCAAGTAAGCTAAAATATTAGTGCTGGAGCTCCTCCCTTTTTCTTTTGTGGAAGGTGTGTGTTTTCTAAAATTTGTATCAGCCATCTGCCCGAAATGCAAGCTTTCCAGCCGGACCCGCCCGACACCAGCACCCGCCAAACCGAACACCAGCAGCAACCACCTCAAGTACATCCTGCTCAACAACCGCTCTGTCCACAGACACGCCATCGAACTCTGGAACCTCCTCGACACCGCAGCCCCTGACGTTGCCTTCATCACGGAGACCTGGATGAACGCCTCCTCAGCGCCCGACATCGCCATCGCCATCCCAGAAGGATACAAGATCACCCGGAAGGACCGCAACGCCAACCAGGTGGGAGGAGGCATCGCCATCATCCACAAGAACACCATCCGCATCATGACCAGCACCGACAACACCCCACCCTCCGCCGAACACCTGCACTTCCAGATCCACACCGACCCGAAGACCACCTTCAGAGGCACCCTGATCTACCGACCTCCGGGACCACGCACTCAATTCAGCGAGGACATCGCCGACTTCGTCAGCCCGCACGTCCTCCCCTCCGCTGACTACATCCTCCTGGGGGACTTCAACTTCCACCTGGAGAACAACAACGACTGCAACACCAGCACCCTGCTCGACAACCTCGCCAACCTTGGACTCAAGCAGCTGGTGTCCACCCCCACCCACCTCGCCGGACACACACTCGACGCCATCTTCTCTTCCAGCAAAGACATCGCCTTCAGCCACGCCACAGAACTCCACTGGACAGATCACAGATGCATCCACTTCACCTTCAGAAGAACGATGACCCACCACCACCAGCAACAGGTTGCCCGAAGAAGCTGGAACAAGATCACAGCCGACCAGCTCGCCGCCTCCCTGAGCCAGCACCCTCCGGCCAGCTCAGCGAACCCCAGCCAGGCCGCCGACAACCTCACGAAGTGGATCAGCAACTGCGCGGACGAACTCGCCCCACTGAGGACCCCGCCCAGCAGACCCGGCAGTAAGAGAGCCCCATGGTTCACCGACGAACTCAAGAGCTCCAAGAAGAACTGCCGAGCCCTCGAGAAAGCCTGGAGAAGGGAACCCACGCCGGACAACAGGACCACCCTCAAGCTCGCCACCCGGAAACACCACCAACTGATCCCCATCGCCAAGAAAACGGCTTTCAAAAACCGACTGGACAACAACGCACACAACTGCAAGGAACTCTTCAACATCGTGAAAGAGCTCTCCAACCCCAACGCCGGAAACAACAACATCACCCCATCGCAAGACCTATGCAACTCCCTCGCTTCCTACTTCCACAACAAGATCGCGGACATACACAACAGCTTCAGCACTCAACCGACGCACGCCACGACCGCAGGACCTCCACCCACCACCACCCTCCGCGCCTGGACCCCGGTCAACACCGAAGACACCGTCCACACGATGAACTCCGTCCACTCCGGATCTCCAACCGACCCCTGCCCTCACCACGTCTTCAACAAAGCCGACACTGTCATCGCACCCCACTTGCGGGACATCATCAACACCTCATTCGACACCGCCACCTTCCCCGAGAGCTGGAAGCACGCCGAACTCAGCGCTCTACTGAAGAAACCTACAGCAGACCCCACCGAACTCAAGAATTACCGCCCCATCTCGCTACTCCCGTTTCCAGCCAAAGTCATCGAGAAGACCGTCAACAAACAGCTGGCCACCTTCCTCGAGACGAATGGATCCCTCGACCCATCGCAGTCCGGATTCCGTGCCAACCACAGCACCGAGACCGCCCTCATCGCCGCCACCGACGACATCCGAGCCCTGATGGACAACGGGGAAACAGCGGCCCTCATCCTCCTAGACCTCTCTGCGCCTTTCGACACGGTCTGCCACCGCACCCTAGTGCAGCGTCTCAGCAACGTCGGAATCCAGGAGAAGGCGCTGGAATGGATCGTCTCCTTTCTCCACGGAAGAACACAAAGAGTCCGCCTACCACCGTACAAGTCAGAGGCCACCAAAGTCATCTGCGGCGTCCCTCAAGGATCCTCACTGAGCCCGACTCTCTTCAACGTCTACATGAGCCCCCTCGCGGCCATCGCACGCCAACACAACCTCAACATAATCTCCTACGCCGACGACACCCAGCTGATCCTCTCCCTGACCAACGACCCCGCCGCCGCCAGAGCCAACCTGCACGAAGGGATGAGAGAGGTAGCCGAGTGGATGACGACGAGCCGCCTGAAGCTGAACACAGATAAGACGGAGGTCCTCATCCTGGGCCCCTCGCCCTCCGCCTGGGACGACTCCTGGTGGCCCCCCGCCCTGGGCACCGCACCCAAACCGACGGACCACGCACACAACCTGGGTTTCCTCTTGGACTCCTCCCTCTCCATGACCAAGCAAGTCAACGCCGTCTCCTCGTCGTGCTTCAACATCCTGCGCATGCTTCGGAAGATCTTCTGGTGGATCCCCACAGAGACCAGGAAGACCGTCACCCAGGCCCTCGTCACCAGCTGACTGGACTACGGCAACGCACTCTACGCCGGAACCACCGCCAAGATCCAGAAGAGACTCCAGCGCATCCAGAACGCCTCAGCCAGACTCATCCTCGACATCCCACGACACAGCCACATCTCCGGACACCTAAGAGACCTGCACTGGCTCCCGGTCAACAAGAGAATCACCTTCCGCCTCCTTACCCACGCACACAAAGCTCTCCACGACCAAGGCCCGAGCTACCTCAATAACCGAATCAACTTCTACGCTCCCAAACGCCACCTCCGATCCGCCAGCCACGCCCTCGCCGCCATCCCACGCATCCGCAGAGCCACCACAGGAGGAAGGTCCTTCTCCTACCTGGCCGCCAAGACCTGGAACTCCCTCCCGGCCGACCTGCGCCTGACCCAAGACCACCTCTCCTTCAGGAAGAAGCTCAAACCCCCCCCCCCCACCCCCCCCCAAAGCGCCTCGAGACCCTACGGGTAGGTAGTGCGCTCTATAAATGTCTTTGATTGATTGATTGATTGATTGATTGAGACCATTTTTGCCAGAGTAGCCGTTCCTGCGCTCCATCACTATGTACTGGAATTAGTTAGACAAGCTTTGCAGCAGACAGCTGTTTACACTAGCCACCTGATGACAGTCTTGTTTTCAAGCCACTGATTACATCTATGTTACTGCACACTAGGTCTCTTTTGTGGGGGTTAGGCTACAGTTATTTACAGGTCTTAGTCTTCAGCGGCATGCACCAGAGGCATGTTCGCCATGGAGAATTCCCATGTAGCTGCAAACATCTTGGAAGACTTTAAAAGCAAGGTGTTTCAATGGCTGTGACCCAGAGGTCTCAGAATTGGATTTGTTTCCTTTTTAAAAAAATATATATTTATTGGTTTTTAAAAAAAAAAATATACGCACAGCACAATACAAATAAAATAAGAAAAATTAGTAAACCAGCATCAGCACAAAATCAAATCAACCATAACACAACAATACAGTACCTAACACAAATACAGATACCGCAGTATGTTTATATAAAATCATATTCATAAGCATATGATCAACCATTGTCCATACCCTCTTTCCAGACCAATATTGGCTCCCATATTTTCTTTCCTAAATTCCTCCCTCTCCTTCCCTTCCTAGCATATATTCCTTTTTCTAGGTTATAGACCACCAGGAGTGTTGACAGCCACTGCTGCATTACTGGAGCTGTTTTATCCAGCCATGCTCTAGCTTCACAAGCCTATATACCACCATAGAGACAAACAAAAATACTTCATATAAACTGTCAGACTCCGCACTAACCCCAAGTAATATCAGAGGAGGCGTAAGAGTAGTATCAAGCCCAAGCGAACCAGTCAGAAAGTCCTCAATACCCTTAATGAATGTATGAAGCAGAGGGCATGTAGCAAAAATATGTATACTATCTGCCTCTGGAGTATCTCAGCGCGGGCATGTAGTCCCGGAGGTCCCTCCCCACTGCGCTATTCGGGCTGGAGTGAAATCTAAAGAAAATAATGTTTTATATTGTTGAGATTGGATCGAAGCGGAGCATAATACTGAGCGCCCCATGTCCAGGGAGTTAAGAAATAGGCCTGCCTCAATCTCCAGCTTATTTGCCCATTTGTCACCATGTTTTCCCAAATCGTCAGCCTTAGTTACTACCAAGGCTGCTTACAAACTATGGATTGAGCACTCCCCCCTCTTTCAATAAACTCAAGGATATTATTTTCATCGAATCCTGCAGCCCCACCTTTCCTTTTACTTACGAAATAGCGTACCTGGAGATATTTAAAAAAGCTACTCCTATTTATATGAAATCTAGCCTCCAGGCTTGCGAATTTCTGCAACGCCCCATCTGGACCCAACAGGTCCCCTATTTTCACAATGCCTTTAGAAATCAGTGAAGGTAAGGTTCTATTTTTATACAGCCTAGAATATCTATTAAACCTACCTAGGCCAAATTTTCTTGCAAAGGCAGACCAAACATTATAAGCGGCTCTGATGGTCTTGAACCTTCTCCTTTTAAAATATGAGTAATCGGTACAATTAAGAAATCAGATCTCTGTATCTCGGCCAAGGATAGTTTTGTACACTTCGGTAGAAGTTGATGTTATTCTGGCATCCACCCCCCTTCCCTCCAACCCCTGCATAAACTGTAACGCTGCTGCCCAGTAGTAGAGTCTAAAATCCGGAGCCCCCCACCCTCCTCTAGCCCTAGGTAAAGACATTCACCTGTACGCTCTCCTGGTTTTCCTGTGCACCCATATAAACCTATTGAGGAGAGCCTCCAATTTATTAAACCAAATACCCTCAAAAAACAGAAGTATAAAAACTTCGGGAGAATCAACATTTTAATTAAGTTTGTGCAACCTACCAGGGAAAGGTGAAGGTTATTCATCTTTACCAGATCTGTACTAACCTTAGACAAGAGAGGTGTCATATTCCTTTCCACTACCCTATTTAAATCTGCAGAGATCTCCACCCCCAGATGGACTGCAGGGCTCACTACTCAAGGATCATCACACACAACATATGATTTTCTGACTATTAGAGTCTTACTGCTGTTAAGCCTATAGCCTGAGATTTACCCAAACAAACGTGCCTCTACTTCTATCTCATTCATGGCTATGGTGGGGTTAGGAGTAACTATTGCCACATCGTCCGCATATGCGAGTATTTTAAGCTGCCTGCTGTTAATGCTTACCGCTGGAATATTCGAATTCCTTTCTAGTTTACGCAAAAAAGGGTCCATATACAATGCAAACAGGAGTGGAGACGACGGATACCTCTGCCTGGCTCCCCTCCTAATAAATACCGAGGTGGGGAGACCCTTGTTAATCCTGATCCGGGCTGTTGGTTCCCTATATAACGCGTGTATTGCTCCAATATAGCCAGCCCCTAGGCCATACCACCTCAACACTTCCCATAGATAATCCCAGGAGGCCCTATCAAATGCCTTTTCTGCGTCTAAAAACAAGGCAGCAGTAGGGTCCCCTGGGACCTCAGCAGCGTCAAATAATGTTATAACCTGCCTGACGTGTTGGGCGGTACCCTTACCTGGGATAAACTCTTGTTGTGTGTTACTAACCATGCCCTCTATTACCCTAGCCAGTCTTCTTGCTAAGATTTTAGAATAAACCTTGGAGTCTGAATTCATTAATGTAATAGGCCTATAGACCCCAGGAGCTGTAGCAGGCTTCCCTTTTTTTAAAATAACTCTAACTTCCGCCCCTCCCCATGAATTTGGGATGGAGTGTCCTTTCTAAGCTTGCACTACCGTATTTAGCAAGTCCAGAATCAGCTTCTTCTGAAAAACTTTATAGAATTCCACAGGTATCTGGTCTGGGCCTACTGCTTTGGCTAAAGGAAGATCAGCTAAGGCTACCATCACTTCCTCCATAGGGGATTCTAAAGTTGCTTTATCTTCCTCTGACTGCTCAGGAGCTAAATTATAATTGAGATATTCCTTAATCCCTAAAGCACCACCGCCCTCAGCTATACCATAAAGTTCAGCATAAAATTTCCCGAAAACCTCGCAGACACCTTCTGAATCAGATATCACTGCTCCTGATCATCAACAATACCCTTAATTTCACCCGCCGATGCCTGCTGCCTAGTACGAACTGACAAGATATGACCAACCCTCTCGCTTAGTTCAAAGGACTGTTCTTTCTTAGCTAGGAATTTGGCTGCAGCCTTGGTAGCAATATCCTCTATTACATCAGTTTTTAGCATAATTAATTTTGATAGATGCTGTTCGACCGACAAACCCCATTGAATTAATAGGTTGAGGTCTTCCTCTGCCTTAGTTAGAGCCCTTACTAATTCCTCCACCGTACGCCTCTCAGAGTTCTGCTTGTGCATTGAGTAGCTAATCGTCTCTCCCTAACTCCAGCCTTAAACGCATAGCAGGAATTTCCCGAGGCTGTACTCGCCCTATTATTCAACCAGAAGTCATTGATCCCCTTACTCATATGGTTGATGTACCCACTGTCTTTCAGGAGGGCTCTCTCAAATGTCCAATTATTTTGTTTAACGGCTGTGCCCATTAAATTATTAGAAAGAATCAAGGGGTTATGATCCAAGATAATTCAGGGCCATTTTTCTATTTCAGATCTGGATAATAGGGAGTTTGAAACAAAAAAAGAGTCTAATCTCACAAGAATTCTGTGAGGGGCTGAAAAAAAGGTGGAACCATTCATCTGTGGATTGAGCTTGGCCCATACATCAATCAATGCATTATGTTCTGCCATAGCTGTTAGTGCCTGCAGTGTTTTCCTCTTCCTGTCAGTATAACCCCTCCCCGATTGAACCTCAGAGTCTGAGGGGCTATTGAAATTAAAATCACCGCAGAATACAATGGGTTCAGGCCATCTAGCTAATTCGATTTAGAAAAGGGGGTGGTGATGAACAGAGTGTCTGAGTTAAACAGACCACTCTTACCCAGTCCAAAGATCAGGGCTTGATCCATCACCGTTATTTATCTCACTGCCCCATCCCAGCTCAGAACCTGGCTATATGCAAATCAGTCTGTCCCTGGCCCAGTGCATCATGGGAACAGGGCAGACTAAACTACCAAGCCAATTCTTCACCAGAAAGGAGACAAGCTACCGGGGACCGGTTTCTGGCATTTCAGCCTTCTTCGGCCCGGCTTGCTTGAATCCTGATGGGTGAGAGCTTTCTGCTTAATTCAGAGACTCTGTCCCTCACCACCCCTTGTTGTAAATATTTTTGTCCACCCTAAGCGTGGAAGGGTATTCTCAGATGTGAGACCCTTGCTCATTGCACCATCAGGATTCAAGCAAACCGGGCCGAAGACGGCTGTAATGCCAGAAACCGGTCCCCGGGAGCTTGTTTCCTTCTCAGTGTAAGAATTGGCTTTTGTAGTTTGGTTTGCCCTGTTCCCATCATGCACTGGGACAGGAACAGACTAATTTGCATACAGCCAGGTTCTGAAACTGGGATGGTGCAGTGAGCTAAAAAACGGTGTTGGATCTAGCCCTGATCTTTTGACTGGGTGAGAGCTTTCTGCTTAATTCAGAGACTCTGTCCCTCACCACCCCTTGTTGTAAATATTTTTGTCCACCCTAAGCGTGGAAGGGTATTCTCAGATGTGAGACCCTTGCTCATTGCACCATCAGGATTCAAGCAAACCGGGCCGAAGACGGCTGTAATGCCAGAAACCGGTCCCCGGGAGCTTGTTTCCTTCTCAGTGTAAGAATTGGCTTTTGTAGTTTGGTTTGCCCTGTTCCCATCATGCACTGGGACAGGAACAGACTCATTTGCATACAGCCAGGTTCTGAAACTGGGATGGTGCAGTGAGCTAAAAAACGGTGTTGGATCTAGCCCTGATCTTTTGACTGGGTGAGAGCTTTCTGCTTAATTCAGAGACTCTGTCCCTCACCACCCCTTGTTGTAAATATTTTTGTCCACCCTAAGCGTGGAAGGGTATTCTCAGATGTGAGACCCTTGCTCATTGCACCATCAGGATTCAAGCAAACCGGGCCGAAGACGGCTGTAATGCCAGAAACCGGTCCCCGGGAGCTTGTTTCCTTCTCAGTGTAAGAATTGGCTTTTGTAGTTTGGTTTGCCCTGTTCCCATCATGCACTGGGACAGGAACAGACTAATTTGCATACAGCCAGGTTCTGAAACTGGGATGGTGCAGTGAGCTAAAAAACGGTGTTGGATCTAGCCCTGATCTTTTGACTGGGTGAGAGCTTTCTGCTTAATTCAGAGACTCTGTCCCTCACCACCCCTTGTTGTAAATATTTTTGTCCACCCTAAGCGTGGAAGGGTATTCTCAGATGTGAGACCCTTGCTCATTGCACCATCAGGATTCAAGCAAACAGGGTCGAAGACGGCTGTAATGCCAGAAACCGGTCCCCGGGAGCTTGTTTCCTTCTCAGTGTAAGAATTGGCTTTTGTAGTTTGGTTTGCCCTGTTCCCATCATGCACTGGGACAGGAACAGACTAATTTGCATACAGCCAGGTTCTGAAACTGGGATGGTGCAGTGAGCTAAAAAACGGTGTTGGATCTAGCCCTGATCTTTTGACTGGGTGAGAGCTTACTGCTTAATTCAGAGACTCTGTCCCTCACCACCCCTTGTTGTAAACGTCTAGCTAATTCAGTATCTAAATGCTACCAGATGTCGGGGTCATACTCTGTAGAGCCATATATCAAATCCAATGTGAATCTCTCCCCCCTAAATAGTACCTCAACTATAACCCACCTACCCCACAAATCTTCTGCTTTTCTTATCACTGAGCAATCCCTCCCTTTACAGAGTATAGCTTCCCCTCTTGTTTTGGAACCTTGTTTGGTACTAGCTAATAAATTAAATCACAGCTGTTCAAACAAAAATCCCTTCCCCCCCTCCACATGCGTTTCTTGTAAACAAACAAAATCCAACTTCATTGTTTTCAACATTGCGGATACCTGAAGTCTTTTCTGTGCATCATTTAGTCCACAAACATTAATTGAAGTGATCTGGCACGCCATTTAGAAGACGCCAAATGGTTGTTCTACTGCTTTGGCCAAATCCTCATTTAGAAAAAGAAAATACGTGCTGTGCTGCAAGTGCTTCCTGTGCTGTGTGTGCCCTACCTCCTCCCTTCCCCCTGACCCTCCCACCCCCTTCCCACTGACCCTCCCACCCCCTTCCCCCTGCTCCCCACACCCCTCTCCCACCTCCCCCCCTACAGGCAAATAGGTCAAACATGACATATGTGTGGTCGCCTTAGAAGAGTAGCAGTCGCCTCCTCCTCCCCGCCAACAAAACTAAACACTAATATCCAAAAGTGAACCTCCTACTACAGCATACTACTTACTAACCAAATACTACCCCAGGACCCCCTATATCAGCCGGAGCCATAGGATTTTTACCTCCTTCGCCTCATTCTCTTTCTCCACCTTTCTTGTACCCCAGTACTTCTAGCATGTACTCCTGGGCTTTTATTTCCGAAAAAAACAATGTCACCTGCCCTTTGGTGATCACCTTTAATTTGGCTGGATACAACAAATAGGCCTCTGAGCCCAGGGTCCGCAGTGGGTCGATAAGCTGTCTCAGTCGCCACCTGCGCTCAACAGTGACATGGCAGAAATCCGGCCTAGCCAAAAACATGACATTATTAAAGGAACGCTTGGTCTCCGGCTTTGGTTTGTCTAGAATTAGTTGTGTCAGCAGAAAATTGCCTACAAAGATAAGAATGGCTCTAGGTCTTCCCTCTTGGGCACCAGCCTGACCTCTCTAGATTGTAAAAAGGAACCGATGCGCCCTCTGAATTTCTACATCCCAATGCCATGAGGATAACTCCGGAAAAGCCCCTTTTAACAAATTCACAACGAATAACCTGGCATCCTGCCCTTCCAACCCCTCAGCCACCCCCAAAAGTATGACATTATTCCGGCGTTGGCGATTTTCATAATCCTCTAGCTTCCATTGTAGATCTTCGGCCATCTTCTGCTGATCTTGTTTAAAAGTCTGGAAGCTATCGAAGTCATCCACAAGCTTCCCTGTCCTTTCCTCGACATGGGTAACCCTCTCCGTGATCTCGTCGTAAAGTTTGTTAATTGTTCTCATGGTATTCTGTATCTTCCTTGCCCCTTGCCTCGCCCTCCGGCTCTCGGCCTTGGCCTCACTCTGCATGGATTTGAGGGTATTAAATAACATATCCAATGAAACAGGTTGGGGTGACATTTGGGGGGGGACCTGACTCCCATCCAGGCCGTGGGCAGCATCCTGTTCATAGTAGGTCTGTGATGTGGCTGAGTAGTCCCATACTAGTTTTTTAGAGGGGTCCACAGGGCTGCCTAAGGGATTCAGTTTCCTTCTGGATAGCCGTCTCTTTTTTTGCGTACTTTTAGGAGCTACGTAATTTCCCCCGAGCTCTCTTTGTCCGAACCCACAGAGTCTGAGTCTTCACTGACCGAATAAAACCGGTCCGGAGAGGCTGCCCCGCCACCAGTACCGCCACCAGCCCCTAGCTCTCAGAGACTGACATTTTCCATTCCGGTGCCTAAAGCTTCTGCCCTCCCTCCCCCCAAGGCTAGATTGTCTAGATTGTCCTGCAATGCTCCATCGCCAATTTGCTCTGTCTCTCCCCCTACAGCCCCAACCGATCCTAGTGCACCGCCTGTTGAACTTGACATAGCTCTAGCGGATCCCTTGATTCCGCTAAACTCTACCATTTATTCGTGGAGCTTGTTTCTGGCACCCCTGCTACTCACAGTTACACGTATGGCAGGATCGTCAGTCAGCTCCTCCGGGCCGCTCTCCACGCACTGTATCGGCATCCGAGCTGCCGCCGAGGCTCCTGCCCACTCCGGCTGCTCCGGCTGCTGGGTAACCATGGAAACGGAATTCATGAGGACGTTCTGAGGCTCAGAATCCTTTCCGCCTCTCTTGTTGCTGACATCGTCCTCCGCCATTGAAGCAGGTTTGTAAGCAAAACTTTCAATCATTGTAGCCTGCCTCAGATTATTTTTCTTTGTTTTGGGCGTTAGTTGTGTGTGCCGAGGGAGGGCATATTCGCGAGGGGCGCCAGGGGTAAGCCCCATTTCGTTGCAAGCCAGCATTTCACCAGCATGTTTTCCGAGGTTCTTCCTCGAGCCACCAGTGGAATTGCCCTTCGCGGTGCCAGAGCCATACACGGTTTTAGGCTCAATTTTTTCTTGTCTTTGCCTACCGCATCCTTCTGTATCCCCGCTTCCTTAGCTTTGACTTCGCTGGCCTTTGAACCACGTAGCGGCATACTGCTGGATCCTTTCATCAAGAGTATGACGAGGGCTGTTAATTTTTCCTGGCTCATCCCTATCCTTTATTGCATTCCCTAGCAGGAGTGCCCCAGATAATTTAATTTACAAAACTACTCAACATGTGTTACTTTCATCAAAGAGGAAATACAATTGTGTACCACCATGCTTGGATTGGAACAGGTAACTATTGCAGCAATGAGTGATATGTTATTGAGTGATTGTGACCGATGATTAATGATTCATGCAGTGGTGGCAGACAGTGAGGGAGAGTGTTCAACTAATTTGTAATTTTTGAGTATTTGCAATCATTGGGGCCTGATTTGTGATCACTTTTCTTGAAGCTAATTGGTCCTTTTACTCTTAACAAAATTTACTTGCCCGGGACCAATCCTTTATTATGGTTCTCAATCTTCAGAGACCAGACCAATCAGTTTAGTTAACAAACACAAATCTACGCAAAACAATTACTCAAAATACTGTTTCTCTTCTTCTTCATAAACAGCAGTGAACTACAGGTTAATCTCTCTCATTGAGTCGGGCAGAGTTGGGCTGATTAATTAATTGGAGTCAGGATGATTAAAGGACTTCCTAAACAGCCAGAAGAAGGAAGTTATCAACTTCAGGGAAACCAACATGATTATGATTCCAGGACACCTACTCATCTCTGGGGACTAGAGAAAGGTGCATTGATTTGAGAAATGCTATTGAAAGTGTTTTCTGTCTCAAAGGTGAAACTCCTCTACTATGTGGTTGTGATTGGGTGGGGGCCCTTTTGCTGTTGTAATTAGAGACAGACATGTGATGCCATACCACCATCACATGATGCACATACTCAGCTAAATATAAGGATTACGGTTGTGCACTTGCTCTCACTTTTCAGTTAATTAATAGGTCATCAGTCATAATTTGAAAGATTACAGCAGCATATGCTCTAGATCTGCCTCTTAGTTATGCTATACTCCTCATGAAGATTACCTTCTGTCCTTCTTCTTGACTCTGCAATCTGCATACCTTACTAAGGGCTAGATGTAGGTAGCAAAATACCAGTCGGTAACGAGAATTGGTAATTTTCCCGTTACCGACCGGTATTTAGCCCTTTCTAAAGTATGGGGCAGCTTTTAAGGAATTGGTAATTTACTGATTCCTTATTTTAAGCAATCAGTAAAATTCCGAAAACTTAAAAACTATGAAGGTGGCACTCAAATGAGTGCATATTTGCTTCCAGGATTTGTTATTTACCACCAACTACAACTACAAGTTGGTGGTAAATACCGAATACCTTTAAATAAGCAATAATTTGCTTTAGGACATATATGTGGGCCACAAGTGCAAACATGCACGATTCAGGGATGCAACAGGGTGTCAATGTGACACCCTGCCACCCTTGAATATGCTCCCACTATTACTGATTCAGTAAATACCAAATCCATAATAGTGAAAGGCTTCCCATTCATTCCTAAGGGCCTCCAGCCCCATAGGAATGAATGGGAAGCTATTTCTTATTACCGAATCGGTATTACCGATTCAGTAATAAGAAACATTATCGAATCAATAAATTTTGCCAATTTATTACCTACATCACATTTACCAATTCCTAAATACCGAATCAGTACATTCGGTATTTAGGAATTGGCAAAATGTGATTACCTACATCTAGCCCTAAATCAGTTCAGCCATGCACCCAAGAGTGTCCGACATTCGGAGAAGAATGCAGATACACCGCACATTTTGGTAATACACTATAGTTTTTCTTTCAACAATCAAAACTAGATGACAGAACATATAGGCATATCACAACTTGGGTCTCTAGGGCTGAGGGACTGTTTGCAATTCATTTAACTGAACTGTGTCAAACTCATTCTTTCATTTTCTTCCACAGCAAAAAAACGATGATGGGCTGCTCATGGCCCTGATTAATATTGTTGTTGTGTAGTGGTTGTCTTTGTCACACCTGTCCCGAATTCCCTTTTCCATCCATTCATCAATCCCTTAACTCTCTTCTTCCTGGCTGTGTGATTTATTGAGGTGTGACTTAATCTACACCATAAATACATCACACTCTTGGTGGGGCAGATGTGGTGAAATCAACACCAACTCACTGCAGGATTTCTATTACCTGAGCAATAGCCCACACCAGCCCCACTTACCCACCCACACATTAAAGGGGTCCATATTTTAGATATATAAGAACATCATTCATCATCATTATCATTCAGGGCGTATGTTGCGTAAATGGTTAACCTTGTCCTCTCCCGACTCTGAGTCCACTTCTCCTGATTTGAGGGTTTAGTAAGTTAAGGTTTAATTACATACAAGTTTCCCATTACTCAGAAGAAGATACTAGTTTTTGTTATGATATCAGGCCTTCTTTGTTGTGTCACATTGGTAGACTGGTCTCACTCTTTCTAAAGTTATGATATAAATATAATATAACCCACTTACTCTGTGTTTCTTCAATCTAGTTGCCTATGATGGATAATTGTTTGGTTAATCCTACAGTTGGATTTTACCTAGGTGGGAGTAGAACCTCATTTGTGATGCCCTCCCTGTTAGCGTGCTTGCCTGTTACAACTAACACCACCATGGGGGAACCCTGCAGTAAGTAGATTAGGAGAATGACCAGCCATTGTTTCATCTATTCAGATAAGAGAACTATGGAGTGAAGGGACCTAGTTTAGTTAGTAACTAACTTCTGCTGAAGATGTTGTTTTTCCAATATGTTGTAGGCAATATAGGCACTGACAATCCCCCCTTAGTGGTCCATACAGTTAGAGAGGAAAGAATGAAAATAGTATAACTAAATTGTGTACACTCTTTGAAGCAGATTTAAAAGACAGGATGTGCTAAAAGGCAGCAGTGCAAAGTTAAACACGCAAAATAATTTGAGGCACAAACTAAAATAATTTCCCTTTCATAGAAAAATAAATAAAAGAATAAAACATACCCTCTACCTAAACATCAGCCCAATCCCCAACCAATGTCTAAAAGAAAGGTTGTCTATTGTCTACCTTTTCCTTCCCAATTCCCACCTTCAAAACACTATCTCCCTCCAAAGCAAAAAATGAAAAATAGCATAGAGTGCATACATTTTGGAGATAAGGCTTGCCACCTCCTAGCGAAGGCTTGCCACCTCCTGGCGAAGCTGCACCAGCTCACAGGCCATATGGCATTGGAAGCAATCTGGGTAGGAGGGGGGCAGCAATGATTTATCGGGATGAGGATTCTAGCTGTAGGCAGATTTGCCGATGTTGTGGCTGGGATGGTGGTGCTTGCGGCTGGCTCGAAGAACTGAGGCCCTGGCAGTAATGGCAGAAACCTTCTCACTGTACTAAATAAATAGAGGCATGCTAGCACTTGGGTACTTTGCTACGCCCTGCAGTCTGCAGATGGTCCAGCTGTATTGGACAATTTATTATCTTACTTTAACTTCCCTTTTTCAACTGCCTTTCAATTCCCCCCTGACTCCAAAGAGGCAGAAAAGTTATAATAATAATACATCACAGAAGTCAGTTATAAAATGCAAATATCCAGTCTGCCGTAAGTAGACAGTGGGAGAAACTATGCACTGCAGTAGAGGAACAGGAAGGGTTTGATTTGGTACGTTCTTCACAGAGTATCCATCAGTCAAACTCTAAATCAGATACTTTACCCACTTTACTCCCTGACCTCTTTCTCCACCACAATTTTTTTTCAACAAATACCTTCTTTGCGCAATAAGAAATACGTACTCTTCTGCAGGGTGTGTTAGAAGCATATTGTAGGCAGAGGTTTTGCTATAGAATAGTGGGGTGTCACTGTAGTCAACAAATTATGAAAGGCATAAGCCTAACCGTAATCCAATAAGGAAGCCATGAAATACATATACATAAAACAGTTGACCAGAAAAATGTCAATAATGGATTTTTCCATTTTCTTTGTACGCTGGGACAGAAGAATTTAGTGAAAAATAAAGTAGTAAAGTACTAGTGAGTGGTGACTGTGTGGGCACTGGGAAACACACCCTGTTTTCAGTTTGTAATGCATTAAAAATGTCATAAATACTAAATTAACTGAATCAGAGACACACAGCACAGCCAACACTAGGTGCCAAATTTAAACACGCTGTAGTTAGTTCATGACAAGGGTGGAACATGCCATGGGCAGGGAGCTGCTGCATGACGATGCAAGATGATTGGTGGGATATCTGTCTCACTTAACAAGTACAGTGAGTATACTTAGGGGCTGGCACCCTCAGAGTATTGCTTTTTCTGATGCTCCGGTAGCGCTAACCACACAACCATGTCTACAAGGTCACTTTGGATGGCCTTGATTGGCCTCATAGATATGGAGTAAGACAAAGCAGTGCATAACGAGGAGAAATATTTTTATTTTTCCTAATCTTCTCCTCTTTCCTTGAGTGCTGCATTCTCTCTTGAGATTGTTTTTGTGCAGGAAGGGGCCCCTGCCTGCACATAAACTATCATGCATGCAACGCAGACACCATTGCACCATGGTTCAATGGTGCCTGCATTGGCGCTGGGCAGCCCATTGTGTGCCAGCACTGTCGCAAAGGACAGAAACACACCGGTTTGCATAAATATGGTGCGTTGCTGCCCTACACCAATTAACCTCAAAGCTGATTCATTTGTTAATAAGCAAGCAGTATGACAACACTAATTGTCCCTGCTGTCGCTTGAACTCCCCCTTCCATCTCCAGGGCACTGGCGCTGCCACTGACCCAGTCACTGTTGGTCTGTGTGGCCAGAAAAACGTTTACGCATTTTAGATGCCACATACACTTCCCTTTATTGTAATTTCTTTTAATAAAATACAACTGCAATGCCTCACTACAGTTTGGTTGGCAGTATTTTCTATCAAAACTATCATTTTGGGAAGTTTTTTGCTGTTGGTTGACAATGCTGGAGAAGCCAGGTAATCAAGCCAAACCCAACACTTTTGTAATCGAGGGGCAGAGCTATGATGACTGAGTCATTGAAGCACATTGAAGGGGTCGAATAATGGTCAATAAAGGACATATGGTCTTGTATGGAAATGCAATGTGGGATTTCATACTTTCCTGTCATGCTGCGCTGTCAAGGGAACTGCTGGTATGACAAACCTGGAACCTCATATAGGTCATATCTACTTCAGATTTTCCCAGAAGAGAAAATATATTTGTATCTAAAATTCAGAACAGGAACCATTAAAGTTCTCTTGTATACCAAGGCCAGGAAAGGGTCCTCAAACAACTTTGATCAGATTCAATGCTCTCTCTGTGGATCTGTAACAGCCATTCTCTTTATGCATCTGTTGGAAAAGTTGCTGCATGTACGGAGAACCTTTGTGCAACCCCTAAATCAGAAGCTTTTGATAGGCACTACTATTGTGCTCTTAAAAGAGACTCAAATGAAATCTCTGTGATGATTGCATCATATATACGCTCAGCCTGAAAGTTGATGAGGCTGCATTAGTTATTATCCACATGAGCACGTTCATAAACAATCATTTCCCTCAACGCCAATAAGGGAATCAGGCCCTATCTTCACTTTAATATTATGTTTCTCTCCACAGATATGATCAATGGGTTTTACTATAGAGGTATTTAAAAAAATCTTTTATAGTTTGAATAATAAAGTTTCTTATTTAGCTGAAATAAAGGTTGCTTGATTTTTTCAAAATAAATATGTAGAGTGCTGCTTGTAGCTACCTTACTTCCATGTTTCACCCCACTTTTGATTTTCGAAATGTGGGGGCATATTATCAAGAAGGGCGTTAAAAAATATCGCAGTTTTAGTGGCATAAAACTGCACCTAAAGCGACGATAAAGGGCTTGATAATATAACCTTGTTAATTCCAATAAAACCCATGTTCTGGTGTGAACATGTGCTTCTATTGGGATTCTCCAGGGCATGTTATCAAGCCCATTATCGCTGCTTTAGCTGAGAGGTAGAAGCACTGACTTAAGTATAACAAGGACTACATTCATGCCTTCACTCTACAGCATCTCAATATGCCACATGTTTAGCTCTTTTCACGGCATAGGTACAAAATAAGGCAAATATGAAATGTGCTTATTTTCAAATGTTAACTGAGATTAACAAGGCAAAACCTGAAAGGCCAGCTGGCCAAACACCCAAGAAAAGAATTTTGTAGGATGTGATAAAAAGCATTCAAGAGTGAAGGGAACACAAAGAAACACAAAATAATGACTCCCTCGGATTTTTTGTTCGAAATTATATTTGGAATTAGTTCATTTAAGGTGATAGCCGATATGCTTGAAAAATATTACTTTTGAAATTATTACAACTATTTGTAACTGTAGTATTAGTGCAATTATCAACTCAGTTACCAACCTCCGACAAATATTGTTATAAAATCAAGTAAAAATTAATTTTACACTATAACACTATAACTCTACTATCTTACTTTTAAAATGTATTTACGTATTTGTAAAAAATATATATGGTTCTTAATGCGTGTACTAAATGCAATGAGAATACATTAAAAGAGACTTCAACACGGAAAAATGCAGTTAAAGATCCATTATGAAATTTCTGTTTAAAATCCGAGATTGTATAATGTTATCAAAAATAAACCCATTTGCTTGCTACGTAGCATTGCCAAAACAAACATTGTGAAAATTAATTAATCCATTAAATTGAGACTAATTCCAAAAAATCATTAGGAAGCCAACTGCAAAAAAAAATCGGGCTTCTTTCGCCTTTGTTTAATTTCAACTTAATGTCTGCATATTCTCACGCGAGCAGAAAATACTGTTAAATAATTCTAGGGCATGCCTAAACATCTCCCTTCTCAGCTTGCTTCTAATTTGATCTCCTGAGACCTTCTGGGATAGCGGTATAAAATATTTTCATTTATTCCAGAGAAGGCTGCACTTCCATACGTTTCTAATCTCATGCTGCTTGGTAATGCCTGTAGATGAGGTCCTCAGCAAATCATTAGATGTGTTCAATAACAAAGTTACAAAACACCAGAGAGTTGCTGTTAGTGCAACAAAGAAGTTTCTCTCACGGAAAAAAAACAACTTTGAAGACTAACTTGAGTTTTCTAGGGCAGCCTTAGAGATTATTCAATAGTAAAAGGGAAGCGGAATACTGTTTAAAATTATACTGTCACAGTAGTTTGAAATTTCCATTCTTTAAATTCCATTTTTATACTTCCATATCTGCTATTGCTTTAATGACAAAATCTGCATTATCAGTTTATGTTTTGTTAAATTGGTGCAAATGTATTTTTTTCTGTTTCAACAACAACACGATTTTTGAAAGTATTGGAGAAGTTCGCAACTTTTTGTAAAAAAATCGTGTTCACGAATGTGTACCATGCATAATATTTCTTTGTTTATAGGAATGTGATAACTGAACAGGTGCTTGGAAATATATCTCTTTCGCCATGCATACATCTCTCTCTATACATATCTCTCTCTCTCTCTCTCTCTATATATATATATATCACCTTTCCACTTCCTCGAGTGAGCCAGGACACAATATCAGCAGTGCACACCAGGGTCAAAGGCAGCCCTGACTGAATTACAAAAGATTGCACGCGCACACTCCTTTCGCAAAATAAGGCACAGTTCCAAAGTGTTTGGGATCAGTTTTATTCACGGTACCAAGCCAGAAAACCCAACGCGTTATGGGATAAACGTCTTGATCACAGGTGAATTCATTGCATTTCTCGC
Organism: Lissotriton vulgaris; assembly: GCF_964263255.1. Lineage (NCBI taxonomy): Eukaryota > Metazoa > Chordata > Amphibia > Caudata > Salamandridae > Lissotriton > Lissotriton vulgaris. The sequence continues at coordinate 635,065,428 of NC_141685.1, read as the reverse complement.
TGAATACATATACTTTCAAAATCACGTACAACGTGAAAAGAGTGTGAGATATAAAAAGAGGACAAAAAAGCAAATGTGAAGCACTACTTTTATTCAGAATACCAAGCCCGAAAACCCAATGCGTTTCGGTGTAAACACCTTGATCACGGGTGAATTCATTGCATGATAAGAGGGAGAGACATAGTAGAGGACAGCAAACCAAATGTGAAGCACTACTTAGTAGTGATTCACATTTGCTTTGTTCTCCTCTTTTTATGTGTCTCACTCTTTTCACGTGGTACGTGATTTTGAAAGTATATGTATTCAGTGAGAAATACAATGAACTCACCTGTGATCAAGGCCATTATGCCGAAACGCGTTGGGTTTTCTGGCATGGTACCCTGAATAAAACTGATCCCAGGCACATTGGAACTGTGCCTTATTTTGCGGAAGGAGTGTGCGCCTGCAATCTTTTGTGCGGTGAGTTGGAATATACATATATATTCACTGAAAAAACTATAGATTTCAGGGGCGTTATAGTTAGTTGGACATTTCACTTGTACAAAACCATAGAAATTCCCCTGTTATAGTTAGTTCAGCAAACTATAAATCGCGCGCCCGAAATGCTCTGCTGATGACTTTACATATTACATCACTCATGACATAGTCAGTGACATCTCTCATGACATCACTGATAACAACTCAAACGACATCACAGATGACATTACAGATGACATCACTGATGACATCATCCAGTGAATGTGTGTTTTTCTGAACAATAAATACGTTTTATATATGTATATCTCAAGGTCGATGGAAGAATAAATGGATATATAAGTGTCTAAAAGGATGATTTCTTTTTTGTAAAATTGGTTGTATAACTGACTGATTAAGTGTATCCTAGTGAATACATGGGTTAGTGAGTAATGGTTAAATATGTAAATATCTGTATCAGTCTCTGTATCAGTGGCTGCATGGTTTGGTGAGTAGCTACATGTGTGTCTATATGGGTTATTAGTTGGATTTTTGAGTATCAGTATGAGTGTCTGTATAGTTCGGTGGGGGTATTACGTAGTGCATAGATGCATGAATGAGTGACTCGCTGTTTGTATGTGTTGAAGACAGCATGTGTGCAGGACTGTATGTGTAGATGAGTGTGTGTATGGGTGTGTTAGTGAGTGAATAACTTTCTCAATTGTGTCTATAGGATTAACCTCATATGTTTTAAAGTAGTATATGTGAGTATTGGTGGATGTGAGAGTGAGAGATTGGAAGAGTTCCTGTATAAATAAGTATGTGTTCCTATAAGTGATTGTTTAAGAGGGTAAGTGTGTGGAAGTTTCTCTAGAAGTAAGTGTGGTGGTATGTGTATAACTGTAAATGCAAGTAAATGGATGTTTGATACTTGCATGTGTGACTATGTGTGTAAGTAACTCTATGGATGAGTGTTAATGTGTGACAGGAAATACTGGTGTATGAGCACATATGATGAGTGAGTACATGTATGAGTGACTGTATAGGACTGTTGGTGAATGAGTGGATGTGTGTGTAGATCTTGGAAATACTTAATAGGTGTGTTGTAAGTTGTATTGGTATGTCCATTGTTTTGAAAATGTTAGTTACTATTTTTGAGTGCGTGTATCAAAAGTTATATTCGGGTGGGAGGAGGTCTGCCACTCACTTACAAGGATGATGTCATCAGTGATGTCATTTGAGATCTCATGAGTGATGTTACTGACCATGTCATGAGTGATGTAATATGTGACGTCATCAGCAGTGCATTTCGGGTGCATGAGTTATAGTTAGTTGAACTAACTATAACAGGGGAATTTCTATGGTTGTGTACGAGTGAAATGTCCAACTAACTATAACGCCCCTGAAACCTATGGTTTTTTCTGTGAATTTCAAAGGTTTTCTAAATGTTCATTCCGAACTATACCGTGCCTGAAACCTATGGTTTTTTCAGTGAATTTCAAATGTTTTTTAAATGCTAATTTGTAACGATAACATGCCTGAAACCTATGCTTTTTTCAGTTAATTTGAAAGGTTTTTTTAAATGCTAGTTTCTAACTATGCCTACAGAGGTAGGTCATGTGAAGAAAGAAGAAAAAACAAACAGAAATAAGTAAAAAAAATGCAGAAAGAAGCAATAGAAGTCCTCAAAGATGAAGAAAAGTGTAGGAAGAAGTAAGACGTGCAGAAAGAACAAACAGTGGAGCAGAAAAGGCCTTGTAGCAAAATTATCCTGTACCCTGAACTTTTTCAGATGGGTACTGGTGGTAATTGACTCTGCCTAACCAGACCTAGAGCCAGTGCTATGCTAAAAGACAATTTTAATACAGTTAAAACACATACATACACTAGGGAACACTATGCGTTGGGCTACCCCTGTGATTAGCATGACCTCCTCTGTAAGCCCCTAGTATATAATAGGGCAGGGCGATTAAAACTACCTCTTAAAATGCACCACAGGGCACGTTTGCACACTGGAGTCCTGAAGTGACATGTGTGCAAACACGCCCTGTGGCATGTTTTAAGTTGGAGGAATAAGTCCCCTTGAATCCTCAGGGTCCCTGGGGTCCAACTAGACCACTAGGTACCTCCAGTAAGCGCCACAAAGCTGCGTTGCACAGAGGTGTAAAAAAGGGGCACTGCCTGGACCACCTCTCTGCAACGCAGTAGCAGTTACTGGAAGCACCTGGTGGGTTAGTTAACCCCAGGGGCCCTCAAAATTGAAAGGGAATTATATCCCCAACTTAAAAAGGCTCAACAGGGTGTGTTTGCACTCATCACCTCAGGCCCCATCCCCTCCCTTCCACTCTGTGCAAACACGCCCTGTGGCCATTTAAGTTGGGAGATTAAGTCCCCTTGAATCCTGAGGGTCCCTAGGGTCGAATTCGCCCAATAGGTACCTCCAGTAAGCGCCATTGTAGAAAGGTGTAAAAAGGGCACAGCCTGCACCACCTCTCTGCAAAGCAGCACAGTTGTGCTTACTGGAAGCACCTGGTTGGCTCGTTGGCATCCAGGGTCCCTCTTTATTGAAGGGGAATTATTTCCCCAACTTAAAACGCACCACAGGGCGTGTTTGCACACGTCACCCCAGGCCCGTCCCCTCTCTTCACCACTGTGTAAACGCGCCCTGTGGCCATTTTAAGTTGAGAGATTAAGTCCCCTTGAATCTTTAGGGCCCCTATTGTCAAACTAGCCCACTAGGTACCTACAGTAAGCTTCACAAAGCTGCGTTGCACAGAGGTGCCAAAAGAAGCATGGCCTGGACCACCTCTCTGCAACGCAGCGCAGTGGCAGATACTGGAAGCACCTGGTGGGCTAGTTGCCCCCCAGGGGCCCTCAAAATTGAAGGGGAATTATATCCCCAACTTAAAACGATCCAAAGGGCATGTTGGCACACGTCATCTCAGGCCCCATCCGCTCCCTTCCCCACTGTATAAGCACGCCCTGTGGCTGTTTTAAGTTTGGAAATTAACTCCCCTTGAATCCTGAGGGTCCCTAGGGTCGAATTAGCCCACTTGGTACCTCCAGTAAGCGCCATTGTAGAGATGTGTAAAAAAGGGAACAGCCTGCACCACCTCTCCACAACGCAGCACAGTGGCACTTAATGGAAGAACCTGGTGGGCAGGTTGGCATTCAGGGTCCCTCTTTATTGAAGGGGAAATATTTCCCCAACTTAAAACATGCCACAGGGTGTGTTTGCACACGTCACCTCAGGCCCTGTCCCCTCTCTTCACCACTTTGTAAACGCGCCCTGTGGCCATTCTAAGTTGAGAGATTAAGTCCCCTCGAATCTTGAGGGTCCCTAGTGTCAAACTAGCCCACTAGGTATTGCCAGTAAGCACCACAGAGCTGCGTTTCAGAGAGGTGTAAAAAGGGGCGTGACCTCTGAACACCTATCTGCAACGCAGCTCCCTGGCACAATATGGAGATACCTATTGGTCTAGTTGGCCCTCAGGGACCCTCAGTATTGAAATAGAGTTAATTCCTCAACTTACAACTCGCCACAGGGCACGTTTGCACAATGGTGAAGGAAGGGGTAGTGGCCTAAAGTGACATATCTACAAACACACCTTGTGGCGCGTTTTAAATTGGATAATTAATTCCTCCTCTATCCTGAGGGTCTCTGGGGCCAACTAGCCCACCAGGTACCTCCAGTATGCGCCAGAAATCTGCAATGCATAGAGGTGAAAAGAGGCCACAGCCCTTTTTACAACACTCTACAACGCAGCTCCTATTTTGCTTACTGGAGGTACCTGATGGGCTATTTTGCCCCCAGGGACCATCAGAATTCAAGGGAAGTTAGTCCCCAACTTAAAACGCGCCACAGGGGGCGTTTGCACAGTGGTGAAGGAAGGGACCGGGGCCTGAGGTGACATATGTGAAAATACGCCCTGAGGCGAGTTACAAGTTGGGGAATTAATTCCTCTTCAATACTGAGGGTCCCTGGGGGCCAACTATCCCTCTAGGTACCTCCAGTATGTGCCAGGGAGCTGTGTTGCAGAGAGGTGTTCAGAGGCCACACCCATTTTTACAACACTCTACAACGCAGCTCTCTGGCGCTTATTGGAGGTACTTGGTGAGCTAGTTGGCCCCCCGGGGACTTCAGGATTGAAGACACATTAATTCCCCAAATTAAAACACGCCACAGAGTGTATTTGCACAAATGTCACCTCAGGTCCGCCCCCTCCCTTTGTAGTAGTGGGCCTCAGCAAGGCCTACCAGTGCTAGGGGTTCTCCTTTCTCTGCAGAGAGTCCTCAGACCATGGAATAAAAGTTGGCACAGAAACTGGAATAGAAAGTACCAGATTTATTGAACCTCATGAGGTGGAACTACATTCACACAGCACCCTTCGGTAATGTATGAAGTAGCACACTGAATGGAAGGAGCTTGGTCCTTTTATACCCAGACAGGGGCTCAAATGAAGGCGGTACAAGTACAAAATGCTTGTTTTAGGTACATATATGGTCATACAGAAAATGCACAGTCAACAAGTGAGAGGAGCTAACAGTGGCTGTTTTTGGCAAACACATCCTGACAGTTACATTATAGTGGCAGCTGCAAAGACAGCTGCAAGATCAACTGAGCATGTGCGAAGGTGGAAAATGCTAAATATATCCCGTCTCTATGCAAATTTCAAGAGCAGTTAACAGAAAGGTAGGACACAACACATAGCAAGCACATGGTAGCACATTGCAAAGAGAATGGCTGACAGAAATACAAAATGGATTCCACAAAATGGACAAGATAGACTCTAAATACAGGATGGCTTCTGCTAATGCTAACCTATTCTCAGCCAAATTACAACACCTTCACCACCATGCAAACGCGCCCTGTGGCGTGCTTTAAGTTGGGGAATTAAGTCCCCTAGAATCCTGGGGTCCCTGGGGGGCAAATAGCCCACCAGCTACCTCCATTAAGCGTCACAGAGCTGCGTTGCAGAGAGGTGTAAAAAGGGGCGTGGCCTCAGCCTCCTGGCTTACTAGAGGTTCCTGGTGGGTTATTTGGCCCATAGGGACCTACAGTATTCAAGGGAAATGTGTTCCCCATCTGCAAACGCATCATGGGGCTTGTTTGCTGAGTGCTGAAAGGAGCGGGAGTGGCCTGCGGTACGATACCGGTCTTTTATTTTCTTTATTTCTCTAAGAAGGGAGGCTGTGTGGCCCCCCTTCTTTTTCTAATATATTGGCCCTGGGGACCCCTAATTTTTAGAACATTTGGAATGGTGCCACATTGTCTCCCTCCCGTGGCCTCAATTGGCCCAGGGACTTCATCCCCCTGGGCATGGCCTTTTTTTGTTATTTTATTGTTTTGGAGGAGAGCTGCATTGCCCCCCTCCTCAGGCCACTTATGGCCATGCTTTCCTTTTTTATTTTCTCATCAGGATCCGCTTACCCTACTCGAATTTTGCGGATTAAAAAAAAAATATATTTTTTGGGCCCTGGGGGTCCTTGTGGGACCCCTAAGCAGGCCTAGGTGGTCAGGGTGTTTCTACCCTGCCACCTTTTTGCGTTTTGCACCTTATTTTGACTGATTTCTTGTGCCTCGGTTCTACTGAGGCACAAGATGGCTGCCAACTGTTCCTGGTTTGGAGTGTTGACAGACAATTAGCCGAAAGCTCGTGATCGGGAGGGTGCGCGGATCCTGCACGGCCATAGATATCACTGTCCTTTTTCCCTAATTTCTCAAAAACTACTGAACGGATTCACACCATTTTAAAAAAAAGTTCTCTTTCAATGCCAAGTATTACCTTTTTGCCAAATTTGGTATAATTCCGTTCAGCAGTTTTTGCTATAACAATGTCTAAAGTTTCCAATGGGAAAATTGTTTTTTCACCACTATTTTTTAATTCCTCAGGAACTACTAAAGGGATTTACACCATTTAAATAAAGGGTGCTTTTTGAACCAAAGACTACAGTTTTGCAAAATTTTGTGTAATTCCGTTCAGCGGTTATTGCTATAGCCGTGTCTAAAATTTCCTATGGGAAATAATGTGGGGAAAACGCGTTTTGGGACCCCCCTTTTTCTCGGTCCCTTCTTGACAAATCACTCCCAAACTTTCAGGATAGGTGTGGACTGGAATGCCCCGCGAGTTTTAAAAAATTTCGCAAAGATTCATCAATTGACGCCAAAGACTTTGGGAATAGAATGTTGCAGATTTCCTATGGAAAATAGGTCCTAACAATAACTACCTACCGCCGACGGCCAGTAGGTAATATATACATAATCCATATAAATATATGTGTATATACATACATATATACACTACACAGTGACAGTTACTAATGCGTAATTACAGTTAGGATCTAGTTATCATAGGAACAGCATTTTTTGGTTTCCAAATATCTTTGGGGCCTTGCAAAGTTTCTGGGCAGGGGGTGAAAGAAAATAGGGAGTTTTGATGGAGGCGGGGTGGGTGGGCAACTCGCAATTTTACAATGCATATTCCATAGGGATTTTGAACAGCGCTAGAGCTCAAACGGCTATACGGAATTACAACTTTTTGGGCAGAAAGTGTGCTTTTTGTTCTTTTGTGAAATTCTGTTCAATAGTTTAAAAAAATCAAGGTTCTAAATGTATGTAAACATGGACACTTGGGCTTGGAACTTCAAATCAAAAAAGCAATTTAATTTGCTGATTTCTTTCCCCCGTTGCCAGTGGGCAGTTATAGTTAGGTGGATCACACTTCCATAGGAAAAGCATCTTTTGTTTTCCTAATAATTTTGACACTGTCTGACAAATCTCCACAACACTTTTCCCCAAACATTCTTCCACTTGGGCTCCATCCTGAAAAATTTGCGGTGTTCCATCAAGTGGGGGCCAAAAATAATTGTGGGGGTACCAAACTTATTTTTCCCATTCATTTTTCTATAGGAACTTTGAACACAGCTACAGTCCAAATGGCTCAAATTTGGCAGAAAATTGGATCATGGTCCAGAAAGAGTTCTTTTTATCTTTTTGTGTAAATCCATTCAATAATTTTTGAGCAAATAATGCCGATAAAACTGTGTATATATTACACAGCTGAAGATTCACAGGCCAAAAGATCTCATAGTGGGATCAGATTCTCTACCACCACATCAACAAGGACATGGCAGCAGCCTTCTTAGGACTCAGGCCTCAGTCCTGAGTCCTAGTTAAAAAGAATATAAGGGGGAAGGGTATGGTCCCTAGGTCTTATGATGGAGTTACAGCGGGATCTGCCTTGGGCTAAAAATGTTTTAGTACATCTTTCTGCAAGTTTGTGGAGGATCCATGAATCTGCCGTAAAAAAAGTGTGGTACTTTTACACCACAATTACCTCTGCATTGGGTGAGGGCCCCTGGGTGGTGCAAATTGTTCCTTAAGGGGACATGGACGTGGTCCCTTCCCTGAGCCTCTGTGAGGCCCCAGGGACCCCAAACCATGAAGCTGATGTGTAAAATGAAGAGAGGAGTGTTCAACCACCCCTCGCCAATCCTTAATAGGCCCCATATATCCCATACCCAGGACCAAATTCTATAAAAAAGAGGAGAGGCCCATGGCTTATTCCCTTAGCATTAAAAGCCTCCGTACCACATCCCTCAGGGGTGAATTCCACAAAAAAGGGAAGGGAGCATTGCACCCTCCTCTTAAAGCATTAAGAGGTCCCAGGGACCCCATCAGAGGCCCGAGATGACCTTAAAAGTGAAGGTGGCTACAAGGTCCCCCTCGAGCCTGTTCAGGGCCCGGGTACCCTATAGCTTCGGGCTGACTCAATTACTGAGTCCCAGGGAGCCTACCCCTAAGGAACAATAGTTTCCATGCTTGTAAGAGTGCAGTCAGGGGAACGTATGACTGCTCCCACCCAGTGGAAGCACTTTTAAATTCTACCTGCAATAGTGTGGGCAAGGAAGGTATGTCTGCTCCCACTCAGAGGCATTAGGGGTGAAAGTAGACTTTAGTTCTCTGCCAGTGCTTCTGCAGCAAGGAAATACATGCAAACAAAAAACAGCAATGTCAGTTCATGCAGCATGCAGGGAACCAGCTAGGGCTGCACAGGCCTTGGGGCTCCCTGACAGGACCCAACTTGCACTGTGTCACCCAACCTGGCTACCCTCACCATGCACTGTTAATTACCAATATATTACTTCACTTGTGATATCTTCAATGACATCATTGATAATATCTCTGCAACATTTGCAATTAAATTAGTGATGAGAAAACTGTGTGTGGTGGGGACATGAGTTATAGTTACCTCAGGGCTACTTGAGATAACAATAACTGGTGAATTTAATTGTTTTTGTGCATGTAAAACATTATGTTGTCACTGAAATTCTCACCTCACTATAACTATACCATAAAATTTGTTTTTGTGGTGACTATAGTTATATATAACACACACACACATATACATATATCTTACTAACTTCAATTTGCATTTGTTATCTGTTCTGTAAGTGTACAGGCAACACATGCGCTTAGTTATAATAGTGCACATGATGTACATAAGTTTAAGGAACAAATTCTGATTCCAAATACCTAAATATAAAAGTTTGGTTCTATTGACATTGAAGGTGGTTGGCATGGCACAGAATACACAAGCCCCACCTGTATATTCAGTAGCAAAGCACTCAAAAAATAAATGCCAAAGCCTAGTGCAGTTTCATTGTCTTATTTTATAATACATATTGAATTTCAAGTGGCTGCTTTTTGAAATATTGACAATTTGAATACTCTTATTTCTACATCTAGGATATGTTAAACACATTGGGATTCGTTGAAAAAAATGACAAAAATAATAATTCTTTGCAAATATACACTGACATTTACACTGGAAATATCCTTTCAATGTAGAATTGTTTACACTCATCAGTGTCCTTGTACGCCGAATTAGAGCTGTGTCCAAGGTAACAGGCATAACCATCTCAACAACAGTACACATCAGATACTCTGCTTTGTCTTGTATACTCTCAGTGATGGAAGGGCTTTGCTAAGAGCATGGTGCTGACTGTAAATATGAGTATAATGAAGTGTCGCTAATGGTTTTAATCCACATGGAAAAGTAAATACACCATTAAAAATCTCTTTCACAAGCAGAATCATTTACATATGGATTCACTTACTTCTTACATTCTTAATCGTTCCGCATAGTTCATCTTCTGGGGTTACTATAAACATCTCCAATAAAAAGATTGTTACAGCTTCTTCAATTATTTTGGACCCCACTGTCACCACATGATACTTCATTTATGTCATTCTGTTGTTCTGTCATGATCCCTTGCTCACTTTGTCATTGGACTCAAGCAAACCTGGAAGATTAGAGTTGTTACCCCAAAACTGGTCCCAGGATGCTTGTTTTCAGTCAGGGAAGAATTTGCTTGGTAGTTTGGACCAGAATGTTCCCATGAGGCACAGGGTCAAGACTGATTTGCATATTGCTGGGTCTGAACTGGGTTGGCAAAGTGAGCTAAAGAACAATGATTTATTCAACCCTGATCTGTGATTGGGGGTGAGTGCCTGAAAATGTTCAGCACTCCGTCCACCATCTCCTTGTGTTTGCAATCAAAGGTCCACCACTCTCCCAATAATGATATATCCCAAACATAATATCAGTCATCCTATCCTATGCATCATGCACCAATTTGTGGACTAATTAAAAACAATACTTGGAATACTAGTTTCCGTTTCAATTCAGTAATCTTTATTTTGGTTTAGAAAAACCATAAAAGATACATAATAACATTCATACATTGTGTATAATAAAACACAATTAAAAAATAAGCATTACATTGGTACCCCCTTGACTAGAGCAATTGCTTGTTATAATCTTTAGTTCAGGCCACAGGCCTTAAAAATATATCTACAATACAATAAATAAGACCTAATAATAGAAAGGTTAAAAAATTATTATAAAAAGGGACCTCCCACTACCAGATGATTATGTGGGGCATTATCCTGTTTAACATTGATATTCAAGACTACAATCCAATTGATCATTACTACTCAATTTTATATAAAAAACAATTATGTGTCTTCTCACAACATGTATCACATGGTGAGTAAGTAATAGAATCAGTAGCTGTCTGAGGTGAGAGGAGAGAAGCAGTTTCTAAATGTTCATCATCATTTTCCAGCACCTACGAAACATTGAACTTAGGAATCAAGAGATTCCAAATACAATGGGCTTGGAGGTATTAGATTTTAACACTCTAAATGCCTTCTAACAATGCACAAACCCAAGATTCCTACACAACTGTTTGAACCAGCATTGTCTAGCAAGTTTGTATCCTGGAAAAAAAAAGATATGAAGATCTGTCTCCTCTTGCGGTTTAGAAATCTGGCACTCTCGCATGGCAGTACTAAACCAACTTGCAGTAAAGGTACGGAGGGGAAGGTTGCCAAATCTAAACTGTACATATATAGTTTCCTCGGTAGGGGAGGCAAGATATCGTCCAGGAAAGGCTCAAATTTGTATTCAACTTTGTGTTTAAGAAAATCTGCTGTGAGATGGCTTGTGCCCGGGTTCCCACAGATAACTGCCAATTTATGTAATCGCTGAGTTTTCACCAGTTCCGTGCACGAGGTTGCCGAGCATGCTACCTCAGGGTCGCTCCAGAGACTAGGGTTACCCATCCTGCTGCACTCTTCCTTTAGGTACGCAAACCGGGGGATCCTTTTCTCTGCACCCCGAAAGCCCAAAAGCTCTTTTGTTTCTAACCGGTATGCTTCCAACTCTGGAGTCACCCACAGTCTTCGCCAGAAGGTTTCCAAATATAGTTTTTAGCATTCTTATTTCTTTACAACTTACTACATTTTGTCACCATAAAGATCAAGGGCCATATGTAGGTAATCGCTATTTACCTATTCTTAAATACAGAATTTTACCAATTTGGTATTTAAGAATAGGTAAATAGTATGTAGGTAATTATTCAGTAAATTTTACTGAATCGGTAAAATTTGCTATTACCGATTTGGTATTTACTGAATCGGTAATTCCCATTCAATCCTATTGGCCTGGAGGCCCATAGGAATGAATGGGAAGCCATTCACCATTACTGATTCGGTATACCGAATCGGTAATCGGGGGAACACATTCAAGGGTGGCAGGGTGTCACATTGACACCCTGTTGCAACCCTGAATTGTGAATGTGTGTACATGTGGCACACATACATGCCCTAAGGGCATGTATGTCTGCCACATGGCACTTTAAAAAAAGCACAAAATAGCTTTTTTAAATGTTTTCGATATTAACCACCAACTTGTAGTTGGTGGTAAATAAAGAATCCTTGAATGAGAAATGCACTCACTTGAGTGCTCCCTACATTAAGGATTCGATAATTTACCGATTCGGTATTTTAAGAATTCAGTATTTTACTGATTCCTTAAATACTGAATCGGTAAATTACTGAATCCTGAAATCCAGCCACCTGCATCTCTCATCCCTAAATACTGGTCGGTAATGGCCGAAATTCAATCATTTCGGCTGTTACCAACCGGTATTGGGCTACCTACATATGGCCCCAAAGGACCCTCTATTATGAGAATAGACTGTTCCTGGTTCTACCTCATGTCCGGGCAAAGTCACATGACGTGTTGTACAGAATCTAATGCCTTGTAGGGTTATCTTGTAGTTCTTGAAGCCTCGCCACAGCTCCTTTTGATAATGGTGTTAAATTACATGAAATGGAAATAGATTTTATTTTTTAAATCGTTGTGAACCACTTCAGGACTGCTAATACAAGTCTCATAAACTTTAAATTAAATGTCTTGAACTTGAGGCCAATGTTTCAATTAGACCCAGTTCACACATCTAGACCATACTTATCTACTGTTGCCCAGCAACTGTTTCCCCATACAGTGATCCCCAAATACCAAACACCCTTTTCTCCTGTCCACCCATCAACTCCCACTCCCCCATCTTCTGCACTACCCCTGATATATCCCCTTAGCACCTAGCCCCAGGAATCTAGGAAATAACTGACCGACTAACATGTGGTGCATTTCTTCCTGCACCGTTCGGGGCCTGAAGCATATCCAGATCACACTTTACTGTTTACCACCATTTGAGACAGTAGATCCTCTACATCAACTGGATTAAATATACATGTAGCATATCCTGCCCCATAAATTGTTTAATTTAGCTATGTGCAGCAGTTGTATCAGGGTACCCTTGGCTCCTAGCGTCTCAGTTTCAGTTCCCACCATTCCTGGAGGTTACATGCCATATCAGGAAAAAATCTTAATTGAAAAATCCTCCCCCCTTTTACAGATTTCAGTTGGCTAGCTTTTTTGCGTATCTCCTCCTGTACTCTGAAATCTTGAAAGCAGAATAAAAATAGTCTGTGGTCTGGCATCATCCTTAGGAGCCGAGGGGGGGGGGACTTTATGGGCCCTTGCTACAGAAAGATCCCTACATGACTTGGACAAAACATGTTTTGAGAACAACTTAGTAATTTCATCAGACAAGGCTTTATCCTGACTAAAGGTGTCTGGGACCTTGACAAGTGATAGATTTGATAGCCTAGATCTATTTTTCAAGTCCTCTACTTTATCCTTCACTAGCTGCATGTCTTTAAGTTTTTGAATAGAGCTGTTGAGCATCCTCCTAGTTGGTTATTGTTTGTCAGGCTTACATGCATCTGGCGCTCATGTTTTGCAGGACCTTGTCTATCAAATTCAGATATCTCTCTATTTTCTCAGTCATTCCCATGTATTCAGCTTTAATTTATTTAACCTCAACCTCTTTATGGAGGACACAAAGCAGGGCAGTGGAATTTTCACGATCTTGCTCAGTCCCCTCTGCCAGAGTCTCAGAGAGAATCATTTGGGGTGGCTCAAAGCTAAATTCTCCATGTCCTGAGCTGATTGCAAATCACCAGCAAGAAGCGTCTGCTATGCAAGCTCTCCATATTTTTACTTGGCTGAATTGAGGCGGCTGCTTGTTTGACAGCCAAGTTCTCACTATTGTCTGCAGCCATATCAGACTTTTCAAGGGAAAGAGATGATCTTGCATTCACTTCCTGCAAATATCGTGCCAAAGATCTACTAAAATGGGATATTGTGGTGCTCACGTCAGGTGTCTTGGAAAACTGTCATCTCTGGTGATCTTTATCAAATCTGTTATATAATGCCAGCTGCTACAGGCTCCCTTCCTCTCTACTCTTGTGGCAGACACAGTTCTGAGGAAACCAGATCCTGTGATACTTTTAGGATTTCCTGACAGCTCCACCATGGCAACTCCAATGTCTCCAACCTCTGATACTCTCTCAGTGTGCATCTTCATGTCTTGTGATTTTGACTGAAGAATCTCTTACTTGGGCTGTTGTGGCAATTGCTGTGATATATTAGTTGGTGTTTGAGGGCTTTCAAGTTCTTCCAATATTCCCACTTGTGTCCACTCAGCCCCCTAGGATCAGTTCCTCTCACTGCTGCCTCTCACAATCATTTTACTTTTACTTAAGGAATCCTTTACCGCTGCGTGAATCAGTTTACTGTGTTGGTCTGTTTGAGATTTGAAGCTGCGTACCCCTCCTGGACTTTTCTCCCACAATAAGTTTTAGGCTTGAGTGGAGCTCATGGAGTTTCTCTCTCTGGACTGAAAAACTCTGCCACATTTCGCAGATTTCCGCACCCAGGCAGAGTACTGCTTGGTCACCCAGACATAAAATAGAGTTTGTAAGGACTGTGATTTGGAATGATCCCTGTGGCCTACCTCATTTGTTGACGTTTTAAGCTACAGAACTACACTGGGTTTCTGGCAGCAGTTGAATAATATAAGAGGGTATTGTGTTCCAAAATCAGTGCCCGTAGCTGCCAAAACAAGACACAGGCTCATGGCCTAATAGGCACTTGCAGTTATGTTTTGTCAGGCCAACATGATTTCAAACCTTGACCACATGCATTGTGAACATAGAAATTACGAACATGTAGGGCCCGATAAATAAGTAACATTTATATAATGGAGTGAAAGTCTTACATAACTTGAAGTCGAAAAGGAAACAAGAAATATGTACACATTTAAGCAAAAGTACAAAAATAATAGTCACTGAGGAAAATGTTTGACAAATGACGAGTCTTGTGCAACAGATGCACAGTGAATGCTGTCACTGACTATTTAACTAGGCGAGGAGTAACAACCAGAAGCAAACAAAGAACTTAAAAAAACAGAGGCAGACTGCCCAATGAGAAAATGTTTAACAAGTCTATATAGAGGGACAAGGAAATAAGGTCCATCATACACACGTCCAGTCAAATAAGTTCAATCAGAAGGTATGTAATTCCCAAGAAAGGGGCAGGAAGTGGTTGGAGGCACATGAGTTGCAGGATCAGGGGATCTCATCCTTCAGGAGAAAGAGCCCCCTCACACACTTAGGGGTATCATGCTTCATCAGCTGGCAGCTCCTCGTTAGGCCGGGACTGCAATGCTCGTAGAGTCCCATAGGGGGGTTCTTTATTGGTACTCTTTTGAAATGTTGCTGAAGTGAAGAGAAAGGTGCAGTGTGAATGTGATGAAGTGAGTAGGCTGGTGTTAAGTGGATTAAAAATAACTAAAGTTAATCCAAAATGTGATTTAATATCTGTATAACTTTGTTATATTAAAATTAAGTAGTGGCCAGAAGTGGATAAAATGGTCCTTGCTAGCTCAAAAAGGTTAAGTGGATGTCCATATGTTTCCTGTCTATTAAGGGGCCAATTCCGATCTGGGTCGGAAGGGCACAAAACTAGATCAGGCCGGAAAAACTATGAACCTTACTGGGTGTTTTCCGCCTGACTAGTACAGCTGTACGAGCGAGCAAGTACGATGCGAGCTAAGTGAAATTCACCGACTGAGTCGTTTCCGGGTCTGAACCGCTCCGTACGTGTTGGCCATAAGCTAACTGTGGCGTGCAATAGACGCGATTTATGACGAGCCCGTACGATGCAGGTGGCGGACAGCCAGTGCGAGTGGAGAGCCCGGCTCGCAAAATGTCCTGGAAGTATCTATGGGGGTCCGTCGGACCTCTGTCACCTGCTGCCCTGCAACTCAGACACAGGGGGTGACCCAAGGGTCTCCCCAACACAGGCATGTACGGTGTGGATGGCAGCGACATGTACCCACTGTAGGGGGGCCCTTGTGCGAGACGAACCCATTCAGTCAATAGGAGCCCATGTATGCGTCGTACGACCGGCTCTCATTGACTTCTATGGGAGATCAACTGAACTGAGTCCGGCAGCATACGGCCGCATCGTGCTCGCTCGGTCGTACTGCAGGAGTCCTGCTCGGCCGGAAAACACTCTGGATCCGGCTCGGTAGGAGAGCTTTCTGACCCGGATCGGAATCGGCGCCTACATGTCAAAAAATGATCACAGCAATTCTTCAGGACCAAAAAATAAACTACTAAGTGGCGGGTTGGTGAAAATTGTGTGCTGGTTAAAACCATACCCTACACCAATGATAAATCGCAATGCCGGCTCTTGTAGGAGGTAGGGAGCAGGCAGAGACCTCGGTGGTGAGGCTCCCCCGTGGTCCCCAAGGAGGTGGCCATGCCATGCCCCGGGGGTAGGTATCACCAGGGCCAAAAAGGGAGCAGGTACGGGGGCAATTTTTAGTTTTTTATTAAATAAAAGGATGTGGGCATCCCCCAGGGTATGGGGTCGACAGGGCAAAATTGTCCCAGGAAAGGGGGCCAAGCGGCCCTCGACCCTGATTTTTTTTAATGACCCATCCCTGGGGGATGGGGTCCCCAGGGCAGAAATCTGCTACTGGAGGGTGCCGCATGGGATGGGTTCCTTGGGTGGTTCCTTCACGGGGTCCAAAAGGGTAAAGTGAAGGCAGGCCACACAGACCCCCTTCCTATCATAAAAAACATTGAAGCCAGCAACTAACCAGAGGCCCCGCCCCTTTTCTTCACAGCTCTGCCAACACGTCTCCTAGTGCACTCCTGGTTTGGGGATGAAGTCCCTTTTCCTGCTAAACTTCCTTGTGGGCCAACTAGCCCACCTGTTAACTCCAGTAAGCCCCACACACTGGGATTGCTGAGAGGTTGTCCGATGACACACTTCTTTGTACACCATTCTGCAAATGCACCTATTGATGCACTGCTGGTGGGGCGATGATGTCCCCGTGTGTCCTGAGGACCTAAGGACTAAAATGTGCTTCATCCTCCAAGCAGAAGTGTGCCAGGAAACGCGTTTGCAGAGTTGTCTGTACCCAAAGAGGACTGCACTCATAAGGACTGCACCTGCTGCATACTTTGGAACTACAGACCTAAGGAATTTGCCTTACTTCAAAGGGATTAATGAGGGACTCCCTGAATGCTACAGGTTCAAAAGAGATAGAAGAGATCACTGCCAGAAACAAGAAGGAGAAATAGGACTTCCCGGCTGGAACCCTGATAAGAACCGAACAAATTGCACTCTGAAAGATTGCACCTGCTACTCAATCAGGAACTACAGACCTAAGAACTTTTCCTTGCTTCACAAGAATTAATGTATGGACTCCCTGAAAGCAACAGACTAACAGAGCTCCACTGACATCATCTCCACCAATAAGGACTCATCTGGAGTGAGTCTAGTGTCCTTTTAAGGAGTTGGCCAGGTGCATTTTGGAAAACATATCCATAACAACCCAAGGACCATCTCACCCTTGGATTCCAGCTGTGGACACGTTGTAATGACAAGAAGAACTTCAGAAAGAAGTTCAAGAAATTTGGTGAAATTTGGAGCAATGTTTGTAAACAGCTCCATAGGGTGACCATGTGCATTGTGGGAGTTGTACCCCAGATCCCATGAGGCCAACCAGAGCATTTGAACCCTTGGCTGGAGCTTGGGATTACTTTCTGCATCAAGAAACACTTCTGGAATTAGGTGTGAAGGTGTTACATCACGGGTGGCTTGTTCTCTGGTCTTTGTGCCAGTCCAATTAAAAAAAATTCAACCCTTTGTGCTCTATTTGCTTCTAAGTGCTGATTCTACTTGTGATCTTTCAAAATTCATATATCTGGTTTCTTACATTGACTTTTGGTCGTTTTTATCTCATTTTAATCATAAACATATTTCATATTCTATAAATTGGTGTTGACTTTTTATTGTGTGCTGTGTTTTACTCATTTATTGTATGGGTGTTTTTAAATGACTCACACACCTGTCTTATAAGTTAAGCCTGCCTGTTTGTGGCCAGCTGCCAAGGATTGAATGAGGGAATAATTTATTGAAACATTAACTGGACCTTTTTATTGTAACTCTGGCCTTATTGCTATTTGTAGGTAACTACTTACCCTTCCTAATAAACCACCTTACAATACGTATGTAAAATATAAAAAACAGTTAATGCTATAATAATCATTATTAGGACTATATCTACTCTAATTTATGCAATGGTAAGTAAAGCATTGGGCTTTGGAGTGGTAAAATTTACTAAATTCACTCCAGTCTGTGAAATAGTAGAGAAAGCGTTGGATTTCAGAGTGGTAAAATTTACTATGGTCAGTCCAATCAGCGCAATGCTAGGTAAAGTGTTGTACTTTAAGGAAAATCTATGATTCCCACCTCAGTCTGTGCAGCAGAGTGGTAAAAGGAGGGGGCGTTGGCTCCTGCGCGATGGCCTTTTTTTTTTTTTTAAAAAGGAGGGTTGTGTAGCCCCCCTGCTTTTTCAATTTTTTGGGTCCTGGGGACCCCATGCCCCAGGGCCTGAGGGGGCATGAGCCTTTATTTCTATATTGTTTTTATTAGGAGGGGGGGCTACCTTGTCCCCCCCTGTGTCCAATTTTGGCCCCAGGGGCTCCATCCCCCAGGGCCGGACATTTTATTTTTAGGGGAGCTGTGTGGCCCTCCTCCTGGGCCACTAGTAGCCCCGGGGGTGGTGGTCCCTGGGACAGGGGGGTCCATAACTAACCCCTATGGAAACTAGGTCCTCACTATATCTATATCTGTATATATATATATATATATATATATATGAAAGTAACTCGCCACCAAAATCAAAGCTCCTGCCTTAGTAAAAAAGACGAAAAGCAGACCTGAATTCTGTGCTTCACTCAGAGTGCTTTATTTTTCAGCCAGCCAGCCGCCATAACGCGTTTCGATTCCAATGAAGCTTGATCACATGGCAACTTGCGTTAGGTGGTGACCAGTATTTAAAGTGCTAATGCAAGAATTAGGCAGAGGCAAACAATGAACAACATAGAAAACATACTTCCTAGTAGCTATAAAGACCTGCAAATTAGTGCAAGATCTAATCAGGCTAATATAAAATGAATAAATATGATAACATCATTTACAATTCATAATATTAGTACAATTTAAAAAAATCACATTTTTGATTTAAAAAAACACGTGTATCTGCAGATTCATGTAAGTTGCAAGTGCAAAATTCAAACTCATGCTGCAGCCCATTTAAATACGAATATTTTCTTTCAAAAATTAGCTACTTTAAATGGAAAATTAAATAACCATGTTGTTCAAATTGTTGATATTGCCCAAGGGGATATAAACCAATTAGTCTACAGTACGGCTCTGACCACAAGTCACATTGATATCCTACTGGTCACCAGGAGTCTTTTATGTGCAAATACATTTGTAAAGTGCATGTGCAAGTGCTAACAAATATAATCAAAAAAATAATACTAACAAACCCCCCACCTTTAAAATAACATAAAGTAGACACAAGACACATCACAATCATCTGATCTAGAAAAAGCCGCAATTCATTAACATTCAGTACAATAAATAAAAACAATAGCCCAGTTATATATTAGAGCCCTGCAATGAAAAAAAGCCCCACTCCATAGGTATGCCTACCCAGTAAAAAGGCCCCTTTATTATAGACAAGTATACAGATCCTCACTAGCATTTAATCCATTCGGATTTTTGCGGTCTAATTCCAGAATATATCTTGTTTCAAGAAGTCGAAGCCTCGCTTCCCTGTCACCACCCCATTTAAGAGGCCACACAGTGTCGATGACATAGTACTGAAGATTAGTGGGATTTGCCTCATGCACTTCCTCAAAGTGTCTGGCCACGGGATAGGTTTGATCCTTACCTAATATAGCCCTTATGTGCTGGAGTATTCGTTTGTGGGCCGGTAGTCTGGTACTTCCCACGTACCTCAGCCCACATGAACACTCCAGCATATAAACCGCGAAATCTGTTTTACATTTAAGTCTTTTAGTGATTTTCAGCGGATGTTGTTTGAATGGGCTAGTGTAACTACTCTTGTTACATCCATACCGGCAGGTCTTACACTGAATGCATTTTTTGAAGCCTTTGCTGGGGGCCAACCATGTGCCGGACATCTGTGGTTCTAGGGTATTTTTGACTACTGATTTGGCCATAGATGTACATCTCCTAAAAGTAAGCAATGTTTTTTCCGGAACCCTCTGACCTATAACTGGATCCCCTTTGATGAGATTCCAATTACGATAAAAAATCTTTCTAATGTCAGAGTTCTGCCTACTGAATGACAAAATCATGCATGACTGTACCTTTCCATCTTCAGTGGGAGTAGATGTACCCTGAGGCTTAGGAGTTAAGGCCTCATTCCTGAGCATCTGTTGAGTCCTTGTAATAGCTGACTCAACTATATCTTTAGAATAACCTCTTGCCAAGAATCTCAATTTACTGGCTTCTTGTACAGCCGCACATTCAGCCTCTAAACTACATATCCATCTGATCCGCTGCATCTTCCCATAAGGGATGCTGCGGATCAGATGGTGCGGGTGGTGACTAGGTATACTAGCGAGTAATATTTAAATATTTAAATATCTGTATCAGTGTCTCACTTTGTATATAAGTGGCTACATGAGTGTGTATATGGGTTATTAGTTGGTTTTTTGAGTACCAAAATGAGTGTTTTTACGGTTCGGTGGGGAGTATTACTAAGCACACAGATGCATAAATGACTGACTCACTGTTTGTATGTGTTTTGAAGACAGCATGTGTGCAGGACTGTATGGGTGGATGAGTGTGTGTATGGGTGTGTTAGTGAGTGAATGGCTGTCTCAATAGTATCTTTATGAATAACTACTTATGTTTCAAACTAGTATATATGAGTTTTGATGTATATAAGTGAGCATGAGTGAGTATGTCTGAGAGCGAGAGATTCTAAGACTTCCTGTATAAATAAGTATGTGTTTCTATAACTGATTGTTTAAGAGAGTAAATATGTCTACGATTCTGTAGAAGTTAGTGTAGTGGTGGGTGTATAGCTGTATATGCAAGTAATGGATATCTGTTTATTTACATGTGTGAGTATGTGTGTGAGTAACTCTATAGATGAGTGTCGGTGTATAACAGGATATTTAGGTGTATGAGTACATATGATGAGTGAGTACATGTATGAGTGACTATATAGAACTGTTGTTGAATGAGTGGATGTGTATGTAGATTTTGAGATTACTCAATTGGTTGTTCTAACTGGAATTTGTATCTCCATTTTTTTGAAAATGTTACCTTCTATTTTTGATCATGTGTATCAAAGGTTATATTACAGTGAGAGGAGGTCTGCCACATGGATGATGTCATCAGTGATGTCATCAGGGATGTCATTTGAGATGTCATCAGTGATGTCATGAGTGATGTCACAGACTATTTCATGAGTGATGTAATATGTAAAGTCATCAGCAGTGCATTGCGGGTGCGCAAGTTATATAACTATATTGGAGGAATTTCAAAGGTTTTGTATGAGAGAAATGTTCAGCTAACTATAACATGTGTGAAACCTATGATTTTTTCAATGAATTTGCATGTTTTTTTAAATGCTAAGTCCTAAGTATAACGTGTGAAACCTATGGTTTTTTTCTATGAATTTGCAAGGTTTTTTAAAATGCTAATTCCTAACTATAACATGTGTGAAACCTATGGTTTTTTCAGTGAATTTCAAAGGTTTTGTAAATGATAATTTATAAATGTATTAATTATTATGTCATTCTTTATATACTAATGTCTTATATTTTTATTATAAATATTTATATATACTTCATTTTTTAGATTATATTTCATATTCATATTATAAAATAAAAACAAAATTAAATTGCAAAGTAATGTTTGGATTAATTACTGCTTGACTTCGGTTGCAAGTATAACACAGCTCCAGCAATGCTCTGGGGCCCTATGCTCACAACGCTGTATCAATCCTTACACCTGCTTCAAGCATATGCAAGGTTTTGACACAACATAAGCTCAAAAGTGACTGAATGAAATGTTATACATTTCACTCAGTCACTTTTAGGAGGCGTTGCTGCACCACCTTCTGCACAGGAAAGCCTCTTCTGGGGCAGGACTTTACAATGTAATGCACCCTCCAGGTGCGTTACATTGTTAATAGCACACACCATGACACATCTTTTGCACCACCACTGTCTCACAAAAGTGAAGCAACGGCTGTGTAAAAGAGGCTCAAGGGGATTTCACCAGCAGCACAAATTGAATCATAGACTTCTAACATATTTATGTACATATATTACATTCAAGTGCTTCGGACATACTACAGTATACTATAGGTAAACACCTTATAGATTTATGCTGTAGCACTTCCTTATACTTCTGCACTTTCATATTCTCCATAAACTAGTAATATATTCATTCATTCATTCATCAACTACACATTCATTCTGACAAACTTTTACACACTAACATAGAAATATAGTTCTTTCTTTGACCATTGAAGCTAGTTCTAAAAAGAACTGTTTTTATAATTTCTTTTTGTGTTTTCTGAACAAATTCCAAGCGGAACAAAAGAATAAAAAAAGAAAACTAATGTTGAGGACAGCGATGCTCCTGCATCCTGCATTTCATCTGGTCCATAGACTGTTCCCCATAACACAAAAGTTTATCGCAATAAATGCATGGAATTTTTACTTTAGCAAAGTCAGAATCAATTTGTGGGTGTGGACTGCTTGCTGAAAATGCTGCTGCAGCAGTTGATGTGCTTGGTGTAGCAGCACGTAGGTTCTCGTGCAACGTGCGTCTTGCAGCTGGAGCAAAGTTGTTCGGGTGCAAGTTCTTCACGTATCACCATATTTGATGTCCCAAAGGAGTATTTTTTACATGGATCACCCCTTGAAAGAGTTGTTTTGCAAATTTTACAGGTTACTTTTGTAGCATTAATCTTTTTTTGTCCTTCTGGAAAAGTAAAAAACTTCCAAATTAGAGCTTCTTCCCTTTTATTTGGAGGATGTTCAGGAATGAAATCTCCCTCTGAAGAACTACTGGAACAAGAGTCCATTGCTCTTAATATTGTGATCTTCCTTCTATTTGAGAAGATTCTCAGAAGAAATGCTTCCTCTTAGAAACTCAAAGTAGAATAATTATAATGGGACGGAACTTTTAAAAGTCGCAATAGGAAAAGTTATGAACCAATCAAATCTCTCCTTTTAAAGTCACATGGCTTTGCGTACGCTTATGATGCACTTGCGCAGCTCTTTCAATACGAGTACACATCATGTTCTACCGCAATTTGTGTAATTGTTTTTAAAAGTAATATATGATTGTTACAGGTATTTTATAAAAAAATTCATAGTTATCCCAAATGTCTGCCCTTAGTATGTACATTAAATACATAAATAAATGTTTTAAAGCGAGTAGAAACATTGCCGCCTTTCGCGTACAGAACGCCGTACATGACGTCACACCGAAGCTTTAATGCAGCGCGTAACATCAAAGCATATTCATACCGTATGCGCGGGTACACGCTGAGTATGATACGCAGTACAAACTATGGTACGATCACCCTCTCAGTGACAAATCAGACCTCAGGGCACGCTAAGAACAATGATTAGAAGTGCTGACTCATTGCAGATCTGATTCTGGGCCTGCCTCTGCGTACATAATAACACCGCCCCCATCTCTATCTGTTGTTAATTGATAGTGCACACACAAAGTGTCATCATCAACTTTACTACGAACTGATTGCTCGAGCAGAGGAGGACTCCTGACACTCGACGTGGTGTCACTGCTGCTGCCGCTGCCTAGCCACAATACCATAGGCGCGGAGGCGCCGCCGCCCGCATGCAAAACACCCCAGACTCAGCGAAACTGCAGCCTTTGAAGACACGACAAAAGACAACAGAAGCAAAGGTAAGAGAAGACGTCACAACATCAGCCTCCACTGTAAATTGTATATCCATAATGCTATTTTTTTCTCCTTCATATGACTTCCCTACTCCTCAATGGTTTTAAATTGTATGCACATAGTTTAAAAGTTTCTTTCTGCATCACGACTTGCTCAACACCTCTTTTTTCTTTATAAATTGTTCGTCCATGAATTTCTATGCACTACTTCTATAGTACACCACATGCTCAGGCCTCTATTATTAATTGTGCGTACATGATGGTATTTTTTTTCCTGCGTCACAAGGCCGTCCCAAGACTATTTTTTTTATAAATTCAGCATACATTTATTTATTTCTCATATTTCTCTACTACGCCACGTGCTCAGGCCTCCATTATTAATTGTGCATTCATGATCGTATTTTTTATTTCTGTCACGAGGCCCTCCCAGGCCTGTACTCTTATTGATATTCCTTTGTTGATCCTAATATTTACTTCTGTGTCACGGAGCACTCCCACTCCTCTTTTTTTTATAAACTGAGCGTGCATGAATTTCTCTGTAGTATTTTTGAAGAGTCTCACGTGCTTTGGAATCTGTTCTTTTTATTGTATGTACACAATGGTATACTTTTCTACAACACAAGACCCTTCTACCCCTCAACGGTTTCAAAGTGTGCTTATATAATTGAAATGTTTCTTTATAAGTCACGAGGTCCTATACACCTCTAATTTTTATGAATTGTGCGTGCATTCATTTCTGTATCGTATTTCTGTACTACGCCACGTGCTCAGGCCGCCATTGTTAATTGTGCGTGCATGATGGTATTTTTTTTTCTTCGTCACGAGGCCCTCCCGGGCTTGTATTCTTATTGATCTTCCTTTGTTAATCCTAATATTTCCTTCTGTGTCACGGAGCACTCTCACTCCTCTTTTTCTTTATAAACTGAGCGTGCATGAATTTCTGTGTCGTATTTTTGAAGAGACTCACGTGCTTTGGAATCTGTTCTTTTTATTGTATGTACATGATGGTATTCTTTTCTACATCACGTGACCCTCCTATCCCTCAACGGTTTCAAAGTGTGCTTACATATTTAAAATGTTTCTTTATAAGTCACGAGGTCCTATACACCTCTAATTTTTATAAATTGTACGTGCATACATTTCTGTGTCGTATTTCTGTACTACCCCACGTGCTCAGGCCTCCATTATTAATTGTGCGTGCATGATGGTATATTTTGTTTCTGCGTCATGAGGCCCTCCCCGGTCTGTATTCTTATTGATCTTCCTTTGTTGATCCTAATATTTCCTTCTGTGTCACGGAGAACTCCCAGTCCTCTTTTTTTTATAAACTGAGCGTGCATGAATTTCTGTATCGTATTTTTGAAGAGTCTCACGTGTTAGGAATCTGTTCTTTTTATTGTATGTACATGATGGTATTCTTTTCTACATCACGTGACCCTCCTACCCCTCAATGGTTTCAAAGTGTGCTTACATAATTGAAATGTTTCTTTATAAGTCACGAGGTCCTATACACCTCTAATTTTTATAAATTGTGCGTGCATACATTTCTGTGTCGTATTTCTGTGGCACGCCACGTGCTCAGGCCTCCATTATTAATTGTGCGTGCATGATGGTACTTTTTTTCTGCGTCATGAGGCCCTCCGACGCCTGTATTCTTATTGATCTTCCTTTGTTGATCCTAATATTTCCTTCTGTGTCACGGAGCACTCCCAGCCCTCTTTTTCTAATAAACTGACCGTGGCTGGGTTCTGTGTCGTATTTTTGAATACTGTCACGTGCTTTGGTATATGTTCTTTTTATTGTACATTCATGATGATAATATTTTCTCCATCACGTTGCGCTCCTACTCCTCAATGATTATAAATTGTATATACATAGTATAAATGTTTCTTTCTGCGTCACGAGGTCCTCCAGTCCTTTAATTGTAAAAATTTTCCGTGCATAAATTTCAGTTTTGTATTTTTAAACTGTCTCTTGCTTTAGCCTGTATTGATACAAATTGTGCGTTCATAATAGTAATATGTTTTTTAATCCGTCACGTGGCCCTCCCAGCTCTGTTTTGCTTTTTTTTGTGGAATATATACTTTCTAGTTCATCGTATTTGACCCCTCCTAATTCTCCAATTAGTTTTAATATGTTTTACTGCGTCACGTGACACTCCCAAACCTGTATTCTTTAAAATGATGCATACATGCTTGTAATAGTTACTGCTACCTCATATGGCCCTCTCAGACATCTATTCAAATTAATGTTTAAGAGTAGACTCGAGTAACGTTTAGAAGACTGTGACAAATGTAAGATATTTTTAAAATGTTTTTCAAAGAAACTATGTTCCTTTAAAAAATATATTTATTAATATTCACTTTTTCTAATACTTATAACTCTAAACAAATGTAATTTGATTGTAATGTAAACCTATTAATGATTGCATTTTAACTCTACAGGTACCTTTTCAGAAAATGGCCTTTCTTCTCACTCCGACAAATACTGCCTGCCATTGGATACTTCTGGTAAGTACAAGTTTTTCAACATTCATTAGTCCGTTTTCAAAGCTACTCTTTGAAAATATAACTAGTTGGAATAGTTTAAACTATCTAAATGTATTTGATCAAATAATTTAAAGGGTAATCTTTTAAAATAATTTTGTAATGTATCTAATGTAGACATCTGTACCATAAAATGTAAACTCTCCACACTAAAAATCATATTCCTACAATATTTTCTATACACTTCCAAACCTTTAACAAAGGTATTGGGTCATGATTCACGGAGTAACAAAATTCAGACCTATTAAGAGTTTTCATTACATTTTAGGTAACTTTTCCCTACAAAACAATGTACCTTATCTCTTTATTATTTATTATATTGCACAAATATAAAATTGTCAATATAATTTCTCTTTATGAAATTAAAAAAAGCAAACTATTAAACATAACCATTCGTATCTCTCTAAAGGCCTTCCCTACCACAATTGAATCCTCACGACTATGACCATTGGCAGTAACTGATCTTAATAGTCTACTTCTTTAATATACTCGTAAATAGCAAAGAGAATTTTCAAGGATAAAATTTATGAACGTCTACCAAACGAATCTATAGTGCCCGTCGGAACTATATTGCTATTTGCACATCATTTTGTGTCACCACTACTATGGTCTTAACACAGTTGCTATCAAACTTACGATTGGTTTTCAACCCCAATACGAATAATTATTGTTGTTTTGCATAGTTTCCACAGTTCAATGCTTTGATTTCAAAACACTTGCAACATGCACAATAATTTGCAAATTAACTTTCCAATGGTTAGCATTGCTATTATGATGCCCTTATATAAATCTTTTTTACATTTACAGTCTGTTGAAAAGTCTTGTGCTGTCTACTACCAAAAAGTTTCAGCAATTTCTACAGATAAATTTATTGTAAGAATCTTTTCTGAGTTGCCTTCACTATATTCCAAAGCTGCCAATGCATCGGTAGGGATGTGGAATTCCTATAGCCCAGGAGTCTCCAACCAGTACCTCGGGAGCTGCTGGTAGCTTACCAGCACCCTCAAAGTACCTCTCAGAGGTGAGGCAAACCAAGCCAATCTGGGAGAATCTCTTTATATTGTAAAAGGCAACACTACTCATTCCACTACCCTTAAGAGTTACAGACAGCCAAACCAATACCAGGGCCATTTAATAACACTCAAACACACACTTTGGTGGCCTATCAATCAATCAGGGATTTATAGAGCGCACTACTCACCTATGAGGGTCTCAAGGCGCTGGGGGAGTGTGTATCAGATGATTTGGGCACCTCAGGGCATTTGAAAAGCCAGATCTTGAGGCTCTTCCTGAATGCTTTCAGTGTGGTGCTTCATCTCATGCTGAGGGATAGTTTGTTTCAGGTCTTTGCCATGATGTAGGAGAAGGGTATGCCTCCTGTACTGGTTCTGTGGATGCAGGGGATCTCGGCCAAGAACTGGTCAGCGGAGCGCAGGTTTCTTTTGGGGGTGTAGAAGGACATTAATTTGTTGAAGTATTGCGGTCTGGTGTTGTGGAGACCTTTATAGGTATGTGTGAGCAGCTTGAAAATCACTCTGTTTTTTGACGGGGAGGCAATGAAGGTCTTGTATATGCTGGGTAATGTGGTCTTGTCATGGGATACTGAGCATGAGTCTAGCTGCGGCCTTCTGGACAGTCAAAAGTTTGTAGAGTAGAGATTTGTTGATTTCGGCATAGAGGGTGTTCCCATAGTCCAGCCTGCTGATAATGGGTGCAGAGGTGACGGTCTTCCTGGATTCGGGGGGTGGGTCCATTTGAAACTCTTGCTGAGTAAGCGGAGGGTGGTGAAGCATGTGAAAGATGCAGTATTGGCCTATGGTTATGCCACATAAACCATCTTTATCCACTTTAAAACAACCTAAAAAGAGATTGGCCATATTATCCACCCAGCTTCATCAGTCACACGATATGTGACATCAAAGAATAGTAACAACAGTAACCAGGGATGACCCACCAAAGGGTGTGACTTCAAGAACTAAAGTGAAAATATGTTAGTTGGGAGCATGATTAACCAAAGAGCCGATGGGAACAAAGTATGCATCCAGAGCAGGGAAAATTAAAAACATCACATTCATTTTTGTGTGGGTGTGGAACATTGTGTCCTTCCTAAATAAACAGTGTGCATTCCTTAAAACTACTCCTAGCGTCAAGGACTACCAAATATGTATGCTGGTCTCCATCATAAGAGTAGTATATCTGATGCAATTCTGCCCATTCATGTATAATTGTGCCATAGCTATAATATTTTCGTCCTTGACTATTTTGGACACATAAGTAGAGTAATTACATACTTGTTGCCACCACTGACATATTAAGAGCATGACTGATCTGCTTTTAGCCATTCCTGACACAGTGCCAGCATCTTCTCCTATAATAATGGCCATAACTGCTATATGTTGGACATCCAGCTGTGGCACAGTGGTAGCCCTGGTTTAATGGTGGGCATTATTAGCATAACAGAGGCATTCTTGGTGTTATGGTGAAGAACCATGAGCTATGATTCCAGTACCTGGGTATCTGAAGCATAATGTGTCCACGAGAGGCATTTTTACATGGCAGTACTCAATGAAAAGTAAAAGCTGATGTTTAGGGACTATGTATTCTCTAACAATGAAAACTGATTTGATTTTTAAAAGATTAAATTATGCTTTTTTTAAAAAGGGTTTTCTTCTGGAAAATTTAGTTTGATTGCTCAAAGCTGAAAGGGATTTTGATAGAAAACTATGTGTATTTTCAAAAACTAATATGCAAATGAAGACATAATATTGCAATTCTAAAACACATTTAAAGTTGTTAGCTGAATGATAATACATTTTGAGTTGGAGAGACTTACTGCTGTGGTACTACCCTTTGTGGCACATAGCATATGAAGATTTGAATTTTTCTTTATTACAAGCATTTATTATTGATAAACGTTTTCCTAGCATTCTGCTGATAACTTCACCTGACATTTTTGGGGGGTTACTACTGATAACTGTGCTTAGGGTGGTCATAGTGTAATGTTAATACATATCATCGGCATTTTACAGTGATAAAATATGCTAGTAGCTCAGGAGGACTTTCCTTCATCAGAATTAGCTCTTACTACAGAAAAGGTTGCAGACCCCTGCTATAGCCCGACGCACAGGACATATTGGTTGGGATCAAGGACAACAAGTTTTCATGTGTAATACATCCTTGGAACAAGTAGGCCCAACTCCCAGCAGCACAAACCCTTCCCCTGCCACTTAGCAGTACCACATAATAGGTCAGGGAAGGGCACTGTCCGCAGTTAAGGTAATATGTTTGCCCATATGTCAATACTTTTCAAAGCTGTATTTATGCTTCAATAATTCAATGCCTTTATTATTCAGCCGCACACTCTAAGTAAATGTTGTAAGCTCTCAGTGCCTGCAGTATACAAAAGCATACAGCTCTGAAACACGTCTGACCCACGTATACTTATCAGGAACTCTTCCACCTCTCAATAATCACCATGATATATTTATTGGGGCCAGGGCTATCAAAAATTCACATTTACTTTATGTTTGTAACAAGTAGTCCCATCCCCTGCAGCACAAATCCTTCAGCTGTGAATGTTCAATAATACGTTCCGGAGCAGGAATTGGGAGTGTCTGCTCCCGAGGTAATATTTGTGTCCATATGTTAATGACCTTCCACCTTCCACAACATTGATCCAAAGTCAATATTATTAGAGTGAGTGTTCAAAATAAATGTTGTAAGCTGAGACTACACTACTGACAGCTTTTCTAGTATGAAAAAGTGTAAACACATTTGCAAACCCTACTACTATGAGGCTATGTTTCCTGCTCCCAGAATGCTCTGCGATTTAATGGAAATAATTGCAGAAGCTTAACAGCAAGATTGATGATTCTTTCCTTTCAAACTAAAATGTTCATAAAAAAGAGAAAGCAGCAAAAAAAAAACATTTTGCTAAACTACTATAAAATTTCACTTACCATTTTTTTCTGCAGAATGTTTTAGTAACGTGTTGATCCATACAATTTTTCAAAAAAGTCATTATGGTAAATCTCTGTAACTAGTTTCAAAAACAGTATGAAAAACAAAATTAAACAAACATTGGCAAAGGCAGTAAGTCTAAAATTGATGGTCAGCTTGTTAGTTTTGTCATTGTGTGACTTCTTTTGCCATCGTGTTTCTAAAACGTTATTGCAGTGGAAGCTGCTGTGCCCTTACCATTATAACAAACTTTGGCAAAACTAAAAAAAAACTTTGGTTTTAAAAAGTACAAACTTCCACAGTAGTTACTGGCACTGAACAAAACTACTTTGTGTGCCGATATCCAGGTTATTATACCAAATATTCTGACCCTAGAACTATGTTTACCATATAAATTCTTAAAAAGTTTTTATTTCAACATCCTATTCATCTTTAAACCATGCAATATTAATTACAACTTACTTTTCACTTTCTTTTCAACAGGCGCAATGTTTCGAATGCAGCAGATGACCACCTTCATTCCATAAAAGGAAATATAAGTTATACTTAAGTGTTACTGCCTATATATGTGAAAAAAAATCATTTTGTTGACTCTATACACAGCTTTTTCATTAGGACTATGAAATAGTGGTGTAAAAATATAATTAATTCTATTGTCAGATATCTACCTTGGTGACAGTAAAATTACCACTACTTTTTAGACTACCATAGATCAATATTGTGTAGAGGAGCAGTGTTGCTTCTTGACCTTCAAAGAGGAACATTTAACTGTATAATTCAACAGGTACAGAAAATGATTGCTGAATATCAAAAAGAAAAATTAAGTACCAATGTTACAGGAACTCTGCTCCAACTCTAAAAAGATTAGTACCTCAAGCTTTTACAATCCTGATTGCTACGTTTTCTCTTTTCTTTAGCTCCATGCACACATGTAGTGTAACCTATCAAACACTTTAAAATTCTACCCTCCCACTAGTTCTAAAGGCGGATTTAGAATTCAACAGTTCTTCACAAAATAGAATTCGGCATCACTAAGTAGAAAGTGTTTCTGAATTCTGAAAGCTCTAATGTGTCCCTAAACATTCCAGCAAAGTCCACACACATACTAACTGAAACACACCAACCATTAGTAAACAGTTAAATTTACCAAACAACTCTTTCAAGGTGTGATCAATCCAAAAAATTGTCCTTTGGCACAGCAAAATATAGTGCAACACTTAAACAACTTGCACCCCAACATTTTAGCTTCACTGTAACACAGAGATTGCAAAACAACTAACTTCCTGCTGCATCAAGCACATCAACTACTGCAACACCATCTTCAGCAAACAGTCCATACTCACATATTGATCTTCAATTTGGTAAACTTAAATTTCTATGCATTTATTGCGAATAACTGTTATGTTACACAAACAAATCTATCAACCTTATCAAAAACAACAAACAGAAGCGTTACTGTCCATAACATTCGGTATTAGACATTTAACAAACTTTTTTGTTAGAAAAACTACCCCGTCCAAAGGCAATGGAAAATTTGCACAGTTGCTGCCTTTCTTGGCTGGAGTTATGAATTATTCTAAAATTAATTCAAATTCAAAATGCAGACCCTTTATTCAGCCTTCATGCTAACTACAAACTGTGAATACAAGTGAGTAATTTGCACACTTGTGTCCTTTCTTCCGTCCTTTCTACCACACAGTGACTGTACTTTCTGCACTTGCACTGTTTGCTTAGATGTGATATCCATTTCTCAGGCTCCCACAGTGGAATCCGATGCACAGTTTGTGTAATGGACTGGAAAACTAAACACCCACTTCCTTTACAAAGCAGTGGGTAGTTTGCACGTTGCTGCCTTTCTTAATTTTCACCTTATTCTGCATCCACTAGCACAAACACACCTACCTGCTGCCTTCCTTGACTGTCTGTGCCAACTATTATTCTAATTCAAAGTAGAGACCCTGAAAAGGGTCGGGTGTTCTTATTTTTAAACTCTACGGCCCACAGTGGGAACTTACTACACTTGCTTTGCTTCCTTAGATGTGCTAGTCATTTCTCAGCCTCCCACCTCGGAATACAACACCCTCTCGGTATAATAAAAAAGGATGTCCAAAGATTCAGTGCCCTGACAAGGCAGAGAGTAGATCGCATATCTGCAGCCTTTCTTATTTTTTACCTAATTCATCTTCTACTCGATCTAGACACCATCCGCACGTACACACACTTACTTGCTGCCTTTTTTGGCTGGGGTTATCAATTATTCTTCAATTTCATATTCTAATTCAAACACAAATCCCGATATTGAGCCTTTTTGTTGTAACTACTTCCCCAAGTAAACACTAGATAAATTCCACTTTTGCAGCCAATAACAATATTGGAAATTTTAATTAAAAATGTTGCAGCTGGTCAAGTTTCAATATTAGGAAGAACGTTTGTAACTGGTGCAATTATTTTTCATAAAGGACCTTTTCAACATCTGGACATTACACTCTTTATTTAAAATCACAGAAAGCTTGCATACATTGCAATGATAGGCAATTAGTTTATAAGCAACGTTTGCCTAAAGAGTTACCAAAACTCAACCTAATATTTTTAAAGTCAAAATTTTAAGATCAAAATTTGGCCTTTTTATGATTACTACTGTTAAAGTAGATTACTCTGGTGTTGTAGAATATTTTATAAGTGAGGGTGAGCAGCTTGAAGATGATCCTATTCATGGTATTAAGGTAGTGTAGGTGTATCAGGTGCTGAATGATGTGCCTGCAGCAGAGGACATTGATAATCACTCAGGTGGACGTCTTTTGTACTTGTTATAACATGTTTCACTGGAATTCCTATATACAGTGTTTAGCCACTGTGTAGTCTGCTCCTCATGAAGGACTGTCACTGTTTTTCTTTAGTTTACAATCCAATTGTAAATGTTGCAGAGCATGTGGAGGGTGTTATAGCAATACGAGGAGACGGAGTAGAATTGCTTACACATACAAAGGGAGGAGTTGAAGATGAATTCTAGGTTGTGCACATGCTTGATAGCTGTTGGTACTGTCCACAATGTACTCAGCTAGCGTAAGTCATCCGAGGCTGAGAGGGTGGGTCTGAGGATGAGTACCTTCCTTTTGTGAGACTTCATGTTTAGAGAGCTGCTCTTTATGTTCTTCGTGACGTTGCAGCCGTTCTTATTTTTTATATTATTCATCTTCCACTCAATCAACACATTATCTACACGTACACACACACCTACTTTCTATCTTTCTTGCCTATGGTTAACAACCGTTTCTTACACTCCCACAGCAGAATTCGACTAACACTCTGTAATGTACTGGAAAACAAAACACCCATTTCCTTTACAAAACAGTAGGATCTTTCCGCATCTGCTACCTTTCTTCCTTTTCACCTTATTCTACATCCACTACTTCAAATACACCTACCTACTACATTTCTTGCTTCCTTTGTTAAGTATTATTGTAAATCAAAATGTAGTCCCTGAAATGGGCCTAGTGTTGCAATTTTTCTGCCCTACCGCCGCAATGGTAACTTAGTACACTTACATTTGTTCATTTCATGTGGTAGTCATTTCTCACACTCCACTACGAAATTCAACAATCTATCTGTGGAGGAGTAGAGTGTGGCTCAATGGTTAGAGTGGCAGACCCTGATGCAGAGTTCTGGCCAGGGACCAGGGTACGATTCCCGCCTCGGGCTCAATTTCCTCGGACCGGTTAATTCTCGCCTCGGTGCCTATTCTAACCACGGGCCCCACGCTGCAACTCTGGGCAATAGCTTGCTTACCCTCCACACCGGCCCCAACAGTGCTAAGGATGCCTGGCTCCACCCTCGGTGTGCCCAGGAGTGGACACTTCACAGGGAAAGCCAGGAGGGGTTCCACAGCGGTATGAGTATCAGCACCAGGAAGCCGAATAGGCGACACCGCAAGGTGATGTCTGGTGACAGTGCGCTCTATAAGTACCATGACATTTACATTTACATCTGTATAATGAGATGTGAAACCAAACATCCACTTCCCTAACAAGCCAGTGGGTACTTTGCAACGCTGCAGCCTTTCTAATTTTTCATCTTTTTTATCTTCTCAATCAACACATCATCTACACATAACACACACCAACTTACTGCCTTTTTTTGGCTAGGCTTATCAATTATCCTTGAATTTTATATTCTGATTCAAACTCATGCCCTTTATTGAGCCTTTTTGTTCTAACCAAAGTGGAAACAATACTATTTTGGAATGGGTAAGATGAACAGACATATTCTACATTTGTTTGTACTGTATTTTGCTACAACAGCCTCAGCTTTTTCCTAAAGTCATAAAGAATGACTGATTTCAAAATTTAAGAAATATTAAGAACACAATATCCTTATAAGTAACAGCCTCATACTGAGGAGGTTTTGCAAATTACCTTGAGTGTAATTCAACTAATCATATCTATCACAGGCAATGAGTGAACAGGGGAAATTAGTGCTCCAGACATGAGCTATGATTTCAAAGACGAAAGCTTTGATACACACTTTCTAGAATCATTAAATTATGTTGAAACTTTAGAACAAATGAATTCCGATACTGCTAACAAGAAAATTGATGTGTATGAAATACCTGATGAACTGATTCAAAGTCAAGGCCCTTTATTGAGCCTTTCTGTTCTAGCTACTTTCACAGCCGAAAGCAGTGGAAAATGTGCACCGGGGTTATCAATTATGCTTAAAGTAATTCAAAGTTCAGGCCCTTTATTGAACCTTCTTTGTAACCACTACCCATGAATGGCAGTGGGTAATTTGTACACTTGCATCCTTTTTTGCGTCCTTTCTACCGCACAGTGTGTGTACTTTGTGCACTCGCTAAACTCCTTAGATGAGATACCCATTTCTCCCACTCCCACTGCACAATCCGATGCACAGTCTGTGTAAAGGACTGGGAAACCAAACACCCACCTTCTTTACAAAGCAGTGGGTAGTTTGTGCGTCTGCTCTCTTTCTTATTTTTCACCTTTTTTATTTTCCACTTAATCAACACATCATGTACATGCACACACACCTACTTTCTACTTTTCTTTGCTATGGTTAACTAATATTCTATTTCATATCCACATTTATTGTAGCTACTACCGAGGCCAAAGACAGTGAAAGTTTGCAAACTTACTGCCTTTCTTGCCTGCGATTATCAATTATTCTTCAATTTCATATTCTAATTCAAAGTCCTTTTTCAAGTCTTTTTATTGTAGCTACTACCCCAGCCAAAAGTAGTAGGAAATTTGCACACTTGCTGCCTTTCTTTCCTAGGGTTATCAAATACTCTTGAATTTCAAATTCTAATTCAAACTCGTGTCCTTTATCAAGCCTTTTTCATTTAGATATTGCACAGCCAGAAGACAGTGGGAAATGTACACACTTGCTACCTTTCTTAAATGGACTTAATTATTCCTCTTAAAATTCAAACTGCATGCCCTTTATTGAGCCTTTTTTGGTAACTGTTACTCGTCAATGAGTAAGTAATTTGCGCACGTACAACCATTCATGTATAATAAAAAGCTTAACAAAAGTCTACCAATATTAAAATAGAGCTACTATGGTCTATATTAATCAAATCTATAGTTTTTTATCCTAATTCAAAGTACAGACCCTTTATTGACCCTTCTTGGTAACTACTAATAATGAATTGCAGTGGATAATTTCCACACTTGCATCCTTTCTTATTTTTTCACATTTTTCATCTTCTACTCAATCAACACATCATCTACACATACGCACACCTACTTGAAACATCTCTTGGCTATGGTTATCAACTATTCTTCTATTTCATATCCATATTCAAAGAACAGGCCCTTTATCAAACCTTATTGTTGTAGCTACTAACCCAGGTGATGGTAGTTCAAAATGTGCACAGTTCCTCCCTATCTTGACTGACATTATCAAATACTCTTCAATTTCATATTCTTATTCAAACTCATGTCCCTTTATCAAACGTTTTTCATGTAGATATTGCACGGCCAGAAGGCTGTGAGAAATGTGCACAGTTGCTACCTTTCTTAGCTGTGCTTATCAATTATTTTTCTTCAAATTGGAATTCAAAGTGCAGGCACTTTATTGAGCCTTCTTCGTAACTTCGTAACTATTACCCATCAATGGCAGTGGGTAATTAGCGCACTTCCTAACAAAAGCTTAAAAGTCTAACAATATTAAAAAAGAGCCAGTATAATCAATGGTTATCAAATCTTCTGTTTGTTATTGTAATTCAAAGTACAGGCCCTTTATTGAGCCCTCTTGCTAACTACTCCCCATGAATGGCAGTGAGTAATTTGGACACTTTCAGCCTTTCATATTTTTTACATTATTCATCTACCACTCAACAAACACATCATCTATACGTACACACACCTACTTGCTACCTTTCTAGGCTATGGTTATCAACTATTCTTCTATTTCAAATCTGTATTCAAAGTGCAGGCCCTTTATCGAGCCTTTTTCGTGTAGATACTGCACTGCCAGAAGGAAGTGGAAAATTTGTGCACTTACTACATTTCTTCACAGAGGCAATGAACTATAGTTCAATTTCATATTCCTATTCAAACCCTTTTTATTCTATCAAATACTCCGGCCGAAGGGAATAGAAAATGTAAACTCTTGCTGCCTTTCTTAGCTGGAGTTATCAATTATCCTTCTTGTAATACAAATTAAAAGTACAGGCCCTTTATTGAGCTTTCTTGGTAACTATTACTCGTGAATGGCAGTGGGTAATCTACGCACTTCCTGCCATTCATGTATAAACAAAACCTTAAAAGTCAAACAATATTAAAAAGAGCCAGTGTAGCCTATGGTTATCAAATCTTCTGTTCCTTATTGAAATTCAAAGTACAGGCCCTTTATTGAGCCTTCTTGCTAACTACTAACCGTGAATGACAGTGGCTAATTTAAACACTTTCAGCCTTTCATATTTTTTTAGATTATTCATCTGCCACTCAATCAAAAAATCATCTACATGTACACGCACCTACTTGCTGCCTTTCTTGGCTATGGTTATCAACTATTCTTCTATTTCATATCTGTATTCAAAGTGTGGGCTCTTTATAGACCCTTTTTCATGTAGATACTGCACTGCCAGAAGGAAGTGGAAAATGTGTGCACTTACTGCATTTCTTCACAGGGGCTATGAACTATTGTTCAATTTCATATTGATATTCAAACTGCAGTCCCTTTATCAAGTCCTTTTTATTCTATCAACTACTCCAGCCGAAGGCAATAGGAAATTTGAACTCTTGCTGCCTTTCTTGGCAGGGGTTTTCAATTATCCATCTTGTAATACAAATACAAAGTGCAGGCCCTTTATTGAACCTTCTTGGTAACTATTACTCGTGAATGGCAGTGGATAATCTGCGCACTTCCTGCTGTTCATGTATGAAAAAAAGCTTAACAAAATTCTACCAATATTAAAAAAGAGCCAATATAGTCTATGGTTATCAAATCTTCTCTTTGTTATTCTAGTTCAAAGTGCAGGACCTTTACTGAGCCTCCTTGCAAACTACTACCCGTGAATTGCAGTGGCTAATTTGCACACTTACAGCCTTACTTAGTTTTTAAATTATTCATGTTCCACTCAATCAACACATTATCTACACTTCCACACACCTACTTGCTGCCTTTCTTGACTATGGTTATCAACTATTCTATTTCATATTCGTATTCAAACAACAGTCCCGTTATCGAGCCTTTTTGTGGTAACAAATATCTCAGCCAAAGGCAGTAAAAAATTGCACACTTGCTGCCTGTCTTGGCTGCGGTTATCAGTTGTTCATCAATTTCAAATTCTGATACAAAGTCATGGCCCTTTATTGAGGCTTTTTGTTGTACCTACGACCACGATGGAAGGCAGTGAAAATGTACACACTAACTGCCTTTCTTGGCTAGGGGATATCAATTATTGTTCAGATTCATTTTCTGATTCAAAGTCAAGGACCTGTATTGAATCTTTTTATTGTAGCTAATACCCCGGCCGAACAAAGTAGGATATTTTCATTCTTGCTGCTTTTCTTCGCTGGGGTTGTCAATTATTTAAAAAATACCTACAAACTTAGCAACAATATTTTCTTTTGGAAACAAATTTCAAACTAACCGTCTCTGTAGAACTTGTTTGACATGTTCATTCATTTCCCTAATTCTTATTTCTTGTAGAATAGTTCCATATTCAGCATAATTTCCTTATTGCATATTTGTAATAACTTCCTTATATAAAACATATAACCAAATGTTAACATTACCAATGCTACATTACATCATTTACTTACACTACCTATGGAGCATAACAACGAATTACAATGCCACAAGATATCTGGAGAAGCTTGTTGTGAAGACTCTTGAAGAAAATTAAGCTTCTCATTATTGATCACATAAGCATGCTATCAAAATTAATGCTTGCCTTTGTGCATTTAAGAATGCAGCAAACTCTTAAAACAGAGTATGACATATTAGTCTCAATTTATTTAAGGCAGAGACAATTGTACTATGTCCTCAGATTCTGTTAACTGTACAAAATAACATTCATCAATCTTTGTGTCGAGTAGCACCTTCAATATACATTGCAGACATCAGGGTTAACAACTTCACTTCAGCTTTCCTTCTACATTAATCACATCATTGAATCTAGCCTTGCTTTACTTAAGACAGAGACAATTATACTTCCTCCTCAGATTCTGTTATCTGTGACTAAATAGCATTCATCGATCTTTGTGTCAACAACTGCTGTCAATCTATACTGCGGACAGCTGCATTCACAACTTCAATTCAGCTTTCCTTCTACATTAAGGACAGTATTGTCTTCTTCCTTGCTTTCCTTAAGGCAGAGACTATTATACTGTGTCCTAAGGTTCTGTTATCTGTGGCTAGATAGCATTCTTTGATCTTTGTCTCAAAAACTGTCTTCAATCTACACTGAGGACAGCTGAGTTAACAACTTGAATTCAGCTTGCCTTCTACATTAAAGACACCATTGTATTGAGCTTTACTTTCCTTAAGACAGACACAATTATACTGCATCCACAGATACTGTTATGTTGTACAACTTGCATTGACAGATCTTTCTGTCAACAACTACCTTCAATCTACACTGCGGACAGCTGGTTTCACAACTTCAATTCAGCTTTCCTTCTACATTAAGGACAGCATTGTATTCAGCCTTGCTTTCCTTAAGGCCGAGACAATTATACTGTGTCCTCAGGTTAGGCAAACAATGACAACATAGCTTTCATCGATCTTTGTGTCAACAACTGCCTTCAATCTACACTGCTGACAGCTGGGTTCACAACTTGAATTCAGCTTGCCTTCTACATAAAACACAACATTGTATTCAGCCTTCCTTTCGTTAAGGCAGAGACAATTATACTGTGTCCTCACATTCTGTTAACTGTACAAAATAGCATTCATCGATCATTGTGTCAACAACTGCCTTCAATCTACACTGCGGACAGCTGCATTCAGACCTTCAATGTAGCTTTCCTTCTACATTAAGGACAGCATTACATTCAATATTGTTTTCCTTAACACAGATACAATTCTACTCTGTCCTAAGATTCTGTTCACTGTACAAAATACCATTCATCAATGTTTCTATCGATTAGTACCTTCGATCTACAATACACACAGCAGGGTTCACAACTTCAATTTACTTTTCCATGTAAATTTCTCTTCACTATGTGTACTGAGAACTGTCTTCAATCAGTTCTGCGCTCAGTAGAGTTCATAACAAGATACCAAGAGCGCCAGCACTACAGAAAACATTGAATACAATCTTGATTTACTTAAAACGCAGACCATTGCACAACATCCTCACATTTTCTTAAACTTTGAACACAAGGAAATTCAGCCTTCATTGATTTTATGCATACAAAATTCTACTATATATGTTTCACATTTTGTTTAAATAAGTGACAAAAAACATTCATCTATGTCTGTTAACAACTGCCTTCAATCCACACTGCACAGGGAACATACAATCTCACCGCCAAAGATACTACTTACTCAGCGCACCATAAATAATCACAAACAAGAGTGAACACTTTTATGTCACAGTGAGACATACTGTCCCTTTTACATGGAATTGATGCAGAATTCAATCAACAAAAGACATTACGTCAATTACTGTACCTCACCCGACCACACATCGTCACAGGGTACATTCAAGCTCAGTGCCAAAGGTATTACTAACTCAGTGCATCACAAATCATCACCATGTCACCGTATTGAATGACATGACTTATTTATAAAAAAATACATCATACTTTTTGAAAATATACTTCAACTTACTTCTGTGAATGGACAACCAATATTTATTAGAAAACTTGATTTTAAAGACTTTGCTACCAATCCGTGCTGCTTGCACCACACAACATCACACACTCCAAAGAACTTTCTTGCTTTAGATGCACACTTGCTTCCTTTCTTGGCTGGGATTATCAATTATTCCCCAGTTTCATATTCTAATTAAACGTCGACACCCTTTATTGAAACTTTTTCTAATTTCTACTACCCCAGAAGAAGAATAATACTCCCAAACTAATCTGTAAAATTTAGCAAACAACTCTTTCAAGGGATGATCCATCCAAAAAATACTCCTTTGGCACGCCAACTATGATGCGACATGTAAAAACTTGCACCCCGACAACTTGACTTGAGCTGAAACACAGAGATTGCATGACAACCCACTTGCTTCTGAACCAATAATTGCTGCAACAGCATCTTTAGCAAGCAGTCCATACTCACATATTGATCTTGATTTTGGTAAAATTACATTTCTATGCATGTATTGCGATTAACTTTTCTGTTATGTCAAATACTCTATCAACCTCATCAAAAATAAAAAAAAGATCACTCTCCTCAACATCACTCACTACACATTTATCAAGCTTTTTTCTTAGAGGAACTATCCCATCCAAAGGCAATGAGAAATGTGCACACTTGCTGCCTTTCTTGGCTGGAGTTATCAATTGTCCTTCTTGTAATACAAATTCAAAGTGCAGGCCCTATATTGAGCCTTCTTGGTAACTATTACTCGTGAATGGCAGTGGGTAATTTGCGCACTTCCTGCTGTTCATGTATAAACAAAAGCTTAAAAGTCTAATAATATTAAAAAAGAGCCAGTTTAGTCTATAGTTATCAAATCTTCTGTTTCTTATTGAAATTCAAACTGCAGGCCCTTTAATGAGTCTCATACTCATTAGATTTTGGATATTACTTTGAATATAAATGAAGAACTAATCGTATCTGTCACAGGTATTGAAAGTGAAGAAGGAGAAATTACTGCTGCACACATGAATTGTGATTTTGAACACAAAAGCTTTGATGGAAATTTTAAATTATGTTGACATTTTAGTACAAATTACATCAGAAATTGCTGCCTTCAATCTACACTGCGAACAGCTGGGTTCACAACTTGAATTCAGTTTCCTTCTATATTAAGGACAGCATTTCATTCAGCCTTGCTTTCCTTAAAGCAGAAACAACTCTACTGTGACCTCAAATTCTGTTATCTGTAACTATGTAGCATTCTTCAATCTTTGTGTCAACAGCTGCCTTCAATCTACACTGCAGACAGCAGACTTCACAACTTCAATTGAGCTTTCCTTCTACATTAAGGAACGCATTACATTTAACATTGTTTCCTTATCACAGATACAATTCTACTCAGTCCTCACATTCTGTTATCTGTAACTAAATAGCATACTTCAATCTTTGTGTCAACAACTGCCTTCAATCTACACTGCAGACATCAAACTTCACAACTTCAATTGAGCTTTCCTTCTACATTAAGGACCGCATTACACTCAACACTGTTTTCCTTATCACAAATACAGTTCTATGTTGTCAGATTCTGTTATCTGTAACTAAATAGCATTCTTCAATCTTTCTGTCAACAACTACCTTCAATCAACACTGCGGACAACTGGGTTGAAACTGCGGATCTACACTGTAGACAGCAGAATTCACAACTTCAACTGAGCTTTCCTCTACATTAAGGACCGCATTACATTCAACACTGTTTTCCTTATCACAAATACAATTCTATGTCCTCAGATTCTATTATCTGTAACTAAATAGCATTCTTAAATTTTTCTGTCAACAACTACCTTTAATCTACACTCCGGACAAATGAGCTGACAACTTGCATTGACCAATCTTTGTCTCAACAACTGCCTTCAATCTACACTGCACACAGCAGAGTTCACAACTTCAATTGAACTTTCCTTCTACATTAAGGACTGCATTACATTCAACCTCAGCGCGAACGATTTCTAACTCAGTGCACCACAAATCATCACCACATCACCATATTGAATGAGGTCACCTAATTAGTAAAAAAAATATCAAACTTTTCAGAGACATACTTTAACTTACTTCTGTAAATAAACAACCAATAATTATTCAAAAAACTTGATTATAAACACTTTGTTACCAATGCGTCCTCCTTCGACCACTCCTCCTCGCAAACTCCACAAAACTTTCTTGCTTTAGATTCACACTTCCTGCTTTCCTTGCCTGGGATTATCAATTATTCAATCTACACTGCAGACAACTGGGTTCCCAACTTGCATTGACAATCTTTCTCTCAACAACTACCTTCGATCTACACTGTGGACAGCTGAGTTCACAACTTGAATTCAACTTTCCTTCCACAATAAGGACCGCATGACATTCAACACTATTTCCCGTATCACAAATAGAATTCTAAGTCCTCAGATTCTGTTATCTGTAACTAAATACCATTCTTCAATCTTTGTCTCAGCAACTGCCTTCAATCTACGCTGCAGACAGCATGGTTGACAACTTCAATTGAACTTTCCTTCTACATGAAGGACTGCATTACATTCAACACTGTTTTCCTTATAACAAATAGAATTCTATGTCCTCAGATTCTGTTATCTGTTACTAAATAGCATTCTTCAATCTTTCTCTCAACAACTGCCTTCAATCTACAC
This sequence comes from Lissotriton vulgaris, assembly GCF_964263255.1. Lineage (NCBI taxonomy): Eukaryota > Metazoa > Chordata > Amphibia > Caudata > Salamandridae > Lissotriton > Lissotriton vulgaris. Next base: position 635,022,453 of record NC_141685.1, on the reverse strand, counting down.
TGCAGACAGCAGGGTTGGCAACTTCAATTGAGCTTTTTTTCTACAATAAGGACCGCATGACATTGAACACAATTTCCCTTATCACAAATAGAATTCTAAGTCCTTAGATTCTATTATCTGTAACTAAATAGCATTCTTTACTCTTTGTCTCAACAACTGCCTTCAATCTACACTGCAGACAGCAGGGTTGACAACTTCAATTGAACTTTCCTTCTACATGAAGGACTGCATTACATTCAACACTGTTTTCCTTATAACAAATAGAATTCTATGTCCTCATATTCTGTTATCTGTAACAAAATAGCATTCTTCAATCTTTCTGACAACAACTGCCTTCAATCTACACTGCGGACAACTGGCTTAACAACTTGCATTGACCGATCTTTCTCTCAACAACGACCTTCGATCTACACTGCACACAGCAGAGTCAGAGTCAGAGTCAAAAACACTTTATTCGATTAAATTAAAATCATAAAAGTATGCTATACATTCATAGTTGATCATTGGAGTATACAAAAGAATTTTTATATAAATAGCATTAAAACAAGAGACATTATATACAAATACAAATTTCATTAATACCACGGTATATTTACAAAGGTTTTGCAATAAATTTTGGATCAAAAAATTTAGCATCATCTTTACACTGTCTATAGTTTCCTACAAAATTTCATTTCATTTATACGGTTTGTACTATAGGAATTGTTCGGTGGTCTATTTACAGTAATATTTACAAACCTATACTACAATCATTTAACAGTGCTACCCCGACTGGGCGTACAATTTTAAACAAACGCTAAATCAGTTAATCAGTGATTGAGGTCTTTTTCGACGAGACCTAATAGACATTGTAAGAAAATTTGCTACCCCATACATAATTAGAGGTGTTTCCATTAACTGTAAAAACAGAAAAGCCGGTTTGACTTGGGTAAACATTTGATCTTTTAATATGGGCTTAATATATTTCTCTCTGGCAGTTCTGAATAATGGGCAAAAAAAGAAAAAATGGATAGAATCCTGATCTGAGAAATCATCACACTTGCAGGGGGCGTTCTCATGGGGTTTACACCATTTACTGAATTCACCCAGCAAGAAGTGAGACTGATTAAAGCGAAATTTGGTGAGAAGCCACCGGTGGAAAGGTTTGTTTACTATCGCCAGGTATGGTTCGATAGCTAAACATGTGATCATCAGGAAATGTGACCTCACGGTTGGCTTCATAGTTTCGCATGTTTCTCTTTCAGCTTCTCTTTTCTTTATATATTCCAGTTTTGCCCAACTAATGTCATCTTTTTTTAGGCCTTCAGGGTTGGTATATAGATCAGGGCGGCCCAGATATTCTGCTATTTTCTTGATGTATGAAAGCCACTCAATCTCTGCCACACGATCCCGCCCCATGCAGTCTTTAATAATCGTGTGATTTAATGTTAAGTTGGGATTAAGCCAAGTTTTAATCCATGCCCTTAATGGTGCAAGAGACAACATGTCTTCAATATAACCCACCCCTAGTTCCATATGTATTGAGAAAGCAGGTGTGGATTTTGGTAAGCCCAGAACGGATCGCAAGAATATATTCTCTGCCCTTTGGATATGGGTTGTGTTCTTATATCCCCAAATAGAGGCTCCATATCTGGCTATTGCCAAGGTTTTGGCTTTGTCTATGGATAATATAGCCTCTGGTGGTTTGCCGCAAAGGCGTTTGGCGAACCCCAATATAGCAGCAGATGATCGTTTTACAGCAGCGGTCTTGTTCTGGATTTGTGGTGCCCATGTCCCTTTCTCGTCGAACACCACTCCTAAGTATGTAAAGGTTTTAACCTTAGTAAGTGCGGCACCATTACAAGACATGGTTCTGGTATTACTTTTAGAATTACCCACTGCCATGACATACGACTTTCCTGCATTAATCACCAAATCCAAATCTTGCATAAATGCCCCAAATGTATTAAGTAGGTGTTGAAGACCCCTAGGGGTCCTTGACATCAGTACCGTGTCGTCGGCATATAAAAGTACCGGCGTCACGGAACCACCCATGCGGGGCACGTCTGCAGAGGCAGTTTTTAAGGACTCGCCCAGGGAGTTAATATAAAGGGAGAAGAGCATAGGTGCCAAAATGCACCCTTGGGGCACTCCCCTTCCCGATTTAAAAAAGGCCGTACAGTTGCCTTCTTGGGACATGCGGATAGTTGCCCTTAAATCACTGTGGAGCCGCGCCAAAAAATCCACAAGTGCGCGGTCCAGTCCCTTTTCAAGGAGTATTGTCCACAGCTTTGACCTATTAACTAGGTCAAAAGCTGTGGACAAGTCCATGAAGGCCAAGTACATCATCCCCCTTGATGCTACAGTATATTTGCTCAGAATAAGGTGTAAATTAAGGCATTGATCTTCTGTACCTCTGGCAGATCTAAACCCATACTGCGCTTCACACAAGATGTTTTTATCAGCGGTCCAAGCTGAGATTCTCTCTAATATTATTTTGCCCAGGATTTTAAATGAGGAATCTAGCAAAGATATGGGTCTGTAGCATCTAGGGTCCCCCCTTTGACCCTTCTTAAATATGGGGATGATGACGGACTGTGACCAGGTAGTTGGAGGTCTTATCTTGTCTTTACCAACTACATTGAAAACATTAGTAAGTACAACTGACCACATTGCTGAGTTTGTTTTATACATATCGGCGGGTACGCCATCTGGCCCGGGGGCCTTCTGTGATGACATATCCTCAATTGCACTCTGTACCTCTTTAATAGTGAAACTTAGAAGGGGGACTTGGGTGTCAATCGGTGTTAGATTTGATTGCCCTAAGTCGAGGTTGCTGCCATAAATTTTTTGGAAATGGTCCAGCCATTCCTTCTCAGGGATATTTACCTCCAGTGGCGCATTTTCTTTCCCATTGAACAAAGGTGTGTTAACAATGGTCCAGAATTTTGCGCTGTCCCTCAGGGTTGCTTTTTCATACAGATCATCCCAGGCCTGTTTCTTAATTTCCCTTTTCCTCGTTAGGATATCCTGATTATACTGTTTCCTAAGCCTCGCCACCTCCACTCTATCACGGGGTACCTTTTTCAGAGCTTTATGGAGTTCTCGATGTGATTTGGAGCATGCGTTATTAAACCACCCCTCTGCCTTTCTCTCTCTGTTTGTGGACTTACATTTTAGATCGTCTGCCACCTGTCGACAGATGGCTTCAAAGGACCCAATGATATACCCTTTGAATCTCATTGGCTCCCTGCAGACATTAATGTCGCTGCCCACTTTCTCATTAAGGGAGTACAGGAACTCCTCAGGAATAATTTTGCTCCATTTCACCCGTCTCCCTTGATCCTTTGTAGTGATATCGACGGCGATATCTACTTCAGAGTTTTTATTAAACAGAAATAAAATATTATCCTCCATGTTCAACACAACTGGGTTGTGATCACTATGTGTGGTATGTATAGCATTATAAAAAATAACATTCTGCAACATAACTGGTGAGATAAATATATAATCAATGATAGTGTTGCAATCCCTAGCTCTGTAGGTTGGGACCCTTTCTTTATTATCAAAGAACTCTGGTTCGTAAAGTTCATTTTCAAGAAGCAGATCTTCTAGGGCCGACCCCTTAACACAGCAGGGTTCACTACTTCAATTCACCTTTCCTTCTACATGAAGGACCACATTACATTCAACACTTTTTTCCTTATCACAAATAGAATTCTATGTCCTTAGATTCTATTATCTGTAACTAAATGGCATTCTTAAATCTTTGTTTCAACAACTGCCTTCAATCTACACTGCGGTCAACTGGCTTAACAACTTGCATTGACCGATCTTTCTGTCAACGACCTTTGATCTACACTGCACACAGTAGGGTGGAAACTTCAATGCACCTTTCCTTCTACAAGAAGGACCGCATTACATTCAACACTTTTTTCCTTATCACAAATAGAATTCTATGTCCTCAGATTCTGTTATCTGTAACTAAATACCATTCTTCAATCTTTGTCTCAGCAACTGCCTTCAATCTACGCTGCAGACAGCATGGTTGACAACTTCAATTGAACTTTCCTTCTACATGAAGGACTGCACACAGCAGGGTTCACTACTTCAATTCACCTTTCCTTCTACATGAAGGACCACATTACATTCAACACTTTTTTGCTTATCACAAATAGAATTCTATGTCCTCAGATTCTATTATCTGTAACTAAATGGCATTCTTAAATCTTTGTTTCAACAACTGCCTTCAATCTACACTGCGGTCAACTGGCTTAACAACTTGCATTGACCGATCTTTCTGTCAACGACCTTTGATCTACACTGCACACAGTAGGGTGGAAACTTCAATGCACCTTTCCTTCTACAAGAAAGTACATTTCTCTTCTGTCTACCAAGAAGAGCCTTCAATAAATTCTGCACTCACTAGAGTTCACAACTAGATACCAATACCGCCAGTTGTACAGAAAACATTCAATACAATCATGATTTAATTACAACAGACAATTTCACAATGTCATCACATTTCCTTACAGTTTGTACATTACTAAATTCATGCTTCATTTCTTAAAATCATAAATGTTTCTACTGTATGTCTTCAGATTTTGTATCAAAAAAGAGACAAAGCATTCCTCCATTTCTCTGTCAACTACTGCCTTCGACCTACACTACAGACAAGAATTTTAACAACTTCAATTCACCTTTCCATCTACACTACGGACAACATTGAATGTAACTTTGCTTTATTTAAGACAGACAATTGTACTGTGTCTACAGATTCTGTTAACTGTGACAAAATTGCATTCATAGATCCCTTTAATGATAGCCAAAAGTAAATGGAAAAGAGAAACTAACACATTTTTCAGACATTTTTCTTAGAAGAATGGAACAATAGATCAAGTTCTAAGCCTTTTTTAATGACAAATTATCTTCAGAGTAATGATTTGCATACAGATGACACTAGTATTCGTACCTATGAAGTTAGAAATGGTTGTTCTATTGTGAAACACAAAATTGTTCCTACAAATGCAAAAGAAGTGTTACCTGAGGAACTTTTAGGGACAGGTTCTAAAACTCCTGTGAACACTTCCAATTGTAGTAGTATTTATACTGTAATTTAAGAATTTACTAAATTTCTTATGCAAGTTTTTACCCAACTATAATAACAAAAGTGTTAAACAAAAGATTAAGATGTGGCACGCACTAGACTCTTGCAGAGTGAGAGAAAATACTGCTTTCCAAAGTCATTCCCTGCCTTATCTTTCTAAAAAAGTGTTTTTCACCAATTCAGAATGTTACCAGTTAATCATACTCAAATCAGAAAATTCATCGGAGCATTGTATTACACAAAAATTCCAGCACTAATGTTAAATTGAACAATACTCTTTTTCGTGCATCTGTATCAGATGTAGCAAATGTCTCTTAAGAAATTCAGCTTAGTTACTTTGGGCCTCAAGAAAACCGTGCAGAAACTGAAATATTAATAGAAGAAAATGTGGAACAGAATGTACAATGTTGTGCTGTACATAATTGTGAGCAACATATTACAAAGTTATAGGTGATTTCACTAACGCCAAATTATTCTTCCATTTGTTTTCAACAAACTCATTTTAAAATTTAAACCAGTACTGTTCATGTGTATTTAAAAAGGAAAATAATAATGACGAAACATTTTGCAATTTATTACTCACAGAATTGTTTTGAATTGCATTCTAATCAGCATATTTCTAAATATTTTTATAGCAAATTGGATAAGAACAAAATGCCTCCTAGTGCTGTGCATAATAATGTAGTCTTCGAAATAATTCCTTATGAACTGATGAATTTAAATACCTATGAGTCTATTCGTATTAAATGTGTCCATCCATTTCAGGCTATTATTCGTATAGAGCCTAAAACAGAAAAATGTCCTCCTTTTCATTTACAGAGAGAACTCACCTACTGCTGCACCAAGCACAGCGATTGCTGCAGCAGCACATTCAGCAACCAATCCACACCCACAAATTAATCCTCATTTGGATGAAATTAACATTCTATGCATTTATTGTGATGAACTTTTTTCTTACGGGGAACAGTCTATTGACCTAATAAAATGCATGGATCAGGAGCATCACTATGCTCAACATTACTTTTTGGACATTATCTTCTAATTAGCATGAACTACCTCAGCCGAAAGCAGTGCTTAAACTGCACACTTTCTGCTTTTCTTGACTGGTATTATCAATTATTCTTCAATATCACATTCTGATTGAACGTCAAGGCCCTTCATCGAGCCTTTTTGTTGTAACTACTTCCCCGGCTAAAGGCACTGGGTAATTTGCACACTTGCAGCCATTTTAACAAATGTATTCTTATAACTTATCATAACTTAATAGACCTAAAATAATATCATGACTTATTTCATATACCTCATTATCAATTTCAAAATTCATATGATCATACTAGATGTCATATAATTCTTCCAAAAATTCAACATCTAACCTTTAATCTAGTAAATCACAGCTAATATCTCCAGCATTTATATCTTGCTCTTCATTCTCGCTACTTATAAAGTAGGTTCAGCTCTTCTATGACACTATTACTTATTTAAAAAATGTGATCAAATTCTGTTGTTGATTTTCCATACTGAATTTCTTCTGTTGTAGCTCCTTGTACATAAACACTTCTTTTTATCTATACTATAATATCAGCTCATGTGGCGATTCATAAAAACTAAATTACATATTTATGTTTGAAATAAAACAATATTTTGTACATGAGTATATTCTATTTTCAAAACATTGGAAAATTAAATACAATAAATAGCGTCACTCTACATTGTGTAATATGCTTTATTTATCCTACCTTCTGGGTTGCAAAGTCGAAACAGACACGACAGCAGTGCCACCATTACGCTGTCAATTAGGGTGAAGGGAGGCAAACAAAAAACAACAGTGCCAGAGACGCTACCCTGTGGTACTCATTCTGAAGAAACGTAGAAGCATACTGTAAATAAAACGGAATACAAGTAAAGAAAAATAACCGTTTATATGATGCTCACTAACGAAAAGCAATCTAATTCCTACTTGAAAGACACAGCAGCTTAACTTGCTCTTCCTTTCAAATAGGAAACCGGTTTGCTGTGCTGAAGTGGGAGCCGCGACGCTCCCGCCCTACCATACCAAACATCAGTGTCCCGGGGGGTACACACCCCCGGACACTGCAGGACTCCCCAGAACAATCAAGAGCTCCAGGACGGAATAACCGCTACCCCCTGCCAAAATTAAAAAGCCCCGAAAAGTGGTAACCCCCGGAGCTATGAGATCCGTACCCTCACGGCCACCCTACTTTAAAGATTACTGCCCCAGGAAGGTGGCGGACCCCTCGACAACATGAAGCGTTGACAGCCAATCAACATGCAACTCGTGATTGTACGTCCGCGCACGTCGCAATTTTTCCATTGTAAATGAAAAATATATAGAGCTTAAAAATCCATAAACTACCCCCTGAGCACCCCTACAGGATCACAATGTTTCTACCATGCCCCCTTTCATAAATCTCTTACATTTGACAGACATTCGACAACCAATCAGCATGCACGTAAATACGCATACTCCGCAATTTTTCTATTCAAAATAAAATATAGAGCTTAGAAATCCATGAACGACCCCCTGACCAATCATACAAGACCAGGATGTTTCTACCTTACCCCCTTTCTTATTTCTCGCCTTTTTTTTTAACCGTTTTCTTCTGACTCGGTTCTAGCGACCAACAACACGGCTGCCAAGGGGGCGCTAGAGGGCGCACATGCAGAATGGCCGCACTTGAGTGAGGCTCTTGCAGCCTGGACAGGAAATCCTACAATTATCCTGAATAACCAACTCAAAACCCGATAAAAACCACACACGAGTGTAGAAGGTGTTGAACCCTAGACTCAGTGAATGTTTGAGAGTTCTCAGACGTGTCAGACCGAAGATAGAAATTCAGAACGGGGTGGTACAGGTGCACACCTAGGTTGAGACGTTTTTTATTGTGAATTGAACACATTGTTTAGAATTATTCTAGGGTATGTGAAAGAATTGCGTGCTATTCCCTATGTGTGGAAAAGGACCCTACTTTCCCATTCTTTACAATAACAAATAGACTGTGGGATCACCCACAGTGTAGGGAGTGCACAGCCAAAGGACACAATGTCTCAAAACAAACTTTTCATGTATAAACAAGAACAGTAATGAAAAATGCTCAAAGGCAAAAAGGTTCATTTGAAATTATCAGTTTTAGTGAGTATTTCAACACTGATGCATATACAAATAATTACCAACATTAATTGCGTAGCATTTTTCTTAGGTTCATGGTTTGAAATCATGTAGAAACATAACAATATGCAAAAACATTTCATTTCATGTATATATTATTATGCTTTTTCAAAAGTCCCAATGCATTTCGGGTTTACTAACGAAACCCTTCGTCAGGGGAGGTCGATTCCATAAATTCGCTGATCTTCAAAGTAAAAGGGCATCCACAGTAATGTAAAACACAACAATGTTGCAGTAAATATACTGCTTATAATGTAGGATTTGCACCCAGGTGTATTGCGTAAAGAGAGAAAGGGATGTGCTCCGGTGCATGAGGGCAACCACGATGAGAGAATATAGTATAAAATAGGAACACCACGTGAAGGAAAATGTGCTGGCCCAAAGTGAAAGACGTCAGCAATGAGATAAACAAAATAGGGCTTGCCTGAAAATTAGTGTGAGCTGCCTTGTTATAACAATCTCAATGAGCGGTTCGAATCGTAAGGTTTTCTAATAACCTGCGAGGAATTACATTACCGATGTTAAAGTACAGGCACAAAACAAAGTAAAGAAAAGCAGTAAACGCGTGAGGCTTACCAGAGACCAGAGGGAGTTCTCGTCCGTCGATACTCGGGACGAGAGCTTCACGGAATCTATAAGAGAATAGGTGGGGCACCGTAAATAAACAGATGCGTTTTGCGTGGAACTTTGTGAAAATTGGCCACCTATTCTTAACGTACCCGTAGAGGGGAGACATTGAAAGGCTGTGTAGCAGACGCCACAACAACGTGAGGAGCGGCGAAATTGGGGAACAAGAGCGGGCGTCAGGGCACAAGGGAAAGGAGAAGAGCACTCCCTCTACCCCAACCCTGGCAAAACTGATCAGACTGCCTAGGCAGTCCAACCTGAAAAATCACAACTCACCGATGTGCCGCCAGTTTTAACAAACTGATGTCCGCATAGGTGTAAAAGAATCCCGGAATCGGCTGAGGAGAATCTCGAGGTAGCCTGCGGGTGCAAAGGGGCTCCGGAATAGAAAGAACCGACGGCACTGTAAATCACGCCAAGCTGCGGCTTAATACAGGGCTACAGGCCACAGAGGAGGTAGCCTTGATTGTTCACCCTGCCAGCACCAACGGTCAGAAAGGGTGATACATGGGACTCAGGGGACGGCTCGTAATCACGTCGAAGGCTGTCCATTACACCCGAGTGATGCCCTGCTGATCACACTTGTAAGCGACGGCACCAAGCCAAGAAACCGGGGTAAAAAATTTGTGTCAGTAATATATAAAACGGTGCACGGGCTAAGAGACCGACCAGCTCTGATTGCTCCTTTTTTTTTTTGCTCTAACTAAATGGAACCAGGAGTTGGGTATGACCTTAACGGATGCACAGTGGGATTTCTGTGCACAGCAGATGGAACAGGTATCCGCGAATAGTAGGCTTAGAATCATACAATATAGGTATTTGCATAGGCTGTATTGCACGCCTGCACGTAGGCATGGCACAGATTGCGAGAAACGGACAATTGCGATAGATGCCATGCTCCGGGAGCTGATTTTCTACACCTAGCCTGGAACTGTGAGAGCATCAATGCATACTGTCCGGACGGGGCCACACACCGAAACGCGCGTTGGCGTCTGTTCCCATTTAGGAACCCTCTGAACCAACCCGGACATCTGATCATCGGTCCCCTTGTCATCTAAAATCATCTCTGCCTAGTGTTGTATGATGTATGAGGTGTGAATGTTTTTTGTATGAGTGTCAATGGTATGCAAGTATGGAGTCAGAACCACTATTTAATTGTTGCTAAGGTGCTTATTTATTTATCATGATGCTAAACTATTTATATCCATACATAATGAAAATGAATTCATAAAAATAAAAAAATAAAAAAATAAATTTTGATAATATCCAAGTTGTTATATGATTTGCTTGGGTTCAGGGCAATTTTTATAATACAAAGGACCTCTCCGAGGCCATTTACTAAAATTACTGCGGGCAGGTCCCCTCCCAGTGTTTGATTGTTGCTTTCCCCATCGACCTGCCTAAATTGATGTGGGGTCCCCCTCCGATTTGAAGCATCAATGCATACTGGACACAAGTATTCAAAGCCTTGTCCACCATGATCAATGCTGAGGTAACACGCTCACCAGTTCTACCACTTCTGGGGTGTGTTGCACTGCTGCTTGCAGTGAACCGTAAATGTGTTGCATTTGCGCTACTTATGGCTAAACGAAGAGTAGCCTGTAGATGGGGTAGAGGGAGAGCACCTAAATTTAAAGACTGGCTGAATGATCTTATTTATTGTCAAGAGCAACTCCTGACATATGCTGAACTGCTACCTGTGACTTCCAGGCCAACTGACATTTGGGCCCCCCTGAAATGCTACCTACTGACACAAGATAGATCTGATACCCCAGGATGACATCAAACCTGTGTGTAGCACGTCTGCAGATGTGACACTATGTAACTGATCTAAATAAGATGACGCTATAATGGAAATGTAGGAGAATGGACTATAAAGTGATATTACATCGATGTATACGCCCTGAAAAGAGATCCTTAAGATATGTTATTGTCAATGACTGTGATACTTATGCCATATTGAATGTGAAACGTGCTTGTTATGATACTAAATTGCACTGTGTGCCTGGAACCGCCTCTAATTACTATGTAACCTGTACCATATTGAAAACATAATAAACAAAGTTTAAAAAACATAAATAAATTAAAAAAAAACAACACAGCTGCCAACACCTCCTGGTTTGGAGTGTCGACAAACAATCAGCATACAGCTCGTACACGTAAATATGAGTACTCCGCAATTTTTCTATTCAAAATAAAATTTACAAAAATAGCCTAAGAATTTTAAACCTAACCCCTGTCGAAGACTACAGGGTCAGGATGGTTCTACTCTGCCCCCTTTCCTTATTTCTCAACTTTGTTTACTGTTTTCTTGTGGCTCGGTTCTAGCGAGGCACAAGATGGCCACCAACACTTCCTGGTTTCGAATGTTGACAGACAGTACACAGCCAATCAGCATGCAGCTCGTAATTGAACACATTTTCGTAGGCGTGCTGCACCCCGTCTCTAGATATCGCTATGATTTTACTTGCAAAAAAAGCACAATCTGCAAACCGAACTCTACCTCCCTGCCAAATTTGGTGTAATTCAGTTTGGCCGGTCGGGCTGTAGCCCTGGCTGAAGGTCCCTATGGAAAATTGCATGGGGAAAACATTTTGGGACCCCCCTTTTTTCTCAGCCCCCACTTGACAAATCACCCCCAAACTTTGAGGGAACGAGCGGAACCAAGTGGGCCATTTTCTTGGAGAAAGGCACGAAGATTGGTCCATCAGCGCCAAAGTTATTCCAAATGGAATGTTGCGGATTTCCTATGGAAACTAGGTCCTAACTATAACTACCTACTGGCGACTGCATTCGCCACAACTGGATCTGTTTGCAGCTCAATAAAACCGTTTGACCTGTTCCCCTTTAGGTTCCTGCTTCATCTTTTTACTGTGTGCGAGCTCTCACCGCCCAGGATTCAATCGGCTTCGATGCCAGACTAACCCAGGCACGCTACCAGCTCGACCAGAGGAGACCGGGACCCCACGGCTGTGATCTTTAGACCTGCCCCTGAATACCCGGGCTTTCCAATTTTGGATGATTGACCCCTCCGCCCAAATCTATCCAGGCGCCCATGCGACCGAATCAGAGGAGACCTGGACTTCCTGCCAGTGATTTGTTGACTCACTCCCGAGTACGTGGACCCACCAATCTTGGACGACTGACCTTCAATCTGTCAGCGATCCTAGTTCTCAGCACCCTAATTCAACGCCAACCCTGTCCTGAAGAGGATCCCGAATTATAGAGGATCGAAACGCCGTCGACAACCACAGCGCGATTTCATGGCACATTATTAATAGGCTCTTCACTCTGCCAAATTGAACTTGTTTAATTTATATATTCAATGTAAAAGCCTATATTTGATTGTTTTTTATCACTTTGCGCCGCCCTCGCTGTCTTTCACCTTCACTTGCGTCGTCACTCTCACTTCGTCATCACCTTGTCACCAAGTGCCTTTTTGGGTTGCTTCATGATTGTTTTTCATGTACAGTGCTGCTTCTTAACTGTGCTCTTCATGTTTAAACATAATTGGTGAATAATAACCGTTTCACAAATGTACTGAGACTCCCTGGTATTCCTTCTCTGTAATACGTACTGTATGCAAAATTTAAATTGTCTTTAACATTGATACCCAGTGGGACACTGTTTTTCCTATATATCATCTTTTTAGAGGCACAGGTCAGGAACCTCTGCAACGCTAAAGGGTTACGGCACAACACTGGCAAAATGCTTTCAGCATCAATTCTTTACCGAAGAGGAAATCAGCCAGAACCAGTCACGTTGCCAGAGGGTCTTGAGCAGTGAGGTATTGTACATCTTCTTGGACATGGTGCCTTGCATTTTTGCCCCAGCTTAATTGAATCTTTGGTGATGGGGCTGTTGCAGTACGGAGGGGACACGATGACGGGCCGTTTGAGCAGAGGCGAGTAAAGGTGGTCATCACGTCGTGCTAACTTCGAGTTCCGCAGTACGAATTGCCATTCAACACTCCCCACATTTTCACCGGCCCGAGGTGTTTCAACATAAAGCATCCTGGGAGTTGTAGTGCTGGATTTTGCGAGGACTTACAACAGGTGTGCTACATTGCTAAGGGGAGGAGCGGACCGATGCTAGTTACTTTACAAGCAGGAAAGGACTCACACTGATGACTCTATTCGGTGTTGGGCGCTGAGGAAGGTGGAAATGACAAAATGCATTCGCCGCAACTATATATATATATATATATATATATATATATATATATATATATATATATATATATATATATATGTACCAAAAAATGCCCAGCATTTGAGGCCGCACAACACTGCGATGAAAGAAACAGGCAGCTTCCGATTCCGTAATACATCCTGTGGCCTGACGCGTTTCGATGGACTTTCACCATCTCTTCAGAGGCCTCGTGAGCAGGAAAAAGTGAAGTGCATGACTCGCCGCCCATTTCATTAATTGGCTTCCGGTATGCCGAGTTTGTTGCATTTTGGGCAGCGTAGTCCATTTAAGCACTATTTATCCCCTCCAGTGGGTATCTTGCCCACGATTGTTTGCAGGATAAATGTTTTTCAAGCCCTCCATTAGGCTTCCCGAATCGGACTTTGCCTGTTTAAATTACAAATCACAGTACCATTTACAGGGGGAGGGTTCCCCCTGTCCGCATCCATAAGATTCCTCGGATGGTGCGATCCCTCTAAGGCGTGGAGCAGCCGTATAAACATGTACCAAAAAATGCCCAGCATTTGAGGCCGCACAACACTGCGATGAAGGAGACATCCTTATTTGAAAGAAACAGGCAGCTTCCGATTCCGTAATACATCCTGTGGCCTGACGCGTTTCGATGGACTTTCACCATCTCTTCAGAGGCTTCGTGAGCAGGAAAAAGTGAAGTGCATGACTCGCCGCCCATTTCATTAATTGGCTTCCGGTATGCCGAGTTTGTTGCATTTTGGGCAGCGTAGTCCATTTAAGCACTATTTATCCCCTCCAGTGGGTATCTTGCCCACGATTGTTTGCAGGATAAATGTTTTTCAAGCCCTCCATTAGGCTTCCCGAATCGGACTTTGCCTGTTTAAATTACAAATCACAGTACCATTTACAGGGGGAGGGTTCCCCCTGTCCGCATCCATAAGATTCCTCGGATGGTGCGATCCCTCTACGGCGTGGAGCAGCCATATAAACATGTACCAAAAAATGCCCAGCATTTGAGGCCGCACAACACTGCGATGAAGGAGACATCCTTATTTGAAAGAAACAGGCAGCTTCCGATTCCGTAATACATCCTGTGGCCTGACGCGTTTCGATGGACTTTCACCATCTCTTCAGAGGCCTCGTGAGCAGGAAAAAGTGAAGTGCATGACTCGCCGCCCATTTCATTAATTGGCTTCCGGTATGCCGAGTTTGTTGCATTTTGGGCAGCGTAGTCCATTTAAGCACTATTTATCCCCTCCAGTGGGTATCTTGCCCACGATTGTTTGCAGGATAAATGTTTTTCAAGCCCTCCATTAGGCTTCCCGAATCGGACTTTGCCTGTTTAAATTACAAATCACAGTACCATTTACAGGGGGAGGGTTCCCCCTGTCCGCATCCATAAGATTCCTCGGATGGTGCGATCCCTCTACGGCGTGGAGCAGCCATATAAACATGTACCAAAAAATGCCCAGCATTTGAGGCCGCACAACACTGCGATGAAGGAGACATCCTTATTTGAAAGAAACAGGCAGCTTCCGATTCCGTAATACATCCTGTGGCCTGACGCGTTTCGATGGACTTTCACCATCTCTTCAGAGGCCTCGTGAGCAGGAAAAAGTGAAGTGCATGACTCGCCGCCCATTTCATTAATTGGCTTCCGGTATGCCGAGTTTGTTGCATTTTGGGCAGCGTAGTCCATTTAAGCACTATTTATCCCCTCCAGTGGGTATCTTGCCCACGATTGTTTGCAGGATAAATGTTTTTCAAGCCCTCCATTAGGCTTCCCGAATCGGACTTTGCCTGTTTAAATTACAAATCACAGTACCATTTACAGGGGGAGGGTTCCCCCTGTCCGCATCCATAAGATTCCTCGGATGGTGCGATCCCTCTACGGCGTGGAGCAGCCGTATAAACATGTACCAAAAAATGCCCAGCATTTGAGGCCGCACAACACTGCGATGAAGGAGACATCCTTATTTGAAAGAAACAGGCAGCTTCCGATTCCGTAATACATCCTGTGGCCTGACGCGTTTCGATGGACTTTCACCATCTCTTCAGAGGCCTCGTGAGCAGGAAAAAGTGAAGTGCATGACTCGCCGCCCATTTCATTAATTGGCTTCCGGTATGCCGAGTTTGTTGCATTTTGGGCAGCGTAGTCCATTTAAGCACTATTTATCCCCTCCAGTGGGTATCTTGCCCACGATTGTTTGCAGGATAAATGTTTTTCAAGCCCTCCATTAGGCTTCCCGAATCGGACTTTGCCTGTTTAAATTACAAATCACAGTACCATTTACAGGGGGAGGGTTCCCCCTGTCCGCATCCATAAGATTCCTCGGATGGTGCGATCCCTCTACGGCGTGGAGCAGCCGTATAAACATGTACCAAAAAATGCCCAGCATTTGAGGCCGCACAACACTGCGATGAAGGAGACATCCTTATTTGAAAGAAACAGGCAGCTTCCGATTCCGTAATACATCCTGTGGCCTGACGCGTTTCGATGGACTTTCACCATCTCTTCAGAGGCCTCGTGAGCAGGAAAAAGTGAAGTGCATGACTCGCCGCCCATTTCATTAATTGGCTTCCGGTATGCCGAGTTTGTTGCATTTTGGGCAGCGTAGTCCATTTAAGCACTATTTATCCCCTCCAGTGGGTATCTTGCCCACGATTGTTTGCAGGATAAATGTTTTTCAAGCCCTCCATTAGGCTTCCCGAATCGGACTTTGCCTGTTTAAATTACAAATCACAGTACCATTTACAGGGGGAGGGTTCCCCCTGTCCGCATCCATAAGATTCCTCGGATGGTGCGATCCCTCTACGGCGTGGAGCAGCCGTATAAACATGTACCAAAAAATGCCCAGCATTTGAGGCCGCACAACACTGCGATGAAGGAGACATCCTTATTTGAAAGAAACAGGCAGCTTCCGATTCCGTAATACATCCTGTGGCCTGACGCGTTTCGATGGACTTTCACCATCTCTTCAGAGGCCTCGTGAGCAGGAAAAAGTGAAGTGCATGACTCGCCGCCCATTTCATTAATTGGCTTCCGGTATGCCGAGTTTGTTGCATTTTGGGCAGCGTAGTCCATTTAAGCACTATTTATCCCCTCCAGTGGGTATCTTGCCCACGATTGTTTGCAGGATAAATGTTTTTCAAGCCCTCCATTAGGCTTCCCGAATCGGACTTTGCCTGTTTAAATTACAAATCACCGTACCATTTACAGGGGGAGGGTTCCCCCTGTCCGCATCCATAAGATTCCTCGGATGGTGCGATCCCTCTACGGCGTGGAGCAGCCGTATAAACATGTACCAAAAAATGCCCAGCATTTGAGGCCGCACACCACTGCGATGAAGGAGACATCCTTATTTGAAAGAAACAGGCAGCTTCCGATTCCGTAATACATCCTGTGGCCTGACGCGTTTCGATGGACTTTCACCATCTCTTCAGAGGCCTCGTGAGCAGGAAAAAGTGAAGTGCATGACTCGCCGCCCATTTCATTAATTGGCTTCCGGTATGCCGAGTTTGTTGCATTTTGGGCAGCGTAGTCCATTTAAGCACTATTTATCCCCTCCAGTGGGTATCTTGCCCACGATTGTTTGCAGGATAAATGTTTTTCAAGCCCTCCATTAGGCTTCCCGAATCGGACTTTGCCTGTTTAAATTACAAATCACAGTACCATTTACAGGGGGAAGGTTCCCCCTGTCCGCATCCATAAGATTCCTCGGATGGTGCGATCCCTCTACGGCGTGGAGCAGCCGTATAAACATGTACCAAAAAATGCCCAGCATTTGAGGCCGCACAACACTGCGATGAAGGAGACATCCTTATTTGAAAGAAACAGGCAGCTTCCGATTCCGTAATACATCCTGTGGCCTGACGCGTTTCGATGGACTTTCACCATCTCTTCAGAGGCCTCGTGAGCAGGAAAAAGTGAAGTGCATGACTCGCCGCCCATTTCATTAATTGGCTTCCGGTATGCCGAGTTTGTTGCATTTTGGGCAGCGTAGTCCATTTAAGCACTATTTATCCCCTCCAGTGGGTATCTTGCCCACGATTGTTTGCAGGATAAATGTTTTTCAAGCCCTCCATTAGGCTTCCCGAATCGGACTTTGCCTGTTTAAATTACAAATCACAGTACCATTTACAGGGGGAGGGTTCCCCCTGTCCGCATCCATAAGATTCCTCGGATGGTGCGATCCCTCTACGGCGTGGAGCAGCCGTATAAACATGTACCAAAAAATGACCAGCATTTGAGGCCGCACAACACTGCGATGAAGGAGACATCCTTATTTGAAAGAAACAGGCAGCTTCCGATTCCGTAATACATCCTGTGGCCTGACGCGTTTCGATGGACTTTCACCATCTCTTCAGAGGCCTCGTGAGCAGGAAAAAGTGAAGTGCATGACTCACCGCCCATTTCATTAATTGGCTTCCGGTATGCCGAGTTTGTTGCATTTTGGGCAGCGTAGTCCATTTAAGCACTATTTATCCCCTCCAGTGGGTATCTTGCCCACGATTGTTTGCAGGATAAATGTTTTTCAAGCCCTCCATTAGGCTTCCCGAATCGGACTTTGCCTGTTTAAATTACAAATCACAGTACCATTTACAGGGGGAGGGTTCCCCCTGTCCGCATCCATAAGATTCCTCGGATGGTGCGATCCCTCTACGGCGTGGAGCAGCCGTATAAACATGTACCAAAAAATGCCCAGCATTTGAGGCCGCACAACACTGCGATGAAGGAGACATCCTTATTTGAAAGAAACAGGCAGCTTCCGATTCCGTAATACATCCTGTGGCCTGACGCGTTTCGATGGACTTTCACCATCTCTTCAGAGGCCTCGTGAGCAGGAAAAAGTGAAGTGCATGACTCGCCGCCCATTTCATTAATTGGCTTCCGGTATGCCGAGTTTGTTGCATTTTGGGCAGCGTAGTCCATTTAAGCACTATTTATCCCCTCCAGTGGGTATCTTGCCCACGATTGTTTGCAGGATAAATGTTTTTCAAGCCCTCCATTAGGCTTCCCGAATCGGACTTTGCCTGTTTAAATTACAAATCACAGTACCATTTACAGGGGGAGGGTTCCCCCTGTCCGCATCCATAAGATTCCTCGGATGGTGCGATCCCTCTACGGCGTGGAGCAGCCGTATAAACATGTACCAAAAAATGCCCAGCATTTGAGGCCGCACAACACTGCGATGAAGGAGACATCCTTATTTGAAAGAAACAGGCAGCTTCCGATTCCGTAATACATCCTGTGGCCTGACGCGTTTCGATGGACTTTCACCATCTCTTCAGAGGCCTCGTGAGCAGGAAAAAGTGAAGTGCATGACTCGCCGCCCATTTCATTAATTGGCTTCCGGTATGCCGAGTTTGTTGCATTTTGGGCAGCGTAGTCCATTTAAGCACTATTTATCCCCTCCAGTGGGTATCTTGCCCACGATTGTTTGCAGGATAAATGTTTTTCAAGCCCTCCATTAGGCTTCCCGAATCGGACTTTGCCTGTTTAAATTACAAATCACAGTACCATTTACAGGGGGAGGGTTCCCCCTGTCCGCATCCATAAGATTCCTCGGATGGTGCGATCCCTCTACGGCGTGGAGCAGCCGTATAAACATGTACCAAAAAATGCCCAGCATTTGAGGCCGCACAACACTGCGATGAAGGAGACATCCTTATTTGAAAGAAACAGGCAGCTTCCGATTCCGTAATACATCCTGTGGCCTGACGCGTTTCGATGGACTTTCACCATCTCTTCAGAGGCCTCGTGAGCAGGAAAAAGTGAAGTGCATGACTCGCCGCCCATTTCATTAATTGGCTTCCGGTATGCCGAGTTTGTTGCATTTTGGGCAGCGTAGTCCATTTAAGCACTATTTATCCCCTCCAGTGGGTATCTTGCCCACGATTGTTTGCAGGATAAATGTTTTTCAAGCCCTCCATTAGGCTTCCCGAATCGGACTTTGCCTGTTTAAATTACAAATCACAGTACCATTTACAGGGGGAGGGTTCCCCCTGTCCGCATCCATAAGATTCCTCGGATGGTGCGATCCCTCTACGGCGTGGAGCAGCCGTATAAACATGTACCAAAAAATGACCAGCATTTGAGGCCGCACAACACTGCGATGAAGGAGACATCCTTATTTGAAAGAAACAGGCAGCTTCCGATTCCGTAATACATCCTGTGGCCTGACGCGTTTCGATGGACTTTCACCATCTCTTCAGAGGCCTCGTGAGCAGGAAAAAGTGAAGTGCATGACTCGCCGCCCATTGCATTAATTGGCTTCCGGTATGCCGAGTTTGTTGCATTTTGGGCAGCGTAGTCCATTTAAGCACTATTTATCCCCTCCAGTGGGTATCTTGCCCACGATTGTTTGCAGGATAAATGTTTTTCAAGCCCTCCATTAGGCTTCCCGAATCGGACTTTGCCTGTTTAAATTACAAATCACAGTACCATTTACAGGGGGAGTGTTCCCCCTGTCCGCATCCATAAGATTCCTCGGATGGTGCGATCCCTCTACGGCGTGGAGCAGCCGTATAAACATGTACCAAAAAATGACCAGCATTTGAGGCCGCACAACACTGCGATGAAGGAGACATCCTTATTTGAAAGAAACAGGCAGCTTCCGATTCCGTAATACATCCTGCGGCCTGACGCGTTTCGATGGACTTTCACCATCTCTTCAGAGGCCTCGTGAGCAGGAAAAAGTGAAGTGCATGACTCACCGCCCATTTCATTAATTGGCTTCCGGTATGCCGAGTTTGTTGCATTTTGGGCAGCGTAGTCCATTTAAGCACTATTTATCCCCTCCAGTGGGTATCTTGCCCACGATTGTTTGCAGGATAAATGTTTTTCAAGCCCTCCATTAGGCTTCCCGAATCGGACTTTGCCTGTTTAAATTACAAATCACAGTACCATTTACAGGGGGAGGGTTCCCCCTGTCCGCATCCATAAGATTCCTCGGATGGTGCGATCCCTCTACGGCGTGGAGCAGCCGTATAAACATGTACCAAAAAATGCCCAGCATTTGAGGCCGCACAACACTGCGATGAAGGAGACATCCTTATTTGAAAGAAACAGGCAGCTTCCGATTCCGTAATACATCCTGTGGCCTGACGCGTTTCGATGGACTTTCACCATCTCTTCAGAGGCCTCGTGAGCAGGAAAAAGTGAAGTGCATGACTCGCCGCCCATTGCATTAATTGGCTTCCGGTATGCCGAGTTTGTTGCATTTTGGGCAGCGTAGTCCATTTAAGCACTATTTATCCCCTCCAGTGGGTATCTTGCCCACGATTGTTTGCAGGATAAATGTTTTTCAAGCCCTCCATTAGGCTTCCCGAATCGGACTTTGCCTGTTTAAATTACAAATCACAGTACCATTTACAGGGGGAGTGTTCCCCCTGTCCGCATCCATAAGATTCCTCGGATGGTGCGATCCCTCTACGGCGTGGAGCAGCCGTATAAACATGTACCAAAAAATGACCAGCATTTGAGGCCGCACAACACTGCGATGAAGGAGACATCCTTATTTGAAAGAAACAGGCAGCTTCCGATTCCGTAATACATCCTGTGGCCTGACGCGTTTCGATGGACTTTCACCATCTCTTCAGAGGCCTCGTGAGCAGGAAAAAGTGAAGTGCATGACTCACCGCCCATTTCATTAATTGGCTTCCGGTATGCCGAGTTTGTTGCATTTTGGGCAGCGTAGTCCATTTAAGCACTATTTATCCCCTCCAGTGGGTATCTTGCCCACGATTGTTTGCAGGATAAATGTTTTTCAAGCCCTCCATTAGGCTTCCCGAATCGGACTTTGCCTGTTTAAATTACAAATCACAGTACCATTTACAGGGGGAGGGTTCCCCCTGTCCGCATCCATAAGATTCCTCGGATGGTGCGATCCCTCTACGGCGTGGAGCAGCCGTATAAACATGTACCAAAAAATGCCCAGCATTTGAGGCCGCACAACACTGCGATGAAGGAGACATCCTTATTTGAAAGAAACAGGCAGCTTCCGATTCCGTAATACATCCTGTGGCCTGACGCGTTTCGATGGACTTTCACCATCTCTTCAGAGGCCTCGTGAGCAGGAAAAAGTGAAGTGCATGACTCGCCGCCCATTTCATTAATTGGCTTCCGGTATGCCGAGTTTGTTGCATTTTGGGCAGCGTAGTCCATTTAAGCACTATTTATCCCCTCCAGTGGGTATCTTGCCCACGATTGTTTGCAGGATAAATGTTTTTCAAGCCCTCCATTAGGCTTCCCGAATCGGACTTTGCCTGTTTAAATTACAAATCACAGTACCATTTACAGGGGGAGGGTTCCCCCTGTCCGCATCCATAAGATTCCTCGGATGGTGCGATCCCTCTACGGCGTGGAGCAGCCGTATAAACATGTACCAAAAAATGCCCAGCATTTGAGGCCGCACAACACTGCGATGAAGGAGACATCCTTATTTGAAAGAAACAGGCAGCTTCCGATTCCGTAATACATCCTGTGGCCTGACGCGTTTCGATGGACTTTCACCATCTCTTCAGAGGCCTCGTGAGCAGGAAAAAGTGAAGTGCATGACTCGCCGCCCATTGCATTAATTGGCTTCCGGTATGCCGAGTTTGTTGCATTTTGGGCAGCGTAGTCCATTTAAGCACTATTTATCCCCTCCAGTGGGTATCTTGCCCAAGATTGTTTGCAGGATAAATGTTTTTCAAGCCCTCCATTAGGCTTCCCGAATCGGACTTTGCCTGTTTAAATTACAAATCACAGTACCATTTACAGGGGGAGGGTTCCCCCTGTCCGCATCCATAAGATTCCTCGGATGGTGCGATCCCTCTACGGCGTGGAGCAGCCGTATAAACATGTACCAAAAAATGACCAGCATTTGAGGCCGCACAACACTGCGATGAAGGAGACATCCTTATTTGAAAGAAACAGGCAGCTTCCGATTCCGTAATACATCCTGTGGCCTGACGCGTTTCGATGGACTTTCACCATCTCTTCAGAGGCCTCGTGAGCAGGAAAAAGTGAAGTGCATGACTCGCCGCCCATTTCATTAATTGGCTTCCGGTATGCCGAGTTTGTTGCATTTTGGGCAGCGTAGTCCATTTAAGCACTATTTATCCCCTCCAGTGGGTATCTTGCCCACGATTGTTTGCAGGATAAATGTTTTTCAAGCCCTCCATTAGGCTTCCCGAATCGGACTTTGCCTGTTTAAATTACAAATCACAGTACCATTTACAGGGGGAGGGTTCCCCCTGTCCGCATCCATAAGATTCCTCGGATGGTGCGATCCCTCTACGGCGTGGAGCAGCCGTATAAACATGTACCAAAAAATGACCAGCATTTGAGGCCGCACAACACTGCGATGAAGGAGACATCCTTATTTGAAAGAAACAGGCAGCTTCCGATTCCGTAATACATCCTGTGGCCTGACGCGTTTCGATGGACTTTCACCATCTCTTCAGAGGCCTCGTGAGCAGGAAAAAGTGAAGTGCATGACTCGCCGCCCATTGCATTAATTGGCTTCCGGTATGCCGAGTTTGTTGCATTTTGGGCAGCGTAGTCCATTTAAGCACTATTTATCCCCTCCAGTGGGTATCTTGCCCACGATTGTTTGCAGGATAAATGTTTTTCAAGCCCTCCATTAGGCTTCCCGAATCGGACTTTGCCTGTTTAAATTACAAATCACAGTACCATTTACAGGGGGAGGGTTCCCCCTGTCCGCATCCATAAGATTCCTCGGATGGTGCGATCCCTCTACGGCGTGGAGCAGCCGTATAAACATGTACCAAAAAATGCCCAGCATTTGAGGCCGCACAACACTGCGATGAAGGAGACATCCTTATTTGAAAGAAACAGGCAGCTTCCGATTCCGTAATACATCCTGTGGCCTGACGCGTTTCGATGGACTTTCACCATCTCTTCAGAGGCCTCGTGAGCAGGAAAAAGTGAAGTGCATGACTCGCCGCCCATTTCATTAATTGGCTTCCGGTATGCCGAGTTTGTTGCATTTTGGGCAGCGTAGTCCATTTAAGCACTATTTATCCCCTCCAGTGGGTATCTTGCCCACGATTGTTTGCAGGATAAATGTTTTTCAAGCCCTCCATTAGGCTTCCCGAATCGGACTTTGCCTGTTTAAATTACAAATCACAGTACCATTTACAGGGGGAGGGTTCCCCCTGTCCGCATCCATAAGATTCCTCGGATGGTGCGATCCCTCTACGGCGTGGAGCAGCCGTATAAACATGTACCAAAAAATGCCCAGCATTTGAGGCCGCACAACACTGCGATGAAGGAGACATCCTTATTTGAAAGAAACAGGCAGCTTCCGATTCCGTAATACATCCTGTGGCCTGACGCGTTTCGATGGACTTTCACCATCTCTTCAGAGGCCTCGTGAGCAGCAAAAAGTGAAGTGCATGACTCGCCGCCCATTTCATTAATTGGCTTCCGGTATGCCGAGTTTGTTGCATTTTGGGCAGCGTAGTCCATTTAAGCACTATTTATCCCCTCCAGTGGGTATCTTGCCCACGATTGTTTGCAGGATAAATGTTTTTCAAGCCCTCCATTAGGCTTCCCGAATCGGACTTTGCCTGTTTAAATTACAAATCACAGTACCATTTACAGGGGGAGGGTTCCCCCTGTCCGCATCCATAAGATTCCTCGGATGGTGCGATCCCTCTACGGCGTGGAGCAGCCGTATAAACATGTACCAAAAAATGACCAGCATTTGAGGCCGCACAACACTGCGATGAAGGAGACATCCTTATTTGAAAGAAACAGGCAGCTTCCGATTCCGTAATACATCCTGTGGCCTGACGCGTTTCGATGGACTTTCACCATCTCTTCAGAGGCCTCGTGAGCAGGAAAAAGTGAAGTGCATGACTCGCCGCCCATTGCATTAATTGGCTTCCGGTATGCCGAGTTTGTTGCATTTTGGGCAGCGTAGTCCATTTAAGCACTATTTATCCCCTCCAGTGGGTATCTTGCCCACGATTGTTTGCAGGATAAATGTTTTTCAAGCCCTCCATTAGGCTTCCCGAATCGGACTTTGCCTGTTTAAATTACAAATCACAGTACCATTTACAGGGGGAGGGTTCCCCCTGTCCGCATCCATAAGATTCCTCGGATGGTGCGATCCCTCTACGGCGTGGAGCAGCCGTATAAACATGTACCAAAAAATGCCCAGCATTTGAGGCCGCACAACACTGCGATGAAGGAGACATCCTTATTTGAAAGAAACAGGCAGCTTCCGATTCCGTAATACATCCTGTGGCCTGACGCGTTTCGATGGACTTTCACCATCTCTTCAGAGGCCTCGTGAGCAGGAAAAAGTGAAGTGCATGACTCGCCGCCCATTTCATTAATTGGCTTCCGGTATGCCGAGTTTGTTGCATTTTGGGCAGCGTAGTCCATTTAAGCACTATTTATCCCCTCCAGTGGGTATCTTGCCCACGATTGTTTGCAGGATAAATGTTTTTCAAGCCCTCCATTAGGCTTCCCGAATCGGACTTTGCCTGTTTAAATTACAAATCACAGTACCATTTACAATGGGAGGGTTCCCCCTGTCCGCATCCATAAGATTCCTCGGATGGTGCGATCCCTCTACGGCGTGGAGCAGCCATATAAACATGTACCAAAAAATGCCCAGCATTTGAGGCCGCACAACACTGCGATGAAGGAGACATCCTTATTTGAAAGAAACAGGCAGCTTCCGATTCCGTAATACATCCTGTGGCCTGACGCGTTTCGATGGACTTTCACCATCTCTTCAGAGGCCTCGTGAGCAGCAAAAAGTGAAGTGCATGACTCGCCGCCCATTTCATTAATTGGCTTCCGGTATGCCGAGTTTGTTGCATTTTGGGCAGCGTAGTCCATTTAAGCACTATTTATCCCCTCCAGTGGGTATCTTGCCCACGATTGTTTGCAGGATAAATGTTTTTCAAGCCCTCCATTAGGCTTCCCGAATCGGACTTTGCCTGTTTAAATTACAAATCACAGTACCATTTACAGGGGGAGGGTTCCCCATTTATCCTGCAAACAATCGTGGGCAAGATACCCACTGGAGGGGATAAATAGTGCTTAAATGGACTACGCTGCCCAAAATGCAACAAACTCGGCATACCGGAAGCCAATTAATGAAATGGGCGGCGAGTCATGCACTTCACTTTTTCCTGCTCACGAGGCCTCTGAAGAGATGGTGAAAGTCCATCGAAACGCGTCAGGCCACAGGATGTATTACGGAATCGGAAGCTGCCTGTTTCTTTCAAATAAGGATGTCTCCTTCATCGCAGTGTTTTGCGGCCTCAAATGCTGGGCATTTTTTGGTACATGTTTATACGGCTGCTCCACGCCGTAGAGGGATCGCACCATCCGAGGAATCTTATGGATGCGGACAGGGGGAACCCTCCCCCTGTAAATGGTACTGTGATTTGTAATTTAAACAGGCAAAGTCCGATTCGGGAAGCCTAATGGAGGGCTTGAAAAACATTTATCCTGCAAACAATCGTGGGCAAGATACCCACTGGAGGGGATAAATAGTGCTTAAATGGACTACGCTGCCCAAAATGCAACAAACTCGGCATACCGGAAGCCAATTAATGAAATGGGCGGCGAGTCATGCACTTCACTTTTTGCTGCTCACGAGGCCTCTGAAGAGATGGTGAAAGTCCATCGAAACGCGTCAGGCCACAGGATGTATTACGGAATCGGAAGCTGCCTGTTTCTTTCAAATAAGGATGTCTCCTTCATCGCAGTGTTGTGCGGCCTCAAATGCTGGGCATTTTTTGGTACATGTTTATACGGCTGCTCCACGCCGTAGAGGGATCGCACCATCCGAGGAATCTTATGGATGCGGACAGGGGGAACCCTCCCCCTGTAAATGGTACTGTGATTTGTAATTTAAACAGGCAAAGTCCGATTCGGGAAGCCTAATGGAGGGCTTGAAAAACATTTATCCTGCAAACAATCGTGGGCAAGATACCCACTGGAGGGGATAAATAGTGCTTAAATGGACTACGCTGCCCAAAATGCAACAAACTCGGCATACCGGAAGCCAATTAATGAAATGGGCGGCGAGTCATGCACTTCACTTTTTCCTGCTCACGAGGCCTCTGAAGAGATGGTGAAAGTCCATCGAAACGCGTCAGGCCACAGGATGTATTACGGAATCGGAAGCTGCCTGTTTCTTTCAAATAAGGATGTCTCCTTCATCGCAGTGTTGTGCGGCCTCAAATGCTGGGCATTTTTTGGTATATATATATATATATATATATATATATATATATATATATATATATATATATATATGTAAAACATAATTACTATCCATTAGAATAATTCATGGTCAAATAATCAATAATTGTCATTCAACTATTAATTAACTTCATGCCCTATACCCCAACAAACCTAGCAGCACATAACTAAAATATAACTTTCATAATAGGTACACTATGAAATACATATTTAAATTCAATCAAATAATACATTTAAAATTATTAATTAATTGTTACTTAATTAACTTCACAGCCTAGATGCCTACAGGTCTAGCAGCCCAACAAAAATATAATACAAAAAAGAAAATAGTTAATAATTTATTACATTCAATTAAACAAATAAATTACACATATTAATTAATGACACATGTGTTATTATTGAAATAACTTCCCATCCTACACCCCTATAAACTTAGCAACCATTAATTAAAATATTAGTACAATAATTCAGAATTCCATATTTTAGATAATTAAAAAAGATTATAGTAATTTATTAATATACAATTATTAATGAATTATTACTTAAATTCTCACCCCTGAAAACCTAGAAGTCATCAAATATAAGTAAAACATAATTGAAATCAGTTAAATAATACATTAACAAATAAATATTAATTAATTAATTAACATTTACTTCCCAGCCTATCCCTGTAAACCAAACGGCCCACTACAACACTATAAAATATTGTAAGAAATTAAATAAATCATTCTAAACCACTCAAAATGACAAGATATAGTTAAATAAAAATAACATTTATATAAGCAATATGAACACATAAGTCAATAAATCAATCAAAATGAACATTATTCAGCCATATGAAATGCCATAAAATCACATAAATAAATACAATCTTCACAGTTTCAGCAAGGATAAAACATCAGTAAAAATAGAAAATATGAAGCAAATCCCCAAAATACAGCATTTAAGGACAATCCAATTGTAAAATTAGGACTCTTGAGAAGAAATACAGATTGCAAAATAACATAAAATGCACAGTTGATTATAAAAACACAGCATTACACGGGCAACAAGAGAAAAAGGCAACCAAAGAGCCGGCCAAAGGATTATTTTAAAACATAAAATTAACACATAAAATTAATAGTAAAACTAAAACACAAAAAATTATAAGAAAGGCTGCAATGATTCATAGACTGAAGCAGATACAAGTGATTACGAGCACCAAAAGCATAAATAAAAGAACTAGTTCAACCATGGTGCTAAATCAGTGTATATATGCAGGCATTTAATACAAGGGAGTAATTGAGCATACTCATACTATTCATACCCTATTCTAAGTGTGCCTAGAGTGTGTGTAGGTGTAGAGCCAAAAATCCCCCAAGAGATGATCCAACCCCATTACCTGTTGGGAGAGAATGAAGGACCCCGTCTTGGTCACAAACTGGAAAACCCACGGGAGATGTCAGACTGCTGCATGGTGAATTCTCAGCATGCAAGGAGCTCTGATGTCAGCTGGAGTGCCTGCTCCCCTAATCTATCGGGATGCTCATCTTTTATAATAGAAAGCAACCTTGTGGTGTGCATACAGATTCATGATGTTATGGATATGTAGATAGTTACAGTCAAAACGTCCTTCATTTGGTTTTTTCATAACTATAAAGTGCAATCAATAAAATATTCTTTTTTTGTCACTTTATAAACTGCTCAATATACAAAAGTTAAAAGGTAATTGTAATTCCCATAAGATAGTTTACATTTGTATCTATAATATTTAACATAAATGTTAGACCCTCATTTCTGGTAAATTAATTTCATTTAAGTTTTAAAAAACTGTCCCTTTGTGTGGCCTTTTAAATGTTATGGGTCCGCTTTTCCGAGGAGGTTACTTATTTGTAGAAGAAATGTTACCCCTCAGCAAATCAATAAGTTGGATATGCCCAACATCCAGCAGATTACTAGTTGCCTACAGGTGTGAATATTTAGTTTGCTAAAATTGGTTCAAGGAGTGTTCTTCTTAAGTCCTTGGCTGTGGGGGCATACACACATCGTATTCACATAGGCATTTTGCATTTTAATTTATGCCTTTCCATGTTGGCAGCAAGTCCTTGGAATCGTGTGTTCATAGTCGATACTGAATGAAACTCTTTTTTATCTCTAGATGAAAGTGTGCTGATAAATAGCCTTGTGGCTTGAGTTTTGTGTAAGAGTTTATTACTGTCCATGCATGTTGTCGTTTGGCCAGGATATTTTTATCTTCCTGGAGGAACATTTTCTTCATGGTATCATTGCAGACTCTGTTAAATGCTGCCCTGTCCACCTTGCAATCCCATGCCTCTTGAACACCTAATTCCACTAAGGCTATTTTCAGATGTTTGCCAATGAGTTGGATATTTTGTGCTCCGTCTGTGCCTTGACTTCTGTCCGGCACAAAAGGGGGTGGTGATGGACGGAGCTTCTGAATCAATCAAACACTCACACCCAGTCAAAAGATCTGGGTTTAATCCATCACCGTTCTTTAGCCCACTCTGCCACCCCAGTTCAGACATGGCTATATGCAAATCAGTCTGACCCTTTGCATCCTGGGAACAGTCCAGCCCGAACTGCCAAGCCATGTCTTCCCTGGACTGTAAACAAGCTTCTGAAAGCCGGTTTCTGGCATTTCAGCCATCTTCAGCCCGGCTTGCTTGAATCCAGTGGCAAAGTGAGCAAGGGACTCACGTCTGAGCATATCCTGCCACACTTATGGCAGTTATAAGCGGTACAAAAGGGGGTGGTGATGGACGGAGCATCTGAATCAATCAAACACTCACACCCAGTCAAAAGATCTGGGTTTAATCCATCACCGTTCTTTAGCCCACTATGCCACCCCAGTTCAGACATGGCTATATGCAAATCAGTCTGACCCTTTGCATCATGGGAACAGTCCACCCCGAACTGCCAAGCCATGTCTTCCCTGGACCGGAAACAAGCTTCCGAGGACCGGTTTCTGGCATTCCAGCCGTCTTCAGCCCGGCTTGCTTGAATCCAGTGGCAAAGTGAGCAAGGGACTCACGTCTGAGCATACCCTGCCACACTTATGGTGGCCAAAAGCGGTACAAAAAGGGGTAGTGATGGACGGAGCATCTGAATCAATCAAACACTCACACCCAGTCAAAAGATCTGGGCTTAATCCATCACCGTTCTTTAGCCCACTCTGCCACCCGAGTTCAGACATGGCTATATGGAAATCAGTCTGACCCTGGGCCTCATGGGAACAGTCCAGCCCGAACTGCCAAGCCATGAGTTCCCTGGACCGCTAACGAGCTTCCAAGAACCGGTTTCTGGCATTCCAGCCGTCTTCAGCACCGCTTGCTTGAATCCAGTGGCAAAGTGAGCAAGGGACTCACGTCTGAGCATACCCTGCTACACTTATGGTGGCCAAAAGCGGTACAAAAGGAAGTGGTGATGGACTTCTGTCCAGCATAAGCTATTCAATGATCCAGGTTCTGCGGATCGGCACTTCCAACATCATTTCACAAAGGTGTTTATTCTTTGACATTTCTGGTTCAGAAGTCTGAATTCTAAATGGATCTGTGCTAGAGACGCAGCTATAGGAAGCCCAAAATACGGCCTTGTACACCTTGGTCTGGAGTTCATTCAGTATTTCAGTTTCCTAGCCACGCCATATTTCAAAACCATATATCAAGGGTAATATTGGTGCTGCCATCACTTTCAACATGTGGCTGTAGGAGGGGCGTCTCCATTTACTTTTCAGCAATTTGAATGCAAAAATTAAAGATTGGGCTTTAGCTCTCATTTCTCTATTTTGATTGATGAATGACATACGTCGCCCCAGCATTACACCCAAATATTTGTATGTAACTATCTCTACTACTTGTCCGCCCTTTATGTGCCATTTAAATTTGCTGAACTGGGTGTCCACTAAACGTACCACCTTTGTTTTCTTCCTGTTCATCTCCAATCCTTGCTGAGTGAGGTAATTTATCAGGTCATTTATGACTCTTTGCAGACTGATTGGACTTTGACTCAAAACCACTATATCGTCTGTGCATTGGATGTATCAAATTGACTTGTTTGCCTGGTTGGGTGGGTGGCACTCGGCTTTTGACAGATAGCTGATTATGTCTGCAAGGTACAGGTTAAACAGGCTTGGTGCCAGTACACAGCCTTGTTTCAGGCCAGGGGTGGTGTTTATCTTGGCTGACCCCCTGATGCCTTCTCCTAGTTTCACCCTAGCCCAGGTGTCGCTGTGTAGACTTATAATGGTGTCGAATAATTTTTGTGGTAGCCCCCATGCTTTCAATTTTTCCCAGAGTTGATTTCATGGAACTCTATAGAACACCGATTTTAGGTCTATGAAACATGCGAACAGTCGAGATTTTCAGCTTATGGCTTTTTCCGTTAAAATAGCCAGGATAGGTACATAGGCCTGTCAACATGTGGATGAAGATAGAGATGACATTTGTACATAGTGAGAAAAGAGACCTTGTACATGATGATCAGGGCATTGTGATAATGTTGCACAAAACTAGGTGTTCAGTTTAAGAGAAACTAATCTAAAATTGTTGCACACGCACAATTGTAAAAAAGTTTAATGTTGAAAAATAGGACAATGTAATATTGTAGATGAAATAAGATGTTTGCTACATCGGCCTAACACAGGATAAAACAGCCTCTATTAGAGCTTGGCAGAGCCTGAACGGCTTCATATATAGGCAGCCCATTTGCTATGCTAATATTTCAGCGCTTCTGGTTTATTTATAATTCAAAGATCTCATCGATATCCTGGGTGGACAGAGGTGCTAGATGGAGCCCTGCTGTCAGAACCCTCGATTTAATGACCCAATGAAGTCACCCTATACTAAATGCGGAAGTATGATGATCATTATATTTTCCCTGTTTCGACTGCCACATGGTGCACGGTGGACCTGGCAAGAAAAAGAATGAATGGCCTTTCTGTGAAGGAAAAAAACTCCATTTAGATCGGGTCATTGTATTTTTGCTTTTCTGAAACAAATTCACACTTTCAGAAAATAATTCATTAAAACTAATATAGAATACCAAGCAGGGCCAAAAAAACATTTGGCTCTGCCCACAGTCCATCTTCTGCAACTGCCAATCCCCAAGGCAGGTGGGAGGAGATCTTTACTTATGAGTGTGGTTCTCTGCCAGTAGAGTGTATGCCAAGGCCTCTGCTGACCTAGTCGGTACTTTGGGTTGCCCACGTGGTGTTTAATGAGTTCCATAATCGCATTCAGCAGTAGGTGAATTCGCATAGTACTTATGATGCTGTCAGTAAATTCTTCTTTGCATGATATTCACAGTAACAGCAGTAGCAGTGTCACATCGGAATAGTTAATCACTAAACAGTCACTGTTAAAAGGTTGTGTTCATTTCTGGTGCTTTCAAGCCTAGCCAGTGACTTTCTTCTGGGGTGGTGCTGAGTAGCCACCTTGATAACCTTATTCACTGCCAGTGTGGTACTGGTAGCGGTGATAGTCTGCACATGATGCTGTCACTTTGTATGGTGTCACCCGATTTTGGCAGTTTTTGAACAAGAAATACAGTTTAAAAACGGCAGCAGTTGCATCAAGATTAACAGTCTCTTTAATGCCAGTCCGCAGTCTAGTAATTTGCACTCTGCTGCATCCCCAGGCCTGAGTTGCACATGTTGAATAGAGTTGCTGTAGTAACTATTGAGCAATTATAATTTTACTATTACCTTTTTCAATTATTATGCTTTACCTACTAAAGCCTTTGCATGTTGTTGCTGTGTGTCACTGTGTTACTTTTAAACAGTAGGCGTGCAAGGAAAATTTGAAAACACATTGAATGTGGTAATATCATGTGACAGTATTTTGATCACAGCATCTTCTGTGAATTAATTCCAAATTGTAGTTTCATCACAATATGGAGCAGATCCCCCATCATAGCGCTGAAAAATGTGAAGCTCCGGTGGCGCTGCCTCATTGTAAATGAGGCCCATAGTTTCCAAAGTGCAAGCACGTCTAGGGGGTTGAATTACAAATGTAAGTTTGCATGTATTAGATCTACTCGTGTGTAGATCTACTCCTATGCATAGGTGTAAATATCCACTTTTGTGTTGGCCACCATTTCTGAGGGGAGATTTATACTTAGCTGCAAAAGTAAGTGTCTCCACGCCCTCATGCTAATTAGGATGTTTACTCGGCGTTCGTACCTCAATGTGTACTTCATTCAATTTTATTTATTGATGCTTTAATGACTGGTCTTGGCTTTAAGCGAAACACGTTTGCGCATTATTACCTCTATCTGTATCTGTAGGGGGTTGGGAGAGTGGGGGTGTTATTACCTTGGTACTGTTGTTTTAATGCAAAAATCAGTAATAGAAAAGAGAGAAAAGAAGATGACTATTTTGAGGAATAAATTTGTAGCATCCTTTGACATACAGTGGAATTGTTTCAACTTGGCTCACAGTACTCCCAAGTGTTTCTCAATAGATATGCTGTAACTGCAAAGTTGCTATAGGAATACTGATAATATTTTTTCGGAATTTTGTCAGTCAGCATTAATTGCTTAACAGTAAGCAAAACTGTAGCATGCTTGTAAATGTATGCCTATCAAATTGTGAATACATAATTGTAATGGCCACTGTGGTATGGTACCAGAATATCATAACAGAAATATTGTCTGGTATAAATATTATGGAATAGATATCAATTACAAAAATGTTGCCCCAATGGAGCTAATAACAGAAAATGTAATGTCAATAGCCCAATTATTTTTTACATGATATTTAGAACAGTGTAGAGTAACTGCAATTGCACATACACTTTTTACTTTCATTTTTTTGTGTTTCTGTCCGCTTTTTAAAACTGAAATATCAAAAATGGAGTTGCCATTAGAGATTAGGCACCTTCATGCTGAATTGTTTTCTAGCCTCACTTACAGGGATTTCCAAGTATTGTCTTCTCAGTACACTGCCCAGGACTTAGGTGTCTATTTGTTGGCCTCTTGAAGTTAGGTAAGGTGGTGTTTGTCATTAATCAAGCCATGTTTCATTTGCACCAAGAGGTCTTTTTAGGGCCTGTGTATCACACTGTACACACTTTCAATAATATAGATTTGCTTTGTCTTTTTTTCCTGAACTCAGCAATTGTCCCCAGTTCTTTTCCTTACTCAATCTGTTTTTGTGTTAGTAAACATTAAACCACTACCAGAATTTATGTGACCTTTGCCTGTACCTTAATGTCTTTAACACTGAATATGCTGGACTTTGTTGGTGTTAGTGTTACAGAGAGGATTTGAGCAGTCAGGAGAGATGTTGGACAATGGGTGGAATAATCCAAAATCAAGGTGTACAGCAGAAAGATGCCTGTCGTTGTGTCTTCTCCTTCTTCCATTTCATACATTCTGTCTGATAATGCAGTTCACACGTGCCTTTACATGCGCAGCAAGAGGTCATAATCTTGCCATGGCCATCTAGACTACATTGAAAGTTGTGCATGTGGTGTGAGCTGGTACTGGAAGTTAGCTTAATTTGTTTTAGGACCATTGTGATCATGTTGTTGGGTCCGGTAATCTGCACTCTGAAACACACTTCCACCACATATTAGAATATTAGATTGTTTAGGGAAAGAAATGTTTTTCTCCAAACAACCCAGTATAGGGCCACATGTACAAAGCTTAGTGTTTGTGATGACCAAATAGGTAATCTTTGTGATTATTTGGTACAGGCAAACACTAATGTACGAAAGAGTGTTTTAAAGTTTCTCCAACTCTAAGTGGGTCACTAATAGACCTACCTTATGAATATTAATGAGGTAGGTCTAAGTTTACGACCCATTGAGTATCGTAAAAATCACAGGGATGGTGGCCTGCTGAGGTCCGCAGACTGCTATATCTGTGATTGCTTTTCAAGAATGCAATCTTTTTTTTTTAACCCAACCGGTTTTCCTTGAAAGCGAATGGAATTCATTCAAAAAGCTAATAATGCAACAATTAAGTTTCACTGCCTGCTCTTAAATATATTTTTTCATTCTCAAACAGGAAGGGGTCCTAATTGCATCTTCCCATTTATGAATGGCTCGCCACCAACTTTGAGTTGGTTAAAAAGTGTAAATGTTTTGCGACCACGTTTCGATCGATCGCAAAGCATTTGTACATACCAATGTGAATCAATCTTTGGAAGGAACACTCTAAACACAGCCCTTCCCAATAACAGATCACAAACTCAAATTGTGATTCAGTAATAGGTTATCAAATAGCAATTAGGGTTTTGTACATTTGAAAAGGCCTTTTTGCGTTTTCAAACATGCCAATCCTGAGAATTGGCCCTTTTGCAACCACAAAAAGGTTTTGTACATGTAGCCGATACTGACCTTAGCCCCCATTATAAGGGCTCGGCTAATTTCCAATCCTGGAGCAAATATGAGTTTAGAGTGGGATTGAAATTATGAGTTGTGTGACAGTTACACATGCACTTTTTCTCTGATGGATTCAGACGGAAATATATCACCCTAGAAAAGATTCAAATCGTGCCAAATTTGGTGTGTTTGTAGGCTAGCTACTATCTAACCCTGGTGTAATTTACTTCTAATAAGTGCGTTACAGTGAGGTTGGTCTTTTGTCTCTTTCTTCCCTATCTTCTTCCTTCTTGTCACCTCTATGACTGGTACTGGCTCCAGAATCCCCAGCAGTTATCATCGCATCTTCAATGGACTCCCACCTGCATGGCTTCACAATCATGATAGTGTTAAAATGGTGTTTGCAGATAATTGTCCTATTGAAAAGTTTTGTTAGTTGCCAACCACTGTTATTCTGCATATCTTCAAATTGATGAGCTCATCATTCCTGAAGCGTTGAGACAGATGCAAATGACCGTGCAACATTTGATTAAATTCCATAATAGATGCAAAAATGTGTATTTCTATCCAATATTTCTTTGATCATTATGGGGGAGAAATTAGCTCTCAACAGGCAGCCACTATACTTGCAGTTGATGAAATTGGTAACATTTGAGTTTATCAAACTGTTTTGTAAGTGATGCTTCAGTGACCCATTCTGCTTGCCACTTTTTTGTGTGTGTTTGCTAGATTTTTTAAATACCTAGCTTTTTTTCTGATATCGTTTGTATAGGTTATTAGGTCTGGCTTGACAGCACAGTTTACCCCAGACCTTATGTGCTCAAAATAAATAAAAAGAGTTTTCAAGAATACTTCTGAGAGTTGGGTTTAGACTCCACCCCCATACACTGGTTACCTTGAATACAGCATTTGATTGGGCATTAATTGCAAGCTTGCACTGAAAAAGAGTGTTTCTGTTACACTTTATGATAATCTCGTTCGGAGGCACTCCAAATCGGATTTGGTTTTACCTAAACCGATCTGGAGCCCTTGTTTCCGACCGTCTTGTTCCCAATTCTGACGAACCAAGTACAGTGCCTGAAAATCCTTAGCACTGACCGAATCGTTTCCTGAAGGCATACGGAGAGATACGGCCCTGTGGAGCCGAATCGTACAGCTCTATGGAGTAGCTTTTCCAAGCAAGCGAGTATGATGAATGATTCGGACAACCTTTACAATTCGATTTGCTCAGATCAAAAAGGCCAACGGAATCGGTCTTTGGGTGCCCTGGGCCCCCTGAATTATGCATGTGGGGGAACCACATTTAAGGCCCCAAGGAGTGCCCGCCACAGGGTGCACAATGAAACCCAACCACCCATTTTGTCAATGGGAGCCTGTGTATGCGTTTGGTACACAGGCTTCCATTGAAGTCAATGGGAGTCTGAACGGATCATATCCGGATGGGTGTACAGACAAAATATCGACTCCAAAATATCGACTGGACATAATATCGAGTTTTAAATATAGACTGGACATAATATCGACTGGACATAATATCGACTACAAAAATATCGTTTTTCAGGTAAGTGAAGTAATATCGACTGTATAAAATATAGATAGCAAAAATATCGAATTTTTAATAATATATAATATTTTATAGTGTATTTTTATGTAATAATATGTGTGAATAGTGTGTATTAATGTTATAAAATATTTTATTAAATGAATTTTGTTTTTATAATAATTGCGTAATCTAATTCTGTAGCGGGTTGTGGGTTTATAGGGGAATAGGGTGGGAAGTAATTTAATAATAATTAATTAATTAATATATGTTTGTTAATATTTTTAATTAATAATTAATTGATAATTAATTAATATTAATTAGTTAATTAATTAATATAATTTTGAACATATTTTGTATTAGTAATTAATTGTTAATTAATTATTTGTAATTAGTTAATTACATTAATTAGAGTAAATTTTTAATATATTTAATTTTGTGTTATTTTTAAGTAATTAATTTGGAAAAAATAATATTAATTATTAAAATAATTACAGCTAATGTTCTAATATATTTACTTTATTGTTATTGTTAATTAATAATTAATTGGTAATTAAATAATATTGATACATTTTGTGTAAAGGAGCATTTTTAGGGTTCAGGGTCAGTTTTCAGTTTTAGGGTAAAGGGGTATTTTTGGGGTTCAGGGTCAGTTTTCAGTTTTAGGGTAAAGGGGTATTTTTGGGGTTCAGGGTCAGTTTTCAGTTTTTGGGTAAAGGGGCATTTTTAGGGTTCAGGGTCAGTTTTCAGTTCATGGGTAAAGGGGTATTTTTAGGGTTCAGGGTCAGTTTTCAGTTCATGGGTAAAGGGGCATTTTTAGGGTTCAGGGTCAGTTTTCAGTTCTTGGGTAAGGGGGTATTTTTAGGGTTCAGGGTCAGTTTTCAGTTTTTGGGTAAAGGGGCATTTTTAGGGTTCAGGGTCAGTTTTGGGTTTTTGGGTAAAGGGTTATTTTTAGGGTTCAGGGTCAGTTTGGGGTTTTTGGGTAAAGGGGTATTTTTAGGGTTCAGGGTCAACTAATAAGATTGTAAAAAATTATTTTTATTATTTTCATTTATTATTTAATTATTATAATTTAATTTAAGTAGTTTTAAGTATATTTTAGTAATTTAAATTTAATATTAATTTAATTTAACACTGTTTTTAATAAAGTCGATATTTTTTACATCTATATTATTGTTAACGATATTTTGTACTCGATATTTTTGTACTTACCTGTTTGTAGATACAAACTCGATATTTTGACTGTCGATATTTTGTCCACGATATTCTGGCAAGTCGATATTGTGTCCGTCGATATTATTTCAGTGATCCATCCGGATGCATTAAAATGCATTGTACTTGTTCGGTTGGACTCCCCTGAGACGCGTCGTACGGAAAGCATTGTGGTCACGAGTCGTTCAGTTTGATTTCTGGACGAGATCTGAATCTAGCCCTAAGTGAAGGGGTGAGGGCCGGCCAGTATGGGCATGCCAATGCCCCCAAATGCCAAAAAATGTATTCAGTATTATGCCCCCCCAGGGGCATATGGGGGAATAGCCCCCGATCTGCTCCCCCGGATGAAGAAGGCCACTAGGCACCAGGGGCTATTTATTTTCTTAGAGAAGCATTGGGGACTGCCCAGAATGGGCATGCCACTGCCCCCACACCCAAAAAAATAATGGGAACAGTCTTTCGGCCCCCTGGTAGGCATTTGGGGCAATAGCCCATGATCTCCCCCCAGGAGATGAAGACCACCCCAGCCACCAGGGACTATATTTCTCTTTTGCTGGGGTGGGGAGTGCTCAGAATGGGCATGAGGATGCCACCACTGCCTCCACCCAAAAATGACTCAGAAAAGGGGGTGGTGATGAAGAGAGTGTCTGAATTAAGCAGACCACTCTTACCCAGTCCAAAGATCAGGGCTTGATCCATCACCTTTATTTATCTCACTGCACCATCCCAGTTCAGAACCTGGCTATATGCAAATCAGTCGGTCCCTGGCCCAGTGCATCATGGGAACAGGGCAGACTAAACTACCAAGCCAATTCTTCACCAGAAAGGAGACAAGCTACCGGGGACCGGTTTCTGGCATTTCAGCCGTCGTCGGCCCGGCTTGCTTGAATCCTGATGGTGCAGTGAGAAAGGGACTCATGTCTGAGTATACCCTGCCACACCTATAGTGGCCAAAAACGATTCAGAAAAGGGGGTAGTGATGAACAGAGTGTCTGAATTATGGTCACAGTCTTTCTGTCCCCCAGGAGGCAGATATTGGTAACAGCCCATGATCTGCCCCCTGAGGGAACAGAAAGCCCAGTAGGCACCAGAGACTACCGTTTTCTTTATGTAGGGTTTGGGGCTGCCCAGAAGGGGCATGCCGATGCCCCCAACTCCACCCAAAAGTTCGGCACTGTCTTTCTGTGAACTAAGACATCCGGGGGAGTACAGGGAGGTGTGGCTTGCATGGATCCCCAATATTTTCTTACCCAGAATCCCCTGCACACCTCAGATTTAGCTAAAAAAGCTATGCATCAGCACAAATGTCCTACTATCCAGCATTTCCCATGGTCTCCCGATAAAAATGATACCTCGCTTTTGTGGGTGAGCCAAGCGCCTGAAACAGGGAAGAGCTAAAAATGTGTAGAGATTGAGGGGACCCCAAAGCGTGTTTATAAGTGCAGTTATTTTGATATACGTTTTTAGGCTGACTCTGCCCACACAAGTGATGAACCATTTTTATAAGGAGACTAAGGGGTACACTGGGTGGTAAGAAATGTGTGCCGCCGCAGAGAACACATATAGAAATGTATTTTTTAAGCTAAATTTAAGGTTTGCAGGGGATTCTGGGTAAAAACAATTTGGTGAATCACCGCAAGCAACACCTTCCTGGACACATCTTCATGTCTAGTTTTAGGAAAAGTTCTGTTGGTTTCCTTAGATGACCGTCGATCCCTGGAACAAAATGCCAGAGCCACATTTCTGCATGGGCTCACCACGCCAGCACAAATGTATTACCACCCAGCATTCCCCTCAGTCTCCTGACATCTCACTTGTATGGGTGGGCCAAGTGCCTAAGGCTGGGAAGAGCCAAATAAATGTGTAGAGATTGAAGGGACATGAATGAGTGTTCATAAGCGCATTATTTTTTTAAATACGTTTTTGGGCTGACTCTAGTTTGGGCACCCACACAAGTGAGGTATCATTTGTATCACTCTGATAATCCATGTTAGTCCATTTTGAGACGGATTGCATATTACTTTGACAGCTGTAATTTGATACATATTTAATGTTATACCTGTACACATGATCTTTGCCAGATTATGTGCTCTTCAGTATACCTGCATTGGTTATAGTTTGAAACTAAGGGTAAATGCTATAGGTCTTTTTGCTTCATTTAGAAAAATGATGCAAGATTCCATATGCTTGATCTGTTTTGTTATGAAAATTTGAGACAAAACCATTAGACCTGACTTACTTATTGTGAAAATCACATTTAAAGACAATCAACTTTTGACGGAGGACTGTTACACTGCACTAAAACCTGCTGCAAGATATGTTGTTATATGAAGTGCCATAAATTACTGTAGGAGACTAGGACTGTGAAGGAAGTAACCCACTGAAATTACACGTGGAAAGAGTATTGTCCTTGTTGTGACAACTGTAATTTTGAATGTGTTTGAACTTTAATTATGGTCTAACATTTTATTAGTGGGGAAACCTATTCTCAGTACAGTAGGTCTGAGCAGGCTCAAGTGATACAGAATTTATAAAGGCTATAGGGTAATTAGCTCATTGTAAAATGTTTTTCAGATGCCATAGGTCTGACCAGTTTATTATGCAAAGTCCCTACAAATGTAGTGAACCCAGTTTATATTTTAAGAAATATTGATATTAAGAGAATTGGCCTTTAATTGTGAAATGTTAGTGCACCATATTAAAGCCTGCAGGCAATGTGAAATATCACAAATTGAATTGCAGACTAGGATTTTGATGTTGATTTCCTCTGTTCACAAATCCTAGGGGTGGAAGATTCACAGGCAGCCATTGTGGAATGGTTTTGGCAATAGTGTATAATTTTTGTTTCTAATTTCCAAGATGGGCAGCACTTCACTTCAAAAACTTGTGGCAGCCCTTCAGGAGCATTAAAAGAACAATACACAGTACGCTGTACAGTGTAAAGTACAATATCGTCGAATGATGGCCTCCAGTTTCTTTGTTTACTTTGATTTGTTATTTCAAGTATATTTCTGTCTTGCTAAGGCCACAGTATGGTTTGATTTTAATACATGTATTCTTTTGATTTATTCTGCCTATGTTGTTGAATTTGTGTGTGTTTTGTTGTGGTTATTTAAGTGGGTGAATGCAAGAATATGTCAATGGGTGGATGAATGGATGCATGAGTGGAAAGGTGAGAGACAAAGTGCATTAGAATTATTTATTAGGGACATAGAGGCAAGATGGTGGATGTGTGAGACCGCAATGCACTCAGACCAGTGCTCTGGAAGAAGAGAAGCAGATTATGCTGATTATATTGATACAAGTGCTGCTGCCTGTCTAGAAAACATGTGGAGAAAACGGTACTAAACGGTACTCAAACCTTACGTTATACAAAACGGAAGAAAACAAAACAAAAGAAAAGAAAAACTGGAAGGAGGGGGAGAAGAGATGGGAGCGGAGCCCTGTTCTGATGGCAGGAAACCTGCTAGAAACGAGCTAGTGACCCTAGGCTCTCTGATTGGCCTCACGGTACTCCGCTATCCATGGAGGGAGATACCCAGCAATATTAAAACACAAGCAAAAGCAGGAAATGGAGCTTACCTTTCTGCAAACCCCGACGGCTGTGCTGATGCTGTTATGGCTCCAAAAAATGCGGTGACACTGGCTGCTGCCAGGGCGAGAGCAGCAAGACTAGCGCAGCGATTGACAGGCGAACCGGTGGGCAAGCAGGCTGGTGGGATCATGGTGGAAGCTGCTTCAGGCTCCAGAACTCCAAAACGGGGAGGAACTATAGCCAGGAAGAGGAGCGCAACCGGCCCATCTGTGGCGAATATGCTGTGGAGAATGCCGGCTAAACTCCTTCCGGGCCACGGAGGGAAGAACAAGGCAGGAGACCCGATCGAACTAGCTCCCGCTGCAGTACTGTTGGATGAGCACCTCGACGCTGCAGCCAGTGCTCCTGGTGCTACTGGTGCCCCTGGGGGGTCTGACTTACTGAACTCGGAGGAGGACAACAGCGGGATCCCTAAAGTGAGTACTAATTTCAGCACAAGGGCCCAGTATGATAGTGACCTCGTGGGCCCTGGCAATAAAGACGGTATGTCTCCTTTATTGCTTCCCCCTGAGGGTAGAAACATATATCAATACTATCATTGACATTAACATTAATGCGGGGGATGAAGAGGGGAGGCCCAGCATTTGCAATAGGGCTGGGGGTAGGAGATGCTTTCAAGTCTCTAGCGCCTCAAATAGACCTAGCTGACTCTACGATAGCGACTGACACTGGAAAGATTACTGTATTAAACCTGAACAACATAGAGGGTGCTGATGCTGAACAAGACAAAGACCCTAGTGACTTCTTTTCATTTTCAGACGAGCTTGAATGGTCTGACGACACCGAGTCCAATCTAACGGTAGAGAGTGACGATGGCGATAAACTCGGCGATCCAAAGGTTAACCCAAAAACTGTCCTGAGACGTAGAAAAAAGCCATCATGGGGCAGCAGAACTAGCCTGGGACTATACTCTGTCTACTCAGCTCACTAGTCCATCTGGTTTGATGTCCGGCTCGGCAAGCGGACCACAGCACCTAGACTGTCCAGTATACTCAAATTCAGCTACACCAACACTTGACACTGTGCTCCAAGCCATTGCTGCGCACCCCGAAGAGACATCTCTAGATGGGTGTAAAGCTCAAGCAGCTCTCCGTAAGGTTCAAGGGGTGGTGCATAACTTGACTACAACCGTCAATACGTTTGGAGATCGAATGACCGAGCTGGAGTCTAGAATTGTTTCCAACGAATCCGAGATTGGTGTGAACCAGGAGCGGGTCGAATCTCACGAGGCTGAGCTGGCGGATGTCAGATGGAAGCTAGAGGACTGCCAGCGAATAAATAACCTACGCATACTAGGTGTTCCGGAGGCTGCAGAGGGGTAAGATGTTCGATCTTTTGTGGTGGACCTTTTCCGTGACTCATTGCCGGAATTGTCCGACTGGAACTGGGCCACGGAAGTTCAGCGCGCACATTGTGTACCCCTCACCCTAAGACATCCAGTGAAACCTGGGGCATAAACACGGGCTATTCTTGTTTTTTTTGGTAATGTCCTCCTCCGCCAGGCAATATTCAAGAAAGCTAGGCCTGAATCTAAACGTACTAGAGGTGGGTTTTCCTATTGTGTGCGCCCTGACTTCTGCCATCCACTGTCGAAAGGAGGTGGAGGTTACGCCAGCTAATTAAACCGTTCCAAGAGAAGAAATCCTAGGCTCAATAATCCTGCTTGGCTCAAAGTAATTTATGGGGGCCAAATAAAAAATTTTCTCTCGGAAACCAAATCATCAATATCTTGATGAGCTCAAATAGTGCCTAAATAGAATTTGCAAGTGTTGATAACAACAATAACTATAAGGCTGCAGCATGAATAAATCACTTAAGGGCAGGGATTTAGAAATGGACAATATGGGGGATTAGTTTAAATCCACATTTGTATGTGTTAGGAATAAATAGGCTTACTTTATCTGCATGTTTATTGAGTAAGGAGTATCAAACTGTGCACTGGTCGAGAGACGCCTTTCCATCACAAATAGACTCTGACGGAGTCTGAAAGCCTCACTTTGGGTGTTGGAGGGGAGGGTGGGGAGGCGGGTTTGGAGAGGGGGGGTAGTGGTGGTGGTGGGAAGGCAAAGGGAAAAAGCAATTAAAAAAGCAACTTCAAGTGTAACAACAAAATAATGATAAGGATAAAATAATGATAAGGATAAAATGGCTCGAAGACATGCAAAAGATTGAGATCACAGTATTATTTGTAAAATTGAGAAGAGTACATATTACAGACGCGCTAATAAATAAATCGCAATGGGGAAGATAAAGTTATGTTCCAGGAACGTGGCTGGACTTAATAGTAGGGGTAAGAGGGCTCGATTATTTGAAATAATTAGACAAAATTCTTATGATATACTCTGCCTCCAAGAGACTCACCTGCCTGGTGACAAAAGGGATCTATTGAAAGTCCCTGGATATAATCTGCTTGCGTCTACAACACAAACATCAAATACCCGTGTGATAGCCATTTTAGCTACAATCTCCCTTGGACAAGCTACACGCAAGGCAGTTGATATTCATGGAAGGTGGGCTACTATAGAACTTGAACTGGGTATCACCTTCTGCTCAGTTTATGTGTCAAATCAGGACAACCCACAAATATTCGAAGATTTAGAACTAGAACTGGCCTCCTGGCCTAGAATACGTATATCCTGTGGTGATTTTAATGTCTCCCTCGGGTCTACAGGCAGCAGGCAGAGGCAGGACATATATATGTAGGCCGTAAACCGAAAGTAATTAGAGCCATTAACCAGCTTAGGGGTAGCTATGATCTTATAGATATCTGGGATGTTAAACACCAATCTGAACCCAGGTATACATATTGTGCTTATCCCCATAATAAATCATAAATATGTAAGAATCGATTATATATTGATAACCAGAGTCTACTCTACT
The DNA here is from genome assembly GCF_964263255.1 of Lissotriton vulgaris. Taxonomy (NCBI): domain Eukaryota; kingdom Metazoa; phylum Chordata; class Amphibia; order Caudata; family Salamandridae; genus Lissotriton; species Lissotriton vulgaris. The sequence continues at coordinate 634,978,598 of NC_141685.1, read as the reverse complement.
CAAACAGAAATTAATAAATGCCCAAAGACAATCTCTGATCATAACTCACTGATTCTTACAATCAATATAGCCTATTTTAATAGGCAACGTTCAAACTGGACATTTGATAGAAAACTTTTGGCTAACAGAGAATATATAAACTAAATAACAGTTTGGACTCAGGGATTTTTTGATTGCAATCGATAAAGCGCATGTAGTGGGACTGTTTCAAAGCCGCCCTCAGGGAAGAGACAATTAGCTATGGTGCCAAACGTAAGAAGCAGCAAGACAAGGCTAATAACCAACTGATACATAAACTGGCTAAGGTAGAAGAAGAACATATCACTTCAATAGCTCAGGGAGAAGACGGGGGAATAACTATGCGTCAAATGTTAGTTCTTAAAACAGAGCTTAATAACGGGCTCACCCAGAGAGCAGCAGAGACCTTTCAGTCAAACCAGAACAATATTTATGAAAATGGGGAAAGGGTGGGAAAGCCGCTGATATTGCGCACTCGTCAGAAATTGTCCTATGATCACTGCTATTAACTTTGAGGGTCAAGAAAATACAAAACCGACTGATATTTGTAAGTTTTTCGGCAGTATTATCAAAAGCTATATCAAAGTGATGATATAACTGACCAGAACGAAATCAGCGAATATCTAAGGGAATTGTTAATGGATACCGGGCTGAGTAGGGCCATTGATGACATGACTAGAGAAGATCTGGAAAGAGAGATCACGGTCACTGAGCTGCAACTGGCCTTATCTGGCCTGGCCTCAGGGAAAGCTGCAGGTCCCGATAAACTTCCTTTAGAATTGTATAGAATTATTGGAGAGAAAATAATACCTTAATTACTTGACCTGTTTGTTGGGATACAATGGAGCGGTACCCCGCCTGAGTCTTGGAAAGAAACTAACATAATCATCTTCCCTAAAAAGGGAAAGCCTCCTGAGCTTCCAGCGTCATACCGCCCAATTTCACTAATTAACTCAGATTGGAAGCTCTATGCAAAGATCTTGGCCAATCGGCTCGGGAGGGTCATCAAACATCTGGTCTCCCCCTAGCAACACGGTTTCTTTCCCGGCAAGGGCACAACGGACCATACCTGCAGGGTCATCTCCATTTTTGACATCATGAGCGGGACGGGGGGCCAGATGTCGATGATCCTCCTTGATACTGAGAAAGCCTTCGATCGAGTATCATGGAAATTTCTATGGGGAGTGTTGGAGCTTAATAATTTTGGGTCCGGCTTCGCAAAATCAATCAGAGCAATGTATCAAGATCCAAGGGCCAAGCTTCAAGTGATGGGTATTGAATCAAGCTCAATTAACATATCAAGAGGTACAAGGCAGGATGCCCCTGCTCCCCGATAGTGTTTGCCATGTATATTAGCCCCCTGATTCTAAAGCTAATAAGATCTCGGGCAATAGAACCTATTATTGTTGGCGCGTACGAAACTAAGATATTGGCCGACGCCAATGATGTGGCGGTAGTAACACCAAACCCTGCTGAGGCAATCGTAGAAATTGAACTTATTACCCAGGCGTTTGGTCACTATTCTGGGTACTCGCTTACTCGAGATAAAACAGTGGTTCTATGTACCAACAATGTTGAATATGTGGATCCCAGGAAAGTAGATAAAGCCACATATCTTGGAGTATGTATATCCCCAAAGGTAGAAAACATTAACAAGCTTCACTACGAACCCTTAATGAAGGCCATAAGCAAGGATCTTACTAGGGATAATAGTCTACATCTGTCAATAATTTGCAGGGGATTTATTTTTTAAATTAATATACTTCCTAGGCTATTATATCTGATCCGAGCTATCCCCTTAATAGTAGAGGATAATCAAATCAAATCCATAGAGTCACAAATGTCCAAGTTTGTTTGGCAATACAGAATAATTAGTAGGGCTATGACATATTTATCTTTACCTCAACATAGGGGCGGTCTGGTGATTCCTAATATGATGCTCTACCTCTGGGCTGCCCTTCTCCATCAAATGGCACTGTTATTTAATATTACATCACCCACTGAAAATACACAGAGTAGTGAAATACCATCTATTTATGAATTAGCAATTGGGAAGAAAGCAAAAGGTCTTTTGCTGAGAAAACTAGAACTGTCTTACTATAAAAAAGTTAAGTTTAAGTTATTAACAGTGCTTGGAAAGTATGGAAGAAGTCAAATACACTCCGCTATGGCACTCCTCTGTATTGTCAATACAAGCTAATGACGACATTGCAAAAAAATGGGAACATTTGGGGATTGCCACAGTGGGGTATTTTATGGGTGGTGATTCAGATACAAGGTTTTTGAACCTTCAGACAAACTTTGCTATTGCTAGCACTGATTATTTTAAGTTTATCCAAGTTAATACTATTCTTAATTTAAAAATTCCAAGAATTACAGTTGATAACATTCCTTTCCTTGACAATATAGGTAAAAGCTCATCTAGAATAGGCACAATCTATGATATGCAATTGGAGAAGCAGAAGGACGATCTGGAACATATAGAGACATCATGGGCGGGTAAATTTATTAATCCCAATGTAGATATCAATATTTCTCTGCTGTTAAAATCAAGATTATTCCTATCATCTAATTTAAAAGCCCAATTATATAAAACTATTTACGATTTATATTACACACCGGCTAAGTTATATGCGTGGGGCAAAAGATTAAATGATGAATGTCCGAGAAGTGGAGTAGGCCCTGCAACAATAGTGCACATGTTTTACGAATGTGTTAAATTAACACCATTGAAAAGAATGTTATCAGAATTTTGGGAGGAAGTGTTTGGCCATAAAGTGGCGGAATCACCCACCCTTTTTATTCTTGGTTATGATAGCACTCTTGGACATAGCACGGAAGAGGAAACATGTCTATTCCTAGGCAAAGCAGTTTATAGAATAATATTGGCAGCTCGTTGGAAGGTGGTGGATTCCCCAAGCTTTCAAATGTGGCTAACTCGTTTTCTGGGAATCTATGATCAAGAAAAAGCCATTTATGCAGCTAGAGGGAAAAATTCCAGAATACGTGGTGGTAAAATGTGGCTGCCAATTGCTGCCTGGAGTAGGGGCTTAGGAAATGCTTAAAAATGAAATGTTTCTATTCCTGCTCTTCTCTTTTATATATATCTTAGACTTCATGATACATGCACCCAGCTGCCATGATACATGCACCCAGCTGCCAGGCCAAACCCTTTCCTTTTACTACATGTAAGAAACCCCTCAGGTAGGCCCATGTAACTCCATGGGCTAGGCGTAGTGTATGTGAAACGTAGGATATGTATCGCTGTGTGTTACATGTGATGATAGTAAAATACTGTGTATTTCATTTTTCCCTATTGCAATCACTAGCGTGTGCAGGGAGAGGTGTGGTGCAGCGGCCAAACCAGCTGACTTCGGAGCACACAGATCACGGTTCTATACCCGGCTCTGGGGGCAGCGCAGGACAGCCCCATGTGACTCTGGGCAATGGCTCACTTAATTTCCACAACAGCTCCCTGCGCTTGAGACACCTAAGGGTGAGTAGTTCGCACTTTACAAATACAGATTAACAAATACGGATTAACATAGGCTATCATTGGAGCTGCCTTGTAACATTTTACATGTGTAACTTTCAATTGGGAAAAGCTAAAATTTGGAGCTTACGCTCTCTGAACTCATAATTTAATAACCCACCTTTTAGTAATTGTGTGTTTTAAAATGTCACTTTTAGAGAGTGAAAAATAGATTAGGGCTCAACAGTCCTAGACAGAGAGCACTAGCTTTGACACTCATGAATGAGTGTATCATCAATGTATTATATCAAAATCAATACTTATTAACAGAAGTTTTTTTAAGTACTCAGCATAAACAAAACACGAATATTCCAATTCTTCCGAAGGTCAACATGAAAAATTTACATCATCCATATTTATCCTTAAAGCTTCCTTTTTTTCTGAAGCAGAGTACAAACTCATGTGAAACTTTAGTGCAACTTCTTAGCAATCAGTCCCAATGCATTTTGGGTGTATTCAACATCCTTCGTCAGGGGATATCTACAACCAAAAGTTTACATATTAGTTTGTATTACAACATATACATCAAGTTGATCATTCTAGGAGTCTAACATTATCCAAGAAGAAAAGACCTAAATCTACCAAATGGAGCAGTACTAGCAAGAGACATCCTAATGGTGCCATTGAGAAGTGAATAACCATAACCAAATGAAGAAAAAAGAAACTATAATGAGAGAGCATTACCACACCACCAATACCGTGAATCAAGAAGGTAATAACCTCAGAGTGATGTTCCACCCGTGTTGTGCTGGCTTGCACTCTCCTGGGGTTGCACAAGCACTACATGCTTAACCGAAGAGGAGATAGCTTTTACCTCAATTCATCTATATAATGTGCTTCCCTCAAATGCTATGAAGGCTACTGCCACGTGTTAAAAAAAGGATGCCCTTCAGTAGTTCTATAATGCAAAGGAAATTGCTATGGTGTAACTGTGACTTATATGACAAGGTACCTCAACTACCATCTACCTATTAATCTCACCCGTCTCTTAAGTCTTGTTAACGGCAATGGATTGTCTTGTAAACCACAACTGTAATATAAGAGTCTCCAAGTTTCAACCTGCCACCAAAAATAAAAAGCGTGTAATGAAACTACCATTCATGTACATATCCCTTCTGTACCGGGTAACACTGATCGGTAACTCTGTAGTGCGCCAGTAATCAATGCTCTCACCTGATGTCAAAGTACTGAACTCTCGTATGAGCATAGAGCGATAAATGCAGTTAAATCCGAAGTTCACCTGCATGAAATATAGACATCGGGGTAAGTATCCACTCACCCCGCTCCCTGTGTCCCCCAGTGTCAGATGCAAACTTACCAGATTACGATAGCAATAGTGGAGAAAAGTTCCCCAGGAACGCGCTCTTGAGCAATTCGATGCATCCTGCACCTGAACTGTGTTTTAAGCTTACTCGCATATGTCCTATGTGCTCTCATGTCACAGGAACTGCGTAGAATCAGTAAAACTAAAAATGGACTCACACAACACAGCGTTATTCAAAAGGCCCGGCTGCCATGTTAGCAGGTCTAAAAGAAACGCGCTCGAAAGTAGTTCGATGCAACCTACATCTGAACTGTGTTTGAAGATTACGTGCTTATGTCCCAAGTGACACTCACGTCACAGATACCGCTCTGGATTACTAAAACTAAAACCGGACTCATACAGCACAGCATTATTCTAAGAGTCCGGCGGCCTTCTTAGTGAGTCTAAGACGAAGTGTTAAAACCATACAAGAGGAATCGGAAAAATGAGTGTGTCAGTGATAAAATTAAAGAAAGTAAACCATCAATGTACAAAATATAGATTTTTTTATATATAAAAAATAATGTTAAATACATTAATAATAAAATGTACTTTAAAAAACAATTTAGATGTCATGTACATTTTAACAAATATAATAGATAAATGTAATTTAATACATTTAAACGTACATATATAAAATGTAATATATAAATGTATATTTACTGTAAAACAATTCATAAACTAATATTTTTTATCTATCTTAAAATATTATAAATATATAAAAAATAAAGAAATGTATAGGGAAAGTTTTGGATGTAGTAGAGGTAAATATTACTATTCCCACTCCAACTACTGCAACATTGGGGACAGTTTTGAATAGCAGAGGGTTAAAATTACTATTCCCACTGCAGTGAATGCAACCGTAGGCAAAGTGTTGAATAGCGGAGAGGTAAATATTACTATTCCCACTCCAACAACTGCAACAGTAGGGAAAGTGTTGGATAGTGGAAGGGAAAAATTACTATTCACGCTCCCGTGAGTGCAACAGTAGGGAAAGTATTGGATAGCAAAGGGCTAATAATTACTTTTCCCACTCCAACTGCTGCAGTAGTAGGAAACGTGTTGGACAGCAGAGGGTAACAATTAGTAGTCCCACTCCAGTTATTGCAACAGTAGGGAAAGTGTTGGATAGCGGAGGGGTAAAAATTACTATTCCCACTCCAGTGAGTGCAACAGTAGGGAAAGTGCTGGATAGCGGAGGGGTAAAAATTACTATTCCCACTCCAGTGAGTGCAACAATAGGAAAGGTGTTGGAAAGCTGAGGAGTACAAATTACTATTCCCACTCCAGTGAGTGCAACAGTAGGGAAAGTGTTGAATAGCAGAAGGTTAAAATGAATTTTCACAACAAAGTCCATTCAAAATAAAAAAAAGAAACAAAATATAAACTACAATACAAAATTTGTTAATAACACAAAAATAAAAATATGCAAAATTTGAAAAGATAGAAATCTATTATAATGCTAAATAAATCTAAAAATGACATACACACATTATTTTATAAAAATGAAAATTAATCATAATCAAAAACATTCATTATTACACAAAATCAATATTTTTTATTTCCTACCCTAAAACACCAAACATTTCACAACACACATCTAAATTTCTAAAGAAAACTGTACCTCCATACTTAATATAGTTAATTATCAAATAAACAAAAATTATTAATCCAAAATACAAATAAAAACATAAAAATGTATTTATTCACCAAGTATTACACTTATAAAACCAAAATCCACACACAAAATAAAAGTAAACAATTTCCATAAAAATGTATCAATTAATAAATGAATAATAATGAACAAATAAATATTCATTAATAAAATTTACAATACTTTCCACCCTCTACCCTACAAACACCACAACACACACATAAAAATAATTACACAATTTCCATAACTCATTTTACATTAATAAATTATTATCAACTAACAACAACTTATTAACCCTTTACCACTATAAAGTCCACAACTTACATCTCAAATTAATTACACAATTTCTAAAATTAATTTTTAATTGCCATTAATCAACAATGAATTATTAATTATTTTTAAATAAACTACTTCACACCCTATTCCTCTATAAACTCACAACCCGCTCCTACAAAGTTATCACAATTAACATAATCATCAATTAATTAATACAATTATCAACCAATTAATAATGAATTAATAATGAATGAATTCCCACAATTAACACTATAAAATCTAAATTAAGTAAATATTCATAAATAAAACATCGTAATTAATTAATTATAATGAAATCCCTTTCCGCCTTATTCCCCTATAAATCCACAACTTGTTCCTTAAAAAAGTAACACAAGTCATATTATTATCAACTAATTAATTATTCAAAATGACAACCAAATAATATTCAAGTAATACAAGAAGTATTGCCACAATTAACATTATGAAATCTAAATTAAATAAACACTAATAAATAAAAAATATGAATTAATGTATTAAAATTAAATTACTTGCCACTCTATTCCCCTATAAACCCACAACCCGCTACAGAACTAAAAAACCTAAAAATATAACATATATTCAAAAATAAAAGCAATACTTATTTAAAAAAATGAGATCACATACATTTAAAATACATACTAAAATACATCACTAACATAAAAATCGATATTTTAAACAACAACATTTTTGCATACGATATTACTGACTTTGATATTTTAAAAAACAATATTACTTACCTTAAAGTCGATATTCTGGACCACAATATTCTTGATGTTGATATTCCTGTATCACGATATTTGCAACTCGATATTTTGTATATCGATTTTAAAAACTTGATATTCTGTCTGTGCACACTGGTTTAGAGTGACTTGAGCTGGGGATGTATGTTCATTCTAGACAGTCACAAGGGGGATTTGAGGTGTATCCTGCCTTCCCTGGGTGACTCATAGCTGGGCTGAATAGATTGTTCTGCATTCAGAGTGATGGGAGGAGTGTTCACTAGCACCTGAATAGGGTATGTCTGATATGCACAAATCTGTCTCCACCACTTATACTGAAGCTGGACCAGGGAGCACAGAACTGGGTTTAACGAGCTCAGAGACTCTTGAAACAAAGACTACAAAAAGAAAATAGGGTATAAGTATTGTACCTAAAACCCCAGAACCTTAGATCACTTTTGGAACTAAGAGGACCTGCCAAGAAGAAGAGCTGAAGAGTTGTCAGGGGGAGAACTGCCCCTTTGCTGTGTGCGGCGTTGTTGAGTTGGTCTGCAGTTGCTGCTTCTGTCTGCTGGCAGAGGAAAGGACTGAATCTTTTGCCCTGCTGTGGTATCCTGTTTAGAGAAGGTCTCCAAGGGCTTCATGCAGAGCTTGCTCCCTGTTCTGAAGTCTCAGGGACACAAAGACTTCACCTGCAACATCCTTGTACTGCGTGGATGGGAGTTCTGACCTGTCGTGTGGATCATCTCGTTCCTCGCCGGAAGAACTCAGAGAGTCCGCCTCCCCCCATTCAGATCCGCAGCCACCGAAGTCATATGCGGTGTTCCGCAAGGATCCTCACTCAGCCCCACCCTATTCAACGTCTACATGAGCCCTCTCACAGCCATCGCTCGCCAACACAACCTCAACGTCATCTCCTATGCCGACGACACCCAGCTGATCCTCTCCCTCACCAACGACTCCGCCACCGCTAAAGCCAACCTACAGGAAGGAATGAAAGACGTCGCAGAATGGATGAAGATCAGCCGTCTGAAACTGAACTCAGACAAGAAGGAAGACCTCATCCTCGGACCATCTCCCTATGCATGGGACGACTCCTGGGGGCCCCCTGCCCTGGGCATCGCACCCAAGCCAACTGACCATGCACGCAACCTGGGCTTCATCCTGGACTCCTCCCTCCTGATGACCAAGCAAGTCAACACCGTCTCGTCCTCCTGCTTCAACACCCTGCGCATGCTCTGAAAGATCTTTCGATGGATCCCCACCGAAACAAGGAAGACGGTCACCCAGGCCCTCATCACCAGCCGTCTGGACTACGGGAACAACCTCTATGCTGGAACGACAGCCAAACTCCAGAAAATACTCTAGCTCATTCAGAACGCTTCAGCATGACACATCCTGGACATCCCTCGCCACAGCCACATCTCTACCCACCTTACAGACCTGCACTGGCTCCCCGTCAGCAAGAGGATCACATTCAGACTCCTCACCCACACACACAAGGCTCTCCACGACAGTACCTCAACAGCCGCCTCACATTCTACACTCAAACCTGCCAGCTCCGATCCGCCAGCCTCGCACTCGCCTCAGTCCCACGAATTCGCAAATCCACCGTCGGAGGAAGAGCCTTCTCCTACCTGGCAGCCAAGACATGGAACTCCCACCCCACTGCCCTACGGCTGACCCTGGACCATCTCTCCTTCAGGAAACAACTCAAGACCTGGCTGTTCGAGCAGTAGCAACCCCCCCCCCCCACCCAGCGCCTTGAGACCCTTACGGGTGAGTAGCACGCTATACACATTTTTTATTGTATTGTATTGTATTGTGTGGTGCCAAATCCAATTCTGGGCCCTTGGAGGTAGTTCCTGCTGCAAAAAACTACTAAGATCAAAAGAAACCTGAAAATTATTGTATCGCCATTCAAGTTACTGTATTTCCGATACAGCACTGCTGTGTGGCAAGAATTTCCATGCACCTCCAACATGCGGTAAAATAATCAGTGCAGCACCTGTCAGCGGCTGAAACATCCACTGCACATTTAGTCCAGTGCACTGACCCCAAAGCCCCAGAAAACCACACTGACTCTGACTCTGATGGAGGTTCTGCTGTGCGGTTGAAAGAATTGTCACATTGTGGGAATGCAGATTAAGAAATTGACACAGCACTGTTTTGCCACTACCGCATCAACCTCAAGCGCGTTCAGATTTCCACACATCGCATCTATGTGACAAGTTTTCCAACACATCACCCGCGGACCAGAATCGTCTTGGAATCGATGCATCGCTTCCCCTTTCAGTCCAGATTCGATGTAACACTTCTCCTTCGTGCAGCAGAACTGGTGCATTGCCTCTCTGAGGACTCAGGAACCCATGCATCACTATGTTTTTCAACACTTTCCTTCTCTGGGGCTGTTTGGGCTTTTGAATTTTGATGCATCTGAAGGTAAATTCTGTAAAATCACTCATCAATATATTTCTATGGACATAATTGCTAGAAACCTGTTAAAAGTGATACTTTGATATATGTATATTGGATTTTTGTTGTTTGTCTAAACTGGTGTTTTCACTGTGTTTACTGTGTGTTTGGGTACAAATAATGTCCACATTGCCTTTGGCATAAGCCTTTGTGCTCATGCCAAGCTACCAAGGTGATGAGCAGGGGTTATCTAGTGTGTGTAACTCCCTAATCCTGACTAGAAGGAAAGGTATCTATCTACCTGGACAGTGTGCAAGTCACTGCCAACTAGAGACCCCCAATTCTAACAATTGCCTTTGCTTTTTAAGTGTTAGACCTGTTGACATATCACTGTATTAACGTGTTCTCCCTTTCCATCTGAACGTATTTTCTGGCAGCTGTATTATTTTGCATTTGATTAGCTCTCATATTTTGCTTTGTTATTCCATGGTCATGAAAAAGAATTACTGATGTATAGCTTTCTTTTACTTTCATGCAATGTATTATCTGATTATACAATGCCCTTCCATTTAATCTTGCTCTGTTCATCTTAGATAATACATTTTACCTAGGGCGCATCATATTTTTTATCTGCTGCCTGCAGCATAACATAAATTTGTTAAATCATTTTGAAACGAATGTTAGGACAATCGGTGGGGGTTACAATAGAGGGCAATAGTGTCACAACTCAGAAGGTATTACGGCTAAGTAATTGCAGTAACTAAATGACCACTGTGTAGAAACATTTTCATTTATTATCAATTATGAAATAGTTTGCAGTTGCATTTCAGTTTCTTAATTTCAGTGCCCATAGCCTGTGTTATTCTATTACCTTATAGCCTTTGTTTCTAAGTGCCAATTAGGATGCGGTTGTTTTGATGTGAGACATAACACAGATGATGCAGCTCACCATCTATACAAAGGATGGCAACAAATGAAATGCATCAAAAGGAGTGGATACAAAGGGCACAAACATGATGGACCTTCATAATACGGGTGCATATTACATTTACCAGTACCCTTTATGAATAGAGTGGGGCAGATTATTTTACACTATAATGTCAGATTGCTTCGCAGCAAAGCTTGTGTGACATGAAAGAATGGCATTGACATCGTAAAATAACATTAATCAGGAAAGGGGTTACTAAGTGAACAAACTGGCACAAACGGAGGCCTGAACTAACATCTTTTACCTAAATAACCTCATGTGTTTCTACAGAAATAAAACACTTTTAAGCTCATTTCTCCATGTGCCACAGCGTGGCTGATAAAATGTAGGTGAAGTACACTTGAATCACAGTTACCAAGCTGAATATAGAGCATTCACGGAGTATGAACACATGTCTTTTTTTCACATACTTTTTTTGACGTTTTGCCATTTCTAGTTGTTAGATGAAAAAGACCCTAAGTATTCATCTAGTTTCGAAATCCTGAGATTAAAAAAATTCAAAAGTAAGTCGTGAAAACGCGCACAAACACTTTCAACAACAACTACCTACCAGTCACGAGAAATAATTGCAGTTTTTTGCAACAAGGTTGACCGAGCGCCAGAGGTGCAACAAAAGTCGGTTATAAAGGCAGAGGATCCTCGCCCACTGAGGCAGTGAACAAGCTATTGCCTTACAGCCAGAATTGCACATTTTTGAGCTTGAAAACTAGTGAGGAGACTTATTAACATTTGATACAGCTCAACGTGACGAGACTACTTGCTGTGCTGTGTTGTTTCAAATGGATAGGGGATACGGTGCATTCCTGACCACTTTGCGTTTGCCACTAGTGGCTGCCAAGCACCAACACAGTCACCCTTGCAACATGGTGCACACCTTCCAGCACAAAATCAACCTTCATATATGTGTGTGTGTGTACAAAGAGGAAGCAAGTAAGATAGTGAAACATATTTCTCCTAATTACGCTTCCCTTAGGGAAGATGGAGCATTTTGATGCATTTCCAGGTTTAGTATTGTTAATAAACCTGGGAATGCACCAGAAGCCATAGGTGGATGCCTGGGAACATTTACACTCAACCCATGAAAACCTTTTCAGAGCAGAGTAGCACAAGGCATCAATATGCGCTGCCTTGCGTAACCCAGATTTACTATGACACGCAGAGCCATGCAAGATGGGTCTGCATAGCTTAACAAATTTTACCTACACAAGTAGCCTTTCAAAGGTGTCTAAGACCTGTTACTGCAGTCTCTGCGTGCAGTCTTTACTGCCATGTCGAGCTGGCAAGTGCACCCACTTGCTAGGCATTAACCTTCCCTTTCTCACATGTAAGTCACCCCTAAGGTATGCCCAAGGTAGCCCCATAGTCAAGGTGCAGACTATGTGAAAGGTAGGACATGTAGTAGTGTGCATTACATGTCCTAATAGTGAAATATTGTTCATTTCGTTTTTCACTATTGAAAGGCTGTCTTTTCCAAAGGTGATCATTGGAGCTGCATTATAACATTTTACATGCGTAACATTCGATTGGGAGAAGATAGAGAAATAGACTTTAGTCTTCCTGAGCTCAGAATTTCAAAACACATCTTTTAGAAAAGGTGGTTTTTAATTTGTGTATCTGAAAATGCCACGTTTAGAAAGTGGACATTTTCTTACCTAACGATGTCGTGTGCCTCTACCTATTTTTGTATTCACTGTCTGGTTTTGGAGTGTCAGGAGCTGGGGATGTGCATTCACACTAGGCTGTCACAAGGGGGTTGAGGTGTGTCCTGCCTTTCCTGAGTGACTCGTAGCCAGGCTGAATAAACCTTTCTGCCTTTAGAGTGGTGGTAGGTGTTTTTGCTAGCACCTGAATAGGCTATCTCTGCTCTACACAATGCTGTCGCTACCTCCTGAAGTGAAGCTGGTCTAGAGAGGATAGAACTGGTTTCAACTGAGCTCAGAGACTTTCTGCCTAAACCTTCAAAGGGAAAAGCAGTATAAATATTGGGTCCCTGTCTCCAGAAATGTAGAACTCTTTAAGACTAAGAAACCTGCCAAGAAGAAGAGCTAGAGAGGCTGTGAGAAGGAACTACCACTTTGCTCTGTGCGTTGCTGTATTGGCCTGCAGTGGCTGCTTCTGTCTTGGGCAGTGAAAGGACTGTGCCGGACTTTCTACAACTTATTTTTCTGAGTTTCTCCAAGGGCTTGAGATAGAGCTTGCCCCCATTCAAGAAGTGTCAGTAACAGCAAAGACTTTGAGATTACCTGCTGCCAGCACTTGGAACGGTGAGTTTTGCACTGCAAACTGAAGTAAGAGCAACCTGACTTCATCTACGATGCTTCTGCTGTCTCAGTGACCCGTTGGCACAACAGAGAGCGCTGCCCTGATTCGCACCCCAACCCTGGTCTCACTGACGATGCCATCTGATGCCACCACTGAGCTGCTGCTGGCACAGTGACCTGATCGCATTGCACTTTGCACCGCCTCACTTCACATTGCCATCCTGTTATCCTCAAAGCCACAACTCCATGCTGACTTGGATGACACTGCCTGCACTGTGGCCCGGGGGCACCACTCTAAGATACTCAACACACTGCCCCATCCCACACAGCAGCCTTGGCCCTCCAAAGCTATAGACTCCAGATTGACTACCGATGACAGCAACACAGCGATGATGATGATGATGCCACATGCACTGTTACTTGCCAGCACTGCAATGAGCACCACCTCACTTCGCACCACAGCTCTGGTCTCACCAATGCTGCTGGATGCCATCACTGAGACCCTTTGCACAGGTTGAAGGGGTAACAAGATCACAAGCCCTTACTAGCCAGTTTAATGAGCTTCCAATCTATTTGCGCTTCCGCCCTCAGCAGGGGGACACCCCTCACCCCCTTGTTTAAGTAGAGAATAGAAGAGTTGTGCTGGGGCTTGAAGATTTAAATGTTCCTTCTTTGGAATTCCGAAAAAATCACATTAGTTTGTGCAGAGCGTATTTATTGGCACATCAAGTGAACAGCCAACAAGTGTTTCACCCCTAAGCGGCCAGCAGGCCTGCTAGCTACCCGACCCGGAATTGGAGAGACCAGGCATTACGCTGTGACTAATAGATTAAACCACTAAATTTCCTGACCACGCTAAAAGCCGGGACCATAAGATTGTATCAATACTGCCCTGAAGAAGCCCCAGGCCTGCTGGCCGTTTAGGGGTGAAACCCGTGTTGGCTGTTCACGTGATGTGCCAATAAATACGCTCTTTAAATCTTCAAGCCCCAGCACAACTCTTCTACCATCACTGAGCCCCTGCCTGCACCGAGACCTGAGGGCACCTCATGCCACACTGCTCCACTTCACACCACAGCCCGATGCCTGCCGTTGCTCCTGACTTCAACCTCACGCTGTTCGATTTACAACGCTTGTGACTTCAAGGGCCCAACAACTCCTACACTGAACTCTGGGACCAAACCCTACCGAGGCCACCTCTTAGGAGCTCATTGCAAGGTCCACAGCTCCCTGAATTTCCAAGGTACTGTTTGCGGCTCTCTCCAACACCATAGCTGGCCAGCGGCACCGCAGTTGGCTTGAACTGCTAGATTTGTTTGTTCACAATGCGGTGATAGACCCGGACAGAGTCATCAATTTCAAGGAACCATATTTGAAGTCTATGTTTTCAATATTTGTACTTTGGTTACTGTATGTTAGATTTGTTTTGTTTTGATCCTGATTTACACAGATAAATATTGGCTATTTTTCTAAAACTGATGTGATGTCCTTTTTTAGTGCTTTTCCTGTATTAATGTGTATTATGTAGAAATGGTTTACACATTGCCTCCGAGATAAACTGAACTGTTCGTGCCAATCTACAAAGGGAGAGAGCAGGGGTTATTTTAGATGTGTAATCCCCCTTACCCTGAATAAATGGAAGGGTCTCTACTTTGATAGGGTTCAAACCTGTCAACGAGAGACCCCCATTTCTAACTAGCAGGCCACTGTGATTTTACACACCTTTCTGGGTGAGTAGAGGAGAGCTCTCCCAGTCTTGTCCAGACATCTGAATCTGGCCTTCAGAATCCATGGCCGCCATGTTCTTCCATGGGCCTCATTGAAGTGGACTTCCCCTGGTGTAGTTGGATTCCTCAGCGGTGCCAGCAACCATGAATGGTTGGGATATGATCCTATATGAAGGACAGACATAGGTGCAACAATTAGCGACACATTTTCTGATCATATTACCTGACATCACCCACAAAAGGTAGGTCAGATAATACTTACCAACAAACCAGGACCTCTCCAGTATCATTTGTGACAGCAGCTGGAATATGGTGCTCTTCCACAGTATGAAGGAATCATGGGCTGATCTCAAACCTGGATACAGACTTTGAGATATACAAATCCGTTAAGTAGATAACTTGCACGTTTATAGAATGGAAGTGCTTCCTGGCCTTGTAAACGTTTTCCCTAGATTTACGGTACTATGGCAATATGGGTGCCATCAATGGCTCCAACCACATGTGGGAGGTGACCAAATCACTGGAAATTCCCCTTTACATTAGCTAAATCCTTGTGTCTAGGGGCACTTGATGTAGCTGTCAATGTGTTTCATCTTTGCTGAAAAGCACGTCTTGCATTATACCACTGAACATTGGTTGTGACATACCATAAGATATAGCCACAGTGTACTGGAAGGAACATATGGCCAGAAAATGCAATACTGCCATAGGTCTCACAATTGGTGACATATGTGTGGGTCTAGTGTTTTGCGGAACAATATCAGGCTCCAACTGGTGACATAAATCCCATAACATTTGCCTATTTAAGCAAAAAGTCTTGATGACTTGCCATTCATCCATGTTCTGAAGGCCTGGAAATGGGCTGTACACTGGAGACTGTTGTCTCCTCCCTCTCCCAGGGTACCTATGTGTGGAGTGGAAAGAATTTGCCACAGTGTCCAGAGTAACATATATATAGAGTATGCCAAAAGTCAAGTGAGAAAACATGACTGTTAAGAAAGCATTACACACAATTCTCATAACAATTGTCTGTTGTCCACCATCCACCTATGATCCCCATTGTGGTCTTCACATTGGCTGTAACAGAAATGTACAGATGATCAAATGATCAAAGATACTCCCATAAATGTATCATACACACCCTAATATTGTAAAGTTTGAATTGTACTCACAAAATGCCATCACCATCAGTGTGCAGTGCACTGCGATAATATGGCATTTATGCACAGTAATACAGTACACTGATGTTTGTGTGAAGCAAATTAGAGAGCAATGAAGTAACACATCATGTAAAGTTGTTACAACACATTTGTAGTGGTGAGGTAGTTCCAACTGCTAAAATTGCGGATGCCTGACCTCACAAATAAGACATTCTGAACCTGCCACCACTGTCGGAAGTCGACCGCACGGTGTGCAGATTTATCCACAGCAGACAAAGCCATAGACTAACGTTGGTGATTGTGATGGTCGCAGCCCAACAGCTGTGTATGTCTATGCTGATGAATGCATACATGTTGTACATGTAAAAAGGGGGTGGGGTCGCACACTACTCACACACCGGCAGAAGTTGCCCCTAAGGACTCTGGTCATTGTAGTAGAGTGTTCGCGATGCATCATCTTTCGATCTTGCTATCTTCGCTGTCTTCGCCATCCCTGGACACGTGTTTCGGGTTTTCAACCCTCGTCAGCAGGGATAGGCAGTGTTCTGGGGTCGCCGATGGCTGCCAATATCTGCCAGGTATAGTACCACTCCGGCGCGTAGGTGCGGGATCCCAGGCTCGTCAGCCCGCTGCTCAAGGGAGCTTTAAGTTACAAAAAGGGGGTGGGGTGGCACACTACTCACACACCGGCAGAAGTTGCCCCTAAGGACTCTGGTCATTGTAGTAGAGTGTTCGCGATGCATCATCTTTCGATCTTGCTATCTTCGCTGTCTTCGCCATCCCTGGACACGTGTTTCGGGTTTTCAACCCTCGTCAGCAGAGATAGGCAGTGTTCTGGGGTCGCCGATGGCTGCCAATATCTGCCAGGTATAGTACCACTCCGGCGCGTAGGTGCGGGATCCCAGGCTCGTCAGCCCGCTGCTCAAGGGAGCTTTAAGTTACAAAAAGGGGGTGGGGTGGCACACTACTCACACACCGGCAGAAGTTGCCCCTAAGGACTCTGGTCATTGTAGTAGAGTGTTCGCGATGCATCATCTTTCGATCTTGCTATCTTCGCTGTCTTCGCCATCCCTGGACACGTGTTTCGGGTTTTCAACCCTCGTCAGCAGAGATAGGCAGTGTTCTGGGGTCGCCGATGGCTGCCAATATCTGCCAGGTATAGTACCACTCCGGCGCGTAGGTGCGGGATCCCAGGCTCGTCAGCCCGCTGCTCAAGGGAGCTTTAAGTTACAAAAAGGGGGTGGGGTCGCACACTACTCACACACCGGCAGAAGTTGCCCCTAAGGACTCTGGTCATTGTAGTAGAGTGTTCGCGATGCATCATCTTTCGATCTTGCTATCTTCGCTGTCTTCGCCATCCCTGGACACGTGTTTCGGGTTTTCAACCCTCGTCAGCAGGGATAGGCAGTGTTCTGGGGTCGCCGATGGCTGCCAATATCTGCCAGGTATAGTACCACTCTGGCGCGTAGGTGCAGGATCCCAGGCTCGTCAGCCCGCTGCTCAAGGGAGCTTTAAGTTACAAAAAGGGGGTGGGGTCGCACACTACTCACACACCGGCAGAAGTTGCCCCTAAGGACTCTGGTCATTGTAGTAGAGTGTTCACGATGCATCATCTTTCGATCTTGCTGTTGTTGTACATGTACTCGACGGTTTGTCTAATAATAACTCACTTGCTTCCTGACACTGCTGCTATCAACACCTCCTCTACTTTAGCTGCTGTTTGCCACCTCTGGGAGCAATCATGCCAGGCCAAGCAGTTGTGAAGGCCCCTGCCTTCTCTCCAGAGGAATTGGAGAAACTTGCTGAAGAGGTCTTCCCTTGTATGGTCTGCTGTATGGCTCATCAAAGGAGCAGGTAAATATCTAACATAGATTATTTAGTCAGTTTAACTCCATCTTTTCCATTCCCACGGGCTACAATGTACCTCAAAGTCCTAGAGAGAATTCAAATTACTGTGTAACATTTTGTGATCCCTTAACACAGGAAATGCGCGCAATGGATTGTGTATCTGATGTCCTTTGTGTACTTAGCATCACCATTGTGATGTTTGGTAAGCCCTACTCCTTCTTGTGTTGCATACACATATCTATGCATGTCTACATTTCATGGTAGCTATGATATATTTGCTATCAGATCATGGTAAATGTGCTAAAAAATATATAGGCTTTACAGCATGAGATGTGTATGTATATAGTAAGAAGCAGTTGAGGATGATGTCAGTTATTTTTACAGACCCACATATCACTCAGCCCACATCAGGCCTCACCAAACTGTTGTTTGGGAACTAGCTATACCTCACGCACCCTTCAGAGTGCCACACAACCTTGAGGTCAATTATTGGATGGCCACAAGATGTACTGTTATGTATTGAAGTGGTGGAAATGTGATGTTCATGTGGGATAAGTATGCAGAGAGCAAGGCCTGATAATGAATTTTGTCCAGTCTAGGCCATGGTCCATGTTGGAACAGAGCTACAGTAACAATACAACTGATGCACACTGCAATCTCACTGTAGACCTGCAGAACCTTGGATGTTCTCAAAATAAGTTTTCCGGACCAACAGTAGCCCTGATTGATTTTACATGGCCTACATTTGGAATGGTAGCTGAGGTAGCCCCCTGACCTGATACTACATTTCATTGACATACATTGTCAAGGTGTGACATGTATTAATGCCAGGACCCTTACCCCCACAGGTCTGTTATCACATTTCCATATAAGTCAAGCTTGCACTCTAAAAGCCTATTGCACATGTGAAACAGTAACAGTGCAGATAGTTTGTTACCTCAGAAGAGATTTTGATATGCAAATCACCAGCTTTGTTGCAATCAAACAATACATACAATGGTATGTTGAATGTCATCCCTAGAACAGTGCCACATGTGGTAAATGGTGTGTCCTGTGATCGCAGTACATACCATACAAACTCATTCACACGAAGTATGATATCCCATTAAGTAGTTCACATGTCCACACATCTCCAGAGAGGAAGGTTTCAGTGACACACATACCAGCCATTTCATTGTGACCTAAACCTTAGGGTGTAGTCTAATCTATGGTACCAGCTTGTGTGGAATGTATGCAACAAGTCCATGGGCCTTGCTGTAAAGATATCAGTGTCATCATGCACATCATGTAGTTTACCCATCAGAAGGTGTTTCATAGTTGCTCACATCACAGTACATTTAGGATGTACCTGGGCTACATAATGTTAGTGGGCTGGCTTAGTCAGTGTAGGTCATGACCAGGTTTAATGATAGTCAGCAGATGACTACAAAAGTGTGTATTCATGTTTTTGTAGTGCATATCATGTGACACTTACACATGTAGTGTGTTAACTACTGATTAATGTTTGTGCTAGGTGTATACACAATGTGTGTCAACCAAACAGAAATCCTAGAACTTACAGTTATAATCTGTTTGTTTTTCTATTGTGTCCATACAGATCTACGCCCATCAGAAGCAATCCATTAGCCATTGTCCAGAAGGTGCGGATCCTGGAGGTCTAACTCCGGTGCAGCGTCCATTGCCGGAAGAGGTGGGATGACCTGAGACGCTGGATCTGGAAGGTCTAGTTGGAACTTTCCTCCCAACATGGACAGGGTATGTGCCGGGCCCTAGCACCCCTAGGCTCTTAATGGCACTGATAACGGTGGTGGTCTACCCAAAGCTTGATGGGCAGTTGGGGGACCAACAGCAGCAACAAGGTGGTGAGTCCTGGCTAGAGCCATACATGTTACATTGCCAACTTTGTGTGTTATATGCAGGAATTTGCCCATCATCATAGGGGGTGGGCCATGTGCAAAACACAAGAAGAGTTGGTGTTTCTGTAGGCCTGGTAGTGGGTGCCTGCTGATGTGCTTTGCCTACAGTATTTATGGCTATTCACTCAGTAGAGTCCAGTACACTACCGGTTTACTTCCTTGAGCAGACACATGGCTTAGAAAAATGATTAATCTGCTCATGGTGTTTGATGTTTTGGATGACATTTGTACCAAAAAGGCCACTTGTCTTAAGTGTGTCAAGAGTGATGCTCTTTCAATAATGTGTCTTGTGTGATGGTGACCCTATCACATATGACATAGCATACAGTGCACTTTGGATGCAGTCACTGAGCAATACTTCCCCTAGGTATCCGGGGAAGGTACACTAGCATGCGATAACAAACCATCACTGGTGCCATCAGTATTAGTACCTACATGTTGGCATGTGTTATATCATCTGCACTACTATTTCATACATGATCTAAGTGTCTTTATAGGTTGTTGTCTGATTCAATCACAAATGTGTGAGTAGGCCAATCTGTATTTGACAATAATTATTTATAATGGGTATTCAGTTCATGTGTTACCACAGTCAGGAGTGTGTAGACATCGGTGGGTAGGTCACACATACCCTACGCCATTCCTCATTGTTCAGGATTGGGTCTGTTCATGTCCAATTTGACGGTATTTAGAATGTATTTTAACACATATTTAAAGCAAAACAATACATAAACATATACATGAGCAGGACGTGACTAGGTATTAGAAAATAAGCAGATTTCCTTACCACAGGCAAGTGACTTAAAAGTGACTCTTGATGAAAATACAAAATAACAGTAGTCACAATATGCAAGACATCTTATACTCCACAAAATTCTCCATTTGAAGTTTAGAGTTAAAGTCGCGATTGTCAACAACATTTCGATCCCCAGCAGCGGTTATGGGATCATCATCAGGACAAAGCAATCAAGCAAATCCCTGGGATGTTGCCTGGATAAGGTAGGAAAAGGTTGAAGGGTAAGTGGATAGGGGATGGAGAAAAAAAGAGGGTGGGGAAGAGGGCTTGACAGAAGGGAAGAATTAGTAATCTTGGAGGTATGGTAAAACAATTACATTGTTGCGCTAAATCATGTGTGACTAGGATCCACCTGAGTGACAAACCACATGCTAAAGCCCCAATGTGGTTCACTCTATGGTCTAAGTGTGCTTCTCATTGATTAGTGGAGGAGGTTCTAGGCAAGAGAAAAAGAGACGGTGCAAGTGTGGACCAGTGGTGACGCCTAAGAGTAAATGACGCTTATGTGCTGCGGGTATTATCCAGGGTTAATTGATCTTTTTGGTGCAGAAGGGCAGGTGTGTTTGTATGTTAGTAGTGACGCTTGCTGCAAGGTAGTGAATGAGAGCAGGATCCGTAGGTGCACTTAGTAAAGGGAGATGCTTATTGTAAGCCAGTTAGTGAGGCTACGGGATCACAGGAGGGAACAATGTCCCATTCAAGGCTGGTGGTGAGCCGCACAAAGGATAACAGCCTGGTAAGCGCCACAGAGAGGTCCAGAAGCATGAACGTTATGAGGGTCCAGTCTGCCTGGAAAGAGATGGGGAAACGGTGAGTGCCATGACGGAAACCAAAAACCGATGTTGTTACGAGTAGTGTAGGGTGCTTACCGGGTGGGGGTGTTGCATCTGAGGCATTAATAAGCACCGGATCAGTGATCCAGGTATATTGCATGGCTGCAAGACGGAGCCAGGAGCAAGGCTCAATGCCGAAGATAACCTCACCAATGGGAGGTCAATTTGCGGTAAGGTCAATAGAACCTGGTGCAATCCTGAGCCTGGAGGATCACAAGAGGGAGGGGAGGCACAAGAGTGAGGAAGCGGGAGACTGTTGAAAGGGCTTCAAACTAATTGATAAGACTGTGGGTGGTAGGTGGGGCGCTTACCTGAGATTGCACTGGGATTATCGGTGGGTTAAGGGATGCTGAATGTCTGCGCTGAAAAGGGCTGCAAACACTATGCAGGAATACCACGGAGTCCGGCTGTGCTGGGACACTGGTTGCATGTGCAGGTGGCTTAATGTACCACGGTGTGAGTTGTGTGCATGTGTGATAGCTGGGTGACTAAAGCACTAACCCAAGGATGAGTGACCGGGAGTGGGCACCATGTTGGTAGTATTACGGGCTGAGTGAGGAAATATTGAGAGATGAGGCAGAGCAAGATAATGTGGGTAAGGGAAGGACAGGAAGGACGGGGAAGGAGCAGGAATGAATGGGTGAACCAATAAAGCCCAAATCTGAAACAGAGGCACCATGTAAATATGATAACAGAGGAAAAATGTTCACATCAATAAGCAGTCCTCTTGTTCACCAATAATGTTTATTTCATTAGTATAACAGTGTGGGTAAATTACTGGGGGCAGGTAACTTCAACCATGGTTATGGTCAACAATTACAGACAGGATAACAATGACGACTCAGTGTGAATTAAGAAAATAAGGATAAAATACACCAGATACCAAACATCGTCATAGTTGGTTATATGAGCAGTATAGATCAGAAGTTAGACTAGCAGTGTCATATAAGCTCATTGAAGTTTTCCAGTACAAGGTGGGGCACATGTACTGGCACATGCACTGGTAAGCGCAGTAGTGCCTGGCACATATAGTCTACAGCAACCCGCAGCGCAAGTTGGTAATTCTAGTGCTGAAGTTGCAGAGAGGAAAAAATGGATCAGAGTGACAATTGTCCTAGTTATAGCAGATTAGTCCAGTCTTCCGTGCAATTAAGGCAAGTATGGAAGCTGTCTGTGCATAGAATTCATTTCAATTGCTCTTTGTTGAGGATGCCAGTGATATTGGAGTTCCGAGGGGGCTGTTGGACCTTATTAATTACTTGCCACCGTAGGTCGTCCTCATTATGGCCTTGAATGGTGAAATGTTCAACAAGTGGTGCATTAGGTGTTCTGCATCTCACTGGGCTCCGGTGCTGACAGATTCTGATTCTTATTTTCTGCTCGGTTTTCCTGATATAGATTAAATTACAAGGGCATGTAATTGCATATATTACATATTACAGTTGAGAAAATTAATCAAGGTTACATCTATATTATGTTATGTTAATGAAGCTTTCAAAGTGCACTGCTACCCAATAGTGTCCTTGCGCTGAGCACTGCCAAAGTGGTAGCCCAAGAGAAGAGGATTATTCGGAAAACAGTCACGTTTTCAGCCCCTTCCTAAATGAAAGGAGCTCATTAGATTTCCTGGGATGAACTGGCAGGTTGTTTCAGGCTTGTGCAGCATAAACGATGAAACTCCCGCTGCCCCATTTTACCTCTTTCACTCAGGGGAAGGTCACTTGCTTTGCTTCCGAGGAGTGCAACGTTATTCTGGGGACATACCATTGTAAACATTGTCTCAGGTATTCTGGGCCATTGCCCTTCAAGGACTTAAACACTGTGCAAAGCTCTTTGAATACTGCACGTTGTTTTAATGAAAGCCAGTGGAGAAGTCGGAGTCCATTCCTCAATGAGACAAACCTAAGTGTCTCCAGGAGCAGCCTGGTTGCAGCATTCTGCACAAGCTGGGAGTCTGTTCAGATGTTTCTTTTGAATGTTCGGGTACAGACTGTTGCAATAATCCAATGTGACAGAATGAGCGCTTAGACTGCTGTCCTGAAGCTACTCTCCGGTGGAAAGAATTTTATTTTCCTCAGAATTCTGAGGAGAATGGAGCTTGTGGATACATCCCCACTGACCTGATCACCAAAGGTGAGATTATTATCCATAATTACCCCCAAATTCATGGCTTTCGTAGTAGGGGCTGGAGGCATTCACATTTCTTCAGGCTACCAGTCTGGTATGATAGCATGCACACATTTTTTAGTGTCAATTGTTAGATGACAGACATTGCAGCCACCACATTTGTAGTGTCCCTGTGTAGGAGGGAGGCCCCACATACCCTTGGTCCCTTCCGACTATAAGCGTTCCCTTGTTCCTTTTTTATGAATTAGGGTGTGACATGCAGAAATGTAGGGATCATGTATGTGTGTCTAAGTACTACAATGGAATTTGTGTTTGTGAGACAAAAAAGTTCTTCCCATTAGGACACAGGTTAAACCACTTCTTTATGTAATGGAGATTCCCTAAGCCTCACCAACCCTCAATCATCTATTGGAGTTAAGGTATGCAATGTCCTCACCAGTACTGGTCTGGACTGGGGATTTCCCTGGGCCTAGCTGATTAATTATGCTGAATATATTTATAGTCAAAACACACAGATATTTGGGACAGATTGTCTGCAGTCTACGTTTCTGTGCTACATGTGATACATAGTGAATCTACTTAAGTATAACTTTCACTAGACTATACAGTGGGTAAATGAGGGAGTTTCAATTAGAAAGTGTCAACAGTGTGAAATGAGAATTTCCTTGTCACCTTCTTCCTGCTACTGTACATTTTGGTGTAACATAGATGTATTTGTTGACCATCATTTCATCATTATGTGGTATTAAGTATATGACCTATTGTTGATTGCAGGGCCTTGTGTGGAATAAATAGGAATGAATTTGTCATTGCCATCCTATTTGATGACATCAGGTTACTAAAGTATACTACAAGAGCCAACCTATACAGGTGATCAAGTATCCAACTAGATACATGAGGATGGAGATCAGACAACTTTACTCTTGCAATTGGAGGTGTCTGTGGTTATGACTTCACTGTGAGCAACTGTTTACAGGTTGTGTAACATGCATGTGCTCATGCTAATGCTGAAGCCAATATAGTGGACCTTGTAGCTGAAGTCTTCTGTACACTTTATTAATGTGCGGTGATCAAAGCTGTTGGTCCAGGGTGTTCTGGCACATCCCAGGCAAGAGGAGGAGACAGGGCCAAAATGATTGAGGAAGCAGCTGTCCACAGTGGCTCTGGTCGTGATGCGACATTCACTGAGGGAGCCAGTGGCTCAGAGGGTGAGGGGTGTGCCACAGACGACACAGATGCAACATGGTCTTCTTCGTAGTCGACCACCAGGTGACACTCCCTAGTGGTGGAGGAACAAACAGGACCTGACCCATACCATCCTTATCTGCCACCCCGCCTTCTATATCCACCGTCCCTGTTGCTCCCCACCTAGTCGCTCCAGGCAGTTATGACCCTGCCCTAGTTAGCCTGCTACCCTGAGTGAGGAGACTGTTGACCTCCTGAGAAACGTCTCTATGGATTAGACAGCACAACTAAATGCCATCCAGGTGGAAGTCAGCCAACTGCAACAGATGGTGGGCTACCTGAAAGACATCCACACTGCTATGTATGACCTACAGAGATATTTTCAGTGTCTAGCCCCCTCCCTCATGGCAGCCTTTCATCCACCCCACCTCCTGACTCTTCCCCATGCAAATTCCCTATTTCCATGTGTAGGAAGCAGCCTATTTATATAGTGTACTAAAAAGATGTACACTGTTCAGGGAGTCCAGAGAATCCCCAAATGGTGCACAGAGGTAAAAGCAGATAATTCTAATACTTTTTTTTGAGGTACTGTGGGCAAGCAGTAAAGTTCATCAGAGAGTGGTGCTAAGCATTTGTTGCACTCACAGACACATTAAATGAGACCCATACACAAGAATAAATCAGTGACCAATTTTTAAAAACAAAGTGCATTTTTAAGATCTAGAGCAGAATTCTAAAGTAAGTACTTTCAAAGTTACGATTTTTCAAAGTTAGGAAAATATAATACCTTTGTGCGCAATTATGCACCATAGGAAACAATGGGGAATAAGTGGCGGGAACTATGAGGCAATTAGAGAGAGTATATATGCTGCACCACCCTGACTCCGCCGCAGAAGGGACGTTTGTAGCAGCTAGTCCCACTACGCATGTAAGTACGGCATAGCCGCCTTTTCAGCAGGATCACAGTGACCTAAACTTAGGGACTATCTTCTACAGCGCTGATCTTTGGCATTTATACTTTCAGAGTGCCATTGAGCACGGGGTCCCCTCTGTTTTCTTCAAAGGCTCATGATGCCATTGGCTTCTTTTGAGCAAGTATGCATTCTACCTTCTTTTTTTCCACTATACTTGTTTGTACCATACCTAGGGAAGAACCACAGTGACCATTTTGACTTAAAATAGAGTGTGTCTAGTATTTGTCTTCCTTTTTTTAAGGGCACTGCACTGACACTGATAGGCTGATAATTATGTCTTGACACAATTTGATTCATCTTTTACAGGTCACGACCTCCATTCATGAGTACCTCCTTGAATTCCTTTTTGTACTGTTGTGTTCTTTTTACAGATTGAATTTGAAGTTATCACCTTGTTCCAGGCCGAGTACCTTAGTAGGCACATTTGGGTTTATTCTGCACATAGTAGTATTGTGTTTGGGCAGTATTAAACTGTCACATGTGAGTAGGGTAGGGATCTGTGCACCCGTCCTGAAGAAGAAGCTTTAGGCTTCAAACCGTGTCGACGCACACAGGACGTTAGGTACATTAATTACACAAAACCTCCACCACACCTTTTTTTATGAATACCAGCAGGGAGGTATATTACAATTCTTTTAGCCCTCACATGCCAGGCATTTTTTAACACTCACTTAGCATTCACTTCTGACCCTACCACTCACTACCCTCACACATCACAAATAGCGATTACATCAGTGCTCCCGCCTACTCGCTGGTTAGTAGCACGCCACGTTCCGTAGAGGGACGAGAAGACCCCTATGATGAAGCATGACACCAAGACCCCTTTTAGTGTGTGAGGGGTATTTTAAGAACATTATGTGCTTCCCTCCATTGTAGGAGACACATCCCATTCCATATATATATCCGTTTCACTTCCTCCGACGAAACCGGGACACACAGACTGCGGTGCAAAGCAGGGTCAGAGGGTTCCCTGCCAGTAATAATCCGTTTCACCAAACGCTTCAAAAAGCGAAAATGCACTCTTAGTCCAGCATAAATCACCACTTCATTAGACCAGAAGATCGTATTTCATATTCTTCAAATTTATTTCCAGCATGACAAACAGTGCATGGAACCAACCCAACGCGTTTCACCGATTATTCGGCTTGATCACGCTTTAATCGGTGAAACGCATTGGGTTGGTTTGGTTCCATGCACTGTTTGTCACTGTTTGTCATGCTGGAAATTGATACACAGACCTAGGGGCATATTATCAGGGGGGTTTATCTCCGCTTTTTTGGCTTTAAAAGCCAAGAAAGCGGAGTTAACATTATCTCCATATTACCTAGCTGTCTCTAACACCAGTTAGCGACAGCTAGTAGGAGATAGCGAGCATCTTGGGCCCCAATTTGCATGTCAGTGATATTTATCACTAATGACATGCAAAGTGGGCGTGCCAAGATGTTAGCGACTGAAAACAGTTGCTAACATGGCTATCTCCTATTACCAACCGTTGGAGATATTCGCGCTAAGCGCAAATATCTCCAAAAGCTAACACCTGCCCTGAGCACTTCTTAGCCATGTTATCCAATGGGAGGTGGATAACATGGCTAAGAGTATTAGCTCGTTAATACATGAATATCGCTGACTTTTCAGCGATATTCATGCATTGCGGCGATTTTTATCGCATTTGCGATAAACCTTGGTAATACCAAGGTTTATTTGCGGTAAAAATCACCGCAGCTCAGCGGTAAATTTTTGTCTCTAACCAAGCAATAGCGACAATTATCGCTATTGCTTGGTAATATGCCCCCTAGTGTGGTAATAATGGTAAAATTATGTATATGATATTTCATGTATATCTAGCCCACTAGGGCAGAACAATTGTAGGAATACCACATTGTACCATCCGTTGGATTACTCAATTTGAATGTGTATTAATGAACAAACTACATTGATCAATAGAAAACGGGATAACCGTGCTCTGAGGGCGCACTCATATATTGGTGGAACAATACGAGTGGGAAAAACATGCAATACATGATGATTAAATTATCAATATTATAATTTTTACGCATAAGATAATGAATTATGTGTAAAGTATACTGATGAACTGGTACAGAGAAATAATGCTGTAACGCTGTTATTACTTGTTCTAACCAATTTTTTATCCTTTCAAAATGGCCGATACGTTTACCTTACCTAGCACAGCACCTAGTGTGAGTCCTATGTTTATGTTGGTATTTGTGTACACCATTTGATTTAAATTGTTTATGTGCACTTAGGCTCTTGAACGTGATCAAGGCTTAACCGCTGAAACGCGTTGTTTGTTTGCCGCAATAAATTGTTTTTCACAGAAGGAAGGTGTCCGAGTATCTTTTTGATATACGAAAAAGATCGCTGAAAGAATTGTTTTGGACTATCGGTTTCCAAACTCGGACCGCCCGAAGACAGCTTTCTAACTAGACCGGGGATTGTGGAATGCTAATATATATATATATATATATATATATATATATATATATATATATATATATGATATATATATATATATCAATGAAAAAACCATAGGTTATAGGCCATATATAGTTAGGAATTAGCATTTACAAAACCTTATTTTACTCGCATAAAACCATTGAAATTCCATATATAGTTAGAAGCGCTAACTATATATCGCGCACCCGCAATCCACTGCTGATGATGTCACATATTACATCATTCATGACATGGTCAGTGACATCACTGATGACATCACTGATGACATCTCAAATGACATCACTGATGACAACTCAAATGATTGTATGTGTCTGTAAAGTTTAAATATGTTTCACATATTGAAGAATGAGTGGATGTATAAGTGTCTGGATGAAGAATTTAGTAGGTGCATGACTGACTGTATGAGTGAGTGATTAAATGTGTCTCACTGAGTGCATGGGTTAGTGACTAAACTGTCTTAATTTGTGCATCAGTATGTTTGTTGTTGTGTAAGCTGCTGCATGTGTTGATCAGTAGCTATAAGAGTGGCCATATGGGTTATTGATTGGTTGCCCAAGTATTTGAATGGGAGGCTGAGTGTGTGTGTGGGTGGCTGGGAGGTGCGTGACTCTGTACATAGATGTGTAAGCAGTTGATTCACTAGGAGTATGAGTTCAAGAGTGCATGTGGAAACAGCTATATGGGCGGTTGACTATGCATGGGTGTTTTGGTGAGTGAATGGATTTCTCATTGCTACATGAGCAAGTAAGTACGTATGTAAAACACAATACATGTGAGAGTTGAGATATATAAATAACTGAACATAAGAGCCAGTGAATGTGTGAGTGGCTGTATCGATCACTGTGAGCTTGTATCAGGGATTATATAAGAGAGTAAATATGTGTTATTATATGTTTGAATAAGTAAGATGTGTATAACTGTATAGTTGAGGAAATGGAGGTGTGATTGATTCTTTGCATGACTGACTAGGTGTGTGAGTAACTCCATGGATGACTGACAGTCTGTGAGTGTCTGTTTATACTGAGTGTATGTAAGGTTATATTAGAGTCTGAAGAGGTTCATTGTATTATCACATGAGTGATGTGATCAGTGATGACAAATGAGATGTCATCAGTGATGTCATTTGAGTTGTCATCAGTGATGTCATCAGTGATGTCATTTGAGATGTCATCATTGATATCATTTGAGTTGTCATCAGTGATGTCATTTGAGATGTCATCAGTGATGTCATCAGTGATGTCACTGACCATGTCATGAATGATGTAATATGTGACATCATCAGCAGTGGATTGCGGGTGCGCGATATATAGTTAGCGCTTCTAACTATATATGGAATTTCAATGGTTTTATGCGAGTAAAATAAGGTTTTGTAAATGCTAATTCCTAACTATATATGGCCTATAACCTATGGTTTTTTCATTGAATTTTCAAGGTTTTGTAAATGCAAATTCCTAACTATATATCCACTATAACCTATGGTTTTTTCTTTGAATTTCATTGGTTTTTTAATAGCAAATATGAAAAGCTTTAAAATGTCAAGTACGTGATAGATAAAAACATTTTCGTATTTATGCACGCTGATGTGCTTTGAACGCTGCACCCCCCCCCCCCCTCCCCTCTTTTGCCTTAGTAGTACTCTCTCTTTGCAGATACTGAAGGGTAGTTAACGCAGGCCTTTACCCCCGTTGTAATCCGTCGTGCCTCCTTGTCTCTCCATTTGATTGATTGTTGTCCAAGCATTTACTGTTTTAGAATTGGTTCTCTTTGGATCATTCTCTATTTACAAACAAGCACAAAGTCGCAATACTCTGTTTAGTCTTTGCAGATAGTGAAAAATCGTGTAAAAAAATAAAAGTAATCGAGCAAAATCAGTAGGCCACTAATTGGATCTCTTTTTGACCTCGCTAAAATAGAAATATTAGGAACAACCCTTCTTGAGAAATACGAAAATAGTGAGATGAACTGAGCTCCACACCATGAGGGCTGCAAGACAGCTCGGCTCCATCACCCATCCCGCACAAAATAACGACAAACCCTATGCAAATATTAAAAATATAGACAACACACCAGCAAAGAAACAGGGTAAAACATTTTATTAAAAAACTATTTACATAACGTTGGTTTATAAGATGATGTCAGTAGTGGACCGATGTGTGAATAGATCGAAAACAGCACAAGGCT
The DNA here is from genome assembly GCF_964263255.1 of Lissotriton vulgaris. Classification (NCBI taxonomy): domain Eukaryota; kingdom Metazoa; phylum Chordata; class Amphibia; order Caudata; family Salamandridae; genus Lissotriton; species Lissotriton vulgaris. Next base: position 634,948,171 of record NC_141685.1, on the reverse strand, counting down.
CCAAGATCCAGATAGCAAGCTCCTGGATGTTGGGTGCCATAGTTTAGAGTTCTGAATTTCAGCCTTTTTCAATGCCTGTGCTTTGTTGAATCAAAATGGCGGCTTGACACAAAGCTGACTCAAGCGTTGTTACTGATGCTATGCAGACCAAAACTGGTTTTCAGTTTGTACATTTTTCTAGATTTTTCAATCCAAGTTTGGTTGACTTTGTAGAACGATGGCTTCAGATTTTCAACATACGGTGTGGTGGCGCTGACTGGGAGGGGGCGCTTCGCTCCTGCCCCCTCCCCAAGTAAGATTTTCATACGTGAAAGTACGTTAATGGTTTTGGTCCCTGAGATGCTTCGATGTCACTACCATTCTCAAATAGCATAAGTTCTGGATGTTGGGTGCCATAGTTAAGAGTTCTGAGCAGTGCTTGTAACACTGTCTGAAGCTTATTTCCACCTACTGCAGCTTCACTATTCTCAAAGTAAGTGAGTGTCGTTTGTGGACCTGACTGCATTAGAAAACAATGTGATATGTTACCTTCCTAAACAGCTTGACGGAGGCCCCTGAGGGGCGGTGTGATAGCCATGGACTCGGAGAAGACGCTTGGCTCCGACACCCTCCCCAAGTCTTATAGCACTGGTGTAGCCTGAGATCGCCCCCGACATAGGCGGCCGGCTCCCGGGGTCCGGCGGAACTTTTTGCCTTTTGATGACTCTTCAATTCTGGACCTTGTCCCACAATCCGTTTGACCTGAAGACAAGCTGTAGTGGGGCGCCCCTTTATCGTTTTAGTTGCCATTCCGCCCGCTTTTGCTACACTGTGCCTCTTCCGCCATTCAGCTGTTTACCGCCCGCTCTTGCGACTACAGCGTCTCGCTCACCATGTAGTTGAGATGCGCCCGCTCTTGCGGTGCAGCGATAGGCGGCTGCCACAGGACTCTCAAAATGGCGGCCGGCTCTTCGGTTTTGGGCCTGGTCCACTAAAATGGCCTTGGGACACCTTAGAACTCGGACGCTTGTCTGCTAGGGCTTGGGTCCCATTCTCGAAAAGCGTCCCCTCAGCCGTGAAGATTCTACAAAAGTCTTGGGGGCCTCCGACTCCCGCAGGCTTCTGGTGGGGAGCGGCTGCCATGATTGCTCGTGGAATGGCCACGACGGAGCTACGAGATGGTAGTGGTCTCATGCTGACGCCAGCTTTAGTCTGAAACATCCAGAAACACTGTAGACTACCAATTCGATCAGTTCCAGTAGCGCCCCAACATGACCCGGAAGAGAAGAACTTGCCCTCCCCTCTTTGACTGATGGTTCTTGTTGCCTGTCCCCTCTGTTGTCATTTAACAGAACTTTTTGGACTGCTGAAAGGGGTTGTGTTCTGAACGCTGGTTGGTGGAGACATTTAGACTATATTCTTGACCTACGTTGTCGCGTAATGCGTTTTATGACACGCCGCGTTAGCGCACCCGGAAGTGATCCGAGGCGCGGCGCGCAGCGCGTAACGTAAGCATAACAGGTCATGTGACTTGTTAATAAAACTTTTCATTGGTTCATTTTACTTTTGTTAATTTAATGATGAAAAGCTTGGTCATATGACCTAAAAATTACGCTTTTTATTATTTTCGAACAATATTTTTTTTTCAAACATATGTTATAATATTCCAGGCTAATGTACTTTCCCGGAAAATTTACAACTGTCTTGCAAGTAAAATATATTCCTTTTTCGAGAAAAAGGGCGTTTCTTCCTTCCATGACGGAGCCGTTGAGTAAAAGAGATTCGGCCTGCTGTCTTAGTCGCCGATACGCCTGATTATCAGATTCTTATCGATCACTTTATGTTGCAGACATGAAAAACACAACTGCCCTTGACCATTTATCTTTACTGCGTTCCTACATATTATACCTTTTATCCGTCATGTAATTGGACTGCTTTATTTCACTTGCCTTTTACTGATTCGAAAACAGTCACTAAAAGTAAAAACTTTACAAATGAAAATACTACTACCGTGTTTTGTTTTAAAAACCTTTATTGTAAAAATGTCAGTATACAAATACGGGCCTACAACCACGTGGGCCGGCCACGGAGCAAACTGAAATCGTATATGATGAGGAGACATTTACACTGTAGAAGAACGTAACGAGCGGGCCATTAGGTGACAAGAACAAAGGTGTCTAACAGTTGCGGAATCGGTGGACGTACATTTTGTAATTAAAATACGACAGGGCCACTTACAATAACATTTTCTAGATATACATTTGCGGGCAAAGAGTTACGAGTCCCATTTATACCGGCGCCATTTTGGGCGAGGCCGGGCAGGTCCAAGATATAGTCAAAATGTCTCCACCAACCATCGGCCAGACCAGAACCCCTTTCGGCCCTTTATGCTACAAGATGGTGTCTTCCATTCAGAAAATATTGGTGGCAGCATTTTGAAAGGAAACAGAAACAGCCGTTCTCCTAGTGAGTTTCACATTGTTACATTTAGGAAGAATGTTGAAGAGTAGTATGTGGAAAATCTGAAGCCATTTTTCTACAAACTCTCAATCAGACTTGGATGGAAAAAAAAAAACCTGAAGAATGTACAAACTGAAAACCAATTTTTGTCTGTATAGCACCAACAGTAACGCTTGAGTCAGCTTTGTGTCAAGCCGCCATTTTCATTCAATCAATAGCGTCCCCCTGCACACATTCAGGGACCTGGTCGTGTCTTCAGATGAAACGCATTGTAGGAAAAGAAGCAGAAAGGAAAAGGAAAAAAGTTCCGCCGGACCTAGTGAAGCTGCAGCAGGTGCAAATAAGCTTCAGACAGTCCTACAAGCACTGGTCAGAAATCTCAACTGAGGCACTCAACATCCAGGACTTGCCATTCGGATCTTGGCGCCTTGTGCTGGTTCCGACCTATTCACACATCAGTCCACTACTGACACCACCTCATAAGCCAACGGGGCACCCCACGCCGACTTTCGGCGCAGCATTGTAGGATGGCCACACCAGTGCAGCCACTTGCTGGACACCACCTCGGTGCCATCCGGATCTCAGCGCGTTCGAGTCACTGTGCCGGAAGAGTGACCGGAACTCAGCTGAACACGCCGTCTTTCGGCGCAGCATTGTAGGATGGCCACACCAGTACGGCAATTTGCTGGACACCACCTCGGCGCCATCCGGATCTCGGCGCGTTCGAGTCACTGTACCGCAACAGTGACCGCAATTCAGCTGGACACGCCGTCTTTCGGCGCAGCATTGTAGGATGGCCACACCAGTGCGGCAATTTGCTGGACACCACCTCGGTGCCATCCGGATCTCGGCGCGTTCGAGTCACTGTACCGCAACAGTGACCGCAATTCAGCTGGACACGCCGTCTTTCGGCGCAGCATTGTAGGATGGCCACACCAGTGCGGCAATTTGCTGGACACCACCTCGGTACCATCCGGATCTCGGCCCGTTGTGCTGCCTTCGGCCTATTCGCACATCGGTCCGCTACTGACGCCGCCTCACGTGCCAACGGATTTTCTACGCTTTTTGTAGCCCTATGTCGCATAACAGGTCATGTGACTTGTTTATAAAACTTTTCATTGGTTCATTTTACTTTTGGTTTCCTAAAGATGGAAGGCTTGGTCATATGACCTAAAAATAACACTTTTCATTGGTTTAGAACATTTTTTTTTCCCAAACGATGAAAGCCCCACCTTGTTTCTGGATCATTCAGACTGAAGCTGGCGTCAGCATGAGAGCACCACCATCTCGTGGCTCCGTCGTGGTCATTCCGCGAGCAATCATGGCAGCCGCTCCCCACCGGAAGCCTGCGGGAGTCGGGGGCCCCCAAGACTTTTATACAATCTTCACGGCTGAGCGGACGCTTTTCGAGAATGGAGCCCAAGCCCTAGCAGGCAAGCGTCCGAGTTCCAAAGTGTCCCAGGGCCATTTCAGTGGACCAGGCCTAAAACCGAGGAGCTGTCCGCCATTTTAAGAGCCATGTGGCAGCCGCCTATCGCTGCACTGCAAGAGTGGGAGCAACTCAACAACATGGTGAGCGAGACGCTGTGGCCGCAAGAGCGAGCGCAACTCAGCTAGATGGCCGCCACCTGGGGAGGCCCGTTCACGCCGGCTCCCCCATGCCCCCCCCCGAGCCGCCGCACACCAATTTTCGGAGCAGCATTGTAGGATACCAAAACCAGTGCGGCAGTTTACTGGACATCACCTGGGTGCCTGTCGTACATGTTGTGTCAGCCATGTGACACTGGACACAGACCGCTACTGACGAGGCCTCCCCCCGCACCACCCGGGACGCCCCACGCTGTTTTTCTGTGCTGCATTGTAGGATCCCTAAACCAGTGCGGCACCCAGGCGACATCACCTGGGTGCCGTCCAGAACTCTGCACGTTGTGCTGCCTTGGGACTATTTGCACAACAGACCGCTACTGACGAGGCCTCCCCCCGCCCCACCCGGGACGCCCCACGCCAATTTTCGGAGCAGCATTGTAGGATCCCTAAACCAGTGCGGCACCCAGGCGACATCACCTGGGTGCCGTCCAGAACTCTGCACGTTGTGCTGCCTTGGGACTATTCGCACAAAAGACCGCTTCTAACCATTGTTGCTTTTTGTGTTGAGAAATGTTTAAATGTTTTTAGTTTTTGTTCCGTTTGTTAAAGTTAGTAGTTAATAAAGTTTTATAACCTTACTTTGTTGGAGTGTTATCTATTTTTTTAAAAACGGGTGAATGGGGCCTTGAATCGGGTTATTGTCATGTGTGGGCTTTGGAAGTGTGCTGCTGCAGGATCGGACATTTCAAACTCAAATGCACGTTCTTTTTCTTACCTTTCCGAAGCATGGAGCGCAATAGCAGGCAGAGAAAGGGTGATGCACGTGTTGAACACTACCTGACCTGGCAAGTTGCTGGCAGTGCCCCCCCGCCCGCTCCTGAAAGAGGGCACACACACACCGCCGCCCCGAGTACTTCACAAATCTTTAAAAGACCATGCGCTTGTTCATGAGGCTTAAATGGTTTATCACCTCTTCTAGAACCCCTGCATCGACCCTCTGACGTTTCATGGAAAAATTACCATGTAACACAATACCAAGCCCTGTCAGCTGAAACCCCCAAGGAATCGTGGGGCATATTATCAAGGGGGTTTATCTCCGCTTTTTTGGCTTTAAAAACCATGAAAGCGGAGATAAAATTATTTCCCTATTATCAAGCTGTCGCTAACACCAGTTAGTGACAGCTAAAAGGAGATAGCGACCATCTTGGGCCCCGCTTTGCATGTCAGTGATACTTATCACTAATGACATGCAAAGTGGCGTGCCAAGATGTTAGCGACTGGAAACAGTCCCTAACATCGCTACCTTCTATTACCAACTTTTGGAGATATTCGCGCTAAGCGCGAATATCTCCAAAATCTAACACCTGCCCTGAGCAGTTCTTAGTCATGTTATCCAATGGGAGGTGGATAACATGGCTAAGAGCATTAGGTCGATAATACATGAATATCGCTGACTTTTCTGCGATAATAGCAAGGTTTATCTGCGATAAAAATCGACGATGTGCGGCGATAATTTTTGTCTCTAAACAAGTTAGAGACAAAAATTATCGCTAGTTGTTCGTAATATGCCCCCGGGTTTTTGCTTGCAGAAATCGGGAGGCGGGAGACTAGCACTGAAATCAGTACTCACACGCCTGAATCAGGAGGATTGGCATGTCTGAATTCTCTACAGCTGGGGCCATAAACTACATCCGCAGGGTTAGGTGATAGCCTGGAACCAGCCTGGCATCTAAAATGGCTGCCGTGCACGACAAAATTGTGGCATTCGAAAAAAGGCAAGATGGCGCAGCCGCTGGAAGAGATGTATCAACATATATCTGCCTCCTCAGCCACCCTCAGGAAACATAGGGGATTAGGATATGTCTCCCGCACCCCCTTATACCTAGTACTTTAATTAACGAAGCACAAAATGGCGAATTCCCGTTTCGCTACCAGTTTGCGGCCCAGTTCGCGGCCCGTGAAGCGCTTCTACCGTGAAAAATCATTTTTTTTTTATTTTCCCCACGGGACCCTTTAATAACCCCAACAACATTCCTAGGGGGTCAAGAAGGGGATACCTTGCCCCCTTTCATTAAATTCCCCCTTAGTTTTTCACCTTTTCTTCTCTCTCGATCCTACCGAGAGACAAGATGGCGGCCGCTCCGGACTGTCACGCAGCAAAAAAAAAAAAAAAGCTCACGCACAGCCGCTGGAAGAGATGTATCAACATATATCAGCCTCCTCACCCACCCTCAGGAAACATAGGGGATTAGGATACGTCTCCCGCACCCACTTATAACTAGTAATTTAATTTACGAAGCACAAAATGGCGAATTCCCGTTTCGCTACCAGTTCGCGGCCGCGCTTCTACCGTGAAAAATCTTTTTTTTTTTATTTTCCCCACGGGACCCTTTAATAACCCCAACAACATTCCTAGGGGGTCAAGAGGGGGATACCTTGCCCCCTTTCATTAAATTCCCCCTTCGTTTTCCACCTCTTCTTCTCTCTCGATCCTACCGAGAGACAAGATGGCGTCCGCTCCGGACTGTTTAGAATGTTGACAGACACCGGAGAGCCAATCAGCTTTCTGCGCGCAAAGTTCCGATAAGCGAAAAGTAAGCGGACCGGATCGCTGCCCAGAGCGCTGTTACAGATATATATCTTGGTTTGAACGTTAATTTCTCAAAATCCACTGGAGTACATATATTGAGACCTAGCAAAGGCACATCGGGCTAACAGTCCCTACAATTTTGCCAAGTTTCGTGCAAATCCATTCAGCCGTTCGAGCTAAAAGTGAGTCCAACCGCCCTATGGAAATTAACATGGGAAAAACGCGTTTTGGGACCCCCCTTTTTTCTCAGCCCCCCCTTGACGAAACCCCACCAAATTTTCAGGGGCTGCTCAGAAACAAAATGTGCCATTTTCCTGAAAATTTCAGCCGATTCCGTCCACAAACGCCAAAGTTATTAGACATAGAATTTTCAAAAGTCCCATAGGGAAAAAATTCTAACTATATATACCTACTGGCGATAGCCAGTAGGTAATATATATATATATATATATATATATATATATATATATATATATATATATATATATATATATATATATATATATATATATATATCCAAGGTAATCTCCCTCCGAGAAAGGAGTAGAAGCCCAAACGAGGAACAGCTTGGAAAGGCCTTTATTTCATTATTACAGCTCCGGTGGCGGGCGAATGCATTTCGGCTTTCGCCTTCTTCAGCGCCCAACACCAGAATGGAAAATGCGGTGAGTTCTTTCCTGCTGCCTGAAGAATGACTGGCGTGGTCCGCTCCTCCCCCTTACCATCAGGCTCACCAGCTGCAGATCATTGTGAATGTTCCGAACTACAGCTACCAGGATGCTTAGTGGGACAGCATCTCTGGTTGGTGAAAATGTGGGGTGGATGAAAGTCTTGATGTTGTTGGACACTTGATGTTGCAGAGTAGGGAACACCAAACTGCGCCAATGTTTTTGAAGCCTCTCCTCGAGTCCCTGTCATACCGCCACAGTCCTTGATTAGCAGAGTCAAATGTGCAGGGGCTGAATGCAGTGCAAGTTGCCACAAGAGAGGTACAATACCCCAACTGCTCGCTTCCTCCGTTGTCAATATACATATATATATATATATATATATATATATATATATATATATATATATATATATATATATATATATATATATATTCACTGAAAAAACCATTGGTTATAGACCATATATAGTTAGGGATTAGCATTTACAAAAACTTAATTTACTCGCACAAAACCATAGAAATTCGCATATAAAGTTAGTTGCCATAACTATATATCGCGCACCCGCAATCCACTGCTGATGATGTCACATATTACATCATTCATGACATGGTCACTGACATCACTGATGACATCACTGATGACATCTCAAATGACATCACTGATGACATCTCAAATGACATCACTGATGACATCACTGTTGACATCTCAAATGACATCACTGATGAAATCACTGATAACATCTCATTTGACATTACTGATCACATCACTGATGATATCATTCATGTGATAATACGATGAACCTCTTCAGACTCTAATATGACCTTAGATACAATCAGTGTAAACAGACACTCACAGACTGTCACTCATCCATGGAGTTACTCACACACCTAGTCAGTCATGCAAAGAATCAATCACACCTCCATTTCCTCAACTATACAGTTATACACACCTTACTTAATCAAACATATACTAACACATATTTACTCTCTTATACAATCACTGATACAAGTTCACAATGATCCATACAGCCACTCACACATTCACTGGCTCTTATGCACAGTTATTTATATATGTCAACTCTTACATGGACTGTGTTTTACATATGTACTTACTTTGACATGTAGCACTGAGAAATCCAATCACTCACCAATACACTCATGCAGACAGTCAACCGCCCATACAGCTGTTTCCACATGCACTTTTGAACCCATACATCTATTGAATCAACTGCTCACACATCTATGCACAGAGTCACATACCTCCCAGCCACCGCCACACACACACTCACTCTCCCATACAAATATTTGGGCAACCAATCAATAACCCATATAGTTACTCATATAACTACTGATCAACACATGCAGCAGTTTACAGAACTACAGAAATAATGATGCACAAATTAAGACAGTTTAGTTACTAACCCATGCACTCAGTGAGACACATTTAATCATTCTCTCATACAGTCAGTCATGCACCTACTAAATCCTTCATCCAAACACTTATACATCCACTCAATATTCAATATGTAAGACATATTTTAACTTTACAGAAACATACAGTCACTGGATGTTGTCATCAGTGATGTCATCAGTGATGTCATCAGTGATGTCATCAGTGATGTCATTTGAGATGTCATCAGTGATGTCATCAGTGATGTCACTGACCATGTCATGAATGATGTAATATGTGACATCATCAGCAGTGGATTGCGGGTGCGCGATATATAGTTATTGCAACTAACTATATATGCGAATTTCTATGGTTTTGTGCGAGTAAATTAAGGTTTTGTAAATGCTAATCCCTAACTATATATGGTCTATAACCAATGATTTTTTCAGTGAATTTTCATGGTTTTGTAAATGCAAATTCCTAACTATATATGGTCTATAACCTATGGTTTTTTCAGTGAATTTCATTGGTTTTTTAAAAGCTAATATCTATAGCTGTAAAATATATTCTTTATTACGAGACGTATCAGGTAGCCAAGTGAGACGCCTCATGACGCGTCGAATAAACGTGACGTATCGTCTCTGCAGCGCAAACAAAACCCGTAACGTAAGCGCGCCAGAGCACGCTTACAGATATATATATATTTTTTTAACCTTAATTAGACAAAATCCATACGTGCACATATCTTGAGGCCTTGCAAAGGCACATCAAACAAACAGTCCCTACAATTTTGCCAAGTTTGGTGGAAATCTATTCCTTTAAATTTTATTTTACTGTTTCTCTTGGTTTTCCCCTTGTTACGCTTACCGGAACGCTACCCGGTACGCAAACCGGACGCTCCAAAAACACAAGATGTCGGACTCCCGTTACGCTGCCGGTTAGCTGCCCGGTTGGCGTACCGGGAAGCGCCTCTACCGCGAAAAATCGCAATTTTCCTTTTTTTTCTTTTGCCCCGCGGGGCACTTTAATATCCCCCTCATCAATCCTAGGGGGTCAGGAGGGGTCTACCTTGCCCCCTTTCCTTCATTTCCCCCTTCGTTTTTCACCACCTCTTGTCTCTCGATCCTACCGAGAGACAAGATGGCGGCCGCTCCGGACTGTTTACAATGTTGACAGCCAATCAGCTTCTCCTCAGACTCCCGTTACGCTGCCGGTTAGCTGCCCAGTTAGCTGCCCGGTTCGCGTACCGAGACGCGCCTCTACAGCGAAAAATCACTTTTTTTTTTTTTTGCCCCGCGGGCCACTTTAATATCCCCCTCAACAATCCTAGGGGGTCAGGAGGGGTCTACCTTGCCCCCTTTCCTTCATTTCCCCCTTCGTTTTTCACCACCTCTTGTCTCTCGATCCTACTGAGAGATAAGATGGCGGCCGCTCCAGACTGTTTACAATGTTGACACCCATTCAGCTTCTCCTCAGACTCCCGTTACACTGCCGGTTAGCTGCCCGGTTCACGTACCGATTGCGCCTCTACGACAAAAAATTGCAAATTTTTTTTTTTTGGGCCCCGCGGGGCACTTTAATATCCCCCTCATCAATCCTAGGGGGTCAGAAGAGGTCTACCTTGCCCCCTTTCCTTCATTTCCCCCTTCGTTTTGGCCTCCTCTTGTCTCTCGATCCTACCGAGAGACAAGATGGCGGCCGCTCCGGACTGTTTAGAATGTTGACAGACACCAGACAGCCAATCAGCTTCGCTTTGCAAAGCTCCGTTACGCATATAGTACGCGAACTAGTCCGCTATCCAGGACGCTGTCACAGATATATCTGTTTTTTAAAATGTTAATTTCTCAAAATCCACTGGAGCACATATATTGAGACCCAGCAAAGGCACATCGGGCTAACAGTCCCTACAATTTTGCCAAGTTTCGTGTAAATCCATTCAGCCGTTCGAGCTAAAAGTGAGGCCAAACGCCCTACGGAAAAATGAATAGGAAAAATGCGTTTTGGGACCCCCCTTTTTTCTCGCCCCCCCCCTTGACGAAACCCCCCCCAAATTTTGAGGGGCTGATCAGAAACAAAATGTGCCATTTTCCTGAAAATTTCAGCTGATTCCGTCCACAAACGCCAAAGTTATTAGACATAGAATTTTCAAAAGTTCCATAGAGAAAAAATCCTAACTATATATACCTACTGGCGACCGCCAGTAGGTAATATATATATATATATATATATATATATATATATATATATATATATATATATATATTCACAGAAAAAACCATAGGTTATAGTCCATATATAGTTAGGAATTTGCATTTACAAAACCTTGAAAATTCAATGAAAAAACCATTGGTTATAGAACATATATAGTTAGGAATTTGCATTTACAAAACCCTATTTTACTCGCATAAAACCATTGAAATTCCATATATAGTTAGATGCGCTAACTATATATCGCGCACCCGCAATCCACTGCTGATGATGTCACATATTACATCATTCATGACATGGTTAGTGACATCACTGATGACATCACTGATGACATCTCAAATGACATCACTGATGACAACATCCAGTGACTGTATGTTTCTGTAAAGTTAAAATGTGTCTTACATATTGAAGAATGAGTGGATGTATAAGTGTCTGGAAGAAGGATTTAGTAGGTGCATGACTGACTGTATGAGAGAATGATTAAATGTGTCTTAATGAGTGCATGGGTTAGTGACTAAACTATCTTAATTTGTGCATCATTATATCTGTTGTTCTACAAACTGCTGCATGTGTTGATCAGTAGCTATATGAATAACTGTATGGGTTATTGATTGGTTGCCCAAGTATTTGTATGGGACACTGAGTGTGTGTGTATGGGTAGCTGGGAGGTGTGTGACTCTGTACATAGATGTGTGAGTAGTTGATTCACTATATGTATGGGTTCAAAACTGCATGTGGAAACACCTGTATGGGCGGATGACTGTGTGCATTAGTGTATTAGTGAGTGAATGGATATCTCAGTGCTACATGTCAAAGTAAGTACATATGTAAAACACAGTACATGTGAGAGTTGACATATATAAATAACTGTGCAGAAGAGCCAGTGAATGTGTGAGTGGCTGTATGGATCATTGTGAACTTGTATCAGGGATTGTATAACAGAGTAAATATGTGTTAGTATATGTTTGAATAAGTAAGGTGTGTATAACTGTATAGTTGAGGAAATGGAAGTGTGATTGATTGTTTGCATGACTGACTAGGTGTGTAAGTAACTCCATGGATGAGTGACAGTCTGTGACTGTCTGTTTACACTGATTGTATCTAAGGTTATATTAGAGTCTGAAGAGGTTCATGGTATTATCACATGAATGATATCATCAGTGATGTGATCAGTAATGTCAAATGAGATGTTATCAGTGATTTTATCAGTGATGTCATTTGAGATGTCATCAGTGATGTCACTAACCATGTCATGAATGATGTAATATGTGACATCATCAGCAGTGGATTGCGGGTGCGCGATATATAGTTAGCGCATCTAACTATATATGGAATTTCAATGGTTTTATGCGAGTAAAATAAGGTTTTGTAAATGCAAATTCCTAACTATATATTATCTATAACCAATGTTTTTTTCATTGAATTTTCAAGGTTTTGTAAATGCAAATTCTTAACTATATATGGACTATAACCTATGGTTTTTTCTGTGAATTTCAATGGTTTTTTAATAGCAAATATCAAAAGCTGTCAAATGTCAAGTACGTGATAGGTAAAAACGTTTTCGTGTATATGCACGCTGATGTGCTTTGAACGCTGCCCCCCCCTCCCCTCTTTTCTCTTAGTAGTACTCTCTCTTTGCAGATAGTGAAGGGTAGTTAACGCAGACCTTTACCCCCGTTGTAATCCGTCGTACCTGCTTGTCTCTCTATTTGATTGATTGTTATCCAAGCATTTACTGTTTTAGAATTGGTTCTCTTTGGATCATTCTCTATTTACAAACAAGCACAAAGTCGCAATACTCTGTTTAGTCTTTGCAGATAGTGAAAAATCGTGTAAAAAAAAAAAGTAATCGAGCAAAATCAGTAGACCACTAATTGGATCTCTTTTTGACCTCGCTAAAATACAAACATTAGGAACAACCCTTCATGAGAAATACGAAAATAGTGAAATGAACTGAGCTCCACACCATGAGGGCTGCAAGACAGCTCGACTCCGCCACCCACCCTGCCCAAAATAACGACAAACCCTATGCAAATATTATAAATATAGACAACACACCAGCAAAGAAACAGGGTAAAACATTTTATTAAATAACTATTTACATAACTATTTTATACTTTTTGTTGCCCGATCCGGCTAGCTCAATCGATGGAGCATGAAACTCATGCAATGATAGCAAGCGTTGAGAGTTTGTAGAACGATGGCTTCAGATTTTCTACATACGGTGTAGTGGCGCGAACTGAGAGGGGGCGTTTGGATCCTGCCCCTTCCCCAAATAAGATTTTCATACGTGAGTGTTCGTTCATGCTTTTGGTCCCTGAGTTGCTTCGATGTCACTGCCTTACACAAATGGCATAAGTCCTGGATGTTGAGTGCCATACTTCAGAGTTCCAAGCAGCGCTTGTAACACTGTCTAAACCTTATTTGCACCTGCTGCAGCTTCACTATTCAAAGTAAGTGGGGTCCGTTTGTGGACCTGACTGCATTGGAAAACAATGTGATACGGTGCCTCCCTAAACCGCTTGACGGAGGCCCCCGAGGGGCGGTGAGATGGCGCGGACTGGGAGGGGGCGCTTGGCTCCTGCCCCCTCCCCAAGTCGTGTTGCCCTGGTGTGGCCTGAGACCGCCCCCGACATAGGCGGCCGGCTCCCGGGGTCCGGCGGAATTTTTTGCCTTTTGATGACTCTTCCATTCTGGACCTTGTCCCACAATCCGTTTGACCTGAAGACACGCTGTAGTGGGGCGCCCCTTTACCGTTTTAGTTGCCATTCCGCCCGCTTTTGGTACTCTGTGCCTCTTCCGCCATTCAGCTGTTTACCGCCCGCTCTTGCGACTACAGCGTCTCGCTCACCATGTAGTTGAGTTGCTCCCGCTCTTAAGATTTAACAGAACTTTTTGGACTGCTTAAAGCGGTTGTATTCCGACCGCTGGTTGGTGGAGACATTTTGACTATATTCTGGACCTGCGTTGTCGCGTAATGCGTCATATGACGCGCCGCGTTAGCGCACCCGGAAGTGCTCCGGTGCGCAAGGCGCAGCTTCCCGGAAACGATCCAGAGCGCGCCGCGCAGCGAGTAACGTAAGCATAACAGGTCATGTGACTTGTTAATAAAACTTTTCATTGGTTCATTTTACTTTTGTTTTCCTAATGATGTAAGACTAGGTCATGTGACCTAAAAATAACACTTTTCATTGGATTAAAACATTTTTTTTCCCAAACGATGAAAGCCCCACCTTGTTTCTGGATGTTTCAGACTGAAGCTGGCGTCACCATGAGAGCACCACCATCTCGTAGCTCCGTCGTGGCCATTCCGCAAGCAATCATGGCAGCCGCTCCCCACCGGAAGCCTGCGGGAGTCGAGGGACCCCAAGACTTTTGTAGAATCTTCAAGGCTGAGGGGACGCTTTCGAGAATGGGACCCAAGCCCTGGCAGACAAGCGTCCGAGTTCCAAGGTGTCCCAGGGCCATTTTACTGGACCAGGCCCAAATCCGAAGAGCCGGCCGCCATTTTAAGAGTCCTGTGGCAGCCGCCTATCGCTGCACCGCAAGAGTGGGAGCAACTCAACTACATGGTGAGCGAGACGCTGTAGCAGTAAGAGCGGGCGGTAAACAGCTGAATGGCGGAAAAGGCACAGTGTAGCAAAAGCGGGCGGAATGGCAACTGAAACGATAAAGGGGCGCCCCACTACAGCAGACAAGCCTCCGCCATGTGCTTCAAAACTGCATACGTATCTCGTGATATCAAAGTTGGGCAACCAGTACACTACAAGCAGTTACGAGTCCCATTTACACCGGCGCCATTTTGGGCGCGGCCGGGCAGGTCCAGGATCTAGTCAAACATAACAAATGAGGCTGACGTCTCTGAAGCAGTTGACGCACAGCAGGACATAGCAAATAAACATGAAGTCTCTAAAGCTGTTAACTCACTGCAGGACAAAACAAGTGAACCTGAAACCTCTGGAATAATTGTCGCTCAAAAGAACAACACACAAAACTCTGTAGAGCCTGAAGAAAGAAAAACAGAAGGGCACTGTAGTTTCAGACACACTTAACACTAATGACTTAACAAAGATATCGTCTGTTTATGAAGCAGTTATCATGTTTACAGAATTGACAAAGAAGTGTGCAGACACCAATGCTATTAAGAAACACAAGGAAATCCCTAACGCATCAGCATTCTCGGAAGAGGTTGACACAGATAACATCTTAAGGAACAAAGAAAGACAAAATAAGGATGAGGAAGTTATCACTTTACTTTTTTCATCAGCTAGCGACAGCAAGAAACATATTGTAATGGAGATTAGAGAGGCTACGGATGGATGAATAAATTATCCAAAGAAATGGCGACTCCCCCCTTTAGCAGATTAGCTAAATCTTTGCGTAATTTGGACATTAAAGTTATATTATTGTTGTTGTTGTTGTTATGGTTATAGTTCTGGTTAATTTCAGCAAGAAACACATTGTAATGGAGATTAGAGAGGCTACGGATGGGTGAATAAATTATCAAAAGAAATGGCGACTCGCCCCTTTAGCAGATTAGCTAAATGTTTGCGTAATTTGGGCATAAAAGTTATATTATTGTTGTTGTTGTTGTTATCGTTATAGTTCTGGTTAATTTCCATTCAGAGTGTCCTACACAGCACCACTCTAGGTAAACACTACTTTATGTAAAACCTAGGACATAGCACTCATTGAAACTATAGTTGGTCACCATGGGGTTTAAAGAAGGGATGGTTCTTCACCTGGGTGCCTTCCGCAACTCAGCACGTTGTGCTGCCTTGGGACTATTCGCACAAAAGACAGCTTCTGACCATTGTTGTTTTTTTTTATCAAAAAATGTTTAAATATATTTACAGTTTTTGTTGCGTTCGTTATATTTAAAAGTTAATAAAGTTTTATAATCCTACTTTCTTGGAGTACTATATTTTTTTTAAAAATCGGGTGAATGGGGCCTTGAATCGGGTTATTGTCATGTGTGGGCTTTGCAAGTGTACTGCTACAGGATCGGACATTTCAAACTCAAATGCACGTTCTTTTTCTTACCTTTCCGAAGCATGGAGCGCAATAGCAGGCAGACAAAGGGTGATGCACGTGTTGAACACTGCCTGGCCTGGCAAGTTGCTGGCAGTGCCCCCCCCCCCGCCCACTCCTGAAAGAGGGCACACACACACCGCTGCCCCGAGTACTTCACAAATCTTTAACAGACCATGCGCTTGTTCATGAGGCTTAAATGGTTTATCACCCCTTCTAGAACCCCTGCATCGACCCTCTGACGTTTCCTGGAAGAATTAGCACGTAACACAATACCAAGCCCTGTCAGCTGAAACCCCCGAGGAATCGTGGGGCATATTATCATGGGGGTTTATTTCCGCTTTTTTGGCTTTAAAAGCCAAAAAAAAGGAGATAAAATTATCTCCCTATTACCAAGCTGTCGCTAACACCAGTTAGTGACAGCTAAAAGGAGATAGCGACCATCTTGGGCCCCGCTTTGCATGTCAGTGATATTTATCACTAATGACATGCAAAGTGGGCGTGCCAAGATGTTAGCGACTGGAAACAGTCCCTAACATCGCTATCTCCTATTACCAACTTTTGGAGATATTCGCGCTAAGCGCGAATATCTCCAAAAGCTAACACCTGCCCTGAGCAGTTTTTAGCCATGTTATCCAATGGAAGGTGGATAACATGGCTAAGAGCATTTGCTGGATAATGCATGAATATCGCGGACTTTTCAGCGATATTCATGCATTGCGGCCGTTTTTTATCGCATTTGCGATAAACCTTGCTAATAGCAAGGTTTATCTGCGATAAAATTCGCCGATGTGCGGTGAAAATTTTTATCTCTAAACAAGTTAGAGACAAAAATTATCGCTAGTTGTTGGTAATATGCCCCCGGGTTTTTCCTTGCAGGAATCGGGAGGCGGAAGACTAGCACTGAAATCAGTAGTCTCACGCCTGAATCAGGAGGATTGGTATGTCTGGATTCTCTACAGCTGGGGCCATAAACTACATCCGCAGGGCTAGGTGATAGCCTGGGTCCGGCCTGGACAATCGGACACAGAGGAAGAGGAGTGTCAGAGGGTGCGGTAGTGTATAGGGAGAAAGGGAGGTGTCGGGCGGGCACAGGGTGTGATTCTCAGGGAAGAGCAGCGCAGATGGGGGGAAGTATATGGCCCATGCATGAGAGAGAGAGCGGGGGTGACCAGTGCGTGGAGGAGATGCTTGCGAGGGTGGGGAGCCGTGCTGAGAATCGACGGCGTGCAGAGAGTGGGTCTGGTCAAGGCATCTAAAATGGCTGCCGTGCACGACAAAATTGTGGCATTGGACAAAAAGGCAAGATGGCGCAGACAATGTTTATCAATAAGGATTCATTTATAACAAAATATTTACTCGCAGTGACAAAATGGTGGTCAACACTTCCTGATTTCCATCGAATCGAACGTTAACAGACATCACGCAGCAAAAAAAAAAAAAAGCTCACGCACAGCCGCTGGAAGACATGTATCAACATATATGAGCCTCCTCGGCCACCCTCAGAAAACATAAGGGGTCAGGATACATCTCCCGCACCCCCTTATACCTAGTAATTTAATTAAAATGAAACACAAAATGGCGAGTTCCCGTTTCGCTACCAGTTTGCGGCCCAGTTCGCGGCCCGGGAAGCGCTTCTACCGTGAAAAATAATTTTTTTTTATTTTCCCCATGGGACCCTTTAATAACCCCAACATCATTCCTAGGGGGTCAGGAGGGGTATACCTTGCCCCCTTTCATTAAATTCCCCCTTCGTTTTTCACCTCTTCTTCTCTCTCGATCCTACCGAGAGATAAGATGGCGGCCGCTCCGGACTGTTTAGAATGTTGACAGACACCGGAGAGCCAATCAGGTTTCTGCGCGCAAAGTTCCGTTTCGCGAAAAGTAAGCGGACTGGAGCGCAGCCCGGAGCGCTGTTACAGATATATATCTTGTTTTGAACGTTAATTTATCAAAAACCACTGGAGCACATATATTGAGACCTAGCAAAGGCACATCGGGCTAACAGTCCCTACAATTTTGCCAAGTTTCGTGCAAATCCATTCAGCCGTTCGAGCTAAAAGTGAGGCCAAAGGCCCTATGGAAAAATGAATGGGAAAAACGTGTTTTGGGACCCCCCTTTTTTCTCGGCCCCCCCTTGATGAAACCCCCCCGAATTTTCAGGGGCTGCTCAGAAACAAAATGTGCCATTTTCCTGAAAATTTCAGCCGATTCCGTCCACAAACGCCAAAGTTATTAGACATAGAATTTTCAAAAGTTCCATAGACAAATAATCCTAACTATATATACCTACTGGCGACACGCCAGTAGGTAATATATATATATATATATATATATATATATATATATATATAATAAAAGAATTCTCAGTTTTTGGTCAACTAAATGAGAGTGTACTGTACACTATGCTACTCAATATTTCTCAGACATTAATAGAAAAATACTAAAAAGTCCTGAATTTAAAACTTACTTTGCCCTGTACTTTTTGCATTGGATTGTGTGGATATTAGGGGGTAGCTACACCTGCCGTGTGCCCGCTGAGACCAAGAGGGTGGAGCTCAGCTGAACTATACTTTGGAAATATATATATATATTACCTACTGGCGGTCGCCAGTAGGTATATATAGTTAGGATTTTTTCTCTATGGAACTTTTGAAAATTCTATGTCTAATATCTTTGGCGTTTGTGGACGGAATCGGCTGAAATTTTCAGGAAAATGGCACATTTTGTTTCTGAGCAGCCCCTTAAAAGTTGGGGGGGTTTCGTCAAGGGGGGGCCGAGAAAAAAGGGGGTCCCAAAACGCGTTTTTCCCATTCATTTTTCCATAGGGCATTTGGCCTCACTTTTAGCTCGAACGGCTGAATGGATTTACACGAAACTTGGCAAAATTGTAGGGACTGTTAGCCCGATGTGCCTTGCGGGGTCTCAATATATGTGCTCCAGTGGATTTCGAGAAATTAACGTTTAAAAAAACAGATATATCTGTGACAGCGTCCCGGATAGCGCTCCAGATCGCGTACTTTTCGCGTAACGGAGCTTTGCGAAGCGAAGCTGATTGGCTCTCCAGTGTCTGTCAACATTCTAAACAGTCCGGTGCAGCCGCCATCTTGTCTCTCAGTAGGATCGAGAGACAAGAGGAGGAGAAAAACGAAGGGGGAATTTAATGAAAGGGGGCAAGGTAGACACCTCTTGACCCCCTAGGAATGATGTTGGGGTTATTAAAGGGTCCCGTGGGGCAAATAAAAAAAATTAAATTTTTCGCGGTAGAAGCGCTTCCCGGTTCGCGAACCGGGTCGCAAACTGGTAGCGAAACGGGAATACGCCATTTTGTGTTTCGATTTAATTAAATTACAAGATGGAGGAAAAACAATGTGAGAAATGGGTATAAGGGGGTACGGGAGACGTATCCTGACCCCCTATGTTTTCTGAGGGTGGTTGAGGAGGCTCATATATGTTGATACTTGTCTTCCAGCGGCTGCGCGTGAGCGCTTTTTTTTTTTTGCTGCGTGACGTCTGTTGACGTTCGATTCGAAGGAAATCAGGAAGTGTTGACCGCCATTTTGACACTGCGAGTAAATATATTGTTAAAAATAATTGTTATAAATTAATCCGTATTGATAAACAATGTCTGCGCCATTTTCCAATGCCACACTTTTGTCGTGCACGGCAGCCATTTTAGATGCCTTGACCAGACACACTCTCTGCACGCCGCCGATCGTGACGTCTGTTAACGTTCGATTCGAAGGAAATCAGGAAGTGTTGACCGCCATTTTGACACTGCGAGTAAATATATTGTTAAAAATTAATTGTTATAAATTAATCTGTATTGATAAACATTGTGTGCGCCATCTTGCTTTTTTTCCAATGCCACACTTTTGTCGTGCACGGCAGCCATTTTAGATGCTTTGACCAGACCCACTCTCTGCAAGCTGCCGATCCTCAGCATGGCTCCCCACCCTCGCAAGTATCTCCCCCACGCACTGGTCAACCCCGCTCTCTGTCTTATGCATGGGCCATAAACCTCCCCCCATTTGCGCTGCTCTTCCCTGAGAATCACACCCTGTGCCCGCCCGACACCTCCCTTTCACCCTATTCACTACCGCACCCTCTGACACTCCTCTTCCTCTGTGTCCGATTGTCCAGGCCGGTCCCAGGCTATCACCTAGCCCTGCGGATGTAGTTTATGGCCTCAACTGTAAAGAATCACCCCTCTTCAAAGGAGTTACAGTAGATCAAGGCCCCCACCCGATGAGATCCGTCACACTACACGCGTTCCTACAATCTGATAACCATCCTGTATTGTGATTGGGGAGGGGATTCTCATTGTGAGGGTGTGTGGGACCGAGCCTGAAGCGGAAGATTCCAGGGATGCCTTTTTGTACATCAAAGTCTTCACAATTATGTGTCACATTCAAAATATATAGCACTCCAACAAAGAAGTAGGATTATAACACTTTAATAACTTATAAATATATACATCGCAACAAAAACAGTAAACACCTTAAAACATTTTTTATTAAAACAGAAGCAACAATGGTCAGTAGCGGTCTGTTGTGCGAATAGTCCCAAGGCAGCATATTTACCTAGAGTGGTGCTGTGTAGGACATTCTGAATGGAAATTAACCAGAACTATAACCATCTACTTCCAATAATATAACTTTTATGCCCAAATTACGCAAAGATTTAGCTAATCTGCTAAAGGGGGGAGTCGCCATTTCTTTACAATAATCAATAATGAAAAATCGACATCAATAGGGTTGTCCGTATTCCCGATGCAGCACTATAGTGCAACATACACAGCACCTGGGGTGTCAAGAGTGAACAGGTCCTAGCTGCTTAACCAATGACTGACAAATGCTATATTAAACACTTACTATGTATAATACTTGCGTTCACAATAGTTTTACTTTACAAAACAGAACAAAAGATGTCCCCTGTAAGTAAACCCATATTAGCTGTTTCAGTTATTAAACATCCTAAGGTTTTATGACATGGGGAACAGTAGTGATATCCTGGGCGGGTGATGGAACTGGGTTTGTTAATGGAAAAACATCTACAGAGAAAACTATTGGTAAATGATACGTCTCCGGAAATTTAAAACTCACAAATGTTTCATTTGTGTAATCGTTTCATAAACATGTACATTAAAAAACTAAATACGCTCCACTGTTTTAGAAAATCTTTACAGTTTGCTACATCACCCTTTAAAGTTACAACTACGAAAACCTACTTACTTAAGCTGTTGAATTCGGCTTCAAATGTAAAGCATAAGTTCAAGCTAGCATATCATATTTTTAAAAGGTTAAACATAATTGATATGCAAATTTAAATACTACCCTTTCTTAATGGTGACACCTTATCTGTCCTATATCCCACAATTTCCATGAGCAAAGCAAAAGAAATTCTGAGGCCCTGAAGAAATAAGGCTTACTGTGGGGTTCAACTCAATCTGGTGTTTGGGCGCTTTCATGTTTTGTGGTGATATTCTGTGACAGGGTGCAGGCACCAGAAGAATTTTAGCCTAGTTCATCACATTGGAGAATGAGGGTCTGTGTAAATATCTAATCTGGTGAAGAACCATCCCTTTTTTAAACCCCATGGTGACCAACTATAGTTTATTCTCTATTTCGTTTCCTTGCCATAACAAAATAAAAGTCTTGGGTTATTTATGGAAGGGAAGACTTTTTGTTTCTTCCAATTTTTTTAAAAAACCAAAGGTTTAAGGAAAGGCAACCCTTAATGTGCATGTTTTCCACAGAAATTTGCCTTTGAAAACTAGAGGCAATAAATAAGGCCGAAATCTGTATTTTGTTTTTGGATACACATGTTAGTTGTGTCTGTGTATTCATTTTTATGCATGACTTTATATGGAATGGTTAAAATAACTTATGATGCAACTTAACAGGAAAGATCACAAACATTCCAATGAGTGCTATGTCCCAGGTTTTACATAAAGTAGTGTTTACCTAGAGTGGTGCTGTGTAGGACACTCTGAATGGAAATTAACCAGAACTATAACCATCTACTTCCAATAATATAACTTTTATGCCCAAATTACGCAATTACTCAATTTTCGATGATTAATCAAATGGCCTTTTTTCTGCTTCACTAGACATCCTTCATAGCCAATGACTGCATATTTTCCATTATTGAAAAAACTAAAGTGACAACTTCCTCATCCTTAATTTGTCTTTCTTTGTTCCATAAGATGTCATCTGTGTCAACCTCTTCCGAGAATGCAGATGCGTTAGGGATTTCCTTGTGTTTCTTAATAGCATTGGTGTCTGCACACTTCTTTGTCAATTCTGTGAACATGACAGCTGCTTCATAGACAGACGATATCTTTGTTAAGTCATTAGTGTTAAGTGTGTCTGAAACTACAGTGACCTTCTCTGTTTTACTTTCCTCAGACACTACAGAGTTTTGTGTGTTGTTCTTCTGAGCGACAATTATTCCAGATGTTATTCTAGCGTTGTTCTAGCGTTTCACTTGCCATTCAGCGGTTTTCCGCCCGCTTTTGCTGCACTGTGCCTCGTCAGTAGTAGTCTGTTGTGCGAATAGTCCCAAGGCAGCAGAACGCGCTGAGATCTGTACGGCACCCAGGTCATGTCCAGTAAGTTGCCGCACTGGTTTTGGTATCCTACAATGCTGTTCCGAAAAACGGCATGTGGCGCCCCGGGGGGGAAGGCGACGTGAATGGGCCTCCCCAGGTGGAGGCTTGTCTGCTGTAGTGGGGCGCCCCTTTACCGTTTCAGTTGCCATTCCGCCCGCTTTTGCTACACTGTGCCTCTTCTGCCATTCAGCTGTTTACCGCCCGCTCTTGCAGCTACAGCGTCTCGCTCACCATGTAGTTGAGTTGCTCCCACTCTTGCGGTGCAGCGATAGGCGGCTGCCACAGGACTCTTAAAATGGCGGCCGGCTCTTCAGATTTGGGCGTGGTCCACTAAAATGGCCCTGGGACACCTTGGAACTCGGACGCTTGTCTGCTAGGGCATGGGCCCCATTCCCGAAAGCGTCCCCTCAGCCTTGAAGATTCTATAAAAGTCTTGGGGTCCCCCGACTCCCGCAGGCTTCCGGTGGGGAGCGGCTGCCATGATTGCTTGCGGAATGGCCACGACGGAGCTACGAGATGGTGGTGCTCTCATGCTGATGCCAGCTTCAGTCTAAAACATCCAGAAACACTGTAGACTATCAATTTGATGAGTTCCGGTGGAGCCCCAACGTGACCCGGTAGGGAAGAACTTGCCCTCCCCTTTTTTGAGTGATGGTTCTTGTTGCCTGTCCCCTCTGTTGTCATCTAACGGAACCTTTTTTGATTGCCGAGTGAGAAAAAAAAAGGTGGGTCTTTCATCGTTTGGGAAAAATTTTTTTTTAATCCAATGAAAAGTGTTATTTTTAGGTCATTTGATCAAGCCTTCCATCATTAGGAAACCAAAAGTAAAATGAACCAATGAAAAGTTTTATAAACAAGTCACATGACCTGTTATGCGGCTTTGGGTTATAAAAAGCATACAAAACTCGTTGGCCCATGAGGCGGCGTCAGTAGCGGACCGATGTGCGAATAGGCCGAAGGCAGCACAACGCGCCGAGATCCGGATGGCACCGAGGTGGTGTCCAGCAAGTTGCCGCACTGGTGTAGCCATCCTACAATGCTGCGCCGAAAGACGGCGTGTCTCTCACTCAAAATGCATAAAATGGTGAAAGACGGCGTGTCTCCCACTCAAAACATATAAAATGGCGAAAGACGGCGTGTCTCCCACTCAAAACACATAAAATGGCGAAAGACGGCGTTTCTCCCACTCAAAACACATAAAATGAAGTCTAGACTAAAAGGCAATGATCATATTTTCTACTCTTGCTATAGTTGTTCATGCACTGAGGGTGCTGTAGAAAAAAATAGAAAAATGTACCCGATTCAGCACTATAGTGCAACATACACAGCACCTGGGGTGTCAAGAGTGAACAGGTCCTAGCTGCTTAACCAATGACTGACAAATGCTATATTAAACACTTACTATGTATAATACTTGCGTTCACAATAGTTTTACTTTACAAAACAGAACAAAAGATGTCCCCTGTAAGTAAACCCATATTAGCTGTTTCAGTTATTGAACATCCTAAGGTTTTATGTAATGTAATGTACATGTATTTATATAGCGCAAATCGCCCACATCGCAGGCATCTATGCGCTTGCTTAGGGAACCCGTCCTGGTATTCCCCTGTGAGATACCCCGGCAGGGTATCCACAAGGTGAAAGCCAGGCATCCCGCCGCGAGGGGCCGTTGTGGAGATTAAGCAAGCTATTGCCCAGAGTCGCAGAGTGTGAACCCGTGAGTCGAGTAGGCACCGGAGTGAGAATTATCGAGTCTGCGGAATTATTGAGCCCATGGGGAACAGTAGTGATATCCTGGGCGGGTGATGGAGCTGGGTTTGTTAATGGAAAAACATCTACAGAGAAAACTATTGGTGAATTATACTTCTCCGGAAATTTAAAACTCACAAATGTTTCATTTGTGTAATCGTTTTATAAACATGTACATTAAAAAACTAAATACGCTCCACTGTTTTAGAAAATCTTTACAGCTTGCTAGATCACCCTTTAAAGTTACAACTACGAAAACCTACTTACTTAAGCTGTTGAATTCGGCTTCAAATGTAAAGCATAAGTTCAAGCTAGCATATCATATGTCTAAAAGGTTAAACATAATTGATATGCAAATTTAAATACTACCCTTTCCTAATGGTGACACCTTATCTCTCCTATATTCCACAATTTCCATGAGCAAACCAAAAGAAATTCTGAGGCCCTGAAGAAATAAGGCTTACTGTGGGGTTCAACTCAATCTGGTGTTTGGGCACTTCCATGTTTTGGGGTGATATTCTGTGACAGGGTGCAGGCACCAGAAGAATTTTAGCCTAGTTCATCACATTGGAGAATGAGGGTCTGGGTATATATCTAATCTGGTGAAGAACCATCCCTTCTTTTTTTTTGAAAATCTGTTTATTAGCATAGTGATTGGAGCAGTTATATACATATTCGGGCATAGCAATAATCAGATTGTCACATTCACATGTCTGCTCAGTGTTTACAGGTACTTAGTATCATTGATTTTTCATTTTCGTCCGGACCATGGTGACCAACTATAGTTTATTCTCTATTTCGTTACCTTGCCATAACAAAAAAAAGTCTTGGGTTATTTATGGAAGGGAAGACTTTTTGTTTCTTCCAATTTTTAAAAATAAACAAAGGCTTAAGGAAAGGCAACCCTTAATGTGCATGTTTTCCACAGAAATTTGCCTTTGAAAACTAGAGGCAATAAATAAGGCCGAAATCTGTATTTTGTTTTTGGATACACATGTTACTTGTGTCTGTGTATTCCTTTTTATGCATGACTTTATATGGAATGGTTAAAATAACTTATGATGCATCTTAACAGGAAAGATCACAAACATTCCAATGAGTGCTATGTCCCAGGTTTTACATAAAGTACTGTTTACCTAGAGTGGTGCTGTGAAGGACACTCTGAATGGAAATTAACCAGAACTATAACCATCTACTTCCAATAATATAACTTGTATGCCCAAATTACGCAAAGATGTAGCTAATCTGCTAAAGGGGGGAGTCGCCATTTCTTTTCAAAATTTATTCACCCATCCGTAGCCTCTCTAATCTCCTTTACAATGTGTTTGTTGCTGTCGCTAGCTGATGAAAAAACTAAAGTGACAACTTCCTCATCCTTAATTTGTCTTTCTTTGTTCCTTAAGATGTCATCTGTGTCAACCTCTTCCAAGAATCATCAGCGTGCATAAATACGAAAATGTTTTTACTTACCACGTACTTGACATTTTACAGCTTTTCATATTTGCTATTAAAAAACCATTGAAATTCACTGAAAAAACCATAGGTTATAGACCATATATAGTTAGGAATTAGCATTTACAAAACCTTAATTTACTCGCACAAAACCATAGAAATTCGAATATATAGTTAGTTGCAATAACTATATATCGCGCACCCGCAATCCACTGCTGATGATGTCACATATTACATCATTCATGACATGGTCAGTGACATCACTGATGACATCTTAAATGACATCACTGATGACATCTCAAATGACATCACGGATGACATCTCAAATGGCATCACTGATGACATCACTGATGACATCTCATTTGACATTACTGATCACATCACTGATAATATTATTCATGTGATAATACGATGAACCTCTTCAGACTCTAATATAACTTTAGATACAATCAGTGTAAACAGACACTCACAGACTGTCACTCATCCATAGAGTTACTCACACACCTACTCAGTCATGCAAAGAATCAATCACACCTCCATTTCCTCAACTATATAGTTATACACACCTTACTTATTCAAACATATACAACACATATTTACTCTCTTATACAATCCCTGATACAAGTTCACAATGATCCATACAGCCACTCACACATTCACTGGCTCTTATGCACAGTTATTTATATATGTCAACTCTCACATGTACTGTGTTTTACATATGTACTTACTTTGACATGTAGCACTGAGATATCCATTCACTCACCAATACACTCATGCACACAGTCAACCGCCCATACAGCTGTTTCCACATGCACTTTTGAACCAATACATCTAGTGAATCACCTGCTCACACATCTATGCACAGAGTCACACACCTCCCAGTCACCCACACACACACTCAGTCTCCCATACAAATACTTGGGCAACCAATCAATAACCCAAATAGTTACTTATATAGCTATTGATCAACACAAGCAGCAGTTTACAGTACAACAGACATAATGATGCACAAATTAAGACAGTTTAGTCACTAACCCATGCACTCAGTGAGACACATTTAATCACTCACTCATACAGTCAGTCATGCACCTACTGAATCCTTCATCCAGACACTTATACATCCACTCATTCTTCAATATGTAAGACATATTTTAACTTTACAGAAACATACAGTCACTGGATGTTGTCATCAGTGATGTCATCAGTGATGCCATTTGAGATGTCATCCGTGATGTCATTTGAGATGTCATCCGTGATGTCATTTGAGATGTCATCAGTGATGTCATTTAAGATGTCATCAGTGATGTCATCAGTGATGTCACTGACCATGTCATGAATGATGTAATATGTGACATCATCAGCAGTGGATTGCGGGTGCGCGATATATAGTTATTGCAACTAACTATATATTCGAATTTCCATGGTTTTGTGCGAGTAAATTAAGGTTTTGTAAATGCTAATTCCTAACTATATATGGTCTATAACCTATGGTTTTTTCAGTGAATATATATATATATATATATATATATATATTATTTCTATTTTTGACACAAAATTAGTAACTAATCCTTTGCCAGTCAGTGTAGCTGTGCTGCATCAGCCTTCCTTGTGTATAATTTCTGTGTCAATTTTAAAACATATAATGCCCAATTTGTGTTACACAAGATTTAGTCTTTTGAAAGTTTATGCATCTTCTCTTGTTGTTTTTTTAGCTCTTTGTTTTAGCTCTTGTAACTTTCTCTCTCACTTTTTGTGAGCTACCGCTTCGACTCTCAGAAATCAGACTTTGAATTCTAGGCACAATCCACATTAAATTAATGACACAATGGCTTGGGGAAGGTATAATCCCTGTTTTCCCTTTGTTTTTTCTGATGTTTGTAGGTCATGGTGCTTTCTTTACACATGCTTTAGGGTAGTGTGTGTGGAGATGTAGGTGATTTATTGATTTATAAACACTTCACTTCAGCATTTCCCCACAGCCATTTTTAACTAAGTATAGGGTGCAACTTACATGTAGAAACCGTACAATGAGCGCATGAATATGACTGTTTGCCACTGATACTTCGCCTTTGACCCACATGAAATACATGTATTTTTATAGGAGGGAAATGACTCCTGCACATAGTGTTCAATGCGTCTAAGATTTTACTTTGATAAGTGCATCTATTATTTTCCCTGATCCAAGGATTCTTTTGGATGGAGGTGATTCTTGAAGCAATGTCCGCCATGTTGATAATTCATTCGTTACCAAAGGAAATACCTCTGTAACTGTGTAAAAATAATACATCAAAATCAGATATATTCATCCCTAGATCATGCAAATCGAATTATGCACACCTGTCTGAGGTCGAAATAACCCTTTTGTATTCAAGTAGGCTCAAAAGTATGTGGCCCTTTTAGCATCCTTCCTGCAGGAGCGGAGATCAACAGTGTCTCTTGATGGGTTTAACTCGGATCCCTACTTGTTGCCTTGTGGAATGCCGCAGGGAAGTTCTTTGAGTCCCTCGTTATTTAACCTCTGTGTCTCCGTACTTGCCCCTCTATTCAGGGACTTTGGTTTTATGCTAACATCACACGCGGATGACTCCCAGATTGTGGTAGCTGCGTAAAAAAAAACAGATCTCTCCTGCTTTGCAGTTTCAAAATTGCATGATTGCGATCAACAATTGGATCAGTAGGCATTGCCTTAAATGGATTTCCGATAAGACGGAAGTATTGATATTCGGTGATATACAGCCCACCTGGAGCAATCTATGGTGGCCAGCTGAAATGGGTGTGCCGCCTACCCTAACTGTTAAGACAAAAAATGTGGGTGTGTTGATAGACAACAGACTGACAATTGGTCAACGAACAAATGCTACTGTGTCTGCCTCACCCTTTCTCATAAAGAAAATTAGGAAGGTACTACCCTATATTCCAGCTCACACCCAGAAAACGGTAGTTACCCCCCTTATTCAGTCAAAATTGGATTACTGCAATGGGCTTTCCCTCTATGCCCAAAAGCAGTGTCTGAAGAAGCTCCAAGTAGTCCAAAATTCGGCGACTTGTCTATTGTTGAATCTGCCTCAGTATAAATCTTTCTGAGATGAGATTCGGAAGTTGCACTGGCTTCCAGTCTCTCAACTAATCAAATTTAAGGCTCTTTGTGTGGCCTATAAAGCTTTAATGCTTTTCTACAGAATATTTTTGTGTGGTATCAGCCAGCTGGGGGCAAAACTTCTGGTGGTGCCTAGAATTGGGACCGTGCACTGGGGCGGGCGGAGCTTTCAGTACAGTACATCCACACTGTGGAACTCTTTCCATTAGAGATTAGGAATGCCAGCTCACTTTTGAGTTTCAGAAAAAATAAAAAAACTTGGTTGTTTCAGTGATTTCAGGCACATTGAAGGTTACTTGTTGTCCTCAGCACCAAGACACCATTTTGGTATTTGTGCGCTTTATACATATCAATATCATTATCATTATCATTATCAAAAGTATTTTGTTTTGGATGGAGCAACAATAAGGAAGACAATGTCATAATGACCAGCTTTTTAGTGGGAATGCAGACAAAATACCATTGCTACTTGGAGAATGATGGTTGTTAAAGAAGCAATCTGCCGTTCCAATACTCAGGACCTCATGTACAAAAAAATGACAGGGCGGCACTGCAAGTAATTTATCTTCGCCATGCTGAATCACTTTGAAAGCACAGGAATGCACTGTTCTAACAATACAACACATTCCTGTGCTTTCCCTAGGTTGGCGCACAATTGGATGCCATGCACCAGCGCAGGCACCCTTACATCATTTTGCAAGAGTGTCTGCGCTGCAGTTGGTAGATTGGTTTTGTGCAGGAAGGGAGACGTTCCTGCACCAAAAAAATCATTTATGGCATTTTCATCTTTCTATGCATGCTGCAGTAGACATTAGGCATTTCAAATATTTGGGGTTGCTTAGCTGGCTGTCAAAGTATTCTCGGGTCACAGTACCTCTCAAGGCACGAAGGTGCCTCTCCATGAGCTCGTCAGCTCAAATGGCCTGAGGGAGCCTTTTAAACAGGAACCCAATGTGGGATCAAACTGCTTAACCTCCCAGCAGGTTCGACCCACAGCAATATGGTGCATGCAGTTGGCCAAGTGTGTATACTAGCAAAATTCTTTAGAGTATTTCACCATGTTGGTGCAGATAGGTACTGGCCATCCTTATACACGTGTTTCTGGATTATTATACGTCTTCAGTAGAAGATTAGGCATTTCAATATTTGGGATTGATGAGCAGGCTGCCAAAGTATTCTCGGGTCACAGTACCTCTCAAGGCGCGCAGATGCCTCTCTATGAGCTTGTCAGCCTTTTAAACAGGAAACCAATGTGGGATCACACTGCTTCACCTCACAGCAAGTTCGCCCCTAAGCATTATGGTGCATGCAGTTCGCCAAGCGTGTGTACTTGCAAAAGTCTTTCGAGTATTTCACCAGGTTGGTGCAGATAAGTACTGGGCATCTATATACACGTGTTTCTGGATTATCATCCAGTTGTCTATTTGAAGTACTCCTGTGAGTCATTGAGCTGACAAACTTGTGGATGAAGCACCTGCGCGCTAATGAGAGGTACTGGACCTGATATATTGTTTGGTAGCCTTCTCAGTAAACCCCAAAATACAAGACTATATTCTCTACTTATGAAGGTTAATAAACCAGAAACACATGTCTATAGATAACCACTATCTGTGCCAAACTTGGAAAAACACTTGAAAATATCGGAGCGAACTACAAGAGACTGCATTTCCCAGAATGCCTGGGGCGAACCTTGCCTGAAAGGTCAGCTGTGTGCTCCCACATCTTGTTGTCTATTTAATGTACTCCTGTGAGTCATTGAACTGGTGAGCTTGTGGATGAAGCACCTGCGCACCAGTGAGAGGTACCGGACATTATATAATGCTTGGCAGCGTACTCAGCAAACACCAAAATACAAGACTGTATTCTCTACTGATGACGGTTAATAAACCAAACACATGTGTCTAAAAATCAGCACTATCTGCGCCAACCTTGGCGAAACACTCGAAAACATCGGAGCGAGCTACAAGAGAATGCATTTCCCAGAATGCCTGGGGCAAACTTTGCCCGAGAGGTTAGCGGTGTTCTCACACATCCTGTTGTGTATTTAAAGTACTCCAGCTCATGGATGAAGCACCTGCGTGGCAGTGAGAGGAGCTGGATCTGATATAATGTTTGGCAGCCTACTCAGCAAACTTCAAAATACAAGACTGTACTCTCTACTGATGACCGTTAATAAACAAGAAACACAAGTCTAGAGATCAGCACTATCTGAGCCAACCTTGGCGAAGCACTCGAAAATATCGGCGCAAGCTACAAGAGACTGCATTTGCCAGAATGCCAGGGGCGAACCTTGCCTGAGAGGTCAGTGGTGTGCTGCCACATCCTATAGTCTATTTAAAGTACTACTGTGAGTCATTGAGCTGACGAGCTTGTGGATGAAGCATCTGCGTGACAGTGAGAGGTACCGGACCTGATATAATGTTTGGCAGCCTTCTCAGCAAGCCCCAAAATACAAGACTGTATTCTCTACTGTTGACGGTTAATAAACCAGAAACATGTGTCTAGAGATCAGCACTATCTGCGCCAACCTTGGGGAAACACTAAAAAATATTGGAGCGAGCTACAAGAGACTGCATTTCCAAGAATGCCAGCGGCGAACCTTGTCTGAGAGGTCAGGGGTGTGCTCCCACATCCTGTTGTCTATTTAAAGTACTCCTGTGAGTCATTGAGCTGATGATCTCAAGGATCAAGCATCTGTGTGCAAGTGAGTGGTACCAGACCTGATACAATGTTTGGCAACCTACTCAGCAAACTCCAAAATGAAAGACTGTATTCTCTACTGATGACAGTTAATGAACCAGAAACACGTGTCTAGAGATCAGCACTATCTGCGCCAACCTTGATGAAACACTCGAAAATATCGGAGCGATTTACAAAAGACTGCATTTCCCAGAATGCCAGGGGCAAACCTTGCCTGAGAGGTCAGCGGTGTCAGCCATGTGTGCTAGGGGCATGTATGTGTGTCACATTGCACACAAGGCAAAAACAGGGGTGCTACAGAGTGTCAAAGTGACACTCTGTTCCCCCTGGCAAGATTCAGTATTTACCAATTCGGTAATTATTGAATCAGTATTTGCCAATGACTCCTATGGGCTTCAAGGCCCATAGGAATCAATGGCAAATACAGATTCAGTAATTACCGAATCGGTAATTACCGAATTTTACCGAATCGGTAATTAATTCGCTAAAAATACCTACATCCCCATTGCCAGTTCTTAAATACCAAATTGGTATGATTCGGTATTTAAGAAGTGGTAATCTGGTATTACCTACATCGGACCCTCGATTCTCTACTGATGATGGTTAATAAACCAGAAAGACGTGTCTAGAGATCAGGGCTATCTGCACCAACCTTGGAGAAACACTCAAAAATATCGGAGCGACTAAATGAGACTGCACTTCCCAGAATGCCAGTGGCGAACCTTGCCTGAAAGGTCAGTGGTGTGCTCCCACATCCTGTTGTCTATTTAAAGCACTCCCGTGAGTCATTGAGCTGACAAGCTCGTGGAAGAAGCACCTGCGCACCAGCGAGAGGTACCGGACCTGATATAATGTTTAGCAGCCTACGCAGAAAACCCCAAAATACAAGTCTGTATTCTCTACTCATGACGGTTAATAAACCAGAAACACGTGTCTAGAGAAGCATTATCTGCGCCAACCTTGGCGAAACACTCAAAAATATCGGCTCGAGCTACAAGAGACTACATTTCCCAGAATGCCAGGGGCGAACCTTGCCTGAGAGACAGCTGTGTGCTCCCACATTCTGTTGTCTATTTAAAGTACTCCCGTGAGTCATTGAGCTGACGACCTCGTGGATGAACACCTGCGCGCCAGTGAGAGGTACCAGACCTGATATAATGTTTGGCAGGCTACTCAGCAAACCCCAAAATACAAGACTGTATTCTCTACTGATGACGGTTAATCAACCAGAAACACATGTCTAGAGATCAGCGCTATCTGCGCCAACATTGGCAAAACACTCAAAAATATCGGAGCGAGCTACAAAAGACTGCATTTCCCAGAATGCCAGGGGCCAACCTTGAGTGAGAAGTCAGCGGTGTACTCCCACATCCTGTTGTCTACTTAAAGTACTCCCGTGAGTCATTGAGCTGACAAGCTTGTGGATGAAGCACCTGCGCGCCAGTGAGAGGATCCAGACTTGATATAATGTTTGGCAGCCTACTCAGCAAACCCCAAAAAACAAGACTGTATTCTCTACTGATGACGGTTAATAAACCAGAAACATGTGTCAAGAGATCAGCACTATCTGCGCCAACCTTGGTGAAACACTGGAAAATTTCAGAGCGAGCTACAATAGACTGCATTTCCCAGAATGCCAGGGGCGAACCTTGCCTGAGATGTCAGCGGTGTGCTCCCATGTCCTGTTGTCTAATTAAAGTACTCCAGTGAGTCATTGAGCTGACGAGCTCGTGGATGAATCACCTGCATGCCAGTGAGAGGTACCGGACCTGATATAATGTTTGGCAGCCTACTCAGCAAACCCCAAAATGCAAGACTTAATTCTCTACTGATGGCGGTTAATTTTCAGAAACACGTGTCTAGAGATCAGCACTATCTGCGCCAACACTGGCGAAACACTCAAAAATATCGGATCGAGCTACAAAAAACTGCATTTCCCAGAATGCCAGGGGCAAACCTTGACTGAGAGGTCATTGGTGTACTCCCAAATCCTGTTGTCTACTTAACCCTTTCGATGCTGATGACGAGCTCAGCTCGTCATCACCCAAGTGTGTCGTGTGCTGATGACGAGCTGAGCTCGTCATGGAAACAGCAAAATGGTAATTCCCAGCACAGGAGGGGGAAAACGCCTAGCAGCCAAGGTGTTAAAGTTCTCCCGTGAGTCATTGAGCTGACAAGCTTGTGGATGAACCACCTGCGCGCCAGTGAGAGGAACTGGACCTGATATAATGTTTGGCAGCCTACTCAGCAAACCCCAAAAATACAAGACTGTATTCTCTATTGATGACGGTTAATCAACCAGAAACACGTGTCTAGAGATCAGCACTATCTGCGGCCACATTGGGGAAAGACTATCGAAGCGAGCTACAAAAGACTGCATTTCCCAGAATGCCATGGGTGAACCTTACCTGAGAGGTTAGGGGTGTACTCCCACATCCTGTTGTCTATTTAAAGTACTCCCATGAGTCATTGAGCTGACGAGCTTGTGAATGAAGCACCTTCTCGCCATTGAGAGGAACCAGACCTGATATAATGTTTGGCAGCCTACTCAGCAAACCCCAAAATACAAGCCTGAGAGGTCAGCAGTGTGCTCCCACATCCTGTTGTCAGCCTAGATGGAGCTTTGTGAAATTGTATGCTCTGCATAATAGTGCTATAAAAGTAGCTGCCAATCCCCATTCACAAAAAACAGTTGTCCTGCATAGTGAAATTAAGTCCAAAATAATATTTGCTATTGTCTAACTGTATAGTGTGTAATAAAGAACATCTACTAAAGGAAACACATTTCAATTCACATATAGATATAAGATACCAGTCACTTTGTTCTGTAGTTTTATTTTCATCCCATTTGCTTTGCATTCTTACTTAACTTGGCATGCCTTCAGTTCCCAGGTGAATTCCTGTGCTGGTTTTTGCTGCCTGTCTTTAGCTGAGAACGGACTTCAGAACCCTGCTGGGAACTAATGTGCTCAGGTTTGCTTTGTCTGGTGGGATAATGAGATTCACATTTCTTCTCTCCCTGCAGGACACCAATGTACCTTTCTTCTTGTCCTGCTTTTGCACGCAATTTTATACTGAGCTTGTGATATTTAAAACTAATGTCTTTTAATCGAAAGCATGTAACTGTCCAACACGCCTGCATGTGCTATAATGTTAAACCTTTACAATGTAGTGCATGCCTTAAGTCATTTTAGCATTAAGTGACTTTCAAACACTGCACTAAAATAGTTTTAAAAGGCGTAGGGCCAGATGTAGATTTTGGCGGTGATGGTCACACTGTCAAAAAATGTCATTTCTATTGTCTTAAAAGCGCAATTCAAATTTGCAATGTCTTTAAACATAATTGAAACCACACCAAAGCATATCCAGCTACAATATCCCTTGTATCCATGTCCACTCACATGCCTCACACTACCTACTTTTATAAACACTCATGAATCACAATCTTACAAACCCCTCGAGGCTTATAAGGCAGTGCACATTATTTAACATTTTATATATCAGCAACACATACATTATAAACCCTCTTTATTTACCATGGTGTTATTCTTATGAACATAGCATGCACTCTTGTAGTGATTCTGCACATAAATAGATGCTAAAACCAACACAACGAACAAGGATCCCTATTTCGGTACTTAACCTCACATCAACTAACCATATGAAACAAACAAGTATATTAACATTTTGCACATAAATCCAGCGAAAGGCTCGACAGCCACATACCCTAGACAGCAAACATATAGTTAACCTACTTGTGTAGACCCCAACAACTGAAGGTCTACTTCCAAATTGCTACCCAAGTAATAATGTTAAATAAAGCCATATCCACCCCAACTCTACTGGCACCCACAATATCCCCTTACAACATCACTCTCAATGCTATTTACATGCATGGGAAAGCAAACACACAACATCTCAAACAATGCAACACCGAAGAAAAAGTGGTTATCATGAACTACGTACTGAAATACACACTCACATATGTAAACATTTTAACATTTTCATCAAAGCCCAGTCCCATGAAAATGAGACACAAAGGTTAACTTTCTTTTTTTTTTTAAAAACAAAGCGAACTACTATCTTTATCCACTGGTATTTATTAGAAAAATAAACCAAAATGAAAAAATATTCAGTTCAAAAAGACATTACATTCCAAAAGTATGGGGCAATGGAGGGGAAGCTTCCCATCGCAGTTCAAAAGTAATTGGCATCGTTTTTAACAAGGCTCCATCTTCAGTTCTTGCCTTCCAACATGCATCAATGTTCCTACATGGGTGACTCTCCATCCTCATAGATCACATGTTATTTCAGACACTAACGTTTTATGATGACTTTAGGGGTTTAATCTATTAGGGACAAAACCAACAGAGGATGTGTACTCTGGGAAGGCAGGTCTTAGGGGTGGTGTTCCAAAACAATGGTGCCTGAGGAGGCACTACCACCGCCAGGAGCTCACTGTGAGACAGATTGTGCAAAGGAAATTTCCCCTAGGATGCCAATCACTGTGTCCCGTTCGTTATTGACACCTAGAGGGTATCCAACAATGTTCTCAGACTCTCAGAGGCTCTTCACCAACTAGAGTGCCTCTTCAGACACCGCTGCTGGTGGCACAGGAACAGGCAGAGAGGTGCCTGAGTCAAAGGAGACTCCAGCCCTAGCTCTTTGAACTGGTTGATGGTTTGGTATCGGGGGTCAGAAGTTAGTATGGAGCTGGTGGTAGTGGTGTTGGTGGTGGAGGCTAAAGGTGTAAGTGTGATAATCACTGGTGCTTTAGTTGCCACTTCAAAGGGCTTTGTGGCCCGGGTTGGAGGCGTGTCCACAGTGTATGATGTGGCCGTATGGGCCTTTCCCTCACCCTCAGTGCCACTGGATCCCTTGGTGTTGCTGAGTCCACCTTTCTGTTCCACTAATTTCTGGCCAGCATCTCCAGTGCGTGCATCTAAGGAAGGTGGAAACAGACATATGCACACATTAGTAAAACCTACATACATCAAAGATGCACTGAATCATACTAACCAATTTTAATTGTCTGAAGAAAGGACAGGTAATGGGATATTAGAAGATATGTGAATTAACTGTTTACAAATCAAGCTAACAGTGACAATGTATGCTGAATTGAGCTAAACACAAATACACTGTGTTGTTTGTCAATGGTTCCACAAGAGGTAATGAATAGCAAAACACGTTGTCTATTGATCCTTTTTATATTTCGCTTGCAATGACCAAAAGAATCCCCAAAACACATAATACATGACTGTATCCATTGTCAACGGTTGTATGTTCAACTAAGAAGTGAAAGTCTAATGTTTTGGACATAAATTAGGTCAAAACTACTTTCACAAAGCTCATAATATAGCATTGGAACATTAAAAAAGCCATTGTATGTCTGACTTTCTAACCTCTTTGAAATGACACACTAAACATTACACCTGACACACTACAAAATCAAGGGACACCATTCAATATACTATCTCACAGCCAAAAACCGAGACATGACTATGTGGAATTACCCCAATTGCAATATAACTCACTTTTGGAAAGACGAGATATTAAAGATTGAAATTTGCACTCAAAATATCTTTGCTTACATATATGCAAAACGTAGAACACATATTCACGCACTGTGAGCGTAAGCATACCACAATCAGTAATAGTCATACAAAACACAGTTCACATGGCATGTGTATTCATGCACCAACAGCACATGAAATCACTCACAAATATTAACAATTTTCTACTTATTGGTACCATTCATTTCTGTTGGTACAGAATGTCCCTTGCCTGGCTTATAGTCCCATCCCATGCTCTGCATGCACAGATGCAAGTGTCTTGCATCACATCTTATGTACTTTTTGGAACTAGCCTCATGCCAAACCACCTGTATGTGAAAGCTTAGGTGTGCATTGTGACAAATGTCCCTTCCTGCACTTGGCTTTGAGCTGGAAGTGCCTTCAAGTAGTGGTTGAGAAATAATGTCCGTGTCACAGATTCATGTGTGTTGTTGTAAAGGCCGGGCTGTGATGGACACTTCTTTACTTGCACCATGTAAGTACTAGACTACTGATCTACTTGATTCAACTAGTGCTGATGGCAATGATCCCGCATTCCTAGTTTGAAAGCGAAAGCACATATGGGGTGTGTGAAAAGGGATTTCTCAACTCTATGTAAGTATGAGAGAATCAGAGTGTCACAGGCCTGTGTTCTTGATTTTGCAAGCCGTGGGCGTACCTATACTCAAGATGGAGGTGAGATTGCTTTTACACACACTGGAAACAAATGCTCACAATTGTGAAGCTGGAGGGAGTGCACCTAGACACTGAACAGGGAAATTAGAAACAGGCCCCCCTTCGAAATTAAAGGCATTATATAGAGTTTGACAGACATGATACCGCATCACGCGTAATGGATGTGATGTCCCCCGTATTAAAAGTGCCTATTAAATCTAAACCATCTGGAATATGGTGGATGGGATATCTACTATATTTGATGGAGTATCCTGTGTGTCAAACTTCAAATAATGCAGTAGAGTTTAACACGTTCGAATACACAGAACTACATACACCAAAAGGACACACATTAGTACACATATCAATTTGACAGCATATAGACCTGCAGTACAATAAGCAAAGATTGATTTAAGCATGGTTAGCATTCAGACACAAAGCATTGTCAAGAGAATTAAGCACCATCAGATGGTACTAAGGGTATCAAACACACTCAATTGTCACTGCCCCTTGACCTGCAGCTATACAATCAAGTTGATGCATGCCTCTCCAAGAATGCGTGTTATGTATCACTGGGGTTACCCGAAATGTTACCAGACCCGGGTCAAAATCACAGTACAATGAACCATTGGTCACAGTATCAGCATTTTTTCAAAACAAAAGAAATGGAAAACAGCATTCACAATACCAATGTAACATAGTATGCAGTGAATGCAATGTATTTCCAAACCAAATATTCACTTTAGTATAGGCAGCGCAGTTTCTCTTTCATTTATCTTTAATTCAAGTATTTCTAATGCTCTGGTGTTGGGAAAGGACAGGATGAGGTGTTTTAGGTAGGGGTGAGTAGGTGAGGGTGGTGGACTAGGGAAAGGTGATGTGACATATATACATCTGATTCACATAATAGGACCAATCCGGCCTAACATAGGTCCATTGTTCCAATGATAGCACATAGCATTGCATAGACACTGATACTAAATTTCAGTGGTCGGGGCTTGTGCAGAAGTAGTAGTCAACAATTTGACCCCTTTAAGAGTTCAAGGTAAATCTTGCCTTAGCCTGGGGTCTTCATCAGAACTGTTTTGGCAAGGAGAACCTAATCTTTCAACCAGCGCATTAATTTCGGCTAGGCAGTCAATGGGAAAGGGCTCAGCTGAGCTCTGAATGAGGTGAGAGGTATGGCCCAGCGTACACTTACGGGCCTTAATGTTCAGATGTAGGTCAAAACGATCTCTCGCATTGAAGGGATACATCTTAATATCCAACCTTGAGGCTCCGACTCACAGGAGTGAATTGTTACCATAAGCATACAAATATTAGTACATATATCAATTTGACAGCATATAGACTTGCAGTACAATAAGCAGATATTGATTTAAGCATAGTTAGCATTCAGACACAAAGCATTGTCAAGAGAATTAAGCAACATCAGATGGTACTAAGGGCATCAAACTCACTCCATAGCCACTGGAAACAAATGCTTACAATTGTGAAGCTGGAGGGAGTGCATCTAGACACTGAACAAAGAAATTAGAAACAGGCCCCCCATTAGAAATTAAAGGCATTATATAGAGTTTGACAGACATGATACTGCATCACGCGTAATGGATGTGATGTCCCCCATATTAAAAGTGCCTATGAAATCTAAACAATCTGAAATATGGTGGATGGGATCTCTACTATATTTGATGGAGTATCCTGTATGTCAAACTTCAAATAATGCAGTAGAGTTTAACAAGTTCGAATACACAGAACTACATACACCAAAAGGACACATATTAGTACACATATCAATTTGACAGAATATAGACCTGCAGTACAATAAGCAAATAATGATTTAAGCATGGTTAGCATTCAGACACAAAGCATTGTCAAGAGAATTAAGCACCATCAGATGGTACTTATGGTATCAAACTCACTCCATTGTCACTGCTCCTCGGCCTGCAGCTCTACAATCAAGTTGATGCATGCCTCTCCAAGAATGCAGCACACATCGGGGGTCAGTTTCACTGCACCAATTAATTTTGTGCTGTTAGTCAGTTCCACCATCCAGTTCAGTGGATGCTTTAGTGATTAAATAGACAGGGACTCCGTTACAGATATGATCATTGTCCCATATGCAATATTTCAGGTGAGATTTATAATAATGTACATGCAATTTATCTGATGGAACATTTACAATGTCTGTGATGTACTGCAGAGTCCCCAAAACTAAGGGGCCGATTACGAGGCGGCCCGTAAAGGTTCTGACAGACAGTCGGAGCCTTCCTGGTTGCATCGCAATAGGCTACTCTGTTTACTCTCTGACCGCTACATTATGATGCTGGCGGTCGGAAAGTAAACTGGCTGGTCATTTCGTCTGGTTTACGACAGGCTCTTCGATCCCGTCGACCAGTAAAAACCGGTTTGTAATCTCAAAGTTGGCCTTTCTGCCTTTGGGATTACGATGCACGGTATCGGACATGGTTTTCATACCGGCCTGTACGACATGGAAAACATGTCAGAAAGCGTGTATGGGGTCCCCCAGCAGGGCACCCTTGTGCCTGCGGCATCTGGTTGGGGGCAAGAGGGGCACCTATCGTGGCCCCCTGTTGTTCCCTGCACCACATGGCAGGCACACGTGGTGCAGGGATGAACACCACCTCCCATTTCTCAATGGGAGCTTGTTTTACGGCCAGTTTACAGCCGTAACACAAGCTCCCATTGAGAAATGAGAATATGTGACCGAACAGTGTTCAGAAGCATTGTAATTGGGACCGCTGGTTTGAGGTCAGACGGTCCCAGGATGAGACGGTGTCAGGCAGACACAAGCCTGCCCGACATCGGAATAGGCCCCTAAGTATATAAAGATCAGCTCATTTAGGTTTTTAGGAGCCTTATTTATAGTTTGATGAATGGGGTATTCCCTCACAGAGTGTCATAGCAAATAATGCAGATTATTTTACGGTGGGATGTGATATGCACCGTGTTTGTGGTGAAATATCCCATCCGCGAAACCTAACATAAGGGCCAGCGTTTATTTAGAAACCAATAATTTGATACCAAGGGCCTCAATTATTGGTTGGCTGTCACAGTGGTATTCACAATTGTAGCCAAGGTCAGTACCTGTGTCCCCTGTCAAAAGTAATCCACACCATCTTTAACCCCTTGCACGTGGTGGTAGTTCTCCG
The DNA here is from genome assembly GCF_964263255.1 of Lissotriton vulgaris. Taxonomy (NCBI): domain Eukaryota; kingdom Metazoa; phylum Chordata; class Amphibia; order Caudata; family Salamandridae; genus Lissotriton; species Lissotriton vulgaris. Next base: position 634,907,245 of record NC_141685.1, on the reverse strand, counting down.
GCTAGCGGGAGAATTAATGAGTGGGTGGGATTCGGACGGGCCACGGCCATCGTGCGCATATGCTCAACAACATGACGCTTGGCAGCCCGGGCCATTGTGAGTACTGAAGCGGTTAAATGTCTACACTGGCATCCCAATCTATGCCTTCAGAGGAGGAGCTGCAACAGTGACTCCTTTTAAGGCATAGAAAGTCTGCTGGGCAGGCGCTGTGTTTCTTGCTTCTACTCAGCTGTATTTTGCCTTATTATTATGAAGTTCCAGAATTTTTACTTTTTGTATAATTTTTACAAATTCGCCAGACAAGCTGTAATTTTTTAAAAGGATGAAGGGGTAAGTCTTTTGGTGTTTTTTATAGGGCAGCCATTTTTGTCTGGTGTTCAGATATATTTACCAAAGATAGCATCTCCTCACTTGTGAATAGGATTGATGGCCTACATCCCAACTGACCCAAGTCTATTGGGATGTAGGTGTAAGGTTTGTGCCGGTAGAGACAGCAGGAGCACCTCTAGTGGAAATATGATGGTCAACACTACTCTAAAATTTGAGGTTGAACTCTCATTTTGGTATGTCGGTTTCTTCCGCACAAACGTACTGCAGTACCCTGTCCAGCCAACCTGTGATCATCCTGCTCTATTTTGAGTTGAGTGGATTGTGTTTTGGCAGCCTGTGTTGCCCCGCTCTTAACATTCAACATCATTAAGTGAGATTTGATGCTGACTGTAAACATTTCTGCTCTTGGTCATAATTTGACAGTCAGGATACTTTGAGAAAATGTGTCAGAAAATGTATCTACATTATTACAAGTTCAATAGGCTAAACTTTACTTGTAATATGGTTGACATAATATCTGCACCTTTGTGATAGATTATCATGCCTGAAGAGATATTGTGCAGGGAAGGCTGGTAGGTAAATGGCCTACGTGGTGTACGCTTTTCCTCACCCACCCCTTTTTTGCTATGGGAGCCTGTGTACCTGTCGATAAACAGGCTCCCATAGAGTTCAATGGGAGTCCGAGCGAACTGAGTTTGTCAGCAAAAGGCTGACAGACCCAGTTCGCTCGGACTTGCACAGTGCGATTCGCTAGGCAAGCCGGATCAGAGGCATACAGAGGGCTTTATTTAATGTATTATATATATATATATATATTTTTCCTGATATTTTTGTACTTACCATTATAAGTATGGGATGTAGATATTTTTGACATAGATATTTTCGTCATTATATTTTTGTATGGGGATATTTTGAGTGTTGATATTTTGTCAGTGTACCGTTGTAGGCATTTCACTATGACATTTGAAATGTATGTTGTCATTTGTGTCCGGAGCAACGTAGTCTGCCAAGTCAAGTGTCTTCAAAAAAATCCACTAGGGGGCCTAGTTTTTGTTCGTTTGTTGCTAGAAAGGGCTTCCATTAGTAATTTTGTAGTGGTTAGCTACCTCTGTGACAGGGAAAAAGGCTTGTGCTATAAGTGTTTCTTTCAAAGATAATTTGATTGTTTGGAGCATATTCCACAAGGTGCAGATTGTTGGAGATGTCTCCGTATGCTACATGTATGGAATATATCAGGGTGAATGGTTTGGGCACATGTTGAAAGTCCCATCCATTATCCAGGTTTGTCAATGGCTTAGTTTTTGTAAGTTATCTGCTGTAGAACACATTAGGATTTGTCTATCATTGTTTAGGTTGTCATATAAAAGGAAGGTTTCCTTATTATGGGTGATTTTTAAGTGCTCAGGTATTTCAATATCTTGGTATCTTTTAAGGACAGGAGGTGTATCACTGGCTGCTTTTTTAGATCATTCAATTAAATGTTTTAAAGTGGGTATCCATGTTAGTTAGCCTGGGATGTGTTAGAGGACTTTAGGTAGTATACCTTTTATGATTGTTGCTGTGGGTTCTTTGGACCTAGTTCTTACCTCTCTTATATCCTAAAAACCTCCCTTTCTTCTATTTCTGTCATATTTGGGGAGTGGCTGTATTCCATACATTGTCACACTATCATCTTGTGTAGAGGTAGTACCATGGCATGCATTAGAGTAGTACTTAGTGCACTTCTGCTTCACAGTTTCCATTGATGTACTTTCTTGTTTGTTTCACAATTTCAAGTGCGTTTTCGGAGCAAGATAGGAATGGTGGGCCAGGTATTTAGGCTTCTTATGATTTATTGGAAAGTGGTGACACTTGGTGGGGGCAGTCTTTATGTTGCCTTTATTTATCTGAAGACCGCCTTCGACCTGGCCCCTCGAGACAAGTTATGGCTTGTATTGAAAGGCATGCGCATCCCTAAATGTAATTCTTAACTTACTTATAAGGCTACACGAGGGTAACTATTCTCAGATTAGGTGGGGTCATAGGGACAGCTTACTGGCAGGATTCCAGAAAACAGGGGAGTTCACCAGGGTTGTGTGATGGCACCCATCCTGTTCTCATTATATATGAACGGGGTAGTTATATTCCTGCAGGAAACACCAGCAGGTGCCCCGACCCTGGCAGGCAACAAGGTGCCAACTCTCTTGTTTGCTGACGACACGCTCTTGATCTCGAAGTCACCAGTAGACCTCCAGAAGCGTCTGAACAGGTTCCTTTGATTATCTTGGGATATGCCTCTCTGATAAAGTCCAGTGGAAATTTTATTTGGACAAAATGCTTCAGAATCACAAGCGCGCAGTTGGAGTGATAAGTACGGAACATCGGTTGTCATATAGCTGGCCTATTGCTCCAGCCCTCACCGTGTACGAGGCTAAGGCAGTCAGTTCGGCTCTTTATGGCGCCGAACTATGGTGTTTTAACTATCTTGACGACCTTGGTAGTTCAGAAAATAAGTTCCTTAGGGACCTTCCTATGCTCCCCCAGGGAACACCTTTAACCCCCTTGTTGAATGACTTGGGCAGGCGTCATATTAAAGATCTGGCCAAACTCAGCCTTCTGCTGTACTGGGCACGCCTTAGGCACACCTCAGAACTTGCAAACTATGCTAACGCATTCACTAATGTAATGACACTGGATACTGGTAAAAACATAAAATGGATTTCGAATGTCAAGGATCTAGTGCTAAACTTGGGACTTAAAGAGTCATGGCAATCCCAAAACCCCGACAAAAAACTAGTTCAAACGCATTTACTGGGAGTGGATAGGTGCTAGAGATCAAAGTAATCCAAACCTAGGTAGGCTCACTGAGGAGTTTTTTTATCACAAACCATCTAGAGCATTTGAACCTTACCTAGACGTGATTCAGATGCCTAGAGACAGGACTCTATACATCAAATTTAGATTTGGCACAATCCCAGTTGCCGAATTTACTAGAAAGTGGCGTCTTTGTCATCTGACCCCTGCAGAATGTCCGTCTTGTGGGAATCCTAATGAGAATATTGCACATCTCATGTTCGCCTGCCTTGCTTACGCCAGCACTAGGTCTAGTTGGCTTGCTCCCATTTGCAAACAGCTAGGCACCACTGGCCATTGTGATGCCCTCTGCATATTGAGAACAGACCCAAAATCTTTATATGTCTGTGCCGTTGCAAAGTTTCTGGGTAGAGCCTGGTCAATCAGGCATAGGGCCATACACAGGGCTTCCAAAAATGTGATATAATGGTCATAAGTATGTGCATTGTAAGATTGAAGTTTTCTAAGCTGCTCCTTGATTAAGACAATTAATTTTTTATATCTTCAACTGCCCTTTCTGTCTTAAATAGTTTTTCTTAATCATGCTGATTAATTATAATATCTGTCATAAGCTTTATCTTTTACTGACTTAGTGATGATCTTGTTGTAGGTTTTTATCTATCCGATTATTTATGTTTTAAGGAGCTATACATTTTATTGAATATGAGAGTACTGTGTTGTATGTTTTTATGTATTTATGCATTTCTCTCCCTCATTGAAACTGTAGTTGCTTTTATGATATTTATATAGAAATAAAGCTTGATTGACTTGACTTGACTTAATAATTGTTTTCCTTATTGTGATGTGATATATCTTGCTTTTTCTGTCATTAATTCTGAAAATAGCATAATTGCCAAACAAATTACAATCTTTAGAGATTTTGCTTACTATTTTTATATCTTTTTTTCTAGATTGTGACCAGCGTTGAGTTTTTGGTAGCCTAACATTTTCTCAATGTTGTAGTATTTTGTTTTAGTAACTACATGTAAAGAGATATAAGTAGTAGAGTTGTTATTTCACAAGTTTATTTTTATTCATGATTAGGAATTGGAAGTGCATGTGGGAATAATGTCATGTGACTGTACTTGGCCTCTCCTTATTTGTCCACATTTACAACACGTTGTATGTATTTAGGAAATAGTATAACTATCTCTCAATGCCCTGAAAAGGTCAGACAATGGCACTTGCCCAGAATTTTAACTCCCTTTCATGATAACTGTTGAATCCTCAAATGTGTGATTATTTGGAGTCTCAATATGCTTTATAGAATATCAATATGTTGTACATATGCAAGATTTCTATGTCTGCACCCCCACTGAACATCAATGAATATTGAGATATGAAAATTAGTCGCTTTGGGACATAATGGTGAAGTTCACTCTTTGCGGAAGCCCAGCTCAATCAATTTTTTCATTCTCATATCTAATTTTAGATCTGTATATTTATTTTTGATATATTTTATTTTGTGTAATAAAGTCTTTTATGTCTAATATTCACCCATTTTTTTTGTAATGGAATGTTACACAATTTGGAAAAATGAATGTGTACACTGTAATTATGTGAATTGTAGTGGAACATGACTTTGGATACACTGAGGCTAGTGAAGTGGTAGTAACTCATGTTGATGCGTAATATTTTCTCAGTGCCTATTGCCTGTGTGTATTCAGGAAATGGCGCTTGTTCACCTTGACAAAGTTGTTTACAGTCCAAACACATCGAAGAGGCTGAGTTCTGTGAAACAAATAAATTCTTATTTGCACATGCATCTTGTCATGCCCGCTGCTTCTTTTGGCCCCTGTCGGATTCAGAGAAAAAATATATATATCTTACAACCCCGCAATACACTGCTTATGACCTCACATATTACATCACTCTTGACATGGTCAGAGACATCACTGATGACATCTCAAATGACATAAATGATCACATCACTGATGACATCATCCAGTGATTAAGTGTTTTGAAACGGTTTATGATTGTTAAACATATATACTAAGCTACTACATAATTTAAATTAGTGTACTACTAATGAGTTCTAACTTATATTATGTGAGTGGCTGTGTGACTTTCAGTAACTGTGTGTGAGTGAGTGTCTGAGTGGTTGTATAGGAATCTGAGTATCTATATGGGTGAATGAGTGGGTGGGTAAGTAGCTGTATTGGTGAGTGTATGGGTCTGTGAGTGGCTGTATGGGTGAGTGAGCGGCTATGTGAGTGTTTTATGGGTGGTTGAATAGGTGTGTAACTGGCTTTATAAGTCATATAATGGCTGTTTGAGTGGCTGTGTTGGTGAGTAAGTAGCTGTTTCAGTAGGGATATGGGTATGTGAGTGGGTTTGTCAGTGACCGTATTGGAGAGTGAGTGTCTGTGTGAGTAGCTGTATGGGTGAATGAGTGGACGAGTGGTTGGTTGTGTGGGTGTATGAATGTGTATTTAAGTAGTTATCTGGGTGTGTAAGTGGCTGTATGGGTGAGTGAGTGGGTGTGTGAGTATCTCCATGGATGAATGAATGGCTGTGTGAGTGTCAGTTTGCTTTTTCATGGCAGGGCCTCTGTCAGGAGAAGGTCTGTAGGAATGCAGGTCATGATCAGCACAGGGTTTATGGCATCTGCACCATTTCCATTCACTGCCACTTTCCCCACTACTGCCACTGTGGGATCCAGGATCCTAGCAGTGGCACCAATCTTGTGGTGGTCCAACCACCATGGTGATAATCGGGTAGTCGGACCGCCAAGGAGTGGTGGTCAGACTGCCACTGTGGGTACGGGGGTCTTGGGGCCACCATACTCATAATCAGGCCATTAAAACATATAAGCAATTAATGGTTAAGTTAAGTGCTTTTCTAAAATCATGTAGAAACCTTTATTCCAAAAAGTTATTGCATGTTAGAAGTTGCATTTTTGCATATTTTTTGATTCACAGTGACATTGTGGTGTCACCACGACATCACTGTGAATCCCATGTGACACTTGAACAAAGGGATTTCATTGGTTGGAACACCCTCGATGCTTCTACAGAGGAAGTACCTACCACGTTTGGGTGTGGTTCTAAGAAGTATTAGAGACACTGAAGCTCTAGTTTTGTTTTGAAACTGTGTGTTTTTTTTATTTTTGGGTGTTTGAAATGGCTTCTTCCAATGATCCAGAACTGCAGTAGGTAGACAGAATGTCTTCTGAAGAAAAACTTCCACCTAAGAAACAATCTATTGCCTTGGAATTCTTTACAATTCTATCAGGCAAAAAAAAGTGTTTGTGAAAAATAATTATGTGCATGCTACATGAAAAGAAGCTTTCAAGGCATATGTAAACAAAGTACTCCCATGCAACAAGCAGCATGCTTGAGCATCTCGAGACCCAAAAAACTCCAAAAAAACAAAATACTGAAAAAGAAGTTAAAAAACAACAAAAATCAAAGGTTTTCATTAGATCCACCTTTTTCTGCTTTAAGAAAAGCAAAATATGTTACATGTTTGTTAATGTTTGAATACCTGTTGCGTGACTGGCTGTTTAAGTGTGTGAGTGGCTGTATGGATGAGTAAGTGGGTGTGTGAGTGACTGCATGGGTGACTAAGTGGCTATGCCTTTGGCTGTATGTGTGAGTGAGTAGCTGTATGTGTGGCTGTATGGGTTAGTGAGTGGGTGTGTGAGTGGCTGTAAGGGTGAGTGAATGGATATGTACATAGCTGCATGGGTGAGTGAGAAGGACTATGAGTGACTGTATGTGTGACTGAGTGGCTGTATGGGGGACTGAGTAGCATTGTCAGTGGCTGTATAGGTGAATGAGTAGGTGGTTAAGTGGTAGTATGGATCAGTGAGTGGGGCTGTGAAGAGCTATGTGGATGAGTGAATCGATATGTGAGTGGCTGCATGGATGAGTGAGTGGGATTGTGAGTGGTTTAATGGGTGATTGTGTGTGTGTGTGAGTGGTGTATGGGTGAGAGAGTGGCTGGGTAATTGGCTGTCTGGGTGATGAGTGGGTCTGTGAGTGGCTGTATGGGTGAGTAAGTGGGTGTATGAGTGGTTGTATAGGTTAGTAAATGGGTATGTGAGTGGTTTTGAGAGTATGTGAGTGTGTGTGTTGGAGTGACTGTATTGGCATGTTATTGGGTGTGTGATTGGTTGTATGGTGAGTCAATGGGTATGTGAGTATCTGTATGGCTGAGTAAGTGGTTGTGTGAGTAGCTATATGGATGAGTAAGTGAGTATGTGAGTGGTTGCATGGATGAATGAGTGGGACTGTTAAAGACTGCATAGATGAGTAAGCCGGTATGTGAGTCACTGCAGTATTGAGTGAATGGCTATGTCAATGGCTGTATGGGTGACTGAGTGACTATGTGATTGGCTATATGGATTAGTAAGTGGGGGTATGAATGGCCGTATGGAAGAGTCAGTGGCTGTGTCAGTAGCTGTATGTCAGAGTAAGTGGATCTGTCAGTGGCGGTAAGGATGAGTGAGTGGGACTATGCATGGCTGTATGGGTGAGTGAGTGGCTTGTGAGTTGCTATATAGGTTAGTTAGGGGCTGTTCTACTGGCTATTCGGATAGGTATATAGGTGAGTGGGTGGCTCTGTGAGTGGTTGTATGGGTGAGTGAGTGGCTGTGTCAATGGTTGAATGGGTGAATGAGTGGCTGTGTCAGTGGTTGTACGGGTGACTGAGTGGCTATGTGAGTAACAGTATGGGTGAGTGAGTGATTATGTGAGTAGCTATGTTGGTGAGTGAGTGGCTGTGTGAGTGGCTGTGTGTGTGGCTTTATGGGTGAATGAGTGGCTGTGTTAGTGTTTGTATGAGTAAGTGAGTGAATCAGTGAGTGAGTAAGTGAGTGTGTGGGTGAGTGAGTAGCTGTGTAAGTAGCATTATGTGTTAGTGAGTGAATGGCTTTGTTATTGGCTATATTGGTCAGTGAGTGGATGTGTGAGTGGCTGCATGGGTGAATGAGTAACTGTGTGAGTAGCTATGTGAGTGGAAGTATGGGTGAATGAATGGCTATATGAGTGGCTGAATATGTACATGAGTGGGTATGTGAATAGCTATGTAGATGAAAGCATAGCTGCTTGAGTGTTGAGTGGATATAGGGGAGAGTGAGTTGCTGCAAGAGTGGCTGTATCAGTGAGTGAGTGACTGCATGAATGCTTGTATGGGTGAGTGACTGGGTATAGTGAATGACAGTATGGGTGATTGAGTGAGACTGTGAGTTGTTTGTTAGGGTGAGTGACTGGCTGTGTCTTTAGCTATATGATTGAGTGAGTGGCTGTGTGAGTGGCTATACGGGTGAGTGAGTGGCTATATGGGTATCTGTGCCAGTGTGTGGATGGTTGTATTAGTGGCTGTATCGGTGTATAAGTGAGTGGCTTTATCTGTATATTGCTAGGTGTAAAAGTTGCTATATTTATGTGTATATCGGTGTGTGATTGGGTGTGAGAATGTCTCTATCGGTGTGTGAGTAGGTCTGTGAGTGGTTGTATAATATTATAGGTGAGCATCTGAATTTGTAAGTGGGAATCTATTTTTTAATTGTAGTTTGGAACACACTGACAATATAATGCTGTGGAAGAACACTTAAAGAGCTAATTAGTAAACTACATTATGCCAATCGATGGTGCCCTTGAGATGTATAAAAGGAAAAAGAAGACACATATGAACTAGTATTATAATTTTTAAAATTTCCAAAATAAATGTCCAATTTCATCTATGCACAACTTCATAATATGAACCCATCACTACACTTTTCATATGCTATAAAGGTATGTTATGATATATTTAAGCATTTCATTTCCCCTTTTTACTGTCCTCAGTTTCTATACTCATACACCATAAAGATGTACTCTAGAAAGAATCATCATTGAACATTTGGGAAAAAACGATCATAAAAATTGTAGGAAAAAAACATAACTGCATACTATGTCACAATAATTAAACATCAGTGTACTCACTACACTTTTTTAAATGATTGTTTTACCTATACTTGCAATACTAATTTAGAAATCTGATGCTGAAAATGAGACCGTTATTATAAGAACTACTAATAGATATATAAGGCACACCAGCATATAGTAAGCCTTATAAAGACATCACCCACGGTAGGCTGAATGTTGTCATACACATTGATAATGGATCTAGAACAAATATATGATACCACTTTTTCAGCTGTAATCCTTCTTAGAACTTCAGTACTAGAAACTAAAGATTAGAATTGTGTAGCTTAAAAGGCAGTCTGTGCTTGAATTTGAGGTTGCTATCATATTATTCTGTCAAATCCACTTTTACTTTTCACATACACAGCATAGTGACCAGATGCAACACTAACTATTTCATGAAATATGATAGCTATAGTAGTATATTGTTTTCCACAAATAGATATTTGTCCTGCTGTGAAGTTTATAATCTGTTTCTAATTTACTGTTGTCTTCTCTGTAATATTGTAGAATTAATTGAAGATACCTGCCAATTCTCCATACTTGTAGCGTTGATATAACATCTGATCGACATTTGGGGCAGGTATTGTTTTCTGTAGCTTGTTGAATAATCAGTCATAACGTGCAGTTTTACAATCTGGTAGTGTTAGATAAAGAAATTGTTCTGAATTCTATTTCTGTACTTGATGTGAATCAGCAGTCTTCATGTTCATGGTTCCAAGACTAAATAAGTCCAAATAATTTATCTAAAGGTATTTACTTGTCTTCTAAAACAGCAAACATCACCATTAAAAACTCTTGTGATTCCTGTTGAATCTTTGCTGTAAACTGTACAGATCCACTATACATATCAACACAGTCTCAAATATGTGACAGACAATGTGTTTTAGATCTGTCACCACACAGATGTTGTAAGAAAACATAAAGTGCAGAACACAACATCTTCTGTTGTTTCTGTTGTATTGCATGAACAATATGAGGTAATGTAAAGAGTATGTGTAGAAAAGCATTAGCATAGCAGTAAACAACAGAGATGTTTGACAACTGTTAACTAGCAATATCTTCCTCATAGTCAATTTATTTTCTTACCAATTTCATTATTCTCCTTCGCTTCCTTCTTTTCAACAGTATCAACACACCCCTTTGTAAGTTTTCACTTTAGACAGCTGGTACATTTTTCATAAACTGGATACTGTCCTAAATGAGGAGCATAAAGAATTCTTAATAGGTTGTATTTTTTCACACAACTTGGATCTGCATTTACTTTGCTGTCATCAAATGCAAGTAGATACAAACTGGACAATGCCCTTACTCAATATAAGGCTACATATGACTGTACTATAAATATTGTTAGAACATTGGAATGTTGGTAGCTCCATTGAAAACAACGGAGTGCCCCCGGCTTATAATGGCTGGTGTAAGCCTGGAGCTCCAACATTCCAATGTTTCTTTGTTCAAAGCACTGGCTGTGAACAAAGGCTTCAGGGAGCCTGAGGGGATTTAAATCCCCTTGCTCTCCCTCAAGGCTTTGTTTTCTTTGTTATAACATTCTTCCCTCTAGTGGCAGAAAGCAGTGTTTTGAACACAGGCTTTCCCTTGACAGGCGTGAGATGTAGTAGATCGCTGAAAAGAATCAAGTGTGTTCCTCCAAATAGGACATCGTAATCTGTTCTTAGAATCTGCTGCATTGTCAAAGGTATAAAAGCAAGCATTATATTTGAGCCCATGCTCCCCTCATCGATGAGTAACTGCTTTAACTTTTTAAACGCTCCCGAAACTTCATGGCAAGCTTCACCAGATATCTTTTGGTATTCCAGTTTGTCACCATGTTCCACAGGCACCATCAAACGTTGATTAAAAGTAAATACTTTGAAATTGAGTGCAGCTAATCAAGTGGGAGCTGTAACTACACATGGTAAGTTATAGTCTGTGGGCTTCTATAGAAAAGCAGTGAGAACTTGTATGAAAAAGCTTTTACTGGTACCAGGTTGTGCACTTACATACAACCGTGTAGGCTTAAATGATGTACATGCACACTCTTTCTTGTCATGGAGCAATTCATGCTGAACTCTGGATTTTACCTCCATATATGTTTCCTTTTGCACATTATTTAGGTGCCAAATTAATTGTTTCCTGTCTTGCTTGTTCAACTGTAGTCTCCCACTAACTCATTGCAATAACAGCTTCATTGTCAATCATTGGCTGTATAAGTAGATCTTGACTTTGAAGACCTTAACTTTAGCTGTTTTGCAAACTCTCCTTAGCTACCTCACCAGTAATTGCTTCTTCCCGTGGAATTTTATCATGTAACATTTTCACATAGTTAGCAAATACTAAACACTCAATAGTACCCTTTCCAGAATTGAAAGTGGCTGTAATGCAGTCACTTTACAGCCAGATGTTATAACTTAAAATCTGGGGAATACCCACCCACCTTTGCTCAGTGAAAGTTTAATAAATTGTATATGCTGTCTAGGTTTCCGACTACCCCAAATAAGGCTTTTGCATATGAGTCAAGATGATCAAAGAATTAATTAGGCAAGCTGTAAGGAATTGATAGGAACAAATATTTGAATGTTGGTAATACATTAATTTTAATCAAGTAACAATGGGCAACTAAATTAATAGATAGGTGATGGCATTACTGCATGCCAGTAATACAGTGCTTATGAAGAACTTCATAATCAAGATGTATAATATGTTTCACATTCACACACAACCTAACCTCCATATAAATGGATGTAGATGGTAGATGCAAACTGATGGTCCTTAACACCATTTTCATAATTGAGGATTATTTATGTTTTCACTGCAATAAGTCTTATACCCCAATAAAATTATGACTCTTGTAGTGTCTGTAGCCATTATATTTTTTACTGCTAAAGCCTTTGATGAATAAACAGCTATATATGACCGGAATGCATGCTCTCATTGTAAAGAGAGTGCAATTTATCCCTGCAACCGTAGCAGGCACCTCCAGGTGCCTGCCACGGGGTGCAGGGATAAATAGGGGTGGTTCGTTTGTGCCCCCTCAGCCTCCATCTGGAGGCCTTGCACCCCGTGGCCTTGCACCCATGGGGGCCCTGCTGGAGGCCCCGAAAGTTGACTTCCCACAGCCTTTCTGTGTCGGAAAGGCTGGCATATAAAATCTGTTGGAATCTGACATTGTAATCCCTTGGGCGGATAGAGCCGGTCTCTGGATTACAGGAAGCTTTGTGAATGGCAAACAGGCTCTACGAGCCCATTGTAAGCCATTCGGAAATCATGTTTGGATTCATTTCTGACAAACTCCATCCAAATGGGTCGGTCGGAAATGAATCATAACAGGAGATTACTATGGCATCGGAATGGCTCCGACTGAGGATCAGAGCCGTTTCCTACTGCATCGTAATCCTAAATTGAGGAAAATGCTTTTGTAATAGAAAATGTTACATCTCTTCTATGGATCATGTAGGGTGCTCTCTGTTTAAATTTGAATTACACTGTTGAAAATATTCCCTTAACATCCAGTGTATGTGCAATTTTAAGACCATGCTCAATACTAATACACTTGGGGCCAGATGCATCAAGCATCCATTTTGCGATTCCTTATTAGCGAAAAATAAGGAATCGCTAATAAGAAATATCAAAATGGAATGCATCAAGCAATCACTACAAAAATAGCTATTCCTTAGAATTCCTTAATTGCGACTCGCAAATTGGGAGTCGCAATTAAAGAACATCTCCCCATTCATTCCTATGGGCCTAGAGGCCCATAGGAATGAATGGGAAGACAATCTCAATTTACGAATCGCAATTAGCGATTCGCAAATTGAGATTGCGATTTCAAGGGTGCAGGGGTGTCCAAAGGACACCCTGTTGCACCCCTGAATTTGATTTGTGCACATATGTTGCGCACACACATGTGTGTGCGCAACATGAAACTTTGAAAAATGCGCAAAAGTGCTTTTTCATAGTTTTTGCAAATTACCATGAAGTTGTACTTCGTGGTAATTTGCGTGCCCTATTAGCGAATTCGCTATTTTTGAAACTTTCATGCATTGCATTTATGGAATCTCAATTTGAGATTGTTTAAATGCAAACAATCGCAATTTAGCGAATTCTCTATTTGCGATTTTTGCATTTGGGATGATGCATCCCAAATGCAAAAATACCGGTCGCAAAGGGGCAGATTCTGAGAATCTGCCCATTTGCGACCGTTTTTTAGCTTGATGCATCTGGCCCTTGGATACCTATGGGCTAATCATTCTATGTTCATACCTTTTTGCATCAAAATTCAGAGATGGCTTTGACTCTAATTCAATGACAAATATGCACAAGCTTTGTGATCATTTGTAAAAATTGTTGCTTCCCCTGTTGACACCAATATCTTATTTTCTCCGCATAGTCAATTTTGAGGCCCCTGAGTGCAGCTTTTAGTTTTGATTTCCCATGAATTCCCTTTTTTTATCCACAAAATAATTAGTTGGGTTACCTATTACAGGGGTATAGAATGCATCCAAAATCACCTGTAAAGGAGCAGAATGAGTTTTAATTATTTGCTTTATATGTGCTTTATATGAGTACTAGCTTCAATCTGATGAAATATAAATACATTGTTCTAGTACCTAGCAATAAAAACTAGGTCAATACTTGAGTAGGAAAAAAAGCGAATCAGATTTGTATTGTGACATTTTTTTTATTCTTCTGGAACTTCCTCAGTGTGCTACCATCCCCTTCTAGTGTATATCCTTCTCACTTGATCTGCTTCTCACTGTATCTCTATCATAAAATGTCTTTGTAAAGCACATGTTCACCCAAGGGCATCTTGGCACTGAATTACAGATCTCTATTGTTAACCGATGGTACTCATTTTATCGACCTCAGAAGGCTGGAAGGCTGAGTGGACCTGACAGAATTTGAACCTGTGAGTATGAGGTCAAACACGGGCCCCTACAGTGCACACATTAGTCCATTAAGCCACCAAACCTGGCCACTCGTAACTCTCTCATATACTCTTTCTCTCTTACTCTCTGTTTCTCTCTCTCTCTCTGTCTCTCCCTCTCTCTCTCTCTCTCTCTCTCTCTCTCTCTCTCTCTCTCTCTCTCTCTATCAAGCTCATGCTCAATCTCTACTACTTTCTACCTCTCTGCCCTTGCTTAGTATTAATTTTAATATACCATTTTTCTGCTACTGCCAGACAAATACAGTTAATTTTCTCCATTACCCTTGCTTACTTACACAGTTTATCTGACTTACTTTCTTCATGGATAATTGCTCACACATGTAATTCACATTCTGGTCCTTATTATATTCTTCTTTTGCAATATTAAACCTCCATTGGCACTGCAGTGCAATGCTTTGGAGCTGGATTGTAACTGAAAGTCCTGTGATCCATTGAGCGATTGTTAAATCCATAGAATACATTTCTTTTGGAAGTGTCTTCCTTATACATTTAATATGCTGGAGAAAAATCCATTGGTAGTTTCTACTTTCACTGTTACAATGTCTCCAGAAACCAGAGACTTTCCTAGTACCGCCCAAATCGAAGTCTGCCCATCATTCTTTCAGCTAATATTTTGTATTCTTTTCTAGTCTGCACAGGGATTAACCACGGTCCCAGCCCTGTGTTAAACTACCAGCAGGCAGCCAACATCGGTCCTGCATGGCCATTGGCTAGGCACAGTATGATGATGACCACAAGGCCATTAGCTGTGTGCGATGTGGGTTTGGATGAATGACCTGGCCTATGGCTAATCGCTGCACCCCAGCCTGGGTGCAATTATCTCCCACTGTTCATTGATTTTTGAAATGGCATGTGATCATATCCTGCGGGACTCTTGCGGGAGCAAGCAAGAGCCCCTTCACACATGTGGGATTAGTGGGAGTAAGTGTTACATGGAGGCTTCCCCCAGGATTCCCACTAGATCGTGGCAAACAAAATCACATTTTTATTTAGCAAGGGGTTCACTCACCACAAAACTCCGGAGGTTAGGGTACCCCTGCCATGTCCCCTTAATTTTTAGGTCATGTGAGCCAAGTTCCTGTGTACTGTAATGGTGACTCCAAGATGTCTCTTCATGGTGTATTCAGCCAATCAGAGTGCCAGCTCATTCAGACTCGCATTACTCACAGGAGCCTCTTGTAGGAGCTAGGAACATATGGGAGAAAAAGCACCCTTAGCAAATCAGATTGCTCTATTATTTTAAGTTGTGTGCACTTAATACTCCCACGGGACTCCAGCAAACACAACTGTCCAGATAAATATACATGTTGAATGTTAGTTTCTCAAGCAAATTCAATGATTTATACATCACAAAAAGTTCACCTTCTGGGTAAAGACATAGGTTTATGTCAAATTTGATGACATTTTATTCAGCCATTTTGGTGGTAGTGCTGTTAAAAAAGTGTAGTGTAGTTCCTATATTCCCAATAGGCTCTGCGCATTGGAATAACATATACTATAGTTTAGATGTAGGAATTTGGTTGACTAGGTCTCTATCGTATATATTAAACTTAATTGTGACTGCCAGCTAGCTCAGAGGTACCTAGAAACTTTCACGAATTCACAAGAAGGGATTAGTTTCTGACAACCGCATAAACATGACAACTTTGTTTCCCAAGAATAAGAAATCAATCTCTAGAGTCGCGGAAACAATAGATAACTATTTTACTCAGTCAATTGTGCATGCTTCGTTTCACCAGAGGTGCTGAGAAAATAGAGAGATGGGCGTTTTCAATAAAAAGTATTTATTGAACAGTCTTCTTTCCCAAGCATAAGAAATGTACTGCTACAATCGTAATACTGGTTATAAAGTACAGCGCATATAATACGAAAAGTATTATAAAGTAGTACTCTAACCGCATGATATGGTTTCTAAGCAATAAGTTACCTAAAACGTATAAAAATACATACAGTAATAAAATAATGACTAAAAGTACTTGCTGCTGCAGGGCGTCGGGCAAGTAGTTAGTCGGTCTGTTCCAAACCACCGTGTGTTTGTCTGGGCGAATGCAGGCATATTTATATTTTGAAGGTGCCAAGTTTGATGTATGATTAGACTTAATAACGTCACTCAAAGACCCAGTTCTGTGAAAACTCCATGATTTCCTAGATAAATTAGTATTCAGGCAAGGGGAAGTCCCTGGCTGCTGAAGGCGGGTTTTTCTAAGAAATCGTTGTTGATTCTTGGAACTTAGTGGAAGTAGCCATGCCGCATTTGGCCTGCATAGGCTCAGTCCAAGTATGGTAATGATTTCTATGCCCATATAAGGATCGGGTAATTCATACCTATATAAGGGCATGAATCGGGAAAATTACACTAGGGGCCTGGATTCATTTACTACACCCACTCCACGATATTAAGTTCAATAAACTAAATGTATAAGGACTGAACATATCTAAGGCATGTATTTACAATCCCACCCCAAAATACATGAAATGCACTTGAAATGGCTGTACACGAAAAATTGAGCATTTCTACTGTACGCATTTAAGGAAAATTATGTCATTCTAAGCATAAAGTATCATATCTGAAATGCAAACTGAATGAACCATGTAATTTCATTTATGAAAATGACTCTTAAATACAGAAAAAAGGTTGGGACCATTTTATAATGTAACATAGCATTTCAATATTTATAGTATTGAGGACAAGACCAAATATTTCCTCTAGGAAGTGTTCAAAAAGAATTTCTTGTTCTCTGAGAATAGTTCTACTTTAGGCAGATTAGTCTGTGCCAAAAGTTCAATGTTTTCGGAGAGAAAAAAAATGCAATAGTTTGAGAAAAATAGAGTTTCCAAAGTTAGAAGTCTTTGTTTTGAAAATGTGAAGGCCGAATTTCAAAGTTCAGGGAACACTGTGTGCATGAATCAAGAGTTATTCTTGGTGTCAGGAGAAAACATCAGATTGTCTAGGCTGGCCAAGAAATCGTCTACCACAGTAGGTGAAGGTGGAACTATTTCATCAAGTAGATCAAATGTGCACAGAGGAGAAGTATTGCCGTCAGCGCCAAGTGCTCTCTTAGCAATGTTCATATCAGATGGTACCTGTGTGCCTGTTGGTCCTCGTAACTCACCCTCAGTTAGACTTACTGGTGAGACCTCAATGAATGCCGTCATCAGGAATGGTAGCCGTTGGGGACAACACAATGCATGAGTCGTTACCGGACCTAGCAAGGCATCGACATCCGATGGCAGGACTGATGGAAGTGTAAGACAAATGTCTGACACGCATTCCTCTCCGCAAAGCAGGCAAGATAACTCGTAGCCTAGACATAGGACGCTGAGGTGGGCAATTCGTAATTTCTTAAAATTGAATTTATACCCTTTAGATGCAAACCCAAGTATTATGGTGTTCACTCTTTTCAAGTGTACGTCCAAATCATCGTCTGTAAGATAGATGTCATCGACATAAGATAATGCCTCATCATCATACATTTGTACTAACTCTGTTACTCTGGCTGAAAATAACCCTAGACTATTCTTGAATCCCTGGGGGAGACGGCAAAATTGTCTCTGTGTCCCCCTAATTGAGAAAGCGTTCAAATGCCTATTTTCAGGTGCAATGTTTTGACAGAAAAACCCATTCTAAATATCTAATGTGGTTTTATATTTTTTCCGCACAATGTTATTCATCAATGCTGCACTATGTGCATTTTGTGCAGCAAAAGTTTTGCAACAGGAGTTTAAATGTCTGTAATCCAGTACTAGACTATATGAATTGTCTGGTTGGGAGACAGGAAACAAAATATTGTTCATTGACGAGGTGCATGTTTCAATCACCCCTTTTTTTAACTCGATTTTATGGTGAGATGAGTCCTCATCCCATCCTGCATGATTTTTGTATAATGCTGGAGCTTGAGCTATTGCCCATTTCCTAGCATATATGTAATTTTTTATGAATTGGAATGTGATTTGAGAAGGCTGGCATAATTATCTCTTTGCCATGTCGGCACTCCCTGACAAATTCAGGTGGCCAGTCTTGTTCAGCTAGAAGAAAGTCATAGCCCTTAGAGAGCTTCTCCCAAAAGACTTCTTTTATTTTTCTAGTTATGTCCCCCTCCATCCGGAGTGTTATTTCATATAACTTGTGGGGTACACTAACCCTGGCGTCTGCAGTTTCAACTTGAATGGATTCATTCAAGTCCACTTTCTCCAGATGATCCTTCAAGATCTTGCGAACTATGGTGACTTCTGCTGCGCTGTCTAGCATTGTCTGGGCCCACTCCCGTTCTTGAGTTGTGTCCTCAAGATCCTCGGAATGTCTGATTTTTATGCTTGCTATCTTCTTTTTGCTGAATTGAGTTTTCTTATTTTTTGGAACGTACTGTTCTTCTTTGGACTTCACTTGTTCCTCTTTCTGTTCTGATGGTCCTCTCCTCTCGGATTTCTGCGAGGAAGTCTGAAAGGTACAAAAGGAACGTGAATCAGTATCTTGATATCTATCAGGTTTTCTTAAAGTATCCCAATTTCTAAAGTTATACCTTTTTTCAGAGGGCTCCCGTTAGGGAGATCTTCCTCTGGATTGAGAATGTTTCTCTTTGAGAAGTTTTTGTTTAGTATTTTCCCACTTCTTCTTAGTAGTAGTGAGATTTTTTTTAATAAACACCTTTTCAGGATTTTCTGTTAATTCGGGTTTTACTGGTTTCCAACCCAAACTATCTCTTCCTAGTTCTTCATGTGATTTTTCAATAATTCTTGCAAGCTCATATGGTTGGTCTGTTATGTCTGTTTCGTTTAATTTTTGGCGGATTGCCGCGGATGCTGCTTCACCTTTAATGTTAGCTAATAATATAGCTGAGACCTGTTTGAAATCTTTCAGTAATTTCATACCCAGATTTAAGGCCGGTTCTGGACCGTATTCATTTTGAGTCTGTTTCAGAACATCTGGTATTACCGCCATGGACGGTACACCATGTGTTTTTGTGTAGATTGAAGCAAAGACTGTAAGCCCAAGTGTCACAGCCCTCCACATGTGGTGCTATCGCCATTTGTAAACAGATTGTCAGAATTCTGTGTTTCTCATGGCGTCTACTATTAGGGAATGCTGCCTCAATTTGAGTAATTCTTTTTGCTAACCAAAACGGAATTTGTTCCCTTTTGGCAGGCAATTTTCCAATAACTGATTGTATAGTCTGTGGTGTAATTTTATTTGTGTTCCCCTGGTGAGGGGTGTGTTGTGGAATCCTTACAGTAGGTTGAACTGTTAAGGTCCACATGACATATTGAACCAATTGTCTATGTATTTTAATTAACTGTTTCAGCTGGGCTAACAGTTCTCGGCATGTCATATTTTCTATGTCAGGATGTGGTGTATAGCTGGCTAGTACCGGCCATGTAGTTCCTGGTCTACCTAGTGGACGGAGCCAAGTAATGTGATTTTGATGTTGTACGGCACCTTTAAACCAGAGCTGATGATCTTGGTAAGTTAATGGAATTTCAACGTCTTCGAAAGGAATGTATTCCGCTGGAGGTTCCTCTACTTTGTAGTAGTGGAACTCGTGTGTTACTGGATTTGCTGTAGGAAACAGAACCCATGAGTAGAATACCTCTGTCTGCCGATATTCATGTGCCTCTATAACAAAGATTACTTTACCACCTCTCGATGATACTTCATTTTCTTTAAGTTTTATAGTTATGGTTTTCCTTATATTTGCTGGAATGAATATTTCATCCGGGTCGTTTTGTTGGAGATTTGTGTCATCTAAGACTGCTCGAGCTGCTTCTCTAGCTCTCTCCCTTTCTTCGTCTATCGCCGACATTTTGTCGACTGGAAGTTTTTGCAGATATCTAGTGTTAAATTATCGCCTTACCAAACGTTGGGCGCCATGTAGTGTAGTTCCTATATTCCCAATAGGCTCTGTGCATTGGCATAACATATACTATGGTTTAGACGTAGGACTGAGGTTGACTAGGTCTCTATCGTGTATATTAAACTTAATTGTGAGTGCCAGCTAGCTCAGATGTCACTAGAAACGTTCTTGAATTCACAAGAAGGGATTAGTTTCTGACAACCGCATAAACATGACAACTTTGTTTCCCAAGAATAAGAAATCAATCTCTAGAGTCGCGGAAACAATAGATAACTATTTTACTTAGTCAATCAGGCATGCTTCGTTTCACCAGAGGTGCTGAGAAAATAGAGAGACAGGCGTTTTCAATAAAAAGTATTTATTGAACAGTCTTCTTTCTCAAGCATAAGACATGTACTGCTACAATCGTAATACTGGTTATAAAGTACAGGGCATATAATACGAAAAGTATTATAAAGTAGTACTGTAACAGCATGATATGGTTTCTAAGCCATAAGTTACCTAAAACGTATAAAATGCATACAGTAATAAAATAATGACTAAAAGTACTCAACTGGTGCTTCTAAAATACACCTACCCTGGTGTACCTAACCTAAGTCTAGTACAAGGGAAGAAGTAAGTGAGGAGTAGCTTAAGTTTAGTATTTCTCTGCCAAGGATCTATCCAAGAATTCTCTAAGGTTCTAATCAGTTCCGTACCTTGGTTTTAGAATGAAGGAGCAATTGTTTCTCTCTCTCAGGACTCGATTTCCCAGCAACCCGCAAAGGTAGCCTGGAAACACTGGAGCTGGATTTCTCGGCAAGAGAAAAGACAGCATCTCTCAGTGCGTCAGCTGGAGGGTCGGCTTCCTTCGGCACTTGCTGCTGCAGGGCGTCGAGCAAGTAGTTAGTCGATCTTCTCCAAACCACTGTGTGTTTGTCTGGGCAAATGTAGGCATATTTATAGTTTGAAGGTGCCGAGTTTGACGTATGATTGGACTTAATAACGTCACTCAAAGACCCAGTTCTGTGAAAACTCCATGATTTCCTAGATAAATTAGTATTCAGGCGAGGGGAAGTCCCTGGCTGCTGAAGGTGGGTTTTTCTAAGAAATCGTTGTTGATTCTCGGAACTTAGTGGAAGTTGCCATGCCGTATTTGGGCTGCATAGGCTCAGTCCAAGTATGGTAATGATTTCTATGCCTATATAAGGATCAGGTAATTTATACCTATATAAGGGCATGAATCAGGAAAATTACACTAGGGTCCTAGATTCATTTACAACAAAAGTACCTATGAAATTTGCATGGGGAATTTGTGTTTTGGGACCCCTACACACCCCATGTTTCTTCGTCCCACTGGGGGAATCACCACAATTTTTTCTAGGAATGTGACGAGGTGGGATCAAATGTTTAGGGAAAGTTTTGAACAGATCTATCAAACTATGCCAAAGTTATTAGCAAACCATAAAATCCATCTCCTATGGTAGCTGAGCTACACAAGTTTGTGCTGACCCTCAGCTGAGAATCGACAATATGAAGAAGCAGAGAAACAAAATGATAATTGTGAAGAAAAAGTTCAATTTGCTGTTGTTCAAGTCCTCAGTGGAAATAAATAAAAAGGAAGATAGATGAGAGAAGTGGGTTAAATAAAAGACCAATAGCCTCATTATGATGCTAACAGTGTGTGGAAACAGGAGTCCACAAACCTGCGAACATTATTTGGATGCAACCATCTTCATAGCGGTTGGAAAGTTTTTCTTGTATTTTTCCCATTGTGACTTGTTCTGTGGGCCACAGCACATGCTGAAATAGAAAAAATTCACTCTTGAAACATCCATGCACCCTGAGGCAGGCACCAAGAAATTCCTGCCAGACGATGCATGGATATTTAGGGGGGCCCCAATTTGTGCATCCCTGGGCCCATAGTTGAGGACCATGGGGGACAGGGGCCCTGTTAAGGCCCCAAAGGAACATTTCCAACAGACTTCCTATGGCATGGAACTGACATAACATGCTGCTGGAAAGGTGTATTGTAATCACCACGGCAGTGACTGAGCAGGCACTGCCTCCAGTTTCGGGGCTACAATCTACCCGCCGCAGCAACAGGCTCCTTGAGTCTGTCAGAGGCAGTGGCGGCTTGCACAGATAATGCTGTGAGGCAGGGCAGTGCTTGTTGGAGGGTAGTGGAGTTCGACAGATGATGGGAAAATGGAGAGTAAAGAAATAAGTAAGTGAAAGCAGTTACCTTGCGCACACGGCGATGCTGTGAGAGCAAGGTAAGTGCAATTTTATTTATTTTGTTTCTCTACATGTTCTCGTTGTATATCGAACTCCACTAACTCCCAAACCAGCCCCGTCCCCGCCCGGCCTCACCACCCCACAGCGTTACCTGTGGGGTGGTGAGCAGATTCCCCTTACAGGTACTGGTCAGACTGCCTGTATCCTAAGTCAGATGTCAGACGGAACCCCACTGATGAGCTGTAGGGTGGCCTTCCACCCAACATCGTGCAGAGGCTCTTTGAATTTTCTCAATGCTCACTATAGAACTGTGAGGTCTGCTCCTTATGGACCTAGAACCTTCACTCAAAGAAACTACTGGAACGATTATCCAATAGTACGTTATGGAGAGGAGTGAAACTACATCACATTTTGTGATAAATATGGACATTCACCAAAGCTGAGCCCTAGCTCCGGCCTGTTTTATCTTTTTCTTTAACATTGTAGTAAACAACATTTCTGACTGTGCCCTTGATTCTATGTCTCTCAATGGTGAAAAAATCTTTACTCTGTATTTTGTGGACAACACCCTTCTGATCTTAAAAACACCAAGTGAGTTGCATAGTTTCTTTGATAATTTATTTGTATTTTGTAGACTGAAGGTTCTAAAGGTTAGTGTAAGAAAGACAAAATCAATGATTAGTAATCATCTGTCCAAGTGCTCCAAGCATGCAATAGTGATAGAGAATGGCCATTTTCAAAGTGTCTACCAATTTGATTAATTGAGGTATGAGTGACCCATTTGGTAAAATGGTTCAATCAGATTGTTAATAACACACTATAAATAACACTAATTGTAAGATGACATGACATTTTGGCAGTATCCCTGACTACTAGATGCTGGTATTCTGACTTTGAATGTGGCCTGGGTTTTGCTAACCAGACCCAGGGCATGTGCTCTATGTCAAAGGTACAGGGTAATTAGATATAAAGGGAATGTAGGTTTAGAGGCCCAGCAGATTTAATACACTTTAGTGTGCACTGCTGTGTGGCCTGCTGTCAGTGTAAAATTCAGCACTGCTTATCAGGCTGCATTTAAATTAAAATGTTATGCAAATTTGACTTTGGAATTAAAGGACTTCTAAAGTCTTAAACAACCTTATTTTTACAAAGAAGTCACCCAATAAGGTCTCCCCTAGGTGCCCCAGGTGTAGTGTGCCTTTTAACCATAAGCAGGGATATTATAAGACATGAATATAAGCCCTGGGGAGGGTGAAACTGACAATTTCGTTTTGTCCCATTGCAGTGCATTAGCTCCATAGACTAACATGGGGATGGTTTATTAAACATTAATATAGTCTAACTATTGACAGAAGTGAGCTAAAATGCCACTTCAAAGTGTCAAAATAATCGAATGAATCTAACAATTTTGCAAGGTTGGATTTTTTATAACTATGACAGAAAAGAAGTTATGAAACTTGATTTCTGTTGTGCCAAAATCCAGTTTTCTAGCAGCCTTTCCTTACTGGCCAGCCTTTGAAAGGATGAGTCAAACTGCCCTCATGTGGTACGAAGTGGTCTGCATGGAGACACAGGAGACATCTGGTGGGAGGAGAACTGCAGATGCTGACCAAAAGGCAAAAAGGGGCCTGGGTAGGCAAACTGGTCTTCAGAGAGGGAATAACACTTAGGACAGGACACAGGCCCACCCACCACTTCCTGAACCCTAAACCAGATTGGAGCCCCTGTAATTGAATTAGCAGGACAGGCTGAAAGGGGAGGGTTAGGGAAAGTTAGCCACACCTGAAGGGTCAGTTAGCCAGTCCGTAACTTCCAGAAAAGAGTTTCTCAATTTAGGATTTTAAAAAACAGTATTTTTGGGGACAAACACATGCCACACTTTGGAGGAAGTTGTTATACCTGAGGCTGGCACCTTGTACTCCATAGTCAGGATGCCCCCCTGCTTGTCACTCCAGTAGCATGGATACATGTAAGAGAGCTGCCCAGCAACTCAGATCCCTGCCTGGAAGAAACAACAAGAAGGACTGCCCTGCTGAACCCCTGGCCTACACCAAGAGGACTGCACCTAACGCACACTTTGGGCTTCAGCAAAAAAAGGACTTTGCCTGACACTAAAGGTTTGAGAAGTGGACTCTCTGAAAGCAACAGGATAAAAGATCCCCCACCTGCATCAACTTCCCCTAGAAGAATGCAGCTTAACAGCATTCAGTGGACAGTTAAGGATTTGGCCAAGTGCATTGTGAGTCTTGTAGTCACAACTTTCCAAGAATCAACTCAGGAATACTGGAAGCTTGGATTGGTGTTGTGTGGACCCTCACAGACCCAAAAGAAAAATCTGGAGAAGGACTTCCCTGCTGGACCCTTGGACTGCACAAGAGAAGACTGCACTCATAAGGACTACATCTGAAGTGACTCCCTGATCAGCAACAGGTAGAAGAGTACTGTAAGGGCTGCCTGTAACATAAGCTACGAGGATAACTCTAGCTGACAAGCTTCACCTGTACTGTACTTGAATTTACCAGATGCAGTGTGGGATTTGTAGTCCGAGACCCCATGAGGCTAACCAGAGCTTCTGAACCCTTGGCGGGTGCTGTGGACTGCTCTCCTGCCTAAAGAAACACTTTTTGAAGTAAGTGTAATAGTGTTCCATTACGGGTGGCCTGAACCCTTGACTTTGTCCCGGTTCGACATTACCATTTATCCTTTGAGTGCTGTTTGCATTTGAGCACCACTTTTTATCTTTAAACGTCTAAATTCATTTCTTCGATTCCCTACATTGTATTTTTGTCATTTTGGTATCATTTTAATCATAAAACATTCCTATTTTTATAAATGGTGTTGAAATTGTATTGTGTGTTGTGATTTACTTATTTACTGTATTGGATTTTAAAAATGCTTTACACACTTGTCTCCTAAGTTAAGCCTGCCTGCTCAAAGCCTGCTACTAAGGGTTGAGCAGGGAAAAAACTTTTAGGGACATGGACTGGGCCTTATATTGTGAATGTGGCCATTTTACTAGTGATAGGTACCAACCTACAACTACTAATAAACCACCGTCAAACACTAATGCTAAAACATAAAATGAGATCCAACTGGAAGGGACTGAAATCTTCCTACAAATCATCTAAATGCCCACCTTGATTGGAATTTGCACAAACAAACCTTGATTAGGATTAGACTATCTGTCACATTATTGGATTAAACCTGAGTCCATTATACATAGAGGCCCCAAGTTTCTTAAAAGAATTTATTGAGCCGTGATGGACCAGAATAGACTCCACAGTACCATTAATGCTTCTTTAACTGAATATTTCTAAGAACGTAAGCACACACTGAAATGTGCGGCGTACTCAATGAGATTCGCCCTCCATGTTCTAAGATTCTTTTCAAGAAAGTTAGATATGGGGTCTTGAGTCTGGCTCATTTCAATGCAAGTGATCAAGTAAATTGGATCAGTCATCGCATTGTCCTTATTTCACCAGTGATCTTGAAGAAACACTATTGCATTAGTATATGTGTTGTCCATCATATTGTGATGTCAGACAGAGATGGGTTTTACCTGCTTTTAGAAATCTTCTGGTGATAGATCAAGCAACAACAGATGCATGCAGTAGTTTTTGCTGAATCTACCTTTTTATGTAGAGCATCTTGCATAATAATGACTAGTTTTCCCTCGCATAATGTATACCATATTTCACCTGCACAAGTTTTTTGTATAAAGTACATCTACGTTACTTAATGATTTTTATGCTCTTTCAATACAATTTTATATTTTTTACTTGTATTTATGTAGTTCTCTCGGTAATAATACCCACAATAAAACTATTGACTGACTGCTGTGAGAAGGACAGTGGCAGAGCTATTTCTGCTTTCCCCATGAAATGCACAGAACAGAACACATTTCACGCTTTTGGCACTGGGAATATTCAGGTGAAGCCAGTTTTTCACATTGTCGTTTCTCAACATTCAGTTTGTGAAGTGATTGAACTGCTATTTTTTACACACTGAAATTGGTTTGCCATTTTTCATCACGTACTTCAGAGGCCAAATCTTGCAGACTATATCTTCCGTTGTCGGGATTTACACTATAAACAAATATATCTGTATTACCTTACAGTCGGTCTGCGTATAACAAATTGGGTCAGAAATTGTGATTCGTTTTTGTTAGACCGACTTGCTTTCTGGATAAATGGCATTAGTTTTGTGCTACAAGGCCACACAGGCTGAGTTCTCAACAGCGAATGCAAATGAAAGTAATTTCATGCCTGATAATAACAAAACATGTAAAAATATGTGCACTTTGCCAAAGTAACTGAAAGCTTTTCCTACCGCAGTGAACTCATGAAAAATAAAACAGATGTTCAGATGTGTCCTAGAACAATGCCTTCGAGTTTTGAAAAACCAAGGGTAGTGATTATTTATATCGGAAAAAATGAAAGGATCTTGGCATTTTACATTTAATTTAAACCATAACAGTTCTTTACTTTAGTGGAAAAATACATTTTAGTAAATTGGACAATTGTTGTACTGGGAAAGTAACAGATTAATTCACGATTGAGATTGATTGCATTGTAAACAAAGTGTAGACGCATTCATTTCTATATTTATGTTCCCTATGATTATCATAATGCATATTTAAGTAGTCACATTAATTTCCATAACTTCCAGTAAGCAGAAAAAATGTATTTAATATTTTGCACATCTAATATGTTTGTTTAATTCTTCTGATAGCGTAGATTCGAAGATATTAATTCACCTAATTATGGTATGGAATTAATTCGAGATCTGACTAAGAAGATACATTATTACACTCTTAAGCGTGTCTTTATGCAAAAGCCACACATTGATCGTTCCACTTGTAAATTCTGCATTTTTGCCTGGGAAATGTTAAGGCAGTGAAATAAATGAGTGTCTTTTTTATATGCAGTTGTAGAGAGCAGTTATCTTCCAAAAACATTCTAACAACTGTGTCAACAGACAAACAACTTGTGGAATTTCCTCTACCATAAGGACAGCATGGTGGAAAACATTTAGTTAGTGGACTGCTGGCGGGGCTGGGATTCTATCACTTCCGTTGTGACATCATATGGTATGTCCTGGACTTCTTACACTGCCGCAAGGGACTCACCTTATCCCTTTCTTGGGTTAGCTCCATTTTGTAGTTCACTGGTATCACTATTGCAAATGGTTAGCATTGATCTGCATTCCTGCCTTATGGCCACATGAGCAATCACACAAAAATTCCCTGCATGGCCGTTTTGTGCCAACTGATATAAAATATTGCATTATAATCCAATATGATGCCATAGTAAGAAAAGAAGGTTCCTAGAGGATTGAATTCCCCTTGCATCACACAAGGCAACACAAGCCCTTAAGTGAGATAGTAAATGTAGAGTAATGCAATTTAGCACAGGACGCTGTTGACGATACTCTGCATTGGGAAGGTGTTTCAGTGGTGGAATGTGGGTGTTCCCACCCATGGATTTTGGTGCATTCCCAGATTTACTCAGAATAGTAATCCTGGAAAGGCATTAGAAGGGTGTGACTTCTCAACAAAGGTAACAAGGAGAAATGGTTATTTCCTCTTTCTGTGCGTGCTGCATTCTGCAGCATGCATAGAAAAAGGAAGTGCCTCTGAGAAAGTTTTTGTGCAGGAAGGTGTCCCATAAATCGTGCCTATAACGTCGGCCCCAGGCAGCAATCAGTGTGCCAGCACAGGGAGAGAGATGGAATGCATCATTTCTTAGTAGATATGGGGCTTTCCTCCTCTCTCTGTGTCATGTAGCTCAGCAAAGCAAGTTGCCTTCCTGTGTTGCATGACTTCTTAGTACAGCTGGGCCCTCTTATTCATCTATGGAACACTGGCATGTATCATAGTGACCTTTATGGGTAGGGTGAATTCTGCTCCTGAGCTAACCTGATAGACCACTTTCTGGTATCAAGGTGGCCTCTGTGAATAGGATTAACTAGGCTGAAATATTCACCTAAAAAGCACTGCTCAGTACTTTAATGACCTCTGGGATAACTGGGCGATATTAACCAGAACAGATCAAAGCTTCCTTCTCTAACCCACAATTGGACTGATAGAAACAGCATCTCTGGAATTAAATTAAAATCAGACCTGGCACGCTCAGATCAGAATTTTCTTTATTCGGTTTCAATTAGGAGAAAACCATAAAAGTATATACATGTCATATAAATACATTTATCACAAATGATACACACATTTTTGAAAATGCAGTAAGTTACCAGAATGGCTTAACATTCAAAATTCATGATAAAGTATATACAGCAAGAGGGTTAAAGTACATCAGTCTTCAGTTATAGGTTACTTCTACGGCGAATACACAATTTTAAAAACTTAGCAATATTTAAAGCTAAAAGATACAAATCCAGGAGTTGAAGAACCATGAAAGCAGGACAGCATTGGCGTAAGCGTAAGCTTTTTAGAATTGGTACTAACCATTGCTTCCTGGGTTCAATGTAAAATTTACAAAAAAGGGTTAAGTGTATGAAAGATTGGGGCGAGACACCATCACAGGGTCAAAAGGATAACAACTTTGACCAATCATTAGGAATTGGAAAAGTAACTAATCGATGGAAAATGTTAAACCTAAACCGGGTCAACAAAAATCTGTCATCGGTGCTTAAATTCCAGTTTAAGTAAGGCTGGATAGCCGGGGAGGATTGGATCAGCAGGGAATGCTGAGCCGAGATTTTATTGGTTTCAGAGGCCAGTCGAAGATCCGCTAGATGGCAGAAGCACTGGCTTTTTAAAACTTTCCTTGGAAGCTCTGCTATTAGTGGGGGGTTATAGTAATATTTATCTAAGCCCAGGTCCTTTAAAAGACTTTGAGTGAAAACGAACTTAGTTGATGACCAAAGGTGATGTCATACCAAGATTGGTTGCATCTTTATGATGTCTGTGATATAAGGCAAACCTAATTCTAGATGGCAACTGAAGGTTGAAGTACTCTGGGGAACTGCGAGGAGAAACCTCAAAAAACTGTTCTCTACTTTTTGGAGGGATTCCGCCTGTACATAACCCCATACCCCTGCTCCGTAAATAGCAGTACTAATGCATTTTGCCTGATAAATGCGGATCAACTCAACCGGGGGTCTTTTTCCTAGTCTCTGAGTAAAGTTTACCAAAGCCATGGTTGACTTTAAAAACAGCAATTTTCTGGCCTCAATAGCTTTTCTTCAGGAGCCTTTGTCGTCTATTAAAACTCCAAGATAGGGATAAGTCGTTGTATTCTCCACCCTGGTATTGTCAATATAAATGTCTCTCCCTTTTCTATGCTTTGCCCCAGAGTTCATAGTAAAGGTTTTTTTCATGTTTATTTCTAAATCTAGATTAGACATAAATGAGTTACATCTATTGACTCAGCGTTGGAGTTCCAGGGGAGTGCGGGCAATAATCACTGTGTCGTCGGCGTAGAGGAGAGCGGGGATCAGACAGTTTTGAATTTGAGGTAGGTCCTGGCACCCCTCCAGCATGGCTTCTTCTAGGCCATTAGTGTAGAGAGTAAAAAGGAAGGGGACCAGGACACAGCCCTGTCTGGCACCCTGCTCGACCCTAAATGGTGCTGTCAACTCCCCTCCCACTCCTACACATCAAAAGCTGATGGTGTATCTACCTAGGCCATATATAGTCTCCCACCTTTAGCGTTTACATATTTACCCATAAGTAAAGTCAGATTTAAAACTTGCTCAATGGTGCCCAAACCTACCCTAAATCCGTACTGGAGGTCCGATAAAATCATGTTGTCTTCAGCCCAATGCTGTAGGCGCTCTAATATGATACGCCCCCCAACTTTTCCCAAAGAATCAAGTAATAAGATGGGACAATAACAGGTTCGGCTTTGGCGATCTCCCTTTTTGAAAACTGGGACCAAGATGAATTCTGACCAAGAGTCCAACAGTCCAACTTTACAGGTAGCTTCCAGTACCCTGAGCAATATTTGGGCCCAGAGGTCCATTTTAAACTTGTAAAGGTCAACCGGAACCCCGTCAGGGCCTGGCGCCTTTTCCCCTTTGCTAGCCCTTAAAGCTTGCTCGACTTCAGCCAGAGTAAAATCTAAAACAAGTGGGGTACAAGAAGACTTAGTGCTAGTAATATTCATCCCTGAGTGGCACTGAACTATGCGCCCGTTGGCAGTTTCTCCGAATATTTAGGAAACATGTGCTGATACTTCAAGCAGCGACCAACAAACCAAGTAACATAAGCCATGCAATATCAATAAGGACATGCACTCAATGCATAAAGAGATCTGGAACATAACGGCTGACACCTTAGATGAATTTAACATGGTCCAACCCTGCAGAACATGCATTAATCCTGCAGTAGCTTCAAGACTAGACAATTGAAAGTGTTACACAATATTTCCGTACATTAACATCTTGCCTAAGGGATACCTGTAACTTAACATTCCAGTTGGATTTCTGTCCCCTCTCTTATATGTAAACCTTACAACGTTTACTGAGTGTCTGTGTTAATTGCTGTATCTAGAACAGGACATGGATTGGAAGCTTGGAAGTCCTCAAAGCTACATTTGGAGCCTGCAACAAACATTAGAGCACCTGATTAATGTAAATTGGGCATGTTCTATCTCTCATTCCTCTTTCCTCCATGTTGGACTTGGCCCTTTTGGCAGGTTCACCCCGAAACATTTTTGCCTTGAGCTCTGACATGATGGTAGTGATTTTTGGCATCTGCACACTTAAGCACTGTGGCCCAGTGTAAAGTGTGTGCACGCTCTGAGTGCGTGTGGTGAGATTAGCCTGCTCTCCCATAGGAATGCATGCTGGATATGTGGGTCCATGGTAATTCCTGATATGAGAGGAGTGCAGGGGCGAGTTTAGTATTTGCGAACTCGTAAGAATAAATTCTGCGCAATGGTGTGCGCAGATTTATGGTGACTGGTGGAGAATACTGCAACCGTGGATGCACAGTGGCGTGGATGTTTTCCCTATTTTAAAGAGAACGGTACGGGGAAAAAAATGAGCGATGAAGGATTCATAACTGGGTAAGCCTAAACCTAGTCTTAATGGCTATTTCTCTCGGCCCCTGTAGCACTTCAATTCATTCTTTTTCTTCGATATTTCTTACGTTTTTTGCCCATTTCTGTCATAGTGTTGTTAATACCTCTGGGGACTTGTGCAGCCATTTCTTGTATGTCAGGGAAATACCTTTACTAGAAATGGGGTCTGCTATCAGTCTATCTTCCAGGGGAGAGAGGTCAAGGTACCTCTTCCTCTTCCTCTTCTCTGATGTTTCGTCATAGTGCATGGCCTAATTGTAAATATTTATAGTGTTCTGTCTCAGCTAGGTCATACTCTCTTGCTAGGTCAGTGAAGGTTATAATCGCCTGTCCTCTCCAAATGTCTTCTAGGTGTCCTATTCCTAGTGTCTTCCTTTAATGAAAGCCCCTTAGTCCTCTAACCTCTCTGCACTATAGTGGGGTCCTTCCTGTCAGCTTATTACCCCACATGAGATAGCGGTGTGCCTCCAGCCATGCCCTCACTACTGACTGTATATGCTTAGGGAGGTTATTTACCTCTTCTTCTGATACAGGATCTTCTCATAATTTTCCGAGCCCATCGCATGCCTATCTACTCTATAAGCGGGCTCCTGCTGGTCTACATATACTCAGTCATTGATTACTATTAGCTGCGCTGCCCAGTAGTATAGTCAGGCATCAGGCATTGCAAGATCTCTGTTGTATACCCCCCTCTGTAGTTTTTGCAGGGCAATTCTGGGGGGCCCTCCCTGCCGATGTCGGAATGGCACTTCTTGCTCTATAATTTGGAAAACCTCCTGGGGTACCCTAAATGATGCATTCTTCCAGATGTAGAGAAGGCGTGGGAGGGACATCATCTTGTAGAGTGCAGCTCTTCCCGTCAGGGTGAGCGGCAGCGTGCACCAGTGAGTCGCATCATAGTGGATTCTCTCTAACTGCGGGTCGAGGTTTAATCTGATACATTTCTGTGGGTCCTGGGTGATGAGGATCCCCAAACACCTGAATCAATCCTCCATAACCGGGGCCTCACAGCCTGATGGGAGCCGGGGGTCCCCCTGATAGTGGAAAGACCAGCGACTTAGACCAGTTTATCCTGTACCCTGAATGATTCTCAAACTCCCCAAAGATTTGTAATGCCTGCTCACCGACCGGTATGGGTGAGTGACATACAATAGGATATCATCGTGTATAGAGATATACGCTCTGCCCAACCTTCTGGCATCCACATTTCCCTGATCGATTGGCCTCCTCGTATCCACACCTCGTATCCACACCGCTAGCGAACCAAGTGCTAATGCAAAAATTAACGGGGAGAGGAGACAGACCTGGCACAATACCCTTCCTAGCTGGAATGTTTGGGAAGTGATACCATTTACCTGAGCCAACGGTTCCTGGTATAATACCTTAACCCATTTACAGAAATTCGGCCCAAAGCTCATCCCGGGCCGCTATGCGAATATGTATTTCCATTGGATGCTATCAAACACCAGTGCTGCATCCAGAATATTCATCACTGCTCTGTCTGCAAACAGGCTTTGTTTGGATTAGTACTCCAAATAATCATCAAAGATTTAGCCAGGTGCTGCAGTGTGGCATAAACCCAGATTGATCAGATGGATTATTTTTGTAATAATTTCCCTCAATTTTTGCGAGTACTTTAGTATCCACTTTCAAGAGGGCTATCGGGAGATATAAACTACACTGAGAGGGTTGTTTCCCCATTTTGTGAATAGTAACTATTGTGGCTAATCTTTGATCCTTTGGTAGTTTCCCTTCCTCCTGGGCTTTTAAAAACATGGTCAGTATTGGTTTGAAACTCCTGTTGCACTTATTTTGAACAGCTCAAGGGGGAGTACATTTGGCCCTGCTGCTTTCCCTGACTGCAGTCCTGTTATTGCCTCCACCATTTCTTCCTCCAGTAGGTCCGAGTCAAGTTCATCCCTGTGTTCCTTGGTTAGTGTCTGTAAGTCTAGGGACCTGAGGAGTTCAGTGTTCTCTAATACTGATTCTGGGTGTGGGGGTGCCTACAGTGTGTCATAGTCTGAGGCAAAGGCCTCCGCTAATTCCAAGTTTGCTGTGTAGGTTTTCCCATTGTCGTCTGTAATTTCTAGTACCCATGCTTTCTCCCTGTCGCATCACTCCAGCCAGGCCAGGAGTTTGCAAGCTTTATCCCCCACAACGTATATCCAGTGTTGTATTGCCTGGACATACACCCTCGCTCTATTCTTCGCCAAAGCATGGAGCACATCTTATTTTAACTTCAATTGATGAGATAATACACTTGATGCTTCCTGACCCACCTATTTCTCTAGCACTAGGAAGTCCCTTTCAAGGTCCTCAATTTCTCACTTTTCTTCCTTTTCCTTATCCCCTATAAGGGACAGTACCTGACCTGGTAACACTGATTTGTATGCTTCCCACAGTGTGCATGGGGAGTTGACTGTGCCATATTGGGTGGTGGCCTGCATAATTGTCTCTTTCATTTCCCTCTCTTGGATACACCAAACATCTATTTTAGGGATATGTGGCCTGTGCGTTTGGCAGGGTATGCCCAGACGTGGGTCCCTTGCTCACTTTGCCACTGGATTCAAGCTAGCCTGGCTGATGACGGCTTATTAGCAAGAAACCGATCTGAGGATGCATATTTCTGGTCCAGGGAAGACATAACTTGGCAGTTTGGGCTGGACTGTTCCCATGAGACACAGGGTCAGACTGATTTGCATATGGCCATGTTTGAACTGGGGTAGCGGAGTGAGCTAAAGAATGATGGTGGATTAAACCCAGATCAGTTGACTGGGTGTGAGTGCTTGCAATGCTCAACACTCCATCCATCATCCCCTTTGGTTTTGCTTTGTTTGCCCTAAGTTGGCAGGGTATGCCCAGACGTGGGTCCCTTGCTCACTTTGCCACTGGATTCAAGCTAGCCTGGCTGAAGACGGCTGATTAGCCAGAAATCGGTCACAGGATGCTTGTTTCCGGTCCAGGGAAGACATGGCTTGGCAGTTCGGGCTGGACTGTTCCCATGAGGCACAGGGGCAGACTGATTTACATGTGGTCATGTCTGAACGGGGGTGGCGGAGTGAGCTAAAGAATTTTGGTGGATTAAACCCAGATCAGTTGACTGGGGATGAGTGCTTGCAATGTTCAACACTCCATCCATCATCCGTATCCATACCGCTAGCGACTCAAGTGCTAATGCAAAAATTAACGGGGAGACGAGACAGCCCTGGCACATCCCCCTTCCTAGCTGGAATATGTGAGAAGTGGTACCATTTACTCTTACCTGAGCCAACGGTTCCTGGTATAATACCTGAACCCATTTACAGAAATTCGGCCCAAAGCTCATCCCGGGCAACTATGCGAATATGTATTTCCATTGGATGCTATCAAAAGTGGTGCATCCAGAACAATCATCACTGCTCTGTCTGCAAACAGGCTTTGTTTGGATTAGTACTCCAAATAATCACCAAAGATTTAGCCAGGTGCTGCAGTGTGGCATAAACCCAGATTGTACTAAGCGCACAGCGTGCTTTTAAAATATTTCCACCTCTTCAAGTGCTTTCAATAACTTTGTCTCTTACACATTAAAGATTCGTTTTACTTTGTTTTTCACATTTATTTGCAATCGTTTTATCTATGGTTACTCATAGAATGTCAATACCTATTTTCTACACATATAAACAATTCATTATAATTCTGCAATCAATCCAAAAAAATACATGTGCTATATTAACAATCATACAACCCATCAATCAATTTTCGACGATCGTTGAATGTGTTGGCCCGATGCATTTCGGGACCTCGTCCCATCCTCAGGGGGCTCTGTAAAAGATCATAAGCAAAAAATCCTTTTTAACAAGACTTATACTTTCTATCAACGTTACTCATACGTGCCACTACTCAGTTTTGAGTCCACCGTCCTACTTTTCTTTGCAACCAATCAATTAAACATAAACAGTATAAGTATCTAAATTCATACTCAGACTTCTTGAATTCATGCTGTATATTGAGAACACAAAAATTAACTCTAGAAGCTGTTACATTATTATAACTGCCTTTATGCCTGGGCAATAGTGCTTGGACCTGGTCCGTAGAATGCTACATTGTATCATGTTTCCACTGTAAAAACATTGTCGGAACATTTTCTAGTTTCATACAGGTGTGTTAGCCTTCATAGCTCTTAACACGATATAGATAGTAATCACCACATGCTAAAATACATGCTAAAAATAGTTGAACGTGTTTAATAGTTCAATGCCATGATATTATGTTCATAAAGCAGCGCACAGTAATAATTGAACATGTGGTGATGCACTATTTATATCGTGTTAAGAGCTATGAAGGTTAACATGCCGGTACGAGCCTAAAAATCTTTATCACACTGTGAACGTTTATTGTTTCTATGTAATTATTTTGAACGTGTTTGCTAAGATAAAGCTAGGAGACTATGTTTACAAAGCAGTGTACAGTAATATTTTAGCATGTGGTGATTACTATCTATATCGTGTTAAGAGCTATGAAGGCGAACATACCTGTATGAAACTAGAAAATGTTCCGACAATGTTTTTACAGTGGAAACATGATACAATGTAGCATTCTACAGACCAGGTCCAAGCACTATTGCCCAGGCATAAAGGCAGTTATAATAATGTAACAGCATTCTAGAGTTAATTTTTGTGTTCTCAATATACAGCAAGAATTCAAGAACTCTGAGTATGAATTTAGATACTTATAATGTTTATGTTTAATTGATTGGTTGCAAAGAAAAGTAGGACGGTGGACTCAAAACTGAGTAGTGGCATGTATGAGTAACGTTGATAGAAAGTATAAGTCATGTTAAAAAGGATTTTTTGCTTATGATCTTTTACAGAGGCCCCTGAGGAAGGGACGAGGTCCCGAAATGCATCGGGCCAACACTTTCAACGATCGTCGAAAATTGATTGATGGGTTGTATGATTGTCAATACAGCACATGAATTTTTTTGGATTGATTGCAGAATTATAATGAATTGTTTATATGTGTAGAAAATAGTTATTGACATTCTATGAGTAACCATAGATAAAACGATTGCAAATAAATGTGAAAAACAAAGTAAAACGAATCTTTAATGTGTAAGAGACAAAGTTATTGAAAGCATTTGAAGAGGTGGAAATATTTTAAAAGCACGCTGTGCGCTTAGTAGGGTCGTGATATCTCTATCACATACCTTTTTTCTTTGATAATTATCTCATACAGGCAACCCTATGTAACTGAGCTGCACGCCAAAGAAGGACTAAAATTGTAGCGATAAAACAGTTTAACGCAGTTAAAACTCTGATGAAAAGGTGTGCCAACGGTCCATCCAATACCTTTGTTAATATAAACCCAGATTGATCAGATGGATTATTTTTGTAATAATTCCCCTCAATTTTTGCGAGTACTTTAGTAGCCACTTTCAAGAGGGCTATCGCGAGATATAAACTACACTGAGAGGGGTGTTTCCCCATGTTGTGAATAGTAACTATTGTGGCTAATCTTTGATCCTTTGGTAGTTTCCCTTCCTCCTGGGCTTTTAAAAACATGGTCAGTATTGGTTTGAAACTCCTGTTGCACTTATTTAGAACAGCTCACGGGGGAGTCCATTTGGCACTGCTGCTTTCCCTGACTGCAGTCCTAATATTGCCTCCACCACTTCTTCCTCCAGTAGGTCCGACTCAAGTTCATCCCTGTGTTCCTTGGTTAGTGTCTGTAAGTCTAGGGACGTGAGGAGTTCAGTGTTCTCTAATACTGATTCTGGGTCTAGGGGTGCCTATAGTGTGTCATGGTCTCAGGCAAAGGCCTCCGCTAATTCCAAGTTTGCTGTGTAGGTTTTCCCATCGTCGTCTGTAATTTCTAGTACCCATCCTTTATCCCTGCCGCATCACTCCAGTCAGGCCAGTAGTTTGCCAGCTTTATCCCCCACAATGTATATCCAGTGTTGTATTGCCTGGACATACACCCTTGCTCTATTCTCCGCCAAAGCATGGAGCACATCTTGTTTTAACTTCAATTGATGAGATAATGCACTTGATGCTTCCTGACCCACCTATTTCTCTAGCACTAGGATGTCCCTTTCAAGGTCCTCAATTTCTCACTTTTCTTCCTTTTCCTTATCCCCTGTAAGGGCCATTACCTGACCTGGTAACACTGATTTGTATGCTTTCCACAGTGTGCATGGGGAGTTGACTGTGCCATATTGGGTGGCGGCCTGCATTATTGTCTCTTTCATTTCCCTCTCTTGGATACACCAAACATCTATTCTAGGGATCTGTGGCCTGTGCGTTTGGCAGGGTATGCCCAGACGTGGGTCCCTTGCTCACTTTGCCACTGGATTCAAGCTAGCCCGGCTGATGATGGCTGATTAGCCAGAAACCGGTCCGAGGATGCTTGTTTCTGGTCCTGGGAAGACATAGCTTGGCAGTTTGGGCTGGACTGTTCCCATGAGACACAGGGTCAGACTGATTTGTATATGGCCATGTTTGAACTGTTGTGGCGTAGTGAGCTAAAGAATGATGTTGGATTAAACCCAGATCAGTTGACTGGGTGTGAGTGCTTGCAATGTTCAACACTCCATCCATCATCCCTTTTGGTTTTGCTTTGTTTGCCCTAAGTTGGCAGGGTATGCCCAGACATGGGTCCCTTGCTCACTTTGCTACTGGATTCAAGCTTGCCTGGCTGAAGACGGCTGATTTGCCAGAAATAGGTCCCAGGATGCTTGTTTCCGGTCCAGGGAAGACATGGCTTGGCAGGTCGGGCCGGACTGTTCCCATGAGGCACCAGGTCAGACTGATTTGCATGTGGCCATGTCTGAACTGGGGTGGCGGAGTGAGATAAAGAATGATGGTGGATTAAACCCAGATCAGTTGACTGGGGGGTGAGTGCTTGCAATGTTCAACACTCCATCCATCATCCGTATCCACACCGCTAGCGACTCAAGTGCTAATGCAAAAATTAACGGGGAGATGAGACAGCCCTGGCACATCCCCCTTCCTAGCTGGAATGTTTGAGAAGTGGCACTATGTACTCTTACCTGAGCCAACTGTTCCTGGTATAATACCTGAACCCATTTACAGAAATTCAGCCCAAAGCCCATACCCGGCAGATATGCAAATATGTATTTCCATTGGATGCTATCAAACACCAGTGCTGCATCCAGAACAATCATCACTGCTCTGTCTGCAAACGGGCTTTGTTAGGATTAGTACTCCAAATAATCATCAAAGATTTAGCCAGGTGCTGCAGTGTGGCATAAACCCAGATTGATCAAATGGATTATTTTTGTAATAATTCCCCTCAATTTTTGCGAGTACTTTAGTATCCACTTTCAAGAGAGATATCGGGAGATATAAACTACACTGAGAGGGGTGTTTCCCCATGTTGTGAATAGTAACTATTGTGGCTAATCTTTGATCCTTTGGTAGTTACCCTTCCTCCTTGGCTTTTAAAAACATGGTCAGTATTGGTTTGAAACTCCTGTTGCACTTATTTTGAACAGCTCAAGGGGGAGTCCATTTGGCCCTGCTGCTTTCCCTGACTGCAGTCCTAATATTGCCTCCACCACTTCTTCCTCCAATAGGTCCGAGTCAAGTTAATCCCTGTGTTCCTCGGTTAGTGTCTGTAAGTCTAGGGCCTGAGGAGTTCAGTGTTCTCTAATACTGATTCTGGGTCTGGGGGTGCCTACAGTGTGTCATAGTCTGAGGCAAAGGCCTCCGCTAATTCCAAGTTTGCTGTGTAGGTTTTCCCATTGTCGTCTGTAATTTCTAGTACCCATGCTTTCTCCCTGTTGCATCACTCCAGCCAGGCCAGGAGTTTGCCAGCTTTATCCCCCACAACGTATATCCAGTGTTGTATTGCTTGTTCATACACCATCGCTCTATTCTCCGCCAAAGCATGGAGAACATCTTGTTTTAACTTCAATTGATGAGATAATACACTTGATGCTTCCTGACCCACCTATTTCTCTAGCACTAGGATGTCCCTTTCAAGGTCCTCAATTTCTCACTTTTCTTCCTTTTCCTTATCCCCTATAAGGGCCAGTACCTGACCTGGTAACACTGATTTGTATGCTTCCCACAGTGTGCATGGGTAGTTGACTGTGCCATATTAGGTGGTGGCCTGCATAATTGTCTCTTTCATTTCCCTCTCTTGGATACACCAAACATCTATTCTAGGGATCTGTGGCCTGTGCGTTTGGCAGGGTATGCCCAGACGTGGGTCCCTTGCTCACTTTGCCACTGAATTCAAGCTAGCCTGGCTGATGACGGCTGATTAGCCATAAACCGGTCTGAGGATGCTTGTTTCTGGTCCAGGAAAGACATAGCTTGGCAGTTTGGGCTGGACTGTTCCCATGCGACACAGGGTCAGACTGATTTGCATATGGCCATGTTTGAACTGGGGTGGCGGAGTGAGCTAAAGAATGATGGTGGATTAAACCCAGATCAGTTGACTTAGTGTGAGTGCTTGCAATGTTCAACACTCTGTCCATCATCCCCTTTGGTTTTGCTTTGTTTGCCCTAAGTTGGCAGGGTATGCCCAGACGTGGGTCCCTTGCTCACTTTGCCACTGGATTCAAGCTAGCCTGGCTGAAGACGGCTGATTAGCCAGAAATCGGTCTCGGGATGCTTGTTTCCAGTCCAGGGAAGACATGGCTTGGCAGTTCGGGCTGGACTGTTCCCATGAGGCACAGGGTCAGACTGATTTGCATGTGGCCATATCTGAACTGGGGTGGCGGAGTGAGATAAAGAATGATGGTGGATTAAACCCAGATCAGTTGACTGGGGGTGAGTGCTTGCAATGTTCAACACTCCATCCATCATCCCTTTTGGTTTTGCATTGTTGCCCTAAGTTGACAGGGTATACCCAGACGTGGGTCCCTTGTTCACTCTGCCACTGGATTCAAGCTAATCTGGCTGAAGACGGCTGATTAGCCAGAAACTGGTCCCAGGATGCTTGTTTCCGGTTCAGGGAAGACATGGCTTGGCAGTTCGGGCTGGACTGTTCCCATGAGGCACAGGGTCAGACTGATTTGCAAATGGCCATGTCTGAACTGGGGTGGCGGAGTGAGTTAAAGAATGATGATGGATTAAACCAAGATCAGTAGACTGGGGGTGAATGCTTGCAATGTTCAACAATCCGTCCATCATCACTTTTGGGTTTGCTGTGCGTTTGTGGGCCCTGGAAGTGCACTCCCACCGGCAAGTGATCCAAAATGCCCCTCGTGTTGATCATTGCATCTCAGAAGTTGACTATAAGAGAACCCATGCATCAGGAGTCAGTCAAGTAGGGTGTTACAGTTATGTGCTGATGAAAAGTGTGTGAATTGCTTGGTTGTTGAGTTATGTTGCCTCCAAATGTCTGTTAGCCCCATAGCTTCTGCAAAGGATATGAATGGTACTCGTCTCCCGGTCAGACCCACCCCGCTTAAATTATCTAGAGATGCTTCCATTACATTGTTTAAAATCCCCCCAATATTAGTGTGCCTATAGATGTGCCTGAAGGGTGACACCCAAGTCTGGTAAAGTTCCCACATGGAGTCTGACTGGGATATAAAGAGAGCATAGGTTCAGAGTCTCACCCTCCCATGTGCCAGTCACAGCCAAAAATCTTCCCTGCGGATCAGTCCAAGTATGGTGGAGTGTGTAGAGGACTGATTTCAGAACACTGCAATGTTGAGTGCTCCATTGAATACAATGTAGTGCTCTGGGCTTCTAATTGCCAGTAGACGCCCGAGCATCAACATTCCAATGTTTAACAAAGGTATCATGGAGCCCGAGGGGATTTCAACCCCCTGGTGCTCCCCTAAGGGTTTGTTTATCAAGCTAAAACGTTCTGCCCTCTAGGGACGGAATGTTCTATAAGTTATAGAGCTATCCGTAGTGGGCTCTACAAGCCATTAAAGACCTGCTCCCTACTTAAAGGCCCTTGCCTTCAGCTCGGGACTTTAAAACTGGATCGGCCATTTAATGGCCGGTAGAACCACTACGTAGGGCTCTA
The DNA here is from genome assembly GCF_964263255.1 of Lissotriton vulgaris. Lineage (NCBI taxonomy): Eukaryota > Metazoa > Chordata > Amphibia > Caudata > Salamandridae > Lissotriton > Lissotriton vulgaris. The sequence goes on along the minus strand of NC_141685.1, from coordinate 634,866,126 downwards.
AGGCTATATTAAATTATGTTAAATGAACTGCAAATGCGTAAATGTTGTGAAAGAAAATCTTTTTATAAACTTTCCCTGCTGCTCAGTCATGGATTGTATGGCTGATTCACATTAAGGAATGTTTGATTTACTTATTTTGGTGCTTTACAGCCGGTTACGCCTGAGTGAGGCTGAAATGATGGGCAATATGTACCCCTGGGATAGAGCTTAGTACAATCCCCATGATTCTCAGTGCAGCCCAGAATCATAAATAAACCCAATATAGCCTCATTATGGTGAGTTGTGGAGAGGCTGTTGTTCACAAAAACATCTGCTGAATGATGCAGCACTGTTAATGAATGTAACATCTAAAACCATTTGGATGTTATCAATGAGAACATAGGAAAGTGCTGGTAGGGGGGTTTGATGTAATGAAATACAGATTTTTATTATGGAAAAGAAAAATAGCAGGCGCAGGAGACACAGTTTAGGGACAGCAACAAACAACAAAGTGATGGAAGAATGCTTGAATTCAACTCAGCCACCTGAAAAACACAAAATGATGGACTGGTATACAGATTAAGTGATCACCAGTGGCTGAATTTGAGTCAGGTTTTCCCTACATCGCCTTGTTGTTTGTTGTTGTAGACGTGATGGCTACGGCCAGATAGGAGTTGTGTGTTCACTGTGACACAGGATTCAAGCTATGCCTGACTTTTGAACCTAAGGAAACTGAAACCAGTTGGGGATTGTTTGTTCCCGTCTGGTGGAGACCAGGCCCAAACATTTCTATTGGAGAAGAGTTAAGATTGCTTTGCATATGGCTGGTTTCTGTTCAGATTGGTAAATTGGGTGAAAAAGGATCTGATGCAGCAATGAGCTGCACCAGTGACTCAAATTAATGCACACATTCCTTTTAGCATTTAGCTGCTCAATGTAGTAGAAGACTTAAATGCAGAGGGTATGCACAGGCAGGAGTCACATGCTCACTCTGTTACAGGACTCAAGCTCTACCTCATTGCTGATGCCTAAGTAGTCAAAACCAGTCTGGGATTGGTGTTATACCAATTTAGAAATAACCAGGCCTTGCAGTTTGGCTGGACTGTTCATACTGAGGCAGGATCAAAACAGATTAGCATGTTGCTGATTTGTAGAGCGCACAGAGGGTGAAAAAATATGGACAGTAATGTGGCACTGAAGAGACACCAGTGAATGATATTAATTCAAGCATTCATTCCATCACCTTATTTGGGGTTTTTTTGCAGCAGAAGTTTTGAGTGCATCTGGTATGCCCAGTTGTGAGTCTTGTTCTCGCTTTGCCCAAATACTCAAGCTGCACATCAATGACAATGCCTAAGTAGGCCAAAACTGGCCTGGAATTTTTGTGTTTCCATCTGGGAGGGGCTCCTATTTTATTTAAATGCATATTTAGGTTGCCAGAGTCCATCAGAGGGAATTTTGAAAGTCCTCTGAGCAGAGCTTTGATTGTTGCCGTTAGCAAGAATTACAGTTGTTAATGGTGATATATTCGTAATTACAAGGTGCTACGTCCATATGTCTACTTTAAACAGTATGCAAGAGTCCACTAATCATTCACATAGTCACCCTTACTGTGTCTTTCCTACAACTGGAGGAAGGAGTTGGTTAGGAAATTCAAAGTAAAATCCTATTATGGCTAATCAAAAACAACTAAATCCGAATACAAAAATATTTTTTTTCATCACACCATTTTCCATCATTCTTATGGTACAGCTTGAGCTTTTAGGGTATTTGCAAGTCCCAGTTCTGCAATTTTAACATATGATTACAACGAACAAGAGTAAATTGAGAAAGAGCTACAGTTTCTCAAGCAGAGGTTAGAAAAAACTGAAAGTCCGTCAAATACCTTCATTTCAACCTCCAGGGCCATAAAGTGGAAAAGCAGATAAAAAGAATACGCAATAAATAATTAAAGCAGTACATTTCCGCATAAGAAATTCGTAGCTGATAGACGTAGGTGCCAAAATGAATGCGATAAAAGATAAAAATGATAAATTGCATATGAAAAACACAAAAATGATACAAAGAAGGCCATTTAAAGTTACAACGTGCAATTTGCAAAAACAGATATAAAACTTAATGATCAACCTGTAGTCATGGAGGGGAGTGATTTCTACATAGTATCCACGACGCTCAGGAACTTAGCCGCTTGGATGGCAAATCAAAGGCTGCAATCCGACCCCAGAATGCGAATGGCAGCACAATGGCTATGCTCACCTTGGCATCTTCAGATGGGAGCTAACCAGGCACTACAGATGCGGGCATAAAGTGGACAAGTGAAGAAAGGGAGTGCAGCATTCTCCGCTGAGGATATATAAACAAGGCAAGCATCAGTGGCCCCACTTGACCACTTTGTGTTGTCTTAATCAGATTTTGCACATGGGAACACATACACACACATGCTTGTCTGGTTCTGTCAGTGTTTACACACACCATGAGGACTAATCTGGTCCTCACAGTGTGGGTTACATATGCCCACACAAACACCCATACACAAAATAACATACCTATTATAATAACCGGCCATTGCCCGCAATGAAGTGCGTAATTACTATTCTCACTTCACGCGTGCTTTGATAGTAGGAAGGGTTATAAAGTGGACCAAGACAAATCTAACTGCACTTTAAGTTCCAAGTCAGTCAAGTCAAAATATATGTTTATTATGACCATAGTCTTTAAACAATACAGTGAACATAACGCAGAATGGAGTATGCACCATAAATTCATACACTTATTTTTAAAAATGTGTCCATTAAAAAGATCATACACACCATTATCAAAAGTACAAAACGTCAGTAATAATTATAATTATCTTAAAACTTATATTAAAACCTATTCACATTCTTACCACTCTAAACGATTTCATTCCGCTAAAATCCATACAGTACTACATGTTATTCTTTGGCTCTCAATGCACTCAGGTCCACTTTTATAAATTTCCCGAGGGCAATTGCAATATCGATGTAGGGGATTTCTGTTAAGAGGCTGGCTGCCTGCGATCTTGTTTTTACATCATATTTTATAAAAACTGGGCGCAGCCAAAGTTTTCTATGATCTAGGAGTGTCAGACAATCTAACAGGATATGCAGCAGGTCTCCCTTAGTTCCCAAATTACACCTGCAGCGACCTTCCTGATCTAACATTTTTATTTTAAGGTCTCTGTTTATTAGCCATGGGTTGATCCCAATTCGAAGCCTCAGGATCTCTTGCCTGAATCCACGATTGGGTAATCTATCAAGGTAGGGGAACCAGTTTTCATGGGACCAAGCATTTAGCATATGCGCCACTGATTTTTTCTTTGATAAGTAGCCTATATCAAGCGATTTGGAAACTTCTTTCCCCATTTGTTTCAGATCACCTTTGGTACTAGGAATTTGATATGTTCCCAGGTCCAAGCCGATCTCTAATGAATTACAGATTCCCTTCAGTTTTTCCCTACTGGCCTTTGCCCATTTTAGCTCGCTTTTCTGAATTTCTTTGCGACACCAGTATGCTACTTTTTTACTTTCAGGGTCTTCTAATCTCTTCCAGAATCTGATCACAGCCATCTGGGTTAGTATCACCCAGGACTTTGTGCCTATTTCTGTTCGTATGGCTTGTATCATAGCAGATTGGGGAAGTGATAGGAGCCTTTTTATGCAATTCCCCTCTATCACGTCCCAAGATCCCTTACCGCTCAAATAAAGGATCTCTGCGCCATATAAAACTTGGGGGGGGATCATTGCATCAAAAGCTCTAAGCATTGGTCGGTGTGACATCTCACCATAATCTGGAAAAGATCAAGCGTGACCGCTTGCCCTCTATGCACTGTTGCGATTCCGACCTCGGATCAAATTAATTCATAAATATGCATATGACCAAATTCTTGACATATTTCATGCATAAAGACTCTTAAATCCTTGAAGTTTCAAAATTTATATTTTTACTGGCATGTCAATTTTATGAAGCACATTAAACATTGAATGTACATAAATGCCATGAATTCATTTTTCAGTCCTATCGAACCATATACCCAAATAACGGTACTCATTAACTGTCTCCAATTTGAGATCACCAATGTACCAACTGAATCTGCTTAACTTTTTCCCAAAGCATAGGGTTTTAGTTTTATCCAAGTTGATAGTTAAAAATTTGCTGGCACAATATGTATTGAAGGCATTAAGCTTCCTTTGGAGGCCCCTCTCAGTCTGATCTACTATTACCAGATCATCCGCGTACAATAGGCAGGGTATCTTGTTTCCATCCATTTTAGGGCTGGCACTACCCTCCACCTCTAGATATGCCGGGAGATCTGACAGGAAGATCGAAAAGAGCTGGGGGGCCAGCACGCAGCCCTGTCTTAATCCATTAGCAATGGGTATTTTTGGGGTCAAGGAGCCCACCGTATCTTTAATTACTTGCCCCCAGTTTTCCCTGTGTAGTTCTTTTATTATAATAAGGAGGTCTTTTGGGATATTTAACCTCTTTAGGGTCTCCCATAGGCAGGCCCGATCCACAGAATCAAAGGCTGCTTTGAAGTCGATGAAACAGCAGCATAACTTGCCATGTTGTTCCGTCGACTTCCTCGCCATCGCCCATAGAGCAAATTCGTGGTCTATTGTCGAGTGGCCCGCTCTAAATCCACCCTGTTCTGTGGGAATTATTTGGTACTCGTCTACCCATGCATTCAGTTGTTTCAGTACAATTTTAGAGAACACTTTCTCACCTATATCTAGGAGATTAATCAGCCGATAATTTTTTGGCTCCTCTTTGCTCCCTTTCTTATGGATTGGCCTAATTATGGCCCCCTTCCAGGTTGGAGGCATTACCCCTTCTTTTAGTACTACCTGGAACATATTGGCAAGGAATCTTGCCCACCATTTAACCTCGGTCTTCAGAATTATTGCAGGAAGATTATCTGGGCCTGCTGCCCGAGTTAACTTTAGTTCTTTTATTGTGAGCTCAACTTGTTCTTCATTAAATTTAAATAAGAGGTCTTCTGAGATTTCTTGCCATGTTTTGATCTCCATCTCCCCACTGGGTGTCCTTGCCCCGTACAGTTCCCTTATGTACACTTCCGATGCTGCCTCACTCACCACACAATTTAATTCTCCATCTGTTGTTCCAGCTGCAGCCTTTACTAGTTGCCAAAATTGCCTTAGATTTTTGTTCTCTATGGCTTCTAATAATTCTAGCCAGCATTTTTCTTTATATAACCTTTTTGCGGAGAGTACCATTTGCTTGAATTCTTTTTTCTGCTTAACTAGCTGTTCCTGTCTCTCTTGTGTAAAGTTCTTTTTTTGTTTCCTTTGTGCTGCTCTTATCTCCCTTTTCTTATTTTGGCACGCCACAGAGAACCCTTTACCACAGTTTGTTTGCTTTACCCTTATGGGATTATCCTATTTTAATTTTATCCTTAGGCATTGAACAACTTCTTCTAATTTTCCAATAAACCATTCCAGTTTTTTATTCTCACAGTTCTCAGGTGCCATTTTTGTTTGCATGGCCTTCAGTTTTTCCATATATTCCTCAGTTAAACGTGTCGTCACGCGTTTGGGGTACTCAACCTCCTGGGTAATCACTGTTTCTCTCTGTAATTTCCTTCCCCCCGATATTACTATGTGTAGGAGTTTGTGATCGCTCACCTCTTTTTGATCTAACTTAAAGTCCCTAATCTGGTAAAAATTCCAGGCCTGCAAGAATATATAGTCAATTGGGCAGTTCTGTTGCCCTTGAATAAACGTTTTTCCTGCCGGTGAGTCTGTCTCTATTCTCCCATTTACGCAGTGAAAACCCCTGCCTCCTAAGGTGTGTATTAATTCTAGGTCTTGTTTTGAAGTTTCCCCAGCTGGGAACCTTGCCGGGTTTATTCCGTATACCTCTAACTGTTCCCTGTTCCAAAGGTCTGCCTTTTTTGGGTTTAGTTTATGATTGGAATCACCCATTATCATTATTATGTCTGCGGGATAATTTTCTAGAGTACTGTCTACATCCTCTTTAAAACACCTCATTTCCCTTTCATACTCCTCCCCATTGTCCCACTGCATGTATACATTCATTAAAATCAACATTTTATAGTCTAGATCCACCATCATGAGTTCAATTCTACTTGATTGTACCCATTTACATTTTGTATTCAACAGTTTTATTTCCCTCATTACTTTTGTTGATACCAATGTCAACAGCCCCCCCGAGGGCCTCCCACGATTTTTCTTTATGGCAGGCTGATGTATCTGGGCGTAACCGTCAAGGGTTGGGGTGTCGTCGCATAACCAGGTCTCTTGCAGGCAGGCAATGTCCACTTTATTTATGGATTCCTTTATATATTCCCATTTTTGCTCATTGCCTAGCCCATTTACATTCCAGGTTAAGAGACCTAGTTCTTGCGAACCCCCTCCATCCTATTCAACGTCACTCAAACCACCTTCATCTTCTGTATCCACTGTATTTCTTTCATTGCATTCTCCCCCGAGATTGCTATGTAACGACCAGTTACCCCATGAGGAATCATTCCCTGTGTTGTTGATTACAATGTTCAGAGAGCTTCGATCACCTTTTGTTTCTTTGTAGAGAATCACTTGTCTCTTCTGTAGCCCGGCATGCTGTGTCAAAAAATTGTTATCTTTAGCGTTTTTTATATCTCTCTCTGGGATAATCCTTATTCCCTGTTGCGTTATCTCATTTGAGGCTTTCAGGATTGCCCTTTTTACCAGGTCTGAATAGAGGGTGATTTTTGTTATTTCCTTTCCATGCCTGTTTTCTACAAAGCCAACATGCTGGAGGTCTTTAGTACCGATCCCCCTCAGACTGCCGCATTTTGCAAATGCGGTCAAGATCAATGCTCTATTCAGGGGATTAGTTTTTCTTGTCGGCTTCTCTTTCCTCCCTGCTGGTATCAGGTCAAGAAATAGCCATTTGTTTTCATCTCTCTCATATGAGTTCGAGTTTATTTCATGTGCCTGTTGACTGGTGATTGTTGTTCTCCCTCCTTGCCGACCTTTCTTTCTCATGTTGGGTTCTTTGTGTCTCTGTGGTCTTACAGACCTTTGTTCAATAACCCGATCATCCATTAGCCTTACTTTTTGTCTCGTCGTACGGGTGGAGGGGGGGTTCTCAGTTTCCTCCCTGTGAGTCTGCTTTTTCCTTGGTGCTCTCGGGGTCTTTGGGGACCTTGGAGATTTTGCCTCTACATGAGTAAGTCTATGTGTTATAAATGTTGGGGCTGAGGCATTTAGTCCTGACTGCACCCCCCCCGTCGTTGTTTCCTTCTCTTTTCTCATTCCTGCATGTTTCATTTGCCTGGATTTTCCTATCCTGTTCCTGGTCCCGAGTGTGATATACCCTCCGCGCCTTTTTATCAGCATAGGTCTTTTTGATATATACACATTGTCCACAGACTCTGCAGCATCCTTTGCTGTTTGTTCTGCGGGTTTAGGCGGTCTTTCAAGGATTACCATACTTTCTTTTTCTGGTATTAACATGTCACTTTCCTCATTTGGTGGGGCTATATCAGTTGGCTTTACCCTGCTTGGCAATTGGCTCTTTATTTCTCCGAGTTCTTCTTCTATTTTCTTTAGATGTTGTTTCTGGGCTTTCATCACTCGGTTGTTTGCAAGGGTTACTTCCAGGATTCCTTGAAGTGCCTTCTGCAGTAACAGGATTAAATCCATCAGCGAGGATGAAGGAGTTTCAGAGAGCACCGAGTCCTGTGTAGTATTTCTGACTGGGTTTGCTGGGTGACTTGTCCTTAAGCTCTCTTGATGTATTGGGGATTTTTGCAGTGGTAGGTGTTGTTGGAATTGATCTGGTGCGCCTCCCCAGATAACGCTCTGTATCTGGCCTTCGTTTCCCCTGTGATCTTCAATCCCTGATGACAACAGTGAGAACATCTTTGGTGATGACGATAGTCGAGGCGCCGAGATTTGGTGATTTTGGCTCTGCAGTGTCTGGTTTAAAGATTTGCGGTTCGCCCCATCTTCCTCGTTATCAGGATTAACTTCTTCCTGGAGTTCTCCCTTATTTGACCGTCTTTGATTTTCAACTAGCAAGCCTGAATTTTCACCAATTTCTCCCCCAATTTCCACTATTTCTCCATCTAGATCCGATGTTATTGCTGGGTTTAATGAATTATAGTGTTTGCCTACAAACTCCTTTATGGACTTTGACGCTGCCGTGTTCTCTTTCTGTTTATTAGTTGTTTGATTGCAGCCTCTTTTTGCCTTCTGGGCATTCTTCGTTGCTCTTTTAACTTTTCTTTTCTTACGTCTCCCTTACTGTTTTCCATAGATGATGCATGACTTTCCTGGCTTTCATCCAGAGATTTTGAGCCCTCCAATGATTTACTCCTTCCTAGTTCATCCAGCAATTTTTGCCCTCTTTTAGGTGCCATTTCTAGGTAAAAAACTGTTGTTCTACTAAGGGTGGTAACTCTTAATTATTAATTTTACTTTTGTTAAAAGTTGTTTCACTTACCTCTGTTCTGCCTTTGATGCCTTCCGCCTGCTGCCTTGCCCCCCAAATACTTTCTGTCGAATTTAGAATCTCCGACTTCTCCGTTGGTGTTTTTGGTCTTCTAAGGGCTGGTGCTTCAATTACACGCCCTTTATAGCCAGCTTACGAATTTAGGGGTGTCCGAAGTTTCGCAATGTGTTGCCTTGCAGACTCAGCTGAATTCACTGATCCAGCTAAAAGTCCGAGTCTGCAAAAAGGTGGGGGCTGAAAGGGGGCTAAGTTGGAGCTGGCGGTCAGTGGCGTTCTCTGTATCAGCTGCGTGTGCAGAGTCTCGTGGAGCACGGCGAGCCCTCCTGCTCGCGCCGCTCCCGCTCCCGCTCCTGCACCCGCTCCCCTCGTCTCTCCCTGCCTCTCCCCGAGGGCTCCGCTGTTATCCGAGGCTGGGGAGGCAATCTGTATTGGTTCGCCCGCTTGCCGCTGGTAACCGGCTGACGAAGGCTTGCTCCGTGTCCTCTTGCTCCGAGTTCCCGCACTCCTTGCTCCACTCTGTATTTCGGCGATTACAGCCTTGGTCTGGCAGGACGTGGCTTTGGCTAAGGCACCGCAAGGCGAACAGAGCCTTGAGGGTATGAAGGGTGAATACCAGAGGTCTTCGGGGGTTGCCAATAAATGGAAGAGAATCCAATGACATCTGTGGGACGCCCTTCAGTAGGTCCCAATCAAGGAGAGTTTCAGGTCCAATAGCAATTATCCTCAGGAACTAAGGGGTCCTATTAGTCTGAAAACCAAAACGTCAATGTACCAAGTCTCGCGATACTGGGCGTTAGAGGCAGAGCCGCCGGCTCCTGGCGTGTGCCTCAGAAGAACAAAACACAAGGTGAAGGGTTGAGTTGGAGGCAGTGCCGCCAGCTCTTGCCGTGCGCCTCAGAAAAGAGTGAAAAAAGAATGGGGTATTCTACTTCTTCCTCTCAGAATTAGGAGTAACAGGGATTAGGAACAAATCATGGAACAAAAACACCACCCTTGGTGCCTTTTTATTATGCTGAGTTCATCAGACCTTTGCGGTTCCTTCACCGCTATGCTGTTTTCCCGCGAAGCTCATTGGCGGATTCTGCCGCGTTCCACAGGCGGCTTTGGCCGCGATTCAACTCCAGGTAGCGGTAGCCGCGTTTCACAGGCGGCTGCTGCCGCGTTTTACAAGCTGCTTCTGCCGTGTTTCAAATCCGGTGGCAGTAGCCACGATTCTTAGGCGGCTGCTGCTGTGTCTCACAAGTGGCTTCTGCCGAGTTTTAATCTGGCAGCGGTAACCGTGATTCTTAGGCGGCTGCTGCCGTGTCTCACAAGCGGCTTCTGCCGCGTTTCCAAATCCGGCGGCGGTAGCCGCGTTTCCAAGGCGGAAACGCGCGTTTCCAAGGCGGAAACGCGCGGCAGCAGCCGCGTTTCCAAGGCGGCTGCTGCCGCACGTTTCCAAATCCCGCAGCGGGAGCAGCGTTTCCCAGGCGGCTGCTGCCGCGTCTCACAAGCAGCTTCAGCCACGTTTCCCAGGCGGCAGCTGCGGCGTCTCACATGCGGCTTCAGCCGCGTTTCAAATCAGGAGGCGGTAGCCGCGGTGCAAAACTGCTGAGGCCGCCTTCCAATCAGGCGAGGACTGATGTTTTCCCTGCAACCGGCAGTGCGGGACACGAAACAGCCGGGTTTCGTAGTGGGTGGTTCTACAGCTTTCGTAAGTTTTTTTATACACTCGCTCAAAAGTACCTAAACACACTACTGTGAACTGTAATCACAAAGAACCAGTCCTCATAAAGATAATGTTTACAAGTTCTGACAAGGTTACTCTACCCTGTGAGGACCAAGTCGGTCCCCACAACGTGGGTTATGCATACCTACCACACACACTCTGCGATAATGCCTATGGCTATCAACCAACACCAGTGTCCCTTAAATCCAGTGAACCTGACAAATAAGCTGTAAGGAATTGAAAGGAATTTAGGAATAGAGAACACTTATAGTGGGACATGGGATTAAGGGGCTTTCATATGTAGGTCTGAATGTGTGTCTTTCCACCAATTTGTTTTTGTTTCCTTTGTCTGATTTCACAATATAGGGGCCTGCAAATGTGAATTTGTGATTGTTCTCTTACATTTTTCTTTCCTTTCATGTTTCCTTTTAATGTCTGACCTATTGCTTTTCTTCTTCTTTTTTTTTTGGTAGACTTCGATTCCTATATTTGATTATCTATATTATGAGGGCAAGGTGGATTGCAGAAAGTGGGATCAGAGCAAAGTTTTCAAAGCTCTAAAGTTTGTTGTGCATCCGTCTTTTACATTTTTTATCCATTTGTCTAGTTGTTGATCTGAATTTGTAATTCATGTAATTAAGAGGTAAAACTCTGTGCCTCTTTGGCACTCATTATGATGAGTAGCCTAATAAAGGGGTCGGAGATTACCACAACCCCGGAGTTACCGATAATGGGGGTATGAGTTCAAACCTGAGGATCCACAAAGAAGTGACTAGTTACTAGGAAACTCTGCAATTTAGTGTCCGCTTTCCCAGAAATACTTCGGTTTAGGCCAGGCTTTCATGAAGAAATGTGGGCTTCTTTTACCACTGGAAATCTCTGGGTGAAAATTAGAAGGTCTGTGGTATTTCTGCAGAATTCATCATCCAATTTGTGCTGATGACTGCTGTTTCTGGTCACATTAGGATTAACAGGTGAATCGTAATGAAAGCTTAGGTGTTAGGATGCATTAAGCACTGTTTCTTGCACATTCACTCTGTGTGTGGATAATGCGTTCATTTTGCTTACTCTACTAAGCACTAAGCATCAAGTTAGAACTATAGGATAATCCTGGAATGGTAAAAACTTTTTCTAGATAATTTCAAAATGCACTATGAACTTGTAGTTCATTTACAACAGTATTTGGTTCCTTCATCTGCATGTTGCATATAATTTCAGTTAACTTTCTCAAAGCAGAGATCATTTTGTTAGGAATTTCAGAATCTCAGTAGCCATGGCTCCTTAACAGTCCTTTTAAAAACTACACAGGCATCGCTATGCCTTCGCTAGCCTTGTAAATGTGGGCAACTACAAGGAGGCTAATCTTCAGTCTCACGTACATCCAGGCAAGAGACTACCCACTTCACCACAGATACCTTTGATTGAACAATATATGAGATGGGAATGCATGAGTTTATGCTTCTTTTTAATCATTTATATTTCATTTTCTATACAATGCAAACTTTAACCAAGCCAGAAATTAAAGTTAAATTACAGTTAAAGGCATCTCAATAGTTTGTAGAAATAAATAATTTCTATCTTCTAGGCAGATGCTCTCAATCCAGGCATCAAAACATTCATTTCTGGCATTAAAAATTGAATCTGGTGTATTGCCCAAGTTACCCTGCCATTTGGTGCGAACAACATTGCCTTGGGTATTGTGTGACCCAATGACCCAATGACTTTCGAAAATTATTTCTCTGTTTCACATGCACTAAGGGGCCGATTCCGATTGGGGAAAGAAAAACGTCAGACGATTCGTAGTCGTTTCCGTACGAATCGTAATAATCCGTCCAAATCGCGTAGTACGAACTGTATCTCAAAAATACGTCCCAATCCTTGCGAACCGTAGGAAAATCAAGTGAGAATCCGTACGATACGGACTCAGGAAATAAACCGTACAATTTGTAAACATGCTGTACGACCCGACAAGTATGATCCAGACCGGGGACCGAGAACGCAATTCGTACGGGAAAACGTCTTCGCGCATGAATTGTGATTTGTATGGAAAACGTCGCGTAAGAGCGAGCCACACAATCAAATACGATTCAAACCCCCCTGAACGAAGCGCACGCGAATCCCAGATAAACGTCGCGTAAGAGCGAACCACAAAAGCAAATACGAATCAGATACTCTATCTAAACACCCGTTCCCTAGTCAAACACCAGTTAGACATGTTTCTACTCTTGCTATCGGATATACCAGACATTCTCTTTATTATGGAGACATGGTTAAACTTTATTCTACTCCTGATATACTGGCAGCCTTTCCCAACACTACTATATCCTACATGTTGATCAGCCAGTAGGGTAAGTTGGGTGGTGGAGTTGCAGCTATTATCCACAAGGACCACACATTTACCGCTATGTCATCTCTAAATCTTCCTGTAGCAGACAACATGGTTGTCAAGCTAGACTCCTGGGCAGGGCCATTAATTTGTGTCCTGATATACAGACCCCCACAACACATGCTATCATTCCCTTTCTCTCTGAGCCAGCAGTTGGCCATGCTGGCCACAGAACATGCTAAAATACTATTAATAGGTGACCTAAACTACTGGCAATGATGCACTTGGTGGACCTCAGTCCACTGAGTGGACGGAATTACTCTCCAAGCTCAATTTCACCCACCATATCTCCTCAGCTACACATATCAAAGGTCATATTTTGGACCAGGTATGGACTACTAATCTTGAGGTCTCTACACCCATAATACTACCATGTAACTGGTCCGATCACTATTTAATAAAATTCACAGTCTCAATTCCCATGAGCACTAAGACCCCAGCAACCATGGGGGGTATGATCAGGAAATGGAGCACCATTAATAAACCAGATTTCCTGGACAGCCTTATGAGCTAAATCCCCACACCTAACCCTGACGTGGATCTTGTTGAAACCATCATCTCAGACTGGCTGTTAGCAGCCAGCAACAAACAGGCTTCCTTCAAAAAACTTCAACTCGCTCGTCGATCTGAAGCCCAGAAATGGTTCTACTCTGACCTTAGAGCTCAAACATTAGATCTACATCAAAAAAAGAGAGGAAATGGAGACTCACATTATCTCCGGAAGGGAAACTTAGCTACCTAGCCGCCAGCAAACACTACAAAAAAGCCATCAATTTAGTCAAATCCTCCTATTTCTCAGCTATAATCACAAACTCTAACAATAAATCAAAGGATATATTCACAATAGTGAATGAGTTATCGAATGCAGAAAGAATTCTACCTAAGCCTGTTTCGACTCAAGACCTATGTAACTCTCTGAATAATTATTTCCTAGACAAAATTGTTAGCATTAAGGTCAGTATTTCCAGCTCCTGTCCCAAGGAGGACTCCCTGGCCTTGATGTCTAACCCTCACATCCTACTCCATTTCCTACTCATAGATGCTCAGTCCTTGCAGGTTCTCCTTACTAGGGTAAAATCTGGCTCGCCCAGGGACTGTTGTCCCCCTCATATCTTAAAGGACGTCTTTTCGGTCCTTTCTGTCCCCATCCAGACCTTCCTCAATGAATCTTTGTCTCAGGCAGGGTCCCTAAAGCATTTAAGGATGCAGTTGTGGTCCCCCTCTTAAAAAAACCTGGAGTGGACCCCCAGAATCTCTCCAACTACAGGCCCATCTCCCTGCTCCGGTATCTTGCCAATGTGCTTGAAGCTCACGTAACCACCTGTCTGTCTAATTTCATTAAGCAAACTGATCACCTGGACCCTCATCAAGCAGGGTTCTGCCCCGCCCATTCCACTGAGACTGTAATCTTAGCTGTACTGGACACCATGCGAGGAAATGCTGATCGGGGAATTCCCCAGGCCTTGGTCCCTATGGACCTTTCTGCCGGATTCGACACGGTCGACCATAACATCTTAATGGACCGTGTTGAACAGGCTGGCATCTGCAGCTCAGCCCGTATCTGGATTGATATATCAATTGGGTTTTTTTTACCCAAGTATGGTCACTGGGACCTGGGTGGACTAAGTATTAAGAGGAAGGGGTCCCAGTATGGAAGGACAGGACTTTAGAACAGTGAAAATATTGAATCACGCAGACAATCAATCAATCCACATTGTTTTAATCACAATGGGAGTAAACAATGAATGTACAAAAATTGATACATCAAGTACGTAGTTGCAGGTAGTGCCCCAAAAGAAAGGAAAGTGGGGGTGAGGATTGTGATTGTGTGAGGACGTAGTGCAGGGAAGCAAGAATGATTTGAAGGTGACAGACAATCAACCAATAGAAATCCGTAAATTGATAAAGTTACACATCATGTACAAAACAAAAGACTTATTAGTCATTTTTCAAGTAAGACATACTTCACATTGTTCAATTTATGAAACATTAGGTCGTGAAGTTGACATAAAAAACAAGTGGTTGTCGATGTTTCGACCCTTAACAATTACCCAGGATTTAGTTATATCCTTGCAGGTTAACACACATGGATGCCTTCACCAGAGTCAATACTCCACAACAGATGACTGTCAAGAAGGGTAAATGTCCTGTCATGGGATTGGTGCAACATGTAATTTGATCCATGGTGATGAGACATGTATGGATGGGTGTACAACATGCACAGAAGCAGTTCCCACACATTCCCAAACCATACCAACCCCAAACAGCCTATTTGGATCTCTTACCTGAACTGACATTTACCCATGTCAGTGCATTGAACGCTGATTTGGGCCAAGTTGCAATCCTTAAGAGGAATAGCAGGAGGACTGAGATGACACAAACAAACAACATGCACAGCAACCTGGGAATGACAGACACACACGGGCTCACAGTTAAAAATCTTTGCTAAAGAAATGGGCAGGTACAAAATACTAATAATGTAGTACACATGTAAATTTAAAGTTAAGTCCTTGCGCATTTCTGTGTGGCATGAAATCAGCACTTGCCTGACAGATCAGAACACACATCAAAGTGACTTTGCATACAGTCAGCTGCACACACACATTGCAACACATGCCACTCAATGCTACACGCTTGCACACTCATTCGCAGTGACTCACCATTATGAGAAGAAGTTGCGTATGAGCTGACTCCGGATATCATTCTCAACGGGTAAATACTCCTGCTCCTCAGGATCCAGGATGAGTGACACTGCCTTCTCAACTGCCATGTTGTGCAGCATGCAGTACACGATGAAGATATTACAGACCTTGGCCGGGGCATATGGGAGGTATCCGCCAGTCTTATCGAGACACAGGAATCACCTCTTTAGGAGGCCAAACGTCCGCTCAATCACTCGCCTGGTCTACCCGTGTGCATTATTGTACCGCTGATCTGCAGCTGTTCTTGGGTTGCAAAGAGGTGTCATCAGCCATGGCATGTTGGGATATCCCGAGTCATCTACAAATATACATCATGTAAATAAGTGGTTCATGAGATGCTGACAGGGCTAAAGATACTGAAACACACAGGACAAACAGAGTTTACCCACCAACCAGACATGCCTGATCATTGCACAGCTGCAGCATCATTCTTGGCGCCCTGCTACGCCTCATAATGAATGCATTATGTGCCGATCCTGGAAAACGTGCAGAAACATTGGAAATCAGCATGTCAGCAAGACACACCACCAGGGCATTTATTGAGTGATAATGTTTTCTGTTGCGGTAAGCCTGTTACTGAGCCTGTGGTTGCAGCAAAGCCACATGTGTCCCATCAATGGACCCAATGACACGTGGCATCCATCCCAGGGCATAGAATTCACACTTGACATCTCTCAACTCTTCAGGAGTAGGAAATTTGATGAATTCATCAATGTGCTCCAACATGGCTGCTAAAACATAATGCAAGACATGGCTGAACATCGTTTGGGACATGCCACCTACATCAGCTATGGATAATTGAAACGTACCTGTAGCAAAAAAAATGGAGGGCTGCCATCACTTTCAGCTTGGGGGTCAGCGCAGTAGGATACCTGTGTTGCGGTTGGACTGCCATGTGGTTACAGCCTGTTTCTCAAGTCCTGAATCAACTGTCAAGTGAATCTGTAACGTCGGATGCAGGCACGTTCCCTCATGGTAGTCTGGAAATGGCCTTGGTAGAGGCGGTGCCCTGCAGGACATATTTGGGAAGAATGGAGAATAACTGTCAGACAACATCAATGGCAATGTACATAGCACATGCAAAACTGCTACTACACATCAGGTCACTATGGAGTCTGGCGTATGCAATACATCCAGGACACATATGCCAGCTTGCTGGAACTCCTACGAAAACCCAGATACACCTGTTGATTGCCTAAAAAAACATAACATGCTCGGAAACACATTGCGATAACGGTGTGCATGTGACAACAAAACGACTCAGCCCTTGTCAGGATGCAGACATGTGTGCCTTGTGAAAAATGATGTCTGATGCCATCAGACCCAAAAGCCGTGGCAATGCACATGTGGCATGGTGTGCGTACATGTCAAACTGTTCCCCATCTCAACACAGACCTATGTTAGATGCACCAACAGCAGATGCAGTTTACGTAACACAAACAACAAGCTCAAGGTTTAACATGACACACACCAGACATAGAGACATAGGGTCATGCCGAGTGTGAAATGTCAAGTGACAAAGTGCCCCGGTCTCTGGTATCATGAGACAGGTGCCCATAGTGATGACTGTGCCATTCCAGTGTTGATGTGCATGCCAACATCTGCATAATGGTACACACGTGACAAGTGTCAAGGTGATGTGGACCACATAGTGCCCCATCACACATAACATGTGCTATATCACTGCCTGACACACCTAGGGCATGCACATGTAAGTATGCAATGAAAAGAACTTGATAGACATCCTTGTTTGAACCGTACCCCTACATCCCTGCCATGTGTGCGCCTTGTATCACTATTGTAATGGTGCCATGCATGAGAGTGTGAAACGCCCCATACCCCTGCATCCACAAATGCATGTGAAACGCACCATGTGAAACGCCCCGTACCCCTGCATTCACAAATGCGTGTGAAACGTACCATGTGAAATGCACCGTGTAAAACGCACCATACCTCTGCATTCACAACTGTGTGTGAAATGCACCATACCCCTGCATTCACAAATGCATGTGAAACGCACCGTGTGAAATGCACCGTACCCCAGCATTCACAAATGCGTGTGAAACGCACCGTGTGAAACGCCCCGTACCCCTGCATTCACAAATGTGTGTGAAATGCACCATACCCCAGCATTGCGTGCGTGTGTGCACATCGTCTCACTATTGTCATTGTGCCAAAAACGAGCGAACCGTACCCCAACATTACGTGTGTGTGCGCATTGTCTCACTATTGTAATCGTGCCATACGCGAGCGAACCGTACCCCAACATTACATCCGTGTGTGTGCATTGTCTCACTATTGTAATCGTTCCATAGGTGAGCGAACCGTACCCCAACATTACGTGCGTGTGTGCGCATTGTCTCACTATTATAATCATGCCATACGTGAGCGAACTGTACCCCAACATTAGGTGCGTGTGCGCATTGTCTCACTATTGTAATCATGCCTTACGCTACGTGAAATGTACTGTACACTTGTGTGGATCTCTAAAAATACTTAGAGGACACCTAGGGGATGAGTAGTAGGCCCTGAATGCAGCCTGGTTGTCATGGATACTGAGATTTGAGTGTGTGCTACAGGTGTCCTGCAAAAGTCAGTTGGGCAAAAATATACAATGTTGCAAAATTATTGTGGAGCTGAAGCTCAAATTTTAAACCATGCAAATGTGTGTCAGGGCCTTATGTTTAAAGGGATTGGATGAAACTTAGGATGCAAAGTAATCTGGCCTATCACACTATACTCCTGGAACTGAAAGCCCCTCAGCAGCACTGATTTAGGGCTGCATGTGGCTGTGAGAGAGCACTTACCTGCACAACATTGGAGTGGACCACACTGCTGCTTTGTCTGCATTCCCCGGACTTTTATGTTGCGTACTATGGAGAGGGCACCAGCATTCACTGAGGAGGAAAACCAGGCCCTGCTAGATGCCCTCCTACCACAGTGCAGCAAGCTCTATGGGAGACCAGGAGAGCAGGTGAGTGGTGACTGCACTAGCTTTGACTGTGCACCTGTTGTGTGAGTGTCACAACAGGCATTGTGTGTTGGTGGGACAGACATGCAATGTGGTTGTGATTGAGTCCCTGGTGTGTACATTGTGGTGTCTCCCATGCAGAGCATGATGTAGTTCATGTGTGTTTACTCCTCACTTGCATTATGCTTACTGTGACATTCAATGCAGAGTGAATGACACATTCAGCCGTGCCACACCTTGGTGGCTTTATTCCCAAATTTACTGAGGTGCAACAGTGTTCCCCCCGGAGTGACAGCTGACTGTACTCACAGATGTCTATGACTTGTGGGGACCTGTGGTGATATTGTACAAATGATGTGTTTAACCTCATGGACATTGAAGTGTGTGAATGTTCCTTGTCATCTGGGTGAGTGTGTATGTCATGTGTTGCACCACCGCTGCGTGGCGAATGCAGCAGCTATAGCCATCTGATGTGACAAGTAAGCAGTGCTGTGTGTCTGACTTGCAAAGTTAGCACGACACCTGTGACATCTCTTTGTCAAGTGGCACAGGTGCAAAGTGAGGGTTGTATCCACTGTTGTCAGTGACAGGCGAGTGATCTGTACCAGGGTGTGTCTGTGTGGTCTGCCGAGGGTTCTTAAGTGGAGTAGGATATGTAATTGCTTGCCACCTGTTGTCCCGTGCCCTGCAGTTGCATGTGTTGTCCAGTGTGTGCCATGATCAGTGAGTGTGTTGCACCCGTTACGCCATCTGCTGCCTTTCAATGCCACGTAGTGCATTGGGGTTTGCCCACAGGCCTAATTCACATGGTCAAGGATGCAAGTCCTGTCAGCATCCTATGCCCTGTTCACATTATCAATGTTGTGCAAGTGTGTGTCTCTGTAACATGGAGTAGGTGTAGTGATGTTGTTTCAATGTGTCTTCCTGACAGGTAACTGCCTATAAAAAGGGGGAGATATGGATGGAAATTGTCAGGGCTGTCAGGTCTGTGGGGGTACATCGCAGGTGGCTGCGCAACATCCAGAAAAGGTGGCAGGATGTCCGGTGCTGGACCGGGCGTATTGCCCGGGTCCAGCTGAAGATGGAGCCTCCACACTGGCATGGTGGAAGCCGTCAACTCAGCCCCAACATTTTCCAGGTCCTGGCAGTGGTCTATCCAAACCCAGAGAGGCAGTTGCAGGAGAGACAGCAGCAAGGAGGGGTTCGGTACATGGCTGTTTGTTGTGTTGTGTGTCACCTGCTTCTTGAGGTGCTCTGAAGCCTGGAAACACTCCTACAGTTGGGGTGTCTGGTCAGACAGGTTATATCTGCAGTGTAGTTTCAATTCCCCATATTCAGCTGGTGCTCTTTTTCATCACGTCCCCTCCTTCACATGTGTCCCCTGGTCTGTGTGTATTCACATTTGCACATGTTCATCTAGGGTGCAAGATTATTAGACTACACATTGATTAGTGCATCATGTGGGAGGGTCGTATGTGACATGTGTTTGACCTTGCCTGTGACATGACCTGTGAACTGTGTTTGGCCTTCCCATTTGTTTGCACTGATGATGAGTCTCAACATAGGAGTTTGAGGATTCTACTGTACACTCTTGCAGCATGCATGACCCATGTTGTGTTCTCAGACATGATGTACATCAGTTGGGAGATATGCATAGTGCGATGACGGTTTATCATGGCACAGTCAGCTCATTCCAGACCCACGGATCAGTGTGCCCACTACAGTCCCCTGAGACACCCTGGCCTCATAATCATGTGTGTCATCCAACACTGTTCCCATTCTATGTGGGTTCTGCATGGGTCTGCCTCTGTGGTATTGGTCCCTGGCATAGTTTGTATTTATCCTGTGTCTGCTACATGTTCCCACTGGACATGGATACAAGATTTGGCTTGTGCATATTCACACTGGGCAGTGCCTGTGTGCCTATTCACAACAATCTGTTGTTGGTTGTTAATGACTAATATGTATTGGCAGCCCCACAAGGTGCTGATGACACTCAGCTGATTGTCTCAGTGTCCCACTCGGTGGATTCCAAGGCAGCTGATTTTTCACTCTGCATGTCGGAAGTCATGCAGTGGATGAATCTGAATTTTCTCAAATTGAACACTGAAAAGACAGAATTCCTCGAGTTTGGCCAAAAAACATCGATCTGGAATCAGAGGTGGTGGCCCACATCAGCGGGAGCATGTCCGGTTCCAGTGGTCAAAGCGAGGAACCTTGGCATAGTATTCGATAAAGACGTCCTGGAGGCCTCAGGTCAATCAAGTGGTCTCTGCCTGCTTCTTCACGCTCAAAGGGCTTAGAAAGATACTGCTGTTTATTCCTTTTTATCTTAGGAAAACCGTCATAATTGCTACCATCTTTTCTAGAATAGACTATGGCAACGCCCTTTATTTAGTAACAGGCTGTGCCCTAATGGCCAAGCTGCAATCAATACAAAACGCTGCAGACAGACTACTTCTCAATCTGCCTAAGTACCATTCCACCTCACGCTCCATTAGGCAGCTACACTGGCTCCCAGTTCAGAGGAGGGTGGACTTTAAAGCACTCTGCCTGGTTCATAAGGCACTGTCTGGAGATGGGGCCTCTGATCTTCAACAGCTATTCACAAGATACCTGCCAACTCGCTCTCTGAGGTCTGCTACGCAGGGTCTGGTAACGGTCTCCAAGATCAAAAGACAACGTTGGGGAGGCAAGGGCTCCTCCTATCTGGCCGCAAGGCTATGGAATTCTATACCGCAGCAGCTAAGACAAATCCCCAACAGGAGATTGTTCAGGAAGGAAATTAAGACATGGCTTTTTACCCAATAAAACATCGGTCAGTTCATGCTTAGACGCCTCGGAATTAGTGCGCTTTAGAAATACCATCAGCCAGTCAGTCAGCTTGGGTTACTTTTTGAATTGTTACTGCACAGGTTTTGTTAGCCATATTCTGAGTTCGCACTACTTGAACTGTATCAATCACATTGACTGAGAGATGGGGGTATTGTGTAGGGGAGGTCTAATGGGCCTGCTTGATTTGGTCTTTGCAGTTGTGAACTATGGGTGAGAATTGGCTGGTCAATGTTTCACCATGCACTTCCCCTGTGATGGTGGCCAGTGCTTTCATTTAGGGCTTAACAGCCTATGTCATTTGTTACCAGACATGATTGTGCCTTATTCATTTTTGCCACAGGTATGTAGTTCTGGTTCAACACTGTTTTGTCTTAGTTTGCACACTACTGTGTTGAAATTTTGCCTGGGGATAAAGGTGTGTCCACGATGCAGTAATGATTTTGTTCATGATATTTGCAGGGCCATTAGTTTAAGCATTGTCCTGATTTGGGACATGTGGGCCACTTCACGTGACAGCCAGTGGTCTTATGTGCTAGCAACAGCTAATTGGTGCCCCTGTGAGGACTGACATATTTCAAGTTGTTTCACACTGATGATTGTACCTTGGCACTCCCAAAACTTGTTAAAAATGGTTCATTTTTTTGAATGTGTTAATATGATGAATTGTGTAAGTAACACTTATGTGCCTGCATGATAGTTGTCTCACAAGGTAGTGCACACAAAACGACATTTGCAATTTTTTGGAAGAAGCAGGCAGCTTTTGAAGGAGGCCAGTGTTAGTGATTACTGTTGTGCCCTGATCTCCATATACATGTCCCCACAGTGGTCTTGAGGTCTTGAAACTCCTTTGTTGTGAATTGTACAAACTAATGTGTGTCAAGCCATCAAGACCTCCGTTGGACCATGTACATGCCAAATCTGCAACGCCATTTGTTTCTAACAGTGTTTCATCTTAAAGGGTGCCAGCTGTTTCAATGAATGTGTAAATGATTTTTGTGTGCATTTCATTGTGAGACATCTTTCATGCAGGCACATACTTGTTCTCTTCACAAGATGGAGAATTGACACATTCAATACATGTCGAATGTGTGAAGTATGTTGAGTCCCAAGATGCCAACAATTTGTTACATTATTTTTCACCCAAATATACTTACAGGGCTCTGAGTGTGGTGTCACCTGGGGGAGTGAGGGGGGTTAGTTTGCCCTGAGGGGCACCACAACTGTTTATTTATTTGTAAACTTGAGGTGGCATCACTTCATTGTATAGATCTGCTCTCCTGTAAACAAACAGAAGCTTCTCAGTGTAATCCTCATTCAAGTTGTGGCCTGGTGTGTTCTTTGGATCCTTGTGTCCAAGTAGCATTGTGTCTATACCAACTGGGTAGTACAAGTCTCAAATATGTGCAGAGCTATCTAGCTGTTACTCATGATGCATGCCATGATTTGCAGTGTGACCCACTGATGTTGTGCTCATGTGTCAGATGTGTACAGGTGACTGATGCTTTTTTGTTTATTCTCCTTATCCACAGCATCATCAACAGAGACAGGAGGAGACATGAGCACGGACCAAGAGGAGGGACCCAGCCACAGTGCCACCACAGCTGAGGAGTCGGAGGGAGCCAGTGGCATGGAGGATGAGGGGAGTCAGGCGGTGGAACTGTTGGAAGGCGACACTGACGGATCCGTTTCTGACTCCCGGGAGGAGGGGGAATATGCCATGACAGCATCCAACAACACTGTGTCTGTCCCCGCCTCCTCCAGACCCATCTCCACCCTCCCAGTTGCTAGGGTCCCTTCAGTCCGTGCAGCCCCCCATGTCTCCTTCGGCCCCAGCACCACAGCCCCTGTCCCTGTCTCCCCTGCTACCCTCAGTGCAGAGTCTGTGGACCTACTCCACCAGATTCAGACATCAATGCTGACTGTCCTCCATGGCCAGACTTGAATACTGACCCAGTTGTTGTCATTCATGGAGGGCATGTCAGCTATGATGTCTGTCCAACGTCAGATTCTCACGTCCATGGACTCCTCACTGACAGCAGCAGTTTCACTCCTGCAGCCGTCCATCCCCCCTCCTTCGGACCCATCCACACCCCCCTCTCCCATACCTGTCCAGAGCACACGCAGAACAACACCATCACGCACACCAACGGACACAACCAGCACACCACCACAGAAGTGTAAGCACACATCTCCTGGCACGCAATCTCAGAGGGCTGAAAGCACACCCACAGGGACTGGGACAGAGAGCAGACACGCAGCCAAAGACAAAGTCCGCAAGACACAGCCTCTACCTCCACTCCCATAGTGTCCCCTGGTGCAGGTGGTAGTCTGGATGAACTGGGGATACCTCCCCCCTGCACCCACAATACTGACCCTTCCCACTACTGTCCCTGCGGTGCCTGGTCCTGACCCAGATGATGCCCCCAAGAGTCAACAACCCATTAGGTCATTCATGTGCAGGCAAGTTTGGGGTCGACGCCCTCCCGAACGTCCCCCGATGAGATGTTGATGTGGACTGGCCATTGGCCTTGTTTGAGCCGGGACTCATTTTTGCACTTATTTTCATTTGAAGCTGAATAAAGCATTTAATTTTTCATTCTACACTATTGCATTTCAGGTACTTGCTTTAGGTGCCGAGGGCCAAGGAGTTGGTGGTAATGTTTTTGGGTTCTGAAAGATGTTTTTTGATGATGGTAATGAGGTGGACCATGGTATCTATGTGCCATCACAATATCTCTGCAATGTATCATTAGTTGTGTGTGTTCAGTTTGGCTAGATACATTGTCCCAAGGAGTGTTCCTTCCTCTGTAACACCTGAGATCTTCACTACAGACAGTTGAACAATTGTTGTGCTGACATGTGTGCACATTTCCTTTTTTAATGATGGTTCCCTTCAGCAATGGCCATGCCTTCTCACAGATGTCTACTGCTCATTAGTCTGTGCCATCCATGCTACTCACTGTACTTGTGTTTTGAGTATGTACAAAGGCCTTCATGGACACATTCACCCTTTTTCTCACTATGCAGTTGTGTCCTCACAGCCTACCCCTATGTTGGAAATTGTTATGCAGGGTATTTGGGCACATGCCTCACAATTTAGTGCATTGTATCTAAGGATCTTCAACCATATTCCTTCCATGAGAGACTTCATCTTGGTGGTCTGACCACCACCTGAATATTCATATCAGCCCAGGGATGTACGTGACAGTGTGTGTTCCCTTTCGCTCTCTTTGTTTGGTGGGCTGGTACATGACTATACATTATTGTGTCATGATGGTAGGGTGTGTATGTTGCCAGCAACCTCCATGGGTGGGTATGCATATGGGATTTGACATCACACCCACATGTGGTGTGACACGCAGTGTGTGACGGAAATCCATCCTCCGTGGAGTGAGACACTGTTGTAACTGATGTGTTGCTATGGCACTATCATGAAACTAACAAGTTAAGGATGTGCACATACACACATGTAGTTGTGGTATGCTGATGATGATGTCCCCCCCTATATCTGAGCACTGCAGGGAGTCCTCTGCACCCCCCCTCTTATGTCTGGGCACTGCTGGGAGTCCTGTGCGCCCACCCCCATACTGTTGGGCACTGCTGGGAGTCATATCCACCCACCCCTCATATGTCTGGGCACTGCTGGGAGTCCTCTGCACCCACCCCTCTTATGTCTGGACACTGCTGGGAGTCATAGCCACCCACCCATCTTATGTCTGGGCACTGCTGGGAGTCATATCCACCCACCCCTCATATGTCTGGGCACTGCTGGGAGTCCTATGCACCTACCCCTCTTATGTCTGGGCACTGCTGGGAGTCCTGTGCACCCACCCCCTTACTGTTGGGCACTGCTGGGAGTCATATCCACCCACCCCCATACTGTTGGGCACTGCTGGGTGTCCTCTGCACCCACCCCCATACTGTTGGGTACTGCTGGGAGTCCTCTGCACCCACCCCCATACTGTTGGGCACTGCTAGGAGTCATATCCACCCACCCCTCTTATGTCTGTGCACTGCTGGGAGTCATAGCCCCTCACCCCTCTTATGTCTGGGCACTGCTGGGAGTCATATCCACCCACCCCTCATATGTCTGAGCACTGCTGGGAGTCATAACCACCCACCCCTCATATGCCTGGGCACTGCTGAGAGTCCTGTGCACCCACCCCCATACTGTTGGGCACTGCTGGGAGACCTGTGCACCCACCTCCAGAATGTTGGCCACTGCTGCGAGTCATATCCACCAACCCCTCCTATGTCTGGGCACTGCTGGGAGTCATAGCCACCCACCCCTCATATGTCTGGGCACTGCTGGGAGCCATATCCACCCACCCCTCATATGTGACTCACCGTACCGCAACATTCATGGAGTGTGTGTGGCTCGTATCACCATTGCAATGGTGGTATATGCGAGCGCATGTGACGCACCGTAGCCCAATATTCATGGTGTGTGTGCGGCTCGTATGACTATTGCAATGGTGGTATACGCGAGCGTGTATGACCCACCGTACATGTACACTTCTGTTGTTGCAGTACGTTGTTCTCACCGTCTGCGCCGTCGTCGGTTTCTATGCACCAGGTCGTAGGCGTACAGGACTGGGATGACACGGATGATGGGGTTCATGGCGTGTATGTCACGTACCGGGGTGCGGTTGAGCCGAACTCTGCTTTTACGGCTGTTTTCGGGTCCCGTAGAAAAAGGGTCGTACGGAGTGTCGCAAAGACGAATCGTACTTGCTGGGCCGGAAACTGCTGCTTGTCTATGTATGGACGTAGCGTACTGCGTGAACCGGATTCAAATCGTATGTATTTTTGTGTCGTACGGTGTTTGGTACGAATCATACATAGATATACTTTGGGTTAGGATCGTACTTGATCATACTTGATCATACGTACGGGGACGTTGAAGGTGTACGATTCATACAGGAAATACGTTCCGTACAGCTATTCGGAGCGCATAATGGCAGAGGAGCATCGCCCTCTGGCTCAGAGCCAGCAGCTTAAAAAGAAAATTATATTTCATTACTGTTTCTTTTTTCAGCTGCTGGCTGAACCAGAGTGTATAGGGAGGGAAGAGGCCAGGCCATGGGAGGGAGGAGTGGAGTGCACATGTCTGTTTGGATAGCCATCTTAGGCCGGCCAAACAGACATGCACAGTTAGGTGTCTCCTAGCTGGGTTAGAAAAACAGAACAGACACCCTGTGCCTGAGCGAGCATTAAACCAGCCTACTCAGGCCAATCAATGTGCTGCTCTCATAGCATGAAAGCCGTGTGGGATTTCACAGGGTGTCTCTGATGCTGTCCCAGTGTCTGCTGGGACTAAGGTAGCAGCGGAACTCTGAGGCAGGAGGTGATCCGCATCTTAAGATTACTCTTATTTGTTCCTTATTATTAAATATCCCCTTTGTGCACTCATGCTCCCCCGCACTTCCTCCATCCATCCCACCACTTTTTATTTGGGTCAGCCACCACTGGTGTGGGCTCTTGGAGTCCCTGAGATTCTTTGTGTACCCTCCGAAAGGGCACATCCTGCCAGGTTGCACTATGTGACTCTCTGGTATATTCTTGAGGGCCTCTCTTGCTCATATCCTAAAATGTAAAAAGATGAGATGTGGGCTAAAGCAGCATGCTGTATGCTAAATGAAATATGTTACAAATACCTAAAACTTTTACAACACCACAGACACGCTAAAAATATCTCCTGAGATTTAGTTAAGCACTTTTATTGGGGGAAACCCAAAAAGCAACAAGTATCATTCAGTTGTTTTTAAGTAATTCATTATTTAGTCAGTTTTAGATAATTTCTCAAAAGTTGATGAATAGTTTCCTGAATATGCCTGAAGACCATAGTGCATAGTTATCAAGGGCCATGCAGGGGGGTGCACGGAAATGCAAAACCTATAATGAGATTTACCAAGCCATGCAAGGCCACCTTGCGTAGCCCTGCACTGCATGGTAAATCAGGAGAAATGCACATCAGAGCAAGTCGCTGGCTTGCGATACTCTGCTCCAAGGAGGCGCTGCATCGGTGGTGTGTGGGTTTTCCCACACATCGACCCATGGATTCCGAGCAACTCCCAGATTTACTCCCCTCCCCTCTCCATAGAGTTGGTGCAGAAATTTGCTACTGAGAGCCACACACACAAGTTTCGCACTGGAAAGTAAATAAAAAAAATGTGTTATGCTTGGTGTTACTTTTGTGACACAGACCCAGTGCAAAATATTTGTAAATCCACCTCCTTGTCTTTTAACCCCATGTAAGCAACACACAGAGGAAGCTGGGAAGGAAGTCTTGAGCTTTTCTAAGCTTGCCTTATGTTTAATTCAGGTATTTAAGTTCTGTTTACTCTTTGTATTCTGGTACACACAGTTCTGCTTTCCCTCATTGCAAATTCAGTACAACAAGTTAAAGGTTCAAAATACAAAAACGTATTTACTAAGCTCAGAAGGGCATATTTTTGTAGGTTTTGCATCGCCCTTGTGCCATGCATGGGTGCGCGAAGGTGATGAAAAATGTAAGTAGGTTATAACGAGCCACACACGCCACCTTCCATGGCCCTGTGTGGCTTGATAAATCCAGAGTTTCTTTGCCCCATGGAGGTATATTGTGGGTGGTGTGTGGGTGATCCCACGCAAAACCTATGAATGTTGACACTTTCCCGGATTTACCATAATCTGGGATGCCTCCGAGATGAGGTGTAACAAGGAGAATTATGTTTATTTCTCCTACTTCTTGAGGGGCTGCTAACAATGCAGGCACACTTGCACCATGGTGCAAGATTGCCTGCATTGACGCTAGGCAGCAGATTGTGCACCAGCGTTGGGAAAAGGCAAGAATGTATCATACAATGTTAAGTGTAGTGCATTTCTACCCTTTCCAGTGCATTCCTACCCTTTCGCAGTAAAGTGCAGCAAGGTGAGTGATATACTGATAGAAATTCCCCATAGTTTGTTTTTTCTAATTCTTGTGAGTCACGTGATAAGTTTAGAGGCCACAGCAAATACAGCAGCAGTGCTCCTTTGCTTCTGACAAATAAAATTAGAACAGTAGAAGCATTGATCCAATTTCCTCTCATACACATAGAGACACAAAGCACTTTATTAGCTGTACATGAATGTTGAATTCTTTAGTTTTTTAGAAAGTTCAATGCTTAACACACCATTGATTGAAAGTGACACAAGCTCACATCCCGGCAAGCCAAATACTGCCGTAATCATTCTGAAGTAAGCAAACTGAAGAAAATAAAGTGAGTACTGGTAACATGTCATTTACAGTGTTTAGAAATTGCAGAAGTACAGATTAAAGTACTAAACAATTACATGTAATTGTTATTACACACAGAACTGCATTTGCAACAAAAGTGCACACGCTCTCACTTGCAGGCAAGTACAAGAAAGAGAGAGGAAAAGCAACAGTCACAGGCCTACAGGCTATATAGCACAGGTAGGAGCAGAGTAGGCACCCCATACACCTACCACGTTTACACAAAGGGCACATAGACACTTCTAGCAGCAGTACCAACAGTACCGTACCTCAGACTACAATGGGAACTTATGGAAGTCTAAACGTCCATCACACAACAGGAGTCCGGGATACATGAAGTCTTGGCATAGTTATGAAGTGACATCTTTGTGGGATTATGCACATAAATTGGAGATATTATTTAATATATTGAAAGTCCTTTAAAGAGATATTAAACTTGGCATCTTTGGCCTGGTTTCTCCTGACTTTTTACCTCTACCTCCTGTATTTTTGATGGTATACTGGATTTTGCTATTGCTGACTAAGATGCTTTGGGCACTTTGCCACTGCTGGTCAGTGTCAAAGTGCAAGTGCTCCCTAGGGACCTCGTTACTAAGATTGATTATCCATGATTGCCAACTTTGATTTATTGGTAAGTCCCTAGTCAATTGCACTGAGTGTGCCAGAGCCTGTAAATCAAGTGCTAATAGTGGACCTGCAGCACTGATTGTGCCATCCACATAAGTAGCCCCTCCAAATCTGTCTCTGACATACCACTGTAGTGTCTGCAAGTGCAGTTTGTAACTGCCATGTCGACCTGGCAAGTGAACCCACTTGCCATCCCCCAACCTTCCCTTGTCTTACATGAAAGGCACCCCTTATATAGGCCCAATTTACCCCATCGGCAGGGTGCCATTTATTTAAAAGGTAGGACATGTACTGGTGTGTTGTACAAGTCGTGATTGTGAAATACTGCATATTTTGTTTTTCACTGTTGAAAGACTATCTGTCCTATGTGCTAACATGGGAGTTGCTTTATAACATCTTACATGTATAATTTCCCATGGGGACAAGATAAAGGAATGGAGTTTAGGCTCTATGAACTCACAATATAATAAAACATCATTTTAGGGAGATGGTTTTTAAATTGTGTGTTTGGAAATGCCACTTTTAGAAAGTAGTTTTTTATTTTTTATTTTACCATTTTGCATACCTCTGATGTTTTTGTAGTTTTGTATGTGTTCACTGTAGACAGCCACCAGGGGGGGGTTGAGGTGTGTCCTGCCTTACCTGGGTAAATCATAGCTGGGCTGAATAGACCTTGGCTGCATGTAAAGTAATGGGAGGAATTTCACTAGCATCTGACTAGGCTGTGTCTCATTTTCGGAATGCTGTCTCCACCTCCTGTGGTCATGCTGCACCACAGAGGATATAACTAGTGTGCACTGGGTTCAGACATCATTGCCACAAGGAGAAAATGGTGTATAAGTATTGGACTTTAAACTCCGGAGAATTAGATCACTTCTGAACTCAAGATGAACCTTTGCCAAGGAGAAGAGCAGACGAGGTGTAAGGAGGAGTACTGCCCCTTGCTGTGTGCTTTTCTGGGTTAGCCTGCAGTTGCTGCTTCTGCCAAGGAAAGGACAATGAGTGGAACTTTGCTGCGAACCTGCTTGAAAAAGAATCGCCAAGGTCTTGGGTGTGCTGGCCTCAAGTTCTGAAGTCTCGGGGAAACAAAGACTTAATCTGCAACCCACTGACCAGCACCTGCACTCCTGCATTCAAAAGGGTGCCAATTCTAATTCCTGAGCCCTATCAATTGTGTGTTTAGTGCTGCAAAGCAAGAAAAACAACTCTCATGCCGTCAGCGACAGCGCTAGTGACGCTGCAACCTGCACCGATGCGGGGCCACCACTCGTGAAGTGCACAGCGCACCTCCCTGCCTGCAACGCAGCTCTAACACCCTTTGACTCCTGCCGATGCCTGTAGTCATCAGCCTTCCTTACTCCGGAGCTCACACTGAGGCCATCTCCGCCAGCACAAGCATCCCGTTATCATGGAGCCGATAACTGACAACTGTGACCTCACAAATTCTTTGGCTTTGCATCACCTCACAGGGACCGACGCCTCACCGCCAATGCCGCCTAACGTCCCTTGTCCTGGATTCGACAACTCACCTCCTCACGGACCCGATGCCTCGCCTCCCACATGGCAAGTAGGGAACTGGTCACAACACCAACGCCTCAACTCCATGTGCATCGTCCATAGACTTTGTTTTCCAAGGTACTGTTGTTTGGGGGTCCTTGTGACTCTATTTCCGATGCGATGCACCTCGCAGTCAGTGCCATACTTTGGAATGATGCTTGACAGAATGTCGTAATAGCCCCAGGTGGGGATATTTGTTTCAACAAATGCTATTTAGGAAACAACTGTTCTAAAAGTTATATTTTGATATAGGTACCTTGGATTTTTGTCGTTGTTGTCTTGTTTGGTTTAGGTAAAGATACTTTATTTTTCTACACTGGTGTGGTATCCATATGTGGTGTTTTCACTATGTTACAGTGTCTTTTAAGTACAAATATTTTACACATTGCCTTTGGGATAAACCTGCCTGCTCATGCCAAGCTACCAAGGGGGTGAGTAAGGGTTATCTAATGTGTGTAACTCCCTTACCCTGACTAGAAGCAAGGGTCCCTACTAGGACAAAGATGCATAACTCTGCCAATTAGAGACCCTATTAATAATGAGAGAGGTATGTATTACCTGCAGGTCTCAAAACACTGTTCATAACAATAATAGATTAAGTTGCATTCAGTGACAATGGTGAGACCTGAAGGCCATGCGTTTTAAGCCCATTTAAATAGCTTAGTGACTTAATCACTAACTGCAGAGGTCAATCTTTATCTTACCTATATGTCAGTGGGTCTAATAATCCCCACAGTGTCGATCGAAGTAGTATCCGATTGTTCTAAGCTTGAGAGTACTATGAGAGTGGAAATTTTAATAGGCATCAGTTATTCTGTTTGTCAAGTTAGTGTATATAAAAGCTGAACGAAACAACCTGGCTAGTGATTGCTGCATTACTAAAGATATCAAAAAAATAATACATTGCCAGTACTGGTCTGGGTCCATCTGGGCAGTCTGGGTAGTCTGTTTTCTGCTTGATGATTACACATTGAGTGTCATATTTCCGAGAATTGTAGCACTGTGCAGCGCAGCAAGAGCAGTGACCTGTATCACAGGGAAGGGGAGTAATGCACAGTATTTAAGCAATATGATGCATTCCTGTCATTTCCCTGTGTGCTGGGGTTGTTTTGGCAGCCTATCACCAAAGCAGGAACCCTTTCACCATGGTGCAATGGTGCCTGTGATGTAGGGAGGATTGCTTGTGTGTAGGAAGGGGCATCTTTCTGCACAAAAACAAACCAGAGAGGCATTTTCCTCTTTCTGTGTGTGTGTGCGCACAATGCAGCACACATAGAAAGAGGAAAAACAAGGAGAAACACAAATATTTTCTTTCGGGTTGCAAGCTGATAGTAGCGTCTTCAGCCTAATTTTTTAAAACTATTTAGGGTGCCCAAATGTATAAAGAAAGACGCTTTCTTCTATCACTGCCTGCTGGTGTAATGGATAAGCAGAGTGTTCCTTAAGTGGTGATCTACTATCTTTAAATTGAAATACCGACTGTATAGTAGGAGATCAGTACTTGTAATGGCTCCATGTTCTTTACTCCCTCTCATTTTTTTCCATGCTATTCTTATCCCGCTGGCCGCCCAGATAAAACTATTCAGTTCCCCCTGTAGCTGTTTAATCCAGTGTGATTTAAATTCTAGCGGGATGGTGTTAATGATGTAGGTGAATTTGGGAAGTATTAACATATTTATCGCATTAGATCTCCCTATAAAAGATAGTGGTAGACCAGCTCTTGCTTTTAACAGCTCTCTCATCTCTACCATCTTTTTCTAAAAAATGTACTTGCGCTAATTTGTCTATGTTTTTCGTCACCAATACCCCTAAATATCTTATCCTGTCCTTTGATTGGGGATTGTGAGTTGGAGAGTACCACTCCATAACTTCAGTTTTTTGGTTATTAATTTGATATCCTGAAACTTCCCCAACTCCCCAAAATGTCTCTAATCTTTGGTAGTGATGTCGCTATTTTGTTTGTGAAGATCATTAGGTCGTCAGCATATAGTGACACTTTTTTCTGCCACACTTGGAACTGAAAGGGGATTTTGTAAATAGTCAATTTACCAAAATATTTGCTGTAGGGCTTTTATATATACAGTTCACCACCTTTGAGAATCTTTTTCCTAACCCATAGCAGTTGGTAACTTTACACAGAATGAGCCAGTTGACTCGATCAAAAGATTTAGCTGCGTCAAAAGTAAGTACTGAGAGAGGAATTTTTTCTTGCTTGGCTAGGTCTATTGCTCCAATTAGTACGTGGGTCAATTCATGCTGCTGTCTTCTTCTTGCCCAGTCATCTGGCCAGTATCTGAGTGTATATTTTATAATCTCCATATAATAGTGATATAGGCATGTAGGATTCACAGCACTTCCGGTCCTTCAGTGGCTTCAATATTATACTAATAGTAGCCTCATTCCATGAATTTGGTAACACCTTTCCCTCTACGAAAATGTTATTCAACACATTAGTTATTATGAGGGCCACAACTTCCTTTAGGGCCATATACAACTCATTTGGGAGCGCATCTGGATCCGCTGCCCTTTCTTTAGCTTCCTTTTCGCCTCCAACAATTCTTCTGTGGTTATCTCAGAGTTAAGAACCTCTCTATGTTCATCTTGTAACATTGGGATTTCTGATGTCTTTAGGTAACAGTTAATTTGTTCTTCTGATATCTGTACCTCTTCTGTACATACATTTTGGAAGAAATTGGTTTGATCCTCCCATCAAATAGCTAAGATCTTGTTTCTATTTTGTTCAGTCGTCAGCTTCCAGGCAAAGAGTTTCCCAGTACCTTCTCCATATTCATAGTGCGAGAACTTACTAGCTTTCCATTTATCGCTAACTCTGACCTCTGAAATGTTTAGTACATCATTCTTCTTCTCTTTTATATCTTCTTCTATTTGCTCTTGTTTCTGTCTGGAATCTTCAACCTCCAGAGTCCTGTATAACTTCTGAATTCTGGATTCTAGCTGGTTAATTCTGGTCTTGGTATTACTATTTTTATAGTTGGCCAAACTAGACAACGTCCCCTTAATTACTGCTTTATATGCATCCCAGACTATATGGATGGAACCAACATTTTCATTTATTGAGAAGTATTCCTCTGTCTCTAGTCTCAATGTGTCTACAATGTGCTGTTCTAGAAAAAGGGTATGGTCTAAAGTCCATCTAGGGATTACATGGAGATTCCCTGCTTGTAACATCATACAGACTGCTAAGTGATCAGACAAATGGGCTAGTATATGTTCCACTTTTTAAAAGTTTTTACTTAGACCTTTAGCCACTAGGGAAAAAGTCTATTGTGGAAGCATGACAAAACAAAATAGAAGGGGGTTCCCCAAGGGAATTATTGATGTAGGCAGGAAAACGGGGAAGAAATACAGTATAAATAGAACAACAAAGACCCTGCCTATGTACTTCAAAGAGGTCCCCTAAGGGATCCACAAGGATTATACAAGGGGTGACATTAAACATGTATCAGAGCCATAGACATCAGAAAGCATAAGGTCAGTCCATATATTTTTTTTATAAACATTTTTGTGTTTTTATTAGATCTGACATTTCATCAATGCAGAGCATTCAATAAATATACACAAATGATTCTGTTGATAAAATTAATAGAAAGAACAATGAGTTCATCAATATTCCATAATAAAGAGTTCAGCAATTACTTGTGTTTCATACACTCCCAGGCAACAAATGGGGGGGGGGGGGATCATC
Source organism: Lissotriton vulgaris (assembly GCF_964263255.1). Classification (NCBI taxonomy): domain Eukaryota; kingdom Metazoa; phylum Chordata; class Amphibia; order Caudata; family Salamandridae; genus Lissotriton; species Lissotriton vulgaris. The sequence goes on along the minus strand of NC_141685.1, from coordinate 634,831,895 downwards.
CACATACACTCATGTATCCAGGGGATCAACCAGTCACATTCACACTCATTCTTGCACTTCTCTCATGGATATACACGACAACGCCTGCACCTTACAGATGATAGTAGGAGGTGCAAAGACTTAGGTGCAGGGTAAGAAGGCAGGGAGATGGAAGAAACTATAGTCCAGCGGTACTAAAGTACTGCCTTTCTTAGAGGTAACGCCCTTGTAACATCAAACAGACTGCTAAGTAATCAGACAAATGGGCTAGTATATGTTCCACTGTTTTAAAGTTTTTACTTAGACCTTTATCCACTAGAGAAAAAGTCTATTGTGGAAGCATGGCCTATATTTTTTATTCTTGTGAGTAAACCTATTCCCCTTGTCACCTCAGCTTTTTCAAACATATGCCAACCCCAGGTCCACTTTATATCTTTTCAACCACGTCCCCATTTTAGCAACATTAGAAACTTTGCTATGGGGAAACCTGTCTTCTCTAACATCCATTAGCAAGTTGAAATCTCCTTCTACAATTATGGGGACAGTGGTATCTAGTAACTATTTGTATAGGGCCTGAAGCGGTGTGGGGTCATAAAGATTTGGGCCATAAAATCCTGTCAGGGCATACATTTCACCAAACATCTCCCACTAAACTATCACCCATCTTCCCGTCAGGTCTGTAATGCCCTCCATAAATAATGCCTTTGCTGTTGTATGATTAGCCATGCTCCCTCTTTCTAGTGAATACACTGATTGTTATCTTGTATTAGATCCAGGGGTCCGTCCTACCTAAACAATTGCAGAGAGGACAATATTTTTTTTCTTTTTTCCCATATGCTGCCATACCTAGTGAAGAAATTACAGTCATTAAATTCATTATGCCCTGCCTTACCCCCCAACCCCCCTGGGAAACCCTCCTATTCTTCTTTGGGCAAAACATAGATTGCCCTTTTTGAGAACCCTTCTTCTCTGGGCATCACTATTTACATGCTACATTCCGCTCTGTTTCCTTGTCTACTTCTGCTGGGCTTTCTTTTGATCTATGAGCCTCCCCACTTCATTGGGCTCTCTTATGTTATATACATTTGATTCCCCCACATAATCAGAGAAGCAGGGAAACGCATCTGAGCTGTAGCCCCCAAAGACATGAGTTCCTGTATGTGTTGAACCAGGTCCCACTGCCGGTCCTGCGTAGCTCTTGATATATCTGAGCGGATACGAATTGCACAGTCCCCTCTAGAGAAGGTGCCTCAACCAGGATTTTTTCTTTCAGATTTAGGATTCGAAGTTGACTAGAATTCTCTGTGCATTTTTCCTAATTTTTCCTTTTTTAAAGGATCTTGGTGTACCCTCTGAATGTCTTCCTCTAGACCTGAAACTTCTAATCCAGGAATGAAATCTTTCAGGAGCTTGATCACAAAACTCTTAATGTCTTCCATTCCCTATGGTACATTCAGAATCCTGAAATTATGCCTTCTCACATTATTTTCTAGTATCTAAACCTTATCCCTCAATTCCTTCTTGGTGGTTATTAAGCTCTATATTTCACCCTGACTGGCTTCTACTTCTTTCCCAAGTTTGTAAAAGGTACTTTCTACCTCTAGTACTCTATCCATGAGGGGACTTACCTTTGCTCCTCGCATGTCTCTTACATTTTTTCGTGATTCCTCTCCGATTTGGCAAAATTTACTCTCATCTGAGCCATTAGGGTTTCCATCAATTTCCCCATTTCTGTTTGCTCTGATTGTTTTTGTGCCTGAAGCAGTGGCTTTTGGGCCACATCATTCAGGTGTCTCTGAGGGATTACCGCTTGTAGTGGTATTTCTGCCTCCGATCCTTCCAGTGCTAGAATTTGAATTAGAACATTGGAATGTTGGGAGCTCCAGCGTTAAAGGCCCTGAGCCGTTGGCTCGGAGCCTTTAACGCTGGAGAGGGCCTTTAATAGCCGGTATAGCCCTCTACAGCAGGCTATAAGGCTATAATGTATTGCTAACAGTGAGTTCTTCTCCTGTGGGGCCTTCATCGTTCTTCTGCACATCTGTGCTTACCTGGGTCTTAGCTTTAAAGTCTTCCTGTAACTCCCTGGTGTGATTTTTATTTTCATTCCTGTTTACTTGCCTTATAATGCTAGAGATTTTACTGGAGGTAAGATAGGTGTATCCCGGTTCTGGTCAGTCCCGCTTGAGTGTTTATTACAGGTCCTTTAATGTGGTTTTTTTCTCGTGTTTTCTGAAGTAGTGTTACTAACCGCAATTTCCTATTTCTTAAGCAATAGCTAATTCCCCGCTTCCCAGTAGATTCTTTATCAGTCTCCACCATGGGTGTATATTTTTCCCTTATCTTTCTTTAATGCCATTGGGGGCGCCGGATGTAGCAGAGGGGGCCTTTACTTTTTTCTTGCCCCTCCCCTGTACTTACTGGTGTCATACACGTGGCAAAGGGTTCGTGCACACCCTCCCCATGGAGGCAGCGCTTGGAAATCCCTGAATCCGTCCTGTGGCTCCCACGACCTCTTGGAAGACCCCGGAAGGAGACCCAAGCTGCCACCCATTGACTCTAATGCAACTCCAAGGCTGCCTCCGTCCACAAGCCGATGCTTCACTCGCACCGCACCGGTAGGCCTTCCTGGGTTCCTGCAGCGCAGATCCGTCCTCTCCCAGCCTCACATGTGGAAAACATCAGAACTTCAACAAACTCTCAATCTGGGCACACTGGTAAGTTCCTGTAACCTAAATTATTTCTGAGGAGGCATATGCACCTATTCCTACGTTCTGCCTAGAAGGCTCAGGTGCTCTCGGCTGAGCTCACTAGCTGGCCGCCATGTTTCCCCAGTTAAATTATTTTCAAGTTGGATGATGTGTGAGAATCTATTAGAGTAATTTTTCAAAGAAATGTTGTGTTTATGGTACATGCAACATCCATAAAATGTTTTCTTTTACAACAAAATCAGGGTCTCGCATATGAGAAATGGGAGTGTGTCACCGAGATTATATACAGTCATGTTAGTCAGCTGCTGCTGTGTAACAATATTGAAAACACACACCACTATCCCTGAATATTACAATTTGGATGAGTGCACCTGTGTCAGTGACCTGGCCAAGAGGACATAATAGACCTGAAAAATGATTGTACATTCAAAACTGTTTCAAACAGGAGCCACTAAAATACGTTTGGCCCAGGATGCCCCAAATCCTTAAGATGGCCCTGTTGCAGCTCAGAGAGGTTTGGTGGATATATGCATGACCCATACCCCACTGCTACACACTTGAAGTGATAGTCTATGACATGTGCACAGCAGACTGTTTGATTGACAGCTGGAAAGATTGCCTCAGTTCTACTAAACAAAAAAATAGGGAAGACCCAACACTGACTCCTACTTACTAAACTAGGTCAGTGATGGTCTTTCTGAAGCTGTACACTTTCCTTTCGTTTTTTTTGTTTTTGTTGCATAAAATAAAATGCCATACAGGCAATACAAGGCACATAGATCTGGAATTGTCCTATTGCACAAAGTGTTCCACCTACCTTTGTGCAGATGAATGGAGGTTATTTCACAAAAGGTGTAGGGAACCCTGAATTAGATTTTTACCATAAGCACTATCTGAGCAAAGCCTGCCTGACAGGATGTTACGTAAAATGTCTTAAGAGAGCCTTAGACTCCACTTGCAGGTAATGGCAGCTCAGTCTGTATCTATGTTGTGCATTATTGTGGCTTCTCACACACAGACACTACTTCGTCTCCAGCTTTACCTTTCTTTTATTATTCCCCAGTAGTCATTTATCGGACCTGGTTAGTGCTTGCACTGTTTTCAAATGAGGGGTTGGTAGGAGGGTTGAATGCTGTTAAACAGTGTCAAGAAATGGCTAATAATAATGCTTTCCCAGTCTCACTCTGGTCCAATGGCCTGGCCACACTGTCCCTGTTTATATTCTTTGTTATTATTCCCTTGTTATTTCTGTATGTCAAACAGCGCTAAAGTGAATGCAAGAACTGACATCTTAGAAAAAGAGTTAATAAATGAATCAGCACAACGATATTCTGTGCGTGCTTCCTTTCCTTCTAAGGCTTTGCAAAGCAATCATGTCTGAATCATCAAGATCTTCCAGGAGCTGGACAAGGAGAGCCACTGACTATCCTTTGGCATTCTTTCTGCCCTTCTTTTCTGGAGTGGTTGTCCTGAATGTGCCTTCAAATAAAAAGTACCTTAAAACACTCAAAAAGCACTATTAACAGATGTACTGTACTAGCAAAGAAATGTAGTCACCCATCATTAAGTAAGGATATTTACCAATACATCAGTGTCTCAAATGATTATTGGCCATCGTCTCAGAGGCAAAAAGAACTGGGCCAAAATTAGTCAGATGACATGTGCCTTATCTACAGCAAACCACTGCACCCAACTACCTCGCCCCCATTAGGCACAGCCATTGACCATATACAGCTGAGGTATTTCATTTTCAAACATTTTTTCATGATCAAACATCTGACCTTCCATCTACAAATCTTATTGAAAAATTAACACTTTAAAAAATGTATCCTGTGGAATCCATTTGAGGCCCTTCTCATGGGCCAGGGCAACAGATTTTACTGACAATGCTCTTGTATGATTTAATTATTTTTATTTCCCCAAACAAAAATCTGGGTGCACTACTTTGGTGATGGTAGATTAAACTTATATTTTCTTTTGAGAGTCATCCAATCAGAGGATGGTGGATTCCTGAATCCCCAGTCATGATAGATATTTGTGAACCTGTGGTGGATATGCAAATGAAAGATTCAGATAGCCCCGGCTTTTAACCCCTTGAAGCTCAAATGTTTGAATAACTAATATGTATTATTGAATAGATTTATGCCAAACCTAGCAAAGGCATTGCTTTAAATAAAGTTCAATTTTTACGCCTAGTTTGATGTAATTTCGGTAAGTGGTTTTTTTCTGGGGCAAAGCACATATTTCTATGGGAGATAAAGCAAGAAAGGTTACTTTTTGATAAATGTTTCCCCAGGAACCTTTAATGGATTTCTTGGAATATTTTATGCATGTTTATCAAAAGGCATCAAAGTTCTTTGAAAACTGAAAAATGTTTTCAGTAGTATCTTTGTTACATATCAAATGATATAATTGACGATCTGACTCATTAAATCTCTGTTGAGAACATGCACTGGTACCAATAATGTGCCTGTCGCTGTGTATGGAGCGAGTTATGCAGAAACCAGTCCTTTTAACCTACCCCATGTGAGTGACATCCAACCTGGGCATGGCCTTTGGCCATGTGCAGGTGTCGTAATTTGACGATGGCCGCGTTAGCGCTTAGCTTTGCTACACGTTATTCATCTGATCTTGACCATATTAGAAAACGCCATCTTGTATGTTACGGCGGCCATCTTAGATCATGAGCGGCCTCGTGGTCAGCATGCCCTTTAGTCCGTTGTCCGTGCCACTGACCACTCGAGTTTGCCCAGCAACAAGCTATTTTTAGTAACGGTCAAGCCCACACATGCGCAGTATCAACTGACCAGTCGTCCCTCAGGAATGTGCCGCCAAACTGACCAGTGGGGTTGTAAACCCCTCCCATGAGTTGGCCGTGTTCCAAAAATGACCATATATGTACATAAAGCTCTGTAACTTTGTACCGCCTATCTTTTTATTACCTGTAAACTGTATAAAAGAATGAGTCGCACCGATGTTCGGTGTGATACTTCTTGCATTGCCGAAGGGTGCTGTAGGAATGTACCACCACCCCATGGGGTCTTAATAAACTTGTTCTTTGTACTTTTCAGTTTCCGTGCCAACAGTTCTTTCAGTGTAAGTGGGTTATCTTCGGAGCATGTAGGCCTTGGGAACCCAATACCACAAATTGGCGACCACGAAGGGACTCATCGGCGACTCGGATGCCCGAAGGAGAGGTCGTGACGAAGGTTTGGACACTCGCCATGGACGCGTACGCTGCCACTGAGTGACCCGAGTCTTGGCACCCACGGTGTTTTATCCTTTCCTTCCGATCTGACCTTCCAGGTGGCGCCGGTCTCCGACTGAGTTCTTGATCGTCTGCGTTGCTGGATAAGTGCCGTTTGGCTGATTCGATTAAAGACCTTGGCAGTTGGAATCTGGACCTTTGAGATTTGGGTAAGATTTGTGATCGGTAAGGTAGTCTGCGGACGCTTACTGAAGTTCTATGATTTGTGATCGGTAAGGTAGTCTGCGGACGCTTACTGAAGTTCTATGATTTGTGATCGGTGAGGTAGTCTACGGACGCTTGCCGAAGCTTTATGACTATGACTTTGATTTGAGTTAGCTAACATTTGTGAATTTGTGAACTTTGAATTTATATGTGTAGTGCACTTCACATAGGCAGGCATGTAGAGATGTTTCTCTAATTTTTTTTTTTTTTCTTTGAGCGGCACATTTGTGTGAAGTACTGTAAGTGCCATTTTATACGGTATCACGCTTTTGTGATACTTTTTGAACATGCCTGTTTTAAGCACACTCCGAGGGATGTGCTGTCTTGGGAATGGTACCACAATTAGGTTAGCGGAATCACAGCCGGCTCCCCCAGAAGGAACTCCAAACCGTGAAATGTACATCACATTTGGTCTTCCCCCTATAATGTACAGTAAATTATGGCATAAATACACCAGAACGGATCCTGAATTACAATGGCCACTACATGGGTCGTTCGATTTGCGAAAGGTTCAGTTTGTGGAGCAGTGTTTGTTTCAACGAAGGTCTAGACAAAATATGTTTGATTGTGTGCGAATGTGGGAGAAAGCGGTGCGTGAACGAATGAAACGTGAGGTTGCCTTGGCGGACAAAGAGCAGCGCAAGGCTGCTCGTGATAAGGCTTTACAGCTTGAGGAAGAGGAGGCTCTAGAAAAGAGAGAGAGGGAGGAACGGGAACGTAAATTGCAAACGACTGGTCAATTCCCTATTCGTCGACCACTTTATCCTGTCCTTAATAATGAAATTGATGATTTTTCATTGCTAGATTGATCACCGCCTCCGTACGTCTCGCCTACGGCTCCGACTGCAGAATCTGACGACGAAGGACAGGATATGCCAGGAAAAGGGGATAAATCCAGTGTCAGGTTTTCTGCGGAGAAATCCGCGAACTTGCGTAGTTGGGCCCGAAAAGTGAATACAAATTTTGTTACTCTGGCCGAAGTTGTTACTGAAAGGGGTAAATGGACGGAACAAGAATTACTGTATTTTTTGGCTACTTTGGCAGATGAAGTTGTTACTACGTACCGTAAATTTTTGGATACATTAGAATCTAAGGCTGTGTCAGTTCACCGTGAGAATTTGGATAAAGGTGTATTTGATCTTTCAGATGTCGATGCCTTTTACAAGCAACTGATCCAGCTGCAGGATGAGACGTCCAAATTGCGGGACGAGCGGAAAAAGAATAAGGAGTCCGGGTCGGAGACCACTGGACAGGCTAAGGAGTGTTCTCTCCGGGGTTCAGATAAGAATTCTAACGTGCATGTTATGCCTATGCGTGAAGCCGCACCTATGTATGTTCCGCCTAAAGGGGAGGGTACAGATTATGATAAAATGTCCAAGGATGCGAAAGGGTATTTTATATATAATTGGGTGTATACGCCTTGGAATAGAGCAGATGTTATGGCGTTGAAAAATTCTTTGCCTGACATTCGTAAAAACCCGGCAGCATTTTATGAAGGGGTTGAAGGGGCTATTTCGTGCTGTGTCATGACTCTGGTTGATATAGATTTATTTTTTGGGTTAATTTTTCCGCCTGACATGTGGAAACTAATTCGTAAAAATAATGATGAAACAATACTTGGGGGAACATGGAAAGAAATAAACACAGCTGATTTAGATAGGGAACCTGCATGCAAGCCATGTGAGTTGATTCTAAACCTCCCGGCGGCTATTTTGATTAAAATAAAAACGCTTGTTCCTTCCAAAAAGATTGATTGGACCATGTTAGCTTCGTGTAAACAAAAGTCAGATGAAACGGTGTCAGATTTCTTTACACGCTTTGAGGAGGCATTTCATGACTACAGTGGTCAATCGTTAACAGACGATACGGGTAGGCATTTGTTCGCAGATAAGTATGTAGCTAATCTCCTACCGGAGATTGCCAAAAGATTAAAATTGAGTGAAAGTTCCTGGGCCACGGCGACCCCTGCTTCTTTGTTAACTATGGCTCAGTATTATGAGCGACAGGAATTGGAGGCTAAGGAAAGTATTGATAAGAAAGCGAAGGAATTGAAGACAAAGGTGATGTTGGCGCAGGTTCGGGGAACGCAATTTAGAGGGAATGATAGAGGTAGACGAGGAGGGGGTAATGCGTCGTACGGGCGCACGGACATAGCGGAGGATCAATGTGCCTATTGTAAGGAGTTTGGGCATTGGGCTGATGATTGCCCGGTACTTCGTGAGCAACGGAGTCAGCGTGGTCGTGGAGGTGGACGGTCGAGGGGAAGTTATTCGGGGGCGAGAGGTAGTGGAGGTGATCGTAGTAGGTTTGAGGAGAGGGGCCGTGGCCAGGATGAGCGTAACACCTTTGATAGACGGAACCAGTACCAGATATCAGAAGGCGAGAATGTGGAGCATCAGGATTATGTACATGCGTAGGATTGCGTAGGATGGGGTAAGGAATCAATTGAAGTGCCAGTAGATCAGAGTGGTCCATATGTATCAGCGGGCATCTTGGGTTCTACTGATCAGTTTCTAGTCGACACAGGGGCTACTCGTAGCGCTTTGTCTAAAAACTTGGTTCCGAGGGCTCCCTTGTCTGGCGATATGATTACATGTATTGGGTTTGACGGCACACCCACTCCCAGCCCATTATCGAAGCCTCTTGCACTTTGTCTCGATAAATTTTTTAGTTTTGGTCAATTTTTGCTGTCGCCCTATAAGCCAGATAACATCTTGGGCATTGATTTGCTTAAATATTTTCGAGCTACTATACGTTGCGCTCCAGAAGGAGTGCGAGTTATTTTGAACGATAACTATCCAGATTCAGACACATTTTTTACAATACAACAATGTGAAGCATTAGCATCTCTCCCTCCTTCGTTGTGGGCGACCTCGGATACGGATGTGGGACAGATGCTCATTCCACCCATTCGTATTACTGTTAAGGAGGGAGCGCCTTTGCCACGTGTACCGCAGTACAAGATATCCAGGGAAGGTGAACTTGCTTTGACGCACATTGTCCAAGATCTGATCATAGCAGGGGTGGTGGAGGAAGTCCCCTATAATGTTTGCAATAGCCCTATTCTTCCAATCCTTAAGAAAGATACTGGCGACAAGGTCTATCGATTTATTATTGATTTGAGAGAAATTAACAAAATTGTCATTCCCCAATACCCGGTGGTGTCTGATATTACGACATTGCTTACATTGGTCCCCCCAACGGCGACGACCTTTAGTGTCATCGACCTGAAAAATGCGTTCTTTTCTATTCCCATCCATCCCGATAGCAGATACTTATTTGGTTTTACGTTAAATAATAAATCGTATAGATTTTGTCGTGTTCCTCAAGGTTACACTGAGAGTCCGAGTATCTATAGCCAGGCTTTGAAAAGACAGCTTGATTCCTTTCAGTTGCAATCTGGAGTTGCCCTTATCCAGTATGTCGACGACATTTTGTTGGCTGCTGACACTTATGCACAATGTGAGGAGAGTACGCTTGCTTTACTTTCTTTTTTGGTTCAGCATAATCATAAAGTTTCGAAGAAGAAGCTCCAATACTGTAGACCCAAGGTGACCTACCTCGGTCATCTTTTGTCTAAGGAGGGGCGTGCATTAACATCAGATCGAATCCAGGCGACTTTAGATACACCAGTCCCCCGCACACAGAGAGATGTACGTGCTTTTATAGGATTAACGTCCTTCTGTAGACAGTGGATCATGGGATTTTCGTACATTATTAAACCTTTGTTAGCATTACTGTCCAAAACTACACCAATGCCTCTTGAATGGACAGATGAATGTCAAAATGCCTTCGAACAATTGAGACAAGCCCTTTGTTCTGCACCCGTGTTATGTACACCAGATTATGCAAAGATTTTCACGTTGTACGTGCACGAGAAAGATGGGTGCGCGTTATCAGTGTTAGTGCAAACACACGGGGACAAACAAACGCCATGCGCATACTTCCCGGCGGTTCTTGACCCTGTAGCACGAGGGTTACCTGGGTGCTTTCGAGCAGTTGCAGCAACAGCGGTAGCTATACGACAGAGTGAGGGAATAGTTTTATCGCACACATTGTTGGTGTTAGTTCCCCATGCAGTTGATGCTCTGTTGAATCAGACAAAAACCCAGTATCTCACGAGTGAACGTTTGACAGGATATGAGCTTACACTTTTGGCACCACATATCACACTGAAAAGATGTGCTACCCTGAACCCTGCCACTTTATTGCCCTATCCGGTTGAGGAGGGTCAGGAAGAAAAACATCATGACTGTGTTTTCCTGACCGAGGAACAGACAAAGGGTCGTGTCGACTTACAGGATATGCCACTTCCAGATGTGGATGGGGAACTGTGGGTTGATGGATCGTGTTTGAGGCTGCCAGATGGTACGACTTCCGCAGCATACGCGATAACGACACTTAAGACAGTGGTAGAAACAGCACGAATACCACAAAAATCAGCCCAAGCAGCAGATCTGATAGCTTTGACGAGAGCCTGCGAATTGAGTGTTGGCCTATGTGTGAACATATACACGGACAGCCGGTACGCCTTCGGAGTAGCGCATGACTTTGGGCTACTCTGGAGAGAACGTGGGTTTTTGACTTCTCATGGAGTACATATCATGCACGGAGAACTAGTGCGTGATCTCCTAAACGCGTTGCTTTGCCCAAAGAAAGTAGCGATTATTAAATGCAGTGCCCACAAAAAGATCACTGATAAAGTGGGCCAAGGAAATGCTTTTGCGGACAGTATAGCGAGACAAACAGCTATGTCCCGAACTGATTCCCCGATGTACGTAACAAAATCACAGGCTGAGCGATGGTATGATGCTAGAGCAGAGATACTAGATATCCAAAAGTCAGCGACTGAAGCAGAACTTGCGGCATGGGTAGCAGATGGGGTGCTAGACGATGAGGGTTGTTGGAGAAGCAAAGACATGGAGAAATGGAAATTGCCTGCAGCTTACTTGCAAGCGATGGTTCAGATGACTCACGGATTAGCACATGTGGGAGCTCTTGCGATCACTCGATTGTTATCACATGTTTGGGAGCATCCCGAGATTGCCAATACTGCCAAGAGAGTAGTGCAGACCTGTCTGATATGTTTACAACACAATCCTGCGAAAGGGACCCATACTCCGAAAGGAGGGTTCGTTCCACCTTCTGCACCATTTGAGGTACTCCAAATGGATTACATCCAGCTTGAGCGTTGCAATAACCTTAAGTATATCCTAGTGGTGGTATGCGCTTTTAGCAAATGGGTTGAGGCCTTCCCCACGAAAGATAATACAGCTTTGACAACAGCTAAGGTGTTGCTTAAGGAGTATTTTCCTCGCTTCGGAATTTGCAAATTTTTGTGGAGCGATAATGGGCCTCATTTTGTTGGGAAAATGGTGGAGTATGTGCTGAAGGGGTTGGGGATCCAGCAGAAGTTCCATGCTGTGTTCCACCCTCAGTCTGCAGGTCTTGTCGAGCGGTATAATGCTACGTTGAAGCTAAAACTGGCTAAGATTGTGGCGTCCACGTCATTGAAGTGGCCGGATGCCTTGCCGCTAGCATTGCTCTCTCTTAGATCAGTGCCCCACTCTCGAACAGGCCTCACACCGTATGAAGTGGTGTTCGGAAGGCCTATGAATATATGGGGAGTGCCTAGGCCGCGATTGAAACATGATGTGCCTTGTATGATGATGAACGATTATTTGGCACGATTAACAAATGATTTGCTTTCTATTCATCAACAGGTTCGAGAAGCGCTCCCTGACAATTCTACTGGAGAGGCTCACAATCTCCGCCCTGGGGATTTTGTGATGATCAGGTTGTTTGAGAGGGCGAACAGCTTGGAACCGAGGTGGCGTGGCCCTGAGCAGGTCCTCCTGGCTACCCGAACAGCTGTACGGGTGACCAACAGAAAGCGGTGGATACACTCAACTCACTGCCGGCGTGTCTCTCCGGACCTGGTGAATCCTGCCGTGTTGACTGACTACAAGGAGATTCTGGATAAAGAAAAGAGCCCAGCTGTGACGTCGGCCGAAGTCGAGGGAGCCTTCCCGGACCACACTGTTTATGGACGACAGCGGTACGATCTGCGGCCACGATAAGGAGATTTTTTTTTGGTTTTCGAGACTGGTTGGTTACCGCTCTGGGGTTTGTGAAACGGAGACCGGGAATCTCAAGGGGGGGGGATCAGTTCTGCCAAGAGTAGCGACACCCGTCTTGACCCCGGAGAAGAAAACAACGGCTACCTCGGAGCTCAGCACCGTATTTTTCTTTTTTAGGTACATATATATATATATATATATATATATATTTTTTTTTTTTTTTTGCAGTGGGCTACATGACGAGAAGCAAAAGAGGGGCCAGGAACAAATAAAGGAAAGCAAACAAACTATTGTGAACTTAACAGATCGAGTACTTACAGACACTGAGAGAAAAGTATTAGAACTGGGTCTCTCCTTTTGTCCAACATCCCAATTTGACTATGCAAATGTACGTATTGACACATACAAATTCATCAGGAGACTGAAATTAATGAAAATCCATGCATTACATCCGAAGCTGCAACAAACAAGTATGGCTGAGAGCCAATCTAATGTTGGAGAAAGATTCACAATGGCAGATATGGAGACAGCACTGCTGCTTAGGGAACTGGAGTACGAGAGCACTCTCCTAAGCCAAGCAGAAATGTCGAAGACATTAGAAGAAGCAGGCATCACACAAGTCGGTGCCGCCAGCAACATCCGGATGAAGTCAAAAACCATCCCTCAAATGGCACATGACTCTATAGATACTTTTCACGACCTAGTTATTGAAGACCTGAAAAAATTACAAGCCAAGGGTCCTAATTTGGAGAAGATGAACACCACTAAATTGGAGTGGGAAGCGATCATGAATCTAAAAAATGATGAAAATTTGATAATCAAGCCCTCTGACAAGGGAGGAAATGTTGTTCTCATGGACAGGAAGCAATATCAAAAAGAAGCCATGAAGCAACTTTTGGACCAGGAGTGTTACACAACTGTAACTAGGCCAGTATATGAAAAGAGTATCGTAGATTTTCATAAACTCATAGACAAATGGCATCAAAAAGGTATCCTCAGGGACTTGGATTACCAATATATCCAGTGTGAAGTGCCAGAGACTCCAACATTTTATCACTTACCTAAAGTGCACAAATGTCTACGCAATCCACCAGGGAGACCCATTGTCTCCTCATTGAACAGCCTACTAGAAAAAACCTCAATTTACATTGATTGCTTCCTCAGCCCGTGGGTTAGGGCCTTAAGCTCATATGTGAAGGACACTAAAGACTTTTTGAGACTGATTTCCAACATTCAATGGGAATCTGACATGCATTTAGTGACGCTAGACGTCACAAGTTTATACACCAGTATTGAACACGAGAAAGGATTGCATGCCATTAAGTTCTTCTTGAAGCAACGAGAAGCCAAATTTCACGAGCACAACTGCATGTTATTGGAACTAATTGAGTTCTGTCTGCGTAACAATATATTTCTGTTTGCAGGTGAACTGTACAGACAAGAACGTGGGACCTCAATGGGTTCCTGCTTCTCCCCCAGCTACGCGAATCTCTTCGTGGGCTGGTGGGAGAAGCAGGTAGCATGGGCAGGGGAGCATGAGAGGTGGTTGGAGAACATAGTGTTGTGGGCTCGCTACATAGACGACCTCTTCATAATCTCGAAAGGATCGAGGGAGGAACTGGACTACTATGTAGCAGCTCTCAACCATAACGACTGCAATTTGAAGTTCACTGAATGTATCAGTAAAGAGGAGGTAGCGTACTTGGACCTAAAAGTGTATATTGAAGATGGCAGGATCAGCACGACTTTATATCGGAAAGCAACAGCTGGGAACAGCATATTACATGCGTCCAGTTTTCACCCGCAGAGTGTCATCAAGGGGATTCCCTTTGGTGAGATTGTGCGAATGAAAAGGAATTGCACAACTCAAAGCGAATTTTGTAAAGCAAAAGAAGAATCTTTCCAAAGACTAAGACAGAGGGGATACAAGGAGTCAATTCTCATGCAAGCGGAAGCAAAAGGCGAGAAACTAGAGAGAAGTAGGCTAGTAATGGGGGAGGCACGTAAACAAGAGACCCCTCAAAATGACAGCATTAGAATAATTACTGACTACTCAGCACAATCGTCTGAAATTTTTCAAATTTTCCGCAGAAATTGGAAGGTTTTGAAATCGGACAACATTATAGGAAAAGATCTTCCGGAACTACCCTTAGTGACTTACAGAAGAGGGCCCACGCTTAGCACACATTTGGTGAGGAGCCACTTTACCAAACATCCCAAAAGGAAAGAAGTAGTCACAGGATATTTTCCATGCATGAACTGCAAAGCGTGCAGAAATGGCCAGAAAGTAAAGGAATTTAAGATTCCAGGCAGGAAAACCCCGCACAAAATCAATAAATTGATGAATTGCAACACAGATTTTGCAATCTATTGCCTTACCTGTCCATGTGGCCTCAACTATGTTGGGAGCACTATTCATCCAGCGAAAAAGCGAGTGCTTGAACACATGAGGGCAATAACTAACCGAGATATGGGGTATCCTGTGGCACGTCATTTCACAGAGGTCCACAAGTCCAACTCCAAACTTCTAAAGTATTTCTGTGTCGACTGTGTCCCTAAGAGTGAAAGAGGTGGGGACAGAGTGAAAAAGTTACGACAATTAGAGTCCAAGTACATAGTGTTAATGCAGTCTAAGAGTCCGACGGGACTCAACAATGAGGAGGAATTATGGTCTCACGTTTAATAATCTAAGTAATGCCCGGGAGTAACAAACAGAGAGAAGAACCAGTCAAAAGTAAAATCGAAAAGTAGGGACACCCACAAAGTAAACATGATAAGCGTATTGTGGTCACGGTGAAGTACACCATGATCACTAATGCCCATCCAGGGCTTGAAGAAGCTTGTATCAAAACTTGATTCAGAGGAAGGAGGGGGCTTTAGTAGAATCCTTAAGCACACACTTGAGGAATAACATGATTTTCCTGGTACATATATACACTACAAAATGGCCCCCACGTAATCCACGAAAAAGTCACAATGGGAATGTCCTACAGCGATTTCTATGAACGCAATAGTAATGATGTAGAATGGTTGTGATTGGTTCCTCTCACGTAAAGAGTTTTCTTTGATACATTGTATATAAGTGTTTGAAAATGTAACTTTGCCGACATTGACAAAGGCGTGTAGCCGAAACGCGTCTGTCGGGCAGTTTTGTTTTGTGATCAATAAACTTTGAAAAGTACCCCTTGAGTGCGCCTGAATCTTTGCTTCAGGGGAATAGGAGGAGTATCGCACAGGAATATATATATATATGTATATTTGAGACTTTGTGAACTCTTTGAACTATGGCTTCCACTGCATCGCGAGACAAAAGAATACTTGGTGCCATTTTATTCGTCTTGACAATTGTGGTAATAGCGGTGATAGCTTGGGTAGTTGAACTCGTGGTGCCTGCACGTGAACATTTGCTGCTGACTACCCCGGCTCCATCTGAACATTTTCACTTCACTTTACCCTATCATGAAGAACGACACCGACAGACTTATTTGAACAATAGTTTTATTCAGATTCTGCATCATACTCATAACATGACAAATACGTCCAATTGTTGGGTGTGTGGGTTATTGCCTGGTCATCAGAAGAAAGGGGGAACTCCACTCATTCCACTCCCGTTTTCACAAAATGGATCCTGTAATGCCTGGTACACTCTTCTATTCACTTTGCGATGGCCAACAAAAGGGGGGGTGCTTTTCCGTTTGAATAAAATTTGCTACCATGACCGGGATGGGTATCCACGAGCTGAGGGTACTCGATTTGAATGGGAGGAGTACCGCCCCGATAATGCTTCTGCACCTCGTATTTACAGCAACCAAAGGAACATTAATGTATCCAGCTCACATGTTATTAATGTTATTGCAATTAAAGCTGATTTGTGCATACGTAATAAAGGTACAATCCCGGTTGGAAAAAGTGAATGCAACACTACACTTACATTTGACAGCCCGAATGGCATATTGTTTGTGGCATCTCGTAATACGTATTTCATTTGTGGAACAAAAGGTTACCATCAGCTCCCGTTGGGATGGTTAGGCACTTGTTACGTATCCTTTGTATTGCCCCCTGTATTCATTGCCCCACCAATGTACCATAATGATTATATCCTGTACCATGATTTTGTACTGAATCGTGTTAAGCGTGCTGTGGTCTTAGATGACATAGATCAGACTGATACTGCCTTGCAGCAGTATGTGGACTTTAATTTGGGACTGTTTTCCTTTGTGGGGGCTGCATTGAATAGCCGGAAAATACGACGATTGACCCGTGTTGTTGAGGCTGTAGCCAATGATACTGCTATTGCATTAGGAAACATTACCGAAGAACTTCAGATTTCTAGGATTGTTACACTTCAGAACAGAATGGTTCTAGATGTGGTTCTAGCTGACCGTGGGGGGGCATGTAGAATCATCGGAAGCAGCTGCTGTGTATACGTACCTGATAATTCGCCATCTGTTTATGATGCCATTTCGAAGTTGCACAAAATAGCTGCCGAAATACACCCAGACAATGGAACTTGGACTCTTTCAGGGTGGTTCTGGTCTATGCTTACCACTTGGGGTTGGAAACTGTTGACAATTTTATGTATCATTGTTGGGATACTGTTCTTCACATGCTTATGTATACAATGTGGCCCAGCCTTATGTTCCATGTGTTTATCAGCTTGCATTCCTTCACGGCGAGCTCTTGCTCAAAACAAAATGATGCTTCATAAAGAAGTGGCTCAAATAATGTTAATTGATATTGAAGACGAACATCCTGATTATGTCCATTATGAGGTAGCTTCAGCTAAACGCTAAAAGGGTCGTCTGTCGTAATTTGACGATGGCCGCGTTAGCGCTTAGCTTTGCTACACGTTATTCATCTGATCTTGACCATATTAGAAAACGCCATCTTGTATGTTACGGCGGCCATCTTAGATCATGAGCGGCCTCGTGGCCAGCATGCCCTTTAGTCCGTTGTCCGTGCCACTGACCACTCGAGTTTGCCCAGCAACAAGCTATTTTTAGTAACGGTCAAGCCCACACATGCGCAGTATCAACTGACCAGTCGTCCCTCAGGAATGTGCCGCCAAACTGACCAGTGGGGTTGTAAACCCCTCCCATGAGTTGGCCGTGTTCCAAAAATGACCATATATGTACATAAAGCTCTGTAACTTTGTACCGCCTATCTTTTTATTACCTGTAAACTGTATAAAAGAATGAGTCGCACCGATGTTCGGTGTGATACTTCTTGCATTGCCGAAGGGTGCTGTAGGAATGTACCACCACCCCATGGGGTCTTAATAAACTTGTTCTTTGTACTTTTCAGTTTCCGTGCCAACAGTTCTTTCAGTGTAAGTGGGTTATCTTCGGAGCATGTAGGCCTTGGGAACCCAATACCACACAGGGGGGATTGACCACAGGTCCAACACTCCACACACAGCCATTCCCACTACGCATGGCCATCTACAGTACATAACGGTAGTTAGCCCTGATCCCAAATCTCTGTGGGTGGTTAACCTGCACTGCACCCGGGCTGAGGCCGAGCACAGCAGGGGGTAAATGCAGTGAGAGTCCCTGTGCCACTTTTGCCAGGTCCCATGCCCTATCCTATGTGGGAGACCAACTCCCACAGCACAATAACTGAAGCCAGACTATGACCTTAACACTCTGCAGGTGGTTAATTCCAACTGCACATTATCTTTAACCTTTTATATTCTTGGTGTAGCTGCTGAGTATGACCTTCGATGAGGACCTGTGTCAAAAATGTTCACAATCAGCCCTTCAGCCCTGCATAGCGCAGTTGATCTTCAGGAACTTGCCAACCCAGACTGTGCAGGGACTTCAACTGTTCACAACAGCAGTTGGCCACAGTGTCTGGCATACACCAGGCCCTGCACCTATCCCTCAACAGACAACCGACCCCAATTTATATGTCTGAAGCCTGATTTCCTTTTAATTTTTTTAGAGTTTGCAGACTCCTGTCAACAGCAGTGTCATGTTTAATGACATCAGTGATGTCTCGATTGAAGTAATCAATACCATTTAAGATGTAATCAAAAATGTTATCAATAATGTCATTAAACAGCTCATGAATGAGGTCCTATGTAAGGTCATAAGCATGATATTGGTTGTGTTATACTCAGCTTATCTAACAATAACTGGCTAATTTCAGTTTTTAAAGTTTTGTTTTGCAAGCATGATTAAGAGTTGTCAGTGGGTTTCAGAGACTTCTTTTACTACTTTAGGTTCTTATAACCAAACCTAATCATAAATTCACATTAACTATTTTTTTTGTGAATAAATGCTTTTTGTGTCTCATGACACATCCCACCACCAAATATTCAATATATAGCAATATACCAAATGCAACAAACCTCCATTAGCAACAACAATGAGAATCTGTAGCTACACTTTGGGTCTGCCCTCCTATTTTACACATATATATGCTGCAAAGTAGTCAGAAAATGCAACCAATTTTCAGAAATAGCAGATAGAAGAACTAATACAAATTATTTTATGCTTTGCCATCCACAAATGTGCCATTTACCTAAAAATAAACCGATTAGCAATAGCATCACTCCTTGACTGCGAGGAAGTGATTTGCAAACACATCACATCAATGTGCAGGCAACTTGCATTTTAGATCTCTCAATCATCACTGTCTGTGCAAGACTACAATATTTCGACTAATGACTTGCTAGTGCTTCAGCAGATGCTAGAATTGCATGATTTAGGAAGGAACAAGCAGGCATATTAATATGTTGGTGACAAACTCTTTCATTTTAAAATCCAAATAGAATTAGCTAGAATTGTATTAGTAACACACATTGCAAAATAGGATAAGTACTTAATGTGCTGGAATTTACTTACCATCAGGCAGAGATGTTTTACATGAGTTAACACCTGAGATCACTGCCTTCATCCTCCTCACTGTCATCTTGCTGACCCATCATCACTCTGGGGTTCCACAGATAGTCATCATCAGGAATGAAGGGAATGTCCTCAGCAGGGTAATGTTGTACAGCATACAACAAAACACAACTGTCTTGCATATCTTCCTGGGAAAGTAAAGATAGGCCCATCCAGGCACCGGAACCAGATCGTCAGGAGCCCAAACACCCACTCCACATGCCCTTTTCTTCATATATGCATGGGCCTCATAGAAGCCGACTTACCCTGGAGTTACTCGGATTTTCAGTGGTGTTGAAAGCCATACGCAGGGGGCGTGGCCTGAATGCCGCAAAGATGGTGGCTTAGTGGCGGACCTCTGTTTTCCGAGCACCGAAACTGGCATTTCTCACCCGTTTACACCGGTGATAACCTGATTCCGAGCCCAGCACCATTTGGGGGAGAATGAGGTGAGACACAAACTCTGCTCTTTGCCCTTTTAATGGCTATGCTGTAAATTTTACCGCGAAACGGGCCGTTTTCATCGTGGCCACCATTTTGTTTTTTGTTTCTCTCCTCAATTTGCGCTAATGCTGATTTTTATAGCGCAATGTCTTCATTTCTGCTTTTTGCTTATTGCCATGCCATCTGCCTTCTACTTCTATCATGACAAGGTTCCTACATGGTGAATTTCCAGTCAGCATTGTGATTTTTTCGCTTCATGTTTTCTAATGGCCGCCACTTTGTCACTTGCGAGGAGATTAATTCTTACATCATTTGAATGAATGTTTGACTCAATTTTGGATTTTTGGCCACATTTCTACGTCTACAATTGTTTTTGGACTTCCTAAGTGTTTATTTGGTCGCTTCTTTTCGGGACATCCTGGAAGGTATGTAGCTTTGTCACTGGTTTCACGCTTTCTTTATGGGAAAATTGTGTAACCTTAAGCTTTCAACCTCTGTCAAACCACGTAATTCCTCAGACTCCGATTCTGCACTTCCAGACATGAAGGAACATGCTTCTCAAAATTCTGACTTGACCCCTGAGGCAATTTCGAAAACGATTTCTTCGAGCAAGATTCCTCAATCTGCGTTGTCAAGGCGCCTAAAGAAAGATCCCTTCGCCCCAGGTACTTCCTCACATTCTGCCTCAATGTATTTTATCCTTGAAGAAATTTGTGCGCTGAAACCCTTCATGGCTGAAACCACAAAGACTTTACAATTCCTTCATGATTAGTGGTCCTCTTTGGAATCTCGTGTTCTTCTGGTAGAGCAGTCAACGGAATCCCTTCAGACTTCATGCTCTCGGATCTCCGTTCTAGAAAAGGACATATCACTTCTGAGGAGACAGACGGAGGATTTGGAAAACCGAAATCGCAGAAATAATCTCAGAATTTATGGACTTCCTGAACATATTGAGGGATCCAATCCTACTACATTCTTTCAATCTTTTCTGCCTAAAATTTTGGATCTTCCTCCTTCCTCTACCGTCAACATTCAACGAGCACATAGACTGGGTCCAAAGGATTCTGCCAAACCTTGCGGCGTCATCATGCTGTTCCTGCATTATAACGACCTTCTCCAGGTACTATCGGCCGCAAAGTCTAAGAAGCAGATTGTTTGGGAAGGACATCGCCTATACCTTTCCCAAGATTTGGCTAAAGCAACAGCAGACCGTCGAAAACAGTTTTTGGATATGCAACCGCAGTTGCGGGCTCTGAAAGCCAGGTTTGGTGTATTTCACCCGTGCCTCTTCAAGGTGACCTACAAGGACAAAACCATGACATTTGAAGATCCACTTGCTCTACAAGAATTTCTTCGTCAACAGGGAGCTAATGTCATGGACACTGCAGGAGCTGTTTCAGTGCCTAATTTGAACTTTTGTTTATTCTTCAGTCTCTTGTCATTTCCATCATGTCACCTTTTTATAATCTTTTTACTCTCTGCTATTGTTCTGCATTATTATGTTTTGTTTCTCTATTAATCCTTTGTTTTTCTCATTTTCTCTACAGATATGCTCTTCCCCTTTTTCATCCCGGTGTCATCCACACATTTTGTTACCTGCTGGTTTTTTCAGATGTTCGGTGGCGTTTGTTTAGTTGTTGATGTCGTCATCTTCTGATGTCATCACCCCCGTTCTCCGTTCTGTATCTGTTGGTATGTTTTTTGGTCGTATTCTATTGACCTACTCTGTCCACTATCTCTTACTCTTCTACTTCTCTTCTTCCTCTTTTCCTCTACTTCTTTTTATCTTTTCTTTGGACTTTATCTTAATCTCTGAATTTCATCCCTTTCTTTGCATAGGTACTTTTACCTTTCTCGTTCCTATTTCTTTTCAATTTCTTTTCTTTCTACCTGCACTAATTTTTCTTATCATTACTTTCTTAGTTTAAATTCCGGGTTTTTACTTCATTAAATTTCAGTAGGAGAAGTCTGCTGGAATTTTGCAGTGGCAAAAAGTCCGGTATTTACAAGGATGTGCACATTTTGTTGTTACTAGCACCAGCATCGGGATGCCACTCATTAAAAACTCTGGGCCATATTATAAAGAAAGGGCGATACATTATCGCCAACATGGTGTAGTTGTGAACCAAATTTTACAAATACATTTTCCAGGTATTACTATTTACCATCTGTTGCTTTGTGGGAAATGTTGTTCAGTCCCTTTTGCATGTGTTAAGGAAAGTAGCAGTGCTGCTGTGAGGTCCCAGTGTAAGTGAAATTCACATTGATAGTGTGTGAGTACATTTATGAATAGGTAGAAATATTACAGTTCACATACCGTTAATGCTATAGATTATGTTTTGCTATGCTTAGATTAAGAATTTAAGTTTAACGTCTGGCATGAGCATGGGTTCAGACCTTGATATAATGTGACTGATTTTTATATTTAACATACCATTGGCTGGGTAGCGGAAATCTGTGCTTATTGTACATGGTTGATTGATATGATTGCTGAGTGTTGTTAAGCAGGTAAAGTGTGGTGAAGGTTACACTCTGAATAGTTCATTCTTTTCTGATGAACACTTTAAATACAAACTACTACTAGCATTTTAATGTTAAAAAATATCTTAGTTATAGAGTGTTGCAATTATATCCAATTGTGACCATTGAAAAAAATAATGTGCATTCAAAGACTGACTTGAGGTGTAAGGGGTAGTAAAACTGCATTAAGTGAGTATTTTATATGAATGTGTAGTCTGAGGAATGTTGCCACTGACTAAGTTGCAGTTGGAAATGGTCTGGAGTTCATACATTTATATTTACCTGCGGTTCTTTTTACCATCAGTCATTAAAAAAAGTTTTGGTTTGCTCCTATTTTGAGGGTATTGTGCTTTTATTCGTCCAGCATGGCCATATAGAGCACCAGGCCTTATACTCCCAGGGACACGTCATTATGTATGCTATGTATGCTCTTTTTTCTCCAACACTGGTGTGGAGGAAGAACCCCCATGTTTTATGGATGGAAAGCATACCCTAAATATAGTTGACACAACATGGCTTTATGTTTGGAGTGTAATTCCTTCGACAGAGGAAAGAAAATGCCCTGGTTACTTACCGGTAATCTTCATTACTCCGAGTCCTAGTCTTGGGTCAACCATTGCGCCCATCAGTATCCAGACGGCACGAAGCCACGCCCCCTTCCCAGTCGACAAACATGACCCCAGAGTGAAGCTGCTTCAGACGCGGAAGCAGACAACCACTGGGGAGGAGGGAGATCGCGAGCAAACCCAGCCCCACCTGAGACAGGAATCAAGTAAGACATGCTGAGTCCGCTCAAGCAGGACTCAGCAATACATCAGTCACACCAGGAGGCAGCAAAAATAACACACACCAAGTCCGCTAAGCAAGACTTGGCAGCACAAACAAGTCAGACACCATGAGGGAGGAGGAAGCCCGCGTGCGTAGCGCCAGCCCCCCCTGGGATTCAGGAAAATAAGGAAGACACGCCGAGTCCAGTAATCAGGACTCGGCGTCAAAATCAAACTCAGACACACACGTAAACTCCGAACATCCGCAATAGCAGGACAGAGGAGAACGCCCAAAAGTGCCAAATAAGAGGGGGGGGATAATAACACACGCAGTAAGAAATACCAACCCCCCATTGGTACGGGCCCATGAGTCTGCAAAGCAAGACCAGGTGGGACAAATTCAGAAAGGCACAGCAACACCTAAATATCCGCTAGAGCGGGACAAAGGAGACAGCGCAAAAGTGCCCAATAAGGAGGGGGGAGGGAAACACTGTGAAACACACATGTAGATAACAACACCCCCCCCCTCATGGAACGGGGCACAAGAGTCCGCTAAAGCAGGACTGCCGCCCCCAACTTACCTGAACAAACAGGAACATGAACAGCACTCGGAGTAGTGCAAAAACAAAAAAACAGGTCGTGGTGTGGATCTTGTCTCCTTTTATGTGATTGGTAGTTGCCACAGGGGGCCATATTGGAGGGATAGGGAGACTAGTATGTTAACTTTTGCTTGGAGTTTCTGTAGGAGCAGAATGCTCATTAGTAATTACTGTGGCAAGGAAGACTGACGAGGAGTTAATGCCACGGAGTTAGGAGTCAGTTGAAAGTTTTTCATCCTGCAACCTGCCCACCTTTAGCTCAGACAGACAGTCCTCCGTGTCAGCAGACGATTAACAGATGGTTTTTGATGGCCTGTATGCATCCACCAAACTTTAAATCAAAGTCTGTATATTGTAAAAGCTTTTCAAAGTGTGTTGAAAGAGTACTGTGGTCCACATTTCTGAGGCTGTGGAGAGCTTGAGGAAGATCAAGAGGCATGCTTGAACCTCATCGACTGCAGAAACTAGATGACACTAGAGCACATTTAATTCAGACATTTCAGGCTTCACGAATCATGTGAAGGGCTTTATACTTTTTACAGGTGTAAGTCACAGCTATTCATGGAAAAAACTCATGAATCAGAGCATATGTATCTCCTAATCCAATTATGCTCTACAGAAGTGGGAGATGGGTGTATTTATGTGTACATGTATGAGTGTGCTTGCAAGGTGTAATGTGCTTAGGAACAAATTATGCCTTTACTAACTACTTAATGGCACAAGAATAACAGGTGCGGCCTTATGGGTAATCCTGGTGGATTGGAATATGAGTATTGTCAAGCTGACTTTGATTATGATAAACAAAGGAGGCATTCACAAAAATTGAATGAGTTTACACCTGCGTAGGAATTATGGTTTCTCTTAGTTTAAATAAATGACTTGAATATGAATTTTACAGATATTCCTATGTCATTTTTCATATTACAGCATATCGCAAGCTTGGACTATATGAAAATTAGAATTCAGGTTTTAAGTATTTTAACACAGATTTACAAGTCAGAGCATCAGTTTTCTCTAAAGGTAAACCTGGATGTATTTCTTGAGTGAAGAAGGTCAAGTCCAGATAAATAAAAGCAGCCAGCTCCTGCTGAAACCTGACATTGAGTCAAAGACATTTCAGCAAACTGTATGAACAGAGGCAGGGTTAGGTGAGGTAAACAGCAGCAATTCCTGGGGGACGTGGTATCACTCTTCCGCTGGAACTAAGAGGAAGCGCAGACAAAGTGTGTAGTGGACGAAAATGCATCAAAATACCACATTTTAATAAAGGGGTCAATTGGCACCTCATTGGTGTCTATTTAATCCAAAGGTTTAGCGTTCAGCATGAGGCTTAACAGATAAATTAGCTGCACTCTCTTTGAGTAGTCTGCCAGAAGTGAGAA
The DNA here is from genome assembly GCF_964263255.1 of Lissotriton vulgaris. Taxonomy (NCBI): domain Eukaryota; kingdom Metazoa; phylum Chordata; class Amphibia; order Caudata; family Salamandridae; genus Lissotriton; species Lissotriton vulgaris. The sequence continues at coordinate 634,807,057 of NC_141685.1, read as the reverse complement.
TCAGGATATCCTCTATGAAAATGTTTTGGGCCTGATTAAAGTGGCTCTATTCATTTTAATCCCTGTGCATACACTTGTATGCACAGTGATCGCTATTAAAGCGGTGCGATTGAGCAATCCGGTGTGATAAAGATCATGCTCTTCATTAATTTTCAGTAGGAGAAGTCTGCTGGAATTTTGCAGTGGTAAAAAGTCCGGTATTTACAAGGATGTGCACATTTTGTTGTTACTAGCACCAGCATCGGAATGCCACTCATTAAAAACTCAGGGCCATATTATCAAGAAAGAGCGATACATTATCGCCACTTTTATCGGCAGGAAACTGCAAAAGTGGTGATAATGGGGCTTGATAATATGCCCTTGTGAATTCCCATAGAAGCCCAGGTTCTGGTGTTAACCTGGGCTGGGCTTCTATGGGAATTCTCAAGGGCATAATATCAAGCCCATTATCGCTGCTTTAGTTGCAGTTTCCTGCCAATAAAAGCGGCAATAATGTATTGCCCTTTCTTGATAATATGGCCCTGAGTTTTTAATTAGTGGCATCCCGATGTTGGTGCTAGTAACAACAAAATGTGCATCGCCCTTTCTTGATAATATGGTCTTCAAATCAATAGCTCAACAATTATGTCACCTGATAGGGCCTGCTCATAATCACAGCTGGCTTTTGGGCGGTGTGACCGGTGCTGCTGCCCTGGGCCCCGATCTCCGGGGGCGCTGTATTTTGAAATGACTTATAGACCTACTGCAGAGTTTCTTGTTGCCCAGCGATTGTCAGGCAATAATGAAAAAGTCGAGATAACTCTGGTGACTGATGTACCTGCTGGAGAGAGATTGAGTCTTGTCTAGTCACAGTTTAGACTCACCATAAAATAGCAAAGAGGGTTAATGTACCTGCTCCAAACTATGTGTACCATTAATATCAAAGTATTGTATTTTATGTAGGTAGCTAGGTGGTTTACTGATTTTGTCACAGAGTTCAATTTGATACTTGGCGTTCATATTTTACAATCCTTCTAATATAGCACATAGAGCTATAAATGTGTGTCAAGGAACAGCAAACCAACAGCACAACAGATTTTAGGAACAAATGCTTCCCACCCCCCTATATTTCTATTATCCTAAAGTTGCTAAAAAGGGTCCCTTTTGCTAGAAATACATTATTAAGAGTAAAGCCAACCCCCAGCGCAAAAGTGCCCAATAAGGAGGGGGGGAGGGAAACACTGTGAAACACACATGTAGATAACAACACCCCCCCCCTCATGGAACGGGGCACAAGAGTCCGCTAAAGCAGGACTGCCGCCCCCAACTTACCTGAACAAACAGGAACATGAACAGCACTCGGAGTAGTGCAAAAACAAAAAAACAGGTCGTGGTGTGGATCTTGTCTCCTTTTATGTGATTGGTAGTTGCCACAGGGGGCCATATTGGAGGGATAGGGAGACTAGTATGTTAACTTTTGCTTGGAGTTTCTGTAGGAGCAGAATGCTCATTAGTAATTACTGTGGCAAGGAAGACTGACGAGGAGTTAATGCCACGGAGTTAGGAGTCAGTTGAAAGTTTTTCATCCTGCAACCTGCCCACCTTTAGCTCAGACAGACAGTCCTCCGTGTCAGCAGACGATTAACAGATGGTTTTTGATGGCCTGTATGCATCCACCAAACTTTAAATCAAAGTCTGTATATTGTAAAAGCTTTTCAAAGTGTGTTGAAAGAGTACTGTGGTCCACATTTCTGAGGCTGTGGAGAGCTTGAGGAAGATCAAGAGGCATGCTTGAACCTCATCGACTGCAGAAACTAGATGACACTAGAGCACATTTAATTCAGACATTTCAGGCTTCACGAATCATGTGGAGGGCTTTATACTTTTTACAGGTGTAAGTCACAGCTATTCATGGAAAAAACTCATGAATCAGAGCATATGTATCTCCTAATCCAATTATGCTCTACAGAAGTGGGAGATGGGTGTATTTATGTGTACATGTATGAGTGTGCTTGCAAGGTGTAATGTGCTTAGGAACAAATTATGCCTTTACTAACTACTTAATGGCACAAGAATAACAGGTGCGGCCTTATGGGTAATCCTGGTGGATTGGAATATGAGTATTGTCAAGCTGACTTTGATTATGATAAACAAAGGAGGCATTCACAAAAATTGAATGAGTTTACACCTGCGTAGGAATTATGGTTTCTCTTAGTTTAAATAAATGACTTGAATATGAATTTTACAGATATTCCTATGTCATTTTTCATATTACAGCATATCGCAAGCTTGGACTATATGAAAATTAGAATTCAGGTTTTAAGTATTTTAACACAGATTTACAAGTCAGAGCATCAGTTTTCTCTAAAGGTAAACCTGGATGTATTTCTTGAGTGAAGAAGGTCAAGTCCAGATAAATAAAAGCAGCCAGCTCCTGCTGAAACCTGACATTGAGTCAAAGACATTTCAGCAAACTGTATGAACAGAGGCAGGGTTAGGTGAGGTAAACAGCAGCAATTCCTGGGGGACGTGGTATCACTCTTCCGCTGGAACTAAGAGGAAGCGCAGACAAAGTGTGTAGTGGACGAAAATGCATCAAAATACCACATTTTAATAAAGGGGTCAATTGGCACCTCATTGGTGTCTATTTAATCCAAAGGTTTAGCGTTCAGCATGAGGCTTAACAGATAAATTAGCTGCACTCTCTTTGAGTAGTCTGCCAGAAGTGAGAATCAGGATATCCTCTATGAAAATGTTTTGGGCCTGATTAAAGTGGCTCTATTCATTTTAATCCCTGTGCATACACTTGTATGCACAGTGATCGCTATTAAAGCGGTGCGATTGAGCAATCCGGTGTGATAAAGATCATGCTCTTCATTAATTTTCAGTAGGAGAAGTCTGCTGGAATTTTGCAGTGGTAAAAAGTCCGGTATTTACAAGGATGTGCACATTTTGTTGTTACTAGCACCAGCATCGGAATGCCACTCATTAAAAACTCAGGGCCATATTATCAAGAAAGGGCGATACATTATCGCCACTTTTATCGGCAGGAAACTGCAAAAGTGGTGATAATGGGGCTTGATAATATGCCCTTGTGAATTCCCATAGAAGCCCAGGTTCTGGTGTTAACCTGGGCTGGGCTTCTATGGGAATTCTCAAGGGCATAATATCAAGCCCATTATCGCTGCTTTAGTTGCAGTTTCCTGCCAATAAAAGCGGCAATAATGTATTGCCCTTTCTTGATAATATGGCCCTGAGTTTTTAATTAGTGGCATCCCGATGTTGGTGCTAGTAACAACAAAATGTGCATCGCCCTTTCTTGATAATATGGTCTTCAAATCAATAGCTCAACAATTATGTCACCTGATAGGGCCTGCTCATAATCACAGCTGGCTTTTGGGCGGTGTGACCGGTGCTGCTGCCCTGGGCCCCGATCTCCGGGGGCGCTGTATTTTGAAATGACTTATAGACCTGCTGCAGAGTTTCTTGTTGCCCAGCGATTGTCAGGCAATAATGAAAAAGTCGAGATAACTCTGGTGACTGATGTACCTGCTGGAGAGAGATTGAGTTTTGTCTAGTCACAGTTTAGACTCACCATAAAATAGCAAAGAGGGTTAATGTACCTGCTCCAAACTATGTGTACCATTATTATCAAAGTATTGTATTTTATGTAGGTAGCTAGGTGGTTTACTGATTTTGTCACAGAGTTCAATTTGATACTTGGCGTTCATATTTTACAATCCTTCTAATATAGCACATAGAGCTATAAATGTGTGTCAAGGAACAGCAAACCAACAGCACAACAGATTTTAGGAACAAATGCTTCCCACCCCCCTATATTTCTATTATCCTAAAGTTGCTAAAAAGGGTCCCTTTTGCTAGAAATACATTATTAAGAGTAAAGCCAACCCCCACCACTTTACATTTTTAAATCAAAAGTTTATGCTTCTCCAGACCAAGCACTCTTAAAATGTATTGCCTACTAGTATGGGTGATGTGACACCTATGCTTTGTAGTCCTTGTATTCTTATGTACCATTAACCATACACCGATTTGGCCATTTATGATTAATTGCTTCCATATAACAAGCTTCTCACCCACACCTACAATCCCCTCCACAGCATCAGACCCAAATACATCAGCGATATTCAGTTAGCACGCACCAAGACAAACTGTCCGATCAGCGGACCTTGCCCTAGCAAAGACCCCCCGCATCCGCAGAAGCAGAACAGGAGGAAGGGTCTTCTCCTACCTCGCAGCCAAAACCTGGTACAAATTCCCAGTCAACATCAGACGATCCCCCAACCTGCACATCTTCAGGAAGGACCTCAAGACCTTGCTCTTCAAATGATCATGAGCTACCTACCACCCCCACCCCTCCCCCAGCACATTGAGACCCTACGGTGAGTAGCGTGCTTTGTAAACCCTGATTGTTAGGAAGTCACTCACCAGTGTTCTGGGGTATACTCCGAATTCCACCCTGAACCTATCAGGGACTCTTGCCAGTCTGATTGGTCCCCAGGGGAAAGGGGAAGTGGAGAAATCTAGCATCTACAGAGTCTCAAGATACATATATACAAATATATATGCTATTTCTTCTTTAGGATGAAAACATACAGCAGATCAGGAAGTCCATGCAAACACTTCTTAAATACACATGAGTCTCAGATCTTCGATACTGATTTGTGAGTATTTTGAAACAAATGATAAAAGATGTAAATATAACTGTGCACCTCTTTTAGGTTAATCTATTAGTGTCGTTAGTCTAGATTATTAAAAAGCAATTGGTTGTACCTTCAACCTCCGAGAGTCTTTTCGCCAAAGGGTTCTGGAAAACAAAAGAAGAGGAACGAAGAAACAACCCCTATCACAGAGAGAGTATTTATAATTACTGTTCTTTGCACAATAACTGGACTCTTTCACCAAAAGAATCCTGAACTCTCGAGAATGTTCTCTAAATGTCCTCTATTAACACAGAAAATACGTTCACTCTTGTGAACCCTTTGTTTAAGTTCTTTTGTTGCACTCAATTATTCTCTCTGAGTAAGAAAAAATTTGGGGGGGAGGGGGGGAGCAGGCCACAAACCAGCTTTTGTGTGTAAAAGACTCCTTTATTGAAACAGGTGCATGTTAACAATAATAAAACCTCAGCTAACTCCTTACAAAACTAAACTTCACTAAATAAAACACTTCCTTAACCCCAACTTCACCTCCGCCGCCCCTAAAGTTTCTTTGACCCTGCACCCCACCCATACGTTACATCATAAGAAAATACAAACAAATCAAATCCCTGCATAATCGTCTAAACCTAACAATTCAAACAATCTGTTATACAAACTCGCCTGCCTGTCCCTTGACAACTTTTGATCCCCCAACCTATGGAACCACCCCAAAAACTTAGTCGACCCAACTTATCCTGTCGATGACACAACTACGCAAATGAACAACAATTCTGCCAAACCTGGCAAAACACCACTTACCCCGCACTGCACCTGTTCCATGCGACAGTACAAAATAATTCCCTGTCCACCTGTTCCAACAAGAACCAATCGCAAAAGAAATAACCTAGCAAAACCAGAGAAAAAGGGAGGGAGGGAGGGACAAAATTTAACCTGCCTAAAACTCCCAGCCACCAGGTCACCGAACCTAAAATGGTAGCTGGGAGAAGGAGCCCAAAGCATTTATGCTTGGGCTCCTTTTGGGCTACATGAAAACAAGCCCAAAATAAAAAATCCTGCATTGCTGACTGCAAACCCCCTCCCCCCCACCCCTCCCAAATTGCCCGGGGGGACCTCCCTGCGGTCGGCTGCCCCCCCAGCCCCCCTTGGGAGGGAGCGGTGGGGGGAGTAGACCACAAACCAGCTTCTGTGTGTAAAAGGCCGCTTTATTGAAAAAGGTGCATATTAACAATTATAAAACCTCAGCCAACGCCATACGAAACTAAACCTCACTAAATAAAACACTTCCTTAACCCCAACTCATCGCACCCGCCCCGAAAGTTACTTTGACCCCGCCCCCACCCATACATTACATCATTACAAAATACAAACAATGCAAATCCCTGCATAATCGTCTAAACCTAATAATTCAAACAATCTGTTACACAAACTCCCCTGCCTGTCCCTTGACAACTTGTGATCCCCCAACCTATGGAACCACCCCAACAAGCAGCCTACCCAACTTATCCTGTCGATGACACAACTACGCAAATGAACAACAACAATTCTGCCAAACCTGGCAAAACACCACTAACCCCTGCCACCCAGAAAGCCGGGGGGAGAGAGCTACCCCCCTTTCTGCCCCCCAACTTAACAGAAAAATGTTCTGTAGCATGTAGTCTAGCTGGCATATTCCTGAACCTTCAGACACCTGGACAGCACCTCTCTCAACTCCAAAAGATACAGATCCATTCCCAACCTGGACAAGTGTACCCCCGTCACTCCTAAAAAAAACTCAACCACATTCAAATGAATATCTCTGTGAGTCACTCTCCCAAAACCCAAGCTTCTACAAAATCTAGAAATCTGTAGGTTTACCTTCATGCGCGCCCTGTCAATCGCTTTACGATTATGCAAACCCCTCCGCATCCTGCGGGGCACCAGTTCTGTCCACAAAACATGGCAACCTGACCACTTCTCTTTTAAAAGTGTTAAATCTCTTTTCATCGCCCTCAGCAAAACAACTCCCTTGAACCCACAAAGATCATTGTCGCATAAATGAATTAACAGCACATATGGGCACTGGTCCCCGACCAACCACGCATTCAACTCTCTCCAAAGCATCCCCCTTTTCCTTTCCACACCACTATGAACAAAAGCCTATTTAATGAAAGAATGCCCCACAATCCAGATGGTCAATTCGGTCGAGCGGGGGCCAGCCACTGACCTGCAATGAGAAAAGCAATATCAGACTTATGGCAAGGAGACCCATGCGCCTAACCCGCATTGTTTCTCACGTAGCGCTAAAAGCAGTTAGAAGACCAGCGCCCCAAACACATAATGTCCTCCCTAGACCAACCCCTATTGTGAGCCTCCGTCACTGCCCTGATTCTGAAAGGCTGAGTTCCATATTGTGCCCCATCCAAACCGATACTCCGCAAAGCCTTACGAAGCACCATGCACAACTGGTATTCAGCGACCCGGGTCCTATCGGCATATCGAAAAACTCCCTCCTCAACTTTCCCACCAGATAACTCCCTCCAACGCCGGGTCCACTGTAAAAGGCATGTCAAAACCAGGGAGGATGCTTCCAACCAGACCTTTTTTCTCTGGCTCCTCTGGTCTGATTTAGAGCTTGACAGCCAAATGTGAATTCCTTTTCTGACACACATACATCCTGCTACCCTATGCCCCTTTTAACTTAGAACCCAACAGCTCCGAAACTCTGAATGCCCCAAAAAACATCCATACCTTGAGTGTGGAAAACAGACAAGCCTCAAAACTATCCCTACAAACCAACGGTAAAACTTCTAACAACCAGGCTAAATTCTGCCATGACAGGGGGCTCCGAACAGAACGCTCCGCTCCCCGCTCCCTAGCCAAACCTTCTAACATTCTCCTCCCAACCTCCCCCGCAGAAGGAGAGTAACCCCAAAGGAGTTTTCCCATAAATGAAATGCCTGCTAACTTCCCGGCTATATTAACCCTAGACAGGCCTTTGTCCATTAAGTCAAGGATAAACTGTATCACATCATTAGACCGCTGCCTCCGCTTACAAGCTCCTGATGCCAAGAAATCCTTCCAAGCAAGCACATATGCCACCCGAGTCGATGCAGACAATGAACCTACCACCAATAGTATGACCCTACGTTGCCTACATACCACAAGTGATCCGGCATGGGGGTCGGTGTCCTGTCTGCCTCCTTGGCCAGCCCATGGAATCTCTCTCACTGCGAATGAGACAAAGCATCCGCCATGTCATTGTCCACACCGGGATGTGTAATGCTATGAAAGCGATATCATATCTGAAGCAACCTAACACGAAAACCCACAGCAGTTTCAAAATCTGTTCATCTCTCGCAGACTGCCTATTGATAATGTCCACCACAGCCATATTGTCAATCCAAAACAGAATCTTCTTATGTGCCAAATCTTGTCCCCACAATGTCAAGTCCACTAGCAATGGAAAGAGTTCCAAAAAGGCTATGCACCTCCTACCTTCCTTCCATTGAGCCTGCCAGTAAAGACCGAAACCGTCACTGCCCACTGCATCCGAAAAGATCTATACATCCCTTTGGAAGTCCTCCTCCCTGGCTAAAGGAACTCCATTGAAAGAGTGTAAAAAGACTGTCCACATATGCAGATCTTCCTTAACCCTTGCTGACAAACGGACATGGTGGTGAGGCAAATAGTGTCCTGACAGTGCCCGACCCAGCTGCCTACAAAAAGTCCTCCCTGCCCTGACAACCCTGCAAGCAAAGTTAAGATGGCCCAGCAGAACATGTACATCCTTCACCGTCACTTTCTGTATAGCTAACATTGTCTCCAGGAGCTCCAACATCTTCACGTTCTTTTCAACTGGCAAGCGAGCCTGTATTGCCACTGAATCAATCTTACTTACCAGAAAAGACATGGTTGGGCAAGGACCCATTGTCTTCTTCGGTGCCAACGGCACCCCCAAGTCCTCTATGAGCTCTTGGAACGTGTCCAGTGCTGCCTGTCACTCCGTGGAGCCCGGGAAACCAACAAAAAAGAAATCGTCCAAATAATGTGTAACTAACTCATGACCAGTGCGTTGTGTAAAATACCACTGCAAGTGCTGAAACATTCATACAGAGCACAAGACATCGAACAACCCATCAGCAATGCTTTTTCTACGTACCATTTACCATCAAAATGGATCCCCAGAACATTCCAATCATCTGGATGGACTGTAAGCAATCTAAATGCAGGTTTGTTATCGCATTTTTGCCATCTCTGCAGTTGTGCCCCCGGTCACTACCAGTGACATAGCAACGTCAACTGAGGAATATGAAACAGAGGCCGCCTCCTCATCAATAAAATCGTTGACTGAAGACCCCTCTGGCTATGATAGGTGTTGAATTAATCTGTACTGCCCTGCCTCCTTCTTGGGGACTACCCCAATTGGGGAAAAAATCAAGTCCTCCATTGGCCAATCATCAAATGGCCCTGCCATCCTCCCTTCTCGCACCTCCTTGTTCAATTTTTCTTGAACAACTGCCTTATGTTCATCAGCCGATTTAAAATTCTTTGACCAGCGCTGCAGCCGTGGCCCATTGTAACCTAGCCGAAACCCTCCTGAAACCCTTCCAATAGCACCCTTTTAGCCCTCACATCCCCATACCCCCTCAGGCCTACTGCCAATTGTACTATCTTAACCGGAGTAGGAGCCTTTGGGCCCAGCCCTCTGTTAACGCTTACCCCCTCTAGTACCTTGGAATTGCTGAGAGGAGCCTGGAGTGCTGGTACTCAGCTGTTGCCACTGCTGGCTGCCTGTATTCTTAACCCCTCAACACTTGACCAAGGGATGTTTCTTACCACAATGTGAACACTCATGTCGGAACCTACAGTATTCCCTTGTGCACATGCCCTTTTTAAAATCCCAGCATGCCCCAGACCCAGTTTGTGCTGTTGTTATGCTCCCCACCCCTCCCAGGGTCTACTTCCCCTGAAAGGGCAGGTATACTAACGGTAAACCACTAGCTGTTAATATAGTCTTACCCCCAGCCGGTGCCCCCATCTTGTGTTGCCACAAATTCATATTAAACTGTCCCCACTTTGCCTCCAGGTCCCAAGCCATACAGGCCCGGAACTGCTCATCATATTGAGCCCATGTGAAACCCCGACCAGTGATCTGAGCCTTCCTAATAACGTCCATGTATTTGAAAATGGCAACGCAGCGATCCGGAAACTTTTCACAGTAAACGCTGGCATAAATTTAAAATGCTGCCATCCAATTTTCAATTGCTAAAGGCACCTTTGGTCGCTTAGCTAACTTGTACTCCTCCTCTTTGGACCCCTCTTTTGAACGTACTTCCCTGTGCAAGAGCTTCAGAATTTCAACATACTCCCCTTTCCAAATTTGCTCCTTGGTTGCTAACATCAAATGTACACCTAAAGGCTTAGTCACGCCCATATAGGGGAGCGTCTTAATCTTTAACTCCTTGCTATGCAAGGGCTCTACTGTTTTGACCGCCTCAGTGTTCATCCCACTCTCCACCTTAGCACCCAATGCTCCTTACCCTTCACCAGTTCCCACACCTTGATCTTTAACATAAAGACCTTTGTAAAGCTTCCCCTCCCCAACACCCCCAACTTCTTCACCCCCAGTCCCTAGAGACACCATTTTTGGTTTGGCCCATGGTTGACCAATCTCACCTGGCTCTAACAAGGGGGCCCGGCAGGCGCTGACCGCCATGACACTTGTTCCACATTGTCCATCATCCGAGGAGCCCTCACCGAGGGGCTGTGCTCTCTTCTGGGTCCAAACACCAATGCCCTCCTGGGCTGCACCACCTCCGGTGCCTGCAAAAAACTATGAGAAGCACAAGAAGGCCCCCCATCCTCATTATCACAGAGTTACCCTTCCTCGGGGGCTGTCCTCATTATAATCCAGCACGAACGGCTCCTCCATCTGTGAAGGGTCAGGCACCAACACTATTAAATGGGTCTTACCAGACGATCATGACCTGTAACAGCCCTAAGTGCCCCTTCTGTACATCTGGCAGGGGAGCCGACTGTACTTGCTGATACTACCCCAAACGTTGACCACACCTAGAATCTCCATCCCCTTTTGTACCACTTTTGGCCGCCATAAGTGTGTCAGGGTATCCTCAGACGTGAGTTCCTTGCTCACTTTGCCACTGGATTCAAGCAAGCCGGGCTGAAGATGGCTGGAATGCCAGAAACCGGTCCTCTGAAGCTTGTTTCCGGTCCAGGGAAGACATGGCTTGGCAGTTTGGGCTGGACTGTTCCCATGAGGAACAGGGTCAGACTGATTTGCATATAGCCATGTCTGAACTGGGGTGGCAGAGTGGGCTACAGAACGGTGATGGATTAAACCCAGATCTTTTGACTTGGTGTGAGTGTTTGATTGATTCAGATGCTCCGTCCATCACCACCGCCTTTTGTACCGCTTTTGGCCGCCATAAGTGTGGCAGGGTATGCTCAGACGTGAGTCCCTTGCTCACTTTGCCACTGGATTCAAGCAAGCAGGGCTGAAGACGGCTGGAATGCCAGAAACTGGTCCTTGGAAGCTTGTTTCCGGTCCAGGGAAGACATGGCTTGGCAGTTTGGGATGGACTGTTCCCATGAGGCACAGGGTCAGACTGATTTGCATATAGCCATGTCTGAACTGGGGTGGCAGAGTGGGCTAAAGAATGGTGATGGATAAAACCCAGATCTTTTGACTGGGTGTGAGTGTTTGATTGATTCAGATACTCCGTCCATCACCACCCCCTTTTGTACCGCTTTTGGTCGCCATACGTTTGGCAGGGTATGCTCAGACGTGAGTCCCTTGCTCACTTTGCCACTGGATTCAAGCAAGCCGGGCTGAAGACGGCTGGAATGCCAGAAACCAGTCCTCGGAAGCTTGTTTCCGGTCCAGGGAAGACATGGCTTGGCAGTTCGGGCTGGACTGTTCCCATGAGGCACAGGGTCAGACTGATTTGCATATAGCCATGTCTGAACTGGGGTGGCAGAGTGGGCTAAAGAACGGTGATGGATTAAACCCAGATCTTTTGACTGGGTGTGAGTGTTTGATTGATTCAGATGCTTCGTCCATCACCACCCCCTTTTGTACCGCTTTTGGCCGCCATAAGTGTGGCAGGGTATGCTCAGACGTGAGTCCCTTGCTCACTTTGCCACTGGATTCAAGCAAGCAGGGCTGAAGACGGCTGGAATGCCAGAAACCGGTCCTTGAAAGCTTGTTTCTGGTCCAGGGAAGACATGGCTTGGCAGTTCGAATGCCCCTCCCTCCCTCCTCCCCGCGCCGAGTCCACAACCGAGACAGCGGCCAACGAGGCAGAGAGCCTCTTGCTGCCCACCCTCCTCGGCGCTTCCCTTGAGGTGCGGGAGCCAACACTGCCCTGACACAAACCGCCGGAGTGGGATGCAGCTCCGGGGGTTCCACAACCATTGCACCCTCCTCAAAGGGGCCCCCACCGCCCTCCCGCTCCAATGCGCACACAGTGCCAGCTTTAAGTGCCAGAGCGGGACGTGCTTTAACAGCCGGGGTTGCCTTTTTAAAGCGTGGGCGGCCCATTCACTCACCGCTTCAATCCTGGGTCGCTTGGGGGACATACAAGCATCCACGACCGCTGCGACTCCGGTGGAGGCCTGCGTGCGGGACGTGACGGCCGCCACGACCCCACTGACCCCCTCCCCCACCCCTCCCAAACTGCCCGGGGGGACCTCCCTGTGGTTGGCGGCCCGCCCCAAGCACCCCATCTGGAATAATTCCTTAATGCAGATTTACTGTCTTAGAAGAAATTATTAGTGTCCTTTGATATTTAGCTTATCATGCCCTGAATGTCTTTCTCAAGCACGTTCCCAGCGCGATCTGAAAAGCGAGATTCAGCGCGATCTGAAGAGCTTCTTAGACTAGCAGTATGCAAGGAAACTCTTACCAGTATAACCAATGAGGGTAGGGAAGGGAAGGGTCAATAAAGGGTTGACAGATTGCCTGGTAACGTCTTTTTTTTGTTTTTGTTTTTGTTTTCAGGAGGACACCCAGGAAGCTTTCGACGGGTCAACCGGAAATAGGAAGGAACAATGACACTGCCGAGAACTGAGGAAACTCTGGAGATTGTTCCAAGCATACGGAATCCAGATGCCGGGCCTTTACTCAGGTGAGCACTGGGGTGGGAAAGGATCCGAAGCACTGGTGGTGAGTCTTTCGAAGCAAAGCAACGGTGGAAGTCGGGTGGGGTTTAAATAGATGCAACAAGGCATGACGTCACCAGCGCTCAGCTTGGAGCACACATATTTCTTTTGGCAGTTTAAAGTGTGTGCCCTGAATGAGGACCACTTGAATCCACCAACAAAGATTGTTAAACCCAATCTGCAGTACCAACAAGTATTCCTAAACCCAACCTGCAGTACTTTATAAAACAGTGAGTTTAAACCTAAGACCATACTGAAATTATACTTGTTGGCAAACAAATAATGGACTTTGAGACTAAACATCATATCAGTGCATATGATCCTGTGTTTCCTCTAATACTGATTTATTGATTGATTGATTGATAACATGTGTGGAGTAATGCACCCTGACACCGTATGTGGGTATGAGTAATGCCATAAAAGAAATTAGGTACATGTGATAGAATGACTATGTATAGGTAAGGGTCACTGTTGGAGGGGGTTATGACAGAATCTGCAGGGAAGAAGGTCACTGGTGGTGACAACAAAGATTGTCTTACTGCGCACCATCAGCGCTAGAGCCGGCCTGCTTGTTAATACGCCCTTGTATGTATAAGCAGAGAGATATTTGTTTCCAGGGGATTATCTCTAAGTTTATCTAGTTGTGAGAATGCCTTCAAACTACAAAAAGAGGCAATTACTGAATGATAACTTACAAATATATTCTATACTTGCTCAGTTGAGGACAGGTGTGCAGAGAATAGGCTGGCGATAGATATGCTATGCACATCTAGACTTGTCCTTAGACTAGACCTTCCAACTCTGACCTTCCCTGGAAATAACCCACATATCATAGTGCTTTAGCCTACAATTACACTTTTACATTGTTGTGGTGCTTTAGGACATTTTGTTCAAGCATAATAGACAAAAACTGATTCAGTGGCTCTTTTCAGTTCTCCACATTTAATATATGTGGCAGAGGTGTGGCGCAGCGGCCAGGGTGCCTGACTCTGGTCTACAGGATTCATGGTTCGATCCCAGAACTGGGCTAACCTGCTCCGGCAGCAGGTTAGCCCAGCACCATGTGACTCAGGGCAATACTTGCTTAATCTTCCCGACGGCCCCCAGCGCCGGGACACCTCCATCGGAGGTAGCTGTGCGCTTTACAAATGCTGGTATTTACATTTATATATGCCGAGCAAAACCTTATAGACATGCCTTAGGGTGTATTTATGAGCCAGGCAACGTGGTGCATGAGCAACGCAAACCTCACATGTGATTTATGGAGCAACGCAAGGCCACTGTACATGGCCCCTGAGTGGCTCCAGAAATTTGGAGTAAGGCAACGCAATGCAAATCGCTGTGTTGCCTTACTCTGCCCTGGGAAGGCATTCCATGGACATTGAGTAGGTGTTCCCACACAACTCCCACAACTCCCATAGTTTTTAACACATTCCCAGGTTTACCAGAACTATTGACGTGGGAATGCAGCAAAAAGATATGCCTTCTCAGATGAGGCATAATGAGGGGTAACATATTTATTTTTTACTCTTTGCTTCCTTTTTCTATGTGTGCTAGCATAGGGAAAAAGCAGGGCCCTTATTTATGAGGCCTTGCATCAGTGTTGCGCCGCCGACGCATCTAGGTAGATGCGTCACTTTTTAAACCCCTGCGCCACATTATACCTGCGTCAGGTATAATGTATGCAGAGGGGGCGTTCCCCCGCAAAAAGCCTCGTAATAGTGACGCAGTGAAATCTATGAGATTTCACTGCGTCACTTTTAGGATGCTGTTGCGTCAAAATCTTGCGCCTGCCTCACAGCAGGCGTAAGACTGACGCAAGCCCTTTCACATGGGGCTTTCCCCATGTGAAAGGATGCATTGCTGGAGTTGCGTCACTTTTGTGACACACTCCAGCAATGCGTCACTTTTGCGCTTACAGATGTCGCGTTCTGCCCACACAAATGACACACAGGAGTCGGAGCTAAGCTTTACACATCCTTCTTTATTCCCTGCCAGGATATATCTGGCTCACAAACTAATTCTTGTTCCGGTTCCTGTTTCCGGATCTTCCTTTTCCTGTCTGCCTGCTCTGTCCCGAGACAGAGTCAGGCACAGCGACATGACATCTCCCCCTTTTGTACAAAGTCTTACGGCCTCCTACATTTCTTCGACAAGCCGATTAGGTTTTCTTATTAGAAAAACAACACAAGGGCCAATGCTGAGAACTTCTTTAGAAGAGAAAGGCTGGAGGTTTGAGGGTGAGCAAAAACGACCAGCTAAATTACATTTGCAACATAGAAAGGTTTTATTTCTTTTCTAATATTTCTTGCTTTGTTTATAACACATCTTTTTAGTGCATGGAGAAGGAACAATTTTTATATACAAAATATACACCATATACAACAATATCATGAAAAAATAATAAGCATTTCCATACTTCAATCATGCATGGCCGTCCAGTCATACCATACCACATTCATACACAAAGATTAAACAATAACAAACAAACAAAATGAAGAAATGATGGATCCACGTATTGGTCAGAAGTCGATAGGAACAATCCCTTTTGATTTTGCAATTCTAGAGTCTTTTTTAGTGAATCAACACCGAGAAAACATTTCCCTGGGCATTAATGAAGGGATTTAATTTTAAGAACAGAACGTATGGACCAAATACGGGGATGAGATGGTCGACGCGTTTCAAACCCCACTCATTATTGGGGTTCTCCTCAGGACCAGTAGGTTCTTAACCTTTAGTCTAAAAGACTCTAGAATTGCAAAATCAAAAGGGATTGTTCCTATCGACTTCTGACCAATACGTGGATCCATCATTTCTTCATTTTCTTCGTTTGTTATTGTTTAATCTTTGTGTATGAATGTGGTATGGTATGACTGGACGGCCATGCTTCAAGTATGGAAATGCTTATTATTTTTTCATGATATTGTTGTATATGGTGTATATTTTGTATATAAAAATTGTTCCTTCTCCATGCACTAAAAAGATGCGTTATAAACAAAGCAAGAAATATTAGAAAAGAAATAAAACCTTTCTATGTTGCAAATGTAATTTAGCTGGTCGTTTTTGCTCACCCTCAAACCTCCAGCCTTTCTCTTCTAAAGAAGTTCTCAGCATTGGCCCTTGTGTTGTTTTTCTAGCTAAATTAGGCTCAGCCTAGCTGAGTTATGAGTCAAGACCCCGGTTGTTTTTAGGTTTTCTTATTAGGCGTCTTGGACGGCTTTCCTGCTCTGGCGTTTGGCTACGTCGACTGGAGTTGCTGATAGTTCTTGGAGGGTTGTGATGATGTGGATCGTTGTTGTCACTTTGACTTGCTGAGTCACTCGATACTTGACTCGAGGAGGTTCATCGGTGGTTTAGAGGAGTGTATCTTTTAAAATGCGATATGTTCCTTGTTATTTGCTTGTGATCAGCTTTTGCTGTGATCATGGTTCCTTTCTTTTTGTAGACTTGCAATGGAATGTCGAGGTATCGGCTATCTGCTTTTGTTCGTTGGTCGCCTCGCACCATGACCCAGTCTCCTTCTTGGATGTCGACGTCCTTGGCGTGCCGGCGTCGGTCTGCATACGTCTTCATTTTCTGTTTCTTCTCCTGGTCTATTTCAACTAGAGTGTTGTGATCAACCGTGATGGTCCGTGATTGGGATGTCGTGTTCATTGTGGGTAGTCAAGTGTGGGGCGCTCTCCCTAGCATTATTGTGGCTGGGCACTGATTCGTGGTGTTGTGCGGAGTGGTCCGATAGGCCCTCAGTACCTCATTCAGAGTCTGCTGGATGTCTCGGTGTGTTAGTTCCGCTTGCTGGATTGCCTTCTTCAGTGTCCCCATGAATCGCTCCACCATGCCGTTGGCTTGGGGCCATAGTGGAGTGTTTTCTGGTGTTTAAAGTTGAGATGTTTCGCAAAGTCTATAAACTCATGGCCGTTGAACGGGGGTCCATTATCAGATTTGACTCGTGAAGGAATGCCCCATGCTGCAAAGATTTCATCCAGTATGGGGATGACTGCTGTTGCTCTGGTGGATGGTATCATGTGTGCAAAGGGGAATCTCGAGTACTCATCCATGACGACCATGATGTACTGTCCTGATTGCAGTGGTCCAAAAAAGTCAACTGCGACTTGTTGCCACACTCCGTCTGGAAGTTCTGACATTTGGAGCGGGGCTGGAGGTTCCTCACGACTAACCAGTTGGCATGTCATGCAGTCTTTTAGGGTTGACTCTACCATCTGGTCTAGAGAGGGGAACCAGACTCGTTCTCTCAAGATCTTCTTTGTGGCATTTATGCCTCTGTGGCCTTCGTGGGCCAGGTTGATGATTCCTTGGCGCAGCTTGTGTGGGATCACAATTCTCACCCCTCTCAAAAGAAGTCCATTGTCACTGATGGAGAGTTTGTCATGTATGCGTTGGAAGGCTGTGAGATCACGGAGGTGTGCATCCGAGCCTTGAGGTGTATTTTTGACATGTCGCCAGGAGTTCACACGTATGTGGGCCATGACTGCTTGTATGAGTGGGTCCAGGGCAGATGCTTCTTGGATGGCCTCAAGAGGAACTGTAGGAGGGCATGCTGCATCGATGACAAAATGGATGTAGTCGTCAGCTAGAGAATGGGCAGTCGTAGCGCTGGACAGGAGGTGCTGAGACATGTAATCGGCTGGGTTTTCAGCCTTGCCAGGCTTGTGGACGATGGTGTATATGTAGTCCTGGAGGCGCAGTCCCCATCGCTCAATGCGTGGCGGCATCTTGGTGTTAGGATTGACGAATATGGTGATTAATGCCTGGTGGTCAGTGACGATGGTGAAGTGTTTGCCATATACAAACAGGTGGAAGTGTTCACTCGCCCATACCATGGCTAAGCTTTCTTTCTCTGGCTGAGAGTATGCTTTTTCGGTGTCCGTGAGGCTGCGGCTAGCGTACGCAATGATATGGCGTTGGTCAGAATGTTCACGGTATGGAGCCAAGCTAGCGCCCAGGCCCACTGGACTGGCGTCGACAGTGATCTCTGTTCTTTTGTTCGTGTCAAAGTAGGCAAGGTTGATGGCTGAACCAACAGCCTGTTTGATTTCCATGAAAGCTTGCTCGCATGCTTGTGACCACTCAAAGGGCTGTCCTTGGCGCGTGAGTTCTCGAAGCGGGTAGCGTTTGTAGCTGGTGGTAACCTTTATTAAGGTCAAGTTTGGAGAATATTGTAGCACCATTGAGTCTCGTAATCATGTCACTTATGTGTGGCCCCGGGTGGCGCTCTCGCTCGATGGCGGTGTTGGGTGCACGCATATCCACACATAGTCTGACTTTGTTGTCTTGTCCTTTCTTTGGGACCACCACGACTGGGGACACCCATGGGGTGGGTCCCGATGTGCGTTCAATGATGTCCGTTTGTAGGAGGTCTTGGAGCTCGTCATCGACGGCTTGCTGTAGGTGGAAAGGCACTTTCCTATGGTGCTGAGCAATGGGTGTTATACGCTCGTCAATGTGTAATTTCACCTTGAAGTGATTTAGTTTCCCTAGGCCCTTGAAGAGATTTGGGAACTTCGCCACGATGTCAGGGGCATCCTCAGTCATGTTCAGAAGTTCTACTAGTTTCAGTCTTTCGGCTGTTGGCAGGCTGAGCAGACAGTTGGCGACGTCAGGCCCTTCTACCACATGGACGTAAGCTGGAACTGTCCTGTCCTTGAAAGTTAGAGTAGTGTGAAAACGGCCTAGGCATGGTAGGGGTTTCCGAGACATCCATGTGAATATACGAACCGCTGCTGGCTCCAGTTTAGGTCGATGTTTCATGTTATAGTACTCCAGTGCACAGATATAATTCAGCGATGCTCCTGAGTCCAGGACGAACTTTGCTGGATGGTCTCCTATCGTGATGTCCAGCTTGGGGTATCGTTTCAAGCGGTCCGGGTCAGACACCATGCAGATGTATTCGTCACTGTCTTGTGACGCAGGTGTGTGTGACGATGAGTCACTGGACGTGGATCTGTGCGCTCGATGTGAACTTGTCGGATGGTGTCGGGAGTAATGCGTGCTCGTGGATCGGCTTCGCGGTTGGTATGAGCTTGTTGATTGATTGCTTGATCTTGAGGAACTGGACGAGTGTCTTTCTCTTCCCGTTACAGCACGTGCGTGGTGTCGTGTGCCGGGTCGGGGGATGGGAGACCGGCGCGTTGACTGTCTGGCTTGGCATGCAACCTCAAAGTGGTTGTCTTTCCCACAGCGGTGGCATCGCTGACCAATTGCTGGGCATTGGCCCGAATGGGGGTATTCTTGTCCACACCGATAGCATGCAGGTGTTGATTTGGTAGGTCTATTATGTTGTGAATCTCGTCTGGGTGATGTTTTCCGAGAGTTATGGTGGTGTTTGCTCGATCTGTGTGAGCTTGTCATGGATCGGGCAGTCTTGCGTGTTTGTACCCGGAGAGCATGTTCTTTATGGTCGGGCTTGTGAGTTTCCATTCGTTTGGCATGATCCTCCGCTTGGTCATTGATTCTTGTTAGTTCCTCGATCTCTTCTAAGGTGTATGGTTTCTTCAAGAGTCGCCTGCGTAATGATTCCGATTGACATCCATCGATGATGCGAAGTCGCAGTGCGTCTTCCGTCTTGAAATTTTCAAATTCACAGTATTGCGTCATCCTTTTGATACGTACAATGCAGTCGCCCATGCACTCTCCTTTTTCTTGGGTGGCCAGGTTGAACACATATCGTTCATAGTCCACATTGCGCTTGTGTAAGAATCGTCTATCAAGGGCAGCTTTTACTTCGTCATAGGTGGCAGTTGCTGCATCTGCCATCTCTTTGATGATTTGTGCTATCTCTTGGCCTGCTAAATTTCGCAGTGCAACTAGTTTACGTTTGGAATCTTGTACCAGGGAACCCTCCATGTAATCTTCGAAATCCTCACTCCAGGTTTTCCACGTGGGCCCCATGGTGTTGCCAGGCGTCAGCACCAGCGGCTGCGGTTGTCGCATGAAAGGTGCCCCCACGGACGCCTGAGGCATCATGGCTGCGTTGGCTTGTGCTGCTGGGCCCGCAACCGCGTGTCTTCCAGAGGTGCTGTTAGGCTCAGTGTCAGACATGTGAGGCGTGGGTTTTAATTTGGCTATTTGTGAGTCTTTGCACTCTTTGTTGTTTCTCCCTGCTTTCTCGCTGTTGCCGGGGCTTATTGTAGTCGTGTATACGTTCTTTTGCTTTCTCTTGCCTTTTAGTTGTTGTAAAATTTATTTTCCTGCACTTTTTGTTAGTCTTATGGCCTGGAGTAGGTCGTGCCTGACTCTAAGATGGCCGCCGTGTTTGAGGTGTGGATTGTTTAAGGGACGCTGTCTTCTCAGCCCAGACACTCTCTGTCCACACGCTTATAGCGGCTGTCACAATCACGCTTTCTTTGCTTTTTTTGGTTGCAGCGGGACTCACCCTCGCATCTGTCTTTGTTTAACACGTCTCCGCGAGTGGGCGGGACCTTCGCGCCCACCGTGGCGCTGCTCGGCACTTGGGCTCCTCCGGGATCGTTCGCCCGGTGATGCACGAGCACTTCACTTGCTCTGCGCTCCCTGAATGGCAGCACGTCGTCGTCTGGCAAGGTCGCAGCTCCGGGCAGTCTCTGGTGCCGGCTCTGTTTTTCGCGCCTCTTCTAGGCTGCCGGCAGAGAAGACTGCGGACTCGTCGTTTGGGCCGTGCAAGCGGCTGGGCTGCGCGACTCTGTTTGTGGGGTATACGCATCCCACCCTCGTCGCCAATGTCGCGTTCTGCCCACACAAATGACACACAGGAGTCGGAGCTAAGCTTTACACATCCTTCTTTATTCCCTGCCAGGATATATCTGGCTCACCAACTAATTCTTGTTCCGGTTCTTGTTTCCGGATCTTCCTTTTCCTGTCTGCCTGCTCTGTCCCGAGGCAGAGTCAGGCACAGCAACATGACAACAGATACGTCAGAAATACTGACGTATCTGTAAGTCCTTGCGACATGATGCGTCATACATTAAATATGAGGCATCATTGGTGTCGCAAGGAGTGCGCAGAGAAAAGTGACGCATCACTGTTTTCACGCAGCGATGCGTCACTTTTCATAAATGAGGCCCCAGGAATGTGCCGTGTTACCTTAAATATTGTGTCTTCCTGTCCTTTCTCTGTCTCACAGCAAGGAGATCTGCTGCGCTGCACTGCTTGACATTCACGTAACTAATCTTTAAGGTGAGTTTAGAAGCCGAAAGTGATATGGGTCATCATGAAAGAAAAGCAAATGTAATTTCTCACAATAAGTCCTGCACAGGAAATAAAACTAATAATAGTAAACCTTGTTAATCATTATACTGCAGGGTACGATCTTTATTGGTTGTGGTATTGTCCAGTCACTCTCTGCTTTCCTGCGGGGATGAGAAATAAACATGTACTCAGAGGTTTCTGCACATATTAGCGTGTTTGTTCCTGTTTTGAAACCTTTCCATAAGTTTATCTTGATAAAATGTGAATATGAAATGTACTAGATGTGTGTTTTTTCCTGCACAAATTGTAATCCTGATTCTCGTGCATAGCACCTATGTGTGCTGGAATTGAGATTATTATCGGACTCAGAATGAGGCTCCTAAGAAATAGGGTAATAAAGCGCATTTGTCAACAGAATTTTTTTTTTAAATGATGTTTATTACAATTTTTCATTTTGACATATTACCCTATTGCAGATATAAAATGTTGCAAATTTGTCAGTTTCTAGTTCTCTTGTAAGTGCAAACGGTTTTAAGAGACAATTATGAATGAAGTAACAGCTCTTGTGTTTGCTGTAGCCAAAGCCTCGGGGCCTCTCGGACATCGCCTTTGTCTCATCTTACCTGAAAGTTTGGGCACACAGTGGTTTGCACTGCACTTCAGAATATTACTTTCTGTTTATCTTTCTAGAAGGGAATATCATTAAGACAACTCTAAGGTGTTCAGCTTCATCACAATACACTGCCAAGGTACTATTGCAAGAATCACACCAAACAGTACCTCCTTTGGCACTCTGTTAAGGACAGACACAATTTGACAGTAATCTGCCTACAGGCGTGGCCCGTTGTCAAGGGCAGAGGGTCCCTATCCGCACCTTTTTCCAACTCATGAAGAGTGTCTGCTAGGTTGGGCACATGTCAGACTGACAGACACTCTTCATGTTTTGTTCAGGCAGACAAGTGCTGTGCATGTGCTAAATGCGCGGGCACCTTGTTTTACAGGGCTGAATATTTTACAACCCTGTGGGTGTGACCTCAGCCAGACAAAGCGCTGTGTGTTCCTCTGTCTCATGATGAGGGAACATGTCAGTTTGGCGTAACCAGGATGAGTAGCAATCCATGACGCTCGTCAGAGAGTTGGATGGAGTCAGCTAGACTCACTGAAACCATCTCACTCTGTGACAAGTAACAGAACGTCCTCCTATCATTGGCTAACCCAAGACAGGGTCAGCCAATAAGAGGAGGCAGTGGGATCTCCCTGTTTTTCCTTCTCCAAAGTCTCCAGGTACCACCGAGGTTTCCATTCCTCACCCTGCGAACACCACTGGAACAGTAAAAAAAAATTGTTTCACGCATGTGTGTATATGTATGAATGTCTGTGCATTTGTGCATGCATGCTGTGAATGGCTGTGTGTATATGCTTGCGAATGGTGTGTGTCTGTGCTTTTGAATGGATGGGTGTGAGTGAGTGTCCATGTGAATGGCTGTATGTGTGTGCATGTGTAGAAGAGAGAGAGAGAGATTGTGTGTGTGTACCTGACCCACTACTACTTCACTTTGCTGTCCACCGCTGTCTGCCTCACCCATATAGCTCTACATGACCCTCTTACCACTTCTCCAGATTTTTCATTGTGTAAGATCCCACAAGATGTCTAAGATCTACAGACCAGAAACTACTCTTGATCCACACACTCCACTAGAAGAAATTTGGGGAGAAGGTCCCTTTTTAGTCAAAGATCATCCCTACGGTATTGACTCCCATCACATCTAAGACTGGAGATATTGGCAGGTTTAAAAAACATCTTTTCTACGAGAACTATGTCTAGGCCTCCAGACATCGTATGACCTGAGCATGGTGGTTAAACTTCTAAAACGAGCCACCTCTTCCTTGGCCCACACAATGACCCTAAAGGAAGCCTTTACATAATCACTTTAGATCATAAGTCTTCAAACAGTGGGGCGCGCCCCCTAGGGGTGGGCGCAGCATCCCCTCAGGGGGGGGGGGGCACGCACTCCACCCCACCACTTCACTTTCCATTGTTGCTTTTCAGCGCGAAACGCCATGTTAAGCTGAAAGTGCTTCACCCCCTTCCGTCCTGTGTCTCAGCTCGAGCTGCTGCTGCAGGTCGAGTTACTGGGGGCCAGGCTGGGCAGTGTCTGGAGTCTTATCTCCAGCACACCTGGGCTGTGCCTGCCTGGCTGGATTTCCACAGCACTCCAAATAAAGAGAGTGAGGAAATCCACGTTTTTTCAGGGAGAAAACATTCCTCTCAGGAAACTGTACCAGGAAGGCGATCAAAGGCAGGATTCAGACAAGTGTGGCTGGAATCTTGCAAACCTTTCAAGAACTGTTAGTCCAGCTATCTGTCTTTCCTTCTTGGCAAGTTATCATCCGCACCATTTGATTGATGCAGCAACCGCCTATTTCTTTCTTCAATAAACTAGCAGGTTTTCAGGTATGCATGTTTACTTATGACTTTGGTTTTACAGATGACATGTGAATGGTACTGTCGAGCCTTGGTCCCTATTCATTAGGCCGCCCAGTACAGACGCCTAACGACATTGAGCATTGTGATATTTTGGTGCTCTGACTCGTCGTTCTTAGGCAGATGTATTCCACTGCGAAATACTATATTGGTGACTTGGCTACAGTAAGTGCACCTATATCAGCTTGTGAAGAGCTTTGCCAAGCATTTTAATATTCTCCAGGTTATCTCTTCTTTATGACAGTGTGGTATCATACTCCAAGATAGCTCACTGGAGAGTCTCAAGCATGGTGTTTGAGTGCATGAGGCACAATTCTAGTTCTGAGGTATGGAAAACACAGCCATGGCCGACGTCCCAATATACATAATGTGGCCCTTGAGCAAGTTGGGCAATGCATGCTACATTCAACAAGTAGAACACTCCCTAGCACTGTTGACTCTGTTTTCATTTTTTACCCCCATTTAATTTCTCTAAAAGGAAGAATCTTACAAGGAGACAATCAATAATTTCACCAGGTTCCCCTCGATCTGGGAACTAGCACAATCCTGTACTCCCGAGGAAACATTGTCAGTTTGTAGGGAATTATGATAGGCATCCAGCTGCATGTGGCATTTAGCACACAACACACGTTTACTTGAGTTGAGGCATATATTTACCTACAGAATCTATAATTTAGAGATCATGCTCTATCTTTTTATCTCTGGCTTCTGAGCACACCTGTCTGGCAGAGCTTTTTTCACTACTGTTATAAAAATATTTAATTACAGATCCCCAGCGGAGTAAACATGTCACTCCTCATTCTAGTGACAGTTTATTGTATGGTTTAGCCTACTAGACAACGCATCCATAGTAGTGCATTAGATGCATTGTTTTCAGCACATGGTTAGAACTCTTTGGTGTAGCTAGGTGCCATCTTGGAAATAAGGCTTTCCTCTCTAAGAGCGACATGTTTTGCATTTTGAGCAAATGTTAAATATGTAAATGCTCAATATTATTGGCCATGTGTTCTTTTAAAAGAAAATGTTTTTTGGTGTGGAAAAGGCACACATAAAAATTATCAGAGACATTATCTAGCGCTCACACACTCCTTGATCAGCTGTGTCATTACTTCTCTTAGGCTCCCACTTAATTCCACAAACTGAATTGTGAGACTTTATTTCATTGTGAGCATGCCCCTAAAAAAGTCTATATGTGGCATTATAGTGCGTCTTCGATGTCACTGACAGCATGTGCCATTGTGGTCTTTCCTCAATGTTGCTTGTTGAACGTGCCACTGCTGTCAATCTATATCACTTGTACTATCCCCCTTTAATCTACTTTTACGTTGCTGTGTATGTGCGACACTCTGGCCCTTTTTAAAAGTTGCTGTTTGTATGTGCCACTGTAGACGTTCTTCTATGTTTCTGATTGTTGTACTTCTTAATTATATTACTTTTTTAGACACAGGAAATCCAGTCTTGCTAATATAAGTACTGCCATATTTATTATTATTTTTGTTATTTACATCACAGTTACTTTACAGTTGTCGTAGGCGCTGACTTTGGTTCTGAGGACCAAGGTCCGAGTCCTGGCATTGGCTCAACATCATGTGATCCTGGGCAAAATCACTTCATTTACCAGTGACTTACGAAAAATGAATTTGACATTGATTAAAGTCACTAGTGCTTGTTTAACATGTTCCAATCCCTAGAGCTGAGTCTACGAGCTGAGTCCACAAGCCTAATATAACAAATATTGTGAAGTATGCCTACCATCTGTCCTCACTTCGTTCATAGACCAAATTGAAATGCTTTCTTGTGCAGCTATGTCTGAAGCTTTGGACGACGATCTTCTTTATAAGCCAGCTATACTAACAAATTGACTATTGATGCTGCTAGAGAAGAAAGCTGTATATATCCTCTTGAATCACTTATATCAGGTGTATGCAAATGTCCCCTAGACTTTCTTGGAAAACTGTGCCTGGTCTCCTACTGGCATAGCAACACCTGGCCAAACGCCACATGATCACTGATTTTTCAATTGTGTCTGAAACTATGTGTTGAGGAACCCCTTTTTCTGATCTTTTTCTAAGGGCAAAGTTTTTGATCAACATCCTGTGATTCTGGGCAAATCACTTAATATTTCTGTGCTTCCATAAAATGAATGTGTGTCTGTGTAATGTAAAAGATGCTCCTGTATAGCGATACAATACCTTTGGGTCATGTTCGCTCTATATAAAACTCTGGAAAATATATTACAAAATGTTGTGAGCACTCCCGTTTCCAGGTACTGCTCAAGACTGTAAGTGGAGCACAACCTAAAGACCATTAAGATACTTCTTATTCCTTGGTCTGGCCGGCGCCAGGAAACCCTTTTTGGGTAGCTGTTGCGCCTTACAAATGTAATTATTAATAATAATAATATTAATAATAATAATAACAATAAGGATGGCAGAAGCAAGAATCCATCCACACACTGACTGTCTCTGTGAAGAAAAACATGCAGTCCCACATCTGTGTTTTGGGAGTGTTTTCACTAATCTATCCTACATTCTGTGTTTTATGTGAATAATAAAGCACCAATGTAATTTTTTGTGCTCATTTTTTCTTGAATACTTTTCATTTGAACTTTATATTAAGCACAAGCACTACAAAAACTTCAGTTTACTAAACACTCTTACTTTATTTAATATTATTTGCCCTATATGACCTGGGCTCTGCAGGGGGGAATGGCCATCAATGATGCAGAGTACCAGCTTCCAGAACTTTTATGTCAGGAGGTGGGGGTGGGCTTGATGTCTAAAAAGGGTTAGATGGAGGGTTCAGCCAACAAAAGTTTGAAGACCTCTGCTTTAGATTATTCACGCTCTCAAGAAGGAGATGTCTAGCGGCTTGTACTACTGTAAAAACCCCGATAAATGAATTAAGGTAAATAGATAAACATGTTAATAAAGCGAAAATATAAAAAGTAAATGCGTCACACAATGCAAGTGTTAACAATCATAGAATGAACACAGAATAATACCTAACATATCATGGATTTACTGTAATTGTGGAGTGTGATTTTTTTCGAATTCCGAGTTGCAAAGGACGTCAAACAATTAAGAGGTCATGTTGCTCTGTTAAAATAGTGTCATTCGATCGTAGAGAAAAAGCTGCTGAGCCCATTAAAGATTCATTTAAACCTCCCCTTGTCAAAGCACAGCGACCACACTCTCAACAGCTCTGTGCAGAGACTTGTGTCCTGCCTGCACTTGAAGCACGCAAAAGGCATTTTGACCTCTCCGAGATGGACGCAACAGCAGTCACTTCATCGAAGTATTATATATGCAATGGAACACGGTGAAGCTATCTGTTCTTCCTAAAAGAGATTAGCAATGCACAATGCGCATATGTACCACTAGAAATCTATTTGAAGCTCTAGTGCAGTCGCACATTTGTTAGCTCTTTCTAACCCTGAAAGGGATGGTTAATGAGGCCCAAAGAGAGATACTGAAGTCAGATCATTTCATTTGTGCATTTTTTCAGCAAACATAATTTTCATGATGTGATATCAGACTATCTTTTTGACTCCCAGTCCCCCAATTAATTCACTTTAATGTGCTTATTTTTATATTCCGAGAAATTCGCAGCATGAAATTAACTTTTTTAAGTGCTCCTATTCCTATGTTAGTTTCACATGCTGCTGCTGCTCTCGGGGTTGCCAAAGGCCTTGCTTTCGAGTGTCGAGATTATGATAACAGAACAAATCTGCATCACATGTGCTGGTCCTCGGAGCGTTGTGTTGAATCTCGGTTCCTCATTTCACCTACTTACATGTACAAAGAGATTCAAGAGTGTTTATATATTGATATAAATATAAGGTAATTTTAAATAAAACCCAATTGGTGATACGTTTACCTTTTTTCTTGTTCTTAATAGCTAGACCTGTTTTGAATTTATTCTGTAAAGGATTTAGAGCCAGATGTACAGAGCCATTGCATCATCATAAACGCAACTGCAAAATGACTTTTGATATCTTTGAAAATAATTTTGAGATTCAGAAAAGCCTTTCTAAATCACAAAATGTAAGATACAAACATTCCTACTGTGGATGGGGTTGGCAGCCTCGGGGTGGAGTAACCCACTCCTTCCGCAGTCTCCCCAAGTGGAACATTTTACTATATAAAACCTAGCACAGGTTACTTTGAAGAACACGAGTTGCTTTTATGAAAAAGCTTGTTTATGGGTGAGGATCCTGCTGATCCTTCCTGGCTATCATCCCAATGCTTGTAGCCATTCAAAGGGGTCGCATATAGAGACCTCCATAACTATTATTCATTAGACAGTGTAGCGCAGTGAGGCCAAGGAGGTAATGCCTACGCAGCGCATAAATGAGTTAAGGTTCACACAGTGCTTATTAGTTGGCGGGAAGACCCCCAGCGGTTTTACACCGTTTATTTATCTCCTCGGGTTGAGGCTGCCCGAGGGGTGCATGCTTGAGACAAAGTATGGGAGAGCCCGGGTGGCCCTCTACATCCCTCCTTTTCTTTAGTGATCGTACAGCATAAGCTGCATGCTTAAGGGGATGTGCACATAAAGTCCTTCCACTTCTGACTAGGTGCAGAGTTCGGCCGGAGACCATACCTCTGGCTCCGGGAGTTGGTAC
The DNA here is from genome assembly GCF_964263255.1 of Lissotriton vulgaris. NCBI lineage: Eukaryota > Metazoa > Chordata > Amphibia > Caudata > Salamandridae > Lissotriton > Lissotriton vulgaris. Next base: position 634,778,940 of record NC_141685.1, on the reverse strand, counting down.
AGACCACTGCATCCATCTGGGTGTGTGGGGAATTTTGAACAATGATGTCTTGGCTGTGTCTTTGAGTGGCAGCCGCTGCTTCTCCTCTTTCTGTCTGTGGGTGTCTTGGCAGGTAGATCACAGGGTCTGGAGAGCCGGCGGGTGGGATATACTGCTCTCCATTCAGATCTTCTGCCTCCTCTGAGCCACTGACCTGTCCTCAAACTCTCTCAAAACATGAGACATTCTGGGTGACCACGTGTTGTCCACTTTACGCCGTGACCACGGTCCCTTGAACCCTGACAACATACCATTGTTCTGGTTCGTATGGCATTCTGAATTTCCAGCCCGGATGTCTGTCTTTAAACACGATGCTGTCGCCCACCTGCAGCTGTGGTTCCTTCGCTCCTCGGGCCTCACTTGCCTTCTGAATGGTGACAGTCTTCCTGTTCTGTGTAGCGGTGTCAACTCTGTCAGGAGGTTTCCACGCTGGATCTTCTGGGATGCTGTCCCTCGGGGCTTTTTTAAAAAGCAAGTGAAAGCCGTGGCACATTTAGTAGTGCTATCTGGCATTCACCGGTAGCCATCTAGGTACGAACTGGTTAAGTGCTGATTTGAAGTCCATCCGCTAATCCACTGTGATTCGTAGAGCTCGGTTAAGGGACGGCATAAACAGTTCCACTTCACTGTTGGCTTGAGGCCACAGAGGGGTGATCTTCCTGTGGCGGATCACCTTATTTTCCATGTATTCTTGGAACTCATGGCCTTGGAACGGGGGTCCATTGTCTAACCAGATCTCATCTGACAGGCCTAGGAGGGCAAATGTCTTGTCCAAAATTTTCTTGACGTGGGGAAATGCTGTGGAGGCCACCACCTCTACCACTGGGAACTTGGAGATTGAGTCGACAATCACCAACTTGTGGCGCCCATCAGAAAAACTCCCAAAGTCAATGCTTGCTTTAGACAATGGGAGTTTGCATGTCTCTTTAGTGATGACTGCAACAGGTGCCGGATTCCCACACATGATGGTACACAAGTGACATTTACGCACAATGTCCTCCACTCAGGTATCCCTCGCTGGGAACCAGACTTTGTTTCGCAGCCGGGCTTTGGTTTTCGCCATCCCTTGATGCCCCACGTGTGCTAACTGGACGAGGCAATCTTGCAGTGCCCTGGTAATCACAATGACATGCCCTCTGAGGTGGATGCCCTGCTCCTCCTCTTTCAGTTCATGTCGGATCTGCCAGAGCTGTTGCTGAGCGAGGCTCTCATCTGCTGGAGAGATTGGGCTCTGTCCAGTAAATGGGTCCACCCATTGTTCATTAGAGCATCCTTCACCCTGGCAAGTGCCTCGTCTGCAGCCGTGGCTTGGCCGATCTCCTCCAATGTCATGGCTTTTTGACATGCCTCGTAGGAGACCATCTTCAGAAATGCTTCCGAGTATTAGGCCTTGGTGGTAAATTCCGTTCCGCTAGCGGAATTCGGGTAATTTCACGTTCCGCAGAGAATGGGGAATGGCCAAAAATTCCGTGATCTGTGGCTTCGTTGAATTTTTTGCTTGTTCGCACTTTCAAAATGGGTGTTCATGAGATATTTCCCTCTGAGCACACAAACAGCATTCGTGATCAGGAAAAAAGCATCGCCAATGGGCAGAACAAGCAATTCTACGTGTTTGCAGAATTCCTGCGTGCTCGTGGTGATTTTTTTACTGTTTCACAGAGTTTCGCATAGAGCGACTACGCAAATTCCACCCACCCCTACAGAGTATGCCACATCCGTAGGCAGTGGTCCAGCGACCGGTGGCTCGGGGTGCCGAAAGAGGTAGTCTGCTCGGTTATGCACTGCTGGACCTTGAATGTGGATGCCTGCAGCTGGACGGCCCATCTTTCGTTCCGGGAGGCTCCAGCCTTGAGGATCCTGAGAAGAGTGGGAGCAGCGGCTTGTGATCCATCACTACCTGGAATTCCTGTCCGTACAGATAGAGATGAAAATGCGGCATGCCCACTTTATGGCCAGGGCCTCCTTCTCAATCTGGGCATATAGGGTCTCAGTGTAAGAAAGCGGCCCGCTGGCATATGCGACTGGCCTCCAAGACTCCCGGTCATGCTCCTTTAGGAGGACAGATCCTACTCCCACTGGGCTAGCGTACACCACCAACTACGTACGTCGACCTGGGTGAAAGTAGGCCATAACCGTCTTGTCCATGAGGGCTGTCTTGTTGATATTGAACGCAGTGTAAGCAGTCACGTTCCACTCCCATTGGTGGTTGCTGTGGGTGAGAGTGCGGAGTGGCTCTGACAAGGAGGCCAGGTTCGGAATGAACCTGCCACAGTAGGTGGCCATGCCGAGGAAGCTGCGGACCTCTTGGGGGGATTTCAGTGTGCTCGCCTCTCGGATGGCCATCGCCTTTTTGGGGTCCACTCTAAGACCTTCTCTGGTGAAGTTGTAACCAAAGAAGTCCAACGACTCTTGGTAAAAGGAACACTTGGCCTTGAGGAGGATCACTCTGCAGGTTTATGATGCCTTGCAATCCGTACAATACATATACAAGTGGGTCCCAGTACACAAAACTATCAAACAAACATATAAAGAAATAAACACAAAGATACTCTGAAAACTTATCACACTCGTTTTTACTCACAGTGTGCGAATGAAGCAAACTATGCAGACAGAGGCATTTTATCATCTTTATAGAAAAGTGTGCCCCAGATGGTGAAAGGAAAGGAAGGGTAGTGCAATGTGAGGATAAGTAGTAGCAAAACTTTGTACAATCATCAGTGCAATAAAAAAAATAGTAGTTTATAACCAAGTACATAATTCGCCCTGGCTTCAACTGTGAGCCAGCTACACAAGAAGACACGAAATGTTCATAGCATTATTGTGCAACGACGTGCTCAAGGTGCTTATACAAATATCTGGTTTATTATTAGCGCTATCCATTGATTAGGTAGTAACAAAGTCGACGTTTCGACCCCAATAAGATGGTAGGCGACCGTTTCAGTCTTAAAGCGGGGTCTTCATCAGGACGTGGGGGGTGCGGAGGGACAAATGAGTCTAAAGGAAATAAATGATAAGAAATACCCTACTCAAACAAAGTGCCTTAGTCACATAAACATTCATAAAAGGGTGGCCCAAAGGCATTTACCATGGGAAGGATATCAGGAAATTTTGGGCCGGGAGGCTCAAAATCCGAAGAGGCGCGGAACAATATAAAAAAACAAGGACACTGCTGGTATCTCAAGGTATCATTGTTGTGTACAAATGCCTAGAAAATTTTTTAATAACAGGGTCAATCAAGCGTCTACTCACTGTAGTAAATCAAAATAGATCACCAAAGAACATTAATTACTGAGGTGATGTCACCATATCGATGAGGATTGAATTCGATAGGAAAAGGAGAAGTAAAATGAACCCAGATACACTGTCAGTGATCAAAATACAAGGGCTTGGACTCGTGTGTTGGTAGTCAAAAAACCTCTTGTTACTCACATAGCTGTATGCAAAACATTTTCAGGTTGGTAAACACGGGACACTCCCAAAGTCGGCATCAACTAAAAAATAAAATTGAAATAGCTCCAGCCACCACTCGGCCCAAAAAAGGTCTGAAACATAATATTTACACATGGGGACAGCGCCTGTTAGAAATACAATCGAGAAAGCTATCTCATACCTTAAAAGTCGGCCGCGATGCGGCATGTCCGTAGTCGCGTACACCTTTAAAATGTGCTTTGACCGGCAAGGCGGTTTGGACCGGTATTAAATTCCGCCGCCGGGAAAGCGTGCACGTAATCACGCGAGATGCATGTGGGCACCAGTGACGAAAGACTACATCCTGGGATAATAGCAATACGCCAAAAACGTCTAAATCGCCTGATAACATAGGACCACAGGTGTGTTGATACATGCGGCAGAAAAGGAATATACTCCTCAAATGCTATCTGTGCATTTGAAAAAATTATTATTAACAAATACGCCCTGATCTTGCGATGTGAACAAATAAAAACATAGTCTGTTCAACAGGCACGTCTTCAATCGTAGGAGTGAAGTGTTGGTTGAAGGGTGAAGCCCATTTATAGCAGCGCCATGATGTAGATATACATAAAAATACATAACAGAGCGCGGCCACACAATCCGTCTTGCCCTTAACTTGAGACAGCGGACCACTTTGCATTACAATTTTGGTGATCTAGTCGAGTGAGTCAAAATAGTCCGACATGCCATTACATGATGTATAAGCCACATTGCTTGAGTTGAGAAACTCATCTGTTTGCCTTATTATAAACATGCACAGGAATAACAGTGCGTCCCTCCCCGGCACGGGGGTATAGGCGCCAACGTTTATTTAGGTCACATTGTTATCTATATTCCTACATCTATAATAAACAATGCATACCTCTCCAGCATGAGGGTAAAGGTGTCTGTGGAAAAAGTGTATAACTTCTGTGTGTGTTGATGTGGAAGGGACTGTTAATGGTGGCCTGTGAGTGCGTATACAAAAAATTAGAACATTTTAACGTGGCCATCTCAATTACACATTTGCATGAGGATTAGTTGGAACCAAGACAAGGACTTAATCAATCGAGACAACTGGATAATCAGACCAGTTCGAGATTCATCGCATTAAAGTAGCTAACTGGGCATGGCTGCTTTCCACTTCATTGAGACCGTTATTAATGGAGTAAAAAAAGGCCATCCATTTGGACTCACAGACATTTAGAATTGTGGTTATGTCAATGACCCTTAGGCCAAGTGTTACTCTCTCAAGTGCAATCCATTATATGCTCTCAGGTGTATGTCCACACCTCTTGAAATGTTCTACTAGAGGTGCACCTGCTACCTCACAGCAAATCCTGCTGCAATGCTGAAGTATCCTGGACTTTACTTTTTGTTGCGCCTGGCCCACATATATCAGTTCACATGGGCATCTTATCCCATAAATTACATTTAAACTATTGCAGTTCGTGGAGAAGTGTGGCTCAATGGTTAGAGCGGCAGACCCTGATGCACAGGTCTAGCCCGGGACCAGGGTTCAATTCCCCGCCTCGGCGGGTCTTGGGCTCAAAAATTCCACGGACCTGATAATTCTTGCCTCGGTGCCTATTCCAATCATAGAGTCACACTCTGCAACTCTGGGCAATAGCTTGCCTAATCTCCACAACGGCCCCCACAACGCTAAGGATGCCTGGCCTTAACCCTGGGGGTGCCCAGGAGTGGACGCCTCACAGGGAAAGCCAGGACGGGTTCCACAGCGGTATTCGTATAAGCGTCTTGAGACCCTTGAGGGTGAGTAGTGCGCTATACAAGTATCTATTTACAATTTATATGATTTAAGTACCACTGTCCGTACGTTATGTATGAATTCCTCTGTTTGCATCGTGGTGTTACACGCTTTACAAGATCCACATCGATGGTGCCCCAAAATCGGTGGAAGATTCCATAGAGACAGTACTGTTGGTGGTTGTTCTACATCTGATGTTTTTTGCTCTCCTGAATGAATGAATGAGGGGGGGGATTGTTTTTCTGAATGTCATCAGATATCAATCCCCAGTATCTGTTTATGATATTTTTGATGGCATTGCTCTGTGTGCAAAAGGTCGTCACACATATCATCTGTTTGGTCAGATGATCAACACGTTCTTTGGGCTGTAGGAGACTCTCACGTGGATTGTACCACGCGCGCTTGCATGCTCTTTTTATCAACCTCCCTGGGTAGCCACGTTCCAGTAGGCGATCTTTAAGCTCTTGTGATTCACGCATGTAATCCGTCTTCAGAGAACAATTTCTGCGAATATGCAAAAACTGCCCAAATGGTAGATTATCCCGTAATACCCGTGGATGATGGCTATTATATTGTAAAAGAGAGTTTCCCGCTGCTGGTTTCCTGTATAGTGTTGTTAGCAAGAAATTATTCTCAACAAAAATTGTGACGTCCAGGAAATCGATACGCTCCTTAGTTGATTAGAGGGTTAACTGGATATCCAGACTCCTTTCGCTCAACCATAGGTGGAAGTCCTCAGTATTCCCTGTCCAAATTAGCAGGACATCATCAATATAGCGGACCCACATGTCCACATTTCTTCCATATGGGTTCATGTTGTCAAAAATATATTTCTTCTCAAAATCAACCATATATATATAATATGGCCAAATCTGGGGCAAAAGTTGCCCCCATGGCAACTCCCTTGGTCGGGATTCAAGCGAGCCGGGCCGAAGACGGCTGAAATGCCAGAAACCGGTCCCCGGTAGCTTGTCTCCTTTCTGGTGAAGAATTGGCTTGGTAGTTTAGTCTGCCCTGTTCCCATGATGCACTGGGCCAGGGACAGACTGATTTGCATATAGCCAGGTTCTGAGCTGGGATGGTGCAGTGAGATAAATAACGGTGATGGATCAAGCCCTGATCTTTGGACTGGGTAAGAGTGGTCTGCTTAATTCAGACACTCTGTTCATCACCACCCCCTTTTCTGAATCGTTTTTGACCACTATAGGTGTGGCAGGGTATACTCAGATGTGAGTCCCTTTCTCACTGCACCATCGGGATTCAAGCGAGCCGGGCCGAGGACGGCTGAAATGCCAGAAACCGGTTCCCGGTAGCTTGTCTCCTTTCTGGTGAAGAATTGGCTTGGTAGTTTAGTCTGCCCTGTTCCCATGATGCACTGGGCCAGGGACAGACTGATTTGCATATAGCCAGGTTCTGAGCTGGGATGGTGCAGTGAGATAAATAACGGTGATGGATCAAGCCCTGATCTTTGGACTGGGTAAGAGTGGTCTGCTTAATTCAGACACTCTGTTCATCACCACCCCCTTTTCTGAATCGTTTTTGGCCACTATAGGTGTGGCAGGGTATACTCAGATGTGAGTCCCTTTCTCACTGCACCATCGGGATTCAAGCGAGCCGGGCCGAAGACGGCTGAAATGCCAGAAACCGGTCCCCGGTAGCTTGTCTCCTTTCTGGTGAAGAATTGGCTTAGTAGTTTAGTCTGCCCTGTTCCCATGATGCACTGGGCCATGGACAGACTGATTTGCATATAGCCAGGTTCTGAGCTGGGATGGTGCAGTGAGATAAATAAGGGTGATGGATCAAGCCCTGATCTTTGGACTGGGTAAGAGTGGTCTGCTTAATTCAGACACTCTGTTCATCACCACCCGCTTTTCTGAATCGTTTTTGGCCACTATAGGTGTGGCAGGGTATACTCAGATGTGAGTCCCTTTCTCACTGCACCATCGGGATTCAAGCGAGCCGGGCCGAAGACGGCTGAAATGCCAGAAACCGGTCCCCGGTAGCTTGTCTCCTTTCTGGTGAAGAATTGGCTTGGTAGTTTAGTCTGCCCTGTTCCCATGATGCACTGGGCCAGGGGCAGACTGATTTGCATATAGCCAGGTTCTGAGCTGGGATGGTGCAGTGAGATAAATAACGGTGATGGATCAAGCCCTGATCTTTGGACTGGGTAAGAGTGGTCTGCTTAATTCAGACACTCTGTTCATCACCACCCCCTTTTCTGAATCGTTTTTGGCCACTATAGGTGTGGCAGGGTATACTCAGATGTGAGTCCCTTTCTCACTGCACCATCGTGAAGGACTGGGTTCTGTAAGACCCAGCGGTGCCAGGGCACAACACCTGAAACCTTCGTGGGTAACCTGCTCCGGCGTACAAGTCACAGAGACACGGGACACTTCCTTCGGCGTCAAAGATTCAAGGTTTATTTGCTGCAGGGAACACAGAGATCACAACAAGTACACAGCGTGCAACTTGGGGAGACTGCTTCAAATTGGTTCTGTGAATCGCTCCTTTTATACAGTTTTTACCCATAGGATAACATGGTACACAAAAGTTTACAACCCGGTTCCCACAATTATCCCCCAGAGGCGTCGCTTTGGTCACTTTGAAACACATGAGGTCTGAAACATAAGTGCGGAAACATTTGGCGGTTCCCAACTGTAAAAACCATCTTCCCACCATTAGCAAATTCCAATCAGCAGTAAAACAGATTGAAATAGGAACAAAGACAGGTGCAAAGGAAGACGGAGACAGTGGGGAGATCGGAAAGGGTGTAAAAAGGGGAGGTATCGGGAAACACGAGATACAGGCATCAAAGGGACGTGCCTAATGAGATGCACGGCTGAGACAATAAGCCCGTGCGGCAAGATGAGCCTCGAGCGGCGCCATCTGCCTTACAGTAGCATCCCCCTCGTCATAAAGACACTTACAAAGAACATGTGTCTTCCACAAATATCTTGGGAGTCCCAGGGTCGCGAAGCGGACAGCGTCCGTTCGCTGGCTACTTGAGGGCAAGAGACAAAATGGATGCCGTATCTAAGATGGAACCCGTGGGTACAGATGAAAAACCCACGTAACAAATGAACGGTTTAAGCTAGCACAGCGAAACTGCGCACACTTGCTAAACTCGTCATTTGCGGTTCATAGATACCAGACTCGACCATATTCGTACGAGTCGAGAGCACCACTTATTATTGTCACGGAACCTCAGACGCTCCTTTTGCCCTCATGTAGGCAAGCACTAGTCGGAATCATACTCAATATTCATCAGACCATCGAGATGTTGCTGTAGCATAGCTCTGTCCAACCGAGTCCCTTTGGTAACAGATGGTTGTCTCATACACGTTGTAGCACAGAGGCCACATAAGGCAGGACCACACTGCACACAAAGGCAACACGTGAACAGGAACACTACCACAACTCCGATGATCATCAGAATCTTCCAACCCCAAGTCGACATCAGGCCCCAAAACCATCCTAGCAACGTCCAATCCCCTACATCCACGTGTATGGATTCGGAGATCTTATGCAACCTCGAGATGGCTTGATAGACAGTTGGAGCATTATCTGGAATAAAAATGCAGCAGCTCGAATGGATCACCTTACATACCCCACCTCGATCTGCTAAAATGACATCTAAAACCATTCGGTTTTGCAACGTCATAAGTCTCTCCGCCTGGAGTTCAGTGGTGATATTACCAAGGGCACTGGCAGTAATATTAGCTGTTGATTCTACCACTCGAGTCAACTGCCTCAGGTTCCTACTATTAACCATAGGTCCCCAAAACGGGAGGAAACCCTTGAAAAAGTCTCCTGCCTCTTGACCGGCGGTATCCTCTTCGCTAATTACGCCTCTCACAACTCTAGTCTTGTGATAATCGGCATCTACAGTGAACGTCGGAGGCAACAGATTTGCAATGAAGCATGAGCCCATGAAGTCTGCGGGCAACCATGCATATGCGCGATCGTAACAGATAAAGTATGTACCCTTGGCAGCCAGAAACACAGGGGACGAAGACATTGGCAGAATGTAATTTTCGGTGCAAGCACTTGCTCCAAGTCGGGCTTGCGATCTTCGGCCACGACCCATAAGACAAAAATTACCAGTGTGGGGTACGACCCATATTGGAGGCGAGCTTTTAAGCTGCTTTTCGCTAGTGAACACACTATATTCGCCTCTACTTAGGACCCTATAAGCTTGTACCTCTTCTTCAGGGATAAGCGAAGGATCATAGATATCGCTATCTAAATCCTCTATGGCTATCGACAAAGGCTTCTGATACGAGGTAGGACCAGAGTAGGGGGAACGTGGTTCTCGAATGGGGTGGAAACCCAGTGCGCTTCGAAACATTGTTTGGAATGCTCGAGCTGACCCTTGGGAACTATACGGTAACACCAGATATGGAATTCCCTTATCCGTAGTATGTGGCATCAACCCACACACCCAACAATTAGTAGTGTTAACCACTAACTGATGCTGATGGAGGAGCTGAATAAAGGAATTGTTGCAGAATTCTACACGTCTAGCCTGCTCGTGTTCCGGTAACATATGAAAGGAATGGGGAGAAGCAGTAGAAGTAAGATTAGGGTAAGGAGTAGGAGTAGGTGTAGCAGGTAAGAAGTAAGACATCGTATAGTACACCCCACCCGCCAATAATGCAGAAGCAGTCAAAAACAATACAAACAATTGAAATATAAAACATTTGGTACGACTGAGTTGCTGCAGCTTAAATCGATGAACCTGAGCTCCTTCCAAATCATTCAGCTTCGAGAATGCCATTCCCTACGACCGTCCGCAACGTTTCTTGACGCACTTCGTTCTGTGCAGCAATAGTCAATCCCCAGGAGTTCCTAGGAACCGACGGCCTTTAACCTAGCGTCAAGACCTACTATCCAGAAGGAAGTACGCGCGCGGCCCTACGGCCTTCAATACACAATATGTATGTACAAGCACAATGTCTCTCAGCTGTGGAAGTAAAAAGATACAAGGAGGAAGCTCAATATGTACAAAAATTTCAATGATACGAATATTCAAACTGATCACGGGAAATCGGGGATAATGCAGTTTTCAATTTCAGCAAAGCAAAAAGAATTTTATTTGTCCTTAGTGCGAGATCGCAGAGAATATCGGTGTTTCCCGGGACGTGTCTGCTCGTCGAACAAAGGATCCGTTGAAGAGACAGCGTCCTGCTGATCAGTCGATTGTTCTGGGCTTGAGTTTTCCTCTGACAATTGTTCAACAGTGTCTTTCCGCTGCGCTGAGGATTCTCCAACAAGCTGTGCGTCGCTAAAAGGCACAAACGCCGGCAATGTTTCTGTTTCTGTTGACGCAATGCCTTTCCTTACCCACGGGTCTGCCGGCAAAGGGATAGGGACTCGCTTGGTGTGCGTAGCATGCACCCAATTTTTACGGCCCTCAAGACGAACGGCAGTCCTTGTGGCCAGGAGCACCTGGTAAGGTCCGGTAAACCTGGGGTCCAGATTGTTCTTTCGTGAAAAGTTGCGTGTTACCACCCAGTCTCCGGGCTGGAGCTGGTGGCCTGGACCCTCCGTCTGCGTCGGCAATGCGTCGTAAACCTGTTGGTGAATTAACCTCAGTTTAGCAGTCAAGTCATGTAAATAGTCAATCAACATTGGATACTCAAGATCAGAAAATATTCCTGGCCTAGGAACCCCCCACACATTCGCAGGACGGCCGAACACTATCTCATAGGGACTAAGCCCTACTCGGGAGTGTACAGTCGCCCTAGTTGACAGTAATGCTAGAGATAAAGCGTCAGGCCACGAAAGACCAGTCGTAGCCTGAATCTTTGCTAACTTTAGCTTAAGGGTGCCATTGTACCCTTCAACTAATCCAGCTGACTGGGGATGATTGGCGCTGTGGAATTTTTGATTTATTCCAAGGCCCTTACACACACTCTTCATCACACTTCCAACAAACTCACTTCCGTTATCTGACCACACAACTCTAGGCATTCCATACCGAGGAAAATATTCCTTCAGTAGGATTTTCGCAGTAGACAAAGCAGTATTGTCTTTGAGGGGATAGGCCTCGATCCATCGGGAGAATGCGCAAACCACGACTAAAACGTATTTCAGGTTATTGCATCGCTCCATATGGATGAAGTCCAATTGAATCACCTCAAAGGGATACGAAGGAGGAGCAAAACTGCCAGGGGGAGTTGGGGTTCCTTTGCCAGGATTGTACATTAGACACACCATACAATTCTTCACCAAACGTTCAGCACATTTCGTAATGCCATCATTCTTCCACACAGGCGACAACAATTTACAAATACCTTTCACGCTAATATGTGCTAACCCATGTGCCATTGTCACAACGGCCAGTACATATGCGTCAGGCAACAGCCATCTTTTCTGATCTGACAAATCAATCCAACAACCACTTGCATCCAACTTTCCCGTACTTTCTTTCCACTTCGCCTTTTCAGTCTCGGTGGCCTCATTCTGAATTGTTTTCACGCTGTCAATGGTGTCTTCACACATACTCGATTTCGTAGGCCACCTAACCGAACTCGTCACATACATTCGAGTGCTAAGGTTCCGGGCAGTCTCCTTAGCAATCTCATCTGCAAACGCGTTACCACGACCAACATCATCCGTGACTTTACGATGCGCACTACACTTAACAATCGCAACTTGCGTAGGCAAAGTCAATGCATCCAAAAGATCGTTCACAAGCTGGCCATGCTGTATCTTCGTACCGTGCGACGTCAGGAAACCTCTCTCTCGCCACAATCGTCCAAAACTATGCGCTACACCAAAAGCGTACTGGCTATCGGTGTACACATTCACACGTTTACCTTTTGCTAACACACATGCTCTAGTGAGAGCAATCAATTCCGCAGCTTGGGCAGAATTCTGATTCAATCTTGCAGTTTCAACAACGGTATTCAATGTTACGACAGCATAAGCAGTAGTCACATCGCCATTCGGCAACTTAAAACATGACCCATCCACATACAGAGTGCCATCCGGATCTTCCAATGGGGTGTTTTTAAGGTCCACTCGACCTTTCGTTTCTTCTTCAGTCCTCAAGTAGCAGTCATGTTCTGCTACTTCATCTGACTCTGTGCTAATTGGTAACAAAGTTGCCGGATTTAGGACATTACAACGTTTTATCTGAATATGGCTTGCCAAGAGCGTCAATTCATACCCAGACAACCTCGCACTCGTCAAGTGCTGAGTTTTCGTACGATTCAACAGAGTATCGACTGCATGCGGAACCATCACCGTAAGCATATTATCCATGACCAATCCTGCTGATTGTCGGATAGAGACCGCAGCTGCCGCTGTTGCTCGTAAACAACTCGGCAATGCTCTAGCTACTGGGTCCAAGGTCGAGGAAAAATATGCACATGGACGCTGCTTACCACCAAAAGGTTGCGTTAAGACACTCAAAGCACAACCTTCCTTCTCGTGAACATATAGCGTAAACGGCTTGCTATAGTCAGGGGTACCTAACACAGGAGCCGAACACAATGAATCACGCAGTTCAGAAAAACTTTTCTGACATTCTTCCGTCCATGGTAAAGGAGTTGAAACATCCTTGCACGTAAGAGCCACCAATGGTTTCGCTAGCAATGAAAAATTAGGAATCCACTGCCTGCAGTACGACGTGATACCTAAAAAGGCACGCACATCTCTTTGGGTGTTTGGCACAGCCATTCGCGCAATCGCTGCAATTCTCTCTGGGGTCAATCTCCTTCCCTCCTTTGACAATAAGTGACCTAGATAGGTTACTTCTTGACAACAATATTGGAGTTTAGAAGGTGACACCTTGTGATTTAACTCACAGAGATGTTGCAGCAACGACACTGTAGCAATCTTGCAAATGTCCTGAGTATCAGCGGCCACCAATAAGTCGTCGACGTATTGGATTAAAGCCGCACCAACCGGCAACCGAAATGCATCCAGTTGACCCTTCAAGGCTTGACTGTAAATCGATGGACTTTCACAGTAGCCCTGAGGAGCACGTTTGAACCGGAAGCTACGTCCACCGAGAGAGAAACCGAAAAGGTCCCTGCTCTCTTCGGCAATCGGGATGCTGAAAAACGCATTTTTCAAGTCAATCACCGAAAACCATGATGCAGTAGCTGGAATCAGAGTCAGTAGCGCCGTGATGTCAGGCACAACAGGAAATTGAGGAACCACAATTTTATTTACCTCCCGTAAATCGATAACAAAACGATAAACAGGTGGTTTTGTAGGATCGGTACGTTTAAGAATGGGCAGTACAGGGCTATTGCACACGTTTCCCCGAGTCTCTTCAATGACATCTTTCTCGATCAGATCATAAATGATCGCTAACAAAGCTCGTTCACCATCAAGGGAGATACGATACTGGGGAATACGTGGCAATCGCACATTAGATTTCAACTGAACAACATAGGGGGAGATATCAAGTAGGCCCACATCATTTGGACCCGTCGCCCACAAAGATGCAGGAAGAGAACTCAATTCCGGTGGAAGCTTATCGAGAGACAAATACATAGGAGAGACAACCCTCTCTCCTAACGTAAGCTTTACACCCGCAGGAGAACAATACAAAGTTGCATACAAACGTTTAAGCAAATCCAGGCCCAAAAGATTTTCACCACAACCAGTAGTCAAAATCAACGGAGCTTGAAGCTCACGTGGCCCAATTTGAAGGGGCAAAGGGCGCGAAACTGGATTGCTAACGGGGGCGCCAGAAAATCCAACGGAAACATTTGTTAAGCCAGACAAAGGTGCGCCAGGGAGTTTCGAATGCATAATAGAACTTTTCGCTGCACCAGTGTCCAACAGAAAAGGCTCAACGACGCCCGATGTAGCAACTGCGACGTAAGGCCCTCTCTGATCAACTGGAACTGATACCACTCCCTCTCCTCGTCTTTGGCTGTCCTAGTAATTACTGTCGTCAGTTCCCTGATCGACGTAATAATCGTCTACATTGTACTGCGCAGATCGCCCTTGCGACGATCCACGTTGATCAAAACAGTTATTAGAATTAGATGAGTTATCTGAACGATCGTTCTGAGCACCACGACCTCTACCACGTGATGCCTGCTGTGAACCACCACGGCCTCCTTTAGACGAATTACCACTAGTACGTTCATTTAGAACAGGGCAGTTAAATTTAATGTGTCCTTCCTATCTACAATAAGCACATTGATTGTACCCTAACGATGATCTTTGGGAGGAGGAATCATTACGCGGCTGCGACCGATTCGATTGCGACTGCGATCTATTTTGTTGTGAATTATTCTGATTTGACCGCGGAGGATACGCTTGTTGCAGCAACACTTTAGTTTTAAGCTCTTTCGTCTTTTTGTCAGCACGGTCATTTTCTTCTTTCTCTCTATTCTCATAATATTGTGCCGTAGCCAATATCTGAGCTGAGGTAGAAACGGCCCATGCACTTTCCGAATTCTTTAATTTATTGCTCAAATCGGGCAATAAGTTCGATACAAATTTATCCACAAACAACCTTTGTCCACCCTCAGTACCCATATCCTGTCCACTATGATCAATGAATGCTTCCTCAAACCTCGTAAAGAAGTCGGAAACACTCTCGTCTTTCTTTTGTTTGCAAGCTGACAATTTATCCCAATTTACCCTCATAGCTGGCATAAGAGTCTTCATCAATGTTATTATACGCTGGGGAAGAGCAGTAATCAATTGGTCGGGTTTAGTAGCAGCCACTTGTCCAGCATCTGCCGCTGTAATGGCAGCCCAATCACCGCCTAATTCATTTGCGTGGTCTTGGTGACGAATCTTAGCCCATACCGGTTGCGGTACGACGTTGCCAAACAACATGTCGATATCGGCAAGATTCATCACCGTAGCATCCACGAGCTGCGATAATTCTTTATAATACCCTGTAGGATTTTTACGAGGATCGGGCAAAGATTGCTTCACCTGAAGCACTTCCGATCGTTTCCATGGGAGGTGTATCCACACTCTCTCAAAGTGCGCCACTACCGGAGGATTAGCATTAGCATCAGCTGGTATCCAAACCGGTGGAACTTCACGCATAGGATATTGGCCAGATTCATCTGGTTGATTTTCAATATCCTCAACAAACAACGCATGAGGTATGGGAGCAGGACGAAGAGACAATAACCGCTCAATAGCACGTCGAACATTGGTGTCTACTATTAGTCCAGTTGCGAACTGAAGCCGAAGCTCAGACAGGGCGGTCAGCACCTCGTCAGGTGCATTGGCCGCTATCTGATCATGTAGGAACTTGCACATTTCGTCAAACACATATCTCTGGGTTGGTATGTTGAATTGACAAAACGTTTCGAGAACAACACGAGGTGGATTTCTCTGCGGATTAACCATCCAACCCATCGCCATATTATACAGCGCAACACGTTCTCTGTTTCCAGGAAGCTGACTACGTCTCTGAGGACCATCGGAACCAGCGGACCCATGAACAGGTCCGAGCGACTGAAAGAAACTAGCCGCAAGGGGAGAATTGCGACTACGAGTAGAGGGAGAAGAATAGGACACAGGGCTAACAAGAGAAGGAGTAGAAACAGTAGCAGCAACAGGGGTTAACAAAACAGGAGCAGTAGCGGGAGCAGGAGTATGTGGAAGCGGAGGAGCAGTAGGGATAGAAGCAGGCAAAGGAGCAGGAACAGTCGGAAGAGCGGGTGCAGGTTGAGGGACAGGCGGAGGAACAATAGGTGGAAGAACAGGTACGGCAGGGACCACAGGAACTGCGGTACCCTGTACGTACGGAGGTGGCGACTTCATAAGATAGGACATTAAAGGATCCTCAACTGCCTCTTCCTTCTTATCCGACTCCGTAGGTAAAGCAGGATAACATTTATCTATGGTCATACGCTGTAGTCTCTCAAACACTTCCTTATCCTTATCCTCCTTATCACGCTGGAACTGCTCAGCTTTCTTCACTATGGTAGCAACATTATCTCGCTGACTACGTTTATTTTGTCTGATTTCTTTCTGTCGGGCTTCTTTGCGCCACAACCGAAAGGCATCAAACATGGCCGGCCTTGATTTACGTTCGAACAACTTCATTTCTAGATTATCTAAGATCGACGCCTCGAAGCTACCGTGAGGTGGCCAACGAAGGTCGCCGTCTTTCTTCGTATATTTAATCCAATAATCATTAAAGGTAATCGGGCCTAGCCCATGTTTGCTATATAGATCATAAGTAGGAGTTCCAACCGGAGGTATCGGACACGAGTCCTCCAGCAGGGAATCCGCACCACAAGGTCTGAAACAACTAAACAAAGTACTGCGACCAGGCATCTTGCACACTAGCCGAGTTTCACAAACTTCAAGGGTTACGGGATTTACCAAGTCCCAGCAAAGAACAAAACCCTCGGTCTTTGGCGGCTGCAGTCGTCAAACAACACAACAAAGTACGCCAGCAAAGTGTCACCGACAAAAACACTTACACAGCGTGTACAACAAAAACACTCGCTAAAGTGTCAACAACCAAGAGCTATGGGAGCGACCCACAAATACTTAACTCAAAAATCGATGGCGTCACCAGGAAGGCCCGTCAATCGTCTCGCTATACCAAGGTCTACGCCAGGCGCCAAAACAGGTCTACAGTCAGGGCAGCAGTCCGTCACAGCCGTCCGGAGGCGGGAATCTTCGCGGGAAAAGTCTTCGGGCCACTTATTTCGACAACAGGATCGATGAAGCGGAGTGCACCTTCCCTCGGAGATTTCACACGAAGTTCCTCACGATCGTCGGGCTTGGACCGGTACCACTGATGCAGCCCCACGTTGGGCGCCAACTGAAGGACTGGGTTCTGTAAGACCCAGCGGTGCCAGGGCACAACACCTGAAACCTTCGTGGGTAACCTGCTCCGGCGTACAAGTCACAGAGACACGGGACACTTCCTTCGGCGTCAAAGATTCAAGGTTTATTTGCTGCAGGGAACAAAGAGATCACAACAAGTACACAGCGTGCAACTTGGGGAGACTGCTTCAAATTGGTTCTGTGAATCGCTCCTTTTATACAGTTTTTACCCATAGGATAACATGGTACACAAAAGTTTACAACCCGGTTCCCACAATTATCCCCCAGAGGCATCGCTTTGGTCACTTTGAAACACATGAGGTCTGAAACATAAGTGCGGAAACATTTGGCGGTTCCCAACTGTAAAAACCATCTTCCCACCATTAGCAAATTCCAATCAGCAGTAAAACAGATTGAAATAGGAACAAAGACAGGTGCAAAGGAAGACGGAGACAGTGGGGGGATCGGAAAGGGTGTAAAAAGGGGAGGTATCGGGAAACACGAGATACAGGCATCAAAGGGACGTGCCTAATGAGATGCACGGCTGAGACAATAAGCCCGTGCGGCAAGATGAGCCTCGAGCGGCGCCATCTGCCTTACAGTAGCATCCCCCTCGTCATAAAGACACTTACAAAGAACATGTGTCTTCCACAAATATCTTGGGAGTCCCAGGGTCGCGAAGCGGACAGCGTCCGTTCGCTGGCTACTTGAGGGCAAGAGACAAAATGGATGCCGTATCTATGATGGAACCCGTGGGTACAGATGAAAAACCCACGTAACAAATGAACGGTTTAAGCTAGCACAGCGAAACTGCGCACACTTGCTAAACTCGTCATTTGCGGTTCATAGATACCAGACTCGACCATATTCGTACGAGTCGAGAGCACCACTTATTATTGTCACGGAACCTCAATCGGGATTCAAGCGAGCCGGGCCGAAGACGGCTGAAATGCCAGAAACCGGTCCCCGGTAGCTTGTCTCCTTTCTGGTGAAGAATTGGCTTGGTAGTTTAGTCTGCCCTGTTCCCATGATGCACTGGGCCAGGGACAGACTGATTTGCATATAGCCAGGTTCTGAGCTGGGATGGTGCAGTGAGATAAATAACGGTGATGGATCAAGCCCTGATCTTTGGACTGGGTAAGAGTGGTCTGCTTAATTCAGACACTCTGTTCATCACCACCCCCTTTTCTGAATCGTTTTTGGCCACTATAGGTGTGGCAGGGTATACTCAGATGTGAGTCCCTTTCTCACTGCACCATCAGGATTCAAGCGAGCCGGGCCGAAGACGGCTGAAGTGCCATAAACCGGTCCCCGGTAGCTTGTCTCCTTTCTGGTGAAGAATTGGCTTGGTAGTTTAGTCTGCCCTGTTCCCATGATGCACTGGGCCAGGGACAGACTGATTTGCATATAGCCAGGTTCTGAGCTGGGATGGTGCAGTTAGATAAATAACGGTGATGGATCAAGCCCTGTTCTTTGGACTGGGTAAGAGTGGTCTGCTTAATTCAGACACTCTGTCCATCACCACCCCCTTTTCTGAATCGTTTTTGGCCACTATAGGTGTGGCAGGGTATACTCAGATGTGAGTCCCTTTCTCACTGCACCATCGGGATTCAAGCGAGCCGGGCCGAAGACGGCTGAAATGCCAGAAACCGGTCCCCGGTAGCTTGTCTCCTTTCTGGTGAAGAATTGGCTTGGTAGTTTAGTCTGCCCTGTTCCCATGATGCACTGGGCCAGGGACAGACTGATTTGCATATAGCCAGGTTCTGAGCTGGGATGGTGCAGTGAGATAAATAAGGGTGATGGATCAAGCCCTGATCTTTGGACTGGGTAAGAGTGGTCTGCTTAATCCAGACACTCTGTTCATCACCACCCCCTTTTCTGAGCCATAGTATATGAGCAGCGATCTTTTGACTGTGCCGTCCGTCTCTCTGGTACCCCTGAAATAGTGGTTCAGTCATACAATCCACGCTTTCCACCGTGGGGCTGCTGTGACTAGGTCGGTAATTTCACTGAAGGTTTGCAGTGGAACCACAATCGTGTGGCCATGGTTTGGGGGCAGGATGTGGGTACCCCTTGGCTGATTGCCAGCATCGGCCGGCGGGCCTACGGCACCTGCTTGCGGCTTCGTGCTGATGGTGGTGGCGTGTAAGCGCACAGGCATGGCAAACCAGCCCCTTTCTGTTTCCTCCTTTCCTTTTTGATTTGAGCATCACCTACTGGTGGGCGAGCATTGCAGCACGTTGCTGGCCGGCTGTGGGCTGCAGGATAATCACAGGTTTCACAGGTGTGCAGTTGTGCCACATAGGTAGGGGGGCTCCCGATTGTGCAGCTCTGGGCTAAATTGCCACAAGTATTCTCCCCTGTAGTTCACGGCCACATGCTAAATGCTCCCAGTTGTGCAATCTGTGCCTCTCTGTTGTCTCCAGGCCTTGTTGGGCCAGCACACCCTTTTGATCCCCTCTGTGGGCATGTTCAGGCTGGGCTGAGTGGCAGACAGTGCACACGTAGCAGCGGTTGAGGTGAGCAGGCCCATGGGGAACTCTGGCACTCACCGGCTGGTGGTTTGCAATGGGGCACGCAGCTCCAGCTGGTGCCATGCATGTGCTCCTCTCCACAGTGCACACCTCATTCAATCGCTGGGGCGTGCCTGCCGGTGCCGGATGCAGACAGCACAGGTCTCTTCAGCAGCCTGGGGTGCAGCACCTTTGCAAGGGTATGCACTGTGCGGGCGGCCACGTGCAGACTTCTTCACCGTGACATGGTGCCACGGCAGGGGTGGGCACCCAGTGGTCCTCAGCTCTCGCACGGTGGCGACAGCCATGCGCAGGCCTCTACTCCAGTGCCTGGCATCCATGCAGGGGTGGGCTCCTTGCAGGCTGCAATTCTTGTTTGGCAGCGACAGCCGCGCACGTATTCCTGCTGCTGGGAAGCACAACAGTGCAGCCCCCCCTCCGGGTACATGACCCAGGGCAGCAGACGTCGAGGGAGGTCGAGGTGATGCCCCTCGGGGACAGGAGCAGCACGGGCCCCTTCACAAGCACCACCAGAGGTGGAACCAAGCCCCGGGGTTCAGACTGGCCTCTTCGCCAGTATAGCGCGGCGGAGCCAAGGAGGCAAGGCCTACGCAGTGCATAAATGAGTTAAGGTCCACTCAGTGCTTATTAGTTGGTGGGAAGTCCTCGAGCGGTCGTACACTGTTTATTTATCTCCTCGGATTGAACCCGCCCCCAGGAGTGCATGCTTGAGACAAGGTATGGGAGAGCCCCCGGTGACTCTCTACAGGCAGGTCATTTTGCAATTCAGCTCCACTCTGGCATTTTCTTAGTGGGCATCAGGGTTTGAGGCTGGTGTCGCACCTGGATGGACCACAATGAACCACCAAGGCAATATTCTCTAAGTAAAACAGTGCAAAGATCTCTTGGGTTGATCAAAAATTCCAATTAGTTACTAATATTTTCTAATCCCTATTTTGGTTGTTTCACATGGACTTCTTTCTATTCGGTCACCCTCGATTTAATTTAACATTGTCCTTTTAATTCACTTTTAACTCACTTTTGAGAATCGGAGAGTGGCCCAGTGGCACTGACGAATTTGCGTCGAGTACGCATTTAAATGGACGGCGTGCGCGGTTTTCATTCACACAGCAAATTATCCAAGGTCGAAGGAACCACACACGTCTGTTTGGAGGCAGCAAGGAAAGCGTAACTAAAATAGGATGTAATTAATAGTTTGCACTTTGAGTTCTTTGTGTCTCTCAATTGTATATGCATTTTACTTTGTGTTTTTAATGTATTGTTGATTCCATGATATTTATTGAATCCTGGTCTACGAAATTATTTTAATAAAAATCTTTTTAAGGCACTTCCCTGTATTCATGTGGATATTGTAATTATTTAAATTATTTAGTAGGGTCCCGGAATTTGTGATTGATTGAGTGTGTATAGATGGTGATTGTGTTGAACACAAGGGATTAGAAAATATTAGTAACTAATTGGAATTTTTTATCAACCCAAGAGATCTTTGCATTGTTTTACCGTTGGTACCCCTTCTCTTGGTCAGTGGGGTCACTTCCTTTTCTTTAAGTACTTTGTGAACAGCTGTTTGGCTGTGGAGTCTATCATCTTTGTTACTAGAGTTTTACTTCTTCCCTCATCTTTGTACAATTGAGAGAGGTGTCCCCTTACTGTCAGAATGGACCCAAGACCTTTGGGTTCAGTGAGGAACAGTACAATAAAATCATGAGTTTGAATACTAAAATTGGCAGCAAAGTGATTGTTCTAACCAGCAATAATGATAAGTGGGGAACAATTTTGAATCTTAAAAAGAAACTTACATAATCAGAAATGCATGCAGAATCTCTAATACAATATGTTAAGGCTTGGGTGATTCCTGTGCATCAGAAATGAACCGGGACTATTTGTGGAACACAGAAAATTCTTAAAAACCTGGTCCCATGTAGCCAACAGGTGTAGCAGGGATTGGCTTTTGTTAATTATTGAACCTGCACAGGAGTTTATTGCTTTAGAAAAACAGGAAATTGAGCAGTCGCTTAAAGAGATTCAAGACAATTCAGTTTTAGAGGAGGCCAAGAAAAGGCTTGAAGAATTTGAGACAGATATCAATGGATATAGGATCACCTGATAAATAAAAAAACAAAGAAATTGAGAAAGGATATTGAGAAATATAGCGTGGAAAGTAACTACCCCTACCTAGAGAAAGATTATTATGAACAACAGAGAGAACAGACTTGGCAGCGGCCTTATAACCAAAGGCCGACTTATAATAGAGATGGTAGAAAAAGGATTACCTTCTCTGAATCCTCAGGATCAGGAAGTGACGAGGAACCGAATATGAGAGGCGATCAGGGTAAGAATTTTCGATGAGGATATTATGGATCTGTATCTTTGGGACCTGCTGCTCCCTATTTTGCAGAACCATCCTCTACCTCTTCTTTTTTAGATCAACGTCCAAGGAGGAGACAGCGACCTAATCGAGGCTTTGGGAGAGGCCAGAATGTGAGGCATCAACCTCAGGAGGAATATCTTCAGACCAGGACAAGTCAATATTGGAGGGAATGTCCAATACATTTCCTATAATCAATCTGTCTGAACATGTATTTTCAGATATAGAATTACAGTTATTGGAAAAAGGATTTACATTTGCCCCAACGAGCTATGTAAATAAATTCTTACTGGAGAAGGACCTTAAATCCTTCTTCAGGAAGATTAGATTGGCCCGGTTCTTTGAGGACAAAGAGTACATAGAGAAAAGTAGTGCATCTGGCCCTAAATCTAAGTCTACTTTTACACTCCATATTAGCCAGATTGATAAAAAGGTGGACATTTTTGAACAGGTAGTGGAAGCTAAGATTCGTAACTTGTGGGAAAACCAACCCCCGGTTTCTCATAAATTGAGCAAAAGACAGAAGGAGGCCATTACAGATCTCAAAAATTATTTTAGTATAACAATCAAACCCGCCGATAAGGGGAGGGATTGCTATATTCAACACAGCAGACCATGATAAGCGGGTCATGGAGTTACTGAATATTAAAGAACACTACCGGAAGGTATCAATGTCACAGTGGGGGACATTGAAAAAAGAAATTGGGGCCCTCCTATCCCTAGCAATAAAAAATGGTTGGGTGTCCAATAAGGAATATAGATTTTTACTTAATGAAAAGGCAGTTATTCCTGCAATTTATGGACTACCAAAAGTCCATAAAAGTCTTACAGATCTACACCTTAGACACATTTTCAGTTGCATCAATTAACCTTTAGAACCACTGAGTCAGTATGTAGATACGTTTCTTAAACCATTAGTCCAAGATTTGAGATCGTATATTAAGGGCTCATCATATATGATCAGCATGATAGAAGGTAAGGAGTATAACTGTCAAACTCAAATCCTAGTTACACTCGACACAAATATACCCCAGGATGCTACCATTATTACCATCAGGAACATTCTGGGGTGTGTAGACAACAGAATGTGGGAGCACACCGCTGACTCTCAAGCAAGGTTCGCCCCTGGCGTTCTGGGAAATGCAGTCTCTTGTAGCTCGCTCCGATATTTTCGAGTATTTTGCCAAGGTCAGCAAACCCTAAAATAAAGACTGTATTCTCTACTGATGATGGTTAATAAACCATAAACACGTGTCTAGAGATCAGCTCTATCTGTGCCAACCTTGGCGAAATACTCGAAAATATCGGAGCGAGCTACAAGAGACTGCATTTACCAGAATGCCAGGGGCAAACTTTGCGTGAGAGGTCAGCGGTGTGCTCCCACATCCTGTTTTCTATTTAAAGTACTCCCATGAGTCATTGACCTGACGAGCTCATGGATGAAGCACTTGCGTGCCAGTGAGAGGTACCGGACCTGATATGATGTTTGGCAGCCTATTTAGCAAACCCCAAAATACAAGACTGTATTCTCTACTGACAACGGTTAAAAAAACAGAAACACGTGTCTAAAGATCAGCACTCGAAAATATCCGGGCGAGCTACAAGAGACTGCATTTACCAGAATGCTAGGGGCAAACCTTGCCTGAGAGGTCAGCGATGTGCTCCCACATCCTGTTTTCTATTCTGGGGTGTATAGATTGTAGTGGGGCCAATGTCGATTTTAATATGTCCTGCGTAGAATTGGTGTTGAAGCAAAATGTATTCCTCTTTAAGGATGAACTTATTTTGCAGTGCAAGGGGACTAGTATAGGAGCCACTTGTGCCCCCAGTCTGGCTTGCCTATATGTCGGGCAATTTGAAGGGATACATGTATTCAATGAATCTGCTCCTTTTTACGAGAACGTGACCACCTGGAGCAGATTCATTGACGATATCTTCTTCATTTGGGAAGGAACAGAGGGATGCCTGCAGGAGTTTTTGGAGTGGCTCAATCTGGGCGATGCCAATTTGAGGTTCACATCTATGCACAGTAGGGTGAATGTCCACTTTCTGGATCTAAACGTCAAAGATATGGGTGGTAGGCTGGGTGTTGAATTATTTTGCAAACCTACTGATAAAAATACTTTATTGCATTAATCCAGCTTCCATCCAAAATCCCAGAAGGATAACATCTTATTTGGGCAGTTCCTGCGTCTTTGCAGGAACTACTCAACTTTTGAGGATTTTTATAAACATTCAGAAAACCTCAAAACTAAAGTAAAGAATAGAGGATAACCCAAAAAATGTATTTCTAAATCACTTATGAGACCTAGGTTTTACAACAGAGACAGCATGCTCACCCAGAAAGAAGTAGGGACGAGGAATATGAATACCGATGCCAATAAGAGAATAGTTTTTGTCAGTCAATATTCTAACCTTAGCAATAAGATTAAGAATGGTTTTAATTCTACCTGGAGCCTTTTCAATGATAATCATCTAGGTAAACTGGAAAAACCACTATTCGCCTTTAAAAGAAATAACAACTTAAAACGCGATTTAGTGCATTCATATAGGGAAGGTCCTAGACAACATCAACTTACGATCACAGGTAATACAGCGACAGGCAACTACAAATGCAGTAGCTGTATTATGTGCAATCAATGTATTCTGGGGAAGGAGTACACCCACAATGGGCACACACTGAGACCCAGAACACTAAATAACTGCAGAACCAAAAATACTGTGTACTTAATTATTTGTCCATGCAACTTAGGATACGTTGGCAAGATGGCACGAGAAGTTCATGTCAGATTCCTGGAACATAGATCAGCCATCAAAAATCAAAAATTGAATGCCCCCATGGTGGATCATTTCAAAGAGAAGAGACATTCTCTTTCAGACTTTAAATGTTTCATAATTGAATGCATGGAGGGCAATAGGAGGGGAGGGGATCCCACTGCTGAAAGAAAAAATAGTGAGCAGTGGTACATCTCCATCCTTACTACCATAAGAGAAGGATTGAGCACTAAAGAAGATTGGATGCGGTTAATAGAAGACTAACAAGCAATACTAACAAAGGAAAACCGAAGTCATATTCAGTGGTCTTGTTTTCCTTTCTATGAAAATAAAGCACGTTATTGGGGAGTGTGTCTGTAGTAGGCACTCACCTATGTTGATGGCAGATACGTACCAGCCATATATCCACCACTGGGTGGGCGTCTCTGTGTATTCACCTATCAATAGTATGGCTCAATAGTTCGGTTGTATACAATATATCATTATAGGTGATATAGCTATGGCTCCTATGTATCCACCCCTTAATGAGTTGGGGTTCACACAATATGCAATCACGAATTATGAATCTGGTAGATGATATAGGTATGACACATTATGCCGATATTTATCTGTATCACTGATTAGCAGCTATTATCATGCAAAAGAGACAGCTTGGAAATAGGACCATGCTTTTTGAAAATATCATTGTAAAAAGATATAAATAGAGATCTAGGGCTCGATGTAGGTAAATTCATTTTACCACTTCTTAAATACCGAATCATACCAATTCGGTATTTAAGAAGTGGTAAAATGGAAGGGGGGGATGTAGGTATTTCAGAATCGGTAAATACCTAATCGTTAAGATTCGGTATTTACTGATTCTGTAAATACCGAATCGGTAAAGCCCATTGTTTCCTATAGGCATTGCAACGCATAGGAATCAATGGTCATTACCGAATCAGTATTTACCGATTCGGTAAATACCGATTTTTGCAAGGGTGCAGGGGGTGTCACTTTGACACCCTCTTGCACCCTCTTGCACCCCAATTCTGGACTTGTGTGCCATGTGGCACACAGACATGCCCTAAGTCACATTGCACAGGTGTGCATGCACAGATGTGCATGTACACCTGTATTCGGTATTTTACCACCCAATTGGATTGGGTGGTAAAATACCGATTCTTAAAGCCCTGTGGCACTCTGACATGTGCCAGCTACATCTGCATTTACAGAATCGGTATTTTACAGAGTCTGTATTTACCGATTCAGTAATTTTACAGAATCGGTAAATACAGAATCGGTAAAATACAGATTCTGTAAATGCATGCCCTACATCTGAAAACCTAAATACCGGTCGGAAACGGCGGAATTCGGCCGTTTCCGACTGGTATAAGGGCACCTATATCGGGCCCCTAGTCCGTTCGAAATAATTCCAATTAATTATACTAACATGATTGGTGTTACTATTATAGCGGGACTGACTAATATTAGTTGTAGAAAGTATAATAAACATCTTGTATGCACATGCTGTTCTAAAGTAAAGCAGCGTAGTATGTAGTAAAGTCAATGGTGAGGCACAGAGGATGGACCAGAAAGGCTGTTACCCATTTAATTACATGCAACTTGTATGCACATGCTGTTCTACAGAAAAGCAGCTTAACCTGGTGTAAAGTCAATGGTGGGGCCCAGAGGATGGACCAGAAAGGCTGTTACCCATTTAATTGCAGGAGATACGGTCACCCTCGATTTAACATTGCCCTTTTAATTCACTTTTAACTCACTCACGAGAATCGGACAGTGGCCCAGTGGCACTGATGTATTTACGTTGAGTACGTGGATGAGAGTGACGTAAAAGGCAGCACAGGTGTTGCCAATACAACATCACATTTAAATGGACGGCGTGCGTGGTTTCCATTCTCATGGCAAATTATCCAAGGTTGGAGGAACCACTGTGGTTCTGAAATTCTGGACCCTGCTTTAATATGGTCCCGAGGCCCAACCTTCGTGTCACAAAATATCGTCGTACCATGACGAATTTGGTATCAGCAGACCGGTAATGATTAGGACATTATCCCTATGCATTTGCGTCATGATTGAGCGATGCTAACACCCTTAAATCGTGGTTTCCGTCCTGAACCCTCGGACTCCATTTTGTGAACGGCATCCATCTTGTGGCTTGCCCTCATATAAGTCAATCGATAAAGGCCGAGCTTGATCTGAAAGGACACGTCCACCTTAGCTGACTTCCCCATGACCTGGCCAAACTGACTCCACTGCCTCCAGCCAAACCTGTTTGGGCAGCTCCTCACCCAGTGGCCGAATAAGATAGCATCAATGCATAACATGCCATAAACCCTTCACTAGGGGGGCATTAGAACTTACCTGAAACGAGGAGGGGGGAGGAGAGCAAGCCCTCACTCTTGCCGCCACTGTCAGGAGTCCAGTCCAGCAGCCTATAGCGCCGCCGCTCCGGGACTACACATCCCGGCGGCCCTAGCGGCGGCGCTGCTACACACGCACCAGGACAGTGCCAGGAGGCGCCTTGAGGAGAGCTCTGCTCGGCGGAGCGCGGGGGGCATTAGAACTTACCTGAAACGAGGAGGGGGGAGGAGAGCAAGCCCTCACTCTTGCCGCCAGGAGTCCAGTCCAGCAGCCTACAGCGCCGCCGCTCCGGGACTACACATCCCGGCGGCCCTAGCGGCGGCGCTGCTACACACGCACCAGGACAGCGCCAGGAGGCGCCTTAAGGAGAGCTCTGCTCCACTCCGCGGGACGCGAGCGGGACGCCGGGCTAAGCCCGGGCAAAGGGCGGGCCCTCTGTGGCCCTCAGAGGCACAAAGAGGCCGGGACGGGCCACCACCCTTACTATTCCTGTTCATCAAAGAGGTACTGTGATTCCCCTTACCTTTTCTATCAGCCCACTGTTTGCTATTTTGCATCATACCATGTCTATCTGGGAGGAGCCTAATGCCATGTGTGGAACTCAATATATCCCTGACCTTTTACCCTCCATAAGCACAGACACCAATCCAGAGGTTTCTCACGCCACCCTGCAGATGTCACCTCTGTGTGCTAACAAACTCCAATCTCCACTCATAGCACTACCGGGTGGGCAGAACACCAAAAGAAAGACCGATGATGCCATCATCAACGGGAAGCCAGTCAAAACTCCAAAACTATGCCCCAGTCCCTCTCAGCACCACTCCAATGTCAGCTTTGTGGCGGGGGATATGGAGCATGGAAAAATGGAAAACTCCCCATCATTCCCACAACCAACTTTATTGGCCCAGCTCGAGCACCTATTAACCTCCCTAATTTCACCATTGGTGGAAAAAATCAACGACCTGGGGGACAGGATATCTAACATTGAACTGATAGTTAAAACACATATTCCATCAGGAACCAAACCAGCATCATCAGACCCTCCGATCCCCCTCATTGCTCTGGAAAAACCCATACTGAATTCCCGCAGGAATGCGCATTCTCAAACTATATCGTTGGTACAAACAAACCACATTGAGGCAAAAATTGAACCTATTAGAATGCCACGAATAAACCTACCCCCCGAAGCCGCCCCCTATGTGACCGTTGTCTCCGGGATTCCACCACTAACTCACGGAAAAGTTGAAACACGCCAAGACTTACTACATAAGGCCATGTTTTGGTTACAGACTAACAGACCTCTGCCACCTGACCTAGATGGGGGTATCTTAAGTTTTAGGAGGGTGGGGTGGTTGGGCACTTTGCCAAAAAACATTCCAGGGGACTTGGTCCTAATTAGGTTCAAGCAAAGGAAAACAGCCCCTTACTTACGATCCTGCAAGTATAAAGAGGGGGATGGCCCAATTCGTATCTGGGACTTACATGACTTTTATCCAAGCTTTCCATCCACCCAGATATCAAGAACACAAGGGCCAACGTAAAAATGCTGTCTCTTCTTTCATTAGAATTTCGTATAATATTTTTTTCTAGCTATGAAAAGTTTTTGGTTTCCCTGATCCCCTTTTCTCTTTTTTTACAAATAATGCCGTTTTAAACTTTATTAGATCAGCTTTGGTGATCAGAAATAGATATTGATGGAATTTGGTTTTAGAAAAATTTTGTAAACATGTATTGTGATTTTATTGTTGATTAATTCCAATGTCTTTTTAAAAATTGTCTATGTTTACTTTTATGGTTCCTTCATGAAATCGAAATAAAGTTTTGAAACTTGAAACCCTTCACTACATACAGACCATGTTTTCTACACACATACACCTGTCCATGTTCCTTGTTTATGGCCAGTTTTACGACGAGGAGGTGCCCTGTTTTATTGGGGTTTCATCGATATCTGATTGCAATTCTGGGCCGGGCTGGGCCATCTATCACAAACTGGACATCTAAAATATGGGTTGGCCGACATGACTGTGCGTTTTGCTCTATTGTGAAAATATGTCTATGACCGTATTGTAAACTGAAGAATTCTTGCCTGCAGCTGTTATTTCTGTATATAAGGAGCAGGCTGATTCTGTAAAAACGAGCAGTCTCCTGAGAACTTACGACTCGTGCTGTTGTAATTCTAGGACGCTTGTTACTTGGTTGCAGCCAATAAAACTCGATCTCTGACTTCACCTAGAAGACTCTTGGTTTCTGTGGTCCGGAACAGGGAGAACTCAGAGGTCTTCGGGTGTTATCCCCTGGCACCACCGGGTTCCTAAAAACCCGGCACCTCAGTTGGCGCCCAACTCGGGGCGGTATCAAGCGGTGACGGTCCAAGCCAGATGTTCGTGAGGAGCTTCGTGTGAAAATTCCAGAGGAAGGCCAGCCACTTCAGCGACCCCTGTATGTTGACGTGGTTCCGAAGGTCTTGGCTGCGAGGTTCCCCGCGTCCCGACGGCTACGAAGGACTGCTGCCCTGACTATCGCCCTGTTTTGGACCCAGTGATCCTTGGTAGAGCGAAACGATAGACGAGTCTTCTAGTGACGTCACCGATCTTCAATACTTCAGTTAAGTATAAGTGGAGCGTCTCCCAGTCCTTAGTTTGGTTCTTAGTTTTGGTATCTTTGAGATACACCTTGTTTGGAACTTGCAAGCACCAAAACCGAGGGATTCGTGTATTCACGAGAATATCATAATAGATAATCCCTTGAAGTTTGAAGCTAGACTAGTGAGCAAAGATGCCTGGTCTTAGCAGACTTGGAAACTTGTTTTGTCTTGGTTGTGGTATGGACTCCCGATTAGAGGATTCGTGCCGGTTCCTCCGATTGGAACTCCAACATATGAGTTATATATAAAGCACGGAGTAGGCCCTATCACGTATAATGAAGTATGGATAAAATACACCCGCAAGGATGGTGTTTTAAAATGGCCCCAACATGGTAGCTTTGACTCAGAAATTTTAGATAACCTTGAGGTCAAACTGTTTAAGAAGAAAGCCCGGCCGGCGATGTTTGACTCCTTTCGTTTATGGCGCAAAGAAGCCAAACAAAAAGAAATAAAATTAGCAAAGAAAAATAAAAGAGGTATGTCAATGGTGCAAGCTGCCATTGCATACAGGGATAATGAGGAAGAGCAAGAGAGTGAACAAATGCTCAGAAGTAAGAAACTAGCAGTAGATAAATGCTACCTGATGTCGCCCCATGAAGGACGAGATTTAAAGGGAACATCCGAGAAAGATCCATTAATGTCCCATTTATTGAATTCACCACCCCCATACACATCGAGTATCGTTGGACCCCCGAAGCGCTTTGGTATACCGCGCCCCGGTGCTCAAAATGCAGATCTTGCACAAGCACCAGCTCCTCTTCAGATGGTTCCTACTTCTCCGGCGCAGCCTTCTCAAGGGCCGCCGCCTTTGCTACATACTCCATCCACTTCCTCTACAACTTTGCCTACTGCTCCAACTGTTTATCCTGATACTGCTACTGCTACTGCTTCGACTTCCTCTGCTATTGCCTCGACTTCCTCTTTACATCAGCCTGTCTTTTCTGGCACATGTGCCTCTCCACAAGCTTTTCCTTCTGTTCGACAGAGAGTGGCAAGTACTGTCACTGGTCTGTTCTCACCTTTCTTTGGGTCGCCTAAAACGACCCCTAAAACTGGACGTACACAGTTGCGTAGTCAACTACCTGATTACGAGGAAAGGGAAGTGCTGAATGAGTTAGCACGCAAATGGGTTACCGACACTGTAAGATATGACGTTCAGTCTGTTATGGAAGTCTTCCGACAATGGGATGCACCCACTCAGAGATACGTATTTGAAGAGATGTGTGTATACCTTTGCGAAGATCTGGAGACGAACGATCCAAAACGCAAAATGAAGGAATTATTCCGTATGCGTTTTAAGTTCTATGAAGGAATGATTGTAGGTGCCGATGTCGAAAAAGCAATAGATTTGTTGTTATCCTATAGGAGTAAGGGAAATGTCTCTAGATCACTGTATGAGGATGACGTGTTAGGTAGGAAAAAGCCGCGACAATACCCCATGAGAGAAGTTCCTCCAGTTTGGAGGGAAGGTGATGCGAATGCACATCCACCCGTTCCACCGCATTTCCAGCGCGTATGGGTACATGTCCCCTGGAAAAGATCCGAAGTTTTAGCACTCAAGCAGACATTACCTGATCCTCGTAAAAATCCTGCAGGGTATTATAAGGAGTTATCTCAGACTGCAAGCTCATGTATAATGAATTTGGCAGACGTAGACATGTTATTTGGGAATGTTGTTCCACAGCCTTTGTGGAGTAAGATTTGTCATGCAGATCATGATCAAGAACTAGGTGACACATGGGCTAATATTACTGCTGCAGATGCTAGACAAGTTGGTGGTTCTAAACCTGAGCCTTTAATAGCTGAACTTCCTGGTAGAATTATCACATACATGAAGACCTTGATGCCTGAATTGCGTGTTAATTGGGACAAGTTGTCTGCGTGCAAGCAGAAGAAAGACGAGAATGTGTCTGACTTTTTCACAAGGTTTGAAGAGACTCTCGCCGATCACAGTGGTCAGGATATGGCTACCGAGAGTGGCCAAAGATTGTTTGTAGATAAATTTGTACATAATTTACTTCCTGAACTATCTAACAAATTAAAAGATTCAGAGAGTGCTTGGGCTGTTTCCACGTCAGGGCAGATTTTAGCCACAGCCCAGTACTACGAAAATAGGCGCAAAGACGAACTAGATAAGGCATACAAAAAGACTAAAGATTTAAAAACTAAAGTTCTTCTCCAGCAAGCCTATCTGCCTCGCACTCCTAGCCAGCCCAATTATCAGCAACAACAGCAGTATTCGAGAAACCCGCAGGGAAACGAGTTTTCCCATCAGCGTTTGCCATATGGCCCGAATCAATGTGCCTATTGCAAAGAAGAGGGTCATTTCAAAAATAATTGTCCAGCCCTAGCGCGACGTCTAAATGGTGTTTCCGGTGCAAGAGGTAAAGGTGTTCAACAGGCTTTTAGGGGTAGGGGCCGTGGAAATTTCCCCCAGAATACGACTTCTTTTCCACCTCAGATTTCCATGAATAGCTTTGATCAACAGAATAATGCGTCCTCTAGGTCAGCTCAGTACTATGCTGATGACGACTACGCAGAGAACGAGAATGAGGGTAATAATTGCTAGGACAGCCATGGACAAAGAGAGGGAGTTGTTTCAGTTCCAGTAGATCAGAATGGACCTTATGTTGAGGTGATTACATCAGGAGTGTCAGAACCTTTTCTGCTGGATACTGGTGCTACAAAAAGTTCGATTATGCACTCAAAACTTCCTGGCGCACCTTTGTCTGGCGAAATGAATGTTTCAGTAGATTTTTCTGGCGCCCCTGTTAGGAACCCGATTTCTAGTCCTATGCCCCTTTCTGTTGGCCCATGCGAATTAGAAGCACTCCTCATTCTTACAACAGGTTGTGGCGAAAATTTGTTAGGTTTGGATTTGTTAAAGAGATTATATGCGACTTTGTACTGTTCCCCTTCGGGAGTACAACTTACCCTAGGTAAGAAAGTGTTTTCCCCAATGTATTTGTCAAAGGAAAATATTCCAACAGAATTGTCATCTCTTCCAGATATAATTTGGGCTACTGGTTCTAATGATGTAGGTCGTTTGGAGATAGCACCGTATGTCATAACATTGAAAGCCAATGTTAGGTTGCCACGTATTCCCCAATACAAAATTTCCAGCTAATGTGAAAAGGCTTTGTTAGCGATCGTTTACGATCTGATCGAGAAAGATGTCATTGAAGAGACAACAGGCAACATTTGTAACAGTCCTATTCTGCCTGTCTTAAAGCGTACTGATCCTTCACAGCCCCCTGTGTACAGATTCGTGATTGATCTTAGAGAAGTGAATAAGATTGTTGTACAACAGTTTCCAGTTGTCCCCGACATTACTGCCTTATTGACAATGGTTCCAGCTTCAGCCACTTGGTTTTCGGTGATTGACCTGAAGAACGCTTTCTTCAGCATCCCGATTGCTGAGGAGAGCAGAGATATTTTTGGCTTCAATTTAGGAGGACGAAGCTTCCGCTTCAAGCGCGCTCCTCAGGGCTACTGTGAAAGTCCATCTATATTCAGTCAAGCTCTGAAAACACAACTTGACACGATTGTTCTTCCTGATGGTGCGACTCTGATTCAGTATGTAGACGATCTACTGATCGCTGCGGATACTGAAGAGATTTGCAAGAAAGCCACATTGTCGTTGTTGCGTCATTTATGTGACATGAAGCACAAAGTCTCTCTCTCAAAACTGCAATTTTGTCGACAAGAAGTGACCTACTTAGGTCACATCTTATCGAAGGAGGGAAGAAGACTGACCCCAGAAAGAATGCAGGCAATTGCAAGATTGAGCGCCCCAAGGACACAGAGAGAAGTTCGGGCCTTCTTGGGCATTACATCGTACTGTAGACAATGGATACCGAATTTTTCACTATTGGCTAAACCTTTGCTGGCACTAATCCATAAAGATACACCCGATCCTATGCCTTGGTCTGAAGATTGTCAGACTAGTTTCCACGAGTTGCGTGATGCATTGTGCTCGGCTCCTGTGTTGGGCAACCCCGACTACAGTAAGCCTTTTACATTATATGTCCATGAGAAGGAAGGTTGCGCATTATCAGTCTTGACACAATACTTTGGGGACAAACAACACCCATGCGCGTATTTCTCAGCGACTCTAGATCCTGTAGCTAAGGCATTACCAAGTTGCTTGAGGGCCACTGCTGCAGCAGCTGTCTGTATTCGATAGTCTGCTGGGTTAGTCATGAATAATACTCTGATCGTTATGGTCCCACATGCAGTAGACATTTTACTAAACAGAACGAAAACACAGCATTTAACTAGTGCTCGACTGTCCAGCTATGAGCTGACACTATTAGCAAGTCACATACACATAAAGAGGTGTGATACACTCAACCCCGCTACGTTATTGCCTATTCTGGCAGAGACAGATGAGGTTGACAAACATGACTGCTGCTTTAGGACAGAAGAAGAGACAAAAGGGAGAGTAGACTTGCAGGACACTCCCCTTCCCGAATGTAATGATAATTTATGGGTTGATGGTTCATGCTTCAAGTTGCCAAATGGTGATACGACCGCAGCATATGCTGTAACAACATTGCACATGATTGTAGAGTCTGCACGTATATCGCACAATTCTGCGCAAGCAGCAGAGTTGATTGCACTTACAAGAGTGTGTGTGTTGGCAAAAGGAAAGCGAGTGAATATGTATACTGATAGCCAATACGCCTTCGGCATGGCTCACAGTTTTGGAAGATTGTGGCGTGAACGTGGGTTCCTGACGTCACATGGTACAAGAATCCAACATGGTCAGTTAGTTAACGAGCTTCTCGAGTCACTGACCTTGCCCCTACAAGTTGCGATCGTGAAATGCAGTGCACACAGAAAGATTCAAGATGATGTTGGTCGTGGGAATGCATTTGCAGATGAAGTTGCAAAAGAGACTGCAAGGAACACAATGAGTCGGATGTACGTTGTAGGTCCTGCTAGATGGATTGCTGATGTGGGTATGTGTGAGGACACTATTGAAAGTGTGAAGTCTATACAATCTGATGCCACGGAAAAAGAGGTGAATGAATGGAGAGAAAGCAAGGGTAGATTGGATGCGAATGGTTGTTGGGTCGAATTGTCCGAACATCAACGATGGTTATTACCTGATGCATATGTGCTTGCAGTGGTGACAATGGCCCATGGAATGGCGCACATTAGTGCGAAAGGAATCTGTAAGTTGTTGGCCCCAGTATGGCAGAATAGTGGTATCCCAAAATACGCGGAGAACTTGGTCAAAAACTGCATGGTGTGTTTGAAGTACAAGCCCCGGTAGGGGAACCCCAACTCCAGCTGGTCATTTTGCGCCTCCGACGTATCCATTCGAGGTTTTGCAGCTCGATTTCATCCACATGGAGAGGTGCAACAATCTGAAATACGTGCTTGTTGTTGTTTGCGCTTTCTCCAGGTGGGTGGAAGCGTATCCCCTTAAGGACAGCACTGCCTTGTCAACTGCCAAAACCCTCGTCAAGGAATTCTTCCCTAGGTTTGGCATGCCTTGAACAGTCTGGAGTGATAAGGGAAGTGAGTTCGTGGAACGAGTGATGAAGAGAGTGTGCGAATGTCTAGGTATACACCAGAAGTTCCACGCTGCAAATCACCCCCAATCAGCGGGATTAGTAGAATGCTACAACGGCACGTTAAAGTTAAAATTGGCCAAGATCCAAGCCAGCACAGGTCTTAAATGGCCTGACGCCTTGCCTTTAGTACTCCTATCTACCAGAATGACTGTCCATTCTAGACTGGGACTTAGCCCTTATGAAATTGTGTTTGGCCGCCCAGCCAACATCTGGGGCGTGCCAAGACCCAAGAAGCTAAGCGAAGTAGAGCATCCTGTACTGCTTGACTATTTACACAAATTGACAACTGAATTGCGTGTTTTACACCAACAGGTTCACAGTTCCTCTCCGCCAGCCTCTGATGATCCAGGTCACTCCATTGAACCCGGCACCTGGGTGCTGGTGCGGAATTTTCAGCGCACGAACAACGAACAGCCCAGGTGGACCGGATCGTACCTCGTCCTTCTTTCCACAAGATTAGCCGTTCGGGTGGAAGGAAAGAAGAATTGGATCCACGGGACCCATTGTAAACGGGTCCCTCTGCCTCTTCAATATGACCGGTGGGTCCAGGAGGGAATTGCTGACTCTGAGACCGAGTCCGTACCGCGCTTTGCTCCCTTCAGCAATGCACGATTGAAAGGAACTGGTACAGAAAAGGAGAGTGATCGTATTTTGCAAGGATTTGTGCCACCGTCAATGCAGTTGGACACTACAGAACCTGAAACGTTGTTTGAAGACCATACCGTACCTGGGAAACAACGGTACAATCTGAGGTCGAGAAAAAGGGACTAATAAAAGCTAAATTAATGCGATATTCCTTTCCCCAAGAACTATTCTTGATTTTACAGCTCTCTCGCCCAGGGAACTTGCTCATTTTTGATTTTCGAAACGCCATCCGGTTCTGCTGCTAGGGTCGCGGTTGATAGTCTGGGGAGTGCAGCTGGCTACGTTTAGGTCAACGGTTCTGATTGGTCTGAGGGAATTACCCCAGACTGAACAGAAAGCACTCCTTGGCAGAATCAATCTCCCACCGCGGGCAGCAACTAGAGGATGGAGTTTTCGAGGGTAGAGAGACCTGCTAGATCTATGAACTTTGAAAAGAAAATATGCACTGTAATGGCAAGAAGACGATTTCTAGTAATATGCATTTTAATGTTGTGTAGCATAATAATGTTTTTAATCGGCTATGCTCTGTTCATTTTTCGAGTTCCGTTCATACACAACACTCAGCCCACACCTCCTCCTACTATTTCCCTGCATTCCTTTCATCCCCTACCTGAACACGAGTCTGCCAGAAGATTAGAATTTGTAAACAATTCATTTGTCCAACTCCTACACCAGCACCAATCTGTAATGAACACTACGAACTGTTGGATATGCGGATTTATGCCACACACCACAGATAAGAGTGTTCCGTATTTTGTCCTGCCATTCAGTTATTTCGGTTCTCTGTGGGCTTTCCAGACCATGTTCCTGTTTTCCCTTGAACCGTACGTTCCAGGGAAAAATTCAAACAACAAGGCACTAGTGGCAGGAATCAGAAATATGAGTAGAGATATCGACACGGTTAGAACGACTCCCAAAGATGAGCTTATACCATACAGTCGATGGAATATAACTAAGTATGGAATTTCCTTGGCTGAAAGTCAGAAGCCGAAGAGATCCTCCCCAATCTGGATAGTACCCCACCGAGGTCATCTATGTCTGCAGGGAAATGGCAACAACCCTCGAGCCCAGTTAGGGAAGAGTGTCTGTACCGAGACCTATGTTCTCTTATCTCAGACCTCCCCTTCATTCTTAGCGGCTAAGGGTACATACTTCGTCTGCCACGACAGAGCATATACATGGTTGTCCCCTGACTTCTCGGGCACATGTTTTATCTCGTTTCTGCTGCCACCCACCTACACGGCCGAGGCAGATTACTATCGGACAAGGACAGTTAGGGGTGTCGTGAGTCAAGACGACACTGCGGGTCAAGAGTTTGGGGACTTCGCAAAGGGTTTTCTGCCATTTTGGGGGCCAATGGTGAACAGCAGGAACATTCGCCAGTTAACGAGGGTAGTCGAATCCGCCGTGATCGAAACGGCCGGTACCCTTAGTAACTTGACAGCTGAGCTTCAGTCGGACAGACTTATGACCCTTCAGAACAGGGTCGCCCTAGATATCATACTTGCAGACCGTGGTGGTGTATGTAGGGTGATCCAATCCAGTTGCTGCATTTTCATCCCTGATAATGCCCCGACAGTGTACCAGGCCATCTCCAAACTGCACAAAATCTCTGATTCCCTACACGTGGAGAAAGGGGATTGGTCCCTGCTAGGGTGGCTCTGGGAACTGATCTCTGCCTGGGGATGGAAAACTCTGATCTTCATTGGGATGATCTTAGCCATTCTGTTTATGTTCTGCCTGTTTGTGCAGTGCGCTCCTGCAATATGTGGCCTCTGTGCTACTTCATGTGTAAGGAAGCCTGCATCAAGGGACGAATTGAGCAACAGAATGATGCTACAGCAGCATTTCCGTGAATTCATTAATACAGATTTGGACTCAGATTAGCATGAGTTATTGACTAATATGAGGGCAAAAGGAGGGTCTGTGGTTCTGAAATTCTGGACCCTGCTGTAATATGGTCCCGAGGCCCAACCTTTGTGTCACAAAATATCGTCGTACCATGACAAATTTGGTATCGGCTGACCGGTAATGATTAGGACATTATCCCTATGCATTTGCGTCATGATTGAGCGATGCTAACACCCTTAAATCGTGGTTTCCGTCCTGAACCCTCGGACTCCATTTTGTGAACGGCATCCATCTTGTGGCTTGCCCTCATATAAGTCAATCGATTAAGGCCGAGCTTGATCTGAAAGGGCACGTCCACCTTAGCTGACTTCCCCGTGACCTGGCCAAACTGACTCCACTGCCTCCAGCCAAACCTGTTTGGGCAGCTCCTCGCCCAGTGGCCGAATAAGATAGCATCAATGCATAACATGCCATAAACCCTTCACTACATACAGACCATGTTTTCTACACACATACACCTGTCCATGTTCCTTGTTTATGGCCAGTTTTACGACCAGGAGGTGCCCTGTTTTATTGGGGTTTCATTGATATCTGATTGCAATTCTGGGCAGGGCTGGGCCA
Source organism: Lissotriton vulgaris (assembly GCF_964263255.1). Taxonomy (NCBI): domain Eukaryota; kingdom Metazoa; phylum Chordata; class Amphibia; order Caudata; family Salamandridae; genus Lissotriton; species Lissotriton vulgaris. The sequence continues at coordinate 634,740,518 of NC_141685.1, read as the reverse complement.
TCTATCACAAACTGGATATCTAAAATATTAGTTGGCCGACATGACTGTGCGTTTTGCTCTATTGTGAAAATATGTCTATGACCGTATTGTAAACTGAAGAATTCTTGCCTGCAGCTGTTATTTCTGTATATAAGGAGCAGCTGGTTCTGTAAAAACGAACAGTCTCCTGAGAACTTACGACTCGTGCTGTTGTAATTCTAGGACGCTTGTTACTTGGTTGCAGCCAATAAAACTCGATCTCTGACTTCACCTAGAAGACTCTTGGTTTCTGTGGTCCGGAACAGGGAGAACTCAGAGGTCTTCGGGTGTTATCCCCTGGCACCACCGGGTTCCTAAAAACCCGGCACCTCACCACGCACATCCGTTTGTAGGCAGCAAGGTGAGCGTAACTTAGCAGGGGTTTTAACTTTAGGCGAGGGTTGATGTAACCTCATCAAGTGTGACAAGCGCTATGCTAAGCACAACCCGATATTGTGGGAGTGCACGATTTCTCGTAATACTGCATTTGATATAAATAGTTATAGACGGTGCTCGAACAGAAGGGGATTAATCCTTCCCAACCAAATGCAAAGAGTGCTATGTTTAGTACAATCCGATGCGGTGGGAGGTATGGATAGATTAATAGCTCTTACCTTTGGAATCAGTCAAATCTGCGCATGGTGCACAATGTGAAACTCTAGGTACAATACATGAAGCCATTTGTGATTTATGTTTAACTTATATCCACAACCTGCTTGATCGAAGCATTGGCATTCCCAGTTGTAATTCACAGGTTGTGAATTTGCTCTCATGAAGGGGTTTACCAATGGGTAAATGTAGCCCAGTAAAGTGTAAATTTATACATGGTTAAATCATCTCCTAGGGACAGGGAGTTATCTTTCTGGGTTATTGATATGCTGGAAAGTTTGGAAACACTCTTAAACGTATGAGTTTGTGTGTATTCAGAACCACATTCAGAACCAATCCCACCCTCAAAAAAAGATAGAAAATCAATCCTTTTCAAGGGTAGAAGTAAAAGCCTTTCTACGGTGGGAATGTGAAGTTAACAGACTCAATAAGGCTAAAGGTCTAGATGCAGGTGGTTCCCCAAGAAAAGAAAATATTTCCACGTTAGCTAAAAAATGTATAACTGAATTATTAGGAATGCATAACTACCAGCACATAGAAGTAATTTGAAATTCACAAAGAGGCTGACTTTCAGAGTCTGGACAATGCTCTAAAATTGATTTATATCATAGTAGCATGAATTCAATAGGCTGGAAATATGCCCATTTTTTTGCAACCATTCTTTATTGCATGAAAAGCAAGAATGATTTCAAACAAGCAAAAATATCATGAAAAGTTACTGGTGTAGTTACAATACACATAATTGGACAAAGGCCAAGGTCAGGAAAAGCGTCAGGAAAAGCGAAATAAGTAGGGGATTAGTGGGGGAAATTGTTAGGGAGATGGCAGTACAAACAGTGAGCATATAAGAAGGAACAAATGGAGAGTAGGGGCTACAAAATCAGAATGAAAGACTCTGAAGTGTGGAGCACCAGCTTTCTCTATGCGGTCGAAGGGATGCGTTGATTTCTCTACTCTCTAGCGGTGACGATGCATAGTTCAGATGCATCGGTCTCTGAAGGTGATACATTGTTTTCAAGAGAGATGTGCCAAATACTCCACGCAGGCTAAAAATCCATTTATTTCTCTGGTGCAAGTATCTGGATACACTTCCAGTTAATCAGTCACAGTAGCTGGGGTCGAGACTTTGATAGCCCTGAGTCTCAAACAACTTGAGTCAAGCCAAAATGCCCTTGGAGATCACTTTGGTTGCAAGGCAGAGCCCAGCTCTCCCTCAGCAGGCTCAGAGAGCAGCAAGCAGCAAGCAACAGGGTAGCACATGAGAAAAGCAGGACTTCCAGATCATCAGTCCAGAAGAGTGTCCGTCCTTGATGTAGCACAGCAGTTATTCTGACAGAGATCAGTTACAGGTCCAGGGGTGTCTGATTTGGTGGGATCAGAGCCCCATTACTAAAACACAGTTGTACCTTTGACGTGTGGGTGACTTTAAAGAAGGGTCTTTGAAGTGCACAGAAGCCTTTTCTTAACAGCCCTGGCTCCAGACCATCAGTACTTGGTAATTAACCCTTTGCGTGTGGACAGGGCACCACCTATTCAAGTGAAAGTGCCAGCCCCTCCCACCCATCCTGCCCAGGAAGAGCCATCAAAATGCAGATGAGTACTCAGACACAACTAATGTTCCTATGTTTCTGGCTATCCATAGGGAATGCACAAAGTGTAGCTGTCACCCACCCAGACGTGTATTGGAGACAGGCTGAAGGCACACAGAGCTGTCAGAGCAGAGAAATTACCACTTTATAAACATGCCATTTCTAAAATAGTAATGTTAAATCCAGCTTTACCAGTAAACATGCTTTAGCATTACAATTCCAAAGACATAAATCATGATAAAGTGACTCCATTTTCATCAGGAATTAAACATAAAAGTGTATTTAGGATATCTCAATGGTAACCTATGAAAAGAGTAGGCTTTGGAGTAGTGAAACATGAATTTAGCTGTTTATCACTGACTAGACATGCAAAATTTAAAAGCACATGTCCTGTCTTCTACTTACACAGACCCCTGCCCTGAAGTAATGTATCTGTAATGAAAGGGGAGTTTAAGGCTTGGGGTGACGTATCTATAATGAAAGGGGAGTTTAAGGCTTTTGCAAAGGATTTTATATGCCAAGTTGAAGTGGTTATGAAACTGCACACACAGGTTCTGCAGTGGCAGACCTGAGGCAGGTTTGAAAAGCTACTTTTGTGGGAGGCACAGTCAGTGCTGCAGGCCCATTAGTAGCATCTAATTTACAGGCCCGGGGTATATGGTATACCGCACAAGGGACTTGCATGTAAACTAAATATGCCAATTGTGAATACACCAATGTAACCAAGGTTAGGGGCGAAGAATAGCAGTGGTAAAGTGCTCAAAGTCTTAAGGTCGACAAAAAGATTCAGCAAAAAGAAGAGGTAAGCAGGCAAAAAATTGCGGGGAAGACCACCCGAAGGATGACAGGTCTAACACAATGCAATTAACACATTTAATGTACTTATACTCACCTTACTTTTAAAAATCCCATTATAAAGTGGTACTACATGTCTTCAGAGCCTGTAAAACAAATGCTACTAATGGGCGAGCAGCACTTATTGCGCCATCCACTGAGGTAGCCCTTTAAAACCTGTCTCAAGCCTGCCATTACTGGCTGTGTGCAATTTTAAACTGCCAATATGACCGGAAAAATAACCATTCTGACAAGCCTAAACCTTCTTGTTTAATTCATATAAGTCACTCCAAAGTGAGACCCGAAACAGCCCACAGGTTAGGGTGCATTTATTTTTAAAAGTAGGACACTTGTTTTTAAGTTTTACTTGTATTGTTAGTGAAAAACTCATGAAAAATATTTTTTTTAGTACTGTAAGGCCTACCTCTCCCATAGAATAATATTGGTTTAACTTATTCCATTTAAAAAGTTTTAACTTTTGATTTTGAACTTTAGATTAGGAATGCGTGGCAAGATCTTAGTCAAATAATAATTATATCCCCCTTTATAGTAGGCTTTTAAATGTGTTGCTTTAAAAAAACATATGGTTCCTTGCCCAAGTCAGGGGACCTCTCAAACTGTAATTTGAAACCTTCCAGTTTTGTGTCTGCAGTGTCAAGTGGAGAGTGAAGTGTTAAAAAGTTGGTGCTGACTGATTTCATTTCAGAGGATGTCACTCAATTTTGAACAGAAAATAATTAGCTGGCCCACCACCCAGAAATATGTTCCTGCCACACCTTAAAGGAAATTACCTCCAATGGGCAGTGGAGAATCGGCAAAATTGGAGTACTTACGAGAGTAGATTTAAACTATATGCAGTCCACAAAGACCTATTCTGTGAGATAGGATAGGACATTTTAATATTCAAATCATTTTTAGACACCTTATTTCTATTTTCATTAAAAAATATGATGTCAGTCCAAAATACTCAATTTTTGGTAACAGAAATTTCAATGACAATAATATTTGATATTAACATTAAATTCCTTCTGTATTGTCTGCTTAATTTAGAGTTTGACAGATGTAATTCTCCATCTCAGATGTGGCAGATGTCCTGTTCACCAAGTGTATTATAGCCAATGGCAGTGATTCATAATTTTTAGAACCACAACCACCTTTTTAGAACAAAGATTTGGGGTCCAGCTAGCTTTAATGGATATGAGGTGGGGGCAATTTTGTAATCTAATATTGGACATGAGTTCAAAGTTCAGTGAATTACCAAAATAACATACTTTTAACAATTTGTGCATTCCTTATTAACAGCAATTGTTTGTAAATGTCACAACCATGACCACACCCTCAATATGCCTTATATCAGTCTGTGGCAGATGGTGATCTGCAGTGAAGCTGGAACACTTTCAGAGTGGGTTGATGGCCTGTGGAATCTGTCCACTGAGATCACAAGGCTACAGAAAACTCTTGATGTTGATACAAGTGATTTTAGCACATTTGAAACCCCCTTCTGCAACAGAGTATGGTATAATGCCTTATATCTATTTTTGTGTTAAAACTAGGCCCATTTGTGCATTTTGGTCTCCATGCATATATTTTGCAGTTTCATATAGCTGAAACACAGTGAAAGAGTGTTTTACATGAGCACTAGAATACATTATGCAAGCTTAGATTCATTGTGTTTGAAGCATGGAAGACTAAGGGCCCGATTACAAGTCTAGCAGTCCAAGGATTGCCAGACTTGTGGTGGTGCACCACATTGCAACCCTTGTGATCGTGTTTCTCTGGGTCCCACAACTCCACCAGGGAACCGCCCTTCCCTGACAGTGGCTCAGCGGTCCTGAAGTGTCTATATGCATGGCAGGACTACCGCAGTCCCATCAAGCAAATAATGTATTTCATCACCTCCACTGATTTCATGGAGGTCTTTGCTCCATGAAAACAGTGGTGGTGAGGAAAGGAAGGGGCCACCCTTGTGCCACATGCTTGTGAATGCATGCAGGGGAGCACAACATGTGCTCCCCTGTGTGCATGCACAGAAGTTCCAGCATGGCATGGACTTTTCAGTACATGCCGTGCTGGAACTTCCTTTGACATTTTCATTGCAATGCCCATTTTATTGGAATTGCCATGGGAACAGCATAGAAAATGCCTGCAAATGACTAAAAAAGTAATTATTGGGGGGGTGGGCCTCACATGAGTTTGGTAGTGCAGCATCGGGGTAGTCTTACATCCACACCGTCAAACTCGGAATCAGGCCCTAAGTGATTTGCGTAGAGCTAACATCAAGATTTTATCCTGGTTCAGCAGATCTAAAGTGGGCAGCTATGGCGGTTAGGCCACATCCATATTTCACAATTTATGTATGAAAGTCATGCATAAGTGGGATGATTGTGTCTGAGCATTTATAGTGAGCACATTCTCTGTTGAAACGGTTGTGTGAGGTAAGTCTTGCTTGGGAATACTTGCAAGGGTTTGTTTTAAAATTGGACTTATGGACATAGTTTAGTACCTTTGCAGCAGTGGTGCTGGAACAGTTTTCACAGTGGAGATGCTGACATCAATCTCTTATCACTGAAGACATAGGACATAGGATTTGTGAAAAAGACTAGCTTCACACAAAATGTAACAAATGTTTTCATTCTGGTGGTGGATTCTGGAACACACAGTCACAAATATATTTCTAAAGCATCATATAATAGCACACTGTCATTTACATACAGTACATTTTCCATTAAAATGTTCACTCATTCTGCCTAGACATATAGTTTACAGTTTAAAGAATTTGGGGCCAGATGTAGGAGCCGAAATACCGGTCGGTAACGGCCGGTAATTGGCATGTAGGGGCCCTATTTTACCGATTCAGTAAATGTACCGAATCGGTAAATTTACTGAATCAGTAAAATACCGAATCAGTATTTTTACCGATTCGGTAACTTCCTGATGTAGGTGGGGCTCTTCTGAGTCCCAATGGCCTTACAGATTCGGTATTTCACCACCCAATCCAATTGGGTGGTAAAATACCGAATCCAGGTGTGCATGCACACCTATGCCATGTGACAGACAGACATGCCCTTAGGGCATGTCTGTGTGCCACATGGCACACATGCCAGTATTTGGGGTGCTAGAGTGTGTCAAAGTGACACCCCCTACACCCTTGCTGGAATCGGTATTTACCGAATCGGTAAATACCGATTCGGTAATGCCCATTGATTTCTATGGGCTTCAATGCCCATAGGAATCAATGGGCATTACCGAATCGGTATTTACCGATTCGGTAAATACGGATTGTTACAGAATCGGTAATTCAATTACCGATTTCACCTACATCTCCCCCCTTCATAAATACCGAATCGGTAAAATTCGGTATTTATGAGTCGGTAAAATATACTTACCTACATCTGACCCATAGTGCACAAATGATAACGTGTAAAAATCAAGTGTCAGTGAATAATTATCATTTGTGCATCACTAAATGGAGAGTCTTCATTTGTTTTGATTTTATCAAAATCTTTGTTTCAAACATACCTAGGAATTGCAAAACAATGTGTTTATTTTTTTCTTTCCTAACTAGCTGGAAGGCTGCCTGTGTCTTGCCCATTATAAAGAAGCCGGGACTGGATCCAGTGAAGCCGGAGAGCTATCGACCTATCTCCCTCCTTCCATGGGTGACAAAGATCACAGAGGCTCATGTGAATAACATCTTAACAAAACATCTGACCTCTGCACACCTACTGGATCCCACACAGAATGGTTTTAGACCTGGGCACAGTACAGAGACGGCACTCCTATATATGGTTGAACATCTCCGCTCTGTACTAGATGCAGGTCAAACGGCGGCACTGGTCTTATTAGACCTCAGTGCCGCCTTTGACACTGTATCCCACACCATTCTTATCCGCAGGCTTGGTGAGGCTGGCATATCTGGCAAGGCGTTGGATTAGTTTCAATCATTCCTTTCGGAACGATCCTTTCAGGTAGTAGTGCCACCGTTCAGATCTAAGCCTCATGCCATCACTCAAGGAGTTCCGCAGGGATCGGCGTTGAGCCCCACTCTCTTCAACTTATACGTCCAACCTTTGGCGGCGGTTGCGAAGAGTTGTGGTCTCACAATGGTATCATACGCCGATGATACCCAGTTGGCGGTGGTTCTCAACGGGGACTCTGACCAATTGGCATCAAACTTTGCGGATGGTTTGAGGGCTGTTGCTGGCTGGCTTACTACCAACTGTTTACAGCTCAACGCCCTCAAAACCGAGGTGATGGTACTAGGGAAACATCCTGATCTGTGGGGTGCGAGCTGGTGGCCTAACGAGCTGGGACCCCCCCCTAAACCGGTCTCCGAACTTAAAAATCTTGGCGTGTGGCTGGACTCCAAACTAACCTTCTCGTGCCATACTAAGAAGGTGGCATCTACATGCTTCGGCATTCTTCGTGGTTTGAGGCCTATCCTCAAATTTTTTGATGCCTCCACTCGCCAGATGGTGATTCAAGCTAGTGTATCATCAAGGCTTGATTACGCGAGTTCACTGTTTTTGGGTACCAATCAGGCGGAGGTCCTGCGACTCCAACGGGTGCAGAACGCGGCTGCCAGGGCACTGGTGGGCCTGCCACGCTTCTGTTCAGCCCGCAGTACAATCTCTAAACTGCACTGGCTGCCTGTAATTAGACGCATAGAGTTTAAGACTCTGTGATTCGCGTTTAAAATTCTCAAAACCGACACCCCTACCATCCTCCAGCACCTCCTGACCCTGTACACTCCTTCACGTAGCCTTCGCTCGGCAGGTCAAAATCTAGCACTTGTTCCACGCTTCCAAAAATGCAGACTAGGCGGCCGATCATTTACTGTGTTGGCCTCCAAGCTCTGGAACACGCTCCCTGTTCATATTCGATCTTTAGAAGATCTTTTTGCTTTCAGGAAAGCTGTTAAAACGTATCTTTTCCCCCTGCCATATTAAAATTTCCCTACTTTGTCTATTTTTGTTAGTTATGTTATCTTCTCAGATATAGCGCCGGGACGCCCCTTCGCTGGGGCAGCTGTGCGCTAAAAAATCAATTAACATAACATAACATAACATAACTGCTGATATATTCTGAAATATGTACCCAGTTTATTTATAGTTATTTAAAGTATTTACATTTTATTGCATTACAAAAAATGGCATTCTACAGCCTTTCATTTGGCATTCCTTGGACTCCAGCAAGATTGTCACATATTTCAGTTTACAAACTCCTCTCACTTTGCAGTCAGAGAAAAAAAGTTAACACCAATCACCATGTAAAAAAATAAGCAGCAATTTATTAGAAAAAATAGCCTGACATTTGACCTCTATCTTGAAGCACTGCAAATGTGACAAAATGTAAAGGCCTCCTTATTGCTGTTTTGCGACCCACCAGAAATCAGCTGGCGACTCACCAGTAAATCATGACCCACAGTTTGGAAAACTGAAGCCAGTGGTTCTCGTAGTTTTGCAGGCGGGATATCCACTCATTTTATTGAGATTTCCAATCCTACACACTCCAAGTAAGTCCTTTTGCGCATTATTTGGTTTTCTGGAGCATACAGAGGGGCATATTATCAACGGCCAGTGATAATTATCGCTGTCCGCGCTTAGCGATAATTTTATTATCAACGGCTATCTCTGGAATTCATCGCCCTGGTAGCACGTTATTAACAACACGCTACTCCAGGGTGAAAAAAAAATCCAGAGATAGCGCGGTTATCGCCGTTTTGCAGATAACATCACTGGTTTTCCATCAATGACCCACAGGATTGTATCAGCAGAATCCAGCCCAATGTTAGGGATAGGTCAGTCTGCATTTTAGCAGATGTTAGTTTTTGGAGAAAACAGCAGTTCTCTCCAAAAACTAACGTCTTCTAAAATGCTGGGGCAGCCTTGTAAATATCGCGATGTGAACATCAGCGATATTTGCAAGGTTGTCCATCCGGGGTATGCCCAGTGACGCCCACTTTAAGTCTCATTAGAGATGCAAAGGGAAGCATTGGGAAAAAGGGTGCTAACATGCGATTATGCATGTTAGCACCCTCTTGTAAATAGGGTGGTAGTTTTATCTCTGCTTTTTTAGCTTTTTAAGCCAAAAAGCAGAGATAAAGCCCTTGTAAATATGCCCCACAATTTGTATTCCGCACTCTATGCACCCAGGCAGGCAACCTTGGAGTAGCTCAATATTTAGTGCCCACTATTTCCACCTACAAATATTAAGCAATGGTATCCGTTGATGAATATTAAAATGTTCTTGGTTCTCTTTAATGTATTTTAATATGTCTGTGCCCCAACGATTCAAACACCACAATAGACAAAATTAAGCAAATATGATTCCACATACGTATTTCAGTTGATCTTCTTAATAATAATAAGAATTTACAATAGCAGGCCTCTAGCTATAGTCAGACTCAGGGGATAAATGTTTTTCATGAAATAAAAGCAGCTGTGGGAAAATGTTCTAAAGCACAACAGTAACAATAAAAGTGGCACGCTGGAAGAACGCACCTTAAAATATTATTTGCTTTGGCATTCTATATACATATCTCTTTTAGACATATATACCTCAATTAAAATACAATTACTAAAACAAATACTTTGGCTACATTTAATTACTATATTCGAGAAAAGAAAGCACACAGTGCAGAACTCTCGTTTATTTTGCTATGCATCCCCACAGCCACAGCACAAGCCTTTTCGTGCTTTGTCGTTTTGTGATGTGGAAGGGAGGACGAAAGAGAACAAAATAGTTAGCACACAATCCATCCTGACCATCTATTTTGACATTTTTAGATTAAAATAAAATGCAACAATACTCTACGGTATGATGAGTTACTATATCATCACTACCATTGATCTTGTTTTAGGTGTGATAACTATCATACACGATAAAATCAACACCAAAGTGTGCGTAATTTATTGTGGGTAATGATTAGCTGTTAGGATTTTCACCCCTGAAGTGTGGCATAACGTGCAGATACCCACACCACAGGCTTCATCTCTCAGTATTTACTGAGCATTTTCCTCCAGAAAATATCAGCAACTTTGACATCCCAAATGTATCTCTGGGATGTACTTTTATTTTATCCTATCAAGTATATACCAGCTGACTTACCAAGTGACTATTGTTACTGCACGTAGCGTAATTCACAGTTTTGTGGTCATTACTGCAGCCACACAAATCTGCTGATGACAAATTTCTACAGGAGAGACTTACCAAATTTGCCTGGCTAAAAGGTCCAATGAGTACAGAAACACATGTTATTCTCCATTTTAGAGTGAAAACTCAGAATAGGAATAGGAAAAATGTACTGCATACTGTCAAATTCCTCCACCATCAGGTGTTGGAATTTTATGGGTGTGATAAATACCTCTGCCTCATCCAGGCCACATGCAATGAGGAGAGGGTATATGTTAGACCTGGCATCTTTGGCGTGGTTTTCCCCTATCTTTTTTCCCTCTACCTCCTGTATTTTTGGTGCTCTGCTGGATTTCGTTTTTGCTGGTTTAGATGCTTTGGACGCTCTGCCACTGCTGATCAGTGCCAGAGTGTAAGTGCTTCCTATGTAAATTGATATTCTGATTGAATATACATGTTTGGCATATTTGTATCACCATGAAGTCCTTAGTAAAGCGCACTGGGTGTGCCAGGGCTGGTGATGACAAATGCTACTAGTGGGCCTGCAGCACTGATTGTGCCACCCACAGGAGTAGCTCCAAAATGGTGTCTCAGGCCTGCCACTGCAGTGCCTATGGGCAGTTTAGAAACTGCCATGTCCTCCTGGTCAGTGTCCCCACTGACCAGGCATAACCCTTGCCTTTTTGTGCACATCAGTCACCCCTAAGGAAGGCCCAAGGTACCCCCCTGGGCAGGGTGCAGTGTATGTGAAAGGTAGAGCATGTACTGGTGCAGGTCTCGACCTTTGCGATTGACGGGGTGCCGGAGAGGGTACAGTGGATGATGCCTTAGTGGATTTAATACCAACGGTTCATGTACCTTCTTCTGCTGCGGATGGTAACAGTATAACAGAGATCACAACTGCTAAAGGGGACACGGTTAGACTGTTATCCTGGAACATCGCTGGTTTGCGGTCCAAGAAGGGAGACCCAAACTGGGAAAATTTCGTAAAGCTCCATGATATCATCGCTATTCAGGAGACTTGGGACATGGACTGTGATTACTGGCTAGACGGCTTTACTTCTTATTTTGTACCTGCTTTGCCTTCCCCTGCAGGCCGGAACAAAGGAGGCCTATTGACACTGGTATCGGTGAATATCAAGGGCAAAATTACCCTGATTGACTGTGCCTCTCATAATTTCCTCGTTCTGGAGATAAAATTAGAGGACGGCTGTAAATTGCTCCTTGTTAATTGCTATAATGCACCGAACGGTTCCCCTGAAACTGTGTACATTACATGGTTAGCAGATTTTTTAAGTCTTTATAGAGTCAAAAAATCCACCTTGTGTCGATTTATTTTAATGGGCGATTTTAATGTTCATTTGTGCTCACATTGTGCCCTAGGGGATGAAGATGGGCCGGATAGTGTGTCCTCCCCTCACCTAGAACATACACAGAAGGGTTTGGTGCTCGAAAATGTATTACGGGAAAATGAGCTGTATGAACCAGAATTCTACGATAAGAGTACACGGGTTGCCACTTATACGGGAAGGGCTTGTGACTCGATAATTGATTTTATTTTTGTCTCAAGAGGCTTTTTGGACTATGTGATCTCATATAATGCAATTGCTATGCCTATGAGTGACCATAATCCCGTGGGGTTGGAGCTAGTGAGTAGCTCCTTTTTGTTAAAATCAGTTGTCACCCAGCGGTCTATATTGCATGTTAAGGACAAGGATCAGGGGAGAAGAATTAAATGGGAAATGGTTGTACCCGACAATTTTTTCTTAACCGTATCCTCTTCAGTTTCTGATGAATTAAATATGTGTGCCAACCCGTTAACTGGGAGTAAGGAGGTTATATCTTCTTTCGAGGGTGTTTGTAGGTTTGTGTCCACTTGCCTCACAGCCAAAGGTCAGGGGGGCAAACATAAATCGGTGAAAGGTTGGTTTGACAAAAATTGTAGCAAAGCACACAATCACCTCAAGAAAGCCCTCAACACGCGCCCAAGGGACAAAGTGCTAGTCGCACGATTAAGAAAGGATTTTACTTTGGCCATTAATTTGCGCAAAAATGAACTAAAGAGTAAAGCCTGGGAAGAATTAATGGATAAAGCCACCCTAAAAAACAGTGCTAAGTTTTGGTCAATTATTAACACTCCTTTACTTTCAGGTGACCAAAACTCAGTAATGGAATTAAATATCTCAGAAGAGGACTGGCTCCGCCATTTTGAAAATATTTATGATAGTAATAGGGAGCTGGAACCTTTCATAAGACGGGATTCCGCCCTCAACATGGTACCGAAACTGCCTTACTTGCAGTAACGGAAGAAACAAGATCTGTGCTGGACCAGGGAGGGAAGGCAGCCATTATATTATTAGATCTTAGTGCCGCGTTCGACACGGTTAACCATGCCACACTATTACATCGTCTAAAAGGCATGGGCGTGTCGGGCGCGGCCCTGAAATGGCTGACCTCCTTCCTGGATGAGCGATTCTTCCAGGTGTTTGAGGGCGAGGTAACATCCTCGAAACACCCTCTGAGCTGTGGGGTTCCTCAGGGCTCGGCCCTGAGCCCCACGCTCTTTAATGTCTACATGAGTCCTCTGGCAGGGATAGTACAGCCCTTCGGTGTGCGTATTGTCACCTACGCGGATGATACCCAACTTGTGGTCTCCCTGGATCACACGGAGGGTTCATCCAACACCTTAGGGCCCTGTCTAGAGGCAGTAGCCAAGTGGATGCACTCCTCCTGTCTCAAACTCAACGGGGAGAAGACGGAGATCATGCTACTGGGCAATCCCGCACCGACCATTCTGGCTCCCATCTGGCCCGCCTGTCTTGGGGCTCCCCCCCTGCCAAAACCCCACATCAAAAGCCTCAGAGTCTGGCTGGATAAATCATTGGATTTTTCTGTGCAGGCTACCAAAACTGCTTCCATCTGCATTGGTCTGTTGAGAATGCTCCGGAAGATTCTCCCATTGCTTCCTTTCCAGGCGAGGAGAATCATGGTTCAGGCCCTGATACTCTCCCGCCTGGATTATGGAAATGCATTATATCTGGGTGCTCCGGTAGCAGTGATCAATAGACTCCAAGTTACGCAGAACTGTGCTGCTCGACTCCTGTTTGGCATTCCCCGTGGCCAATCAGCAAGGAAGGCTTTAAAAGAACTCCACTGGCTCCCAATAGCTGCCAGAATGCATTTTAAAGCTATGTGCATTGTGCACAAAGCCTTTCACCTAACAGGCCCAGCCATTTTGCGCCCTCTGGTTGTACCTTACGTTCCATCGAGAACCCTTCGTTCCAGCACCCTTCATTTTGCCACGACAACTAAAGTCAACAGGGCTCGCTGCGGTGGTCGGGCGTTTTCACACTTAGCAGCTAAGATGTGGAACTCACTCCCGCCAAGCATGCGTGAAATCAGCAATTTGATGGTCTTTAGGAAGACTTTAAAAACTTACCTGTTCGCCAAATTGTGTTAACCTTGCTATCTGCTCACCACACTTATCAGTTCAAGCGCCGCGAGGCTTTAGGGTATGTGCGCGCTATATAAATATAATTTTTCATTTCATTTCATTTCATTTCATAATCCCTGATATTGAGAACCCCTTGGAGCCTGTGAGCTTTGACATAACTGAGGTACTTAGAGCTATAGAGGAGACAGCAGGACGCAAGGCCCCGGGACCCGATGGAGTGCCAGCGGATATGTTCAAGGCAAATCCGCTGTTCTGGGCCAATATTTTAACAAAAGTTTTTAATGCCTCTGCCGTAGTGGGATTCCCTCAGACCTGGTCTTTAGCCACAGTTGTGCCAATATTTAAAAAAGGGCAGAGAGGAGATCCGAAATGCTATAGACCGATTTCGTTGTTGGACTCCTCGGTTAAAATCCTAGGAAAGGTTGTCCTAGCAAGAATATCCGTGTGGGCCAAGGGGAACAATATCCTGTCCGAGGCACAATACGGATTTAGGTCAGGGAGGAGTACAGAGGATCAATGCCTCAATCTCCACCTCATAATCTCTAAATACACCAGAGCTAAAGGGGGAAGTATATTTCTTGGCTTCATGGACTTGTCCACAGCTTTTGATCTTGTTAATAGATCTAAGTTGTGGGCAATGCTCCTGAAGATGGGCCTCGATAGCTCCTTGGTACACTTTCTGGCAGAGCTCCATAAAGATCTGAGGGCCCGCATCAGAATAACAACGGACGGAAAGTGTACCAAGAGTTTTCGATCAACTAGAGGGGTCCGTCAGGGATGTATACTCGCGCCAATGCTGTTCACGTTATACGTGAACTCATTGGAGGATGAATTAAGGGCAGCTACAAAGGATATTCCGAGCATGGGGGGTGCACCAATTCCGGAGCTCCTCTACGCCGATGATGCGGTGCTAATAGCCAGGACCCCAATTACCCTGCAAAAGTTACTCAATTCCTTCGGTAACTTTATGTCCAGTCTTGACCTGGTGGTGAATAAGAACAAATCGCACACTATGTCAGCAGGATGTGGTAAACTAAAAGAAAAAACCTTTTTTTGTGATGGAGAGGCTATTACAAATGTTAAAGTTTTTACCTACTTGGGAGTGATATTCGTGATCAGTGCCAGAGTGTAAGTGCTTCCTATGTAAATTGATATTCTGATTGAATATACATGTTTGGCATATTTGTATCACCATGAAGTCCTTAGTAAAGTGCACTGGGTGTGCCAGGGCTGGTGATGACAAATGCTACTAGTGGGCCTGCAGCACTGATTGTGCCACCCACAGGAGTAGCTCCAAAATGGTGTCTCAGGCCTGCCACTGCAGTGCCTATGGGCAGTTTAGAAACTGCCATGTCCTCCTGGTCAGTGTCCCCACTGACCAGGCATAACCCTTGCCTTTTTGTGCACATCAGTCACCCCTAAGGAAGGCCCAAGGTACCCCCCTGGGCAGGGTGCAGTGTATGTGAAAGGTAGAGCATGTACTGGTGCAGGTGACATGCTCTGGTAGTGAATTACAGCCATTTTCGTTTTTCACTACTGTAAGGCTATATTGTTCCATAGATTAACATCGGGGATGCTGGCTACAGTGGCGTCCAGCATTTCTTCATAAAGGAACAAGATAGGACATAAGTATCTAGTATCCCTGAACTCAGAATTTAATAACACATCTTTTAGGAAAGGTTGTTTTTAAATCCTGTGTTTGAGAACATTACTTTTAGAAAGTTGCTGTTCTCTTGTCTGACCCTTCTGTGTGCCTTGGCCTGTTTGTGGATTGACTGTCTGGTTTGAGAGTGACAGGGGCTGGGGATTCCCCAGGAGGCTGGCTGGGTCAGTTAGCACCTGGGCCTGAATAGGGCTATGCCTGCCTGCCACAATGTTGGCTCCACCTCCTGCTGGGCTGTTGATGACCCTGCCCCTCACTCTGAAAGGAAAGGAGCACCCAGGAAAACAAAGTACTCAGGACTGGTTCAGACCGGGCTCAGGGCCCACTTGCACAAAGAGAACAAAGACTTTTAGGGATATAAGAACAGGACCCCTGACAACAGAAAATTAGATCATCCTGGAATCAAGAAGGAACCTCTGCCAAGGAGAAAGTTGAATCTGAAGAAGGAAGACTGTCCTCCTGTTGCTCTGCTGGACTGACCTGTTGCTTTGCTGCCAAGGAGAGGGGAAGGACTTTGCTGTTGTGCTGTGTCCCCTGTCTTAAAGGAATCTCCAAGGGCCTGAGAAGAGCTGGCTCCCTGTTCTGAAGTCCCGGGAACAAAAGGACTTCACCCCCAGCTTCCCTGAACTCTGCTGAGAGAGTTCTGTCCTTCCTAGGGTGCTTGATCCAGGAGTGGGGCCTCTGGAAATTGTACCTGTGCTGGGAAGCATGAAGATAAGCTTGAAAGATTTTCGCAATTTAAAAGTGTTGCATCGCTCGCTTGCGGAGCGCATCCCCGACAGTGCGAGAAGATTCCCGCTGCTCGAAGGCCGAGATTGTCGCAGCGCCTGACGGCGCTGCCCGAGCCGTCGCATCCTTCATTTGCGGGACGCACCCGATCGTTGCGGGAAGCCTAACATCGCTGCGAGTGTCGTTCCAGAGCCTGTCGTCGCTGGGTGAGATCGCTGCACTGCTTGCTTGCAGATCGCATCATGTCACTGCGATTGTTGTTGCAAAAACCATTGCATCGAGGAGCTGCGAGAGAGAAGATCACCGCTGGTCTGCGCATCGTCGGCCTGGAGATCGTCGCAACTCCAAAGATCGTCGCATCGTGCCTTTGCGGGAACAAACTTCCTATGGAACCTACGCACCGGAATCCATACAAGTGGCCTTCCTCCCCATACAGACCGGATTCGCCGCAACACGCCCGCTGCTGCAGCGGGGCTGTCGCATCGCCTCCCCAGGGTCTCAGGAGCAACGCATTGCTTGTTTTCCACCGCACCAGCTTCTGCTTGTGGAACTTTGTCGCAACTAAAAGGTACTGTAGTAAACGTGACGCACCTGTGAACTTTTCACGCATCTGTGAATAATTTTATCTCAACTTAAAGAACTTTGATTACAACCTTAAGAACTCTTTTGAAACCATATTCTTGAACTGTGTAAGTTGGATTTTTGTCATTTTGGTCTTGTGTAGTTTAGAATAAATACCTTTATTTTCCTAAACTGTTGTGTAGTCAGTTTGTGGTGTTTTCACTGTGTTACTGTGAGTGTTGGTACAAATACTTCACATATTACCTCTGGTTAGCCTAGACTGCTCGTGCCAAGCTACCTAGAGGGTGAGCAGGGGTTATCTCGGAGGGTTTCCTCCTTACCATGACTATAAGCAAGGGTCCCTATTTGGACAGTGGTACCTAACCCTGCCAACTAGAGACCCCCAGTTCTAACAGTATACTACCAGAATATTGAGTTAACAGTATTACACAAATATACACACTCATACATTACCTGTAACCAGCATCAGAACCGGGGGATCTGAATGTGCGACAGGTAAAAACTGTGACAGACCCAGCAAAGCATGCCTGTCGTCAACCCACTTGGGTATTGAACGTTTTAATAATAACCAAGGTTTGCGGCTAACCAACTTGGGTACTATATCTGTAGGACTACTGTAAAAATGACGAGTATTCCAAGAATAAATCTTAAAGAAGAATTTGTTGTAGATTAAGAGCACAGCATCAACAGTCTGGAGGTTGCAGCATACACAGTCCAAACTGCAACTCTCCCACTTAACACTCTAAACCATTCTATGATGTCATGGCTACTACTATAGTATTCTTAAACAAGCATAGGTAAATTACAATATATCCCCTTTTCTAAGAATAAAAAATAAATTCAATTAAACAATTTTAAAAGGGAAAAGAAAAAAAAACTATATTCAACTCTAAATCTTATTGGCAAACCTTGAGATCCTTTAGAAAATCTTCTAGGACTCACAGTAGTATTAGTCTCAACTTCTGAAGTTGCTTGCCTGGTACACTTCAGAACACCCTTAGGTTGTTTTAAACATTTTACTAGCTTAGACATGCTCCATGTACATCCTGTATCAACTTTTACAATGTTTTTCCTTATTGATTCAATTGTGAAAGGACCAATAAAAGTACTCATCTCCTTCAAAGTACGTTTGGGATTTTTCACCAAAACTCTGTCTCCAACGTTCCACTTCACACTTTTCACATGCATCTTGGAATCATACCTATCTTTGTACTTGTTCTGAGCGCCTATCTTCCAGAGACATCTCACTTTTAGCATGTTTAGGCAACCAGTTGGGATTCAGTTTTGAAACAGCCTAAAGCTTAAAGCTTCAAAAGGAGATCTCTGGGAAATGGCATTAGGCGTTGTGCGATGTGCCCACCAAGTATCCCTCAAAATATTAGAGAAAGAAGATCTTGTGTTAAGGGCACGTTCTGCACAGTCTTTGACAAGTCTATTCATCCTCTCAGTTAAACCATTTGCCTGTGGTGAGTATAATGCAGTTTTCTGATGAATGATATTATTATCATTAAGAAAATCACCCATTTCATGGGATGCAAATTGCACACCATTATCAGTTACTAAAAACTTTGGTACACCTTCAGACGCAAACACGTCCTTGAGAAATTCAACTACACATCTCGTGTTACCAGAGGAGACACATCTTGTAAGTACCCACTTGGAAGTGTAATCAACGAGTAGAAGAACATAACGTTCATAAGAAGGTAGTAAATCAAAGGCGCCCATGATATCTAAACCCAACCCAGACCAGATAGTGGAATTACCACTACTTTTTAGACAAAAACATTGTGTAGAGGAGCGGTGTTGCTTTTTCACCTTCAAAGAGGAAGATTTAAATTTATATTTCAACAAATAAACCAAAAAATTATTACCTTTCAAAAAGTAAATTAAGTAGGAATGTTAGACGAAGTCTCCTCCAAGTCTAAAAGCATTATGGAAACCATAACAGCTGAAAAAAAGTGTGTCTTCAACATTACTTTTTAATATAATTTGGACACAAGAATAGACTGCAGGAGTGTCCAAATACTTTGCACTTTTTATGCTGGACAGTATTGCTTCTAAATACCCTTTCACTGCTTTCTTACAAACCTTCAAAAAAGAGTTCATGAATTTACATACATAGTCTTTCCGGTCTGTATATCTCTAATGTAAAATAATCGTACTTGTTTTCTCTTTTGTAAACTGTCATATGTAAACTCAGCAGTCACTCCTATGGTAAACCTTTACAATGCTGAGGGCTGAGTTTTGTGTGAGAACATGGCCATACACAACCAAGCTAACTTTTCTTTAGCTACATAGAAACACGTAGTATAACCTGTCAAACACTTTGAAATACTACCCTCCCACTAGACCTAGAGGTGGATGTAGAGTTCAACCGTTTTGCATAAAATAGAATTGGATATCACTAACTACAAACTATTTCTCTATTATGGAATCCCTAATGCGTCTCTTAAACATTCAAGCGAAGTCCAAACACATACTAACTGAAACACACCAACCAATAGTCACCTATAAAATTTGCCAAACAACTCTTTGAAGGAGTGATCAATCTAAAAAACACTCCTTTGGCACATCAAATATACTACAAAACACATAAACTACTTGCACCCCAACAACTTTGCTTGAGCTGCAACACAGAGATTGCAGGACAACCACTTGCTGCTGCACCAAGCACATCAACAGCTGCAACACCATCTTTAGCAAACAGTCCATACTCGCATATCGATCTTGACTGTCATAAACTTAAATTTCTATGCATTTATTGTGATGACCTTTTGTGTTATGCAAACACTATATCAGCCTCATCAAAAACAACAAAACAGCAGCAGCGCTGTCCTCAACATTACTTATTAGACATTAATCAAGCTTTTTTTTACTAAAAGCTAACCCATCGGAAGGCAGTTGAAAATGTGCATACTTCCTGCCTTTCTTGCCTGGGTTATCAATTACTCTTGAATTTCATATTCTGATTCAAACTCATGACCCTTTATCGAGCCTTTTTGTTATACCTACTATCCCGGCTGAAAGTAGTGGGAAATGTGCACACTTGCTGCCTTTCTTGGCTAGGGTTATCAATTGTCCATCTTGTAATACAAATTCAAAGTGCAGGCCCTTTAATGAGCCTTCTTGGTAACTATTACTAGTGAATGGCAGTGGGTAATTTGTGCACTTCCTACCTTTCATGTATAAACAAAAGCTTAAAAGTCTAACAATATTAAAAAACAACCAGTATAGTCTATGGTTAACAAATCTTCTCTTTGTTATTCAAATTCAAAGTACAGGCCCTTTATTGAGCCTTCTTGGTAACTACTAACCATGAATGGCAGTGAGTAATTAGCGCACTTCCTACAGTTCATGTATAAACAAAAGCTTAAAAGTCTAACAATATTAAAAAAGAGCCAGTATAGTCAATGGTTATCAAATATTCTGTTTCTTAGTGTAATTCAAAGTACAGGCCCTTTATTGAGCCCTCTTGGTAACGACTACCCGTGAATGGCAGTGGGTAATTTGGTCACTTTCAGCCTTTCATATTTTTTAGATTATTCATCTACCACTCAACAAACACATCATCTACACATACACACACCTACTTGCTGCCTTTCTTGGCTATGTTTATCAACTATTCTTCTATTTCATATCTGTATTCAAAGTGTGGGCCCTTTATCTAGTTTTATTCATGTAGATACTGCACTGCCAGAAGGAAGTGGAAAATGTGTGCACTTACTGCATTTCTTCACAGTGGCTATGAACTGTTGTTCAATTTCATATTCCTATTCAAACTGCAGTCACTTTATCAAGCCCTTTTTATTCTATCAACTACCCCGGCCGAAGGCAGTAGGAAATTTAAACTCTTGCTGCCTTTCTTAGCTGGGGTTATCAATTATCCTTCTTGTAATACAAATTCAAAGTGCAGGCCCTTTATTGAGCCTTCTTGGTAACTATTACACATGAATGACAGTGGGTAATTTACGCACATCCTGCCATTCATGTATAAACAAAAGCTTAAAGGTCTAACAATATTAAAAAAGAGCCAGTATAGCCTATGGTTATCAAATCTTCTGTTTCTTGTTGAAATTCAAAGTACAGGCCCTTTATTGAGCCTTTTTGCTAACTACTACCCGTGAATGACAGTGGCTAATTTGAACACTTTCAGCCTTTCATATTTTTTTAGATTATTCATCTACCACTCGATCAACAAATCATCTACATGTACCCGCACCTACTTGCTGCCTTTCTTGGCTATGGTTATCAACTATTCTTCTATTTCATATCTGTATTCAAAGTGTGGGCCCTTTATTGAGACTTTTTCAAGTAGATACTGCCCTGCTAGAAGGAAGTGGAAAATGTATGCACTTACTGCATTTCTTCACAGGGGCTATGAACTATTGTTCAATTTCATATTCCTATTCAAACTGCAGTTCCTTTATCAAGCTCTTTTTATTCTATCAACTACCTCGGCCGAAGGCAGTAGGAAATTTGAACTCTTGCTGCCTTTCTTGGCTGGGGTTATCAATTATCCTTCTTGTAATACAAATACAAAGCGCAGGCCCTTTATTGAGCCTTCTTGGTAACTATTACTCGTGAATGGCAGTGGATAATTTACGCACTTCCTGCCGTTCATGTAGGGAAAAAAAGCTTAAAAAAGTCTACCAATATTAAAAAAGAGCAAGTATAGTCTATGGTTATCAAATCCTCTCTTTTTTATTCTAGTTCAAAGTGCTGGCCCTTTACTTAGCCTTCTTGCAAACTACTACCCGTGAATAGGAGTGGCTAATTTGCAGACTTACAGCCTTTCTTAGTTTTTAAATTATTCATGTTCCACTCAATCAACACATTATCTACACGTACACAAACCTACTTGCTGCCTTTCTTGACTATGGTTATCAACTATTCTATTTCATATTCGTATTCAAACTAGAGGCCCTTTATCGAGCCTTTTTGTGGTAACAAGTATCCCAGCCAAAGGCAGTAAAAAATTGCACACTTGCTGCCTGTCTTGGCTGCGGTTATCAATTGTTCATCAATTTCATATTCTGATACAAACTCATGGCCCTTTATTAAGGCTTTTTGTTGTACCTACGACTACGACCAAAGGCAGTGAAAATTTACACACTAACTGCCTTTCTTGGCTAGGGGATATCAATTATTGTTCAATTTCATTTTCTGAAGGACCTTTATCAAATCTTATTATTGTAGCTAATACCACGGCCGAACAAAGTAGGATATTTTCACACTTGCTGCTTTTCTTCACTGGGGTTGGCAATTATTCTAAAAATACCTACAAACTTAGAAACAATATTTTCTTTTGGAAACACATTTCAAACTAATCATCTCTGTAAAACGTGTTTGACATGTTCAGTCATTTTCCAATTCGTTTTTCTTGTAGAATAGTTCCATATTCAGCATCATTTCCTTATTGCATATTTGTAATAACTTCCTTATATTAAAAATATAACCAAATCTTAACATTACCAATGCTACATTACATCATTTACTTATACTACATATGGAGTATAACAACAAATTACAATACCACAAGATAGCTGGACAAGCTTGTTGTGAAGACTCTTGAAGAAAATGAAACTTCTCATTATAGATCACATAAGGATGCTATCAATTTTAATGCTTGCCTTTGTGCATTCAAGAATGCAGAACATTCTTAAAACAGAGTATGACATATTAGTCTCAATTTATTTAAGGCACAGACAATTGTACTATGTCCTCAGATTCTGTTAACTGTACAAAATAACATTCATCAGTCTTTGTGTCAAGTAGCACCTTCAATATACATTGCAGACATCAGGGTTAACAACTTCACTTCAGTTTTCCTTCTACATTACTGACATCATTGAATCCAGCCTTGCTTTACTTAAGACAGAGACAATTATACTGCCTCCTCAGAGATTCTGTTATCTGTAACTAAATAGCATTCTTCAATCTTTCTGTCAACAACTACCTTCAATCTACACTGCGGACAACTGGGTTGACAAGTTGCATTGACCGATCTTTCTGTCAACAACTACCTTCGATCTACACTACAGAAAGCAGGGTTCACAACTTCAATTCACCTTTCCTTCTACATTAAGGACCGCATTACATTCAACACTGTTTTCCTTATCACAAATACAATTCAACTCTCCTCAGATTCTGTTATCAGTAACTAAATAGCGATCAACAATCTTTGTCTCAACAACTGCCTTCAATCTACACTGCAGACAGCAGAGTTCACAACTTCAATTGAGCTTTCCTTCTACATTAATGACCACATTACATTCAACAATGTTTTCCTTATCACAAATACAATTCTATGTCGTCGGATTCTGTTATCTGTAACTAAATAGTATTCTTCAATCTTTGTCTCAACAACTGCCTTCAATCTACACTGCGGACCACTGAGTTAACAACTTCAATTGAGCTTTCCTTCTAAATTAAGAACCGCATTACATTCAACACTGTTTTCCTTATCACAAATACAATTATATGCCGTCAGATTCTGTTATCTGTAACTAAATAGTATTCTTCAATCTTTCTGTCAACAACTACCTTCAATCTACACTGTGGACAACTGGGTTGACAACTTGCCTTCACCGATCTTTCTGTCAACAACTACCTTTTATCTACACTGCAGACAGCAGGGTTCACAACTTCAATTCAACGTTCCTTCTACATTACGAACAGCAATGCATTTAGCTTGCTTTTCTTAAGGTACACACAATGATACTGTATCCTGAGATTCTATTATCTGTGACTAAATGGCATTCATCGACTTTTGTGTCAACAACTGCCTTCAATCTACACTAAGGACAGCTCAGTTCACAACTTCAATTGAGCTTTCCTTCTACAATAAAGACAGCATTGGATTAAACCTTGCTTTCCTTAACCCAAACACAATTCTGCTGTGACCTCAAATTCTGTTATCTGCAACTGAATAGCATTCTTCAATCTTTGTATCAACAACTACCTTCAATCTAATCTGCAGACAACAGGGTACACAACTTGCATTCAGCTTTCCTTCTAAATTAAGGACAGCATTGTATTCAGCCTTGCTTTCCTTAAGGAAGAGACAATTGTACTAAGTCCTCACATTCTGTTAACTGTACAAAATAGCATTCATCAATATTTGTATCAATTAGTACCTTCGATGTACATTACGAACAGCAGGATTCACAACTTCAATTTACTTTTGCATGTAAATTTCTCTTATGTCTACAAAGAAGAGCCTTCAATGAATTCTGCGCCCACTAGAGTTCACAACTAGATTGCAATACCGCCAGGAGTACAGAAAACATTCAATACAATCTTGATTAATTTAAAACAGACAATTTCACAATGTCATCACATTTCCTTACAGTTTGTACATTAGGAAATTCAGCCTTCATTTCTTAAAATTATAGATGTTTCTACTGTATGTCTTCAGATTTTGTATTAAAAAAGTGACAAAAAGCATTCCTCCATTTTTGTGTCAACTACTGCCTTCGACCTGCATTACGGACAAGAGGATTAACAACTTCAATTCACCTTTCCATGTACACTAACGACAATATTGAATGTAGCTTTGCTTTAATTTAGACAGACAATTGTACTGTGTTCACACATTCTGTTAACTGTGACAAAATTGCATTCATTGTTCCCCTTAATGAAGGCCAAAAGTAAACTGAAAAGAGAAACTAACACATAATTTTTCAGATATTTTTCTTAGGAGAATGGACCGATAGATCAAGTTCTAAGCCTTTTTTGTAATGCCAATGTATCTCCAGGATAATGATTTGCATACAGATGACACTAGTGTTCGTACCTATGACGTTAGAAATGGTTGTGCTATTGTGAAACACAAAATTGTTCCTAAAAATGAAAAAGAAGTGTTACCTGAGGATCTTTTAGGGACACATTCTAAAACTCCAGTGAATACTTCCAATTGTAGTAGTATTTATACTGTAAGGGAAGAATCTATTAATTTTTTTGATGCAACCTTTTACCTAAGTATAATAACAAAAGTGTTAAACAAAACATTAAGATATGGCACGCACTAGACTCTTGCAGAGTGAGAGAAAATACTGGTTTGCAAAGTCATTCCCTGCCTTATCTTTCTAAAAAAGTATGCCAAATAGTTTTTCACCAATTCAGAATGTTACCAGTTCATCATACTCAAATCAGAAAATTAATCAAAACATTGTATTACGCAAAAATTCTAGCACTAATGTTAAAAAAAATTGAACAGTACTCTTTTCCGTGCATCTGTATCAGATGTAACAAATGTCTCTGAAGAAATTCAGCTTAGTTACTTTGGTCCTCAGGAAAACCGAGCAGAAACTGAGATATTAATAGAAGAAAATGTTGAACAGAATGTACAATGTTGTACTGTAGATCATTGTGAGCAACATACTGCAAAGTTGTAGGTGATTTCACTAACACCAAAACACCAAATTATTCTTCATTTGTTTTCAACTAACTCGTTATAAAAATCAAACCAGTACTGTTCACCTGAAAACTTGCCTTTTAAACCTTTAATTATCCATTCTCTAGCCTTACACTCCCTCCAAACACTCTGCCACTACTGTTTCAATATTGTAGTGAGCCATACAGCAACATGTGCTTATCTATACACTGTACAAAAAGGGAAGTAGTTATACATTCAGCTCGACACTCTCCTTGGAGAACTGTAATCATTCAGCCACTACCCAAGTAGTCATGCAGCAAAGTAGGCCTAAGGGCTTGGACTGCTTCAAACACCTATAGATAATAAGTGCACTTTTCTATGCACCTGTAAACTTGGCTTTTAAACTTTCAATTTCCCAGTCTGTATCCTTACACTTTCTCCAAACATTCTGCTACTGCTATTTTAGTATTGTAGTGAGCCATACAGCAGTATGTGCTTATCTATACACTGTTTTAAAAGTGAAGCTGCTATATATTCAGCCAGACGCTCTCCTTGAAGAACTGTAATCATTCAGTCCGTTCCCAAGTAATCATGCACCAAAGTAGGCCTTAGGGCATGGACTGCTTCAAATCTCTATAGACTATGCATGCACTCTTCTGTGCACCTGCAAACTTGCCTTTTAAACCTTCAAATGCCCAGTCTGTATCCTTACAGTTCCACTAAACACTTTCACACTGCTGTTTCAGTATTGTAGTGAGCCATACAGCACTATGTGCATATCTATACACTGTTCTAAAAGTGAAGCTGCTATACATTCAGCCAGACACTCTTTTTGGAGAATCGTAATCGTTCAGCCAGTACAGAAAACTTGTCTTTTATACCTTCTACTCCCCAGTCTGTATCCTTATACTTCCAGCAAATGCTCTGTGATTGCTGATTCAGTATTGTACTGAGCCATTCAGCAGAATGTCCTTATCTATGCACTGTGCTAAAAATGAAGCTCTTATAAATTCAGTCATGCACTCTCGTTGCAGAACTGTAATCATCCAGTCAGTACCCAAGTAATTATGGAGCAAAGTAGGCCTTTAAACTCCTATAGACTATGCTTGCATTATTCTATGCACCTGCAAACTTGCCTTTTATATGTTCAATTCCCCAGTCTCTATCCTTACACTTCCATCAAACACTCTGTCACTCCTGTTATAGTTCTGTAGTGACTCATTGATCAGTGTGTAGCAATCCTTTCACTACATTAAAACACTAATGAGCAGATAAACAATACCTGGCACATCCCCAGGGATATGCCAGTTATTGTGCACTGTGACATCACCACCATGGATGCGCCGTATTTACAATGCACCATATGCAATAACATTGAGCTATATTGTAGTATGCAATGGTGTAAAGAAACTGATCCTTGTCTGTTATACTGAAACACAAGTGTAGTGTACAGACTCATTTTGCTCGCCTTTTAGCCAATCTGGTTAGTTGTTTTGTCTTGTTCTGTGGGTCACGGCTATGCCCACTTGTCATTATTTGTTCTAAATACCTCACTATTGAAAACTTATATGCAAAATAAAAATCTTGTCCGGCTGGACAAAAGACATACCTACTATTTGGTGTATAGTTATCTGCTTTTGTGTATCTCCTGTTCAGAATAGGGACAGTGTTCTCTATAAAATGATACTGCCCAAGGTCCCTATGATAATTCCTTTGGGTCCCCTTGTGTTTGTATAATAGTATTTACAATGTGGTGCACTACGGGACAAAAAAGGCACAGATATGTGATGTATCTGTGCCGTGAAGTCAGCGCATTGCTTGAGTCTCCAGCAATGCTCTGGGGGCTCTATGCTTAGAATGCTGAGTCCATCCTTACACCTGCTTAAAGCAAGTGCAGGGTTTTGACGCAGCATGAGCTCAAAAGTGACAAAGTGAAATCTTGTAGATTTCACTCAGCCACTTTTAGGAGGTGTTCCTGCGCCGGAACACCCCCCCATCCCCCTGTGTAGGAATGTCTCCTTCTGGTAAAGGAATTTACAAAGTGACGCACCTCCCACATATATCATAGTGTAAATACCACACACCATGACGCATCTTTTGCACCAGTGCTGCGTCAGAAAAGTGATGAAATGGCAGTGTAAAAGAGGCAGAAGCAGGTTGTAAATCTGCCCCTAACACTTACAAATTCACCCAGGCAGTTTCACCAGCAGTTTAAAGGGAAGCATAGACTTGTAACATATTTATGCACATATGTTACGTTGAAGTGCTTTGAAAGTACTACAGTATACTATAAGTAAACACCTTATAGATTTATGCTGTACCACTTCCTTATAGTTCTGCACTATCACATTCACCATACCCTACTAATGTATTCATACATTCATTTATGCACTACACATTCAATCAGACAAAGTTTTACACACTATTATTGAAATATAGCTCTTTTTTTGACCAGTGAAGATAGTTCTGACAAGAACTGTATTTTTTGTCTTTTTAGTTTTGTATTTTTTGTGCATTTTTTGAACAAGTTTTTTTTTTTAACAAAAAAATGAAACTGGAACCAAAAAAACTGTGGAACAGCAAGAAAACAGTAACAGAAAGTGTATTGCCGCGGACAACAGTGCTCCCGTTTCCGGCGTACAATGAGGTCAATAGATTGTTCCCCATAGCATAATAATTCTTGCAAAATTTGCAACGAATAATCAGATCTGCAAAATCTGGTTTTATGTTTGCATGAGGACTGCTCGGCGAAGGTGGTGGTGCACTTGATGTGCTAGGAACAGCAGCTTGACGCTCCTCCTGCAATCTTTGTGTTGCAACTCTGGCGTAGTTGTTCAGGTGCAGAATCTTCACATAGCGCACCATGCTTGCTGTCCCGAATGAGTATTTTTTGTAGGGGTCACCCCTAGAGAGAATAACTTCACAAATTTTACAGGTCACTTTTTTTCCCCTTCAGGAAATGTAAAAAAATTCCAAATAGCATCTTCCTTCCTCTTCTTCTGAGGCTGCTCAGGTAGAAATTGTTCATCACAGGATTGTTGAGAAGAAGAGTCAACAAATTGAGCCATGGTGAAATTTTTTTTTAAATGACTGAAGCTCCACAGAAGAGATGCTTCTTCTGAGAAAGTCAAAGTAAAATGATTAAAATGGGAAGAGTCTTTGAACAGTTGGATTAGGAAGTGTTATGAACCAATCAAATCTGTTCTTTGAAAGTCACATGGCTTTGCGTACGCATACGGAGCACTTACTGTGATCTTACGGTGCGAGTACAAACGAGGTACCAATGCGATTTGCGTAATTGCTTTTAAAATTAATATACGCTGATTAAATGTTAAAAAAAACTATTTTCATGATTATCCCAGATAATGTCTACCCTTAAAATTTACATTAAATACATAGATATATCATTTTAAACATTATAAAACTTTTGTGGGGTACATATACGGGGCGCCGTACAAGCGTACATGACGTCATGCGAAAGCGCCGATGTGCTGCGTAACGTGAAAAAGTATTTGTGACGTGTGCACGGGTACGCGCAGAGTAAGATTAGCCGTACAAAGGACGGTGCGAACACCATACGTGTACCGTAGGATTATCCCTAAAAAAAATGAAAAAAGAAATATATAGAATTTAATTGTAATATATTGATTTTTTTTTATAAAAATCTTTTTTTTTAACCCCTTGTGCATGGCCACGATTCTGCACCTGTGCGGCCGTTTTAAAGAGTGGTGGGGTTCATGACAGCCCCCAGCCATCATCAGCACATGCCCACCGTGATGCATGATGGCTGGGGGCCATCATCAGCATGGAAGGGGTGACATTTGTTTTGTTATTATTTTACATTAAGAATGTGGAATATAACTTAAATAATAAAATAACTATAAATAATTATAATAGAAATGTAGGAAATTAGTATAAATTGAATGAAATATAATTACTAATATATCTAAAAATTATCATTTAAAAAACCTTCGAAATTCACTGAAAAAAACATAGGTTTCAGCCATGTTATAATTAGGAATTAGCATTTAAAAAACCTTAGAAATTCACAGAAAAAAACGTAAGTTTCACACATGTTATAGTTAGCTGGACATTTCACTCATACAAAACCATTGAAATTCCCCTGTTATAGTTAGTTTAGCTAAATATAACGCGGGCACCCGCAATGCACTGGTGATGACGTGACATATTACATCACTCATGACACGGTCAGTGACATCACTCATAGCACAATAAAGTTCCTTTGTGGCCTCACTATTCTTTTTCAAAAGACATAGTTCATATATTTTGGTCAAAAACCTTCAGATTAGCACAGTTACACATTTGTTTTTAGATTATTTTCAGTATTTTATTTTTTTCATATGTATATCAAAAAACATTTTTCCTTTTTTCTTTACTGTATATTTTCATCCATTAATCCATAATGCTTTTTAGTCATATAAACATTAAAATTCAATACATCATTTATATGCTTCTCCGATTCAATATATACATTTTATTTTAGAAAGATAAAGAACGAACACCCTGTCTGACACACACCAATCAACACTCACACATTACTCATACATACATATACACACACTTCTCTTTACAACCAGAACAATCTCTTTTTTCTGTAGCTCAGGTGACACAGATAGTAATTGTGAATTTCCACGCCAGGTCGACGCTCGTTTCGGTGGGCTTGTATCACCTTCCTCAGGACCGACAGAGAAAAGTTTGCCTCCTTATAGTGAGGACACAGGGAATCTGAAATTACAAATACAATATAATGTACCTGTGACAGTTCCTATAATCTAAAGGACAGTTGAATTAATCTAAAAGAGTTTATTTATACAACATTTATAGAGTACTTTGAAGTACCATCATGCACCAACATCTCCTTCAAACCTTAGGGGTGTAGGAGCTCTCGCAGGGATGCAAGGTTATAAGTTTAATGAGGTATGAGATACAAGGCTAGTAGATTATCTCGCTGAATTACTTAGCTACACGAAGTGCCCAATGAAGAGCAATCGCCTGAACATTTTTAGAGGCTTTGAACTGACATATGGTCAATACTGATTGAATATTCAAGACCACCCAACAAAAGAAGAAAGCGAGCTAGGAAGGAAAATGAATTCTCACCCTACCCAGGGGCGAGTTAGATATGCGGACTTAGTAGCCAGTGTTCTCTTCTTCCTTCGCTCGAATTTTCATAAATGTGGGTTTTGATGAAGTTTTCTAAAGTTAAATGCAAGGGTGGCTGGCTATTAAGTCCGCAGATCTAACTCACCCCTGGGTAAGATAACCCATTCAATACCTGTCCTACCTTTATAAACATCATAACAGACATTGTAATGCCAAGTTTTCATTATCTTCTTCCTAGGAGTATTAACCTAAACTACGTGATAGAGCAGCACGTGCCATCCTATCTGTGCATTTCTACACAATGTATATAGGGTGAGAATGCATTTTCCTTCCTAGCTCGCTTTCTTCTTTTGTTGGGTGGTCTTGAATATTCAATCAGTATTGACCTTATGTCAGTTCAAAGCCTCTAAAAATGTTCAGGCGAGTGTTCTTCATCCATTTACTTGCATATACAGCTATACACAAACCACTACACTTACATCTACAGAAACATACACATACTTACTCTCTTAAACAATCACTTAAGGAAAGATAGACTTATTTATATAGGAACTCTTCCAATCTCTCACTCTCACATATACTCACTTATATACATCAATACTCACATATACTAGTTTAAAACATATGTATTTACTCATAAAGACACTATTGAGACAGTCATTCACTCATTAACACACCCATACACACACTCATCCACCCATACAGTCCTGCAAACATGCTGTCTTCAAAACACATACAAGCAGTGAGTCACTCATTCCTGCATCTATGCGCTAAGTAATATCCCCCACGTGCTACTCAAAGGTGGACAACCTGGGAGCGAGAATCTATATGCGGCAGTCCAGCCGCAGAGTATGCACCACCCCGTTAACGTGGGGGTCACGGCAGTGAAGTAGCAGCCGTACATGGGATCGAGGACGGGCCCACTTGTGGAGTCCATACAGGACTTGATTGCGTGCTTTCCGCACTACACTTCCCAGAAGCCTCATTGGAGCCTCCCATCGGCGGGTGAGTTATATGAAATTGGAGAAGTGTAGCGGGTGCGCACACCGCTTCCGTTAAAGCCCCTGAAGAGAAGCAGATGGAGCTTCAAA
The DNA here is from genome assembly GCF_964263255.1 of Lissotriton vulgaris. Taxonomy (NCBI): domain Eukaryota; kingdom Metazoa; phylum Chordata; class Amphibia; order Caudata; family Salamandridae; genus Lissotriton; species Lissotriton vulgaris. Next base: position 634,709,314 of record NC_141685.1, on the reverse strand, counting down.
ACGCGTCGGGCAGATCCATTTCGGAGCGGCGTCTACAATCGGATCCCCGTCCTCACCTACACATAAATAAATCTGCTGCTCGCGTGCTACTCAAAGGTGGACAACCTGGGAGCGAGAATCTATATGCGGCAGTCCAGCCGCAGAGTATGCACCACCCCGTTAACGTGGGGGTCACGGCAGTGAAGTAGCAGCCGTACATGGGATCGAGGACGGGCCCACTTGTGGAGTCCATACAGGACTTGATTGTGTGCTTTCCGCACTACACTTCCCAGAAGCCTTATTGGAGCCTCCCATCAGCGGGTGAGTTATATGAAATTGGAGAAGTGTAGCGAGTGCGCACACCGCTTCCGTTAAAGCCCCTGAAGAGAAGCAGATGGAGCTTCGAAACGCGTCGGGCAGATCCATTTCGGAGCGGCGTCCACAAGCGGATCCCCGTCCTCACCTACACATAAATAAAGCTGCTGCTCGCGTGCTACTCAAAGGTGGACAACCTGGGAGCGAGAATATATATATATATATATATATATATATATATATTACCTACTGGCAGTGGCAGATTTTTTTCAATGTTAAATCTCAAAATTCTATTTGGAATAACTTTGGCGCCGGTTGACGAATCTGCCTGAAAATTTCCTCAAAATGGCCTCGTCGAGCTCCGGTCATTCCTTGAAAGTTTGGGGGGATGCATCAAGTGGGGGCCGAGATAAAAGGGGGGTCCCAAAACACGTTTTCCCCATTTTAATTTCCATAGGGCGGTTGACCTCACTTTTAGCCTGAACGGCTGAATGGATTTACACCAAATTTGGCAAAATTGTAGGGACTGGTAGCCCGATGTGCCTTTGCTATGTCTCAAGACATGTGCACCAGTGGATTTTGAGTAATTTAGGTTAAAAAAAATATATATATCTATGGCAGCGCCCCGGGGAGCGCTCCGGGCACGCCATGCGACTTGCGCACAGAAAGCTGATTGGCTCTCGGGTGTCTGTAAACATTCCAAACAGTCCGGAGCGGCCGCCATCTTGTGTCTCGTTAGGATCGAGACACAAGAGGTGGCAAAAACAAAGGGGGAAATGACCATAAGGGGGCAGGGGTAGACCCCCCTGACCCCTTAGGTTTGATGTGGGAGTCATAAAAGGGCCCCGCAGGGGGAGTGCCCGGTACGCGCACCGGGAAGCAGACCGGGGAGCGTACCATGGGGGAAAAAGAAAGACAGTTTTTAAAAAATGTAGCATTTTCAAATAAATTGAAACTGAAAAGAACTGTCTTTTTTCTTTTTGTTGTTTTATATATTTTTTTGTTTTTTGGAACTTTTTTGCGGGGGGGATTTTCAGAACAATTTTATATTTTTTTGTAGTTTTTCTGGGGTGAAACACAAGACAGGGAATTGCAAACAGCTCAAGTGGAGCAAAAAATAGAAAAAAATTAAGGTTGCTTGCTGCAGTGATGGTTGTCTGCAGCTCGATTAAGTAAAGTGATGCTCTGCTCACCATATGATATAGTTTTGTTGCAATATATGCAAACAACTTTAAATTTTGAAAACTTGGTTTGGACATTAGGGACCATCTCCCTAGCCTCTGCACCCAATGGAGTGGGTTGGTTGGAGGTGGTGGAAGTAGAAGGATGGGGAGGGTTCTTGGTCAGTTGCCTGACTTCTGCTCTTGATTAATTGTTTGGGTGCTTCCTCTGCATATGCCTTAACATCGTGTGGTTCCCAAACGAATATTTTTTGTTTGGGTTCCCTCTTGACAGTTCTTGGTCACAGATGAGGCAAGTCACCTTTGCTGCATTTAGTCTGCCCTGTTCCCATGATGCACTGGGCCAGGGACAGACTGATTTGCATATAGCCAGGTTCTGAGCTGGGATGGGGCAGTGAGATAAATAACGGTGATGGATCAAGCCCTGATCTTTGGACTGGGTAAGAGTGGTCTGTTTAACTCAGACACTCTGTTCATCACCACCCCCTTTTCTAAATCGTTTTTGGCCACTATAGGTGTGGCAGGGTATACTCAGACATGAGTCCCTTTCTCACTGCTCCATCAGGATTCAAGCAAGCCGGGCCGAAGAAGGCTGAAATGCCAGAAACCGGTCCCCGGTAGCTTGTCTCCTTTCTGGTGAAGAATTGGCTTGGTAGTTTAGTCTGCCCTGTTCCCATGATGCACTGGGCCAGGGACAGACTGATTTGCATATAGCCAGGTTCTGAGCTGGGATGGGGCAGTGAGATAAATAACGGTGATGGATCAAGCCCTGATCTTTGGACTGGGTAAGAGTGGTCTGTTTAACTCAGACACTCTGTTCATCACCACCCCCTTTTCTAAATCGTTTTTGGCCACTATAGGTGTGGCAGGGTATACTCAGACATGAGTCCCTTTCTCACTGCTCCATCAGGATTCAAGCAAGCCGGGCCGAAGAAGGCTGAAATGCCAGAAACCGGTCCCCGGTAGCTTGTCTCCTTTCTGGTGAAGAATTGGCTTGGTAGTTTAGTCTGCCCTGTTCCCATGATGCACTGGGCCAGGGACAGACTGATTTGCATATAGCCAGGTTCTGAGCTGGGATGGGGCAGTGAGATAAATAACGGTGATGGATCAAGCCCTGATCTTTGGACTGGGTAAGAGTGGTCTGTTTAACTCAGACACTCTGTTCATCACCACCCCCTTTTCTAAATCGTTTTTGGCCACTATAGGTGTGGCAGGGTATACTCAGACATGAGTCCCTTTCTCACTGCTCCATCAGGATTCAAGCAAGCCGGGCCGAAGAAGGCTGAAATGCCAGAAACCGGTCCCCGGTAGCTTGTCTCCTTTCTGGTGAAGAATTGGCTTGGTAGTTTAGTCTGCCCTGTTCCCATGATGCACTGGGCCAGGGACAGACTGATTTGCATATAGCCAGGTTCTGAGCTGGGATGGGGCAGTGAGATAAATAACGGTGATGGATCAAGCCCTGATCTTTGGACTGGGTAAGAGTGGTCTGTTTAACTCAGACACTCTGTTCATCACCACCCCCTTTTCTAAATCGTTTTTGGCCACTATAGGTGTGGCAGGGTATACTCAGACATGAGTCCCTTTCTCACTGCTCCATCAGGATTCAAGCAAGCCGGGCCGAAGAAGGCTGAAATGCCAGAAACCGGTCCCCGGTAGCTTGTCTCCTTTCTGGTGAAGAATTGGCTTGGTAGTTTAGTCTGCCCTGTTCCCATGATGCACTGGGCCAGGGACAGACTGATTTGCATATAGCCAGGTTCTGAGCTGGGATGGGGCAGTGAGATAAATAACGGTGATGGATCAAGCCCTGATCTTTGGACTGGGTAAGAGTGGTCTGTTTAACTCAGACACTCTGTTCATCACCACCCCCTTTTCTAAATCGTTTTTGGCCACTATAGGTGTGGCAGGGTATACTCAGACATGAGTCCCTTTCTCACTGCTCCATCAGGATTCAAGCAAGCCGGGCCGAAGAAGGCTGAAATGCCAGAAACCGGTCCCCGGTAGCTTGTCTCCTTTCTGGTGAAGAATTGGCTTGGTAGTTTAGTCTGCCCTGTTCCCATGATGCACTGGGCCAGGGACAGACTGATTTGCATATAGCCAGGTTCTGAGCTGGGATGGGGCAGTGAGATAAATAACGGTGATGGATCAAGCCCTGATCTTTGGACTGGGTAAGAGTGGTCTGTTTAACTCAGACACTCTGTTCATCACCACCCCCTTTTCTAAATCGTTTTTGGCCACTATAGGTGTGGCAGGGTATACTCAGACATGAGTCCCTTTCTCACTGCTCCATCAGGATTCAAGCAAGCCGGGCCGAAGAAGGCTGAAATGCCAGAAACCGGTCCCCGGTAGCTTGTCTCCTTTCTGGTGAAGAATTGGCTTGGTAGTTTAGTCTGCCCTGTTCCCATGATGCACTGGGCCAGGGACAGACTGATTTGCATATAGCCAGGTTCTGAGCTGGGATGGGGCAGTGAGATAAATAACGGTGATGGATCAAGCCCTGATCTTTGGACTGGGTAAGAGTGGTCTGTTTAACTCAGACACTCTGTTCATCACCACCCCCTTTTCTAAATCGTTTTTGGCCACTATAGGTGTGGCAGGGTATACTCAGACATGAGTCCCTTTCTCACTGCTCCATCAGGATTCAAGCAAGCCGGGCCGAAGAAGGCTGAAATGCCAGAAACCGGTCCCCGGTAGCTTGTCTCCTTTCTGGTGAAGAATTGGCTTGGTAGTTTAGTCTGCCCTGTTCCCATGATGCACTGGGCCAGGGACAGACTGATTTGCATATAGCCAGGTTCTGAGCTGGGATGGGGCAGTGAGATAAATAACGGTGATGGATCAAGCCCTGATCTTTGGACTGGGTAAGAGTGGTCTGTTTAACTCAGACACTCTGTTCATCACCACCCCCTTTTCTAAATCGTTTTTGGCCACTATAGGTGTGGCAGGGTATACTCAGACATGAGTCCCTTTCTCACTGCTCCATCAGGATTCAAGCAAGCCGGGCCGAAGAAGGCTGAAATGCCAGAAACCGGTCCCCGGTAGCTTGTCTCCTTTCTGGTGAAGAATTGGCTTGGTAGTTTAGTCTGCCCTGTTCCCATGATGCACTGGGCCAGGGACAGACTGATTTGCATATAGCCAGGTTCTGAGCTGGGATGGGGCAGTGAGATAAATAACGGTGATGGATCAAGCCCTGATCTTTGGACTGGGTAAGAGTGGTCTGTTTAACTCAGACACTCTGTTCATCACCACCCCCTTTTCTAAATCGTTTTTGGCCACTATAGGTGTGGCAGGGTATACTCAGACATGAGTCCCTTTCTCACTGCTCCATCAGGATTCAAGCAAGCCGGGCCGAAGAAGGCTGAAATGCCAGAAACCGGTCCCCGGTAGCTTGTCTCCTTTCTGGTGAAGAATTGGCTTGGTAGTTTAGTCTGCCCTGTTCCCATGATGCACTGGGCCAGGGACAGACTGATTTGCATATAGCCAGGTTCTGAGCTGGGATGGGGCAGTGAGATAAATAACGGTGATGGATCAAGCCCTGATCTTTGGACTGGGTAAGAGTGGTCTGTTTAACTCAGACACTCTGTTCATCACCACCCCCTTTTCTAAATCGTTTTTGGCCACTATAGGTGTGGCAGGGTATACTCAGACATGAGTCCCTTTCTCACTGCTCCATCAGGATTCAAGCAAGCCGGGCCGAAGAAGGCTGAAATGCCAGAAACCGGTCCCCGGTAGCTTGTCTCCTTTCTGGTGAAGAATTGGCTTGGTAGTTTAGTCTGCCCTGTTCCCATGATGCACTGGGCCAGGGACAGACTGATTTGCATATAGCCAGGTTCTGAGCTGGGATGGGGCAGTGAGATAAATAACGGTGATGGATCAAGCCCTGATCTTTGGACTGGGTAAGAGTGGTCTGTTTAACTCAGACACTCTGTTCATCACCACCCCCTTTTCTAAATCGTTTTTGGCCACTATAGGTGTGGCAGGGTATACTCAGACATGAGTCCCTTTCTCACTGCTCCATCAGGATTCAAGCAAGCCGGGCCGAAGAAGGCTGAAATGCCAGAAACCGGTCCCCGGTAGCTTGTCTCCTTTCTGGTGAAGAATTGGCTTGGTAGTTTAGTCTGCCCTGTTCCCATGATGCACTGGGCCAGGGACAGACTGATTTGCATATAGCCAGGTTCTGAGCTGGGATGGGGCAGGGAGATAAATAACGGTGATGGATCAAGCCCTGATCTTTGGACTGGGTAAGAGTGGTCTGTTTAACTCAGACACTCTGTTCATCACCACCCCCTTTTCTAAATCGTTTTTGGCCACTATAGGTGTGGCAGGGTATACTCAGACATGAGTCCCTTTCTCACTGCTCCATCAGGATTCAAGCAAGCCGGGCCGAAGAAGGCTGAAATGCCAGAAACCGGTCCCCGGTAGCTTGTCTCCTTTCTGGTGAAGAATTGGCTTGGTAGTTTAGTCTGCCCTGTTCCCATGATGCACTGGGCCAGGGACAGACTGATTTGCATATAGCCAGGTTCTGAGCTGGGATGGGGCAGTGAGATAAATAACGGTGATGGATCAAGCCCTGATCTTTGGACTGGGTAAGAGTGGTCTGTTTAACTCAGACACTCTGTTCATCACCACCCCCTTTTCTAAATCGTTTTTGGCCACTATAGGTGTGGCAGGGTATACTCAGACATGAGTCCCTTTCTCACTGCTCCATCAGGATTCAAGCAAGCCGGGCCGAAGAAGGCTGAAATGCCAGAAACCGGTCCCCGGTAGCTTGTCTCCTTTCTGGTGAAGAATTGGCTTGGTAGTTTAGTCTGCCCTGTTCCCATGATGCACTGGGCCAGGGACAGACTGATTTGCATATAGCCAGGTTCTGAGCTGGGATGGGGCAGTGAGATAAATAACGGTGATGGATCAAGCCCTGATCTTTGGACTGGGTAAGAGTGGTCTGTTTAACTCAGACACTCTGTTCATCACCACCCCCTTTTCTAAATCGTTTTTGGCCACTATAGGTGTGGCAGGGTATACTCAGACATGAGTCCCTTTCTCACTGCTCCATCAGGATTCAAGCAAGCCGGGCCGAAGAAGGCTGAAATGCCAGAAACCGGTCCCCGGTAGCTTGTCTCCTTTCTGGTGAAGAATTGGCTTGGTAGTTTAGTCTGCCCTGTTCCCATGATGCACTGGGCCAGGGACAGACTGATTTGCATATAGCCAGGTTCTGAGCTGGGATGGGGCAGTGAGATAAATAACGGTGATGGATCAAGCCCTGATCTTTGGACTGGGTAAGAGTGGTCTGTTTAACTCAGACACTCTGTTCATCACCACCCCCTTTTCTAAATCGTTTTTGGCCACTATAGGTGTGGCAGGGTATACTCAGACATGAGTCCCTTTCTCACTGCTCCATCAGGATTCAAGCAAGCCGGGCCGAAGAAGGCTGAAATGCCAGAAACCGGTCCCCGGTAGCTTGTCTCCTTTCTGGTGAAGAATTGGCTTGGTAGTTTAGTCTGCCCTGTTCCCATGATGCACTGGGCCAGGGACAGACTGATTTGCATATAGCCAGGTTCTGAGCTGGGATGGGGCAGTGAGATAAATAACGGTGATGGATCAAGCCCTGATCTTTGGACTGGGTAAGAGTGGTCTGTTTAACTCAGACACTCTGTTCATCACCACCCCCTTTTCTAAATCGTTTTTGGCCACTATAGGTGTGGCAGGGTATACTCAGACATGAGTCCCTTTCTCACTGCTCCATCAGGATTCAAGCAAGCCGGGCCGAAGAAGGCTGAAATGCCAGAAACCGGTCCCCGGTAGCTTGTCTCCTTTCTGGTGAAGAATTGGCTTGGTAGTTTAGTCTGCCCTGTTCCCATGATGCACTGGGCCAGGGACAGACTGATTTGCATATAGCCAGGTTCTGAGCTGGGATGGGGCAGTGAGATAAATAACGGTGATGGATCAAGCCCTGATCTTTGGACTGGGTAAGAGTGGTCTGTTTAACTCAGACACTCTGTTCATCACCACCCCCTTTTCTAAATCGTTTTTGGCCACTATAGGTGTGGCAGGGTATACTCAGACATGAGTCCCTTTCTCACTGCTCCATCAGGATTCAAGCAAGCCGGGCCGAAGAAGGCTGAAATGCCAGAAACCGGTCCCCGGTAGCTTGTCTCCTTTCTGGTGAAGAATTGGCTTGGTAGTTTAGTCTGCCCTGTTCCCATGATGCACTGGGCCAGGGACAGACTGATTTGCATATAGCCAGGTTCTGAGCTGGGATGGGGCAGTGAGATAAATAACGGTGATGGATCAAGCCCTGATCTTTGGACTGGGTAAGAGTGGTCTGTTTAACTCAGACACTCTGTTCATCACCACCCCCTTTTCTAAAGCATTTACTTTTTTGGCACCCCTTGGCATTTTGAAAAACTCCCAAATAAAATGTTCTTTGGGTTCGTATGGGGGATTGTCCTCAGGCAGATATTGCCTCTCCTCCTGCTCCTCTTCGTCCTCCTCTTCTTCATGACCACCAATGTGGTCTTGTGGTGGTCCTTGTGGTGGAGGTGGAGGTGGTGGTGGTGCAGATGCACCTACAGCTGCTACTACTGAAGCCATTTCTCACAGAATGCAGGTCTTCTTCACTCAAACAACAAAGCGAAAATGAGGAAAAAAGGTGGGGTCTTTCATCATTTGGAAAACAAAACTGTTGTGAACCAATCAAAAGTGTTATTTTCAGGTCACATGACCCGACGCGCTTACGCTACGCGCCCCGGGGCGCGTCCCGGGGCGTGCCCAGGGGTGCGTCGCGTAAGCGCGTCGAATGCTTCCGGGTGCGTTTACGCCGTGCGTATCATGCGGACGCGGCTACTCGATACGTCACGGTTCGTGCACCGGGGCGCTTCAAACGAGTACGCTCTCCGGGGCGCTCACCGGGGCGCGCACCGGGAGCGCTCCAAGGCAAAAAAAAAGTTTATATTTATATAAAAATTGTAGGGATTGGTAGCCCGATGTGCCTTTGCTATACTCCAGTGGTTTTTACGAAAATTAACTTTCAAAAATATATATATTGTGCTACATTGGGCTATATATATGTTAGAGCCCAAATGTAGCCCAAATGTAGCCCAATGTAGCCCAATGTAGCCCAAAGATGGCCACCAGAGACAAAAAAAAACAAATGTAGCCCAAATATCAGCCATATGTAGCCCAACTATAGCCCAATGATAGAATGTACCGGAGTGTTCTAACTAGAGCGTTAACAGTCTTACTTATAAAGTGAGACTTATAGTTAGGAATTAGCATTTAAAAAACACACGTTATGTAGTCTTTGCAAGGGGGGAAAAGAAGATATTGTGCACTTGGTATGTCTGTGCCCTGCCATAGACTCAGAAAGGAGACTAATCCTCAGGAGGTTGTTTAATGCACGAGATATAAGAACCTGTAGACAAGCAATAATGGCGTGCTTAAGCCCGAATGACCTACCAATGAATGTTGCTTTTGTAAAAATGTTAAATGTGATTGCCAAAGATCTTAAGGAAAATTTTACCTAGTTTTTTTTTTCTTTTAATGACATTTATTATTTGCACAATGTTTTAAATGTGTATTGATGCTGATATTTTCTCTAATGATTCAGAAAAAGGGGTGGTGATGAACAGAGTGTCTAAATTAAGCAGACCACTCTTACCCAGTCCAAAGATCAGGGCTTTATACATTACCATTTTTTAGCTCACTTCTTCTGGTGAAGAATTGGCTTTGTAGTTTAGTCTGCCCTGTTCCCATGATGCACTGGGCCAGGGACAGACTGATTTGCATATAGCCAGGTTCTGAGCTGGGATGGTGCAGTGAGATAAATAACGGTGATGGATCAAGCCCTGATCTTTGGACTGGGTAAGAGTGGTCTGCTTAATTCAGACACTCTGTTCATCACCACCCCCTCATCTGAATCGATATTTTCTCTAAGGTCACATTTTTGTAAGATTTTAATTACTCAAACAAATAAACAAACTTAAACTTGAATTTAAAAACCTATGAAATTCACTGAAAAAAACATAGGTTTCACACCAGTTATAGTTAGCTGGAAATTCTACTGACATAAAACCATTGAAATTCCCACGTTATAGTTAGTTGGACTCACTATAACTTGTGCGCCTGCAATGCACTGCTGAGGACGTCACATATTACATCACTCATGACATGGTCAGTGACATCACTCATGACATCACTGATGACACCATCCTTGTGACAGAGTGACAGACCTCCTTTCAGTGTAATGTAACCCTAGAAACACATATTCAAAAATAGAAACTAAATTTTTTTTTAAAATGGAGATACCCATACCAGTTACAACAACCAATTCTGTAATACCACCATCTATATACACATCCACTCATTCACCAACAGTTCTATATAGTCACTCATACATATATTCACTCATCATATGTAATGAAACACCTATACATCCTGTTACACACCGACAGTCATCCAAATGTTACTCACACACATACTCACATATGCAAATAAACTATTAAACATCCATTTATTTGCATATACAGCTATACACACACTACCACCTTACTTCTAGGGAAACATACACATACTTACTCTCTTAAACAAACCCTTATAGAAACACATACTTATTTAAACAAGAACTCTTTCAATCTCCCACTCTCACATATACTCACTTATATACATCAATACTCACATATACTAGATTAAAGCATATGTAGTTACTGATAAAGACACTAGTGAGACATTCATTCACTCACTAACACACACATATACACACTCATCCACCCATAAAGTCCTGCACATATGCTGTCTTCAAAACACATACAAACAGTGAGTCAGTCATTGATGCATCTATGTGCTAAGTAACACCCCCACCAAACCATACAGACACTCATACTGATACTAAAAAAAACATCTAATAACCCATAAACACACACATGTAGCTACTCACCAACCCATGCAGCCACTTTTACACAAAGTGAAACACTGATACAAACATTTAATTATTTAAACAATACTCGCTACTATATGTATTCACTAAGATACACTTAATAAGCCAGTTAACCAATCAATTTTTTTTTTTAAAACATCCATTAAGACACGTATTTAAACATTTATTCTTCCATCGACCTTTACATATACATATATAAAACATATTTATTTTTCAGACAGACACACATTCAATGGATGGTGTCATCAGTGATGTCATGAGTGATGTCACTGACCATGTCATGAGTGATATAATATGTGACGTCATCAGCTTTGCATTGCAGGCGCGCAAGTTATAGTGAGTCCAACTAACTATAACGTGGGAATTTCAATGGTTTTATGTCAGTAAAATTTCCAGCTAACTATAACTGGTGTCAAACCTATGGTTTTTTCAGTGAATATATATATATATATATATATATATATATATATATATATATATATATATATATATATATATATATATATATATATATATATATATATATATATATCAATCTACCATCTGTGTTGATAAAAATAGCGAGAAAGAGGTTGTGGGTATGCAACTATGAGGGGGATAGGTAGCTGCATTGTTCTTTTAGTATATGCAATATATTTTGCTTTATTTTACACACAGGCAATGCGCAATGAGAGCTTGTTGGCACTATGCAATTATTTGTTCCCAACCAAAGAGGATGGCATATACATTTTAAATCCATACGAGCATTCAACTAAGACAAAAATATGTTTTGGTGTTTAACAATACTATGTAATTTAAAACATCATTGTATATTTGTACCTGTTATCCATGCACAGCAACCTTGGATACTCATCGCAGGGCTACACTGTGGTTTCATGCTTCAGAGTATGTTGTCTATGTTCATTAATGCTTTTAGCGGGAGGTACTATATAAACCATTGCTGCAATGGCACCAAGTAGATTGATAAAGGCTTCTAGTAAGCCAAAAGGCGTCTCTCTGTTATCTTTAGATTAAGGGTGACCTGATCTAAAAAAGACAGATGCTGTACCCTGACTGCCCTGAGTCTGTGCCTTCTTCAGTGGATACCTCTGTGGGAGCTGGTTGTTGTGATTTATATATATATATATATATATATATATATAGGTATATATATATATATATATATCACGCTCCCTGTCCCACTGGAAAGTCAGGGCACTCGCGGGTGCGGTTTGCGGTAATGGGTACCCGCATTAACACTCAGCTCGGCCTCAGAAATCGTATCTTCCAAAGAACCGCACTCGTGGAACCAAAAGATTTAGCAGTGCTCACACCATAAGTTTAATCACAAAATGTTAACAGACGCGTTTCAGCATTACGCCTTCCTCAGTGTCGATTACATTGTGAGGACCCGCCTGGGATATAGCGGCAAAACAATCATAAACATGGTAGACGGACTACCTCAGTTTAACGGGCGCGCCATCTTGGAACATGTCAATACAGTTCACAGTTAGGTGCACATTACCCCTGTATGGAAACAAATCAAATCTTGCCGTGGATCGGCATGGTACCCCGTGTGTACGCATCCGGGGAGGATGTAGGGTGCTCTAAAATAAAGCCCCAGGCCAACGTTTCCAAAGTCCATCATGCCATGTATTGGCAAGTCCTATAATCAATTTTAACTCCAGTGCACAATATATACAGTGTCCCCGTTCGCCCTTCACCCATCCTAGGATCAGTTTATAAACCAAACATCATACTGCTGTATTCTCAAAGTCTATTATACATGAGTTCATGGGAAAATGCCAGGTTGGTTCTCTCATTCATTATTTCCCCAAATGAACCGCCAGTTCCTCCCCATGATTAAGCCCCCTAGGAGCTTTGGTCATGAGGTCGATTATGTACCTTGACTCCAGGCGTCTCAATGTTTTTAACCTGTCCCCTCCTCTAGGATTTTCAGGTACAAAATCTAAGCCAAAGTACTGTAGTTTGGTCCTGTCCCATTGGTGAACCAAATCAAAATGTCTCGCAACTGGGTATGCGGGATCCGCTTTCTCTATTGCCCTTTGATGTTCGAGTACCCTGATTTTGAGTTGGTGAATTGTACTCCCGATATATTTAAGCCCACAAGGACAGATTAAGCAATAGACTGCAAAGTTCGTACTGCAGGTTAAGAATTTCTTAATGGGTTTGGTGATACCTGCCCCTGGGATGTCATATTTCCGTACTCTCTTGCATCCCGTGCAGGCCTTACATTTCCCACATGGGAAAAACCCACCCATCTCTGCAATTTTGCCTGTTCTCGGAGTCACATTCTTGAAGTGGCTTCTCACCAGAGAGTCTCTCAATGACCTTGCTTTACGGTACGTGATCAGGGGTTTGGTTGGGATATCGTCTTTCAGTATTGGATCTGTCCCCAAAATATGCCAGTTTTTTTGCATAATCCTCCTTAATCCCATGGAGTCACTGGTGTATGGTGTGATTAGGCGGAATTTCCCCTCATTATTAGTTTGTTCATTGGGTGCTTTTGGCTTTAAGAGGTCTTCCCTTTTCATTTTCCTCACTTTTTTCAAGGTTTTATCAAAAGATACTGGATCATATCCTCTCCTGATGAACCTTTCTATGCAACCTGCTGCTGCTGTTTCAAAGTCATTCTCTCTGCTGCTATTCCTTTTCATCCTGAGCAGTTCCCCATACGGGATGCTTTGTATCAGCCTCTTTGGATGGTTGCTGTCGGCTCGCAGGATGGAATTGCCTGCCGTCGCTTTGCGATACAGTGATGTATGCAACCTGTTATTATCTATTTCCACTCTCAGGTCCAAATACTCAGCTTTTGTCGAGCTTATTGTTCCTGAGAAGTGTAGGTTGCAGTTATTATCATTCAGGATTCTTATATATTGTTGTGCCCCCTCCATCGTCCCTTGCCACACGATGAAGAGGTCATCAATATACCTGAACCACTGTATCACTCTCTCTGTTCTCTGTCCCTCAGTCTGAAGGACCATGGGCACCCGCTCCTCCCACCAGCCAACGAACAGGTTCGCGTAGCTGGGAGCAAAGCAGGTGCCCATCGCGGTCCCAGAGACTTGTGTGTATAACTGGTCATTAAACAGGAAAATGTTGCTCGTTAGGCAGAATTCTATAAATTCCAGCAACATGCGATTGTGTAAAGCGAATCTGGCAGGTCTCTTGTTTAGAATGTGTTCCACTACTACCACGCCTAGATCATGTCTGATGTTAGTATATAGGCTGGTTATGTCCAACACAATCATCAAATATGTAGAATCCCACGTTACCTCAGATACTTTGGTTAGGAAGTCTTTGGTATCTTTCACATGGGATTTGAGCTGTGTTACCAGAGGGAATAGGTAGCTGTCTATAAATTTAGACATATTTTCTGTCAATCCATTCACCGATGACACTATGGGTCTTCCTGGGGGCTCCCTCGCGTCCTTGTGTAGCTTGGGTAAGTGGTAGAAGGTTGGGATCGTAGGATTGTTACTTCTCAGGTACATATTCTCTTCACTTCCCAGCATGGATTTCTTGTACCATTTATTCACTAGATCGTCATACCTTCTTATGCCCTCCTTATAATGTTTGTCGTCTGTTTTCCGATAATATTGCGTGTCTGATAATTGTCTCAGTGCCTCTCTTTGGTAGTACTCGCGTGTTAGAAGCACAACGTTCCCACCCTTGTCTGAGGGCTTGATTATTACATTTTCATCTTTTTCCAGGTTACGTAGGGCCTCCCTTTCCTGTGGAGTGATATTATCTTTCCTGTTTGGCATCTCACGTTTTCCTCTCAGAGCCACTAGATCTTTGAGAACAGTTTCAGAGAATGCATCTATTGCATCCCACGGCATTATCGGGCAGAATGTTGACATTGGTTTGAAGTTGCTTTCCTCTCTCTCCTGGTCTATTTCGTTTTCCAGAGCTCTGTTAAGCATAGTATTCTCCTGTGAAGGTTGTGTCTCTCTTTCCATTCTTAGATTCTCCAGGTTCTCTATCCCTCTGAGATCTTCACAGGATAGGATGTCGGTAGCAGTTAGTCTTTTCTGTACAAGTTTTTTCATTTGGGGAAATAATGAATGAGAGAACCAACCTGGCATTTTCCCATGAACTCATGTATAATAGACTTTGAGAATACAGCAGTATGATGTTTGGTTTATAAACTGATCCTAGGATGGGTGAAGGGCGAACGGGGACACTGTATATATTGTGCACTGGAGTTAAAATTGATTATAGGACTTGCCAATACATGGCATGATGGACTTTGGAAATGTTGGCCTGGGGCTTTATTTTAGAGCACCCTACATCCTCCCCGGATGCGTACACACGGGGTACCATGCCGATCCACGGCAAGATTTGATTTGTTTCCATACAGGGGTAATGTGCACCTAACTGTGAACTGTATTGACATGTTCCAAGATGGCGCGCCCGTTAAACTGAGGTAGTCCGTCTACCATGTTTATGATTGTTTTGCCGCTATATCCCAGGCGGGTCCTCACAATGTAATTGACACTGAGGAAGGCGTAATGCTGAAACGCGTCTGTTAACATTTTGTGATTAAACTTATGGTGTGAGCACTGCTAAATCTTTTGGTTCCACGAGTGCGGTTCTTTGGAAGATACGATTTCTGAGGCCGAGCTGAATATATATATATATATATATATATATATATATATATATATATATATATATATATATATATATATATATATATATATATATATAAAAGAATATATATATATGGCAAAGTTCTCGCCATACAAACGATCACATTCAAAGAAAAATAACGATGAGTGGACCCATGTACTGGTGCAATTTCTCAGTGCTTTATTGTGCATGAATTCTCGCCTAGCAATCTGCCATGACGCGTTTCGCCTCCTCCAATAGGCTTGATCACATGACATGTCATCGACAAAGAGGAGGGTATTTAAAGTGCAAAAGTGTGCGAAGAGCTGCTCAATTCACTCTAAACATTCAATGGAAACTGAAGAAATATTCTTGTATATCATAACATTTGATAAAAATAAAAGACTAAGGAGCTCATTAGGATGACGGGCAGACTTTGTCCTCCCATCATCCTGTCGTGTGTAGGGACCGCCCGCCAAAAGGGCGGGGGTCCCATCGGGGGTATTAGGATGCGCCTGTCACTGTGGTGGGCGCATCCTGTATCTTTAGCATTGCAGCGGGCGGTGCTTTCAGCTAAAGATACATGTTGTGCATTACAAAGCACAACGTTACAGGCACTGCGCGGTGTACTTTGCAATGCTGGGGGGTACCATAGGTACCCTCCACCCCCTAGAGTGCCTGGGGGCCCGCAACGGACAGGGTGTCTCCGCATTGGAAAATGCCCATGCTAATATGGCTAGCGGTGTCTGATAGACACCGCCACCATATTAAATATTTTCCGCCCCGGCCGCAAGGCAACCGGGGCAGAAAAGCAGCTGATGGTATTTCCGTCCTCCGCGGTCCCCCCATACTAATATGGCGGTGGTCATTCTGGATAGGATGGCAGGCGGATCGCCCTCGCCAGGCCAGCGTGGCTACCGCCAGCCTGGCGGGGGCAATCTGCCCGCCATCCTAATGGGCCCCATAGTGTCTATAATCAATTATCAAATGTAGTATAAAAATGTCATCTGTAAAAACATTATATACATATGTACAAAATATATAAGAGGTTTTTTACATGATAATGAATAAATATATAAATATATATGTATAAATATTTATGCAAAAATTACGATGTTAAAAACAATTATATTCAGATTTGTACATTTTTCATCTAATTTACCTCTGATCAAGAAATCTTTCATGTTTCCATAAAAATAAAGCCCCAGTGGGCCAATATGTATATTGAGCCAACTAATTATAAACCTTTATTGTTAAGCACTCATTAGCAACCCTCCTTATAGTACTGTAGACAAAAATAGGTAAATAGTGCTTGTGCATAATAATCATAAAACCCTACCGTGCTGAATCAGTGTAAACATATTGATTAACTGTGCATGATAAAATCAGAAATGAAAGTGTCACACTCTCCTAGTTGTTATTCATTTCTATAGTGACCTTCATTCCAGGCACCTCAATATGGCAATCTGCAATCCAACTACAAAAAATCTGGTTTCCTAGTTCAATACTAAAGACAGGTGTATAAGTCTTCACTGGCTTTCAGTCCCCCTGGGTTCTTGCTATCTACTTCCAATATATATGGTGTCTCAAAGAGATGCAGTCTAGCTTCTCTGTCTCCTCCACGTTCTAAGGGAAATATTGTATCAATTAAGAAATATTGAAGTGAAGTAGTGTGGCTCACTGGTTAGAGGCGGCAGACCCGAGAGCAGAGGACGGCCCGGGACCAGGGTTCGATTCCCGGTGCGGCAGGTTTCTGGACCAGGGTCAGCGGACTTGATAATTCTCTCGCCTCGGTGCCCACTCTGATCAGCGATCACACTCGGCAACTCTGGGCATTAGCTTGCCTCATCTTCACTAACGGCCCCACCAGACCGCCGGGGATGCCTGGTCTCACCCTGGAGATACCCATTAAGGGACCATCTCTCAGGGAAGCCAGGAAGGGTTTCGCAGCGGTCGAAGCGCCTTGGGACCCTACGGGTAAGTAGTGCGCTATATAAATGCCTATACATACATTTACATTGGAGATGCTTGGGGTCACTGTTATGTCTTAACTCAAAGTGGCGTGCCAATGGGTAAGCCTGGTCCTTTCCTGAAATGCCCCTAATGTGCTGCAGGATCCTTTTGTGGGCGGACAGACGGTGCTGCCCACATATCTTAACCCACACGGACACTGCAGCACATAGACCGCGTAGTCAGTTTTACAGGTTAGTCTTTTGTTAATAGGTACTGGTTCACTTTTAAAAGGACTGGAATAGTGAGTCTTGTTACAGCCATAGCGGCAAGCCTTACATGTTGGGCATTTTTTGAAGCCTCTACTCATCGCCATGTGCTTGAGATGCATACTTCAGGGCTGTTGCTTACCAAGACACTGCCCATAGAGGGAGATTTTCTTAAGGTAAGTTCAGGTTTATTAGCAACCAGACTACCTATCACAGGATCCCCCTTTACCAGATTCTAATTTTTATAGAAGATTTTTCTGATTTCAGAGTGCTGTCTGTTAAAAATTAAAATGACTCTCGGCTGAATCTTTGGTTGTGTGGTGTTCTACTTGGCATCTGCGTTTTTGGAAATTAAAGCCTGCTGTCTCGTAAAGCTTTTTGTATGTTCAATAGCTTTGTTGAGTATCTCCTCAGAGTACCCTCTCTCCAAAAATTGCATTTTACTTGCTTCCTGGGCACTAATGCATTCCGAATCGGAACTGCAAATTCTTCTGATGCGCAGCATCTCCCCGTAGGGGATACTACGTATCAGATGATGTGGATGTTGACCAGCCGCATGCAACACAGTGTTGCCCGCAGTTTGTTTTCTGTGTAAGTTCCACATACACCTCCACGTCAAGAAAACATACTGACTTTGCATTGATCACAGATGTAAATTGCAAATTCAAGTTGTTATCATTCAGATCATTTACAAAGGCCTCAACCTTACTTTGTGGACCCCTCCAAACCAGAAACAAGTCATCAATATATCTTAGGTATAATAACACATGTTCCTTCGTAGTGGATTGGTGTTGATCCATGAGAATCCGCTCCACCCACAGCCCCATGTGTAAACATGCAAAGCTGGGGGAGAAGCAGGCCCCCATAGCCACACCCCTTATTTGTTGAAATACCTGATTATTGAACATATATATATATATATATATATATATATATATATATATATATATATATATATATATATATATATATATATATATATATATATATATATATATAATCATATCAATATATATATACATATATATTTATATGAAAGTAATTTTGCCAACCGACTCGAGGCAGCCGCCCCAGCTCAGTCCCAAATGACGAAAGAGCAGACCCGTGATTTTGTGATTAGTCAAGGTGCTTTATTTCCTTCAGCAAGCCAGCCGCCATTACGCGTTTCGCTTTACACAAAGCTTGATCACATATATATATAAAACAAGGAGTTTCTTTTGGACCAAGAGCTACTGTTCTACTAAATCTGGTGTAATCCCATCCAGCGGTTTGGCCTATAGTCATGTCTAAATTCTTTATGGAAATGAATATGGGAAAAACACTTATATTGACTTCCCCCTTTTAACCGCCCCCACTTGATAGATTGTCCCGAAACTTTCCATGCACAACGAGAATCAACTCACACTTGTTTTGGAAAATTGCATGAAGATTCATCAAATGGCGCCAAAGATGTAGGCAAGTCAAAAAACACTTTTTCTATGGAAACATTGTTCTAACTATACCAACCTACCACCTGGCAACCGACAAAAGGTTTTATGTTTGCCCTCTCGAGTAGGGATGCATACATATACATATATTTACAAAAAACCTACTGTTGGTTGCCAGGTGATAGGTTGTTATAGTTAAGATAGAAAATTTGTTTTATGACTTGCCTATATCTTCGGCGCCGTTTGATTAATCTTCATGAAAGTTTTTAAAAACAAGTGTGCTGTTGATTCTCGTTGTGCATGGAAAGTTTTGGGGCATGGAGATTTTAGATACGACTACATCGCAAACTGCTGGACGGAATTACACCAGATTTAGTAAAATGGTAGCTTTTCATCCAGAAAGAACCATTCTTGTTATTTGGTGTAATTCTGTTCATTCGTAATTGAGATATTGACTCAAATCCCAATGTTATATCTAGGGACACATATCCTCTGCAGATCCTGCTCAGATCTGCAAATCCATGCAGCAATGCCATGATTAGCTGGCCGCAACCTGAGGAAAGTTGCAGCCACCATTGTTTTCATCTGGACTCGGTTCCCAGCAGGGACAATAACATTATAAAATGATAGGTGGGCTTAGGGTAGAGTTACCCTGACCCCATGGGACTATTGGAGGGGTCTGTGAGGGACCTCTCATGGGCAAGAAATTGTCTAAAACCTTTTTCTTTACCACACATTTATGCCTGGATCCTGCCAGATTCTGAGGGATTTCGTTGGAACGGCAGATCCAGACCCCAATTAAAAACAACATGCACTCACTCACATATCCTCACACGCTGATCTGAGTGGTGGCTTATGTGCCATGGAAAAAATACAATCATATTGCGTCTATTGTGTAATCTTAAATATATTTTCGAATGACATTTTGGCATCATACACTTACATTTGCGCTATTTATACATATTGAGCATTGGTGGCATTTGATGAACATTACATGCTCTTTATTGAGCCCTGTCTGCTTCATCCTTAAGACTGACATTATGGACATTATGGATTATTCATAGGTGTCAGCCCTGTTGCAAAGGGCAATCTCTATAAATCTAAAATATAAAAGTATAGAGGAAAGAAGTAGGGAGAAATGTATATATTTAAAGAAAATTTATGTTGAATCATGCTCCAAAAGCTGCCCATATATGGGCTTGCGTACAATTCTCAAAGACACATGGTATACCAAAATAAACTGCCGAAGGGTCAGACAGTTCCCAAGTGGGCCATTCAGCGTCCCCATAAAGTCCGGAAATAAGAGTTCCTTTTTTCTGTTATGATGCTCTAAACAGTCTTCAAGAACTTCTATTTCCTCTTCCACACATTCTGACTACCTTTTAGGGGAACACCAATAGAATAATAAAGATTATATTTCTCTTAAAGAAATGGCAAGCTTTTGCCTCAAGCAACCTCATGCTTGGCTAAATAAATAAAATACTAAAATCATGTAGGGATCATGAGCAGCTCTATATTTTCTCTCTGTAAATGCACATACATCTCTTCAACATGATTAAATACCCTTCATTCATTACTGTCCAATGCTAGGATGTATATCAATTCCAAAACCCTAACTTTTCTCTTTCTGTTCCCTCCTCTTTCATCCAGTCCCACCTCATCAATCACACTATACTTTAGGTCTTTCTCATCCCCACCATGAACCTCAAGGTAGGCCCTGGCCACCAGGTAACTAGTATCACAATTTTGTGTGGCTCGTAAATGTTGCAATATTCTCTTGTTTTCTGGGATGGTACTCCCCACATAGATTTTCTGATAGCCACATTTACAAATGTATACCAAAAATTCCCTTTTAAATGTGTAATGTCTCTTTATCTTATGAATTTCCTGTCCTGTAACTAAGTGCTTTTTTTTAACTCTCACATCACATCTGACCAATCTATCCCTCATAGAGTTGGCTCTCTTGAATGTTATCATGGGTCTCCTAGATATGTCTGCGCCAGTGACTGGATCACTTCTTCAGAGATGTATTAGAGAGGAAATTACATTTACACATTAGAGATCTTAGAAAAACAATCCAGACACTTTCTGAGAAAAACACATTCCTAACTAATGATGCCTCTAAGAGACGTTTATACATTGTATTTTATACATGTACTAATGCAGTTCACTCAGAATGGATTTATTTAACTGATGATTTAAGTGTAAATACATGTTAATACATGTGAAAAGATAGAAATCTGACACGTTTTATTTGTCATCCATGCTAAATTATTTCAAGTGCATCAAAAGTCATACCAGAATCATGCCATCTTATTATCTCTTATAAATGTATGTTAAGCAATTCTATATTTTTCACATTATATTAGCACAGTTTAATGTAGGCCAAGCTGAATATGTGTAGTCTCTTGACTTGGTGAATCCACTACTCATGAGAAAATTCCTCAGTATCACAAAAGGGTATAAAACAGTGTTTTTCTTCCTCAGTTCTCAAGTAATGTATGAGATACTTTGCTACAATATTTCTAGCAATCCTAACCAGCTACCTGGGAAATGTCATTTTTAACTTGCCAAGGAGTTTCTAATGTTTCTCATACTGGATTGCTTAATGACTGTTTAATGCCCCAACCTATTCTTCCGCATTTTGTGTCTTCTTTATGTTGCCTGACATCCATCCTATGTGAATGTCCAGTGGATTGAGTTTTCTGAACAGATAAGGTGATCCAGGAAGTGTTACCCCTGTAACTTTAAGAATATAATATTACTCGTTTAAACAGACAGTGCGCAGTTGCAACAGAGTAGTTGTTGGAGCTAGAAGGTGACAGATTGGCTGCTCACTATTCCTTACTTTCGGAATCCTTTGAAGAACTTACCTTAGCAAACTATGTTTTGCTCGATGCAGAATTACCTTGCATCCTTAGTAAACTGGTGCATACAATGTGTGTGTTTAGTGGTCTCTTACTTCTCAGGATTGGCATACTTCATGTCCTTTCCTTGAATTTCTGAGCATTGGTAACTTATTTCAACTTTTCTGTTAGATATATGCAAAACTTGCGTATAATTTGAAGGAATAGACCCAATTGCTTACTTTAAGTTTGATAAACTAACTAAATTCCCTTGCCAACTCAGTTATCATGGTTGTTTCCTCTTTAATTGGTTGTATATTCCTAATCTGTGACAAATGACCAGAGGAGATCATATTACAGAGATCCCAGAACATCAAATACTAATGCTGTTATTTTGCAATGCATTAACAGAAGAACAGTGTCTTCAGGAGATTTGGGCCGGCCATGATAATCTTCTATCTTTATAGTAGCGTATTGAGGGTAAAATATATGAGTCTAATTTCCAGTCTGGAGTTAATTTATCCAATTCCTGGTCCTCCTTGGATGACTGCTGGGACCCTTTATATCCAAACCCTCTCAGCACAAAACAAGATCTATCGGAGGACCAAGAGAAAGGTATGAAAATCAGACAGGGACACTAAATACAATATCTGATATGGGGCTAGTAATGCTAAAACAGATGCCAGTGTGCATGCAGTATACTTCTGAATTTCTGGTGTGAGCTATGGTATGTTGTAATAAAACTCTGCTATGTCTTGTCCTAGTCAGTCTTCCCTTTGTTTCTGAACAATATTTTCTCACTTTTCACTCACTCCAAACAATTGCTGGCTTCAGTAAGTATTCTGAAAAAGAGAATTGAAAATATACAAGCCACTAATGGAACTGTGTGGCCAGTTGTTCACTGAGTTGAGATGCCTGACATCTCAACTGACGGGGCACCAGAACTGACAGCTGAGCACCACGAGATGGTACAAGAGCTTGGAGAGTGCCCGTGAATATATCGCACATTAATATATGAATCCCTCTGGAAGGAAGAAGGACGTTGAACAACTGGTCACACAGTTCGAGTGGTGGCTTGTATATTTTAAATTTCTCTTTTTCACTTTTACTAATTTTTGCAGAGTGACTTTATACTTCAGGTGCTGATGAATGCCTTTGGATCCCTTTAGGGACCCTCAATTGGTGGAAACATGTTGACATGTGAACTAGGGTATATCTGTTGAATCCTTAATCCTCTTGCAATGTAACTATGTCAGTGCGACCACCTAATAAACTTTCAGTGGACTTAGCTAGACAGTTTTTAAACCACACTTTATCACCCTTTCCTACACTCTACCCCTCATTCATCTGTACTTCTTACGCTCATCTTGTGAGAAAACACCTCTGCTCCTCCCCTTGGGGAGTCGTAGCCCACACTACGGTGTAAGGAGGGAACCCATATGATGAAGCATGTAACCTAACGGTGAGTGAGGGTTCTTGTCCTGAGGGATTTCCCCCCTCTTTTTCTACATAGTACTTGTTCTTCATTGTTTCTCCTTTCTCCGCTTCTCCTGACACAAAGCCAGACGTACTTCTATGTGAATAGTATAGTAAATCAATAAACAGATTTTTATGTTAAGCATTGATGTACATTAATTTATACATGTATTTAAATGTTGCACTAATCACTTTATATTGAATTACATTTTTAAGTATGTTAAAATGTTAAATTAGGTTAGGTTTATTTTCTCAAGTTTAAATTATAAAATAAATTCCCATATAAAGTAAAAAGAAATGTTTGTATGCATTAATATTACATAAAATACATGTAATTATATTTTACTAAACATTATTTGTATATTAATTTATTTAAAAAGCTTAAGAAAGTATTGTATATATGAATTATAAATATGCTTTATTTTTAGAGACCTGTTTAACATAAAATGATATTTATAAATGATATTGTATTTAATATTATTTACTTCATTTAACATTATCCCCTAGGGGGTTTGCTTTAAGTCCCTACCTTAATTATTTTTGGACATCAAATCATACAAAACATCATTGCTTAGCGGATCTATTATTTTTGGCATTCTATGTACCTGATTGCTTTTGCTCCATGTCATATGATTTATGTCACTGGTATTGTTTCTTAGAGTCCACAGATGTGTTTCGTACAGTACACTTTTAAAATAGAAAAAGTAGCAAAAATATAATCTGAATGTTTAAAAACAAATAATCTGCATAAGGTATTTTTGATAATAAAATGTGCCAGTGTTCATCAAAATGTTTTTTCTGCAAAGCATTGTGACTCATGTTTGTGTGTGGAGGATGTCCAGCATTGGACCCGTCCTTTGACACAGCACTGTTCCAGGCAACCATCATGAGAAAACAGGTGTCACTAATCTTCCTGCCAGTACAATCAGCTAACAGACTGTGTCCCATGGTGCCGTGTCGCTGTTTTCACATGACAATATGAACATGATGTCGAATAAAATATAAACCGGTGCCAGAGCTGATGGAAAGAGGTAAAATAATGCAAGTTGCTTTTATGCGGGAATGTCGTAAATAACATCACATCATATAAATATTATTTGCTTTGTGATTTTGTAAGTACCTTTTCCATCTTTTTGTTATTGTCATTTTAATAGGATAACATTGACATTTTCCTATATCAAGAACGCAAAAGCATTTAACAATGTGGAGAGGAAATAATGGTTTGCGACCCATTGATTTTCATGTGTACACCTTAGAGTTTTATTTGTAAAGAATAAGGTGTTTGACTTTGTGGGTCTATAGCTGAATAAATACACTCGTGGCTGTCTGTAGAATCAAACTCAAAGAGGTTGATTTATGTGCGGTTGATGATGGGCAATGCCAGTGAGATTACTGGGCGATGTAAAATGTTGAAAATGGTTATCATTTTTTCAACCGAGCCTCAGTGATAGTAGCATACGAACGACCCCAACTACAGGGGTTGATCTGCCTCCCTATCTGGCGCATTACTACCATTGGGGCAGAATGATAAAGAAAAAAACGCAGATCTTCATAGGCAGGTTTGTCTAATGTTGTCAATGTGCTATAAAACACTGCTGAGCATTCTAGGGTGAATGGGCCTTTGAGCACTGACCACCCACCACCACTTTGTACATATATTCTCAGAGTTCTCACAGAATTCTGACTGAAGAGAGTAAAATTGCTTGAATTTCCTGAGCATGTTTCTGCTTCAGTGATGGATACAGTCGCTTCCATGTAGAAACCTCCAACCTCCTCATAATCCAAAAGAGAA
The DNA here is from genome assembly GCF_964263255.1 of Lissotriton vulgaris. Lineage (NCBI taxonomy): Eukaryota > Metazoa > Chordata > Amphibia > Caudata > Salamandridae > Lissotriton > Lissotriton vulgaris. The sequence goes on along the minus strand of NC_141685.1, from coordinate 634,684,539 downwards.
TTTGCTTCACGCCACCTTAGCAACAAAATTGTGAATGAAAATCGTGGGGCATATTATCAAGCAGGGCGTTAAAAATTATCGCCGTTTTAGCGGCAGAAAACTGCCGCTAAAGCGGCGATAATGGGCTTGATAATATGGCATTGTGAATTCCAATAAAAACCCATGTTCTGGTGTGAACATGGGGTTCTATTGGAATTCTCCAAGGCATATTATCAAGCCCATTATCGCCGCTAAAACTGCGATAATTTTAACGCCCTGCTTGATAATATGCCCCAGTTTTCGTAATCATTACCTAGGAGATTCCAATTCTTACCCTGGACTGAGCACAATGCAAAACATAGGTACTCGTCTGTAGCTGGCTTCCTCTTTAAATTAAAAGGATTAGGTCAAAGTTCCCTGCAATCCCTCTACCATTAGACTACACTTTTTGTTTATCTCTTTCAGGCAGCAAGTTAGAGATATTTTTGAGATAACGAAGTAGCGTTTTTATATTATGTAGTTCAGAGAAGCTTGATCCACCTTAAAACTTATTGCTGCTGATGCTCTCTAAATGAGAAGGGTGGTATGTGAAAGAAATTGTCCTACCTTTAGTGTTGTCGCTCAAATACTGTAGAGAGCCATAAAATGATGGATGCTCCAGGTGCACTGAATGAGCTGGTTTTACCAATTGTGCCTTCTATGATTCAAATCCCAGGGTTATCCCAGCCCTTGAGGACATTTACTTCACCAATTGCTTGTATCTTTGACTGTTTTTGGCATGTTTAAATTTGTTGTGAGACATTTTAAAATGGCTTTGAGTACTATCCTTGAGTCCACTTTAGTTGTGGTGCCTGAGCCTGAGTGGAATCAGCCTCCCATGGTCATGTCAGTCCTTGGGGATATTTGATTTGTTAATTTGTGGTAGCATCGCCTGTACAGGACATGTTTAATTTGGCTTTGGGCATACTTTAAGGGGCTTCGAATCACTTCATCGAGTTTGCTTTAGTCTGTATTACTATTTGGGCCTTGATATCATATGTAACAAATAAACCCCAGTGGGGGTCACACACAGGTGAACAGCTATCTCTCACTCTACTCTCCCACACTACATTTCATGCCTAAGCAATTCACTATGTTCATATTGAATTAATATGCATAACCTCTGCCATTCATGGATGACATTCATACTTGACACTTAACCACTTTCTGCATTGGCAAACCAATAAACCCCCTCTCTTACATCAAGGCACCCCCATGGACACAGGGCCGGCATTAGCGCTGGTGGAATCCGGCGCAACAGTCTTTTGTGGTGCCCCCCTTGATCTCCTCCTCAGATTCTCACACAAGTACCCAGCAAAAGTGCACCTCATCTCTGCACAGCCCCTCTCTCATACACTTTTTATTTGTTTTAAAGCACCACTTCTTCAAGTGGGTAATGCTGAACACGGATCTGTCTCCTTCCATAAAGGGGGCCTTCTTTCTGCAGCAGTTTGGCCTTGCATTCGCCAAATTTGGACTATTAGACATGTGAGACACAGCCTGGCTGGGTATATACTGACACTTGATCAGGCCTATAGAGCTCGCATTGAGATTTGTACTTTTCATTTACGTTTAGCACAAAGAAGAACTCATATTATTGTACCACATTGCTGAACAGAAAACCAAACTGTCAACTGTTGTTCTCAGGGGCGAGCGCGCGTGGCACCATTGAAAATGGCTTCCTGACATCTGATCCCCGCACTGCATTGGGCAATGCCACCCTAATGTTAGCAGTTCCTGAAACGCCTCTGCTCTGAAACTGAAATATTTCTACACCGGAGGATCCCCTCGGTTGGACCTTCCCATTGTTATTTCTGGGGTTGCTCTCTCCCCAGAGACAATGTCGGGTAACTCCAGCCTTTCAGCTGCCATTTTGGATTTTCTCTGAGATGGTGATTTTTTCTCAGGAATTTCTGAAATGAAGGGATTTTTACTGTGACGCCCTGCAGGGCTTGTTTTTCCTACACTGTTAGTCACCCTTTTCTTACTTTTTGGACCAGTTGTGCTCAGCAAGATACACAGCTTTTCTTCAGTGAACTTCCTCATGCAGTTACTTTGTTGAGGTACTGATTTGTCTCTGCATTTCCTCTAAACCTATCCCACTGTGGTTTATTGGACTCCTCCTTATATTGTCCATTCATAATTTTTCATTGACTTATGACTTCCATATTGGGGGGATTTTATGGACTCTCAGTCTGTCTGGTTGTGGATTCCTTTTGCTCCTGTTGACTTTTTCCCTTGTTGACACATGGGAAGAAGTAAGAAATTGTTGCTCACTAATAAGAATTCAGTGCTCATGTTTCAGTGTCTGATTTCCTCTGTTGGATTCTCAATGCACAATACTAATATTATGGCTCAATCTGGTTTTTCATGGCCGATGGCTTTGCCAAATACTTCAGCCAAATTGCAAATTCTATCGTCTGCTAATAAACGTCCCAAGCAAGATCCTCCTTCGCTGAAGATGGTTTCTACTGTATCCTTAGACACTGTTTTAGAGGAAATATGTGCTTTATGTCCATTCATTGAAGAAACCAATGCTCGCCTGAATGTTTTGGACACTAAGTGGTCTTCTATGAAATCCTGTTTATCCTTGGTGGACCAGCATGATAGTGATATACAAGATGTGTCTAGCAAAAATGTTTTGGCGCTGAAGGACGTTCTCCTGTTAAACACGTCCGCAGAGGATCTTGAAAATAGGAACAGAAACACAAATCTTCACTTGCAGAGGCTTTTGGAAGGGGATGACCCTGAACATTTCTTCACTTCTTTTCTTTCTTCCAAGGATTCCGGACCTTCATTCATCTACTAATTTAAATATTCAGTGTGCTCACAGGCTGGGCTTCATATGTGATCCTTCTGTGTTTGAAATTCACTGACCTTCTGCAGGTTGTGAATGCTGCTAAGTTTAAAAAATAGCTAGTTTGCGCTGGTGCAAAATAGTTTTCATCCAAGATGTTTCTACAGTAACAGCAAAAGTACAGAAGGAATTCAATGAGCTTCGACCTGCATTACGTGCCTTGGGTGTGTGTTATAGTTTATTCCATCCTTCTTGTTTAAGGTTACTTTTCAATACAGTTCCTCTACTTTTGAGTATCCTGTGGATCTTAGGTAATTCATCCACTCACACTCTGTCTTCGATGGAAACTGCTGGCCCTTCTGCATTTTTATTTTTTTATTTTTTTATTCCACAGTATATTAACAACCAACAATAGATATATCCATTTATATTACTTCAAACATGCATATGTTTGGCAAATATTCCCCATATTCCAATACCAATCTTGCGTTTTTTTCCACCCCTTTAACTGAATATAAACTAAACTCAAGATTAAATAAACTATACATTTTAGTCCTCCAACACACAAAAGATGGAGCTTCAGGTTGAAGCCAATCTGCTGATACGCACAACCTTGCTACCGTCATCTCATTAAAAAAATAAATATTAAAATTAAATTGCGGCCAGAACCCAAAAGCATAATTGTGGATGTTATAACAATCGGCATCCCAATTATTCTACTTAAAAACTGTTCTATATAAAAAATTAAATTTCCCAAATGGCCACAACTAAAAACAATATGTAGCATATGGGCATTGTCCTCCCCGCATCGAAAACATTTTCCATCATTTTTTTTTTTTATTATCCTCATTTGCGTGCATGGCTCCAATCCATCAAAACTCTGAACTGCCACAGAGCAAAAGATTAGGCTGTGTTTCTGTACTGTCTCAGCATTTAGCTGGCAGGGATGTCGTAAGAGAGGGGGGAGGCAATTCCCAGCAGCACATTCACACAAGCCATGAAATATCTTGCTTAGGGCTGTTAGTTGGTAGATAGTGCCCGAGATACCGAGGCCCCTAGGGTGCCATGGCTTCTTGCCATGGATACAAGGGTAGGCAATGCCCGCATTAATCATAGGACCTGGGAAAAAAAAACCCAGGCTCATCACTGCTTCCCGAACAGTGTCCAAAAAGCTCTCCTGCTAGGATTCCCCCCCTGGCCAGGTCAAGTTTGGAAATCTGAAGAAGCGATGTCTGCCATTCATGCATGGTGGGCGGCTGAGCATCTTTCCAGTGCCTGCAGATCTCCCTACGTGCCGCCAGGATGGAATAAAATAACAAATTAGAAGCAGCATTACGGGCTTTGCCTCTCAAGCCGAAGATGACAAGAACTAGGTCAATGGAGATATGTTCACCCAATGACTGGGATAGTTTGTTTCCAATGGAGTCCCAGAAAGCAGATATATTTGGACATTCGTAAAATATATGGATGTCAGATGCTGCGACTAACCCGCACCTTGGGCATGAGACTGGGCCTGTTAAAGAAAACTTTGTCAGCCTCTGTGGGGAATAGTATGCCCTATGCATTGTAAAAAGATGGTTCCTGCGGAGCCACGCAGGTTTAACCAAGTCCCATAGTACTACACAAGAGGCTGACCAGAGCTCCTCCACGTCTGTGCCTGGCATTGAGTCAGCCCATAGTGATGTCAGTAGGCAAAAGTTACTTTCAATTTCCTCTATGATCTTATTATACCAGAGTGATATTTCTTTCTTTGCGTGGGGGCTGTCCAACAGGCATGTTACTAATTCACTATTACCACCTATAGGTAAACTGCTAATCCGAGTTGACTGCTCATTATATGTCTGTGACCAGCTTGAGATTTGAATGTATTTGAATCTCGACAGGCTCGGCCCGACTTTGTTGGTTAAGTAATCCCACGGAAGCAGAGATCCATCCATAAACAGGTCTTCCCAAGTGCTGATTCCGGCCTCTCTTAGTGGATGTGTAAGTGCATCTTCTGTCCAAGCAGGGGGAACGGGTAGGTCCCATATAGGAGCCTTCCCTGAGTAATACCCCAATGTGATCGCGTGCCTCACTCTATACCACGTGGATGCAATCCCCTGTAAAACCTTCAATTTTTTTTTTTTTTTAAATTTAGGGTCTCCAAATTTAAACAAAAAACCGACCTGTCCTACTCCTTCACAGTTCAGTAAAGTAGAGAACATGCGGCCCACCCCTGTCGCTGCATGCGTAGACCTGAAGATCAGGTCCCGCCAGTCCTCCCTTCTCTCTGCGGCGTCTTATTTTTTTCCAAGAGCTTCTTGGGCTCTTGTTATTCCAAATGAAACTAGAAATCGTGCTCTGTAGTTTTGAAATTAACTTAGGATCAAAAAAAAGTGGAATTGAATTAAACAGAAATGAGATCTTTGGCAAAATTCACATCTTCACCAAGTTAACCTTACCTAGGATAGTAAGCGGAAGGTGTGACCAGTCTCCCATGTGTTTTCGGCACTCTGCTGCTGTTTTGGCATAATTTAATGAAGCAATCGAGTCAATGTCTTTAACTATATTTATCCACAGATATCGTAGTTGAGGTCTTGAAGTTTCATTAGTAACAATTGAGTTGATGTTCCAAGACATTGACTCTGTCTTAGAAGCATTCACTTCGTAGCCTGAGATTTTTCCAAATTTGAGAGCTAGGTCAATGACCTCTGGATATGCTTCGTCAAAGTTTGTCGTAAAAATCATTATATCATCAGCATAAAGTGCCACTTTTTTATCCCAGGCACCAAAAACAAAAGGTTTGATAAGTATGCTGTCTCTTAAAGTTTGCGCGAAGGGTTCGATATATACATCGAAAAGAAGGGGAGATAGGGGACAACCCTGCCGGGTTCCTCCAGTTACCCTAAATGGTTCCGTAAGCCCCCCATTTATCAGGATTGAAGCAGAAGGACTTCGATATAGCAAGTTTATCGCTCTACGAAATCTATCCCCGACGTTACATTTTTCAAGGCCTCCGACAGGTACAGCCAATTCACCCTGTCGAAGTCCTTGGTGGCATCCAACGTGAGGACAGACAGAGGCAGAGCCTCTTTTATGGCCATATCTATGGAACCTATTAGTTCATAAGTGAGCTCACATAACTGTCTCCCTCTTATAAAGCCTTTTTGGTTGGAGTCCCGGGGGAAACATGGCGGCAGTCGGCTGACTGCTGCAGTGCTCCGCTCTGTCTCCCACTCTCAGTGCCTGAAATCGGTCTTGTGCGGCTCGCCAATATGAGTGTTTTTGTATAATGTCATTATGTGCATCTAATACAGCTTGCAAGTGAAATTCTGGACGTTTTGGTTCACTTACCATACTGCTGCGAATCGAGGGTTTTGCGGGTATCAAAAGTTCACACAGCCGCAGCCCGATGTGTATCGAGGAGGACGTGCACCGCGGAGCCCAGGAGGGCGTATACCACGGAGCCGGGGAGGCGAGCATCGAGACCGAGACCGGCACCGGCAGTGGTAAATGCCCCTTGTGCAAGCAGCCCACACCTGAGCTGCTGCACTGAAGGCAGGCCGCCCTGGAGCTCCGCAGGAACAGGCGGATACGGAGCCTCCGCGGAGACTCCCATTCGAGCAGCGCAAGCCGCGGCAGCAACAAAGTGTTTGCCTTCGGCGCATTACCGTGCCTTTCCTCAGCCGTTTTCCCCCCCAGGCAGCCCGCAGGAGCCTCACTCGTGGACGAGGAAGTAGCCAGCAGTGGTGACAGCAGCATTAAAGAGGTAAAAGACAACAGTGGCGAGTGTGAGCCAGGAATCACAAACCTATCCCCTGGTCACATGAATGCCGCAGAATCCGACAAGAAACTAAAAGGTAAAAGCGCAGCGAAGAGCTTGGTGGGAGCTAGTACCTCACGTAAAAGGAGGGGTGAAGGCGCACTGCAAACTACAGGGGAGAAATTTGGAAAGGAGGCACCTGAGCCCATAGAGAGCCCCCAAAACTCTGCGAAAACATACTCTGATCCGAAAACTTCATCGTACCTCTCTACTGAAGTTAAAGCAAAGAGGGGAAGAAAGCGCGGAAAGGCAAAACCTCTTCCTACCCCAATTCCTAAGATTACCCCATCTCTGCGCTCTTATTTCAAGGTTATCCCTCAAGTATTGGAAATTGGTCAAGAATATCAGCAGAGGGGTAGTGCCATCATTGAGTTCAATCCAGGGTATGGGGATATGACGACACTTGATCATGATTTAGCCTCAGCCACAGCACCGGTTAACCCTATAGATAACCCTATAGATAGCCAGGTCCAGCATGTAGTTCTTGACTCTGATCTCACATCACAGTCTTTAGAAAATCTGCGTATGGAGGGGGGCGGAGATCCATCCAAAAACCGAGCAGGTCCAGTCATGGAAGATACCGCTTTGCTAGTAGAGGAAGTTACTCTCCCCTCCCTTTCAGAAGAGAGCTGTAAAGATCCTCCCTGTAAAACCATCTCGGACAACAAAGAAGACAACTTCGAAGTTGGATTATTTTCTGAACCCTTTTTGACATCCAACCCTGCCTCAAATTCTGCTGGCTACAATCTTGCCCCCTGTCTGGAAGTAAATGGTGATGTAGACCCCAATTCAGCACCTATCTCAGTTGCCTCGCTACAACAGATGTTTGCAGCACTATCAGCTGAGATAAAGCACGGTTTTGTTGAGTCAGCCTCAAATCAAAGAGAAATAAGGAACTTTTGCGAGTCTCTTGATGAAAGAATAGGCAGCCTGTCGGTGAGAACTCAAGCCTTGGAAGAAACAGTGGGACAAATCTCTTTGCGAGCCGAGGGCACCCAGGATGACATCTTGAAATTAAAAAAGGAAGAGCAGGCCTTATTGGAGAGAATGGAGGTTTTGGAAAACAACGCAAGGCATAGTAATATACGCATTTTGAATGTTCCCAAAGGCAGCGAAGGCACTGATATCAAGAGCTTTATTATCGCCTTATTAAAAGAATCTCTAAATCTCTCGCATTCCAACGAAGAGTTAGCGACTGATATTCAACGTATCCACAGAGACCCATTCAGGCGTAACCCACAGCGGGCTAAACCTAGAAAAATTCTCGTAAATTTCCACACTTACTCTTTGAAGGAGCACATCTTAAATTTAGCCTTAAAGCAAAAATCATTATCATGTAAAGGCTCTAACTTCCAAATACGCTCAGACCTGTCCAGATTTACCCTAGATAAACAGTGGGAGCTAGGCAGAAGAATGGATGCCTTTCGCAAAATGGGTGCAACGGTGCAGATGGGTTTCCCCGCATCTCTTAAGATAATGCTGGACAATAAAATGTACAACATTCGATCAGTGCAGGCCGCGGACGAACTTTTATTGTCTCTAGACAGCAGGAAGGAGAGGGGGGGCAAGCTGAGTAGATGAGTGGTAAAATATACTTAACTCTTCAACCTATTAAAACCTCTTCCGAGTTGTAATTTCCCACTGTCATAGGCTTAGGCAAAATTAAAAAAAATAATAAAAAATGAAAATTACGACAAAACATATACACATAAACTTAAATACTCACAAAAAGGGGTAAAACATAAATAAAAATAAATAACAAAAGTCTTTTGCCAAGAGGTGGAAATAACCATGTGAACCCTATTAAAAGGGAACATAAAGTGAGAGATAAGGAAAGGAAAAAAAATATATATATATGTACACATAAATAAATATATAAAATACACTCATAAAACATGCAATAATATTTGAAAGGCGAGTTATTGCGTAATGTTAAGAGGCACACGAGGTGGGGTGGGGGAAGAGCTAGGGGCACTTACTCCCGGAAACTTCCGGTTAGTGAGTACAAGGGTTTCCCAGGGGAGTGGGGGGCCTTCGGGGTCCCGGGGGGGGGGATGGATTGGCACAATAAAATTAGGAAAAAATATATACTCTTGAATGAGCTCCAATCACTGCACTTTTGTAAGTTCTTGTTTCCAAGGGTTTTTTTTTACTGCTGGCAAAAAAACATGAATTTCTACAAACTGACAGTCTCACAAAGTAATCCATATCCTCAGCACTATGAGTAGGCTCAAGATGTTATCCTGGAATGTTAATAGTCTCCGCACCAGACCTTGTGCTAATAAAATTATGCAATACCTTCGAGACGCCGATGCTGGGATCATTATACTCCAGGAGACACATTTAATCGAAAGCGAAATGCTTGAGTTAGTTAAAAGGAATAGGTGGATAGAATCCTCGATCTTAACATCTCAATCATCAAATACGCGAGGGGTGTCCATTCTTTTCAAGAAATCCACAAGTCTGAAAATCATACAGCAGAAAGTAGACTCTGGAGGGAGATGGGCTATTGTAGCAATAGAGATAGGAGGAATGATAATAACATTAGTAGGCTATTACGGGCCTAATGTTGACGATCCTTCAGTACTAGAATCCCTATTTCAACATCTTTTAAGATTCCCAGAGCCAGTGATCATAACTGGGGATTTCAACATCACCTTGAACCCTCTACTGGATAAATATCCTAATAGTAGACAGAAAGTTTCCTTTAAATCTAGAAACTGTCTTTTAGGTTTAATGAACCAATATGGATATGTCGACATTTGGAGACTAAGAGAGGGCCAGAGACAGGACTTCTCATTTAGAAATCTCAATTATAGACACAGATCTAGAATAGATTGTATCTTTACTAGCAGAGCTTTGGTTGATTCTATCATCTTAGTAAACTATATTCCGTCACACATTTCGGATCATTCCGCAATGAAGCTGGAACTAAAGTGGGGTGGCACGCCTCCCACAAGATTGTGGTCCTCTGACAGATCATTCCTCACATCAACAGAGGATATAGAATTTCTTCAATCAGAAGCACGTGAATTCTTCATCATTAACATGGACACAGCCCCAGCAGGTATTGTATGGGACGCATTTAAGTGCACATTAAGAGGCATCGTGAAGAACAGGGTGGCCCACAGAAGAAGGCAATATATGGATGAAGTATCTGCTATTCAGAATAGCATGTCATCCATTCAGGCCGACATTGATAACAATAGATTTATAGATAACCATGATTTGTCTTTAAAACTTGCAGAGATAGACAGACTAAAGAGCAGCCTATCATCAATCCTTGAGAAGCGTGGCTTACAGGAATGGGAGGCAAGTAAACTCTCTCACTTCCAGTATGGCGAAGGGGCAGGAAGATTACTGGCCTGGAAAATCAAATCAGATCGGGTCCGAAACAACATAGCCTCCGTCACATCAGAGAAGGGCACCTTTTCTAGTGACGCAGAAATAAGAGGAACCTTCAAAACATTCTTTCAATCAATCTATCATGAAGATCTTAACATCACACATAATGATATCATGAGATGGTTAGAGGATATCTCCCTACCATCTTTATCACTAGAACAGAGTCGATTCCTGGAAGAGGAAATAAGTATCGCTGAAGTAGAGAAGGCTATAAGGGGAGCAAAAGGGGGTAAGGCGGCAGGAACGGATGGTTTACCGAGCGAAATATATAAAACATTGATATCAGAGGTGTCCCCAATTTTAGCAGCCTTATTTAATCAAATATTGAGGGATGGAGGAGTGCCACCTGTTTCCTGGGATAATGCCTCTATAACCCTCATTTTGAAGCCAGGGAAACCTCCCTCGGATTGTGGCTCATATCGGCCTATTTCCATTCTAAATGCCGATTACAACATTTTTGCCACAATATTGGCCAAACGGCTTGGCCATGTAGTGCCTGATATAATACACTCCAACCAAAAAAACATTTTCCATCTTGTCCGGTTTTCCACTTAGACATACGTGCCGGGGTATAATACAAATTAAAAAACGTTTTATAACATTGCACTCGCAAATTGGCAGACAATACCGATTCCCTTGACGTTAAGATAGCATATTTCAAAGATACATTATCAACCCCCAAGACTTCAGACCATTTATCAGCGTGTTTCTCTAAGTCATCTTTTCTATTTGACAACAGTAGCTGGTACACATCCCCAATTTTTGCCTGTCGTTGCAATGCCTTTACAACTAGATAGGGAGTCAATGTAATTCTTTTCCGTAACATAAAATCACGAATTTGCAAATATTTCAAGAATTGTTGTTTTGGCAAATTGTGCAATCGAGACAAATCTGCAAACCATCTGTACCTACAAAGTCGCCCAATTGAACAATACCTCGAACCCGCCACCCAGCAACCACAGCATCCCAAAAAATAGAAGGTAAAAGTTTTATAGCATTAGTAGGGGTATACCAAGATAATTTCTCCACTTGACATAACTTTTGAATTTTTTTCCAAACATTGAACACTGATGTTAACACCTTGAACTTAGTCCGTTTAAAATAACTTCCATCTATTTCTTTAAATAGACATTGTCATGCCTCTGGTCCTAACAGCATTTGAAAAATTGAGGGGGTCTCCCCCTCATTACCTATATCTTCTCCAGTCAGAAGTATCCGCATTCTTAGCAAGAAACTTGTATAAATATACAGGGAACAATCTGGAATAGCTAACCCCCCCGCTCAATTAGTAGGGCAAGAAATCGCATAGCCCTTCTTGGTTTACCAGGTGCCCACAAGAATTTAGAACAAATAGATTGCAAATGTTGTAATTGAAGGGCAGTAAATTCTAATGGAACCGCTCTGAACAGGTATAATACCTTAGCTGCTACGTTCATCTTAATAACATTGGTTCTACCAATTAATGTGAGGTGAAGTCGTGACTACTTTTCTAATGAATTCTGAATATTATTTACTAGCGTAGCCCAGTTGACCTCTACTATTGCCTGCATAGATGATCGAATTTTAATACCCAAGTATGTTACTTCCTTTTCGATGCAAACATCATCCATAATAACCGTTTCTGAAATTAATACTTGTGTTTTAGCTGCATTTAGTTTATATCTTGATGCTTGACCAAAAATTGTAGCCAGTCGTTCTATCTCTTGCAGTGCCAGGTAGGGATCCGAGGTAGCTACTGTGACATCATCCCCATATGCAAATACCGAATATGGGATATTATGTACAAAAAAAGTTTTTATCAAATCATTGTTGCCCAATTGTTGAATGAATGGATTAATATACAATGCGAACAACATTGGTGAGCAGGGGCACCCTTGTCTAGTGCCCCTAGTGATGTTCACTATCTCAGATGATAATCCCATAGCAGTAATTTTAGCGACTAGTGAAGTGTACAAAACCTGTAGGGCTATGAGAAAACGTTGACCAAAACCAAAATGCCGCATTAACTCCCACAGGTATGCCCATTCCACACGGTAAAACGCTTTTTCTGAGTCTAATAGGACTAAGCCCAAATCGCGTTTCTCAACTTGTGCAAGATCGAATAATGTCACTACCTTATTAATATGCGAAGTTGTATTACGTCCTGTGATAACTCCATGTTGGGACCACGGGACCAAAGAGCTAATAACTCTAGACATGCGAGTGGCCAGTATCTTCGAGTACATTTTACTATTGCAATTCAATAGTGATATTGGCCGATCTGAGCCAACTAGTTCCAGATCTTTACCCTTTTTATTGAACACTACAATAGTAGCTTCTGCCCAAGATTTCGGAGCACATTCCTCCTGTGCAGCCCTAAATGTATTCAACATATCTGTTTTAATTAGGTTAAAGAAGAGCTTTTAAATCTCTGAGGGCAATCTATCTGGCCCGGCAGCCTTTCCCATGGCCAGACATTTGACGGCGGTCTCTACCTCTTCCATTAAGATAGGCTCATCCAACAGTGCAATATCACTAGGGTCTAAATGTCTCATAACCCCATCAATTAAGTTAATAAAGTGGCTATGATCTTGTTCTTGTTGGGTATATATATCTGAAATTCTAAATTTGTTAAATTAATGTTCATGTCCCCAAATAGGATCAGCGGTGCCCCCCATAGTGCTACTTCAATATTTAACTCTTCAAAGACAGAAGCATCATCCACAGTAGATCCATATATAACACAAATTGTATATTTAACCCACCCAAAACTAGATTCTGCAATGATCCATCTTCCACAGTTATCCGCTAGACACCGTCCCGTAGTAACCCTATTATCCTTAACTAATATTGCCACTCCTCTAATCATAGATGATTGTTGTGAAGTCACTACCAGTGAATATCCCAAGGTTTCTAAAAGTGCCATTTGGGCCCAGGGTATGTGTAGCTTTCGGAGACAGACCACATCAGGCTGAGTTTTACGTAATTCCGCTGTGACACGATTTCTTTTACTCCAGCTATTTAGACCAGAGACACTCCAAGTGCATATTTTTACCCCCTTAGCTGCCATATTGATTGATCAATTAGTGTTTCTGTCACTGCTATCTTATACTGCAAATTAAAACTATAAACCACCCAATGTTTTTGTATTTGCCGAGGATTCTCTTTATTTATTTTCGAATAACTGTGGAATTTTCACCCTTTTTCCCCCACCCTTGTGACCTACCCCCTCTCACCCCACAAGATCCCTTCCCTCCACCCCCCTGAAATAAGACTTTAGGACTTATTGTCCTACAGATGAAGACAAGCGTGTACCCCCTTGCCTACCACCATGACTCTGCAGCTATTCATACTCATGTGTATTTTGCCACATTGCAAAAAAAAAAAAAGATAATATGAAAACTTATATATGCCAATATACACATACCCCTGTATTAAATTGCGTGACACTCTGTTGCAACCACAGATTCAGCCTAAACCTTCAACTAGATCGATTTCAGTAAGTCTTTAGCAGAGCCCTCATTAGTAAAAAAATGTGTGCAATCTTTATAGCCTACTTTCAATTTTGCTGGATTCAACAGGTAAGATTGAGCGCCTTTACCCTGAAACTGAGCAATTCATTCCCATAGCTGCCACCGTAGTTCAACTGTAAATCTACAAAAATCAGGTTGTACAAAAAAATCACAATCGCTACCAGATCTTTTTTATAAGGACGAGCCAGCTGAAAGACCTCTTCACGTGCCAAAAAACTATTAAATGAAATAAGAAAAGCTCTAGGTTTTTCATTTGAAAGTTAGGCATTGGAAGAAGTGCGTCTAGTAAAAGGAAAACTATGTGCCCATTCAATTTCGCGGTCCCAATCCCATTTAGAAAGCTCAGGAAAAGCCTTTTTAAATAGTTCCACAATATAGCCTCGAGGGTCCTGTCCTTCCTTCCCCTCTGGAATCTGAAGGATACGTAAATTATTCAGCCATGCCCGGTTTTCAATGTCCGCCATTTTCCAGACTGTGTCATCCCTAACTGCTTGAAGGGAGGCAGTCACAGTTTTTTGCTGAAGTAAATCGTCCTCCAAGTTTGATATTCGGGTTTCAGACTTATTAAATCGCAAGATAAAGTCCGCATGAGACTTCGACATTATCCAAACTGAATTCTGTAGCTTCCTACAAATATTTTGCATTCTTTGACTCTCTTCCCTCGTTTCAGTGTGGTGAGACATTATAGACTGATAAATTAGTGAGGGGGAAATATCTTCTTCAGCGAGCTGATGTGATTGTATTTGACCCGAACCTTCTGCACTTGCCCCCCGTCCACCAATGTCAACTCTAACCTCTTACGGACTTTATCCGAATTTCCTTCACTTTGTTCACCTGATTCCTCCAGCAATGAACTACTGCGATCACTGCCTTCATTAACACTCATTTGTGCCGCAAATTGAGGCACATTGACTGTTTGGATAAAGAGCAATAATCCCCTGACTCAGCGTCGTGCATTTGTAGTTGACCATCAGTTACGCAAATTGCACTAGCCACTGTGCCCTCCACATTAGTCATTGATATTGTATCCCCATTCTGTTCACCAGTCACCTGATCACCCCAATATCCTGAGGCATTTATGTCATTGGCGTACATATTTACCCCATTTTCTGTCAGAGTCCCTGGGGCTTCCTGGATAGATGCCTCATTCTGTGTCACGTTCTGTGCAACATCCTAAACTTCCTTGCTCATACTCATGCTCATGCTGGGAGAAGCAGGCCTATTCCCTTGACTAAGCACAGCAGAGCCAGCATTTATGGGTAAAGAAGGTGAAGGAGGGGGTTGTTGTTTCCCACGTCGTTTTTCTTTGTTGACTGAAAATATCGCTGGTATTTTTTTTGCTTCTGGAGCCTCTTTTCCCCTAGCAGCGCCATCTGGAGCCTTTCCATTCTCTGCAGCCACTAATACATTCTGAGCGCCACCAGCTCTCACCTCTGAGCTGGCAGTCCCAGCTCCAGTATTCGCTCCCAAGGTCGGCGCAGCTCCTGAGGCTCCCATGTCTTGGGTAGAGTCCTGCGTGTTGTCTTGTGCTCAAAGCCTGCCGCGTCCTTCCTTAGGGGGCATGATTCTCCTTTCTTCACTCCAATGAGCGCCTTCAGCAGTCTCACCCCTATAGACGAGCAGGGGGCCTTTCGAGTCCGGCCGCATCCTCCTCAACGCTTCTTTGGCACCTAGCTGATTTCGGGTCCACCCACCAACAGCCGCTCTGCCACACCGTACCACCGAGCAGAGTCTGAAGCTTCCGCAAGGTCCAGCATATTCCGATGAGAAACCGCGAAACCGGCTTCAGAGAAACTTTTCCCGCAACAAGGTGGGAGCACTATTATGTGGCAAGAACGCTTGTCTTACACGTCCGCAACACGGCCGTCATCTTGCCAGGCCTTTCTGCTATGACTTGATTTTACTTTTTTGTAAACATGTACGATATGCCTTAATTATTCTGTGGTTTCTTTTACTGGTTGTACTTGATAATTGTGCTATACTATGTTGATTCTACTTTTTTCCCTTCATACCATTTCGAATCTTCCAAATCTCTTGTATACCCGTTTCCTGCTCATCCTGTATTTCACCCCACCCCAGTGCGTCCTCCCTTGTTGGCTGTGCTGTCTTTTTGCTGTTTTTATAATATTCTACCTAGTTGTTTTAGATGTAATGAGAAACATGTTATTCCAGCAGTGATACATACTTTTTACTTAAAAGTGTTCATTCTTCCTAGGGCACCTGTATCAATCGAATGTCGGAGAACACCTTTAGAGCTATGCAAAGGTCACAACTTAAAAAACAATATTGAATACTTCAATTGAATCATTGCCTGGCCTGGAAATGTCGAACAGTGCCTTTGAGGTTCAAAGAATCACAGATCCATCTCTGTTTCCTATGATGGAGCAACTTTGAGGGAGTAATTGCTGACGTCTACTCACTAAAAATAGACAAACTATATGAATGACCACAACAAGCCTCTCTCAGGGGGCTATAGCAATCTAAGCTTCCAGTGGTTTATACTGATCTGGACAGGCTCAATTTATTAGAATTCTATGCAGAAGGATTGACGGAGGCTTAGCAAAGTTCACTTTCTTTAAGATAATATATAACTGGCATTAATCACTGCAAAATTGTTTCCGTCACTTGTTGGAGATGTGGTAACCCTGGAGCAGATATCATTTATATGCTGTAGTCTTGCAATTACATACAGCCATATTGGTGGCATGTATGGAATATGAAACATACAATGTGTACATTTACTTTTACACTCTCTTAGCCCTTAGCACTGCTTCACAATACATCACATATTGATGGGATCCTTAATCACTGGACAAAATAGGTTAATGCACATCACCCCCTATACTCCATGGACAATGAGCGTAGAAAACATTCCAGCAAGGATTGAGTTACTCTGTCTCAGAACTTGATAGAGACGTATGTCTACCATGCTGATGTTGAAAATTAACACCTTCACAAACATAAAGATAAGTATGAAGTGTGATTAAAGTGTGCAGTGCCTACTCTGGCATCTGAATGGAGGAAAAGGCCTGTGCCATGGCCTTCCAAACTTCATACAGGACCACCATCAAGGATATTCTGCATGCTGCAGAACAACTCAGCACAAGACTTCAGAAATACGATTACTTCACCACCTTCTTGATGGAATTCCACTGGGTCTGTTTGCTGGCCCACTTCTTTTTCAAAACAAACTGCAGCATTTACAAAGTCATCACAACCTGCACCCTGCGTAGCTAGTTGGCAAGGTTACCCAGAATCCAACGTTGCTCTACCGTATTCCTGTGTTTGACCCCATACTGCACTCTTCTCCCGTTTTGACTAGATTTGCACTTTCAAATTACCACATAAATAAATACATACATACAGCTATGAACATTCGGAAACAAAGTTTTTTTGGAAGAACACAGTAGTTAGCTTCTTACTCAACCTCCCCTGCAGAACACACAGCACACCATATCAAGGGGAGCTACACTGGCTCCTTATACACAAAAGTAACCAGTGCAAAACCCTAAAGCACACATTAAAGGCACTATATATAACCATGGCCTACATACCTGAATGTCCTTCCATCAAATCAACCATGCAGGCACTCTGCTCCAATGACTCCTAATCACACAAATCCCATGCATACACAGAAACCCACACAGAGGCTGGGCTTTCTTGTACATCACTCACAAAGCATTGAATGCCCTCCCTCTTCACATCAGAGGTATTCCTCAGTTCTTGAACTCCAAAATAAGCTGAAGACCTGCAGTAGCGGCCCATGGTGGGAGTGCTGCCGGGCGCTGACTTTGGGAGAGGGAGGGGGAGGGTCGGGGGCAGTAAAATACAGATTACGGCCGAATAGAGGTAAGTAAACATATAAATAAATGAAACAAATTTCGTTGCGCGCTGCATCCCACCTCAGGCCGCTATTGAAGACCTGGTTCTTCAATTAACCACCTGTCATAGACACCCTAGGCAGACTAAGGACTCAGATCTGCTCAATGGGTGATAGCGGGCTCTACAAATACTCCTAACATACCATAACAAAGTGGGAATAGACTTTATCAGAGTAAATCAACATTTACCTTTTTAATCAAGCTTTATTTACAAATAACACATATATAGCAGGGCTCTGCAACCCACAGGCCTCTGCACAATCAATATACAGCATCATAACTTTGACTTTTTAGGAAGAAAAATGGAGCAAGGATGTAGAAAAGCGATACAAATGAAAAATACCTTTTTACAGAACAAGAAGAAAAAACAAGCCCCTCCAACATCTCCCCTACCCCCAGTCACACATACAACCTCCTAGCCCCAATTGGAAGTCGACACTGCCCCACACCACCTGCACCCACTCCCTCATACATGCAAGTCCCATACTCTTGGCGGCAATGGGGCAACATCAATCTGGATGAAGGGGACTCCCCTCATCAAATGGCTCCAGCAACAGCCCCTGATAACCCACCCACCGCTTCTATATCTTAAAGTGTTTCTGCGGGCACCCTCTTGCCTTGAAGATAGGGAATTCTAAGCCCATGCAAACGTCCAGGCCCCTCTTCCTCTTCCACACGGTCACCAAGGGTGGTGCCAGCACCTTGCATGCCTTGGCGATATCTCTCTTTGCCAATGTGAACTCCAATATTATAAGATGGCGTTTATAGATTTTTGCAACTTAGTTATAGAAGTGGTATCTTCCGTCCACCCCTGCCCCTTTTGCCCTAAGTGGTATTTCCCAAGCAAAGCTGACAGTAGAATGTTGGTGCTCATGTCAGTGAGGAGAGTGGATGGCTAATAAACGAGTCACAACTTATCAGGCGTCTTGTCATTTCATTTGTAGTTCCTACACTGGCGACGGATCTGTGCAGGGGACAGCCTTAGCCATCTCCCCTTTGTGTGCTCTCTCCACACAAAGAAAAGGATGAATGGAGGAAGAGAAAGAAGAAGAAAAAAAGATGACGAGGTACTGTGGTATGTAAGGCAGTCCGTGGAAGCGAGGATCAGAGGACGTGTGGAAGGCTTTAAAAAGGAAAAAGACAGCAGAGATTTACACGTGCATCCTCTGTGTTTGGAGATGAAAGAGAGCATAACGTCTGTTTAAAAAAAATAATTGTTTCTTGAAAAGAACAGTGCTGTGGTTGCAGTCGTTGAGTTGTGCTCAGTACTACTCAGGAGGCGTGCGCTAGTCCTGAGCAGCGAGGAAGTGGCCCAGTGTGTCCTAAGTGAAATTAAAGGAACGAGCGGAAGAGTAAAGCGAGAACGGCTATATTTCCATGGTGCCACGTTCATCCGACCTTGCTGAAGTAAAGTTTACCTTGTGTGAGAGGCGTCATCAGCAGGAGCAGTCATCCGGTGTCCAGGCCGTCTGGGAGCGGTGTTGTGAGGTGACTCCCTTAGGTCAGGTTTCTCTAGTCAGCATCGGGTGGCTGGCCCCTGTCAACGTCGTCACTGGGTCGAGGAGCGGTGGAATCCCTGGCGTTCTAGAGGGAGAAGCAGGCCGGCGTTTTGAGGAGAATCCTGTCAGCACGTTTCCTTTTAGTCTTGTCAGCCAGGATGTTGTAAAGTCAGCTGACTAACCGGATCTCCGGCGTTCCCGGCGCACCAGCCACCCTAGAGCCGGCGCGTCAACCAAGAAGCAGAGGTGTCAGGGACGAAGGATTCAGGAACTGATTCTCTTTGTGGAAAGTCAAACGGCGCAAGGAAGATGATGCCATTTTAAGAACAGATTTATCGCCAGACTGGTTGGGTTGTGTCCTCAGAGACAAAGAAGGTGGTGAGTGAACTGCAGGCGACCATCTGGGGAAGTCTGTTAGTGCACTGTCCTGGGCAAGGAACTGCAATGTTTCAGGGGACCTGCATTAGAATGTATTCATGCTGGAAGCTTGTGGGGTTATACTTTTTCATGTTCCATACTTCTTGTAGTGTGTAATAGAGGAAAATATACAAAAGTTAAGTGAATCTTCACTGTTATACTGTCCAATCCATCCTGTTATCTGAAGCCATTTCAGTTTACCCTCGCCCACCTAGCACCCTTTCCACATAACAATGGCAGCAGCTAGCATGAGCCAACCCCCGCCGTTTTTAAATGACATAGGTGAACCAGATATCAGCTGGAAGGAGTGGGTGAAGTTGTTTGAATCCTACCTTATAGCAGTGGGGGGTGAGAAATACAAGGCAGAAAGAAAAAAACATATATTACTGCATAATTTGGGGATACAAGGGCGCAAAGTGTATGAGTCACTGTCTATGCAAGAACAGGAGGGGGGGTTGGAAGGAGACATAGATGTTTATGAGCAAACTATGAGTAAACTGGAAAAACATTTTGGCGAAAGGGTAAATGTGGTATTAGAAAGCCACAAATTTTTTTAAAGATGCCAGGGAAAACAAGAATCTGTGCAAAATTACATTGCATCACTGTGGGGTCTTACTCAACTATGTGAGTTTGGTAATTTAACTGATTCCCTCATAAGGGACCAACTTGTGAGGTGCACTAACAACCCACGCATACAAGAAAAATTACTGGCAAAAAATCTTGGGTTAAGGGAAGCCATTGAAATAGCAAAATCAGTGGAACATACTGCCAGATGTGTCAGAGAAATGAAACCTAGTAGCGATGTTGTGGCTTCTATAAATGATGAGGAGGACCGGAGTGAGGTGTACAAGGTGAAATTATAAGAGAATAGTAACATCAGTTGAGAAAGCAAAGAAAGGGGACCTAAATGCTACAGATGTGGCAGCAATAATCACTTTGCCACGTTTTTTCAATGCCCTGCCAGGTATGTTACCTGTAAAAAATGTAATAGAAGAGGGCATTTCGCGAGAGTATGTAGAGATGGGGAACTGCACAGCAGAGATCAGGAAAGAAACATGGAGAGGAGCAATAATAAGGAAATTAAGTACATAGAACAGAGAAGCAGTAAGATAATCTTGCAAGTAAAAGATCTCAATGGTACCATAAACTCCATATACCCAAAGTGTGATGTGTTCATCGATGGGAAGTGTGTAGAAATGTACGCTGATTCATGTTCGCCCTTCACCTTATTGAACAAAGATGATTTTGTGTCTATGGGAATTTGCAATGTTAATGAACTGAAAATGCCTAATATTTCTCCTACAGGATACAACAAAGGACATATACCCTTGTTAGGCATGAAAAATGTACAGTTGCATTTTAAGGACAGGGAAACTTATGGAACAGTGTATGTGGTGAAATCAGGGTCCAATCTTCTGGGGTGGGTCCACCAGAAAGAGCTGGGTATCATCTTAGACCCTAATAGCGTAGAACAAGTTTTGCTCACAGATAGGTCCATAAAAGGTGAAAACATTTGTGATGAGTTCAGTCAACTATTCAAAGAGGAGCTGGGGTGTTTGCACAAGTTCCAACATAGGATAAAGTTTAAATACAATGCGAGACCAGTTGTACATAAACTACGCCCTGTACCACATAAGCTAAAAAATCCTTTGGAAGAAGAGTTGCACAAGCTATGCGACCTAGACATTATTCAACCTATCAGCTGCTCCGAATGGTTGGCCCGAATTGTGATCGCAGCCAAGTCAAGTGGGGACGGGATTCGTCTCTGTGTGGATTTGCGCAGTCTCAACGACAATATATGGGTGGAACGTCATCCCTTGCCTATAATAAATGAAATGTTAAGTACCATGGGTCCTGCAAAATACTTTAGTGAGATAGATCTTTCCATGGCATATCATCAGATTGAACTTCACCCAGAGTCGAGACCACTCACGGCGTTTATCACCCCAGTAGGAGCATTCATGTTTAAAAGGATGCCTTTTGGTCTGGCGTCTGCAGCGGCCATATTTCAAAAAGCTATGCAGAAGATCTTAGAAGGAGTCGAACGCACCATGTGTTTCCAAGATGACATATTGGTTTATGGTCAAACCGAGGAGGAACATGGCAAAGTAATAAGACAAGTTTTCGGAAGACTCATGGATGCGGGACTGACTGTGAAAAAAGAGAAATGCAAAATAAAAGTAAAAGAAGTAGAGTACTTGGGACATTCGATATCAGAAGATGGGTTCAGACCGAAGAACAGTTTAATCCAGGCAGTGAAGGAGGCTCCCAGTCCCAAGAATAAAGAGGAATTAAAGTCCTTCCTGGGACTTATGGAGTATTGTCCAAGTACGTGGACAATTTTGCTGCCAAGTGTGAACTAATGAGAGAGCTCTTGAAGAGGAACAGAGATTTTATATGGAATAAGGAACATGATGTGGTGGCGAACTCATTAAAGAATGAGTTGATAAACTCACCAGCGTTAGGTACTTTTGACGCACTCAAGAAGACAATACTGGCTACAGATGCTTCCAACAATGGCCTGGGGGCAACCTTGATTCAGAAGGATGGGAAGGATGAGAAGATCATTGCCTTTGCATCCAGGAGTCTCACGAACCCCGAGAGGAATTACTCGGTAATTGAAAGAGAAGCCTTGGCCTGTTTCTGGGCCGTGAGACACTTCAAGTTTTTTCTGTGGGGTTTAAGATTCACCATCCGAACAGATCATAAACCCCTTACCTTCGTATTTACAGTGAAAGGTCTAGAAAATTGCACTCCTCGTATCAGCAGGTGGATTCTGGGGCTGGAACATTACAATTTCAAAGTGGAATATGTTCCGGGCAAGGAGAACAAAATTGCGGATTTCCTATCGAGGTCACCATTGCCAGGAGTAGAGGCTACAGATGAAGCTCTTGACAGTCCGATATTAATGATGGAGATACCTGCGATCACGGAGAAGGAATGGGAGGAAAATATGAAGAAAGACAAGGAGCTAATTACCCTAAGAGACTACATGGAAAAAGGATGGCCGAATAAGAAGAGAGAATTTGAAGCCAGCATTGAGGATTACTGGGAAGTCAAGAATGAATTAAGTGTCATTGGAGGAAGAATCTATCGCAACAACAGGGTGGTACCACCCAAGGACCTCAGGATGAAGGTTATTGATTTGGCACATGAAGGCCATCTGGGGCGTAGCACTACTAAAGCCAGGTTAAGGACAAGTTTCTGGTTCCCAAGAATGGATGCCATGACTGAACAACTCGTAAAGGAATGTGGGGCGTGCGCTAGGAGTGACAAATCTAAGACAGTGCAAAAAGCACCTTTATCTCCAGTAAATATGCCGACTAAACCATGGTGCAAGTTGGCCATGGACATCATTGGACCAATGCAGGATTTAGGAGAAAGGAAAAGATTCATAATAGTCCTGATTGACTACACTACACATTGGATCAAGCAGAAGTTCGTTCACAGTGTCACCACCAAACTGGTGATAGAGTTTTTGGATGATGTGTTATGTGAAGAGGGAATACCTGCGACCCTGGTGACTGACAACGGGGTACAGTTCACCTCAGAAGAAATGCAAGACTTCCTCAAGAAAATGTACATAAAGCATGAAACCACGGCTTTATATTGCCTAAAGGCAAATGGTTTAGTGGAACGCGCTAACAGGATCATCAAAGAAAATATCCAGTTAGCTGCCACAAATGGACATGACATAGGAGGTTCACTGAAGAAATGTCTGTGAGCATACCACACTACACCTAATAAGGTCATGGGCATATCACCTTTTGTGGCATTGTGTGGTAGGGAACCCTGCACAAAATGTAATCCCAGTTGGTTAAGTGGGGGCGAGGCTAGAGAAGTGGATCGGGAGGAAGCAGGAGAAAAGACCAAGCAACATCAAGACTACACACAGTGGTATGACAAAAAACACGGGGCAAAGTGTGGCAAATGGGAGGTAGGTGACATGGTACAAGCCAGGAAGAGCAGTAAAAGGGGTGCCAGCCAAAGTAAATATTATTCACCTTGCAAAATTGTCAAAGTGTTAGAAAATGTGGTCCAACTTGAAAATGGTCAATGGTGGAGTTTTGATAATATTGTAAACGCGCATGTGTAGTTCTGTTTTTTTTTTACCTTTCCTAGGTCTTTTCTATAGTATCTGTATTCCCCTGAATCTGGGATTGGATGATTTCGTGTTCACCTTTATGTAAGGGAAATGTGTTGCAGCTTAGTTATAGAAGTGGTATCTTCCGTCCACCCCTGCCCCTTTTGCCCTAAGTGGTATTTCCCAAGCGAAGCTGACAGTAGAATGTTGGTGCTCATGTCAGTGAGGAGAGTGGATAGCTAATAAACGAGTCACAACTTATCAGGCGTCTTGTCATTTCATTTGGAGTTCCTACATAGATGTTGCCCCCAATCCCCTCAATGACATGTAGCAACACTAGCTTTGGTGACCGGGGCAGATCCCAGCCCAGCACCTCTGAAAGGCAGAATATCACCCCTATCCAGAACCGTGCCAATGAAGGGCAATGCCAGACTGTATGTGTCAGGGTCCCTTCCTCTTGTTCACATCTAAGGCATACCGGGGAAGCCACCATACCCGCCCTCCACAGCTGGACCCTTGTGAAGTAGACCCGGTTGAGATATTTGAATTGGATAAGATGTAGGTGTATCGCTATGGCCTCCCCTCACAGGGAGGACAGAGCCCCCGTCCAGTCCTCCTCATCCGGCGAGCCAACATCCCCCACCCAAGCCTCTCTGAGTTTTTGCAATGTGGGGCAGCTGTGTGTCACTAGGGACTGATCAATCTTAGATATTGTGTGGTCCTGGAGATCCCCCATAAATACTTTGGCTTCTACCGGACTGAATTCCGCCAGTGAATCCAGGCCCACTAGACTAGGGGAGAGGGCGTGGCGAAACTGGAGGGCTGTATAAAATCGGGTCTTAGGCATTTGAAATCCATTTTGTAGGTCTTGGAAAGACTTCAGGATTAACCCCCTCATGACATCCCCTAGGGTAGAGATGCCAATATTGTCCCAGCCCCAAAACACTGATAGTGCAGTTAGTTGTGACAGGCGGCCATTGTTCCATAGGGGGGTCTTCCTGGTCAATGTATTCCACCACCCCATCTGCCGCAAGGACTGTCACCAAACCTGGAAGACCACCTAGGTCACCGATGGAAGAGCCCTATGTACCGGTGATCAATAGAGGATCTTGTGAAGAGAGAGACCCCCATGAGGCACCGCAACACAGCGTAGGCTGGGTCATCCTGTTCATTTAGGATGAGTAAATGTGAGGCCATATAGTAGGACAAAACATCTGAAGTCGCCAAGCCTGCGCAATAAGTGGATAGAAAACATGTCCGTAGAGCGACTCTCACTGTACCTCCCGCCCATAGAAATTGCTCCAACATTTAATTCACCTGACTAAACCATCAAGAGGGATCAGATAGGGAGGGTTCTGCAATTGGTACAATAAACGGGGAAACGCAACCATCTTAAATATGGCCGATCGGCCATAGATAGACAGCCGCATGCACAACGATATCTTCAAATCCTCTCAAACACGCTCCCAAACCTGAGCCAGATTCCTCTTCCACGTCACCGCGGAAGAGTCAGATAGGAATAACCCAAGGTACTTCAGACCATTGGTAACCACCCAGACCTACTCAGCCCAAGCACCCACACCCGACCTATTCCCGAGAAGCCATAGCATGGATTTACTTGGATTCAGATAGAGGCCAGATGATTCCCCAAAGATCTGCATTATACGAAGCAGTCGCCGACCGGTCCTATCCACATTCGTAAGAAAGAATAACACATCGTCGGCATACAATGCAATGTTGTCCGACAAACCATGATCCCACTCGAATCATGTCTCTTGCGCATTCATATGTACCCAGGCAGCCAATGGTTCGACCGCCAATGCAAACAGATAGGGATACAGTGGGCAACCCTGCCTGGTGCTGCGCCCAACGAAAAAAGTGGAGGAAATAGAGCCCACGACCCAAACTAATGCAGTAAGACCAGTGTAGAACAAAGACAGGTAGGACAGGAACAGCGGGCCAAGGTTCAATCTACGTAATAGAGTGAAGAGAAACATCCAGCTAAGGGAGTCAAATGCCTGGTCCAAATCTGGCAGTTGCAACGCCGCCTGGTCACACCGCCCCTGAACGGCTGCAATAGCTATTTGTGCACGTCGTATATTGTGCTGAGTCGCCCTCTGCGGCATAAACCCGGATTGCATGTGAATGGTGATGTGGGCCTGCAAGCGGTTGGCCTATGCCTTGGCCAATATTTTGGACTCGACATTAAGGAGCGAGATGGACCAGTCGGAAGCATGCCAGTCTGGGGGACTGCCCGGTTTGTGGAATACCACCACCTCTGCATGCTTCAATCCCATGGAAGGTGGCCCCGCTCATGAGACTCCTCCACCACCATCAGGTAGTGGGGTTCCAGCTGCAGAAAGAATGTATTAAAGAACTGAGAGGGGAACCCATTGGGCCCCGGTGCCTTGCCCGAGTTGAGGTCTCCCAGGGCAGCGCCAAATTCCTATTGCATGAGCGGGAGGTCCAGTTCCGTGCTCACTTCGTCAGACAAAGCCCGAGGCGGGAGGTTATCGAGGAACTGGCCAATCTTGTCTGTACTGAGACATTGTTTGGGGGCGTACAGTTCCGCAAAATATGCGGAAAAGCTTTCAGCTATATCTAGGGAGTCTGTAAGAGGCCTTTCATCCTGTCCCACTATACCAGGAAGAGACTGAGGGTGAAACAACTCCTGAAAAAGTCTGTGGAGCATCTTACTAGATTTGTCCACCATTGATAGATTCAGCTGGTTGTAGCCAACCAGGCAAGGCAGGCCTCATCCATGAGAAGAACTGCATAATTCTGTTGTGCCAGTATCAACTGCCGCCGCATATGATGTCCCCCATCGCCTCTACTGCAATGCTCGAGTTTCCCAATATTCATCTCAGCCTGTAGCAGGGACTCCCTCCAAGCTCTGCGAGCTGCCGCGCAAAAGGAAATGTCCACACCCCGTAAGGTAGGCTTCATTACCTCCCATATGGGTTGCAGTCTTCCAAAACCGACCCCACATTCAGCGTCAAGTAATGGAAAAGCGCGCTGTCAAGGCACTCCCTATAATCTACCTTCTGCAAATTCCACGTCGAGAGACTCCAACGGAAGGGCCGCCTTACCCAACCCATCCGCAGCACAAGAGTAATTGGTGAGTGATCAGACAGACCCCTTTGGAAGAATATCCTCCTCTACCACTCGGGGCCTCAACGGTGCATGGAACAAATAGATGATCAAGATGGTAGAAGGAATTATGGACCGCAGAAAGATAGGTGTAGCCTCTGGCCTGGCCATGTGTCCAGCACCAGAGGTCTATCCAGTCAAGCTCAGATACCAATGCGGAAAGTTTCGTGACATGGCTAGCCCCTGCGCCCTCCCTGGGTCTCCAGCGATCCAAAGCCACGTCTAAGACATTGTTCCAGTCCCCCCTATCAGGGACAGGCCATCCGGCATATCCGCCCATAAAACCATGAGCCGCTCAACCAGTTCCCAGGATAGCGGAGAAGGGGACTAGAGACATCCGAACACCACAGGTTCCTCAATGATCGGGCCCACAGAAACCAATAGCACCCCTGGGTATCGACCCATGCCTTAATGTGTGTATATAGGACTCGGCGGTGAATCAAAATCACCACCCCCATGGACCCTCGTATAAATCCGGCATGAAACACCTGTGTGTAGCCATATCTCTGGAAGCAGAGTGCCCTCAAACCTATAAGATGCATTTCCTGTAACATAAGTATGTCAACATGAGGCCGCTTAGCGTATTGGAGAACAGCACCCCTCTTGATTTTGTAAAGGGCACCCACCCCTGACTTTCCAGTTTACCACTTTGAGAGTCTCAAGGGAATCCCGGGCTCCCTCAGGTGAAACAGCCATTAATAACCTCGATGGAAGGTAGAGTTGTGGAGAAGGACCTGTGGTGCAAGCCCAGTGGTCCAGCAACATAACAATGAAGTGAAACTTGATAACAAGAACAGAAACATAATTCCAAACAACCCAACAAACCCCCACCCTAAACTTCAACAACGATGAAGCATCTGTCATAGCAGGCAGGTGCCGCCCACATACCCCAACAGGGAGTCCCAGCACACCTCAGACAATGGGTCCCCAATGTACAGCCCAAGGACGGTGGGTAGCCCCTTTTCTGGAAGCCCAGCAGAGAAGCCAGCCTTCACATGTACACCTCCGATCCACACAACATTATCTGAGTCCTCAGGGACTGCGAACTCCCACCCAGCTCAGGAGCCCGATGAAGCTAGCCGAGAGGCCGAGCTGGCCCGAGTAGAGACACTGCAGGAGCGGGACCGGCGGTGGGATCTGGACCGCCTACGATATTTAGGCTTCTGCTGAGATTGCAGACAAGCCGTCTCACTGGATGAAGAATCAGATTGCCACTGAGGTGGCGAATGGGGACACAGCCACACTCTCTCCTCCATCCATTGAAACACCTCTTCTAGCGTGTTGAAAAAATAGGTCCTGGAGCGATACACTACCCGCAGCCGGGCCGGGTACAGAAATGCATACGGAAGCTTGAGATCTCTGAGTCGTGCCTTAGCCGCCAGGAAGGACTGTCTCTGCTGTTGGACCAACTTCATGTAATCGGGAAAGATCAAGATGCGTGCATTCTCAAAGAGCAAAGGTTCTTCAGCCTTGGCCTGCTGGAGGATAACATCACAGTCATGATAGTTCAGCAGCTCTGCGATGACTGGCCTCTGGCGGGCACAAGGCGGTGGTTTTTGCATAAGGGCCTGAGGAGCTCGCTCTATCACAAAGCAGCCGGACAGGGACTCCAGGGGGAGCCAACCCTCCAGCCACTGAGTAAGAAACCGCTCCATGTCCCCCCCTCACATCCCTCCGGAAAACCTACGAAGCAAAGGTTATTACACCGGGCCCGCCCTTCTGCGTCTTCCACGCGTGTCCTCAGGCCCGCTGAGTCATCTCAAGGGTGGCTATTTGTTTCCGCAAAGTGGTAACTTCATCCTCCACACCCGAGATCCGCGTCTCAGTTTCCGAGATGTGGGCCACCGCATTCTGCAGGTCCTGGCGGAGGAGCATGATGTCCAAGCCACTACCCAAATCTTGACATCAAGGGCATCTCAAGACTGTGCAATCGCGTCCATGAGCGCAGCGTTGTCCGGCAACTCCAGGACGGCCGCTGCCGTGGCCCAGGGCCCGTGAATTTGTCCAGCGTGCTCTGCTTAGCTGAGCCTCCACTCGGGTTGTCTTGTGTTATTGTATCCACCGGGTCCACCCAATGCCTGACCACACCGCACTAAGCTGAACAGCAGCAGCTCCTAAGGAATGTAGGCCCACCGGCGTAGATATTCAAGGAGACTCTGCGATAAGGGAGCCAATGACGTAAACCCGGGTCCCTCACAACTCGATTCGGCCGCCGAACACGGGGACCCATCAGATCGCCACGAGCAAGCAGGAAGGGTCACCAGAGGACACACCAATCACAGCTGATGGGATGCGATGGTCGTTTTACAGAATAAAGAAGCCATTCACCCCCACGCAGTCTACTCCACTATCTCCGCAGGATGAGCAAACGTTAGCTAGATAGCTACCAATGCGCCTGTCTCTGCTCCACGGGGCCCTGGATCGCAATAATGGGCTGCAGGTCAGCCCCCACAGTAGCTATATACAGTTGCGCTGCTGCCCCCGCATGACCCGAGATGGCCACAGGAGCGAGGACACAGTGATGCCCAGGGAGATCTCCACCACCAGCTGCCCCTCGGGTGTCCAACAGTGTGGAGGCACAGGCCCAACTCTGCCAGGCATGGCACGCAGCGCACCACACACTGCTCCACCGACCGCCCAAACATTTCACAGGCACTGGCCTACTCACCAGACATAGGAGCCAGTCGAGCTCCAGCGAGCCTCTCCACAACCTCAACAACAGAAGCAGTCACTCAAGGCCACAGTCAAGGGATAAGATCAGATGGGTCTCCTCAGAACCACCAAGGTATTTGCCCCCACCACCACAGGGTGCCGAGATGCAGCCAGGATCACTAAACTGTCACAGTTGACCTCTCAAGGCTCCCACCCACGCAACCCGAAGCGGCCGCCGATGCAAGGGTACAACGATGCCGGTGGAGATTGCGGTTGCACTACAGCAAGCCCAAGCCTTAGTAGCAAGTAGGCAGATGGCCCCCAGTCATGGCCTCCAACGCTTAACACACGTGTCACCCAGCAATTGGGCCCAAGGGTACCTCCAAGCGGCCCGACTCAGGCAGCCGATAGACCTGCCACTATTGCTGCGTAACGAAGTAGGGGAAGGAGGGGGCAGCCTTGTGTGAGCCCCGCAACACAAATGTCCCAAGGCTGTCACCACCACCAGACCCCCTCACCTCGTATGTCGTCGCAGCAGGGCAGACCGCGCTGACACAGCAATCCTCCAGCACTCCCTGAGCACCTCGCATAGCACGGCCACCGCCTCCAACAATGGCGTCACTTCTTCTCCTCCCGGCCACATCCAGGCCGCTACCCCTATGGCTCACCACAGTAAAATACAGGGCTGGAGAAGGGAGTACATGCAGCCACGGATCGCTCCCCAGCTAGGACATGGTGCAGGTCCATGAACACAGGATCGGAGGCAAGGATAGTCACAGGATAAGTACTCAGGCTGAACGGAGCTCGCCTAGCAGGCGTCCGCCATCTTGGCTGCCAGGCCACACTTCCAGAGTGAATCCACATTTAACATATTGAGAATACCCTACAACAATCGCAGGAATATGTAGGGAACAATCAAAATGATGATGCAGAGAACTTTGTAGTCCATTGCCTACCTAATTGGCATATTTTACACCCCTTTGCAAACTTGTAGAATGAAATCAAGGAAAAAATCAACTGTAAAAACATAATCTTTACATTCTTACGATGAAAAAGGATTAAATGTCTGGTTCTGATACAACTTTTTCTGATTGTAATTAGTGGGATTTAAAAAATCAACCGAGAGGGTACACCACTCCATATTTAACAGCTATGCATATTTACTGAAGGAGATTCAGCGTGATTTTGATTCACGTAATAATTTCCTGAAATGGGAAACGCCGTAACAGAGGTTTACAGCAAGAAAAATAATATTTTTGTAGACCTTATACCTCCAACTAAACAGTCAGGCACAACTGTGTTTATAATATGCACTTTCTATACCAGATGTTTAAAATTATCATTGAGGGACATAGTACACTCAGATAGGACAATGAAGTTAAAATACATCAAGGGGGAGACGGGGGATAGGTGATATCTTCTTTATCAATGAGTTTGTGAGTCTACATAATTATTAAACACTAACAAAGATTTTCTTATAAATAGAGTGTGTAAATGTTTTATCCTATAACGATTGTTGGTTTCACAAGGGGAGTATGGAGGAGCATTAAGCAAGTAAAATTAAAAAGAGATTTTTAAACATAGTGGGCGGATTCACAAAGGCATTTAAGAGTATGCAAAGTAGTACCCTGTACTCCTGTATTACTACTTACCTTCCTAATAAATATGTTTATGAATTTCCACCCTAACCTCTAGTGTTTAAGTTGCAGATTTATAAAGACCCCTTAACAGAGTACATAAAGTAATACTACTGTAATACACTTTTATTTACTCCTACTTGACTTTTACCATATCCATAAGCCCATTAATTCTTGACACAACATTTATTTATTTATTTGTGGAGTTTTATATAGCGCTGACCTGATTCAGTGGTATCAGAGCGCTTTACAACAGTGTTTCATAAAAGTTACATAGTAGAGCAGTCTTAAAAGCATAAAGATTGGCAGTCCAAGAGTGCAGAGGCTCCTTGAGGCATAGGTTTCTTTAGGTAGTGATTGAGTCCTGAAGTAGCCTTGTTGAATGCTTTATTGAGGCAGTCCGAGGTCTTGAGGCAGCTCAATTGTTTGCACATTTGCCTAGAAGCGGGCTGAGGTGGATCTGAGCTATGTAGAGTCAGAGAGCATCGGCATCAGGGATAGCGTGCTGGTGGCAGCTATGCATTCGGGAGGGAACGATTGAGGAGGAGGGCTTTTAGGTGTTTTTTTTTAATTTTGTGAAGGACGGGATAGTTCTGATATCTGTTGGGACGGAGTTCCAGATTTTTGGTGTGTTTCCAGCAAATGACCTTGCCTGAGTTTTGTGTTTGCGTGTTCTCAAGGGGATGAGAAGGTGGGAGTTCGAGCTCCTGAGGTTTCTTGTCTGCCCTGCCTTTTTGAGTTTGGCGGCCAGATAATCCGGTTTTCCAGTGTGAAGGGCTGTGTGCGTGAGGCAGACCATTCTGAAGTTAGCTCGCTGTTCGACTGGAAGCCATTTTAGTTCTTTTAGTGCTGGAGAAATGTGGTCATATTTTCTGA
The DNA here is from genome assembly GCF_964263255.1 of Lissotriton vulgaris. NCBI lineage: Eukaryota > Metazoa > Chordata > Amphibia > Caudata > Salamandridae > Lissotriton > Lissotriton vulgaris. Next base: position 634,652,809 of record NC_141685.1, on the reverse strand, counting down.
TTCCGGTGACCATTCTGCCTGCTGCATTGAGGGTTGTTTTGAGGGGGGCCAGGTGGGATTTTGTGGTGCCAGTTAAGATTGAGTTTCCATAGTCGAGTCTGGATAGCACCAGTGATTGGGTGGCTTGTTTGAGGTCTTTAGTAGGGATTAATGGTTTATTTTTGTGGAGAAGCTTCAGGTTGAGGAAGGCACTCTTTGCAGAGTTTGTGATGTGTTTTGTCATGTCCAGTTTAGTGTCTGGGTGATTCCTAGGGAGTTTACGGAGTTAGCCAGGGTGAGATTGCCGTTTAGGGCAACCATAGTTTAAAGCCATTCTGCGTTTTGTGGGTTCTCTTCTTTGTTGGAGATGAGGAGGATCTCTGGTTTGTCTTGGTTGAGTTTAAGGTGATTTAGGGTGAGCCAGTGATGAATTTCTTTTAGGGTGTTGTTTAGTCTGAAGATGTCGTCTGGGGAGGAAGTTTCCAGATAGATCTGGGTGTCATCGGCGTATAGATGGAAGGGGATATTTGCCTTTTTGAGTTTGGTGGTGAGGGGTTCCATGTATATGTTGAACAGTTGTGGTGAGAGCGCTGAGCCTTATGGCACACCTCTGCTGACGGGGTGGAGGTCAGAGGTGAAGTTTTTTGTTTTTATCCTTTGCGAGCGGTTCTGGAAGAAGGAGGTGAACCAGCGGTGGACCTTCTCATCGGCACCTACTCTTCCTTGCAGGGCCTTGATGAGAAGTTGGTGATATACTGTGTCAAAAGCTGCCGATAGGTCGAGGAGAATGAGAAGGCAGCAGTGATCGGAGTCCAGTGACTTGTGGATGTCATCTGTGATATTGAGGATCGCCGTCTCAGGATTTTGGATAGGATGAGGAGATTGGCGACGGGTCTGAAGTTGCTCAGGTCCATGTAGTCAAGGCCTGTTTTTTTTAGTAGTGGCGTTACTTGTCCGACCTTAAGGCATTCAGGTATGATGCCGGATCTCAGGGAGCTGTTGATGATTCTGCACCAGAGGGGGGCTTTGGAGAGTTTGAGTTTTTTGGTTAGTTGAGTGGGTATGGGGTCCAGGACATGAAAGGCTGGTTTGGAGGTGGAGATTAGTTTGATAATCTCGGCTTCCGTGACGGTATTGAAGGACTTCCATGTATTTGTGTGGTGTAGGCATGTGCTTTCTATTGGAGCTGGGGAAAGGCTTTAGCAGGCAGGGTTGGGGTTAGTGTCTAGCAAGTGTTCAATCTTGGCGATTTTTTCTTCGAAGAAGATGGCAAAGTTTTCGCACAGTTCCTTGGAGGCCTGGGTGGGGAGTACAGGGGGCTTAGTGGTTTGCTGCTTGATGTTTTTAAATAGTTCATTTGGCCTGTTTTTTGCATTGTCCAGGGCGGAGCAAAAGAAGTTGTTTTTTTCGTTACGGATGTGTTTTTTGTATTTTCTCCGAGCTGGTTTGAGTTGTTCTAGGAGGCTTGCGGAGGAGTTGTTTCTCCAGAGTGTTTCTATCACTCTAAGTTATCTTCTTTCGATGTTGATGTCTGTATTGAACCATGATCTGGATGGGATGTTCCTTTTTCTTTAGTTTCAGGGGGGCTATCTGGTCTAGAATGAATGTCACGGATGTGTTGTAGTATTCGATGAGTACTGTCGTGGATAGATCATCCAAGGAGGCAGTGAGGAGGGAGTTCACTTTTTCCTCCAGGTCAGTCATGTTGATCTGAGTGAGATTTCTTGTCCATTTGGGCTGTTCTTGGCTGGCTGTGTAAGGTAGAAGAGGAGTAAGTGGTGGTCGGACCAATCAACAGGAAGGGTGTGGTTTATCGTCACCGTGTCACGGTTGGCTATGATGGCATCTAGGGCTGCACCTTTTTTGTGAGTTGTTTCTGTGCAGTGTTGCGAGAGGTTATTGTTGAATAGTAGCTCACTCAGGCTTTGTATTATCAGGTTGATATCTTCGTTCTAGTGTAGGTTGAGGTCGCCCAGAATAAGGTTATTCGCGTTTTGTAGTGAGCAGTGGGCTATCAGGTCAGACAGGTGTTTGGTGAAAGTGGTGGAGTTGCCTGAGGGGTGGTAAATGAGGTGGCAGGTAAGTGGTTTTTTGTTGCAAGTGTTGATATTGACAGTTATGCACTCAAAGGTGCAGTAGTTGGAGGAGTCGGTTTCCGTCATAGAAATATTGTCTCTGTGGATGATTGCTACTCCTCCTCCTCTTTGGTCTTTTTTGCCTTTGTTGGTGATTGTAACATCTGGGAGGACGAGAGTGTCCAGGAGTGGAAGGGAGGAATCATTAAGCCAGGTTTCGGTGATGAATGCTATGTCTATGTCGTGCGTGAGGATGGATTCTGCTGGTTCAGTGGCATGTTTGGTGGCTGATCTGCAGTTTATGAGCATGCAATTAGTGGGGGTAATCACTGTTTTGGGTTTCTTCGTTAGGGGACCGTGGGGATGTTAGTGCGGGTGGTCGGTGGCCTATGTGAGTTTAGGGGGGCTTGGTCTCTTCCTAGTCCGGTGATCACTTGAATTTTGGATTGGAGGGTGACAACAGTAGGATTGTCGTATGAGGCGGCAAGATCTGCCACGTCTCTCTCAGACATGGCGTCCCTGGTTCTTTGTGGTCTCTGTGTCAGATTGGGGAGGGGGTTAGCTATACATCTCTGGGGAGGGACAGTGGACGGTCTAGGTTGTGTCTGGGTGGTATAGGGGTGGGTGTGATGTGGTTGCTGGGGTGCTGCGAGGTTGTTCAGGATTTCACTGAGGCCCCGGATTATAGTTGTTATCTGGGTTTCGAGCATGGAGAGTCGTTGCCCAGTCTCTAATTCGTTGAGGTAACGGGACTGAACCTATGTGGGTGTGTTGGGCCTTAGGGGGAGATTCTCAGGGTGTTGGGCAGCTTAGTGATGGCTGTATTGTCCGTTTCGGGTCTGGGGAGAGAGTATCTTAGGGAGATAGGTAGACTAGAATTGGTTATGTTATCTGTGTGGGGTCTGGACGTAGCCGACAGTGTAGGGTGACGGGGGTCTTGTTGGGGTGTGAGGACTATATTGTCTGTGGGTTCGGGGGGAAGGGTGTTTAGGATGTTCTGAGTGAGTTGGAGCAAGTGGAGGGCACGTGGAGGGTGGGGGTGAGAGCCGCCAGGGGACTGCTGGTAATGAGATCCAGCAGAGGGCATATTGCTCAGGTTGTAGCCAGCAATTCAGGATTGACACGTCTCAATCCTAGCATATCTGGACACCAACAGCCAAAACATACTTACATTTTAACCCTATCATGATCACCCTGAGCACTTCTTTAAACACAAATAACTCAAAAAATGATTGGTTTTGCACCAATAGCAAAAATACACTTTATGAGTAAAGTTGTAACTTTCAGGAAAATGTGGTGTATTTCTGTTTTGTTTTTTTAATTGGTGAGACATGTGTCCTATAATATAGAAAATCAACATGTTGCCCCCTCCTTTTCCTTGGTTTTCACTTGATAGATGACCCTGAAACTTTTCAGGAAGGAGATAAAGTGAATGAACTTTCTATTTGAAAGTTAATAAAGGTTTGTTCAACTGACCCGGAATTATTTATGAAATAGGAAACTCTGGGCCAACTATAACTGCAGTGGTGACCGCCACCATGTGCGTGTGTGTGTATATAGGTCTGAGTGTGTGTGTGCTTCTGTGTGGTTGTGTGGGTGTGGGTGTGTGTGAGTGTGTGTGTGCATGTATGTGTGTTTGTGTGTAAAAATGGAGCATGCAATCCCTGTATTAAATCCTGTTTTGAATTTCCTTTTTACAGGTGACTTCTGAAATCTCTGTTCAAATGGTATAAGGGAATTACATAGCTTATGAACTGCAATAATTAATTACAGTTGAGTTCTGACAGCGTGTGTAGATATATATACAAATACCAGGGGAGTGTGGGAGATTCCCACACTGAATCCTGTGGTGCTCCTGTGAAGGATAGCTACCTCTGATTTTTCAAAGTTCAATCAAATTCAACAGACCAAAAAGTTCATCAGAATATTTTAATCCAAAGGTCGTATATTTTTATCATATAGACTCAGGTAATGTTCAGATAATATTCAGTATGTTATTCATCACCAAACGATTCAGAATGCCAAAATCCCAATGCATTTCGGGACTTGAGTCCCTTCGTCAGGGGAATAGAGTTGTCTGTAAGGAAACCAAACACTATGTCAGGAAGGGGACATTATCCTCTGAAGTAAGTAAAACAGGAAACAAAAGGAATAAGTGACACAAAAACTCAAACGACGTGAAAACTGGTACAGAAGGAGTCGTGAGTAACAAAAGATACACCACGAGTGATGGCAGGAACCAGTGTTTAAAGGGTAGAGTGTGCGTAAGATGTGAGTGGAGCAGAAAAATAAACAATTAGAAGACGTCTAACATACGAGTGTAAATACCCATTAAACGGCACCTGATTAATGCGCATTACTCTGGTGACAAAAAAATCGAACAACGGAGTTCAAGTGCATGGGGCTTACCAAAATCTTCAGATTCTCGCGCTCAGTAAACACATACCGGCAGAATAGCATAGGTACGCGGTACTGTGGTGCTTCTGTGGACGATAGCTACCTCTGACTTTTGAAAAATCAGAGGTAGCTATCCTCCACAGGAGCACCACAGGATTCAGTGTGGGAATCTCCCACACTCCCCTGGTATTAGTCTTTACTCCCAGTCCCTTACCAGTCAGAAGGGACCAATCCTGAGGCGCCCAGAAACGTCTGAACTCTTTATTTGAGGATTATTTGAGGATTTGAGGAGCACCCCCACGCCCCCTTCTCCTAGGGGGCCCGCAACAGGCCCCCACAGTGAAGCTCCGTATGCTTTTCCACGGCAGAAACCCCGCCGTGGAAAAGCATTTCTTTTTGGGCATCCTAATTTGGCTGGCGGTGTCTGAGAGACACCGCCGCCATATTAGGGCTTTTCCGCCTTGGTTGTAAGCCAACCATGGCGGAAAAGCTGCGGACGGAAACCAGGACCCACCAGCCATCCTAATGTGGCGGTGGGTCTTTGGTGGGTTCGCTGCGGTTTTTCCGCATCCTCTGGGCCGGCGGTGGCTCCTGCCGGCCCGGAGGATGCGGAAAAACCGCAATCCTAATCGGCCCCTATATAAGGCCTGAAACCTATGGTTTGTCAGTGAATTTCAAAGGTTTTTTATATGCTAATTCCTAACTATATAAGGCCTGAAACCTATGGTTTTTTCAGTGAATTTGCAAAGTTTTTTAAATGCTAATTCTATTAGCGGATAACGTTTAAATATGTTAATATCCTTGTGGGACCACCTGAGCAGCCCTAGGGAACTGATTTTTGGACCGGAGCAAGATGCTCTCTGATTGTACCGTATTTCTTGCCTTCTGCCCCCCTGATTGTGCCGTATTTCTTGCTTCTGCCCCACTGATTGTGCCATATTTCTTGGCTTCTGCTCCCCTGATTGTGCCGTATTTCTTGTCTTCTGCACCCTGATTGTGCCGTATTTCTTGCCTTCTGCCCACTAATTGTGCCTTTTTTCTTGCCTTCTGCAGGGGGCAGAATAACATTAACAATAACGGCAGCAAAGAAACATTGTCAAAGACAAAAACGGCAGCAAAGAAACACAGGCAAAGGCAATACCAGCAGTGAACAAACACTGGCAATAAGCATGGGCGAATTTTGCGAATCTGGCGTTCGCGAATTTTGCGAATTTGCGAACTCGCAATCCGCAAAATCCGCGAATTCTCGCAAATTTTTTTTTGTGTTCGCAAGGATTTCTGACAGTTTGCAAGGATTTCTGACAGTTCGCGAGGGTTTTGTAACAGTTCGCAATTGCGAACTTACATGTCGGCTCGCAACGGTCACGATTATGTAGTTTCTACGTCTGGTTCATCATCACAGGTTCCCAGCACCCTCTGTTTCACCCCTGCCACCCTCTGTTTCACCCATGCCACCCTCTGGTACATCAATGCCTTATGCCACCCTCTGGTTCATCATCACTGTAGATTATGGGGGGGAAAAGCAAGCACACCTGCCTGCTTCAACTGACATGAATTTATTTGGGGTTGATTTATTAATGTGTCACTGTTTTAAAATTCCAGTCTGGCACCTGCTTCCTTATCTGTAATTTGCTTTCTGTTGCAGTGCATTTTTTTTTTCCAGGACCTTTGTGGCCTACTTGTAGCTATTCTATGAGCCTGCTGTGAGGGTCAGAGTAGGGTCATACAATTGTTGCAACTAGCAACTGAACTCTGGAGGGGCCCTTGTCAGGAAGCACTATAGGGAACGGTTACTAATGATGAGTTTGAACTTTTGAACCTGCTTTCACTTTTGCAAAACTCGTTTTTCTGCAGAACAGCATTACAGCAACTGTAATGCCCCACCAAGCTTATATGAGAAAGTTGATTTCTAATCCAAAAGTTATCCAAAGAAAATCAAAAGGCCTCAAATCCAAAAAAGTGCAGGCAAATGTCAACCTGAGGAGTTATTCTGATAAAAATCATCATTTTCAGAAGGTCTATGCTGCTTGCTAGTAAATTTCTTGTGCAGAATTGCAATTTTTGTAATTTTGCGAGTGCAAGATTGTTGCTGCCCGCCGCACCTACATGTTCGCAATTGCGAACTTACTCCGCAAAGAAATAAAATCTGCTGCGTGCGAATTTGCGGATTTTGCGGGAAATTCGCGAACCTCGCGGATTGCAAATTTACCGAAAATCCGCAAAATCCGCGAGCGTAACGGATTTTCCGCCCATGCTTAACTGGCAAAGATAATACAATCAGGGGGGCAGGGGCACTAAAAACGGCACAATCAGGGGACAGAAGGCCGGACAAATGGCACCATCAGGGGGATTGTGCCGTTTGTCCGGCCTTCTGTTCCCTGATTGTGCCGTTTTTCGTGCCCCTGCGCCCCTGATTGTATTATCTTTGCCAGTGTTTGTTCACTGCCTGTATTTCCTTTGCCTGTGTTTCTTTGCTGCCGTTTTTGTCTTTGACAGTGTTTCTTTGCTGCCCGTTATTGTCTTTACAAGTGTTTGTTTTCTGACATTATTGTCTTTGCCAGTGCTTGTTCGCTGCTGGTATTATCTTTGCCAGAGCTGTGTGGGCTGTGTGGGCTGTGAGAGCTGTGTGGGCTGTGAGAGTGTGGGCTGTGTGGGCTGTGAGAGCTGTGAGGGCTGTGTGGGCTCTGAGAGCTGTGTGGGCTGTGAGGGCTGTGAGGGCTGTGTGGACTGTGAGGGCTGTGTGGGCTGTGAGGGCTGTGAGGCCTGTGGCAACATTCTATTCCCAATAACTTTGACGCCGATTGACTAATCTTCGTGAAATTTTCAAAAAAAAATTCTTTGTTGGAATCAGCTCCTATGTTGAAAGTTTGGGAGTGATTCGTCAAGGGGGGGGGGCGAGAAAAAAGGGGGTCGCAAAACATGTTTTGTCAATGTTGATTTCCATAGGAAATTTTAGACAAGGCTACAGGTCGAACGGGTGAACAGAATTACCCCAAATTTGGCAGTGAGAAGGGTCTTGGTCTAGAACGCATGTTTTTGTTTATTTTGTGTAAAGCCGTTCAGTAGTTTTTGAAAAATATTGAAATTTACAGATATCAATATTTGGGAATTCTGCCATTTAATTGGCTGAATCGTTACGAGCATGAGCTTGCTGCTTATTGGCTGCGAGCGGTTGCAACTAGGAAGTGTTGGCCGTCATTTTGTAATTTTTTGTTGAAGCGAGTAAGGGGAAAAAAGGGCAGAAGAGTGGAAAATAAGAGGGTAGGAGCACTGTAAGCTCTGTGGGGTGTTTAGGGTGTGCTATAGAAGGGGGGCAAAGCGAAGTATTCACCCCTACTGGTGTGAAAGTGGTGGGTTATGGAAATTAAGTGAGGTATTGCCTAGAGTCTGTTGCTGGTAAGGTGAGGTGGTGTGGAACTCGGGGATTAAAGTGTGAGTGCAAACTGTGTGTCATATGCTGTGAAGTCATGTGCTGTGGCAGCTGCGCTAAGATGAACTACTGACCCGTACTGGTGTGAAAGTCCTGGGTACGGAAAATATGTGAGCTATTGTCTAGAGTCTCATGGAAGCAGGAAGTGTTGGCCACTGTTTTGTGATTCCTTTGAAGTGAGTAAGGGAAAAAAGGGTTCAAAAGTGGGAAACAGGAGGGTAGGAGCACTGTAACCTCTGTGGGGTGTTTAGGGTATGCTATACAGGGAGTGCGAATTCAACTACTCATACCTACTGGTCTGAAAGTGCTAGGCTACTAAAGTTAAGTGAAGTATTGCCTAGAGTGTGATGTTGCTAAGTTGAGCTGATACTGGACTTGGGGATTAAAGGGTGAACCCAAATTGTGTGTCTTATGCTGTGAAGTAATGTGCCGTGGCCGCTACACTACAGCTGTGTAAATAGTGTCAGCATGTGTTTATAACTACTAGGATGAACTACTGACCCGTACTGGTCTGAAAGTCCTGGGGTATGGAAAAAATGTGAGGTAGTGTGAAGAGTCTCATGCTGCTAAACTGAGCTGCTGCTGGACTCGGGGATAAAAGGTGAGCCCAAAATGTGTGTTGTATGCTGTGAAGTCATGTGTTCTGGCCGCTGTGCCACATCTGTGTCAGTCTGTAGTTATAGCTACTCGGAGGAACTTTTGTTTCGAACATAGTAACTTGTGTATGGTGCTCAGGGGTGTTATATAGGGAGTGCAAAGGTATATTTGTGTGTATGAAATTAATTTGGTATTTGGAAAGTGGAAAGCACTGACTCCTACGTTTCTGATGGCGCTGGGTGCGTAAGGTGAGGTGCTGCTGTAGTTGGGGATAAAGCTGATGAACTACTGACTCCTATTGTGAACTTTTAACCTGCACAAGCAGTTAAATGTTCAATAAAATGTTGCAAAAGTATATAGTTAGGTTACAAAAAAAATGTATGACATTTTAACCTGCAGGTGTCGTCGAACTTTCCAGAAAGTGTGGTAATAAAATCGGTTGAACTTGTGACCTGTATGTGGTGCGGAATATTAAGTAGCTTTTCATATGGAAAATTCCAAATTAACCAATGTTGGAAAGTTTTGCAATGTCGTTGAAGGGATGAAGTATTCTGATTTGTTCTTTACATGTATTTATATGTGGAACGACAGAGAAATTGTGCCATTCTGGTTCCTTTCTTGATGAAATCGGTGCTTTACATGTAGTGTGTGACAAAGAAAGAATTCCAAGCATGTGTGATATTTGCAATCTGCATACCAACTACAAAGTTGAGTTAGAAATGAACAAGGTGTGTTATGTGTTCTATAGTAGTGATTAAGTATTTGAGGTGATGTTCTTAATTTTGAAAGTATTTTTTATTTCAAAGTAATATAGTGTTAGTAAAGTGTGGTGTTTGATATTGGTTATGAAATATGCATAAAATTTGAGCTGTTGTTAAAAAAGTACTTTATATATGTTTAGGAATTTTTCACAGAGAAGAAGTGTAGTTTGTCATCTTTATAGGACTGTATGGTTTTGAAAACGAGGTACATCATTAATTTGGGTTTGTAATGTATTCGAGGAGGTAAACAAAATGTCACACGTTTGCAAATGATACTTTTAGTTGAAATAGTGGGGTTGGGTGGTGGTAGGAGATGCATGTGTTAATAAGTTATAAGCGATAAAACGAAATCCAGAAATATTATGTGGGCAGGTTGTGGTTTCATTTATGACACTGAGAGGTAGATTTGAATGTAAGTCAAGGTAGGTTGTTGTACAGTGGGGCCGTCCACAGTGTGTGGAGATTAAATGGAGAGGAGAAGGAGGTAGGAAAAGTAATAAGTTCCTTTTATATGTACGGATAGATTAAATCATATAATCCTAGGTTGAGATATAATATGAACATGGTTTCTGGTTTGCATTTGGGTATAGTTTTTGAAGTTTCTTACTAGTGATTAATGAAAAGGTAGATATACTAAAATATATGGTAGTAAACACAATCATTATTGTCTGTTCTTATGGAATAGAAGTGGTTGGGGACTGCTTCTTTAGAAGAGATGTTTTATAAATGTGTGAGCGATAAAAAAAATCAATGTATTCATTCCATTTAATATCTTTAATATAGATAGAGTAAAGGGATGGTATATCAAAAGTTTGGGAATTAGAACTTAATGTACTCTCCCCATACCCTGCTATACACTCTACAGAGTGCCTAAATGGCTTTCGTAACATATAGATGTCTTGCTAGTCAAGGTGGTGTAGTTCGACTGGGCCCATTTATGAACCGTGCTATGGGATGGTTTATGTTTTACCCTCCAATTTGGATGTTTCAATACTTTTTGCTGATAAGTGTTCCGACAGACACTCGTTAAAATTAACATTGTAAAGTTGGTATAGTTGTGCTACTGGGAATGGTGGAGGTTTCTGTTTGATTTCGTACAGTTAACCAAGGGCGGGGTGGTTGTGAGGGAGGTGGTTATGTTGCTGATTGAAACACGGAATATAGTATTTTGCAGATGTTGAGCTACTAAAGGTTATATAGTATCACTGGGAGCACTTATAAAGCGTTGTATGGTATGGGATATGTTTTAGTTGCAAATTCGCATGTTTTAATACGCTTTGCTGATGAGCGTATCGGGAGACATCTGTTGAAATTAAACCTCTGTATGGCTATATTGGGGCTTCTACATTTGTTGGAGCTCTTTCTTTTATTGCTTAAAGTTAAGCAAGGGCAGGTGTGGAGGTGGTGTAGTGGTACTGTGACTATTTATAAACCGTCTTATGGTATGGTGTATGTTTGAGTTGCAAAATTGTAGGTTTTATTAGCTTTTGCTGATGAGCGTTCCGGCAGACACCTGTTGATATTAAGTCTATGTAGGGATATAGTGGCGGTAACAGGAGTGCTGGGGCTTGTTGTTTGATTTTGTAAGGTTAAGCAAAGGCATGGGTGGGGGTGGAGAAGGCACGTATGTTGCTGATTATAAGACTGATATTTGTAACGTGGGCATGTGTAGTTAGTAAAGGTAATGTAGTTTCACTGGGCCTATTTTTCAACCATGCTATGGGATGGTTTATGTTTTACCTGCCAATTTGCATGTTTGAATAGTTTTTGCTGATAAGTGTTCTGGCAGACACCTGTTAAAATTAACCCTCTGTATGGGTATCGTGGCGCTACTAGGAATGGTGAGGGTTTCTGTTTGATTTAGTATGGTTAACAAAGGGCAAGGATGGGTGTGGGGGAGGTAAATATGTTGCTGTTTGAAATATAGAATAAAGGGCTAGATGTAGGTAATCTCATTTTACCGATTCCTAAATACCAAATTTTACCGATTCGGTATTTAGGAATCTGTAAATATGATGTAATACTGATTCTTTAATAAGAAATACCTTCCCATTCATTCCTATGGGCCTGGAGTCCTGTAGGAATGAATGAGAAGCCATTCACTATTACCGATTCGGTATTTACATAATTGGTAATAGCAGGAGCATATTTAAGGGTGGCAGCGTGTCACAATGATACCTTGTTGCACCCCTGAATCATGCATGTGTGCACATGTGGTGCACATGTGCATCACATGTGCACCACATGTGCACCACATGCCCTAAGGGCATGTATGTCTGCCACATGGCACCTTGAAAAAAGCTAATTATTTCTTTTTTAAAGGTATTCAGTATTTACCACCACCTTGTAGGTGGTGGTAAATAACGAATCCTTAAAGTGCACTCACTTGAGTGCTACAGACATAGGTTTTAAGGATTCGGTAATTTACCGATTCCTTAAAATAAGGAATCAGTATTTTACTGATTCTTTAAAACTAAGGAATCTGTAAATTACTGAATCCTAAAAACCAGCCTCCTACATTAGAAAGGGCTAAATACCGGTTGGTAATGGGAAAATCGCCGATTTCTCGCCATTCAGGACCGGTATTTAGCTACCTACATCTGGCCCACAGTAACGTGGAGATGTGGAGCTACTAAAGGTGATGTAGTATCACTGAGAGCACTTATAAAGCGCCCAATGGCATGGTATATGTTTTACCCGCAAATTTGCATGTTTTAATATATTTTGCTGATGAGCTTTTCGGGAGACATCTTTTGAAATTAAGCCTCTATATGTCTATAGTGACACTTCTACATTTGCTTGGGGTCTTTCTTTTATTGCGTAAAGTTAAGCAAGGGCGGGTATTGAGGTGGTGTAGTGGTACTGTGACTATGTATACACCATCTTATGGTACGGTGTATGTTTGAGTTGCAAAATTACAGGTTTTAATAGCTTTTGCTGATGAGCGTTCCGGCAGACATCTGTTGACATTAAGTCTAAGTATGGCTATAGTGGCGGTAACAAGAGTGCTGGGGCTCGTTGTTTGATTTCGTAAGGTTAGGCTTGGGTATGGGTGGGGTGGGGGAGGTGCGTATGTTGCTGATTATAAGACAGACATTTGTAACATTGGCATGTGTAGTTAGTAAAGGTAATGTAGTAATGTAGAGCCCATTTATTGACCGTGCTATGGGATGGTTTATGTTTTTCCTTCCAATTTGTATGTTTGAATACTTTTTGTTGATAAGTGTTCCGGCACACACCTGTTAAAATTAAGCCTGTGTATGGGTATCATGGCGCTAGTAGGAATGATGGGGGTTTCTGTTTGATTTTGTACGGTTAAGGAAGGGTGGGGTGTGTGTGGAGGAGGTGGGTATGTTTCTAATTAAAACACAGAATATAGTAACATGCAGATGTGGAGCTACTAAAGGTGATGTAGTCCCACTGGGAGCACTTATAAGGTGCCCTATGGCATGGTATATGTTTTACTCGCAAATATGGATGTTTCAATAGGCTTTGCTCATGATCGTTCTTGTAGACAGTTGTTGAAATTAAGTTTCTGTATTGCTATAGTATGTCTACTAGGTTTGGTGTGGCTCTTTCTTTAATTTTGTAAAGTTAAGGAAGGATGGTGCAGTGGCAGTGTGCCCATTTATGAATCGCTTTATGATATGGTATATGTTTTTCTGGCAAATTCCCATGTATTAATACCTTTTGGTGATGAGTGTTCAGGCAGACAGATACACAAATCACACAACATTTCTGTGGATAAGAAATGTTCATGCTGATAGATACTCTTGTACTGTGGTAGAAGGCTAATAGTGTTGATGGAAAATTATGAAACTTGGTGCCATTGTAGATTTCAATGGAAGCTTACACTGTTTCTTTGTTACTATGGTGTAGTTAGTGTTGTAAGTGGGAGAAAAAAAGTGGGGGTGCTCTAAAAGGGGGGGCAAAGCTCTTAAAGAGGTGTTGGCTATGAAAGTTGGGCCGTGGTCTAAATCAAGATAAGTATCATTGTGTGCTTTAGAAAATCCTCTCCAATTATCCTACGTTCTGGAAAAAAAATCTTTAAAGTATTTCCCTTCCTTCTACAACGTTGGGTAACCTAGCGTGATTCTCCGGCTCTCAGTAGTGAGCAAAATAAGCATGCGTACATCGATGAGCATGCTGTCACTGCAGTGCAATTAAATACAAAATTGACTATCTTTGAGAGGGCAGAAGAAAGAGCCTGATAGAGAGCCGTTTGGCGGCTCCCTGAAAATAAGTGCCGGTCCAGAGACCCGGCCCAAATAAACACAGTATCCATCCATCCTAAGCACTACGCCATTCAACCATCTTTTAATTGATGCATGTTTGTCCGCTTATCTTAAGCATGTATGTGCGCATTTGCCTATAGTAAGCACTGTGCCATTCATGCAGCCATACGCTTATATATGCATAGATACATCTGTCCCGGAACCAATCCTAAGAATCCATCAGCCCACCCGTCTTTCATAAGTACTGGTTCCTGCATTCCTTCATCCTTCCATCCATCCATACATTGATATATCCATCTATTTATCTATGCATTGATGCATCTGGCCATGCATCCACTCTCCCTTTATTCAACTATACGTTCGTATTTCCGTTCATCGTCCACCCCGGTTCTGAAAACAATCGTAAATGGCAAGAATTTGCAACTTACTTGTTTGTTGAAGGTCGATTTGAACTAGGTAGTGATCCACATATATGTAAATATTGTTACAACAAATTAGAAGACAACAAAATGCCTGCTAGACCAGTATATAATAACTAGGAATTAGTAGCTATTCCAGTAAAGTGCCATCAACAGACATGCAAAAAGGGCTGAAAGGAAGAGTGGTGTACTTACCTTTGGATTTTAAGAAAAACATTAAAACTATTGCTAGAGGGAAAGAGGAAAATGAGGCAGTAGTTATATTAGTAAATGGTGTACCAACAAAGAGTCTGCAAATATGGCAAGAATTTGTGGATGTTAATAATGTTGAAAAGGCTACCTTATATCTTATAGAGAACAATATTTATTACAAAAATGTAAATGTGGATGAACAGGTAATACGTTTAGAAGATAAATCACAAATTTTAAGTGGTCAAATAGAGAAAGTGGACAAGTCAAGGACTGAAGCAATTTATGAACATTACACAATATGTCCTTTGCATTCAAAAGAAGTGATAGTAAGTAGCATTGAGTTATTTCAAATGAAAAAAGCACAGGGAACTACAATGAGTGTATGGGAGAAAAGCTTGGAAGCTTGCTGCTTTCCACAGTTGTTTCCTACTGCAGAAGGTGGACGATATGATGACCGACCTGTACAGATTCCAGCTTCAGAATATCGGTCAACTATATTATATTCTGAAGATCCTAGATTTTCAACAGTGCATTCAATACATATTTCACCTTTTGTTTGAAAGGGATATGTCTTCTCTGTCATATGCAGTGACTCATATACTTAAAACTGGAGTTCACCAATCACTTCTTTCTGCAATAGAATTTGTGGCGAAAGTTCAAGAAACAGATGAAGATTTAGAAGCACAGTTAATTAATTTGATGGCATGTCAACGTGGAACAAATGAGTGTTGGTATCGTCGTCATGGAGAACTCAAGTGTATGTTACGGAACTTAGGTACACCAACATGGTTTGTCACACTTAGCTATGCAGAGTATGCATGGGAAGATTTGCTTGAGTTTCTAAGAGAAGCAAATTCCAATATGAAAAATGTTGAAATAAAGACTCCTAGAGAACTGTGTTCATTGGATCCTGTAAATGTGTACAGATATTTTAATCATATGTTTCAAGCTATGATGTCTTTTACAGCAATAAAAAGAATCAACCTCTTGGAGAAGTTACAGATTTCTTTTGGAGAAAGGAGTATCAAGCAAGAGGTGCACCTCATATACATATGCTACTATGGATCAAGGATGCCCCTACATTTGGAAATGATTCTGATGAAACATTGAACAGTATATGACACGTGAGATTCCAAGAGAAGGAGGAGATAGAAGCTTGAGACAGCAAGTTTTACATTTCCAAAGTCATCGTTGTGGAAAGTATTGCAGAAGAAATTACAAGTGTAAAGGAAAATGTTGCACTAAATGTCGGTTTGGTTTTCCCTGTCCAGTCATTTCTAAAGGAAGAGTAAATTCTTTTTTTTCTTCTGTAAGGCACACAATACCTCGTAAATCTCCAAAGAATCCCTACAACTCAAAAAGAACAGATGTGTCAAAGTATATAAATGACTACAATCCAGTCATTTTAAAAATGTGGAATGCAGACATTGACATCCAGTATGTTGCAGATAACTCAATTGCTGTTGCACGTTATATTACATCATACATAACATAATCTGAAAAAACAGAGATGAAACAAATGTGGGATCAAATTGCTCAAGAGAGTAGCCTCAGCAAAAAATTGTACAGCTTTAGTTTGAAAATGCCTTCCCACCGAGAAATTGGATCGTTTGAATGTTCAGACCGCTTGTGCTCTTCAAGTATATATTCAAAGTCATGAGGAATCATTAGGGTAAGTTTAGGTTTTGCCTGCAAACAAAATAGAGTGTTGAAATCATTGGAAGAAATTGGAAATCCAATGCTATCTTTACAAGCATTAAAAGAATCTTCATAGCAGTCAAACTCTTCAAGTAATTCACTTTCACTACGCCATGGTTTAAACAGTTGCAGAAGTGCTAAATAGTAAAATTCTGAATTATCTGGAGTTTCACAACTAAGTTTCTTGTGGTTTATAAGATTACACGTTGCATGTTTTACTAAACAACCATGACATTCAAGTACTGCGAACCTTCATTCTTTTAAATTCTGTTTAACATTTCTTTTGAAGCTGTAATTTTGAAGTACTTCATACAGACATAGCTGTTCCAGATGTTGACTCCTTTTCGCATAGTATGTGTCCATCATATTAGTTTTAAGAATGTCTATACTGTCTGGCTCTTTTGCTGCTAATTTTTCAATTTTCCCAAAATGAATGGGGGAAAGGATCACTTGTCCTGAGTAACCAGGGCTTATTTGTTATTCGTTTCGGATACCGATAAAAAACCCTCATTCACATACCAAGGCTCGAATGGTGGTATATCTTGGTTCTCCGCCTCTCTTTTTAGCCCAGGAGGGGTCAAGTTGGCTTTCTTCAGGACCTAGAAACTGTAGTTAAAAAAGAAGTAGAAGTACTCTTTTTCAGCTAATCCATCTGGATTAGCTGCACACAATGTTAAAGGAGTTACTTTGCATAGAGTATTGATGTTACCAGTGGAGCATGACAATCAATTAGAATATCAGAAGTTGTCTGGAGAAGCTACTTATGAAGTGTCTTGAGTGCTGAAGAAAATGAAACTTTTAATTATTGATGAGGTGAGCATGGTCTCAAACTAAATGCTTGCTTTTGTACACTTAGAATGCAACATAGATTAAAAACAGATTATGGCGCTGTCTTTGGGGGGAAAACATTTAATTGTATTTGGAGATCTGCTCATGTAAAAGGAGAACCAGTTGTAAAACTCTTCTACATGAAGACACTAAGAAATCTTTGAGAAGTATTGGAAATGTGAATATGTGGTTACATTTTGAATATAAAGAACTCACTCAGAATATGCGACAAGCAAGAGATGAAGATTATGAAAATATTCTAAAAGATGTAAGAATTGGTGTTCTAAGCAAACATGGTAAACAAGCTTTTCAAAGTCGTCTACTAAAGAACTTGTTTAGAAATGAATACACACCACCCGAAGTAATGTACACGAAAATGAAAAGAAAAAAAGTCTATAGTTTGCTTAATGCCTACAGTGGAAGAGTGTTATACATTTAATAGAGAGCTTACGAAATTGGAAAATCAAGAAATAGTTCACATTGAAGCTATTGATAAAATCGAGCATAAAGGAATAACAATTGTTCTTTCAGAAAAGTTAAAGACTAAATTGGATTCTTTGGAAAAGTCTGTATCAAAATCTGCTGGCTTAGAAAAAATGTAAATGTATGTTTAAACTGTCGGGTAATTTTGAAGCATAATCTGTATGTAGAAGAAGGTTTAGTGAATGGAGTAATAGGGAAAGTTGTTGATTTTGTGAAACCTTAAAATAGAAATGTAATTGAATTTTTCAAAGTTACTTTCACGTTTTTTGCTTGTAAAATACTTTTATGTTGGTAGAAAACAGTTTCCCTTCTGTATAGCATATGCAATACCTATTCTTAAATCACAAGGTTTAAGTGCAGAAAATGCTATGGTAAATGTTGGAAGAACTGTGTTTAAAGATGGAATGGCATATGTTGCATTATCTCGAGTTAGAACGTTGTCTGGTTTATATTTAATTGATTTTGATGAGAACAAGGTCAGTGCTGATGTTAACTGTGTAAGAGAATATATTATCGTTTGAGAAGGCTTTATGTGTTGTGTGTTCAAAATGCAAACATGTTGAAGAGTTAACTATGGTTGAAAATCAACAGAAAAGAAAAGATGTAAAGAAGCAGAAGATACAAACAAGTGAAGATGTTGTTGGATACCAATTAGAAAATGCTTCTGGTTTCAACTGCTATGATAATGTTGTTCTAAATGTTATATTTTATCTTGAAGATGTTTGTGGTGAGGCATGGTTTGGCGCCCGATGAACATGGCGGCTCTGGGGTAGCGCTCCGCCGGTGTCGGTGAAGACCCGCGGCTCATGCCACCCTTAAACAATACTGTAGACAGTTCTGGATGTCGGAGAATCTCAGGAATGCGCTGAGGATATTTCCGACACCCATTGGCACCGCTAACGCTCCTTTTTCAACAGAGTAAGTACGGCCTCGGTTCTATGCAGTCCGCGGCCGGCATATTTTTTTTTTTTGCGCGATGCGCTTTCATTAAACTCTCGGCGTCTAGACTCTGCCAGCGTGCCACATGTCAACATCCAATGCCTCCTACAGCGCTCCCTTTCTTTATATTGTGCTATTATGAAGAAATGGATATGCTTTTTTAAGTGCTGCCTATCTCAACAACAAGCTGAGGTATTTTCTTAATTCATATGTGGCAGCCATTTTGGGACTTACCTCAACAACTCATCTTTCATTCCTTTGTTGCTTGTAATTAGCACTTGTAGGGATTTGGCCGCTCATGTCCCCTTCTCTTCAGTGGTGGATGCTTCCTATCTCTTTTGAGCAGCTCTTCTTCTGACTTTTTGCATTTTTCCCGTTTCCTTGCTGTGTACGCATCACACCCTCCACTTCAATGTGTTTACAATGCTCCTGCCTTATGACTCTACTTCAACGTAGATCTAATTTTTGCTTCCTATTTTATTATTGATTTTCATGCTTGTTGGCTTTTGTGGATTTGGACAACATTCTTCCTTACCTTATCTGCATTGGGATTTTCTTCCTCAATTTTGCTTGGACTATTTTTTTTCCTTTCGCAGGCATAACAGTGTTTGCTCTCCTGTGTTTCTTGTATGCTTGTATTCTTCTGATGACCCATTCCTGGAGTTGCGTCACTTTTGTGACAAACTCCAGCAATGCGTCATTTTTGCACCTACAGATACATCGGAAATACTGACTTATCTGTAACTCCTTGCGACATGATGTGTCATACTGTAAATATGATGCATCTCTGGTGTCGCAAGGGGGGCGCAGTGAAAAGTGACTCATTGCTGTTTTCTCTCAGAGATGAGTCACTTTTCATAAATGAGGCCCTCAATATCCGGCTCACTTTCTAAATCCCAGAGGGGCGCAAGCTCTCACATTTTTCTGAGATCATCCTGTGGCAGAAAGGATTTTTAGGCAAAGGCTACATTGTACAGCAGAACTCTAAAGTAAACCACAGAAGCGGAGCCTTTGGGATTATGTACTCTATTGTTGTTAACCTATCATTCAGCCGAGTTTTGAATTTTACTGTGCTTTGAGTGGTATCGTTGTTTCCTCTGGAAGACAACGTGATCATTTACTTGTTGTCAGGCAATGACCTGTAGAACTAAATCGTTTGTGATGGCTTCAAAAACATAAGACAAAGTATAATAGCACAGTATACTTATGATAGCCAGACCATAGCAAAACAAAACAGAACAAACCAACCACAGTATGACTCAACAATAACACAACTGATAGAAACAACACAAAAACATATTCCCCAAAAAACAAAAAACACATTACTACCTCACCAAATTACAAATGTGCACAAATATTCTTGTCACGCTTTTTTTGGCGCGGTTGCGAAAATAGGTTGCACAAAGCATTGACTTGCCGACACCACCAAGGTTATGGAATAGTGTCCTTTGTGTCACCCTGCCGAATATGATTTATTGAAATGCTACCTGGTTTTCCGTGTTGAGTTGACTGCTTGACAGCCTGTAAGAATGCAGAGCACTCACGTCATTTCGTTCAGCTTCTGAATAACTGGCCGGTTCATATGTAAGTAATTTTCCAGCCTCATTAATGCAGCACAAACCAACTCTGCATCCCACAATAGTAAGGAATAGTTTGGCATGTCATAATGACACGTGAATGAGATGTTGGCAGACTCTAGATGTATGCAGGAATGACGGAACACAATGTTCTTGCCCTTAGAAGCACTTTAAATCTCAGGGATAGTTGCCACAATTTATACTCCAGGTAAAACAGCACATTTTACCATGAATTAACAGCAAAGTACATTAAGCCTAAGCAGCATTGTTTGCATTGTGCAGCAGTTGCTGGATTGTTTAAGTGTAGAACTGTGGGCGAAACTGCATTGAAATTTTGTAAAGAAATGAAGTGAGCTCAATAACATCTCTATGAGCCCAAAACATGATTTCCTGGAATCGAAAATGACATTCTCTTGAAATATCATTCAATCGAAGCAGACACAATTTCACCAGTTATATGACTAATAATTCTATTAGATTAATAAACTTTAAAGTTGACTTTGATAGCGAAGTCTGCCTTTCATTATTTGTCACTTTTCAAAGAAAATTATGGAAAACTCGTGTTTCTTGCCAGACCAACACATTAGGTTGTCAGAATGTCGTTTACAAAAATATTAGTCGCAAACAATATCACAATAATAAGCAGTTTATCGAAGTAAGTATAGACTTACTATTCTTAACTTCAAATGTGAGTAACTTCAAGATATCCACCAATCTCTAAAATGGAATAACTCACATATGTTTAAAAGAACAAAAACGCCTCAGGCCTGACTTATACCTTTATAGACGGAGGTAAAGCGGTCGGTATGGCGGAGTACTTTAGCTCAACCATACCCAGTATCCTCCACCCACCAAATTTTGAGATGTCCCCTCGTCCCCTGGACGCGACTCACCCAAATGCCAGGAGTTGCCTAAGTGACATCATACAGCATTTGACCCTAATGACATCACAGGAAGTGACATCATATGACCTTTGAACCTGCAATTTCCCAGGAAGTGGTGTCACATGACCTTATCACTGATCGCATCACAATAATTAACATCAATGAAGTTCCCTTATAAGAAATCAGTCAAAACCCAATGTAACAAACGTGTCATATGTGGATGATACAACACAACTTATCGTTCCTCTATCTCAGGACACAGAGACGCCAGGAAGTCAGTTCTCTTTATGTCAAGAGGAGCTATCCTCATTGATGTCCAAAGAACTGCCTAAAACTAAATGGTGATAAAACCAAAGTATTGATAGTCAGGAAAGCATTTTCTCTCTGGTCATCGGCCTAGTTGCCTGAGGCCCTGAGGCGAACCCCTGTTCCTAAAGCAGAAACTAAACATCTGGGGGTCTGGTTTGATCCCAAACTTTTGTTTGAGAGTCAAATTAGGGCGGTAGCTGGAAAATGCTTCTAGACTGTCAAAGTCCTAAGGAAACTCCAAGATCTATTACCTAATTCGTCCAGAAAAACCATTGTTCATGCACTGGTTACATCTCAGATAGATTATCATAATATCCTCTATCTGGGAGTTTCAAAAAGAAGGCTAATTAAACTTCAACGTATCCAAAAATTCTGCCACACGTTAGGTCCTGAATCTCCCAAGAAGAGCATCAACTTCGAAAGCTCTGTCTACTCTCCACTGGTTGCCAGTGGAGAAGAGGATTACCTATTAGGCCATATGCTACAGGATTTTGTGGAATAAGGGCCCGAGCTACCTTCCTCTATGATAATCTCTTACTTACTGGCACGTAATCTAAGATCTGCAGGAGCCTATTGGGTCAAGGTGACAAGAATCCAAAGAGCCAGGATGGGACCCCGATCCTTTGGCTATCTTGCAGCCAAAAGGTTGAACACTTTGCCACTGACTTTGGGAGCGGAACTATTGAAAGCAATTGTCTCAAGGGACTAAAAGTATGACTATTTCACACTTACAAAAGGTAATAGCTGGGTCTATTCTTGTAGTGCTCCTGCTTGCCTAAACCTAGGTATAGTTCTCCTTCTCTCTTTATTTGTTCTTCTTCAGGGGACTTAATCCTAGCACGGGGGCACAGGCGCTTTACAAAATGGTAAATAAATAAATAAAATAATATATGAATTAGTAATGCAACAACACAACACTGACAAATGTCTATTTTAGATATTATATTAATTAAGATGTCAACATGATATGTAAAGAGGGAATTGACCTGGTTTGAAGTAAGTGTGCAGCTTGAGCTAGTTAGTCTGACATTTTCTATTGGGGCAGGGGGGTGGAGGGGGTTTCTCAGCCGTGAGAAATAAAAAACAAAAAACAGGTTTTAATGGTGCATTTAATACGCAATTTTCACATAAATGTGCTAAAAAGCCACAGGCTCTGAAAAGGCCCTAATTAAATATTCAAGGGCTTTAATGGTATGCCAACTAATACAACTTGACAGATTCCATGAGTTGGCCTAACTTTGTTTTTGAATTGTTCTATGGGTGCCCCCATATGTTACACAATACCTCCATTGCTAGGACTGGATTTGTGTGGTGGGTGATACTTTTGTTCAAGCATTACATACTGAAGTGTAGTTCCTATATTCCCAATAGGCTCTGCGCATTGGAATAACATATACTATAGTTTAGACGTAGGAATGAGGTCGACTAGGTCTCTATTGTATATATTAAACTTAATTGTGAGTGCTTGCACCTCCCTGGATTAGAAAATATAAAATCAAAGGACATTGAAAGCATGGCTTTCCTTGAACCTGAACAGGGCCAGAAAAATGATTTGACTGTGGTAACTTTCTACAACAAAGACCAGGCCTCAATCCTAATGAACAACAAAGCTCAAATGAGTAACTGGGGCGTCCGGGTCAGTTTTCCCACAACACCAAATATCCAGAGTTCCTAAAAGATAACACACGGAACTCACCAACAGCCGGCAATAACAAATCATTGTTAAACCAGGGCAAGAAGACCCATCAGCCCTCTTCGACATTATCTGCCCCAAGACCAGGAATAAAAACACTGCCCTGGATCGAGAACCCACTCCAAATAATAGCGTCAAAAGCGGGTGGCCCACGTAAATGTGTCCTCATGTCACATAAATCACAAGATTGGTCTTGGCTCTCTCAGGCCTTAGGGTAAAACTCAGAAAACAAGGAATGATGAACGAACCACCTATGACAAAGTGCAATATCTGCTCCTGGAACATGCAAGGATTAACAAAAGCAAAAAAAGAACAGCTAACCAAGGGCCTCCTGAAGACGCAGGACATATTAGCCCTTCAAGAAACCTGGGCCCTGGAAAACACAGTTTGGGAAGATTTTACTGTTATTGAATCCCATGCTATCCCCTCCGCCGTTGGTGGCCATGCCTCCGGAGGTGTGCTGATCACAATGCAGAAGACATTAGTTGCAAAGGTAGTATTGCTCTCTAAGAGGCCAGGGTGGCTATATTTTTATCAGCATTGAGATTCAGTGCCACGAAAAGGAAAAGCCGAGATGGCAAAAAATCATTCTCGGCTGCGTCTACTTGCATCCGTCTAAAGTAAGACGAGAGGTGACACTGAGCAAAATGCTCCCTGACATAATCAACCTTGAGGCGCATCACCCAAACGACATATGGCTGATAATGGGTGACTTTAGCACCATTCTAATCGAGGTAGCGCCCACTCACTCCTTCCAACCATCCTTAATCGACGAAATGTGGTCAATTCCAGAGATAAAATCTCAGTTCCAACGTAAGGAAGATAAAGGGATAAAATTGTCAACCCAACTAACCAACTAGGCCTCCTTATTTTAAATGGAAGAATTGACCCAGATCAACCAGCGGCATATTGTATTGTATATAACTTTATTCGATATACAATATCATAAAAGTATAAAAACAATTTAAAAAGGGGAAAGGGAAGAAACCCACCCCTCATTGTTATATTCACACAATATATATATAAAAAGAAAAATATAGAGCGGCATATACTCATGCATCCTTCTCTCGAATGGCCACCCTGGACTACATATGGATTTCAGTAACTCACTTTCACTTGGTACAGCAGTTTTTGGTAACCCCTTCGTTTGAAAGCGACCATGCAACTCTCACGTGCAAAGTTGACCTTATGCATTCCCATTGCCTTGAAAATTCCCTTGATTGGAAAAGAATCTAATTTAGAGATCATCAAAAAACTAAGATGGTCTGAGGACGATCGGGAAACAATGGAAGCAAAGGTGGACGATCTTCTGAGCAAATGGGAACCTGACTGCAATTGTCGTCTGACAGCACCATCGTGGGAAACCATTGTGACCGAGCTTAGAGAACAACTAGCCTCAAAGTTGATAAAAAGTCAAGGCAAAGGTCTTCCGGTTTCATCTTCCATTCCTGAGCAAAAATGCCTTGTAATTAGTATCAAACACAACCTAAATAGGCTCCAGCGTAACAATGCCAACAACGAAAGTGCATACAAATCTCTGCAGGGCGAAATAATAGCTGCCCGAAAAGAACACAGGAAGGCCAGGTTCATCCTAAAGAAGAACATCATTGGGCAACTGCGCATGAGATCATAAAATCAAAAGATCAAAGAAAATTCTGGAGTTGAATAAATAAGGCTGCTAAAACTGCTAAACCACCAACTGCAACAAATATCTCTTCAGCCGACTGGGAGGTTTATATCAAAGCACTCTACACAGAACCAAATGGTATAAACCGTAACAGCCCTTCCACCCTTCCCCACTTCAGTTCCCACGATGATATGAAGTTGATTGTCAAGATAACTCCAGACCAAGTTGCGCTCATAATAAAGAAAATGCACCCAGGAGGCGCCCCAGGCCCAAACGGTATTCCCACCCAAGTATACAAAGCCTCCGCCAAGAAATGGGCCAACCTGTTGGCTCCTCTTTTCGAAACAGCAATAATGGGTGGTTCCATCCCGGTTTCCTGGCAGGGATCGTTACTCGTCCCCATCCACAAAAAAGGCTCTCGCTCCAGCCCCGACAATTATCAGATGATAGCTCTCCTCGACATAGACGGAAAGGCGTATGCGAGTGTCCTTTTATTAGAACTGACAACCTGGGCCGAAAATTGTAACTTTATTCCCTTTGCACAAACTGGCTTCCAAAAGGGCTGTCATATTGAAGACAACTTAATCTGTTTATCCCATATGATAGAGTCCACACTAACCACGAAAGGCAAATCATTATACCTGGGTTTTATCGACTTCCGAAAGGCCTTCGACAGCGTGATTCGCCCCAACCTGTGGGAAAAATTGGCAAAATGGGACATCCTTCAGTCCTTACTGAAAGCTTTCATAGCGCTACACACAGATACCTGGGTGCAAATACAAGTTACCTCGAGATGGACATCATCCAATAAAATCTTCACCAACAGAGGCCTAAAACAAGGATGTATCCTTGCACCCCTACTTTTCAACCTGTATCTTGCAGACCTCCCTGAATGGCTAGCCGTATGCCGAGCTTTTCCCCTCGAATCGAACTAACAAAAATCCAAACCTTGAGGTATGCTGACGACACCATCTTACTCGATGAAACCCAGGTGGGCTTTCAACGATTATTTGACTCCCTCGTGCAGTACTGTAACAACAATATATTGGAGATTAACATCGCCATAACAAAAGTGATGACAGTCTCATCCTCGAAAACAAGAAAGAGCACTTGGTTTATCGAGGGAAAGGTACTTGAATCAGTCTCTGCATACAAATACTTGGGTGTTTGGATAGACCACAAGGGGAGACCGACTGCGCACATTACCGCAATGCAGAGTGTCGCCCGCAGTTTGGAGGGGGCTTTCATTAGAACAAAGAGAGTCCTCCACTCTCCTGATCTCGCCCCACTAATACGACTGATAGGCGCAAAGCTTCTGCCGACAATAGCTTTCGGTGCTAAAACCTACAAAGACAAACAGCCAGATTAAAGAAGGTACCATTCTGCGATTAAAATTGTGAAAATTTGCGAGTCGCAGTTTATAAAATCGCAGATTGGAATTCATGTAGAAATGCGAGTAAAAAAAGCAATTCGCAATAGATCGCAATTGCCGATTGTGATCTAGCCGCAATTGCTTATAAATCGCAGAATCAGCAATTTTCTATGTTGAAATAACGATATCGCTATTTGACGAGAAGTCGCATTTCGAGCCCACTGATGACATCACAACCAGGAAGTAGGCTCACCACACCCACAAACAGAACACAGAGCCAGGTAGTGGCAGCAGGATACTGAGGAGCACCAAAACCAACACTGTGCAGCACCCCAGCCAAAAAAAAAGTTTCCCAATATGTCCCAGGATGCAGCAGGGAGCAGTGGGCAGCGGAAAATTAAGTTTTCTGAACTAGAACTGGAGCATCTAATTGAGGGGGTCTGCAAGGAAAAGAATTCCGGAGGGTGCCAGAGGCAGAGAAACGCAGGATCTGGCAGCGCATCCACGCTAAGGTCAATTCTGTTGGTGTGACCCAGCGCTCAATTGACGACCTAAAAAAGCGCTGGTACGACCTGAGAGGTCGTTCTAAGGAGCGGATTGCTGAGAGGCTTGGGGAGCGACTGGCCACCGGTGGAGAGGAACCTGTAGCCACACTGAACACCCCATTGGAGGACCTTATAGAGGACACCATTGCGCCAGAAGCCTGCGTGGGGGTCCTTCAGCTGGACTCATCTCGACCCAGCCAACAACCTGAAGGTAAGTGCCATGCGACTGCGACCCTGTCCCGCAACAATGCCCTTAAGTCCTGAGCTAGCAATATGACATCCCCAACAATGCAGCCCATGCTCACCAAAAAAGCCCCATTGCATTGTGGCAGTTGTAGTGAAATCATGTACCCCCAGTTAGCCCAACACTGCAAGAGCAGTCAATGCAAAGTAAATCCAAAAGCCATTCAGGGAAAGCAAGGCTGCATGCATGTATCAACATTGCTTGCACAAGATACATAACATTAATCATGCACCCTTTCACATTACAGGTGCAGGTAAGCAAGCCAGCACAGACAGCGAGGCCCTGCACATCGCCGAGAGCCAGGAGGACACTGAGGGTGAGGGCCAGTCCTCCCAACGACCCGGCCCATCACAGCCACCAGCATTGCTCCTACCACCACCACCACCACCCTGTGCGGACAGGGCCACCCCTGCAGCCACAGCCGTGCAGCCAACACCCCAGCAAACAGCCACAGCAGTGGTACAGGCTCCACCACCAGCGCCTAGGAGGAAGACGAGGCGCACAGCTGGTGCCAGGTCACACACCAGCGCACTGAGGCGCCAGCAGTGCCAGGGCCCAGCAGGCACCGGCAGGGCACTTGAAACACCAGATCCAGGCCTGGCCATCGAACGCTGCATGCTGGCGGTGCATCGCACGCAGGCGCGTCACATGGCAGCAATGCTCACCCAGATACAGGCGAACGGCCATAACATAGCCCAGCTGACCGCTGCAGTCCGTGAGACCAACCAGCTGCTGGTAGCCCAGCAGGACATGACCCACCGATGCCACCGCCAACTACTGGCCCGCCTATCGGCCTACACTAGATCCAATCATGTAGTTGGGAATGCTACATCACAGCTGGCACGTAGGTCACTCGCCATGCAGGCCCAGATGGTGCAGTGTTGCCAGGATGTGGCCAGGTCACTCACTAGATCTACTCACCGCAGCAGTGCTCGGCAGCCAGGCCACTGCCCATGGAGAAGCAGAGAGGGCTGATGACGCAAGTGAGGCTGCGTCAACCAACAACAGTGCATCCTTGCCACCGATGCCTGCATGTTGCCGCAGCAGCAGGCCAACAGCAGCAACTAGGGCCAACACCGTACCTCAGGATACGGAGAGACGACTTGGTGCGTCTCGTCGTCACCGACCGTGAGGACTCACACACTCTGAGGGAGGCCATGCAGTCAACCCCTGCAAACCCACTACCCCAGCATGGGGAGGTATGGAGCAATACTCTCTCCATCAGACAGTTGAATAAGTAAAGGCCAAATTATTGTGCATAAACAATAAAGAGTAATGGTCAAACTTGATTCACACTCATGTCATTATTACATTTGTCATGCATGGGTGCAGTGTTGTGAGAGGGGAATGGGTGCACTAGAAACAGTTCAGTGTGATGTGCTTGCGGCGCCTGTGTCCTTCAGCAGGATCTTCTCCGCATGCATGACGTACTTGTGGAGGCGGCCAGTTGTCACCTTCAGACTGACTGCCAGATATCTCCACTGGTATCCTACGCTTGGTAGCAATGTTGTGGAGTATTGCACACACGGCCACGATGCGGCAGCAGACCTCAGGTGTGTATTTGATGGCCCCACCAGTCTTGTGCAGTATGGGGAAACGGCTCTTCAATAGGCCAAATGTCCTCTCTATGCAATTTCTTGTTCGTATGTGTGCAGCATTGTAACGCCGTTGCTGTGCTGTGGCAGGGTTGAGGTATGGGGTGAGGAGGTACTCACGTAGACCATAAGCGCTGTCACCTGCGGGTAATAAGCACAGGGTGAGTGCCTATTCTGCACAGATACATGCTCAAAGTGTAGTATTTGGGGACATGTGTACTTACCCAGTAGGTGTCTTTCGCCAAAGTATCCCCTTGCCAGTCGTGTGTGAATGCCGCTGTGCCGGAA
This sequence comes from Lissotriton vulgaris, assembly GCF_964263255.1. Lineage (NCBI taxonomy): Eukaryota > Metazoa > Chordata > Amphibia > Caudata > Salamandridae > Lissotriton > Lissotriton vulgaris. The sequence goes on along the minus strand of NC_141685.1, from coordinate 634,624,642 downwards.
GATGAAGGAGTCATGTGTGCTGCCCGGATATTGTGCCACTATGTCTGTGATGTAATTCTTTGCGTTGCACACCATCTGGATATTGAGGGAGTGGTAGGACTTGCGGTTGCGGTATATGTATTCTGTTTGTGCTGGTGGGCAGATGTGGATATGGGTACAGTCAATGCATCCAATAACATGCGGAAAATGTGCAAAGTTGTAGAATTTCAGCTTGGTGTCATTTAGGGTCCTGTTGGGTGGTGGGGAATGAAATGCAGTGGTGTAGCCGGGTCAGCATTGCATCCAGGAAACTCCTTAGGCAGCGGGACATGGTGGGCTGGGATATACCCCCAGCGACAGCAACTATCCCCTGGAAGCTACCGGAGGCCAGTAGGTACAGGCTGCACAATACCTGTACATGGGTGGGAACGGCATTGGTTCTCCTTGTTGGATGCTGCAGCAGGGGGTCTAGGTCCTGGATCAGCTTAATGACCATTGGGCCATTTAGGCGGTACTTAGCATAGATTTGCTCCCTGGTTTGGCCCAGAAGGGTGACCCGTTGATGGAATATCCGCTCCTGGATCCTACGCCTGTTCTGTGCTGCTCGTTGCAGCCTACGCTGCCTGACCACCATGTAGAGTCCTGGCATTGTGAGAGTCCTCAGTCTCCAGCTGCATGTCCTTTAGTGTTTTTGGTTAGGCCAGCACCTGTTTGAAGTTAACTTTAATCACCTTTTTTTTTTCTTTGCTGGTTACCACCTGGTTTGGGTTCTCCTTAAATAGCGTGTAGCAAATTGCGATTTTCACATTTTTCGCTATGTGCGATTTTTCGTGAATGGCAATAGCGAATATTTGGCGATTTTGCTAATATATTCGCAGAATCTGTGGTTTCTCGCTATTTTTAATTCGCAAATGGGCAGGTTTCAGGATTCTGCTAATTTATTTGCGATTTCGCTATTTTTATTTTGCGCTTTCGCACTTTTGCTACTTTCACTGTCATGAATTGCTTTTACTCAATTTGTGATCGCAATTGCTATTTCGCAGCAATTGCGATCGCAATTTGGCTTCATGAGTCGGGCTGCAAATGTCCACCTGGCTAGATAGCATAGTCAGCATTCTTTTCTTTCTTAGAGTGTTTCTACTACCAAACTCGACCTCTCATGCTCAAATCCGAATGGAATTTTCTTTGTCCTCTCAAAACTGGGTCATGAGCGCAAGATTTATTGCTTCCAGTCTAAAAACAAAACTAGCTCGCCCCATACTCTAAAGAGCACCAGATGGTCATTGCTCTCCAATCCGGATACATCTTGGAGCAAATATTTGTCATACTGCTTAGAATTACTAAAGGCCCAAGATATATGGTCAGCTTTGCTGCCCATAGTGATGATATCCAAACTTATTACCAAACAGGCAAAAACACTGTCCTATGAAAACGACGTTCAATCAGTATTAAAGCTCTTTCACGGCAGTTGGGCTTCTAAACTCTATGTTCCTAAAACATTACAGTTCTACCTCTCATCGCCAATGAAACGACATTTCAAGCACCAATTAATGAGTTTTCGGTTCGGCCTAATTCCACTAATGGCATATAAGTTCGGACAAGGATATAAGAAAGCAATTCCTACACAATGCCGTTTCTGCAACCTAGAGTAAGAAAATCTCATTCACATCCTGTGCATTTTTCGACCCTTGATTGCCTTACCGGTCTTCTGGCTTCGTCCGATATGGCTCTCTTTTAACCCTTTGAATGCTCATGACGAGCTGAGCTCGTCATGAGCCACGGCGCTCCGGTGCTCATGACGAGCTCAGCTCGTCATGAGCCGTGGAACGCTCGCATGCGGGGATAATTCACCTGCTGTGCTGAGCGTTCCACAGGAAGGGTCCTGGTCGTGACGAACTGAGCTCGTCATGAGCACAGGAGCGCCGTGCCTCATGACGAGCTCAGCTCGTCATGAGCATGTGAGCGGATCACTGAAATAATATCGAGAGACAGAATATCGACCATCAAGAATATCGTTGACAAAATATCGACTGACAAAATATCGAGTTTCTATCTACAAACAGGTAAGTACAAAAATGTCGAGTTAAAAATATCTTTTACAAAAATATTGTTTTAAAAAATATCGACTTTACTTAAAACAATGTTAAAATAAATTAATATTAAAAATGAATTACTAAAATATACTTTAAAATACTTAAATTAACTTATAACAATTAAATAATTAATGAAAGTACAAAAATAAAACATTTTAATTCATATTTCTTAAAACATATATATATATAGTAACAAAATATAATTAAATAATAGCCAATATTATTAACGTACAATAACAAAAGTGTAAAAATTACTATTCCCACTCCAAAGAGTGCAAGCATAGGGAAAACGTTGGATAGCGTAGGGGTTAAAATGACTATTCCCACTCCAAAGAGTGCAACAGTAGGGAAAGCGTTGGATAGCGTAGGGTTAAAATTACTATTCCCACTCCAGTGAGTTCAACAGTAGGGAAAGGGTTGGATAGCGTAGGGTTTAAAATTACTATTCCCACTCCAAAGAGTGCACCAGTAGGGAAAGCGTTGGATAGCATAGGGATTAAAATTACTATTCCCACTCCAGTGGGTGCAACAGTAGGGAAAGCGTTGGATAGCGTAGGTGTTAAAATTACTATTCCCACTCCAGTGGGTGCAACAGTAGGGAAAGCGTTCGATAGCGTAGGGGTTAACCCCTTCGCTGCTAAGGCACCATTAATATTTTACATTCATTTTCCATTGAAATGAATGGAAAGTTCATGACGAGTTACCCTTGTCATTAGCATCGAAGAGGTTAAAATTACTATTCCCACTCCAGTGGGAGCAACAGTAGGGAAAGCGTTGGATAGCGTAGGGGTTAAAATTACCATTCCCACTCCAGTGGGTGCAACAGTAGGGAAAGCGTTGGATAGCGTAGGGGTAAAAATTACTATTCCCACTCCAAAGAGTGCAACAGTAGGGAAAGTGTTGGATAGCGTAGGGGTTAAAATTACTATGCCCACTCCAGTGGGTGCAACAGTAGGGAAAGCGTTGGATAGCATAGGGGTTAAAATTACTATTCCCACTCCAGTGGGTGCAACAGTAGGGCAAGCGTTGGATAGCGTAGGGGTTAAAATCACTATTCCCACTCCAGTGGGTGCAACAGTAGGGAAAGTGTTGGAATGCGAAGGGGTTAAATTACTATACCCACTCCAAAGAGTGCTACAGTAGGAAAAGTGTTGGATAGCGTAGGAGTAAAAATTACTATTCCCACTCCAGTGGATGCAACAGTAGGGAAAGCGTTGGATAGCGTAGGGGTTAAACTTACTATTCCCACTCCAGAGAATACAACATTAGGGAAAGTAAATATTTCATATATTATTCAAAAATCTACAAATGAATATCTATTAATAATTAATTAAAAATAAATAAATATTTTATCTAATATAATAATTAATATTTTAAAATTACTAATTAACAATCATTATTTCAATTAATCACCTATTAATACAAATTAATTAAACATTAACAATTAATTATTTAATAATTAAACATTATTTTACAATTATTTCCAAATAAATAAAATGTAATTATTTTTATTATTTAATTAATTATTACTAAATTACTTCCCACCATATTCACCTATAAACCCACAACCAGCTACAGAAATTAAATTAGTAAAATGTACATAATTACCAATTAATCAATTAATAAAAATTAATTAACAAATATCGATTTATTAACAATTTATTACTAATTACTATTAATAAATACATTTACATATTTAATTATTATAATTAAATTACTTCCCACCCTATTCCTCTATAAACCCACAACCCTCTACAGAATTAAATTAGTAAAATTTACATAATTACCAATTAATCAATTAATAATTTATTTTTCAATTACAATTAAATTAATTAACACATATACATTAATTAACAATTAATTACAAATAACTATCAATTTATTTAACATATTTAATTAATTATAATTTAATTACTTCCCACCCTATTCCCCAATAAACCCACAACCCGCTACAGAATTAAATTACGCAATATTTATAAAAAAATATTCATTAAATAAAATTATTTATAACATAAATACACACTTTTCACACATATTATAACATAAAAATACACTATAAACAAGTATATATTATTAAAAATTCGATATTTTTAACTATCTATATAATATACTTCGATATTTTCGCTGTCTATATTTTTAACAGTCGATATTACTTCACGTACCTTAAAAACAATATTTTTGTTATCTATATTCTGTCCTGTCGATATTTTGTCCAGTCTATATTAAAAACTCGATATTATGTCCAATCGATATTTTGGACTCAATATAATGTCTGTGCACCCATGTGAGCGCTGTGCGTGCCCACCTCCCCCCCAGCACAACGGGGGAATATCCCTGGCAGCGAAGGGGTTAACATTAGGACATGTCATGAAGCCCTAGAACTGTGCATAAGGGGAGACTCACCTCAGATGGCCACTCGTTTTGTAAAATTTATGTCAGGAATTAATAACTTATTACCTCCGGGTGTCCAAGAATGATCTGTAATCTCTAAAATTAACTGCCCCCTTATTTTTCTATGTGATTACAGTTGTTTACGTTTGATTAATGTTCTTCTTTTAACTTGCAATCATTGCCTGTACAAATTGCAACGATTTCAATTAATTATGCAAATAAAATACTTATTTACTTACTTACTGTGGGTGCCAGCTAGCTCAGAGGTCACTAGAAACTTTCTTGAATAACAAGAAGGGATTAGTTTCTGACAACCGCATAAACATGACAACTTTGTTTCCCATGAATAAGAAATCAATCTCTAGAGTCGCGGAAAAAAAAGATAGCTATTTTACTCAGTCAATCGTGCATGCTTTGTTTCACCAGAGGTGCTGAGAAAAGAGAGAGACTGGCGTTTTCAATAAAAGGTATTTATTGAACAGTCTTCTTTCTCAAGCTTAAGAAATGTACTGCTACAATTGTAATACTGTTTATAAAGTACAGGGCATATAATATGAAAAGTATTATAAAGTAGCACTGTAAAAGCATGATACGGTTTCTAAGCCATACGTTGCCTAAAACATATAAAATACATACAGTAATAAAATAATGACTAAAAGTACTCAACTGGTGTTTCTAAAATACACCCACCCCGGTGCACCTAACTTAAGTCTAATACAAGGGAAGAAGTAAGTGAGGAGTAGCTTAAGTTTAGTATGTCTCTGCCAAGGATCTTTCCAAGAATTCTCTAAGGGTCTATCAGCTCCGTAACTTGGTTTTAGAATGAAGGAGGTGTTGTATCTCTCTCTCAGGACTCGATTTCCCAGCAACCTGCGAGGGTATCCTGTAAACACTGGAGCTGGATTTCTCGGCAGGAGAAAAGACAGCGCCTCTCAGTGCCTCAGCTGGAGGGTCGGCTTCCTTCGGCACTTGCTGCTGCAGGGCATCGGGCAAGTAGTTAGTCGATCTGCTCCAAACCACTGTGTGTTTGTCTGGGCAAATGTTGGCATATTTATACATTGAAGGTGCCGAGTTTAACATATGATTGGACTTAATAACGTCACTCAAAGACCCAGTTCTGTGAAAACTCCATGATTTCCTAGATAAATTAGTATTCAGGCGAGGGGAAGTCCCTAGCTACTGAAGGTGGGTTTCTCTAAGAAATCGTTGTTGATTCTTGGAGCTTAGTGGAAGTAGCCATACTGTATGTGGGCTGTACAGGCTCAGTCCAAGTATGGTAATGATTTCTATGCCTATATAAGGATCGGGTAATTTATACCTATATAAGGGCATGTATCGGGAAAATTACACTTGGGTCCTATATTCATTTACAACAGTACCATACTCAGGTGTCAGAACTTTGACAATACTGGGGTCTGACTGCTATGGGTGACCCTTATGTCAAACTCCTAGTCAGATATGTCGGGGACAGCATTTTGTCTTGGATGCTCCCTTGACATATGCCACAGTCGTACTCCCTTAAACAAATACTTTCCTCCAATATGCCTCTATAAAAGTAGATTCATGCCAGGTCAAACAGCAGACGTGCAAGCATGAATACACGTCCTCAATCATGCTCACTTACATTCACTTACTCAGACAAACTGTCACTTACTCACAACCACTCTAGCTCACTAAGGGGTCGATTAGGATGGCGAGCGGAAAACCAGTCTGACCGGCGTGGCAGTGGAAATTAACCATCCGCTTGTACCGCTGAAAAACTGGTGGCCAGACTAGGATGAACTGACAGAAAGAAATCGACCGCGGCGGACTGATTCAATGAAAGACCGCATGGGAGCATGCAGAGCAGGTGAAAATCCATTCTCGAAGGTTGGATTTGCTCCGGAAAGACCCAAACCCGCCGCACAGCCAGTAGATTGATCAAAAATTAAATTAGGATACCATTGCAGTGACAGCGGAACGATCCACCGTTTCCGACGGCCACGATCCCAACTACTGATGAATGGGCGAGCCATTGGAAGTGCTGTTATATTCTGACTGCCGTAGTCGCTCCAAAACAGTAATGGTGGTCGACAAAAAAACACAAACAAGGCTACCAAGTGAGGCCATTAACCTGGCTCAGCCTCAAAATACACCTAACACACCCCAATGACACATCCCCATGGCAACTAAAAAATACAAATCACAGGTCAACCAACATAACACACCAGACAGGAATACACAATTGTATTCATCCACCCACATAGATGAGTATAAAACAAGCCCCATCCCTGACCAGAATCCTTTGCACTACTCCACTACTGAAGGAACCAACCCCACAGCACAAAGGAGAGGCAAATATGCACACATCACACCAAATCAACAACACACACACTACACACATGACCACCACCATTTTACACCTACACCATTAACCCATTTGCACATCACACACCATGTCATAGAAGAAAATGCCCAATTTTACTGACAATGAGTTGTCAGAGATGGTAGATGAGGTAATAAGAGTAGAGCAACAGTTCTTTGGAAGCCTGGTCCAACAGACACCACAATGCACTAAAATTCAAATGTGAGCAAGGATAGTCAACAAGGTCAATGCAGTAGGGACCATCCCACGCTCCCAGATAGAGATATTGAAGCGGTCGAACGACCTCAAGAGCAAGGTGAAAGAGAGGAACAACAAGAACCTTAAGCTGACTCAGATGACTGGTGGTGGCCCTCACATTCCACTACGAACATTCACTGAATGGGAGGACAAGGTACTTGCCCACTGTATCCAGAGAGTCTCACAGGAATACCCGGGGGAGTGGAGGCTGGTTAGTACCAACAAATGTCTCCCATTTCAATGCTGTGTACTGTCTTACACAACTGCAAAGAGACACCTCCTAGGCCTGAATGCACACATGTGCAATACACATTCCCCAACACATATCTCACAGATCCAACATTCACTCCCTCTGATTCACCCCAAAGGTACCTAGCAATATTACCATGGAAGCATGCGTATAGGTATCCAGAACAACAACTCCCACCAGGCACCCCAGTCCCAAAGCTGAGCAGGAAGTAACACCCCACCCCACACTCACAACCATGTGTCAGCCATTGCATATCACTCATCAAACTTACAAGTAGGTAGCCATCTTAACAGGGATGGTTGTCTCTGGGTGGGAAGCCTGCACTACAACTCCAACCAGGCCCCCTTATCCCACAGCTCAGCAGGATGGAACACTAACACCACCCACAATCATGTGGTAGCCATTTCATTGCTCATCTTCACCTAACGGGTAGGTAGCCATCTTAACATAGAGGGGTGTTTGTGGGTGGGATGCCTGAACCACAACTCCCACCAGGCACCCTTGTCCCACATCCCATCAGGATATAACACTTCCCATACCCACAACCATGTGGCAGCCATTGCATTGCTTTCTTCAAACCTACAGGTAGGTAGCCATCTTAACAGGGAGTGGATTTTGTGGGTAGGAAGCCTGTACTACAACTCCCACTAGGCCCTCTGGTCCCACAGCCCAGCAGGATGTGACTCTCCCCACACCCACAACCATGTGGCAGCCATTCCATTGCTTTATTCAGACTTACAGGTAGGTAGCTGTTAGAACTGGGAGTCTCTAGTTGGCAGAGGTAGGTACCACTGTCCAAATAGGGACCCTTGCTTCTAGTCAGGGTAAGGAGGAAACCCTCTGAGATAACCCCTGCTCACCCTCTAGGTAGCTTGGCACGAGCAGTCAAGGCTATTCAGAAGGCAATGTGTAAAGTATTTGTACCAACACTCACAGTAACACAGTGAAAACACCACAAACTGACTCCACAACAGTTTAGAAAAATAAAGGTATTTAATCTAAATTACACAAGACCAAAAGGACAAAAATCCAACATACACAGTTCAAGAATATGGTTTCAAAAGAGTTCTTAAGGTTGCGATAAAATAATCCACAGATGCGTGAAAAGTGCACAGTTGCGTCACGTTTAGCCAACAGTACCTTTCGTTGTGAAAAAGTTCCAAAAGCAGTCGGGGATGCGCTCCGCAGCGAGCGATGCAATAACTTTTCTGTAGCAAAGTCTTAAAATGTTGGTTTCCAGCTTCCCAGCACAGGTACAACTTCCAGAGACACCACACATGGGCCACACACTCCAGGAAGGACATAACTCTCTCAGTAGAGCTCAGGGGAAGCTGGGGGTGAAGTCCCTTTGTTCCTGGGACTTCATAAGAGAGAGCCAGCTCTTCTCAGGCCCTTGGATATTCCTTCAAGCAAGGGGCAATCCAGCAGAACAACAGCTGGACAATCTTTCTTCTTCAGTTTCAGCTTTCTCCTTGGCAGAGGTTCCTTCTTGATTCCAGGATGATCTAATTTTCTGTTGTCAGGGGTCCTGTACTTATACCCCTAAAAGTCTTTGTTCTCTTTGTGCCAGTGGGCCCTGAGTCCGGTCTGAACCAGTTCTGCGTGTTCCTTGAGCACTTTGTTTTTCTGGCTTCTCCTTTCCTTTCAGAGTGAGGGGCAGGGTCGTCAGCCGCCCAGCAGGAGGTGGAGCCAGCATTGTGGAAGGCAGACACAGCCCTATTCAGGCCCAGGTGCTATCTCCTCCAACCACTCAAGTTGCAAATGCAGTCATTCAGCCTAGGGCTCACTCAGCCAGCATCCTGGGGAATCCCCAGCCCCTGTCACTCTCAACTCAGACAGTCAATACACAAACAGGCCAAGGCACACAGAAAGGTCAGACAAGAGAACAGCAACTTTCTAAAAGTTCTCAAACACAGGATTTAAAAACAACCTTTCCTAAAAGATGTGTTATTAAATTCTGAGTTCAAGGATACCAGACTTTTATGTCCTATCTTGTTCCTAAGGGAAGATCTGCTTATAGCCACTGTAGCCATCATCCCCCATGATAGCCTATGGAGCAAGATAGCCTTGCAGCAGTGAAAAACGAAAATGGCTGTAATTCACTACCAGAGCATGTCACCAGTATATGCTCTACCTTTCACATACACTGCACCCTGCCCAAGGGGGTACCTTGGGCCTTAAAAAGGGGTGACCAATGTGCACAAAAAGGGAAGGGTTAGGCCTGGTCAGTGGGGACATTGCCCCGGCGGATATGGCAGTGCCCAGACTTCACACAGGCACTGCGGTGGCAGGCCTGAGACACCATTTTAGGGCTACTCTTGTGGGTGCCACAATCAGTGCTGCAGGCCCACTAGTAGCATTTGTCATCACCAGCCCTGGCAGGCCCAGTGCACTTTACTAGGGACTTCATGGTGATACAAATATGCTAATCATGTATATCAAATCACAATAACAATGTACACAGAGAGCATATGCACTTTAGCACTGATCAGCAGTGGTAAAGTGTGCAGAGTGCTATTGCCAACAGCCACGGGTTTGGAAAAATAAGGGAGGAAGAAGCAAAAAGTTTCGGGATAACCCTGCAAAAAGGACCAGTTCCAACACAACCCCCTTCCAGCCTAAAGCCAGGGTAGACCAAACGATACCTCGATGGGATTCCCTGCTTAAGGCGATAGAACACGGAAACTGGCCCAAACAATTCCTGTTCTACCCCGACCTGCACCTAGTTGGATCACTCTATCCATACTCTCAGGGTCCACCATGCCACTCCATGTGGAACCCTTCTCCTCACCTGTGGACACCACCTGTGAAGCACCTAACCTTAATTTACTCACAGGTGTGTCCCAACAGACAGACAGCAAGCCACAGTGACCACCAACAGTGATCAGGGATGAGATCCAGGCCTCATGCCTCTCATGGCTCTCAAACCCCTGTGGCGTCAGAGGGTGGGGGGCTGTAGCCCCAGGTGCTTGGCACCCTTTGTCCACTCTCCCACCTGTCAGGTCAGGTCCAACATCCAGGCACTGACCCACATGTCCCCGACCGGTATCCGGAGGTGGGACAGAAGGCTGGGGTGGGCTTCCCCAAACCTGGCCCTCCTTTTCCCTGGGGCTCTGTACCCTCCAAACTGGAGCGTACCCCTTTCTAGAATAGTCAGGGAACCTGTGGCAAGTGTCCTGCACCATTCATCCATCAGTTCAGGAGTTCTTTCTTGTAACTGGTATTCCAGGTCAGTGGGGATACCCCGGACCTGGCCCTCAAACCTAGGCTCCAAAGCCTCCAGGACAGACAACACCTAAACCTGGCTTCCCCACCCAGGGACCAACCCCTGCGGTGGGACACTTGCCCGGTGCACCAGGACTTCACTCACAGATATGCCCACACTGGTACACAGTACCCACCTGGCCAACACAATGGTGTGGCCCAGTCCACCCCCAGGGTGAGTCTCCTGTCCTCCTTCCAGGGGCAACCCTGTCCACCAAGACAACAAAGAACACCACTTTCCTACCAGTTCAGGACCTCCCTCCAGCAACTGGACTCCCAACCTAGGGTTTAACCCCTCAGGTTGTACTGGGGTCAGAGGCAAGGACTCCTCCCTTAGCACCTCCTTCCAGAGCGCTGCACCCTCCCTACTGGAGGGGTACCCCTGGGAACCATATTGGTCAGGGCACTGGTTACAGATGTCCTTCCTTCCAGGTCAGGCAGATCCTGAACCTGGTCTCCCAACCCAGGGACCAAAACCTGCGGTTGTGCACTTGCCTGGCATGCCAGGACTTCTGGGGACTCACACAGTACTCTCTTGAGGGTGACACACAACTCATGTGTCCTGTGACAGTCTGCCTGGCGCAGATCATCCAAATTAAATGATATGCCCCTCTCAGATCCAGTTTTGTGTAGATTTGCGCACTCTTTACCTGATCCAATAAGACAGAAAGGAGGAGGCGGCTATTAAGCATGGGCGGAAAATCCGTTACGCTCGCGGATTTTGCGCATTTTCGGTAAATTTGCAATCCGCGAACGCTCGCGAATTTACTGAAAATCCGCAAATTCGCATGCAGCGGATTTTTTTTTTCTTGGTGATACAATTTTGCGGCGTGCGGTGTAAGTTCGCAATTGCGAACATGTAGGTGCGGCGGGCAGCAACAATCTCGCACTCGCAAAATTTCAAAAATTGCAATTCTGCACAAGAAATCTACTAGCAAGCAGCATAGACCTTCTGAAAATGATGATTTTTATCAGAATAACTCCTCAGGTTGACATTTGCCTGCACTTTTTTGGATTTGAGGCCTTTTGATTTTCTTTGGATAACTTTTGGATTAGAAATCAACTTTCTCATATAAGCTTGATTGGGGCATTACAGTTGCTGTAATGCTGTTCTGCAGAAAAACGAGTTTTGCAAAAGTGAAAGCAGGTTCAAAAGTTCAAACTCATCATTAGTAACCGTTCCCTGTAGTGCTTCCTGACAAGGGCCCCTCCAGAGTTAAGTTGCTAGTTGCAACAATTGTATGACCCTGCTCTGACCCTTACAGCAGGCCCATAGAATAGCTACAAGTAGGCCACAAAGGTCCTGGAAAAAAAATTGCACTGCAACAGAAAGCAAATTACAGATAAGGAAGCAGGTGCCAGACTGGAATTGTAAAACAGTGACACATTAATAAATCAACCCCAAATTAATTCTTGTCAGTTGAAGGAGGCAGGTGTGCTTGCTTTTTCCCCCCATAATCTACAGTGATGATGAACCAGAGGGTGGCATTGATGTACCAGAGGGTGGCATGGGTGAAACAGAGGGTGGCAGGGGTGAAACAGAGGGTGCTGGGAACCTGTGATGATGAACCAGACGTAGAAACAACATAATCGTGACCGTTGCGAGCCGACATGTAAGTTCGCAATTGCGAACTGGTACAAAACCCTCGCGAACTGTCAGAAATCCTTGCGAACTGGCAGAAATCCTTGCGAACACAAAAAAAAAATTCGCAAATTCGCGAGAATTCGCGGATTTTGCAGATTGCGAGTTCGCAAATTCGGAAAATTCGCGAACGCCAGATTCGCAAAATTCACCCATGCTTAGCGGCTATCGATTCTTTTTGGTTATCTTGTTGATGGCACGATAGTCGATGCAGGTTCTTAGATCACCCTCCTTCTTCAGCACAAAACACAACGGGGAAGAAACTGGGGACTTGGACGGTCTGTTGAAACCATTAGCCAAATACTTGTCCAGATACTCCCTCAGATGCTGGTGCTCTTTTTCTGTCAAGGCATAAACTCGACTGCGGGGTAGATTCACGCCAGCCTCTAATTCAATAGATCAGTCATAGGTTCTATGAGGTGGTAGTTGTTCTGCTTCTTTTTCGTTGAAAACATCCTCAAAATATCGGTATTCTAGAGGTATTTCTTGTGAATTAATCACACATATCGAAGCTCCGTTCATGCACAAAGAATGAGCAGGGTTTTCTCCGTGGTCTTTCTCCTTCTCTCCTAGACAATTTTCCTGACAATAAGTCAAATTCATTGTGATTGTTCTTGTGCTCCAATCTATGGTGGGATTATGTTCGGTTAGCCAGGGTAGCCGCAGTATGAGCTCAAATTTTGGTGCATCAATTAAGTTAAATTGAATAACTTCGGTATGTCCATCCCTAGAGGTTAAATGCCCAGGTTCTGTATGACTAGTAATGGGTCCTGACAAGAGATATGTGCCATCCACAGCTCTCACGGGTTCACTCTTGGACTTAGGTATTGCTGTTAGACCAACCTGTGCTGCAAACTTAAGGTCACAAAAGTTGAGGATTATTTGGCGAAACTTGATTTCCATAGATTGAACCAAATGAGGTGACGAGGACTGAAGCGTGTTTGCCAACTGATGTTCTTTTGGAGTTGTTTCCTGATTAGCATCCACCCATCCAACTCCTCCTACCGGTGGTGCTACTAGTTTTCCTTCGCCTTGAATTGAGGTTTGGGCTTCTTCGGACAACCTTTTACAAAGTGTCCGTTTGAACTGCAATACATTCATAAATTGCCAGTTCTCCTCCCCTCCTTCTCTTCTTTAGTCACTGGCCTGCGAATTGTCCCTATTTGCATAGGCTCCGGATTTGGTTGTCCTTCCACTGATTTACTATAATCTGATCGAGTCCGATCAAATCTGGGCACCACTGGTCTATAATCCTTCTTCTCACCCTTCCGTTCTCCTTGCCGAAAATCAATCTCAAGCACCAAATCCACCAATTCCGATATTTCTGTGGGTCGGTTAGGAATCTGTGCTAGTATATCCTTCAGCTCATCATGTAATCCGCGATAAAAGACTGCAGCTCTCTTGCTTTCGGGCCAGTTTGTTTCCACAACCAATTTAATAAACTGGGCTAGATAAGCCACTAACTCCTGATTACCTTGTCTTAAATCCAATAATTCATTGTCGACAGCTTGTGAAATTCTCCTTCTGTCGAAGATCCTCAGAAACTCCTTCTTAAACTCGTCAAAAGTTTGCAAGATTGGGTTGTCTCTCGAGACCAGGGGCATAGACCATGCAGCGGCGTCACCACTTAAATAAGACAATGCAAATGCTACTTTTGACTGCGCATCTGGGAATATCAAAGGGCGGCACAGGTAGTGCAGAGAACATTGGGAGAGGAATATTTGGGCCTTATGGGGATCACCACTAAATCGCTCTGGAGGGGCCAGTTGGATTACTGGGGATAAGGAGTGAATTACTTGAGTGGTCATTCTGTTGTGACCCTCAGCTGAAGTTCCTACATGTTCTCTTCCCAGACTAAAAGGTTGCCCTACTCTTTGTGCCAACTTAGCGGTTTCTTTCCTAGACTTCACAACTTCTTGTCTAAGGTTCTGATTCTCCTCTCTCACTGCAATTAATTCTTTTTGAATGGACTCTAGCACATTTCCTAAGGTCTATAAATTAATTCCTTCAGCCATCCTGTTCGGGTGTAATAAACGTTTGTGGGCACTTCACTCTGTCAAGGAGAGTAATCTCGTAGTGTTCTCTTGCCACGACTTGCACAGGAACAGGTGGTTGCCTTTTTCCCAACTCCACCCCCAGAGTACTCAGAGTCTATTATTATTTTAAACTAGTCTCTACAGAACTCCTGAGGGGGAAAGGGGAATTGGATAAAATAATAAACCAAGAAGAGACTGCTCCGGATCTGTTCTGTTCGGCTTCTTTTTTCTAAGCCAATTTTCTCCTTACAACTTCTGGAAGTCCTAATGCTCACATAACAAGGGAAACTTAAAATCTCTTCCTAACTCCCCTGAAAACTTCTACCTGTAATTCAACTCTTCTTACCAAACTATTCAGATCCTAGCGCTACACTTCTTTTGCCTTTAATGTCTTCTCACTTTTTCCAAACTCTGAGCTTCTGAAGATTAAAAAAGGTAAGGTTTCGATTAGTTTTCTCTAATTTCTATATTTGTTTGTTCTATATTATTATTATTTATTTCCTGCTCTAACCTTTTTCATAAGCTCTTAATATTTGTAAATTCTCAGGATGATAACTTGTCTTTTATTGTCGCTCTCTTATCATTTGTGACTCTCCCTTGTCTGTATTTCAGGTTTCTCTTTAATGCTGACAAGTCTTTATAGGTGAGTAACTACTTATATTCTTATAATTCCTTAATGTTATCTAGTAACCTTTTCCTATTTTATTCTTGACTTTAGAGAGAGTCTCTAGAAATTGGTTAATATGCTGTAATTTCCAAAACTGTACTAGAACACATATTTGACAACTATCGGTCGACAGTCACTTATCTTTACTCTTGTCTCCTTCCTTTAGGTAACTTGTGACGCTCCTCGAGTATTCTGTTCTATTCTGGCTCTGGATTCGGTGAGTATATTCTGGTTTTCTTTCTCCTTGAATTTTCGTAGGTCGAACTCTGGATAGTAGGGGCATGAACTCTGTAACGCTATGAATCTAATAACCTTTAAACCCCCACTCGACTAAGTTCTTTCTCTGAATTTTCACTGGCGTTCCTAGAAGCCGCCTCGTTCCCTCAAGAAACTCAGTGAAGTGCGCATTTACCGTTGCGCGCGCGCCTCACAAAGTCTCCAGCACCTGGCATAGAGAGAAACACAAGACCGCCGACTCACGAACCGCCGAACTCCAACGGCGGTTCAGAGCGTTTCCCTCGTTTTTGGATCTCCTTCTTCTGTTCCTCTGCGCACAAATTGTGTGGTCTTGCCTCGAAAGTCCTCCAACAACCCCCACAGTCCTAACAGGAATAGAGGTAAGTGCGTAAGCTGTTTGTCATTCAATAACGGGATGTGCTGCACTGTTCAATAACGTTTTTTGAAAAGAATAAATAAGAATGGCTGTTTTTGGTGCACTCTAAAAATATATGCCACAGATTAACTTTATTTGAGAATATTCCACAGTATTTGTGGGTGAAAAGTGTGCATTAGAAAAACATAGCGTGGGCGCCGTTCCGGGCTTTAATGTGGGAATGAGTGAGGCCAGGTCGCACTC
The DNA here is from genome assembly GCF_964263255.1 of Lissotriton vulgaris. Taxonomy (NCBI): domain Eukaryota; kingdom Metazoa; phylum Chordata; class Amphibia; order Caudata; family Salamandridae; genus Lissotriton; species Lissotriton vulgaris. Next base: position 634,608,862 of record NC_141685.1, on the reverse strand, counting down.
TTTGTATTGACCTGTAGAAGCATTGGAAAGGAGGTGCGTTTTAAAACCATATGTTCAAGCTTCATAAACACTTGCCTTCGCATTAATGTTTAGGAAATGAGGAAAATGGTACCTCACACTGTTGGGTTGAATTCAAAAACTAAATTAAAATGACACTTGCCTTGTGTCTTCACCCGACAACTTTATACATGATCTTCGCAATGTAGGCGCCGTACCCAGGCTCCAATGTGGGAATGAGTGAAGCCGGGTCACATGCTGTATATTGACCTGTAGAAGCATTGGACAGGAGGTTCGTTTTAAAACCATGGGGTTTATTCACAAGAACGTGTGATAACCACCGCAAGAGTAGCATAACGCAACATTCAGCATTGCAGCCTATCACAGGAAAATAACCCTGTGTCAATGTTGAATTCACAACGAGGCGGTAGCATGTGATAGACACTAGATAACACATCAAATGACCGTGTGAAAGTCAACGCCTTGCCGCAAAAATGCGATACGCGAACCCTAAAAAACACGCGATGAGGCCAACCGCTGTACAAAAAGTAGCGAAAACCAGCCACAGTCCCGCAAATCCCACACATCTTGAGGGACAATGCACCAAAAAAAACACAGAAAAAATACACCAGAAACAAGCCAAAGCACGTAACAACATGGATGCAACCTGACCCAGCGCAGAGGCCAAATTGAACCCCACAACGCCCACAGACTACCAGCAAGTAACAACAGGGTCGGGGAAGGCCAAGGAGAAGAGTGAGACGAAGATGGTTGCAGACCACAGGAAATCAAGACCAGTATCACGGAGATGACAGAACACTACTTGCAATGACCCACTAGCAGACAACCTGGAATGCAGTTGGAGTGACGAGGAAGCCAATGGGCACCGGCATGACGTGACAACCTAAACCAGGCACAAACCCGCTGCCAACAGGAAGGCAGCAACGGCGACAGGAGATGGCAATCCAGCGCCACAAGAGGAGCTGGCACGGTCATCAGTGTGGAGATGGTGCAAAGAGTAGAGAGTACGGACACAGCTCGAGAGGACCTGACACAACATCAACAGGGAGTACAACAAACAGGGACTGGGGGATTGGGGGAGATGGGCACAATGCCATACATGCACAATGATGTGTAGCACACTGCACACCCACAATTACCCAGGATCGTGTACCAGATCCCCTTGGCACACTGCAGCACACACACATATCAAAAACCGCACACCCACATTGACGACAACGTGGTACAATGCACATAGCCGACACTGCAGAACAGAGGACACAACTGGCTCAGCACATGCACAGAAACGTGCCTACCACATCTGAGAGAGCCAGAAACTGTGAAATGGAAATGTACACGTACAACCTCACATTCGTCATGTAGTCCAAATGTACACTGTCCCGCAGAAGCATCCAGCACCCACCAAAGAGTCACAATGTACATTGCCACACAGTCTGCATGCAAACCAGCACAATGCACCAACATACATGTCATCACAATGTCAACATGATAAAACTCTTAAATAAATAAATAAACATGCATCTCCCCTTCACATTGCCGAGGGGCACACAACACCTTTAGCAGAGCACAGGATACAACACATCTGTGATGCCGGAGAGGACCACCACACCGTTGACACCGATGCTCTACAACAGATCATGGATATCCCTCGCAACCCCCCACCAGGACCCTGCCAGTCAAGCTACTCAGAGAACACAGAGCCTGCAACAGACCACACAGCAGGAAGCACCTGCAAGCACAGCTGGCTCATGACACTTCACCGACCTACACATGGCACCCCAATGCCATGTGTCAGCACTGCAAAAGGAGGTGGCCCAACAGGTGTTGGTGGGGGTCGCACCCATGAATGTGAACTAGGACACATACGTAGGCATCTATCACCCTTCAGGGCCCACGCACACCTCACTAAGGAGACCCACACTGCCATAGATACACATGCAGATCCACATTCACAGTGCAGAACCACGCCCAGGGGCGCTCAAATCGCAGTCACACACTCATGTTGGCTCTGCATACGACGGCCCTGGCCACTCCCCTTACGAACTGAGTGAGTGACATGTCCAAGCTCCAACCCGCTGCCTGCGGTGACATGTCTGCATCCGATGTACACAGCACAATGTAATGTCGTAGGGCCCAGGGCCCTCGTGCATGCATCAACACCATAGAGACACATGCATATCTCATGTTGAACTGGCTACAGGCACATGCACCTGGCCCCTTTAGAGGTAGGGACACATGTACAGTGACGCCTGTGCTGGATGTGTGTGGGGTGAGTGTAAGCGGTTCCACACAGAATGTCTGGTGCTGGCAACCACTTGAACATTGGACCCCAGTGCAACGGAAACAGGAAACACATGCATGACAGAGACAACTTCTGAGCAACATGGAGTGAGTGGGAGAAAGTCCAGAGGACAGCCAACATGCAAACAGAAGTGTCCGTAAGTTGCAGTGCACTAGGTTTGGGACACTAGCGATGAGCACGCTCATGTGAAGAAAAAGTCTTGTGTCCCTTTAATATATTCCTGATGCAAATGCAGTGGGGTGTGTTAGACCTGCATCATCTTCCCCATCAACGTCTCAGGGCCCCCACACTGTTTAAGGTGTCATTGCTGCGCAACCGCTCCACAGCACAAAACACAATCAGCAACGGACAATGGCCTGCGGTGCACTGAGTAACTGGCACCTGGAGTGCTGAGCAGATTATCAGGCCAATGATGGTATCAATGACTGGTCTGAGCGACTCCGTAAGTTTGTCATGACCACCGTTTCAACTCTGGCAGATGGCGGTTGGAGGTGGTCCTTGCGGTGGTGTTGTGTGTCTCTTGCGTGATGCCATGTCCGGGTCAGTCTGGACTCACTTTGATGTGTGATCCCTGGTGGGACGTATTTAGGCCAGGAGGCTGAATACAGAGCAAGGCCACAGAGAAATGGTGTTGATGACCCCAAGGCCAATGCTTCAGGGGCCATTCAATATCTCAGAAGAAGGGGTCCCGGCCCGGACCAGCACAGGCACCCAGCCACGGGACGGTGACTTGTGGTGCAGTCAGATGGGCTATGCTGGTCCTCGTCAATTTCCAAGATGTATGTTGTGAGGGTTGCAGGGGACAGTGGAAGGTGTCCTACAGGGCATAATGCGGAATGTTTAATTTTATCTGGAAACAGCAAATAGTGGGGTGGAAAGCGCAAGCCTCGTTTCCATCACCAATTCGATATCAGCTACATGAGGATGAAAGATATCCCCTAGTCCATGGACTCAGACGCCACCAATGTACGACCAGTTTGTGTCCATGAATGTCGGGGAACAGACTCAGTGGCACCGGGGCTGAGAAGGGATGCAGTCTGCGATGATGCCGGTACACTGATATGAACTCCGCCCTAGCTAAATCAAGACTCAGTCCCAAATGTGTGACCTACTGGACCGCAGTGTAGGCCAGAGGCAGTGGTAAGCAGTGGCCCACAGCCATGTGTCATTGGCTCGCGATGCACAGAGTAAGTGACACCAGGGCAGTTGTCGGTAGTGTTTGATTACCTCCATAACGATGATCCTTTTTTTCCGCTAAGATGCAACGCTTCATCCTCTTACGCCTCTCCTTGCATGCAATGAAATGTAATCTGTCTTTGCATAACCAATGTCCAGGTCCAAATCTCTGACCTACTCGAGCACAGCCTAGGCCTGAGAAGTGTAGGCCGGAGGCAGCGGTCAGCATGGGCCATTCGCCGAGTGTCGACGGCAAAGGTTGGTGGTACCAAATGTTTGGTTACCTCCATGACTGTGAGCTGGCTTTTCACCGGACTGAGCTGCATCTTCCTATTACTCCTCTCAGTGCGACCACTGGTGTGGACTCTGCCATTTGTCCTTTGCGACTAGGTTCTGGATGTGAGACCTACTGGTCCGCAGGAAAGGGCTGACCCCTCATCCACGTGTCGCAGGCTGGCGTTGAACAGGGTTTGTGGCACCACGTGTCGCTGGCTGGCGTTGAACAGGGTTTGTGGCACTACCACCTATTGGAGGTGCCTCGCTTTAAAAGGAAGCGACAGGGAGGCTGCTGCTTTCGCCATCTAGCAGCCTCACTTTGGAACTCCATCCCCTTACCGATTAGGCAGAGTAAGGATTTACTCACCTTTCGTAAGGGTCTAAAAACCTGGCTGTTCTCTCAAGCCTACCATTAGCCATTGTTAGCTTAGTGTTATGTTATACGGATTCTTCACTCTCCCTATAGCGCCATGAAGCCCACGGGCGTACGAGCGCTTTATAAATTGATTTTAACATAACGTGTCACCGGCTGGGGTTGAACAGGGTTTGTGGCACCACATGTCGCCGGCTGGTGTTGAACAGGGTTAGTGACACCATGTGTCGCAAGATGCCCAAATGAAACTATGCCTCACTGATTGAGGTGGTCTGGTCCCGGATTTGGGGTCACTGCCATTCAGGACCCAGGACCCAGTTTCACATATGGGACCTACTGGGTCGAAGAGGACGCTGGTGTATTATGTGAAGGAGAAAGGAGTAATGTGGGACAGTGTCCCGGGGCCAGCGATGGTCTGAGAGGCTGGCAGGTTTGCGGGCCTCAGGCATGGAGCATACACAGGCACGTGGTGGCCCCTCCTTGACACACGCAGGTGTCAGCTGGTGATCAGTGTGGTCTGGCTATGCAGGGGCGGGTCTTCCGGGCTCGTGGTCCAGTGGGCCAGGGCATGACAGGCACACAGGATCGCAGGCAACTCCGCTCACGAGGATGGCTTCAACCTCGTGGCGGGCTGGGAGGAGCCGCTCTGGCAGCGACATTGGGCTTTCCAGAAGAGGACCACGCCCAGTGCTATGTGCTTTTTATTCACACCCCTAAGCTGGCCTGGCGTACGCCAGGCCATCCCACTCTGCTTATGCTTACAGGGGTGGCCTAACAGGCAACATTTTCGCAAGGACCCCCACTGGCTGGGGTGACATGGTTGCGTCCACCGTCCACTACACTCCATACACCAGAGGTGTATGTTGCCGTGGATATGGGTGTGTTCTGCATACTGCGGTCTGTCCAGCACATCGTCGCCATTGTGTACTTTCCCAATCATCGTTTGCATCCTTCATACATGCCTGGTTGCCACCTCTCCCCACATTCGGCTATTGTGTGGCTGAGGTGCCATGCCGTTGATGGCTCTTGTTCACGGCTTGCCCAGGTTACCTTTGCATGTTGTTCTGTCATGTCTGGTGGTTGGGCATGTTGTTGTGCATGTTGGCTGTGATTTTGTGATGTGTGCATTGCCAGAGTTGTAGATTGTGGAGTTGAGGTGAGTGGGGTTTCAATTTAGAACTTGCCAAGGGGTTGTGAATTCCCCTTGGTGCCATCCTGGGAACGCTGGTTACTAATGAACTGTCAGAGGAGGAAGAAATCCTGCACACTGGCTGTGTATTTGGAGGCGACATTGGTGAAGGTCCCACGGGGTTCCAATGTTGCCTACACATTGATGTGTGATGTGTGCTTCCTGTTACCGTGATTGTGTGCTGTGTCACCAGGGGACAGAGGTAGGACATGTGTGCTGTTGATTCCCCCCAACACGTGCGTGCATCCGGTTATGGCATATGGTCCTTTCCAGCAGATCCTGTGCATTGTGTTGGACATATGGGGACTGGTGTGCCAGGGTGAAGGTGATGTCCACGACAGGTGTGGGAGACTTGGATGTGGCTGGCTGTGAGACTCCTCCAAATCTGGTGGGTGTTGGTTGGGGTGTGCCAGGAGCCAACAGGTGCAGCACAGCCAGCAGCTTGGTGTGGGGTTGGATGTTGGTTGTCCGCTGTGTTGATGCCGTAGGCCTGTTAGGCAATGATGGTTAGGATGTGTAGGATGGTTGTCCCTTTCAGACTGTAATAGACAGTGACATTGTCAGATGTTGGGTCTGTGGGGCAGGTGTGTTTCCTTGGGGTCCGCTGTCTTTGTCTGCTCTGCCTCTGTGGTGGTCCGGGGGGTGTTCCAGGTGGGAGCAGGGGTCATGGGGTGGTGGTGGTGGGTGTTGTGCCCCTCTTGGGTGTCTGAGCTGCATGATGAGTGGTTCCATGGCTTCTGTTGCCCTTCTGATGAAGCCCTGGGCTGGGCTCTCTTTTGTGGTGCAGGCTGCCATGCAACTTTACACCTCGTCAAGGCAGGTGTTAATTTCCTGCTGCTAACACGCCTTATCTTGTATTTTGTGTTCTTATCGCTGATCTGGCTGGTCGTTGTGAATGTTGGGGTGTTGTTGCAGCTTTTTGCACAGGAATGCCTATTCTGCATCTCATTAGTGATAGTTGTGGGGATCTTCTGTGGCAATGTATTTGCCGCTGCTATCGCGGGTAAACTGGTGCTGTGGGTTTTTAACACCAGCTTGTGAATGGGGAGGTAAATTTATCACGACTTTGGCTGCGATATAGTGCTGTTAATTTGGTAATAGCTCCTTGTGAATATGTTGCCATGTGTTCAAGCTTTTTAAACACTTGCCTTTGCATTAATGTTTAGAAAAGGAGGAAAATGGTACCTCACACTGACGTGTTCAATTCTCGCAATTATTCGCGCCAAATGTGCGCTGGCATTTTCATGTTGTGGGCTCAGTTCCTATATGTTATACAATCGGGATAAATGATGCACGTTTAAACAATGTGACAGAGTTAAGCGCTTGAGTTGGTTACGCGAACGAGCGCATGTGAATATAACTTGCCTGAGTTGATCTTGCATGTGTCTAGTGTCGTCCCTCTCAGACCTCACTTAAGCATCTCAACTAAGCAAAAGCGAGATCTGGTTCATTCAAGACCTAACTTTTGGATTTCCAACAGTCAATTGGGTCACATGGTCTGTGCTAGGCATTCTGGTTAATGTAGGTATATGTTTGTTGGGCCAAACAAAATGTGAACTGGAATATGGTTATAAGCAAAAGTGAACCAGGTATTCTGAACATCTAGGTATTCTAGGTATTCTGAACATCTCAATTCACAGTCTATTAATTTCAGACATCTCATTCAGTCCACTGAGGGCCGTGTTAAAATGCAAAATGAGGTAAGCCTCTCTTTGGAGTAGTGTTCTCTCCTGGTCCCCTTCTCTTGGCTTCGGTTTGATGAGGCTTAAACTGTCCATTGAAAGTCCTTTTCTGTGTGTATGAGTGCTTCAAAAATTGCGACCAAGGGTGCATTAATCACCTTGTTCTTAATGCTTGAACGATGTTGGGTTATTCGGTGCCTAATCTCTTGTGTTGTTTTGCCTTTGTAGGTCAAATAGCACGGGCAAGTAATGGCGTAGACCACGTTCATGGTCCTGCAATTATAGAAGTCATTGTGTTTCCACTTGCCATCATCATTGGTGAATTATGTACCTTCTATGGTGGAGCTGCAGGCTTGACAATTTACACATCTGTGGTGTCTCACTATTGGTGGTTAGTTCAGGAAGGGACGTCGAGATTTAAGTTTGTTGGGGCTGCCCGATGCTGGCATTCTTTTTTAATGCAAATAATGGGATCTGAAGGCCTTATCAATGTCCTTTATCAAATCACAATTCTGGGGTATGATTTTCTTGAACCAGTTGGCATGTAGAACGTACCTGGACATACACACAAGGCGAGTCATTGTTTTTTTTGGTTGTTTCTCTATCAGGACTTCACGTGGTGTGAACCACATGCGTTTGCATTAATGCTTGAGTAGTTTCGATGGGTAACCCTTCTCTATTTGGTTTCATGGTCAAAATTTTAGAATATATTTCATAGTCTTCTTTGCGTGTGCAGTTCCTTCGAACACACAAGTACTGGCCATATGGCAAGTTGTCTTTAAGACGTTTTGGATGGTGACTTTTGACATTGAGAGCTATATTCTTATCTGCAGGCTTTGTGTATAATGTTGTAATCATTCCTGAGTCTTGGGTCGTACCTCCACGTCCAAGAATGTTAGACTTGTAGTTCTGTGAGCTAGGCTAAATTGTATATCCACATTACGTTTGTTCAACCACAGATGGAATCTCATAAGTTTGTCCTCTGTAGCGGTCCAGATGCACCAGATGCCATCATCACAGGGAGGCAGCCATCTTAATAGGGAGTGGTGTTTGTGGGTTGGAAGCCTGCACTACAACCTCCACCAGGCCCCCTGTCTCAAAGCTCAGCAGAATGGAACTCTCTCCACCCACCGACAACCATGTGGCAGCCATGCATCGCTCACCTTCACCTAACAGGTAGGTAGCCATCTTAGTAGAGAGGGGTGTTTGTGGGTGGGAAGACTGTACTACAACTCCTACTTGGCCCCTGTTCAAAAGCTCAGCAAGATGCAGCACTCCCAACACACCCACACCCATGTGGCAGCCATTGCGTTGCTCACCTTCACCTAATAGGATCTTAACCGGGAGGGGTGTTTGTGGGTAGGAACCCTGCACAACAACTCTGCACTACAACTCCCACCAGGCCCTCTGTCCCAAAGCTCATCAGGATGGAGCACTCCACACCCAACCACAACCATGTGTCAGCCACTGCATTGCTCATCTTCACCTAACAGGGAGTCAGCCATCTTAATAGGGATTAGTGTTTGTGGGTGGGAAGACTGCACTACAACCGCCACCAGGCCCCCTGTCCCAAAGCTCAGCAATATGGAGCACTCCCAACCCACCCACAACCATTTGGAATCCGTTGCATTGCTCACCTTCTCCTAACAGGTAGGTAGCCATTTTAACAGGGAGGGGTGTTTATGAATGGGAAGCCTGCACTACAACTCCCACCAGGCCCCCTGCCCTAAATCTCAGCAGGATGGAGCACTCCACACCCACCCACAGCCATGTGTCAGGCACTGTATAGCTCAACTTCACCTAACAGGTAGGTAAATGTAAATGTACAGGAATTTATATAGCGCAAATCACCGAGCGGTTTCTAAGCACTTGCTTAGGGAACCCGTCCTGGTATTCTCCTGTGAGATAACCCCGGCAGGGTATCCGCAAGGTGAAAGCCAGGCATCCCGCCGCGAGGGGCCATTGTGGAGATTAAGCAAGCTATTGCCCAGAGTCGCAGAGTGTGAACCCGTGAATTGAGTAGGCACTGTCGAGTCCATGGACATTTTTTTAGGACTCAAAACGCCGCCGAGCCGGGAATTGAACCCTGGTCCTGAGCTGACCTCTGCTTCCAGGTCTGCCTCCTCTAACCAGTGAGCCACACTTCTCCCTTAACAGGGATGGGGTTTCGTGGATAGTAAACCTGCACCTCAACACTTGCAATCTTGACTCCTGAGGCGGAAGCCGGGAGTTAGGGACTAGATCTTTTTAAAAATAACTTGCTGAATATCTGCTAGCATTGTTATACTTTTTAATTGGCACATCTTTGATTTATTTGCTGTCACTCAAACACCCTTAGAATTTGTCACTCCCCCTTCACGCCGCATTGCCTACTGGCGGGCACTTCCTTGCAGGGATCACTGGGGTCTCTGGTAGCCGATTTAGGGCTTTTCCAGACCTTCGCACTCGATCCCCATCGGCATTCACAGCGGCCGCCATCTTAGTTGAGGGCGAGGACAGCGCTCTAGTGTTCGGCCGATTGGGGGCCCGGACACGATAAAAGAGCGCCTGTCACCTCGCTCATGACTTGCAATCGAGACTCCTGAGGCGGAAGCCGGGAGTTAGGGACTAGATCTTTTTAAAAATAACTTGCTGAATATCTGCTAGCATTGTTATACTTTTTAATTGGAACATCTTTGATTTATTTGCTGTCACTCTAACACCCTTAGAATTTGTCACTCCCCCTTCACGCCGCATTGCCTACCGGCGTTCGCTTCCTTGCATTGATCACCGGGGTCTCTGGGAGCCGATTTAGGGCTTCTCCAGACCTTCGCACTCGATCCCCTTCGGCATTCACAGCGGCCGCCATCTTAGTTGAGGGCGAGGACAGCGCTCTAGTATGCGCCCGATTGGGGGACCGGACACGATAAAAGAGCATCTGTCACCTCGCTCATGACTTGCAATCGAGACTCCTGAGGCGGAAGCCGGGAGTTAGGGACTAGATCTTTAAAAAAAATAACTTGCTGAATATCTGCTAGCATTGTTATGCTTTTTAATTGGCACATCTTTGATTTATTTGCTGTCACTCAAACACCCTTAGAATTTGTCACTCCTCCTTCACGCTGCATTGCCTACCGGTGGGGGCTTCCTTGCAGGGATCACCGGGGTCTCTGGGAGCCGATTTAGGGCTTCTCCAGACCTTCGCACTCGATCTTCATCGGCATTCACAGTGGCCTCCATCTTAGTTGAGGCCGAGGACAGGCCCGGACACGATAAAATTAATCCCTCTTCTCGTCCGCGCAGCGGGCGGGCGCAGCGGGCGTGCCAGGGGCAAGCCCGTCTGGGCCTGTTCGGGCCTGGACCGGGACCAGGGCCACCCACCCTGGCCCCGGGCTCATCAATACCCACATTACCCCCATCTGCTACTCCTCCTCTCAGCTACGAGAACTTAATATACTCACCACTAATTTCCGCGGCCGGATTTTACCACCCCCTAGCTGCATTGTGTCCGCCTCTGCCCCATGGCCTGGTTGTAAGTACACTCTCCCTTGCCCTACTCCGTCTGCTTTTAGCATCTGCTCTACACCCAAGCTCAACTTTTGTTTGGCACTTCTCAACGCCCGCTCCCTCCCGAAACATAGCTTAGAAATTAGAGATTTTATCGGGAGCTAGGAGCTGGACATCTTGTTCATAACTGAAACTTGGGGAGACGCTGCCTCCGGCCCGGATTTCTGTGCAGTCACACCGGAGGGTTACTGTGTGGTAAGACAGGACAGAACTACGGGCAGAGGTGGTGGCTTAGCCATTATTTATAAAGGGCTTTTTCAAACAAAAATCGAATCCATTCTCAGACTCAATTGTGAAGCCTGTACTTTCTCCATTACACTGAACCACAACCAAGTCTTCAAGGGAATTCTTATTTACCGCCCACCCCCCCGGCCCACACATCAGTTTCCTGCCGACTCTTGATTATCTTACGGAACTCTCTTTGGGCCATTCGGACTATACCATTTTGGGGGACTTCAATTTTCATCTGGAAGTCCTAGGGGACAAAGACACCACCCAACTAATTTCCGATCTGCTTGCTGTAGGTTTACAGCAGTTGGTGGAAGCCCCCACCCATCAGGCAGGCCATACGCTTGATGGCTTGTTTTCCAACAACCCTAATATCGCACTGACTACAGTTCTTCCTGTAGTATGGTCAGACCACTCGACAGTTATTTTTACTATCTTGGCTCATAACCCCAATCCTCCGCAACACACCTCCTGTACCCCCATTACTACCAGAGCCTGGAAAAACGTAGATTATCCTCTTTTGTCCAAAATTCTGGCTGAATCCTCCAATGAGCCATCACCGCACCCCACGCTACTGTCCAGTAGATATCAGGATTGGATTCTGGACGCCATTAATAAAGTAGCCCCAGCTAAATCCATTATCTCCAACCGGGCGAAGCCATCTGCCCAATGGTTCACAGAGGACCTTTGGCTACAACGCCAGTTTTGCAGGAATTTAGAAAGGCGCTGGCGCAAGCACTATTAGAGCTTGGATAAACAAATGTATAAAGATGCGCTTGCGTTATATAAGAAAGCCATCATTAAGCACAAAAGCGCTTTTTTATTGCTCAGAACTCTGCCAGAAGGCTTTTCCAAGTCGTCGAGTCTCTCTCCAATCCCCCGATAGGGCCTCCTAGTGAACCATCCCAAGACCTTTGTAACGCCGTTGCAACTTTTTTCTTCATAAAGGTCATGAACATCTATTCATCTTTCTCCTCCCCTATGGGTTCTGATTACACTGAACCTTTTCTTCAGTCCTGCACAGTCACTCCCACCTTTCCTAATTTCCATTTGTTCACAACAGACCAGATTAGCAAGCTAATCACCTCCATTAAATCTGGGTCTCCTTTAGATCCCTGCCCCCCTTCTAATTTGAGTGCCTTAACTGAGGTTATCACCCCCCGCTCACGGACCTATGCAACTCTATCTTCCAAACAGGCATATATCCTGAAATCTGGCCATTGTTAAAAAAGCCTTCCCTGGACCCCACGGACTCAGCCAATTACCGACCTATCGCTTGCCTTCCATTCCCGGCCAAAATATTTGAAGCTATCATGAATAAACAGCTGTCGGGCTTCATCGATTGCCACCAACATCTAGATGACACCCAGTTCGGCTTCAGGAAGGGCCATGGCACAGAGACGGCTTTGATAAAAGCCTCGGACGAGATGAGGACTATATTGGACCAGGGTGGGGCAGTGGTCCTTGTACTTCTAGATCTTTCCGCTGCCTTTGACACAGTAGATCATTCCATCCTGATCAACTGTGTCACATCCCTGGGGGTGACCCATCATGCCAGGGACCTCATTGCCTCGTTTCTGGCTAATCGTACCCAGGCAGTAAAACTAGGCACTTTTTACTCGCCTATCTTCACCCTTCCGTGTGGGGTGCCGCAGGGCTCCTCGCTAAGCCCCACATTATTCAATATATACATGGCAGATCTGGCGAGAGTCATTAAAGCACAGGGTCTCTGTTTAACCATCTATGCGGATGACACCCAATGGGTGTTGGCGATACACAAAGATGGACCAGCTGTGGCCGCAAGTTTTCAGGAAGGGATGAGGACCATTAGCTCATGGATGTCAATCAATTGTTTGACTAAATTCGGACAAAACTGAGGTCATGACCTTTGGCAACCTTGCTCCGGAATGGTCCTCCATCTGGTGTCCCAGTGAAATGGGACCGCCCCAACGCCGGTTGCCAAGGTCAGAAACCTCGGTGTTATGTTCGATGAGAAGCTGCTGTTTAAACACCACGTGAATGTGGTGGTCTCATCGTCTTTCTTCATGCTAAGGAAGATCAAAAAACTGTTGCCATATCTCCCTCCAGGGGCAGGGAAAACCTTGATCACCACTCTCGTTTTCTCAAAAATGGATTATGGCAATGCCCTCCTTCTTGGCACACAAGAACAGATCTTATCCAAATTACAATCGGTGCAAAGTGCAGCGGCCAGAATTCTGCTTGGTATCCCTAGCCGTCGCCCCACCTCCCTGACCATACGTCATCTGCATTGGCTAAGAGTTAAGAGTCGTATAAAGTTTAAGGCACTTTGCATTGCCTACAAGGCCATCTATGACTCCGGACCCAGGTTCCTCAAAGATGCTTTTCGGATCTATGCTCCGCAAAGATCTCTTATTTTGGCTGGTACCTACCTCCTTTCTGTCCCACGCACCAGAACCACTAGCTTGGGAGACAGACGTTTATTAGTAGCCACCCCCAGACTGTGGAACTCTCTTCCTTTGCCCATCAAAACCAGCCCCACCCTTACCATCTTCCGCAAACTCTTGAAAACCTGGTTATTCAATCAATCATTCATCTGGTAGCTATCCGTCACAGGCAGTCCGATATACGCAGAGACACCCTTGGGTAGTTGCGCGCAATAAAAATCTCAAAAACATAAACATAAACATAAACTCCCACCTGGACCCCGGTCCCAAAGCTAAGCAGGATGGAGCACTCCCCACCCATCCGCAACCATGTGTCAGGCATTGCATTGCTCATCTTCACCTAACAGGTAGATAGCCATCATAACAGGGAGGGTTGTTTGTGGGTGGGAATCCTGCACTACGACTCCCACCAGGCCCCCTGTCCCAAAGCTTGGCAGGGTGGTATCCCCCCACACCCAGAACCATGTGGCAGCAAGTCCCCTAAACTGTGTCACAGAACAGGTAGGTAGACAGTGCATGCACCCTGCAATTCCTCTCAAAAGCATGGAGCCATATGACCACACCAGCCCTCACATGTTATCCAACTTGGCACAGATTCAATAGCCACTTCCAGTGTGCAGACATTAAAGCGTATGTTACTGTCATAGTGAGTGAGGAGGGATTTGTAAAGCGTAACTTAACCCAAGGGCATCAAGTCGCATACAAGATGGTACAGCTGTTTAAGGTATAAAAATGCGCCAACTACAGGTAGACTGCTAAGAAGAGCCAGGTCTTTAATGCTTTGCAGAAAGATGCAATCGAAGTTTGCCCTTTGAGCTCGGCAGGAAGAGTGTTCCACAATCTGGAAGCGAGGGCGAAAAAGGCCCTCCCTCCCCATCTGGCCTTATGAACTCAAGGGACGGACAGAAGGTTCTTATTGGCGGAGCGTAGGGCCCTACCCAGAGCATAAAAGGACACAAGGGACCTGATATCTTCAGCATCAGACCCATGCAGAGCACTATCGGTGATGCATAGGACCTTGAAATTTATCCTGGCATGAATAGGTAACCAGTGCAGATCTTTCCTAATAAGGGAGCCTGATGTGTGTCTAGGGGCATCGACAACGAACCTGGCTGCTGCATTCTGCACTATTTGTAGGCGTTGAACCAGTCTTTTATTTATGCCGAGATACAGTGTGTTGCAGTAATTCAGCCTAGAGGAAATGGGAGCAACCGTAACCTGTTTCCGTGCTTCAGGGGTAAAGTAGTGTGTAATCTTTTTCAAGATTCTTAGAACACCACAGCAGGTTGAAACAGTCCTGCTAACTTGTTTGTCAAAAGATAACGTGGTGTCCAGAAAAACACCCAAGTTGCGGGCAGATTGGGAGGGCAAAGGGCAGGCACCAAGACCAGAAGGCCACCAGTCCATTGACCAGATCTCCTGTTTGCCACCAAAGATAGGAACTTCGTTTTTTTCCCCATTTAATTTCAGGAAGTTCTTAATCATCCAGCCCGCAACTGCTTCCATGCAGTTCCTGAAGTTAAGGGCCGTGGCATTCACAGATTGAGAAAGGGAGACCATAATCTGGGTGTCATCAGCATAAGGTCGAACTTCTAGCCCAGCCAGCAACTGCTTCCATGCAGTTCCTGAAGTTAAGGGCCGTGGCATTCACAGATTGAGAAAGGGAGACCATAATCTGGGTGTCATCAGCATAAGGTCGAACTTCTAGCCCGAACGATCTTACAAGCCTGGCAAGTGGGGCCACGTAGATATTAAAAAGTGTGGGGCTTAAAGATGAGCCCTGAGGGACCCCACACTGCACAGGCTTAACGGGCGAGAGGAAGTTACCCAGCTTAACCCTTTGAGTTCGCTGGTTGAGAAAGGATGGCAGGAGGCTCAGTGCTGATCCGTCCACTCCCATCTCACTAAGGCGCGTAGCCATAATGGAGGGGGACAGGGTATCAAATGCAGCTGTCAGGTCGAGCAGGATCAGAAGGGTAGTTTGACCACTGTCGACCTTAGCCCGGATGTTATTGATAGCCACTGTAAGGGCAGACTCAGTGCTGTGTGCCCTCCGGAAGCCATGCGGGGAGAGAATCCAGCAGGCTAGAGTTATCCAGGAAGGCACTCAGATGATGGTTGAGATGAGCCTCGAGCATTTTGGAGGGGGCAGGAAGCAGGGATATGGGGCGAAAGTTCTTCAACATTCCAGGATCTAAGGTGGCTTTCTTTAGGAGGGGCTTGACAATCGCCATTTTCTACGAAGTAGGGAAGGCAATTCGGAGATTGCCAGATTCAGCACTTTAAAGTGTGAAGGCAGCACTACCCCCCTACACTCTTTGAGAATCTTCAGGGGACAGGGGTCCAAAGGGGACCCAGATTTAAGCTTATCCAGAAGGCTGCCCAGTTGGTCCAATGTGAGGGAGGGGAAGTTTGAAAAATTGCTACAAGGTCCAGTCACTGGATCTTCCAGTGGGAGTGCCACCGAAGAAGAAGATGAAGCCTCTAAATCTAAATTGAGGATTTCTTAGGCTGTGTGGATGTCCACTATCTTAGAATAAAAGAAAGTGGCGATCTGATCATACAGTTCCTGGGATGACACTATGGGATCGGGTGACTGGAGGATGGACAGGGAATCTATGACTTTGAACAAATCCCTAGAGAGCTAAGTGAGGCAGTCAGCTTGGCGAAGTGGGCCTTCTTTTCCGTCAATACCGCGCTTTTTTTACCCCTTAAGGAAATTTTTGTGTTTTTCTCTTTCCTTCGGATCAAGGTGAGATCTCCAAATTCTCTCTTGTTTCCTGCAGCCTTGTCTCAGAAGTCTGAGGGAGTCACAGTACCAGGGAGCCGAAACTCGCTTTCTGGCAGAGTAGCACTGCTTAGCCGGAGCCAGAGTATCCAGGACACTTGCAATAGTGTTATAAAGGTCAAGGGCAGCTGTGTCAGTGTCCCTCATCGCAAGGGGCCTAAGACTAGACATAAAAGGGGTAAGCGTCTCATTGTTCATTCCCCTATAATTCCTTTTCATTACCCACTTACTGGGGTCCAATAAGGACATGGAAGGATATTGAAGAGTAAGTTCAAGTGGGATGGCCATATGATCTGACCTGGACAAGGGAAGGGGGGAACCTATTTCTACCCCGGGTCATTGGTAAAAACCCCGTCCAAGATATGTCCAGCTAAATGGGTGGGACTTCTTACTTCTTGCAGCAGTCCACAAGAGGCCAGGGAGTCAAGCAGGAAAGAGGTGTCGCCAGAAGTTGAATTTTCCAAATGGAAATTGAAGTCTCCCAAAATGGTCTGTCAATGTAAGGTTCTAAAATTGTCAATAGCTCATGGCTAAAAGTAGACCTAGGGCTCAGGGGCCTATAGATCAGAATACCAGAAAAAGACACAGTGGGGGAGGAGCTGAGAGAGAAATACATGGCCTGGAAAGAATCAAGAGGAGAGGGGAGGGGCTTGGTCCGGCATCTTGCTGAGCTTTTGTACAGGATGCCCAGCTCCCCCCTACGACCCATTCAAATGACCACAATGATATAAATGAGTGATTATTAGGGTTACTCACTGACAGTTTTGCACTGAACTTTTTAACGTTGGAAGTGAACGGCACCAGAATAAAGTTCCCTAGCGTTCATTATCCAATTTTAAACACAGAGCACTTCTTTCTCTTTTCTTTTTGATTTCCACAAATTTCTTTCTTCAATCAATCAATCAGTGACACTTATAAAGCGCGCTACATACCCGTGGGGTCTCAAGGCGCTGGGGGGGGGGGGGAGCCGCTACTGCTCGAACAGCCAGGTCTTCAGCTTCTTCCTGAAGGAGAGGTGGTCTTGGGTCAGGCGCAGGTCGGTCGGGAGGGAGTTCCAGGTCTTGGCGGCCAGGTGGGAGAAGGACCTTCCTCCTGTAGTCGCTCTTCGGATGCGGGGGACGGCGGCGAGGGCGTGGTTGGCTGATCGGAGGTGGCGTTTGGGAGCGTAGAAGTTGACTCGGCTGTTGAGGTAGCTCGGGCCTTGGTCGTGTAGGGCTTTGTGTGCGTGGGTGAGGAGGCGGAAGGTGATTCTTTTGTTGACGGGGAGCCAGTGAAGGTCTCGCAGATGTCCGGAGATGTGGCTGGTTCGTGGGATGTCGAGGATGAGTCTGGCTGAGGCGTTCTGGATCCGCTGGAGTCTCTTCTGGAGCTTGGCGGTGGTCCCGGCGTAGAGGGCGTTGCCGTAGTCCAGTCGGCTGGTGACGAGGGCCTGGGTGACGGTCTTCCTGGTCTCGGTGGGGATCCACCAGAAGATCTTCCGTAGCATGCGTAGGATGTTGAAGCATGCCGAGGAGACGTTGTTGACTTGCCTGGTCATGGAGAGGGAGGAGTCCAGGATGAAGCCCAGGTTGCGTGCATGGTCTGTCGGTTTGGGTGCGGTGCCCAGGGCGGGAGGCCACCAGGAGTCGTCCCAGGCGGAGGGAGAGGAGCCCAGGATGAGGACCTCCGTCTTGTCCGAGTTCAGTTTCAGGCGGCTGGTCGTCATCCACTCGGCTACCTCTTTCATCCCTTCGTGCAGGTTGGCTCTGGCGGCGGCGGGGTCGTTGGTCAGGGAGAGGATCAGCTGGGTGTCGTCGGCGTAGGAGATTATGCTGAGGTTGTGTTTGCGTACGATGGCCGCGAGGGGGCTCATGTAGACGTTGAAGAGGGTGGGGCTCAGAGATGATCCTTGGGGGACGCCGCAGATGACTTCGGTGGCCTCTGACTTGTACGGTGGTAGGCGGACTCTCTGTGTTCTCCCGTCGAGGAAGGAGGTGATCCACTCCAGCGCCTTGTCCTGGATTCCGACGTTGCTGAGGCGCCGTACTAGGGTGCGGTGGCAGACCGTGTCGAATGCCGCGGAGAGGTCTAGGAGGATGAGGGCCGCTGTTTCTCCATTGTCCATCAGGGCTCGGATGTCGTCGGTGGCGGCGATGAGGGCGGTCTCGGTGCTGTGGTTGGCTCGGAAGCCGGACTGTGAGGGGTCGAGGGATCCGTTCGTCTCGAGGAAAGCGGCCATCTGCTTGTTGACGGTCTTCTCGATGACTTTGGCTGGAAACGGGAGGAGCGAGATGGGGCGGTAATTCTTGAGGTCGGTGGGGTCCGCTGTTGGTTTCTTGAGTAGGGCGCTGAGTTCGGCGTGTTTCCAGCTCTCGGGGAAGATGGTGGTGTCGAGGGATGTGTTGATGATGTCTCGCAGGTGGGGTGCGATGACAGCGTCGGCTTTGTTGAAGACGTGGTGAGGGCAGGGGTCGGTCGGTGATCCGGAGTGGATGGAGTTCATCGTGCGGATGGTGTCTTCGGTGCTGATCGGGGTCCAGGCGTGGAGGGTGGTGGTGGGGGGTGGTTGTTCGGTCATGGTGTGCGTTGGTTGGTTGTTGAAGCTGTTGTGTATGTCCGCGATCTTGTTGTGGAAGTATGAAGCCAGGGAGTTGCAGAGGTCTTGCGATGGGGTGATGTCGTTGTTTCCTGCGCTGGGGTTGGAAAGCTCTTTGACGATGTTGAAGAGTTCCTTGCAGTTGTGTGCGTTGTTGTCCAACCGGTCCTTGAATGCTGTTTTCTTGGCGGCGCGGATCAGCTGGTGGTGTTTCCGGGTGGCAAGTTTGAAGGAGGTCCTGTTGTCCGGTGTCGGTTCCCTTCTCCAGACTTTCTCGAGGGCTCGGCAGTTCTTCTTGGAGCTCTTGAGTTCGTCGGTGAACCATGGGGCTTTCTTGCTGCCGGGTCTGCTGGGCGGGGTCCTCAGTGGGGCGAATTCGTCCGCGCAGTTGCTGATCCACTTCGTGAGGTTGTCGGCGGCCTGGCTGGGGTTCGCTGAGCTGGCAGGAGGGTGCTGGCTCAGGGAGGTGGCGAGCTGGTCTGCTGTGATCTTGTTCCAGCTTCTGCGGGCGGTCTGTTGCTGGTGGTGGTGGGTCGTTGTTTTCTTGAAGGTGAAGTGGACGCAGCTGTGGTCCGTCCATTGAAGCTCTGTGGTGTGGCTGAAGTTGATGTCCTTGCTGGATGAGAAGACAGCGTCGAGTGTGTGTCCGGCGAGGTGGGTGGGGGTGGACACCAGTTGCTTGAGTCCCAGGTTGGTGAGGTTGTCGAGCAGGGTGCTGGTGTTGCGGTCGTTGTTGTTCTCCAGATGGAAGTTGAGGTCTCCCAGGAGGATGTAGTCAGCGGAGGGGAGGGCATGTGGGCTGACGAAGTCGGCGATGTCCTCGCTGAATTGTGTGCGTGGTCCAGGGGGTCGGTAGATCAGGGTGCCTCTGAGGGTGGTGTTCGGGTTGGTGTGGATCTGGAAATGCAGGTGTTCAGCGGTGGTCAGGGAGTTGTTGGTGCTGGTCGTGAGACGGATGGTGCTCCTGTGGATGATGGCGATGCCTCCTCCCATCTGGTTGGCGTTTCGGTCCCTCCGGACGATCTTGTAGCCCTCTGGGATGGCGATGGCGATGTCGGGAGCTGAAGAGGCGTTCATCCAGGTCTCCGTGAGGAAGGCAACATCTGGAGCTGTGGTGTCGAGGAGGTTCCAGAGTTCGATGGCATGTCTGTGGATGGAGCGGGTGTTGAGCAGGATGCACTTGAGGTGGGTACTGCTGGTGTTCGGCTTGGTGGGTGCTGGTGCGAGGCAGGTCCGGATGCAGGTGAACTTGCAGGCGTGGCAGCTGAAGGGTCCGTGGGTACGTCGTGGAGAGGCTTGATGGCATTCTGGGAGTCGGCCGGTGTTGAGAGCGGTGAGGGTGGCGGCGGAGTACGTCAGGCGGGTCGGTCGGGGTCTTCGTGGGCCAGGGGTCCTGGCACTGGTCGCGATCCGGTCGCGGACGGGCGTAGACGGGCTTACCTTTGGCGCGCCTTCGGCGCACAATCGGCGCGCCCGCTGCGCGTGACCGCTGCGCGTCCGCACGGTCGCCATTTAAGGCGAAGTGCGCGGGTGGGCGGAGCAGCTGGGAGGCGGGAGCGGGGAGGGAACAGAAGAGAAAAAGGGGCGGGGCCAATGGCGGTGGCGGGAAGCGAGAGCGGAGGGCGGCGAGGTAGGCGGCCAATCAGGAAGGAAACTGGACACGGCACAGGGGATACAAAGAAATTAACAGGCACAAATTTAGGGCAAAACAAATAAAAACGGCAAAATACGCGAGCAGACGGCAGAAACAGACAAGCACAAATTTAGGGCAAAACAAGGAAAAACAGCAAAATACGCGAGCAGACGGCAGAAACAGACAAGCACAAATTACGGGCAAAACGAGGAAAAACAGCAAAATACGCGAGCAGACGGCAGAAACAGACAAGCACAAATTTAGGGCAAAACAAGGAAAAACAGCAAAATACGCGAGCAGACGGCAGAAACAGACAAGCACAAATTTAGGGCAAAACAACTGGGAAACCAGAGGGGAGCGACCACGGCGTCAGCGAGGCCGGCGGCGAGGCAGAAGGCAGGCAGAGGGGGAACACACGCAGCAGCTGGTGGCCGTGCGGCGCGGGGGTGTCCCACAAGTGGGTCTTGCACTGCTCCTCAGTTTATCTAGCAAGTTACTGCACACTCCCCTTTCCCTTGCTGAAATGGCAACAACTTTGCTTCCACATTTTGGGAAAGGTTTCAAATGATGACAGGGCGGTAAAGAACGATAAACTGATGGACATCTTCCCATCGAGTGCGATACTTTGTTGTGTGTTGTTCATACCTTCTGTTCAACACACATTCACTCAGACCCACTTCTGAAAAGACACATCCCATTTTGACCCATAGTTATTCTGTTGTTTAGTTGGACATGTATTTGTAATCGCACAATCTGTACGTGGAACATGATATCTATTGACATATCACACCATGGACAAGCAATGCATGTACCTCAACATCATGTCATGATGCTCAGTATCTTGCAGCCATACCTAGTGATTCCAATGTAAACTATGTGGTATATCACATGTAACATCCGAACAGCTAATACCAACCTTGTGTGGTGTAATGTAAATGTAATGTATAGGCATTTATATAGCGCACTACTTACCCGTAGGGTCCCAAGGCGCTTCGACCGCTGCGAAACCCTTCCTGGCTTCCCTGAGAGATGGTCCCTTAATGGGTATCTCCAGGGTGAGACCAGGCATCCCTGGTGGTCTGGTGGGGCTGCTAGTGAAGATGAGGCAAGCTAATGCCCAGAGTTGCAGAGTGTGATCGCTGATCAGAGTGGGCACCGAGGCGAGAGAATTATCGAGTCCGCTGACCCTGGTCCAGAAACCTGCCGCGCCGGGAATCGAACCCTGGTCCCGGGCCGTCCTCTGCTCTCGGGTCTGCCGCCTCTAACCAGTGAGCCACACTACTATTCAATGACCATGTCACCTCTGTCCAATAGGAGATCAACAATTGACTGCTGCAGACAACAACACTGACATGCAGAGCCAGTCTTTTCCCAAGCCCCCACTGTCCCCACAACCACTACCGCAGCAACAACAACCATGCTGACCCCTGCTGCAATGACCTGTGAGGCCTCAACCACCAACACTACCATCAGTGCTGCCTGCAACACTCTCCCTGCCTAAAAGGTACCAACACCACACCTCAAGCTGAGGAGGGCAGAGAGAGTCTACAGGTGCATCGAGTGGCAACGCCACAGGTCCAGCCAGGACAGCAGGGCAGGTGGGAGGGCAACTGGGGGACAAAATCGGCAGGACACTGGGGCCGAAGCCCTGGCCAACATAGCCAGAGTGCTTGGGACATATGAACAAACCCAGGGACACATAGTCCAGGTTTTGTAAGAAGTGTGTGAGCTCTGCCTGCTGCTGTGGTCCATGGACATGCGTATGGGCCAAATCATGGACCTCATGCGCCAGCTTGTGGGTGACCTGTGAGGCCTCAACCACCAACACTACCATCAGTGCTGCCTGCAACACTCTCCCTGCCTCAGAGGATACCAACACCACACCTCAAGCTGAGGAGGGCAGAGAGAGTCTACGGGTGCATCGAGTGGCAACGCCACAGGTCCAGGAGAGCAGGGCAGGTGGGAGGGCAACTGGGGGACAAAATCGACAGGACACTGGGGCCGAAGCCCTGGCCAACATTGCCAGAGTCCTTGGGACATATGAACAAACCCAGGGACATATAGTCCAGGTTTTGTAAGAAGTGTGTGAGCTCTGCCTGCTGCTGAGGTCCATGGACATGCGTATGGGCCAAATCATGGACCTCATGCGCCAGCTTGTGGGTGTTCTGAGGGACAGTCATGTGGCCCAAAGGGCAGCTCAACCTCCATCCAGTGACCCGCAGATTTAGCTCCCACCACTTCAATTCTGGCCACAGACAGGTATGAGCTTGAACATGGCAAAGTACCAGCCACAAACAAGTCAAAGACCCATCCATGATGGCACCTCTCTTCACCTTGACATTGCCTTTGTTGACTATCCTTGCCCACACTGCCATGTTGATGGCAGGTGTCGGTTGGATTGTGTCACCACATCAATGTGGTGACTACTCTCTTGTCTTGTCTACCATCATTGACAACGCATTGATTCACTTTTCACTTTTTTCATAAACATCACTTGTCTGTCACAAACACTCTTTGTAAATGAACACTCTTTACACACCTATGTCTTTTTGTCAGCTCCATGTTTATCATAGGATGTAAAATGTTGACTCTGATTCCAATGTACCAGAAGCTCTAGTTGTGATGAGGCATTGAGAGTCTGAAGGGACCTAGAAAGACACAAGAGAACAACATTTACTTGTCAGGTGATGGCATCACACCCAGTACATAACACGAGTCATCAAGGTACACAAATCAGCACACATTACAATGATAAACAATATCAACATAGACATCATGTGGCTAGTCATAAATACATATTGCCATAAACATCAGCCATCAGCACAGATCCAACCACAGGCAGCAGTTAAAAAGCTGCCCTAGACCTTTTCACTACCATGAAAGACAGAAGACAGTGGCACTGTTTGACAATGTCACATTCTAAAGGGAAGTAGGGATTGATGAGCTGTTGATGCAGGTCAAGACCTTCCTCCTCTCCACTATCCTCGTCACTAGACATGTGTGGGTTTTTGGGCGGGGCATCTGCTGCTCATCATTGTCCAGGAGCAGAGGGATTTCTTTACGCAAGGTCAGGTTGTGGAGCATGCAGCATGCAACTACAATCTGACACACCTTTTGGGAGAGGAAAGTAGTGCACCTCCGCTCTTGTCCAGACAATGGAATCTTGACTTCAGAAGACCAAAAGTACGCTCCACCACAAGACTGGTCCTCTCATGTGCATCATTGTAGCGGAGTTCACCCGGGGTCCTGGGATTCCTCAGTGGGCTCAGTAACCAAGGCTGGTTGGGATATGCAGAGTCACCTAGGGATGAGCTAAACAGGCCGATGTTGTAATATAACTGTGCCTGAGGACAGCATGTCACACATACAGCATGCTACTTGACTCTGTGTTCTCACCCACAATCCACGCACGCTCAGGATGCAGATTTGCCATCAGCTGTGGTACGATGCTGTTACGCAGTATGTAGGAGCCATGTGCTGATCATGGGAATTTGCAACAGACATGGGAGATTAACATATTCGCTTAGCATACCACTTGCACATTAATGGAATGGAAATGCTTCCTGTTCCTGTAAATGTGCTCACGTGCCTGTGGTGGAACCAGGCTAACATGTGTGCAGTCAACGGCACCAACAACATTGGGGATGCGGGCAAGGTCATAAAAATCAGCCTTCACAGCTGTCAATTCATGTCTCCTGGGAAAACGGATGTAGTTGTCCTTGTAGGTCATCATAGCTGACACAACATCACATAGCACCATGCTGAACATTGGTTGAGACATCCCACCTGCGCTGGACACCGTGTAATGGAACAAACCAATTGCAAAAAAATGCAGGGCCGCCATCATCTTACGTGTTGGTGTCAAAGCAGTTGGGTAGGTTCTGTGAGGCCTCAGATGGGGCTCCAACTGACCACATAGGTCTCAGAGGGTAGGTCGATCCAAATGGAATTTGCGTATGATATCCTCATCCTCCATGTCCACAAGCAATGTGAATGGACGATGCACATGTGGTCGCCTCCTACATTAGATAAAAGGGGACACATGTCAATTCCATTCCCCTATGAAATGTGTCCAACATCTTACATTTTGACTGACACAGCGCCAACAATTATTGGCCTGAAACTACAGTGTCCAGCACAAGTCCCATGTAAAGACACCTTCATATAAAGTAGTTGTACACATGCCCAGTATATACATAGTTGGTACCCCCAAAACTGATTTAAACTATGTGAATGCCACATGGTACATTCCAACATCTTGTGTCAACAGACCTGAGAGTAGTTAACAGAGCAAATGTCTGAAACTGCAACACTGCTGAATTCTATGAAGCTGCTGTACCTGCCACACCTTCTTGTGTGATTAGTACAGGGAATGTAATCCTGTGCACTGACATGGCATGTGTAGTCATCAGTGAGTTAAATGTCACTTTAGCATTGAATTACTCTATCTGGTGGCGTGATTCATAGTAAGTGTCTACTGTTCAATGCTGAGAGCTGGCCATTGCCATTGCCACAGTATGATGTGTCCATAGGTGCCGTAAGCATGCACCGCCACCACAATCATGGTCATTGGCACCAATTTAAAGATGCTAATTCATGGTAGCAACCACCTGGCCCCTGCTGTGTGACACTGCCAATGCCCAAGCCCTATCAGCCAATGGCAACTGCAATTGCAGTAGTGAAATACACATTTGAAAATCGTGGTAGGCATGCACCCCCACCACAATCACAGCCATTGGCACAAATTTAAGGATACCAATTTGTGGTAGCGACCGCCTGGCCCCTGCGGTGTGACACAGCCAATTCCCATGCCCTATCAGCCAATGGCAACTGCAATTGCAGTAGTGAAATACACATTTGAAAATCGTGGTAGGCATGCACCCCCACCACAATCACAGCCATTGGCACAAATTTAAGGATACCAATTTGTGGTAGCGACCGCCTGGCCCCTGCGGTGTGACACAGCCAATTCCCATGCCCTATCAGCCAATGGCAACTGTAATCACAGTAGTGAAATACACATTTGAAAATCGCGGTAGGCGTGCTCCGCTACCACGGGGCTGGTCATTGGGTACAATTGAGAGATGCACAATTGCAGTAGCGACCGCCTGGCCCCCACGGTGTGACACCGCAAATGCCCATGCCCTTTAAGGCAATGAAACCGCAATCGTAGTAGTGAAATACAAATTTGAAAATCGCAGTAGGTGTGCTTCACTACCACAGGGCCAGTCATTGGATGCAATTGAAAGATGCACGATTGTGGTAGCGACCGCTTGGGCCCCGTGGTGTGACATCGCCAATGCCCATGCCCTCTCAGCCAATTGGAATCTCGATCGCAGTAGTGAAATACACTTTTTAAAATTGCAGTAGGCGTGCTCCGCCACCGCGTGGCCGGTCATTGGTCACATGTGAAAAAAAGGTGACCTGGAACATCAATTGCAGCAGCTGAGTACCACTGAAACAGCCCCAGGGGGCTATATATGTCTGGGAGAGAGCCACACATTTCCCCTGCATCCAGACACTGCTGTCTGTCATTTGTCAACACCAACTGCTGCTGATCCTGTCTCCTGGACCCAGTGATGGCGAGAACTGAGGACATTAGGGCCCGTCCCTTCACCACAGAGGAGCAAGAGGTCCTGGTGGACGAGGTGATTTCACAGTATAGGAGGCTATATGATGCTCCTGATGTAATGGAAAGTGTTTCAGAGAAAATGTTAGAGAGTGCAAACAGTGCACATTTTAAGTTGATTTGCTGTAGCTTGTGCTTGTGAGTGCAAGTTTGTGTGATACACTGCCTAGCATGCTGACTTCAGATGAATGGGGTTTGTAGCCTAATTTCCAGAAATCCATGGCTGCATTTCATGATGGGAGGAACATGCAGTTTTTTTGCAACCATACAGTAACACTGCTAATTTGAAAGGTGGAAGTCAGACCAAACATTGCCTGCGCTAATGGATGTCAGAGTCCATGAGGTTTTCAAATGCTCATTAGTGATTTTACAAATGTGTTTTGTGCAGAGGGTACTGAAGGATGTGTGTACACTTTTAATATTGCCACCATGGATATGTAAGCATTATGCACAAGATTGAAATGCCTGAGGGTGACACTTTTGGTGGAAATTCACCGATGACACATCAGATTGATGTACTTCTGAATAATTATTTTTTTGATTTTGTGTACTGACTCGCATGTAAAAGCACTGTTTGCCCTCTTATATTGTACATGTATGTGAATGTTCTGATGGTCCACGTTTTACCTAAGTGTGAGTCCCCCTGGCCTGCACAGATACTGCCCAATTTAACAGAGACCCATCAGTAAATGGACAGAGTGAGACATATGTGTTTTCTGCCACCCTATCCATCAATAAGGTATCTTAGTCATGAGGATTGCACAAGACAGACCTTGTGGGAATGTAAGATCATGTCCCTAAAGTGGCCTCCATGACACAGTGAGCCATTCACAGGCCAAGAACATTGAGGGATGTGCAGTGTTGGTCACAGTGAGTCTGCCCCGACACATCAATGACAATGTCTTGCTCCCTTACATACTGCGTCACAGATGAGGGCCTTCTTCACATTGCTTTCTGTGCTGGCATTCTGCATGTGTATGAGATGGCCAGGCCCTGCGTCCATCTTCATACCTGCATGCTTGACTATGCAATTATCTGATGCAAATGTACTACGTATCATGCTGTACGGTCTCTGTTCAACATTTATGTATAGCTGTGCTAAGTTTGAGGATGCTCCTGTACTGAAACACAGTGGTACATAACACAGTGTCACCGAAACGTCCTCTTCTTGTTTCCCATGCCTGCCACTTAAAGTCCAACAGCGTAAGGCCTTATGGAGGGCTATTGCATGCAAGGTGCTGGCTCTGGGTCTCCCCAACTGAAGACACACAGAAGAGATGGTATGACATCTGCTGGCTGAGCACAAACGTGGCAGAGATGACGCGGGGGCTGCTCCCTTGGAGTGGCAGGTTGGTGCGCAGGAGCATGACACCACTATTGGACCGCTTCTTGGCAGTCACACAGCCAGAGCTGGCTGGACATTTGAGGGCCCATCAGCAGCAAGTTGGGGGTGAGTATACTGTGAAGGTGACTTTGGGTGTGAAGTGACTGCATGTATCCCAACCCTGAGCCAGTGCGGAGCTCTGTGATGTTTATAGTGTGATGCAATGGCTTCTAAGTGGCCTCTGTGTTAAGTTCAGCTGTCATTCATTTTTGCTTCCTCATGTGTTTAATACAATGGCACTTCACATTGCAAGATGAGATGTGGCCCTCTGACATCTGCTGCATTGTGGGTGTCATAGCCATCACTGGGCAGTGAACAGCAGTGTGCATCATCTTAGTGTGCTTTTGGAGATGTGAGCTGTGCTTAACTTGGAAATTGTGAGAACTACACATCTGATACCAATGTGCAGCAGTTGTTGTGCATCAAAGCACAACATGGTGGGCATCAGTAGCTCATAGCCATTGTAAAAGGACATTTTTGAGTCAGTATCTGTGTTGTCCCCTTAAAGTGACTCCATATGTGACTGAGACAACATGTTGAGGTGTATATGTATCTACAGGCACATAGGTATGCTTACAGAGATCAGTATATTAGGTTACAATGAGGCACGGACCAGCTATTTGGCTTTGTGAACTTCACATGGGTCATTAATGTCAACAATATATGTTTCCATGCATCTTCTGAGTTTTGCATTGAGGTTTCACATGCATACAGGGTGGTGTGCAGCAAGGGGGTATCATATTCTAGTTTGGGGCTTCAGTTGCATATGATATTTGTGAGTATGGCACTATACTGAACCTACTGCTCTGTCTATTGCAGCATCTACAGAGGGCACAGAACGGCAGGGGACAGACACCAGTGGTGAAGCTTCTGGCATGACTGCTACACATGAGCTCACTAAGACTGATGTGACCAGTGCTTTGAAGGGGGACAGGAGCGCCCTTGAATGCTCATGCCCAGAAATACTAACCTTAACATCATCTGACTCCAGCGGGGACTCTTTAATGTTGGTGGGCACAGGGAGTAAGAATGCTACCTCTTCTTCTACCACACATCATCCAGTGCCTACCCTCCTTGCTACTACCACTAGTGCTGTCTGTGCACACGGCCCTAGGAAGGGTAGAGTGTCATTTCCCCCAGGCACGGCTGGCCCTGCCCTTGTCTTCCCTGCTGCCCTCAGCGTAGAGGCGGTGAACCTTTTGCACTAACTGTGTGTGGGTCAGAGTCCTCTCCTGAATGCCTTCTAGGATCATGACAAGAACCTGACACAGGTGGTTGCCTTCATGGAAGGTATTCATTCTGACGTGGGTGGGCTTCACCGAACTGTTCAGTCTTTGTCCTCCACAGTGACGGCAGCCATTCATCTGTCAGCACAAAAGGCTCTCTAAGGCAGATTCACCCACAACCTCAACTCCGACCCACACCTCAGTGAAGCTGGGACAAGAGAATAATATGGGGGGTTCACATGGACAACAGGGGATGGAGGCGAAAAGGCAGGGCCACCTCAATCGTACCACCAGATTGAGCAAATCCCCACAGGGAGAGCCACCTGAACCTGAGACACCTTTGGTGGAGAGTGAGGCTGTTGTGGCCACCCACTTCCCACTCCCAAGACCATTATTGGCTAACAAATCCCCCAAAAGAGGATAGGTAGCCCTCCACACTCACCCTCACACACTGTGTCTCACAGCAGCATGTCTCCGCCTCCCCGTGCCGCAATGCCACCCGGTCCAAGCAGTCATCCGGCTCACACAGCCACTGATGCCTCTACCTCAGCTGGTTGTCTCTCTCCCAGGTCCAGTAAGACAACTGGACCTGACAATCAGCCACTTCCCAGTTCAACTGACAGCCACGTCTGATGCAAAGTCCCCCTCCCAAACCCATCTCTCCCACAGCATTGCCTGGACTGCCCATTGGTATCCCCGGAGCTGTGGTGATTCTCATGGCAGTGGACGGTGTTACCCATTCCCTGCGCAGTTTCTCATGCACACATTTACTTTTTTCAAACAGCCTTGCTGTTTGTCACTTTGGATGCCCATTCCCTGTTTAGTTTCTCAAGCACACATGTGCATACTTTGCACAATCGTCTGGCCAATGGCCTTGCTGTTTATCACTTTGGATGCCCATTCCCTGCGCAGTTTCTCATGTGCACATGTACATACTTTGCACTGTGGGCTGACCAATGGCCTTGCTGTTTGTACCTTTGGATGCCCATTCCTTTGGCACTTTCTCATGCACACATTTACTTTTTTCAACTTTGTACTGGCCAATGGCCTTGCAGTTTGTCACCTTGGATGCCTATCTTGTTGAGGTGTAATAAAGACTGTTACTCATGTTGTCTGCTTTGTCTATATCCTGGCTAAATAAAATGTTTTATGTATGGGTATGGTTTCATGTGACACACGCTCTGTATGCCACTTTAACGTTGTCAATTGCTTGTTTTACTTTTTCAGAGTTTGCCGAGGTGACAGCCACTTTAGTTCTTATTTACTCTGAGGCTTGAGGGTGCAATGATGGTTGTTTGTGATGATCTACTCTTCTCCTAAACATTCAATGGTCAGGTTTTCTTAATTGTACACGTCATGTTAGGATGCAATACCAGAACAAAGATGAATTCTATCCACACGATTACTTGAGGGGTCCATCATATCTGTGTGATCGTTCTTGATGTCTGAACAGCAGTGTTGATGTGTGGTCATCTGGTGTAGGCCTGTCTTCCTAGTCACATGGGTACATTTGAATATGTGAACTTGAGTTGTCATACAATGTGAATGGGCTGTCTTTTGTCAGTAGTGTTGATGTGTGTGTGTGCCACTGCAATGCCATCTGTACACATGCATGATCCAAGTAATGTGTGCCTCTTTGTATATACTGTCTTGCATGTGCTTCAGATTGTGGGCACATGTAGGAATGTTAGGTTGGGAACTGTGCAGTGTGTTGGTGTGTCCTTGTACTCCTACTTGTTGTTGCTGCCAGTTGTGAGTATGCAGTGTGTGTGACTGCCAAGTCTGTGTTGTGTTTTGTTGATCAGCCATGTGTCTTGTGTCTTGTTACTGTTTGTGCTTACTGTGCTGACCTGCTTAGCCACACTGACATTATTTGTGAGTTTTCTCATGCTTGCTGTCACTTGACCCTATTTTTTGGCTCCAGTATGGTATGTGGTATGTGGAATCCTGCCATCCCCTATATGTGCTTCTGATGACTACACATTGTGAATAACTCCTCTATGTGTTTGTGTACTGTACACTCCTCACCTGTCCACTACTGAAGTACACACCACTTCAATCTCATGTCTTCCATCCCATGGCTTGCCAGTGTGTTAGCCTCCCCACCACTTCATTGTATGACACTATGCTGTGTGAGGCTGAACTGTGTGCATGACCAATGTGACACTCAGGACAGTTTCCAAATTAGTTATGTGTTATTTTCTTCTACTGGTTTGCTGTCATGGTTGCTCATGTGCAGTGCATATGTTTGAGCAGCACAGTCCTCTAGTCATGTAGTTTGTACCTGGGTGTCCCCGACTTGTGCATCTGTGGGTGATAGGTAAGCTGTATGTGCGTTTGCTGAGGTACTGCTACCCTTAGTGAATATGATCTTCTCTGGGCGCTATGATGATTTGTGCTGTGGGAATTCATGGTGTGGCACTCAGATGTGTGTGCTTCTGGTTGGGTTGATGTGCACACACTGCTTGGTCTACATGCAGTGCTGTGAGTAAGTATGGGCGAATTTTGCGAATCAGCGGTTCACAAATTCGGGTGAATTCACAAAAAGTCCACGAATTTGCGTATTTCCCAGCAAAATCGTGGATTTTTTTGCGATTTTGCACCACAGCTAGTGTGTGGGGGGGGGGGCTTCTATGCGAGTTCACATGCCTCTTGTGTGTATAAAAGGACAGGCACGGATCAGAGCAGAAGATGAGGAGAAAGAAGCTTGTGGTCACAGGAACTGCACGGTGATAGAGCTTGTGAAAGTCAAGAATGCAAAGGCCTCCATCAAGCATCATAGTTAATTTTCGACGGTAGATATGGCGAGAACACACACCTGCCTAGCTTTGACAAAGCGCACATTTTTTTGGGCTAATTAACTTTGCCATGGCGCTGAAGGGCTCCGGGGTCCCTCGAGTGAGCTGTCCATTATATTGGCTAAAGGGCGGGAAGACGGTGCACACCACTAGTATGTGGGGGGGAGCAAACGGGCGGGCTTCTATGCGAGTTCACATGCCTCTTCTGTGAATAAAAGGCAGGCAACTGATCAGAGCAGCAGATGGGGAGGAAGAAGCTTGTGGTCACAGGAACTGCACGGGGATAGTGCTTGTGAAAGTCAAGGATGCAAAGGCCTCCATCAAGCATCATAGTTAATTTTCGACGGTAGATATGGGGAGAACAAACACCTGCCCAGCCTCTACAAAGCGCACAATTTTTTGGGGCTAATTAACTTTGCCATCGCACTGAAGGGCGCCGGGGTCCTTCGAGTGAGCTGTCCATCATATTGGCTAGAGGGGGGGAAGACGGTGCACACCACTAGTATGTGTGTGGGGGTAAACGGGCAGGCTATTATACGAGTTCACATGCCTCTTCTGTGAATAAAAGGGCAGGCGCCGATCAGAGCAGCAGATGGGGAGAAAGAAGCTTGTGGTCTCAGGAACTGCATGGGGATAGAGCTCGTTAAAGTCAAGGATGCAAAGGCCTCCATCAAGCATCATAGTTAATTTTCAACTGTAGATATGGGGAGAACACACACCTGCCCAGCCTCTACAATGCGCACATTTTTTTGGGGCTGATTAACTTTGCCATCGCGCTGAAGGGCGCCGGGGTCCCTCGAGTGAGCTGTCCATCATATTGGCTAAAGGGCAGGAAGACGGTGCACACCACTAGTATGTGTGGGGGGGGCAAACGGGCGGGCTTCTATGCGAGTTCTCATGCCTCTTCTGTGTATAAAAGGGGAGGCACCGATCAGAGCAGCAGATGGGGAGAAAGAAGCTTGTGGTCACAGGAACTGCACGGGGATAGTGCTTGTGAAAGTCAAGGATGCAAAGGCCTCCATCAAGCATCATAGTTAATTTTCGACGGTAGATATGGGGAGAACACACACCTGCCCAGCCTCTACAAAGCGCAATTTTTTGGGGGGCTGAATAACTTTGCCATTGCGCTGAAGGGCGCCGAGGTCCCTCGAGTGAGCTGTCCATCATATTGGCTAAAGGGCGGGAAGACGGTGCACACCACTAGTATGTGTGGGGGGGGCAAACGGGCAGGCTTCTATGCAAGTTCACATGCCTCTTCCGTGAATAAAAGGGCAGGCACCGATCAGAGCAGCAGATGGGGAGAAAGAAGCTTGTGGTCACAGGAACTGCAGGGTGATAGAGCTCGTGAAAGTCAAGAATGCAAAGGCCTCCATCAAGCATCATAGTTAATTTTCGACGGTAGATATGGCGAGAACACACACCTGCCCAGCCTCTACAAAGCGCACAATTTTTTGGGGCTAATTAACTTTGCCATCGCACTGAAGGGCGCCGGGGTCCCTCGAGTGAGCTGTCCATCATATTGGCTAAAGGGGGGGAATTCGGTGCACACCACTAGTATGTGTGTGGGGGCAAACAGGCAGGCTTTTATACGAGTTCACATGCCTCTTCTGTGAATAAAAGGGCAGGCACCGATCAGAGCAGCAGATGGGGAGAAAGAAGCTTGTGGTCTCAGGAACTGCACGGGGATAGAGCTCGTGAAAGTCAAGGATGCAAAGGCCTCCATCAAGCATCATAGTTAATTTTCAACTGTAGATATGGGGAGAACACACACCTGCCCAGCCTCAACAATGCACACATTTTTTTGGGGCTGATTAACTTTGCCATCGCGCTGAAGGGCGCAGGGGTCCCTTGAGTAAGCTGTCCATCATATTGGCTAAAGGGCGGAAGACGGTGCACACCACTAGTATGTGTGGGAGGCAAACGGGTGGGCTTCTATGCGAGTTCACATGCCTCTTCTGTGAATAAAAGGGCAGGCACCGATCAGAGCAGCAGATGGGGAGAAAGAAGCTTGTGGTCTCAGGAACTGCATGGGGATAGAGCTCGTGAAAGTCAAGGATGCAAAGGCCTCCATCAAGCATCATAGTTAATTTTCAACTGTAGATATGGGGAGAACACACACCTGCCCAGCCTCTACAATGCGCACATTTTTTTGGGGCTGATTAACTTTGCCATCGCGCTGAAGGGCGCCGGGGTCCCTCGAGTGAGCTGTCCATCATATTGGCTAAAGGGCGGGAAGACGGTGCACACCACTAGTATGTGTGTGGGGGCAAACGGGCAGGCTTTTATACGAGTTCACATGCCTCTTCTGTGAATAAAAGGGCAGGCACCGATCAGAGCAGCAGATGGGGAGAAAGAAGCTTGTGGTCTCGGGAACTGCACGGGGATAGAGCTCGTGAAAGTCAAGGATGCAAAGGCCTCCATCAAGCATCATAGTTAATTTTCAACTGTAGATATGGGGAGAACACAGACCTGCCCAGCCTCAACAATGCACACATTTTTTTGGGGCTGATTAACTTTGCCATCGCGCTGAAGGGCGCAGGGGTCCCTCGAGTAAGCTGTCCATCATATTGGCTAAAGGGCGGAAGACGGTGCACACCACTAGTATGTGTGGGGGGCAAACGGGCGGGCTTCTATGCGAGTTCACATGCCTCTTCTGTGAATAAAAGGGCAGGCACCGATCAGAGCAGCAGATGGGGAGAAAGAAGCTTGTGGTCACAGGAACTGCATGGGGATAGAGCTCGTGAAATTCAAGAATGCAAAGGCCTCCATCAAGCATCATAGTTAATTTTCGACTGTAGATATGGCGAGAACACACACCTGCCCAGCCTCAACAAAGCGCACAATTTTTGGGGGCTGATTAACTTTGCCATCGCGCTGAAGGGCGCCGGGGTCCCTCGAGTGAGTTGTCCATCATATTGGCTAAAGGGCGGGAAGACGGTGCACACCACTAGTATGTGTGGGGGGGGCAAACGGGCGGGCTTCTATGCGAGTTCTCATGCCTCTTCTGTGTATAAAAGGGCAGGCACCGATCAGAGCAGCAGATGGGGAGAAAGAAGCTTGTGGTCACAGGAACTGCACGGGGATAGAGCTCGTGAAAGTCAAGGATGCAAAGGCCTCCATCAAGCATCATAGTTAATTTTCAACTGTAGATATGGGGAGAACACACACCTGCCCAGCCTCAACAATGCACACATTTTTTTGGGGCTGATTAACTTTGCCATCGCGCTGAAGGGCGCAGGGGTCCCTCGAGTAAGCTGTCCATCATATTGGCTAAAGGGCGGAAGACGGTGCACACCACTAGCATGTGTGGGGGGCAAACGGGCGGGATTCTATGCGAGTTCACATGCCTCTTCTGTGAATAAAAGGGCAGGCACCGATCAGAGCAGCAGATGGGGAGAAAGAAGCTTGTGGTCACAGGAACTGCACGGGGATAGAGCTCGTGAAATTCAAGAATGCAAAGGCCTCCATCAAGCATCATAGTTAATTTTCGACTGTAGATATGGCGAGAACACACACCTGCCCAGCCTCAACAAAGCGCACAATTTTTGGGGGCAGATTAACTTTGCCATCGCGCTGAAGGGCGCCGGGTCCCTCGAGTGAGTTGTCCATCATATAGGCTAAAGGGCGGGAAGACGGTGCACACCACTAGTATGTGTGGGGGGGCAAACAGGCGGGCTTCTATGCGAGTTCTCATGCCTCTTCTGTGTATAAAAGGGCAGGCACCGATCAGAGCAGCAGATGGGGAGAAAGAAGCTTTTGGTCACAGGAACTGCACGGGGATAGAGCTTGTGAAAGTCAAGGATGCAAAGGCCTCCATCAAGTATCATAGTTAATTTTCGACGTTAGTTATGGGGAGAACACACACCTGCCCAGCCTCTACAAAGCGCAATTTTTTGGGGGGCTGATTAACTTTGCCATTGCGCTGAAGGACGCCGAGGTCCCTCGAGTGAGCTGTCCATCATATTGGCTAAAGGGCGGGAAGACGGTGCACACCACTAGTATGTATGGGAGGGGCAAACGGGCGGGCTTCTATGCGAGTTCACATGCCTCTTCCGTGAATAAAAGGGCAGGCACCGATCAGAGCAGCAGATGGGGAGAAAGAAGCTTGTGGTCACAGGAACTGCATGGTGATAGAGCTCGTGAAAGTCAAGAATGCAAAGACCTCCATCAAGCATCATAGTTAATTTTCGACTGTAGATATGGCGAGAACACACACCTGCCCAGCCTCTACAAAGTGCACAATTTTTTGGGGCTAATTAACTTTGCCATCGCACTGAAGGGCGCCGGGGTCCCTCGAGTGAGCTGTCCATCATATTGGCTAAAGGGGGGGAAGACGGTGCACACCACTAGTATGTGTGTGGGGGCAAACGGGCAGGCTTTTATACGAGTTCACATGCCTCTTCTGTGAATAAAAGGGCAGGCACCGATCAGAGCAGCAGATGGGGAGAAAGAAGCTTGTGGTCTCAGGAACTGCACGGGGATAGAGCTCGTGAAAGTCAAGGATGCAAAGGCCTCCATCAAGCATCATAGTTAATTTTCAACTGTAGATATGGGGAGAACACACACCTGCCCAGCCTCTACAATGCACACATTTTTTTGGGGCTGATTAACTTTGCCATCACGCTGAAGGGCGCCGGGGTCCCTCGAGTGAGCTGCCCATCATATTGGCTAAAGGGCGGGAAGACGGTGCACACCACTAGTATGTGTGTGGGGGCAAACGGGCGGGCTTCTATGCGAGTTCACATGCCTCTTCTGTGAATAAAAGGGCAGGCACCGATCAGAGCAGCAGATGGGGAGAAAGAAGCTTGTGGTCACAGGAACTGCACGGGGATAGAGCTCGTGAAATTCAAGAATGCAAAGGCCTCCATCAAGCATCATAGTTAATTTTCGACGGTAGATATGGCGAGTACACACACCTGCCTAGCCTCAACAAATTGCACAATTTTTGGGGGCTAATTAACTTTGCCATCGCGCTGAAGTGCGCAGGGGTCCCTCGAGTGAGCTGTCCATCATATTGGCTAAAGGGCGGGAAGACGGTGCACACCACTAGTATGTGTGGGGGGGCAAACGGGCGGGCTTCAATGCGAGTTCTCATGCCTCTTCTGTGTATAAAAGGGCAGGCACCGATCAGAGCAGCAGATGGGGAGAAAGAAGCTTGTGGTCACAGGAACTGCACGGGGATAGAGCTCGTGAAAGTCAGGATGCAAAGGCCTCTATCAAGCATCATAGCTAATTTTCGACTGTAGAGACGGGGAGAACACACACCTGCCCAGCCTCGACAAAGCGCCCTTTTTTTTGGGGCTGACTAACTTTGCAGTCGCGCTGAAGGGCGCCGGGGTCCCTCGAGTGAACTGTCCATCATAGTGGCTAAAGGGCGGGAAGACGGTGCACACAACTCGTGTGTGGGGGGGGGGCAAACGGGCAGGCTTCAATGCGAGTTCACATGCCTCTTCTGTGAATAAAAGGGCAGGCACCGATCAGAGCAGCAGATGGGGATTAAGAAGCTTGTGGTCACAGGAATTGCACGGGGATAGAGCTTGTGAAAGTCAAGGATGCAAAGGCCTCCACCAAGCATCATAGCTAATTGTCGACGGTAGATATGGGGAGAACACACACCTGCCCAGCTTCGACAAAGTGCACATTTTTTGTGGGCTGATTAACTTTGCCATCGCGCATCTGCGGGGGATATGTAAGCTGAATGTGTGTTTGCTGAGGTACTGCTACCCTTACTGAGTATGATCTTCCCTGAGTGCTATGATGATTTGTGTTGTGGGAATTCATGGTGTGGCACTCAGATGTGTGTGCTCCTGGTTTGGTTGGGGTGCACACACTGCTTGGTCTACATGCAGCGCTGTGAGTAAGTATGGGCGAATTTTGCCACTCAGCGGTTCGCGAATTCGGGCGAATTCGCAAAAAGTTCACGAAGTTGCAGATTTCCCCGCAAAATTGTGGATTTTTTTGCATATTTGCACCACCGCTAGTGTTTGTGGGGGGGGGGGGCAACCAGGAGGGCTTCTATGCGAGTTCACATGCCTCTTGTGTGTATAAAACGACAGGCACAATCAGAGCAGCAGATGAGGAGAAAGAAGCTTGTGGTCACAGGAACTGCATGGGGATAAAGCTCGTGAAAGTCAAGGATGCAAAGGCTTCCACCAAGCATCATATTTATTTTCGACTGTAGATATGGGGAGAACACACACCTGCCCAGCCTCTACAAAGCGCACATTTTTTTGGGGCTGATTAACTTTGCCATCGCGCTGAAGGGCGCTGGGGTCCCTCAAGTGAGCTGTCCATCAGATTGGCTAAAGGGCGGGAAGACGGTGCACACCACTAGTATGTGTGGGGGGAGCAAATGGTCGGGCTTCTATGTGAGTTCTCATGCCTCTTCTGTGTATAAAAGGGCAGGCACTGATCAGAGCAGCAGATGGGGAGAAAGAAGCTTGTGGTCACAGGAAATGCACGGGGATAGAGCTTGTGAAAGTCAA
This sequence comes from Lissotriton vulgaris, assembly GCF_964263255.1. Taxonomy (NCBI): domain Eukaryota; kingdom Metazoa; phylum Chordata; class Amphibia; order Caudata; family Salamandridae; genus Lissotriton; species Lissotriton vulgaris. Next base: position 634,571,128 of record NC_141685.1, on the reverse strand, counting down.
GGATGCAAAGGACTCCATCAAGCATCATAGATAATTTTCGACTGTAGAGATGGGGAGAACACACACCTCCCCAGCCTCAACAAAGCGCACATTATTTTGGGGCTGATTAACTTTGCCATTGCGCTGCAGGGTGCCGGGGTCCCTCGAGTGAGCTGTCCATCATAGTGGCTAAAGGGCGGGAAGACGGTGCACACCACTAGTGTGTGTAGGGGGGCAAACAGGCAGACTTCTATGTGAGTTCACATGCCTCTTCTGTGACTAAAAGGGCAGGCACCGATCAGAGCAGCAGATGGGGAGAAAGAAGCTTGTGGTCACAGGAACTGCACGGGGATAGAGCTCGTGAAAGTCAAGGATGCAAAGGCCTCCATCAAGCATCATAGCTAATTTTCAACTGTAGATATGGGGAGAACACACACCTGCCCAGCCTCTACAATGCGCACATTTTTTTGGGGCTGATTAACTTTGCCATCGCGCTGAAGGGCGCCGGGGTCCCTCGAGTGAGCTGTCCATCATATTGGCTAAAGGGCAGGAAGACGGTGCATACCACTAGTATGTGTGGGGGGGGCAAACGGGCGGGCTTCTATGCGAGTTCTCATGCCTCTTCTGTGTATAAAAGGGGAGGCACCGATCAGAGCAGCAGATGGGGAGAAAGAAGCTTGTGGTCACAGGAACTGCACGGGGATAGTGCTTGTGAAAGTCAAGGATGCAAAGGCCTCCATCAAGCATCATAGTTAATTTTCGACGGTAGATATGGGGAGAACACACACCTGCCCAGCCTCTACAAAGCGCAATTTTTTGGGGGGCTGAATAACTTTGCCATTGCGCTGAAGGGCGCCGAGGTCCCTCGAGTGAGCTGTCCATCATATTGGCTAAAGGGCGGGAAGACGGTGCACACCACTAGTATGTGTGGGGGGGGCAAACGGGCAGGCTTCTATGCAAGTTCACATGCCTCTTCCGTGAATAAAAGGGCAGGCACCGATCAGAGCAGCAGATGGGGAGAAAGAAGCTTGTGGTCACAGGAACTGCAGGGTGATAGAGCTCGTGAAAGTCAAGAATGCAAAGGCCTCCATCAAGCATCATAGTTAATTTTCGACGGTAGATATGGCGAGAACACACACCTGCCCAGCCTCTACAAAGCGCACAATTTTTTGGGGCTAATTAACTTTGCCATCGCACTGAAGGGCGCCGGGGTCCCTCGAGTGAGCTGTCCATCATATTGGCTCAAGGGGGGGAATTCGGTGCACACCACTAGTATGTGTGTGGGGGCAAACAGGCAGGCTTTTATACGAGTTCACATGCCTCTTCTGTGAATAAAAGGGCAGGCACCGATCAGAGCAGCAGATGGGGAGAAAGAAGCTTGTGGTCTCAGGAACTGCACGGGGATAGAGCTCGTGAAAGTCAAGGATGCAAAGGCCTCCATCAAGCATCATAGTTAATTTTCAACTGTAGATATGGGGAGAACACACACCTGCCCAGCCTCAACAATGCAAACATTTTTTTGGGGCTGATTAACTTTGCCATCGCGCTGAAGGGCGCAGGGGTCCCTTGAGTAAGCTGTCCATCATATTGGCTAAAGGGCGGAAGACGGTGCACACCACTAGTATGTGTGGGAGGCAAACGGGTGGGCTTCTATGCGAGTTCACATGCCTCTTCTGTGAATAAAAGGGCAGGCACCGATCAGAGCAGCAGATGGCGAGAAAGAAGCTTGTGGTCTCAGGAACTGCATGGGGATAGAGCTCGTGAAAGTCAAGGATGCAAAGGCCTCCATCAAGCATCATAGTTAATTTTCAACTGTAGATATGGGGAGAACACACACCTGCCCAGCCTCTACAATGCGCACATTTTTTTGGGGCTGATTAACTTTGCCATCGCGCTGAAGGGCGCCGGGGTCCCTCGAGTGAGCTGTCCATCATATTGGCTAAAGGGCGGGAAGACGGTGCACACCACTAGTATGTGTGTGGGGGCAAACGGGCAGGCTTTTATACGAGTTCAAATGCCTCTTCTGTGAATAAAAGGGCAGGCACCGATCAGAGCAGCAGATGGGGAGAAAGAAGCTTGTGGTCTCGGGAACTGCACGGGGATAGAGCTCGTGAAAGTCAAGGATGCAAAGGCCTCCATCAAGCATCATAGTTAATTTTCAACTGTAGATATGGGGAGAACACAGACCTGCCCAGCCTCAACAATGCACACATTTTTTTGGGGCTGATTAACTTTGCCATCGCGCTGAAGGGCGCAGGGGTCCCTCGAGTAAGCTGTCCATCATATTGGCTAAAGGGCGGAAGACGGTGCACACCACTAGCATGTGTGGGGGGCAAACGGGCGGGCTTCTATGCGAGTTCACATGCCTCTTCTGTGAATAAAAGGGCAGGCACCGATCAGAGCAGCAGATGGGGAGAAAGAAGCTTGTGGTCACAGGAACTGCACGGGGATAGAGCTCGTGAAAGTCAAGGATGCAAAGGCCTCCATCAAGCATCATAGTTAATTTTCAACTGTAGATATGGGGAGAACACACACCTGCCCAGCCTCAACAATGCACACATTTTTTTGGGGCTGATTAACTTTGCCATCGCGCTGAAGGGCGCAGGGGTCCCTCGAGTAAGCTGTCCATCATATTGGCTAAAGGGCGGAAGACGGTGCACACCACTAGCATGTGTGGGGGGCAAACGGGCGGGCTTCTATGCGAGTTCACATGCCTCTTCTGTGAATAAAAGGGCAGGCACCGATCAGAGCAGCAGATGGGGAGAAAGAAGCTTGTGGTCACAGGAACTGCACGGGGATAGAGCTCGTGAAATTCAAGAATGCAAAGGCCTCCATCAAGCATCATAGTTAATTTTCGACTGTAGATATGGCGAGAACACACACCTGCCCAGCCTCAACAAAGCGCACAATTTTTGGGGGCAGATTAACTTTGCCATCGCGCTGAAGGGCGCCGGGTCCCTCGAGTGAGTTGTCCATCATATTGGCTAAAGGGCGGGAAGACGGTGCACACCACTAGTATGTGTGGGGGGGGCAAACGGGCGGGCTTCTATGCGAGTTCTCATGCCTCTTCTGTGTATAAAAGGGCAGGCACCGATCAGAGCAGCAGATGGGGAGAAAGAAGCTTGTGGTCACAGGAACTGCACGGGGATAGAGCTTGTGAAAGTCAAGGATGCAAAGGCCTCCATCAAGTATCATAGTTAATTTTCGACGTTAGTTATGGGGAGAACACACACCTGCCCAGCCTCTACAAAGCGCAATTTTTTGGGGGGCTGATTAACTTTGCCATTGCGCTGAAGGACGCCGAGGTCCCTCGAGTGAGCTGTCCATCATATTGGCTAAAGGGCGGGAAGACGGTGCACACCACTAGTATGTATGGGAGGGGCAAACGGGCGGGCTTCTATGCGAGTTCACATGCCTCTTCCGTGAATAAAAGGGCAGGCACCGATCAGAGCAGCAGATGGGGAGAAAGAAGCTTGTGGTCACAGGAACTGCACGGTGATAGAGCTCGTGAAAGTCAAGAATGCAAAGACCTCCATCAAGCATCATAGTTAATTTTCGACTGTAGATATGGCGAGAACACACACCTGCCCAGCCTCTACAAAGTGCACAATTTTTTGGGGCTAATTAACTTTGCCATCGCACTGAAGGGCGCCGGGGTCCCTCGAGTGAGTTGTCCATCATATTGGCTAAAGGGGGGGAAGACGGTGCACACCACTAGTATGTGTGTGGGGGCAAACGGGCAGGCTTTTATACGAGTTCACATGCCTCTTCTGTGAATAAAAGGGCAGGCACCGATCAGAGCAGCAGATGGGGAGAAAGAAGCTTGTGGTCTCAGGAACTGCACGGGGATAGAGCTTGTGAAAGTCAAGGATGCAAAGGCCTCCATCAAGCATCATAGTTAATTTTCAACTGTAGATATGGGGAGAACACACACCTGCCCAGCCTCTACAATGCACACATTTTTTTGGGGCTGATTAACTTTGCCATCACGCTGAAGGGCGCCGGGGTCCCTCGAGTGAGCTGCCCATCATATTGGCTAAAGGGCGGGAAGACGGTGCACACCACTAGTATGTGTGTGGGGGCAAACGGGCGGGCTTCTATGCGAGTTCACATGCCTCTTCTGTGAATAAAAGGGCAGGCACCGATCAGAGCAGCAGATGGGGAGAAAGAAGCTTGTGGTCACAGGAACTGCACGGGGATAGAGCTCGTGAAATTCAAGAATGCAAAGGCCTCCATCAAGCATCATAGTTAATTTTCGACGGTAGATATGGCGAGTACACACACCTGCCCAGCCTCAACAAATTGCACAATTTTTGGGGGCTAATTAACTTTGCCATCGCGCTGAAGGGCGCAGGGGTCCCTCGAGTGAGCTGTCCATCATATTGGCTAAAGGGCGGGAAGACGGTGCACACCACTAGTATGTGTGGGGGGGCAAACGGGCGGGCTTCAATGCGAGTTCTCATGCCTCTTCTGTGTATAAAAGGGCAGGCACCGATCAGAGCAGCAGATGGGGAGAAAGAAGCTTGTGGTCACAGGAACTGCACGGGGATAGAGCTCGTGAAAGTCAGGATGCAAAGGCCTCTATCAAGCATCATAGCTAATTTTCGACTGTAGAGACGGGGAGAACACACACCTGCCCAGCCTCGACAAAGCGCCCTTTTTTTTGGGGCTGACTAACTTTGCAGTCGCGCTGAAGGGCGCCGGGGTCCCTCGAGTGAACTGTCCATCATAGTGGCTAAAGGGCGGGAAGACGGTGCACACAACTCGTGTGTGGGGGGGGGGGCAAACGGGCAGGCTTCAATGCGAGTTCACATGCCTCTTCTGTGAATAAAAGGGCAGGCACCGATCAGAGCAGCAGATGGGGAGAAAGAAGCTTGTGGTCACAGGAACTGCACGGGGATAGAGCTTGTGAAAGTCAAGGATGCAAAGGCCTCCACCAAGCATCATAGCTAATTGTCGACGGTAGATATGGGGAGAACACACACCTGCCCAGCTTCGACAAAGTGCACATTTTTTGTGGGCTGATTAACTTTGCCATCGCGCATCTGCGGGGGATATGTAAGCTGAATGTGTGTTTGCTGAGGTACTGCTACCCTTACTGAGTATGATCTTCCCTGAGTGCTATGATGATTTGTGTTGTGGGAATTCATGGTGTGGCACTCAGATGTGTGTGCTACTGGTTTGGTTGGGGTGCACACACTGCTTGGTCTACATGCAGCGCTGTGAGTAAGTATGGGCGAATTTTGCCACTCAGCGGTTCGCGAATTCGGGCGAATTCGCAAAAAGTTCACGAAGTTGCAGATTTCCCCGCAAAATTGTGGATTTTTTTGCATATTTGCACCACCGCTAGTGTTTGTGGGGGGGGGGGGGCAACCAGGAGGGCTTCTATGCGAGTTCACATGCCTCTTGTGTGTATAAAACGACAGGCACAATCAGAGCAGCAGATGAGGAGAAAGAAGCTTGTGGTCACAGGAACTGCATGGGGATAAAGCTCGTGAAAGTCAAGGATGCAAAGGCTTCCACCAAGCATCATATTTATTTTCGACTGTAGATATGGGGAGAACACACACCTGCCCAGCCTCTACAAAGCGCACATTTTTTTGGGGCTGATTAACTTTGCCATCGCGCTGAAGGGCGCTGGGGTCCCTCAAGTGAGCTGTCCATCAGATTGGCTAAAGGGCGGGAAGACGGTGCACACCACTAGTATGTGTGGGGGGAGCAAATGGTCGGGCTTCTATGTGAGTTCTCATGCCTCTTCTGTGTATAAAAGGGCAGGCACTGATCAGAGCAGCAGATGGGGAGAAAGAAGCTTGTGGTCACAGGAAATGCACGGGGATAGAGCTTGTGAAAGTCAAGGATGCAAAGGACTCCATCAAGCATCATAGATAATTTTCGACTGTAGAGATGGGGAGAACACACACCTCCCCAGCCTCAACAAAGCGCACATTATTTTGGGGCTGATTAACTTTGCCATTGCGCTGCAGGGTGCCGGGGTCCCTCGAGTGAGCTGTCCATCATAGTGGCTAAAGGGCGGGAAGACGGTGCACACCACTAGTGTGTGTAGGGGGGCAAACAGGCAGACTTCTATGTGAGTTCACATGCCTCTTCTGTGACTAAAAGGGCAGGCACCGATCAGAGCAGCAGATGGGGAGAAAGAAGCTTGTGGTCACAGGAACTGCACGGGGATAGAGCTCGTGAAAGTCAAGGATGCAAAGGCCTCCATCAAGCATCATAGCTAATTTTCAACTGTAGATATGGGGAGAACACACACCTGCCCAGCCTCTACAATGCGCACATTTTTTTGGGGCTGATTAACTTTGCCATCGCGCTGAAGGGCGCCGGGGTCCCTCGAGTGAGCTGTCCATCATATTGGCTAAAGGGCAGGAAGACGGTGCATACCACTAGTATGTGTGGGGGGGGCAAACGGGCGGGCTTCTATGCGAGTTCTCATGCCTCTTCTGTGTATAAAAGGGGAGGCACCGATCAGAGCAGCAGATGGGGAGAAAGAAGCTTGTGGTCACAGGAACTGCACGGGGATAGTGCTTGTGAAAGTCAAGGATGCAAAGGCCTCCATCAAGCATCATAGTTAATTTTCGACGGTAGATATGGGGAGAACACACACCTGCCCAGCCTCTACAAAGCGCAATTTTTTGGGGGGCTGAATAACTTTGCCATTGCGCTGAAGGGCGCCGAGGTCCCTCGAGTGAGCTGTCCATCATATTGGCTAAAGGGCGGGAAGACGGTGCACACCACTAGTATGTGTGGGGGGGCAAACGGGCAGGCTTCTATGCAAGTTCACATGCCTCTTCCGTGAATAAAAGGGCAGGCACCGATCAGAGCAGCAGATGGGGAGAAAGAAGCTTGTGGTCACAGGAACTGCAGGGTGATAGAGCTCGTGAAAGTCAAGAATGCAAAGGCCTCCATCAAGCATCATAGTTAATTTTCGACGGTAGATATGGCGAGAACACACACCTGCCCAGCCTCTACAAAGCGCACAATTTTTTGGGGCTAATTAACTTTGCCATCGCACTGAAGGGCGCCGGGGTCCCTCGAGTGAGCTGTCCATCATATTGGCTAAAGGGGGGGAATTCGGTGCACACCACTAGTATGTGTGTGGGGGCAAACAGGCAGGCTTTTATACGAGTTCACATGCCTCTTCTGTGAATAAAAGGGCAGGCACCGATCAGAGCAGCAGATGGGGAGAAAGAAGCTTGTGGTCTCAGGAACTGCACGGGGATAGAGCTCGTGAAAGTCAAGGATGCAAAGGCCTCCATCAAGCATCATAGTTAATTTTCAACTGTAGATATGGGGAGAACACACACCTGCCCAGCCTCAACAATGCACACATTTTTTTGGGGCTGATTAACTTTGCCATCGCGCTGAAGGGCGCAGGGGTCCCTTGAGTAAGCTGTCCATCATATTGGCTAAAGGGCGGAAGACGGTGCACACCACTAGTATGTGTGGGAGGCAAACGGGTGGGCTTCTATGCGAGTTCACATGCCTCTTCTGTGAATAAAAGGGCAGGCACCGATCAGAGCAGCAGATGGGGAGAAAGAAGCTTGTGGTCTCAGGAACTGCATGGGGATAGAGCTCGTGAAAGTCAAGGATGCAAAGGCCTCCATCAAGCATCATAGTTAATTTTCAACTGTAGATATGGGGAGAACACACACCTGCCCAGCCTCTACAATGCGCACATTTTTTTGGGGCTGATTAACTTTGCCATCGCGCTGAAGGGCGCCGGGGTCCCTCGAGTGAGCTGTCCATCATATTGGCTAAAGGGCGGGAAGACGGTGCACACCACTAGTATGTGTGTGGGGGCAAACGGGCAGGCTTTTATACGAGTTCAAATGCCTCTTCTGTGAATAAAAGGGCAGGCACCGATCAGAGCAGCAGATGGGGAGAAAGAAGCTTGTGGTCTCGGGAACTGCACGGGGATAGAGCTCGTGAAAGTCAAGGATGCAAAGGCCTCCATCAAGCATCATAGTTAATTTTCAACTGTAGATATGGGGAGAACACAGACCTGCCCAGCCTCAACAATGCACACATTTTTTTGGGGCTGATTAACTTTGCCATCGCGCTGAAGGGCGCAGGGGTCCCTCGAGTAAGCTGTCCATCATATTGGCTAAAGGGCGGAAGACGGTGCACACCACTAGTATGTGTGGGGGGCAAACGGGCGGGCTTCTATGCGAGTTCACATGCCTCTTCTGTGAATAAAAGGGCAGGCACCGATCAGAGCAGCAGATGGGGAGAAAGAAGCTTGTGGTCACAGGAACTGCACGGGGATAGAGCTCGTGAAAGTCAAGGATGCAAAGGCCTCCATCAAGCATCATAGTTAATTTTCAACTGTAGATATGGGGAGAACACACACCTGCCCAGCCTCAACAATGCACACATTTTTTTGGGGCTGATTAACTTTGCCATCGCGCTGAAGGGCGCAGGGGTCCCTCGAGTAAGCTGTCCATCATATTGGCTAAAGGGCGGAAGACGGTGCACACCACTAGCATGTGTGGGGGGCAAACGGGCGGGCTTCTATGCGAGTTCACATGCCTCTTCTGTGAATAAAAGGGCAGGCACCGATCAGAGCAGCAGATGGGGAGAAAGAAGCTTGTGGTCACAGGAACTGCACGGGGATAGAGCTCGTGAAATTCAAGAATGCAAAGGCCTCCATCAAGCATCATAGTTAATTTTCGACTGTAGATATGGCGAGAACACACACCTGCCCAGCCTCAACAAAGCGCACAATTTTTGGGGGCAGATTAACTTTGCCATCGCGCTGAAGGGCGCCGGGTCCCTCGAGTGAGTTGTCCATCATATTGGCTAAAGGGCGGGAAGACGGTGCACACCACTAGTATGTGTGGGGGGGGCAAACGGGCGGGCTTCTATGCGAGTTCTCATGCCTCTTCTGTGTATAAAAGGGCAGGCACCGATCAGAGCAGCAGATGGGGAGAAAGAAGCTTGTGGTCACAGGAACTGCACGGGGATAGAGCTTGTGAAAGTCAAGGATGCAAAGGCCTCCATCAAGTATCATAGTTAATTTTCGACGTTAGTTATGGGGAGAACACACACCTGCCCAGCCTCTACAAAGCGCAATTTTTTGGGGGGCTGATTAACTTTGCCATTGCGCTGAAGGACGCCGAGGTCCCTCGAGTGAGCTGTCCATCATATTGGCTAAAGGGCGGGAAGACGGTGCACACCACTAGTATGTATGGGAGGGGCAAACGGGCGGGCTTCTATGCGAGTTCACATGCCTCTTCCGTGAATAAAAGGGCAGGCACCGATCAGAGCAGCAGATGGGGAGAAAGAAGCTTGTGGTCACAGGAACTGCACGGTGATAGAGCTCGTGAAAGTCAAGAATGCAAAGACCTCCATCAAGCATCATAGTTAATTTTCGACTGTAGATATGGCGAGAACACACACCTGCCCAGCCTCTACAAAGTGCACAATTTTTTGGGGCTAATTAACTTTGCCATCGCACTGAAGGGCGTCGGGGTCCCTCGAGTGAGCTGTCCATCATATTGGCTAAAGGGGGGGAAGACGGTGCACACCACTAGTATGTGTGTGGGGGCAAACGGGCAGGCTTTTATACGAGTTCACATGCCTCTTCTGTGAATAAAAGGGCAGGCACCGATCAGAGCAGCAGATGGGGAGAAAGAAGCTTGTGGTCTCAGGAACTGCACGGGGATAGAGCTCGTGAAAGTCAAGGATGCAAAGGCCTCCATCAAGCATCATAGTTAATTTTCAACTGTAGATATGGGGAGAACACACACCTGCCCAGCCTCTACAATGCACACATTTTTTTGGGGCTGATTAACTTTGCCATCACGCTGAAGGGCGCCGGGGTCCCTCGAGTGAGCTGCCCATCATATTGGCTAAAGGGCGGGAAGACGGTGCACACCACTAGTATGTGTGTGGGGGCAAACGGGCGGGCTTCTATGCGAGTTCACATGCCTCTTCTGTGAATAAAAGGGCAGGCACCGATCAGAGCAGCAGATGGGGAGAAAGAAGCTTGTGGTCACAGGAACTGCACGGGGATAGAGCTCGTGAAATTCAAGAATGCAAAGGCCTCCATCAAGCATCATAGTTAATTTTCGACGGTAGATATGGCGAGTACACACACCTGCCCAGCCTCAACAAATTGCACAATTTTTGGGGGCTAATTAACTTTGCCATCGCGCTGAAGGGCGCAGGGGTCCCTCGAGTGAGCTGTCCATCATATTGGCTAAAGGGCGGGAAGACGGTGCACACCACTAGTATGTGTGGGGGGGCAAACGGGCGGGCTTCAATGCGAGTTCTCATGCCTCTTCTGTGTATAAAAGGGCAGGCACCGATCAGAGCAGCAGATGGGGAGAAAGAAGCTTGTGGTCACAGGAACTGCACGGGGATAGAGCTCGTGAAAGTCAGGATGCAAAGGCCTCTATCAAGCATCATAGCTAATTTTCGACTGTAGAGACGGGGAGAACACACACCTGCCCAGCCTCTACAAAGCGCCCTTTTTTTTGGGGCTGACTAACTTTGCAGTCGCGCTGAAGGGCGCCGGGGTCCCTCGAGTGAACTGTCCATCATAGTGGCTAAAGGGCGGGAAGACGGTGCACACAACTCGTGTGTGGGGGGGGGGGCAAACGGGCAGGCTTCAATGCGAGTTCACATGCCTCTTCTGTGAATAAAAGGGCAGGCACCGATCAGAGCAGCAGATGGGGAGAAAGAAGCTTGTGGTCACAGGAACTGCACAGGGATAGAGCTTGTGAAAGTCAAGGATGCAAAGGCCTCCACAAAGCATCATAGCTAATTGTCGACGGTAGATATGGGGAGAACACACACCTGCCCAGCTTCGACAAAGTGCACATTTTTTGTGGGCTGATTAACTTTGCCATCGCGCATCTGCGGGGGATATGTAAGCTGAATGTGTGTTTGCTGAGGTACTGCTACCCTTACTGAGTATGATCTTCCCTGAGTGCTATGATGATTTGTGTTGTGGGAATTCATGGTGTGGCACTCAGATGTGTGTGCTACTGGTTTGGTTGGGGTGCACACACTGCTTGGTCTACATGCAGCGCTGTGAGTAAGTATGGGCGAATTTTGCCACTCAGCGGTTCGCGAATTCGGGCGAATTCGCAAAAAGTTCACGAAGTTGCAGATTTCCCCGCAAAATTGTGGATTTTTTTGCATATTTGCACCACCGCTAGTGTTTGTGGGGGGGGGGGCAACCAGGAGGGCTTCTATGCGAGTTCACATGCCTCTTGTGTGTATAAAACGACAGGCACAATCAGAGCAGCAGATGAGGAGAAAGAAGCTTGTGGTCACAGGAACTGCATGGGGATAAAGCTCGTGAAAGTCAAGGATGCAAAGGCTTCCACCAAGCATCATATTTAATTTTCGACTGTAGATATGGGGAGAACACACACCTGCCCAGCCTCTACAAAGCGCACATTTTTTTGGGGCTGATTAACTTTGCCATCGCGCTGAAGGGCGCCGGGGTCCCTCAAGTGAGCTGTCCATCAGATTGGCTAAAGGGCGGGAAGACGGTGCACACCACTAGTATGTGTGGGGGGAGCAAATGGTCGGGCTTCTATGTGAGTTCTCATGCCTCTTCTGTGTATAAAAGGGCAGGCACTGATCAGAGCAGCAGATGGGGAGAAAGAAGCTTGTGGTCACAGGAAATGCACGGGGATAGAGCTTGTGAAAGTCAAGGATGCAAAGGACTCCATCAAGCATCATAGATAATTTTCGACTGTAGAGATGGGGAGAACACACACCTCCCCAGCCTCAACAAAGCGCACATTATTTTGGGGCTGATTAACTTTGCCATCGCGCTGCAGGGTGCCGGGGTCCCTCGAGTGAGCTGTCCATCATAGTGGCTAAAGGGCGGGAAGACGGTGCACACCACTAGTGTGTGTAGGGGGGCAAACAGGCAGACTTCTATGTGAGTTCACATGCCTCTTCTGTGACTAAAAGGGCAGGCACCGATCAGAGCAGCAGATGGGGAGAAAGAAGCTTGTGGTCACAGGAACTGCACGGGGATAGAGCTCGTGAAAGTCAAGGATGCAAAGGCCTCCATCAAGCATCATAGCTAATTTTCAACTGTAGATATGGGGAGAACACACACCTGCCCAGCCTCGACAAAGCGCACATTTTATGTGGGCTGATTAACTTTGCCATCCCGCTGAAGGGCGCCGGGGTCCCTCGAGTGAGCTGTCCATCGTAGTGGCTAAAGGACGGGAAGACGGTGCACACCACTAGAGTGTGTGGGGGGGCAAACAGGCGGGCTTCTATGCGAGTTTACATGCCTCTTCTGTGTATAAAAGGACAGGCACCGATCAGTGCAGCAGATGGGGAGAAAGAACCTTGTGGTCACAGGAATTGCATGGGGATAGAGCTCGTGAAAGTCAATGAGGCAAAGGCCTCCATCAAGCATCATAGCTAATTTTCTACGGTAGATATGGAGAGAACACACATCTGCCCAGCCTCAACAAAGGGCACATTTTCTGGGGGCTGATTAACTTTGCCATCGCGCTGAAGGGCGCCGAAGTCCCTCGAGTGAGCTGTCCATCATAGTGGCTAAAGGGCGGGAAGATGGTGCACACCACTAGTGTGTGTGGGGGGGCAAACAGGCAGACTTCTATGCGAGTTCACATGCCTCTTCTGTGACTAAAAGGGCAGGCACCGATCAGAGCAGCAGATGGGGAGAAAGAAGCTTGTGGTCACAGGAACTGCACGGGGATAGAGCTCGTGAAAGTCAAGGATGCAAAGGCCTCCATCAAGCATCATAGCAAATTTTCGACGGTAGATATGGGGAGAACACACACCTGTCCAGCCTGGACAAAGCGCACATTTCTTTGGGGCTGATTAACTTTGCCTTTGCGCTGAAAGGCGCCAGGGTCCCTCGAGTGAGCTGTCCATCATAGTGGCTAAAGGGTGTGAAGACGGTGCACACCACTAGTGTGTGTGGGGGGGCAAATGGGCGGGCTTCTATGCGAGTTCACATGCTTCTACTGTGTATAAAAGGATAGGCGCCGATCTGAGCAGCAGATGGGGAGAAAGAAGCTGGTGGTCACAGGAACTGCACGGGGATAGAGCTTGTGAAAGTCAATGATGCAAAGGCCTCCATCAAGCATCATAGCTCATTTTCGACAGTAGATATGGGGAGAACACACACCTGTCCAGCCTCGACAAAGCGCACATTTCTTTGGGGCTGATTAACTTTGCCATCATGCTGAAGGGCGCCGGGGTCCCTCGAGTGAGCTGTCCATCATAGTGGCTAAAGGGCGGGAAGACGGTGCACACCACTAGAGTGTGTGGGGGGAGGAAACGGGCGGGCTTCTATGCGAGTTCACATGCCTCTTCTGTGTATAAAAGGACAGGCACCGATCAGAGCAGCAGATGGGGAGAAAGAAGTTTGTGGTCACAGGAACTGCATGGGGATAGAGCTCCTGAAAGTCAAGGATGCAAAGGCCTCCATCAAGCATCATAGCTAATTTTCGACGGTAGATATGGGGAGAACACACACCTGCCCAGCCTCGGCAAAGTGCAATTTTTTTGGGGGCTGATTAACTTTGCCATTGCGCTGAAGGGCGCAGGGGTCCCTCGAGTGAGCTGTCCATCATAGTGGCTAAAGGGCGGGAAGACAGTGCACACCACTAGTGTGTGTGGGGGGGGCAAACGGGCAGGCGTCTATGAAAGTTCACATGCCTCTTCTGTGTATAAAAGGACAGGCACCGATCAGAGCAGCAGATGGGGAGAAAGGAGCTTGTGGTCATAGGAACTGCACGGGGATAGAGCTCTTGAAAGTCAAAGATGCAAAGGCCTCCATGAAGCATCATAGCTGATTTTCTAAGGTAGATATTGGGAGAACACACACTTGCCCAGCCTCAACAAAGCGTACATTTTTTTTGGGCTGATTAACTTTGCCATCGCGCTGAAGGGAGCCGGGGTCCCCCGAATGAGCTGTCTATCATAGTGGCTAAAGGGCGGGAAAAAGGTGCACACCACTAGTGTGTGTGGGGGGGCAAAGGGGCGGGCTTCTATGCGAGTTCACATGCCTCTTCTGTGTATAAAAGGACAGGCACCGATCAGAGCAGCAGATGGGGAGAAAGAAGCTTGTGGTCACAGGAACTGCACGGGGATAGAGCTCGTGAAAGTCAATGATGCAAAGGCCTCCATCAAGCATCATAGCTAATTTTCGACGGTAGATATGGGGAGAATACACACCTGCCAAGCCTCGACAAAGCGCACATTTGTTTTGGGGCTGATTAAGGAGTTACTGAATTTGACCTTCAACTCAGGCACCTGCTTTATCTATATCTGTAAGTGCTTCCTGGAGGAGCCTCATTGTCTACTTGTAACTTTTCTCTGACCCTGCTTCGAGGGTCAGAGCAGGGTCAGAGAATAGTTGCAAGTAGGCCAGGAGGCGCCGCTCAGGAAGCACTTACAGAGTTACAGCAGGTGCCCAAGTTGAAGTTAATTTCTTTTTAACCATTTTGTGCCGCTCGAAGTCGTTTCCAGGCCAAAGCGTGACTTGCTGATTGTCTCTTCCACAAGGATTGCTCCACTGAAAGTGTGTTTGACAGCGGGAGCCGGCGTGCTCCACTCAGGGTTTTCCTGAACCCGAGAACAGGCAGAGGACTACTCCAGCGGGAGCGGGACTGCGAGGCCCACAGGTGATTGTGCCGGACCATCACGCACACCTGCTGCCTCTTCCCGCCCACTCCTCCCTGAATATAGACAGTTCACAGCTTGGAGCTTGCGGAGGGGTTCAGCCGCCCACCAGTATAGATCTCTCAGAGGGAACCTTAAGCGATCTTGAAGACATGAGTCTTCTCTCACTGCCATTAACACAAATCACGCAACCTCCAAATATAGCAAACACGGGAGAAGATACCGAATTAACTACACAAAGCCCTATCCCACCGAGGGAAGAACCTCCATTTATATCAAACACCCCAAATTTAACAGGGCTACTAAACACAGATCGGGGTCTAAGGGAGGGTGCAATCCAACACAGAAAAATAGGGAAACAGAGCAGCAAGGAAAAGAAGGCTAAAAAACCAAAGACAGGGGTAATACACAATACACCCAGCATTGGCAATACTACACAGGATAGACCGTCATCCGTGGCATTGAATGGCCCTCCCCCAGAACCAGTCAGTAACACTACCACTGACCTGCCAGCCCCTCCACTAGAACACAATACCGAGTCAGCTGAAGAGGACATAACATTAGCAGACATAGGAAACCTCCTTAAGTCAATTTTAAGCCCCTTAGAAGCCCACCTGATAAAAATGGAAGCGAGACTAATTAAAATCGAGAAAACCGCATCACAGTTCATGGATTCCTGGAAACCTGGGGTTCCCTGTCCTATAGCCCCTAATACTGATCCGAAACACAAAAAGAATCCTGACCCTCCGAAACTTGCTAAAAGCAACGAGGCCGTAATATCATCAACCGGCACCAAAAACTCCAAATCACTCAGTCACCAACCACCGAATTCAAAAGCCAAACCATCTATGCCAGCGACTCCAGCAGGTGCCCATAACAAGCAACCTCCTAGTGCACAACAAACATCCTCAGTCACTGACACCACGCATTCTCACTTACAACATAAAAGTCCACCTAAATCTTCATTAACAATCAACCAAAATTCCCAGGACTCCAATAACATAGCGCAAAAAACAGTTACTGTTAATCTTCCACCAGAGGTAGCTCCACATACCGTCATTCTAGCTGGGGTACCTTAACTAAAATCGGCCGCAAGCGAGACAGGGGCATCACTAAAAAACAAAGTAATCAACTGGCTATCCACACATAGACCACTTCCTAGAGGTATGACCAGCGACATTCGCATGGTAAGAAGAGTCTTGTGGGTAGGAAAGAGACCTAAAACAATCAGTGGTGACTGTATACTGGTGAGCTTTAAAGAACCAGGAACAGTCTCATACATCTGCGGCTCCTTTCTAGAGGACGAGGGGAATAACATCTACCCACTCCCTCTTTCGTTCTTTTACCCAGCAAATACTCACATAACCAATAACCAGAGACGAGGGTACCACCAGAACTCACAGGGAAATTGGGGGGGTAACCAGGGAGGGAGGAGAATCCCATACAACCAAATGCGAACACCTCTTGATTACCCCCCAATTTATGATGATCTTCAAGGGTGGGAGACTGTAAATAGAAGAGGAATGGGTACGGGTTGATTTGAAAGAGAAGTACCTTGGCCCCCTAGACATTACCAGCCACCATCTCTATCACTTTTTAACCGATACGACTGCCTCGAAATGGTGGACTGACAATTGGCCCTGGAAGAAAGGGCATGTAGGCAAACATCAGGGCATGATGAAGGCACACATAATACCCCCAACTCCATCTATGGGAGGAGAACTCTCCCGCTAGAAACTTAGGTCCTTCCCAACAGAGAGAAGAAAGGGGAACTAACCTGAAGGGTCCATTTAGGGGCCAAGTGCAGACACAGAGGTTATCCCGACCAGCCCATACAACACAAATGCCTAACCAAATCATGATGCGGATTGGGCACCATGACCCTCAAACATTAAAACTGCTCTCATGGAATTTGGCAGGCCTGGCCAACAAAATAGACTCCGACTCATGGGCTGAACTAATACATTCAAAAAGCATCTGTCTCTTTCAAGAGACTTGGGCAAGGGAGGAGACTATGTACAGGGGTTTTCAGACATTCTCGATACAAGCTAGTTGGGGAGGGAGAGGCCGACCGTCTGGAGGTTTGGCAATCTGGGTGGCTTCTGACTTAGGCTGTTCAGCTTTACGATATACTGTGGACTCGGAGGATATACTGGCTGTTCTACTTGAATGGCGGGCACTTTACAAATTACTTGTAATAAACATTTACTCTAGGCCAGTCCCAATAGCTGCCGCCTCCAAAACCATTGAGGCACTGTCCCGGCTCCTAGAAACCACCCCAGAGGGTATACCATACCTAATAGGGGGGGACTTTAATTCACATTTTGAACCGTTACCTGGATTACTTGATGGACCCTCCCTAGAGGAGGATTCAAGTTGGCAGGTTCCCCCAACAGAGGCCCCCCTCCTAGAGCATGGACACCGCTGGCCGTTCAAATAAATACACTAAATTTCACCTACGGTTTGAGAGCTTGTAACGGCCGCACTAGGTCTGATATCCCGAGCAAATGTACGTTTCACAAAGTCGGGAGGGAATCCAGACTAGATTACTTCCTGGTACAGTTGCATGCGTGGAAAAGGGTGATGGACTTTAGATTAATGCCTAGACAGGACAGTGATCATAATGCCTTGGAACTAGACTTCGCCATCCCCTGCTTGAAGGAGAGTGCGCTAAGTGAGCAAAAGCCTAGAGCGGGACACCTCCTGGACAACAATAGGAAGAGGATAAGATGGGAAAATCTTGCCTCCAGCGAAGATAAGCTAGCCTCCCTATACGCTGGAATTATTCCAACCCTAGAGGAGGCCTTCGACTTATGGAACTCAGACTCTATAAAGGAAATTAGTGAGGATCTCCCTCAGGTACATGAACATTTAATCAGGAAGCTTGAAGCTGATCTCTTCAGCACCAGATCACCTAGAACCCAGGGACTGAATAAATGCACTTGGTTCAATAGTGCTTGTCGTGATGCAAAACGCGACCTCCTATCTAGTATAAAAGCAGGAGGCCCGAGGGAAGAGATCTCCTCCAGAAGGAAGGCCTACCAAACACTTACAGCTAATGCTAAGATAGAGTGGGATGTACAGCACTGGGAGAATCTATCGGAGTCCTTAGCAACAAGAGACTCCCGTAGATTCTGGAGAATAATCAACCATGGATGTGGGGATCTTCCCACGGCAATCGAACCCAACATTGCTGCAAATGTCTGGCAAAAACATTTCCAGCAGTTATACTCCCTAGAGAATGAGGGGACAAAAGCAGTATTGCCAATTACCCCTGACAGACAGACCTCTGATCCCTTCACCATAAAAGACATTAGGAAGGCGATAGCAGGGCTTTCCTCTGGAAAGGCACCGGGCCTGGATGGGGTGCCGGGCGACCTTTTTAAACATGAACCTGGAATCTGGGCACCCTACCTCATGGTTTTATTCAATGCTGTGCTGGGGGGAATGAAAATACCAGATACTTGGCTGGGAGCGGAGGTGGTCCCGATATTTAAAAAGGGGTCGCCCCTGCTCCCAGCCAACTATCGCCCAATCAGCCTCCTTGATGTATCCCAAAAACTGTTTGGCAGGTTAGTTCTCAACAGGCTGTTAAGCTGGATGGAGGAGACAGACATCTTAAGCCCTCTCCAGGCGGGTTTTAGAAAAGGAGTTTCAACAGTCGACCAAATACTCAAACTGAATATTATATACTGGAAAACGGTGCTCTTAGAAAGTGGGACACTGTATGCGGTTTTTGTGGACCTCCGCGCCGCCTTCGATTTAGTTCCCCGGGCTAAGTTGTGGGCGGTGCTGGCTGACCTGGGTGTTCCAGGAGACATTCTCCATATCTTAATAAGGCTGCACACTGACAACTATGCCCGAGTTAGATATGGAAAGGGCGGTAGGCTGACAGACAGATTCCCCGTTCGCAGAGGGGTAAGGCAGGGCTGCGTATTGGCGCCGACCCTGTTTTGCTTATTCGTGAACGGGGTGATAGAGCACTTGAACAGGATTCCTAACATCGATGCGCCACAACTGAACAGCAGCAGGGTGCCAGCGATTATGTTCGCGGACGACACCCTGCTGCTGTCAAAAACACCAATTGGGCTTTAGAGGGTTCTGAATGGGTTCTTGGGGTTCTGCAATGAAAGGGGTCTAGAAATAAACCCCTCCAAGACTAAATTTATGATCCTTAACCCCAGACCCAAAAGCTGCCCAAATCCCCACCTAGGATCCACAACCCTAGAAAGAGTACATGTAATAGAATACCTTGGCATAACCCTCAACCAGAACCTGACTTGGTTGCCACATAAAACAAAAGCAACCACAAATCTAGTCCAGAGGGCAGGTGCCATTACAAGAATCGCCAACAAATCACCACTCCGTCCACTGGCACCCGCCATCCACATTTACAGAGCCCAAGCCCGGCGGGGCATTATCCATGGGGGTGAGTTATGGGGACACTTAAAGCTATATACCGTACAGGTTGCAGAAAATAATTTCATAAGACAACTGGCTGCACTCCCCCCGAGCACTCCTCTTCTCCCCCTAAGAATGGACCTGGCATTACGACCAATCACGGAGGAATTGGGCCTTAAACCTCTGACCCTCTGGAGGGACCTGGTACAGTACAGAAATGAACTGCAGGAACTCCTAAGATCAACCTATGCCACCAAAATCCCGTGGATAAAGTACATTAGGGACATGTGCACGTTCCTCGGAGTCCCAGAGTTATGGTCCAACCCGGAAGTAGTGTCCGTAAGGCTCTCTAGAAAAGAACTCTCAAATTTATTCTGTAGCGCTATGCTTCAGAAATCTATGAACTCTATCCGGGATGGATCCCTAACGGACACATTCATCAAGACAAAAGACTCCTATAGTCCCGAATATGTACTAGACGGTATGACGCCTGTGTTTGTACGGAAGATCTACATGCAATGGAGGTACGGTTCTCTCCCCCTGAGGTCCCTTACTAAATCCTGGGAAGGTAATCTGGACTCAGGGGTGTGCCCTGCATGCAACTATAAACTGGAAAGCGATCTTCACGTGGTCTTGTTCTGCAGAGCCTACAGCAGAATTAGGAGCTATTGGTTGGTCCCTCATCTAAGGAACTTGGGCTTCCGAACATATGCTCCGGCCTACAGAGTCCTCAAGACAGATTTATCGGCTCCAACAGTGTTCGTAATGGCAAAATTCCTGACGGCAATGTGGCGATTACGTGCAATAATTATCAGGGACACTAAAGCTGCATGAACATCTCCTTCTCTTTTTTATAACCAAAATACATTTTCTAGTAATCAGTTTGTAATCATGAGTCCGGGTAACTTTTTAAAATTCATAGCATATTTTTATAATGTTTTTAATGATGAAAATTATTTGTACATCTTTTATGATCTTTTATGATCGAAATAAAGATTATTTGAATTGAATTGAAATGGTTAGAAAGAAATTAGCTTCAACTTGAGCACCTGCTGTAACTATGTAAGTGCTTCCTGAGCAAATATCTTCCCTCTTGCGAATTTGCGGATTTTGCCGTGATTTCGTGTGATTCGTGGATAGCGAAATCGCGGAAAATCTGCAAATTCGCGAGCGGAACAAATTTTCTGCCCATACTTAGCTGTGAGTGTATGTTGCCTTGTACTTGCCTGGTGTCCAGCTGATTTTGCAATGTGATGGATTGGTATGTGCATCTGTTGTGTTTTTGTTGTGAAAGCATGCAGTGTTTGGCCTGTGTTGGCTCTTTCTTCTGACAGATGCTATGGGTGTGTGATGTTCTATTTGCATGACATTGTGGGTGAGTAGTTAGTGCTGTGTGATACATTCAGATGTGTGTTGCAAGTGTAGTGTGCATTACTTGTGTGACTGTCACATGCAGCAATGTTAATTCTTGTTCCTGAGCCTGTTTTTAGTGCACATTGGTGGTTTGTCCTCCTATTTTTGACCTGTCAATTGTCAGGATTGTGCATGTGCATGCTTGTGGTACACTGTGACACCATGATCACTTGATGAGTGGTGCGGTGCTTCTGTCTGTGTTAGCTGATTGTCCCATTGATCCCAGTTAGTGCTTATGATTGTTTTGAGATGATGCAATTCTTGTTTGTGTTGGGATATGGTGTCTGTGCATTGGCACTGAGTGACAATGGTGTGTACTCCTGTTCTGTCTAGGGTCACTTTGCCTTTCGACTGTTTGGCTGCACATGTCTGGCCTTGTTGTACTTCTGTGGATGTTGTTTGTGAGCTTTGTGTTTGGGTATTGTTTTTATGTCAGCATTGGTTCAGGCATCCCTGAGTGTGAGTGTGATGTTGGTGGATGCACCACAGGGAGTGTGAGTGTCATTGAACTCACAGGACATCATTTTGTCAATTATGTGTTTTTCTCACCGGTTTTGAGTGTTGCAGGTGTGAGCTCGGTAGAGGAGGGGTATGTGTGAAGATCTTACTTGTGTTTGACAGTCAGGGAGTGTGCCAATGAGCCATATGAAGTTGAACTACTGACAAACACGTCAAGGTAGTTGGCACAGATGTGTGGCTGGTCACTATATGACTTTTGACACTTCCTATCAATCCTGTGCCTATGCATGGCTTGCCTTGATATCTCCCTGAGTTGTTGCACAGAGGTCACTTTGGTTAAACTTCTCTCACTGTGCCACCCATGCCTGATTAGATGACCTATGGGTGGTGTGGTATGTTCCTTCTCCTGCATGTGATGTACAGATTCTATGTGGCTTGCTCCATGGTTTTCTAGCACTGTCCACTTCACCTTTGGCTTGCCCATTGATTGCCCTCGATTTCTGCTGATCTATGGTATGAGTATGTGGCAGGGTGTCCGTCTTGAGTGTTTTTGAGTGATTTGACAGACAGTTTGAACAGTTCAGTGGAAGTTCCTATGCAGAGTGAGTCTTCATTTTGTAATCATACTCAGTTTGCTTCACATGAGTGTAAGGTTTGTATGAGGAGAAGGGTTGTCCAGCCCCTGAGCTTCTGTGCATGGTGTTCCTCTTCACTCCCACCTTCCCAGTCCATCCCCCTTGTCCTTTGATGTGTGGTGTGTGGGATCTGGCTACAACTGGCAGATTAATTGTGCAGGGGGCACAGGAAGAGCACACAGCATGTTCCCAATTGGGTGTGGGAAGCGTAGTGTGCGAAGGGTGATGGTGGAGCCCTGTGAATCTGGGCAGACTGCCCAAGCCTGGTGCACGCTCTGCCTACTTTATTGTGTGCAGGTTTTCCTGCGTCTTCACTGCTGCAATGACGTGACTTGGACATTGCAGCGATTTCGCTGTTGAAGGGTGACCCGGATGCGGAGCAGTGAGTTTCTGACAGGTATGACATGTGTGTTGGGATATGTTCCTGTCCCCACTAGAGTGTCTGATGCAGACAGGAACCGTATGTCAGCACAGAAGTTGTGGGTTGAGGTTGTGTGCAAAGTTGTATATTTGCATACTTGCGGCGTTGTCCGCGACGGTGCATTATTTGCTGTTAGTGGATGAGGTACAGCAATGGAAAGGCATGCAGAGCTGGATCCATTGAGGTCAGGACCGGGTTGAGGGGACCAGAAGTCTGGTTTAGCTCTGCACAGTAGCACTTCTGCCATCTCAGGGTGAGTGGATTCTCCGCTGCGGTGTGGTGGGCTGGTTGCGGCATTGTGATTTGTGCGGCGACCGGGACGTCCTTCCGCATGGCGGTGGGTCTCTATTGGCTCCCTCTGCCACAGTGGCGGGTGCAAAGTTCTGGCTGTTCACATCACTCCTCAGCAGCTTGAAAATGGGCTATGTTTGCCCATTGTAATATGGTGGACGCGAGGACTGCTGCTGGAGTGCAGAAAATGACATTTTCCTCCACCGCCAGCACAGCGGTTGTGGCTCTGCCCGCCATCCTAATGAGCCCCTTAGTCACACTCATTTGCCCTTGATAATTTTTTGTCACTCTTACCCCACTCACTTGTGAACACTTTTTAATTCACTCTTGTATTTTCACACTCACTCACTTTGGCACACACACACATGACCCCCATGTACAAACATACATGCTTACACATACGCTCATTCTCTCACCCAAACTCCTTCTCACCCACATGCAAGGACACACCAGGCATTTAAAAGCAGGTTCTCTTACTCACTTGAGATGCCATTGAAGGTTAATTTTGTAATCCTACTGCTCCACGTTTCATTACATTAATAGTGAATTGTAGACTATCTTTACTATTCATGTAATAGAAATTTGCAGAAAACAAGAAACGTGGGATTGATGCTAATATGTGAGCTACCCCTGTGGTCTTGGCACTGCTTTTGCCACCTCTGAGGCCAGGGGTCACAACATCAGTGCCAGTGGTTTTAAGGGGCAAGCAAGGGGTCACAGGTGCTACCTCTCTCAACCAAGGCTAGCCTAGTGAACAACATAGCTTATCATTGGTAGGAACCAGTGTTGAAATTGTTCCTGTCAATCTATTTATATTTATAAAAGCTAATGACCACACACCATGAGAGCTGTCTTCAATGTTGTGGGTGTCATTTTGCAGTTTTCACTTCCCCTTACCACCAGGTTTTACACAGACACTCTAAATTAAATGTGTGGTTACATGGCCAAACTCCTTTAGAGGTGACCTATGAAGATATAAAAATAGGATTTTCTTACAGGCAAGTGCATTTTACCTGCCATGTGTCTACGCAGTGTATTTAAATTACAGCCTAACCTCATTGGAATTCCTGGCAGACGTATCTGTTTGTCATATATCTGGGTAATGCAAATACATACTGTATACCACACAAGACATTACATATTCCCTACTACTGGTGCACTTTAGCCACCAATAGGAAAGTAAAATAGTCCATGTAGGGATGTAAATGTACAGAACGTGTTTTACAGGGTAAAAACTGGTACTTTACTAATAGCAGTGGCAAAGTGTGCAGGGTTCAGAAGTTAGCAAAATCATATAGACAAAAGTTTAGGGACCACAACAAAAATTGAGGAAGTTCTGATTGTGCCATAACATGATGGACCAAATAATTCTTCACAACATTGAAGATCTCTCTGGCAGAATTAACAGCAGGCAAAATAACAATGTCATAATAAAACATGTGACCATACTGCACAGCATGATTGTCATCTTTTACAGCAGACATATATTTCAAGCTATTACGAATATAATTATTTTACACCTTTGGTTCTACTGCTTGGGAAAAGTGTCTAATTTTTGGTAGTTCCTGTGGCAACAGAGTACAGAACTGTAAGCTCCTAAACCTTGTATTATTAGCAAAAGCGGAAACATTGTCATCTTTTATATGGAGTGTTTCAGCTAAGGGCTAGAACCAACATGCTAGATGTGCTCTTAACCAAGCAGTGACTAAAAAAGACTGTTAGAAGTTTAATTGAATTGAATTTCTGGTTGGCAGAGGAAAGCACCCTGTCCAAGCAGGAACCCCAATTCCAGTCAGGGTAAGTCAGACACACACACTAAATTAACCTCTGCTCGCCCTCTGGTAGCTTGGCACTGAGCATTCAGGCTTAACTTAGGAGGCAATGTGTAAAGTATTTGTGCAATACTTCAAACAGTAAACCATTGATGGCACCACACTAAAAGATACTTCACCTGCTTACAACGATAGAGCTGAATTTAATGAACTGAACAAGACCAACACGACAAAAATCCAATAAGTAGAGCCGGAGTTATGAATTTTCAAAGAATAAACTGAAATGTAATGCTTAAAAACATAAAGCACCATCCAGGGATATCAGTTTGCTGTTAAAATGGGTCTAATCCAAAAGAACAGGCTGTCCACGATAGAGCGCAGGACGAATACAATCCCAGTAACTCCTGTGGAAGTCTTACCTATTCAGGAATTGTTCCAAGAGTTCCGTTCATGAGGAAGAAGTTTGCCAGGAGCACAGAGAGCGTCGCTGGCAGTGGTCCATGAGGAGATCTGACCAAAAGAGGCCCCCCTTAAAATATAAATCAGGAGAAGCAACCTAGGGTGAAACAACATTAACAATGTAACACAACACTATCTTCACACAATAATTCAAGAGATAGAACATTCCCAAAATAATATTGAGGACCATATATCAGATCAGTTCTGTTTATAATTTATACTCGAAAACAGTTCTTGTTAGTAGACTACGGTGCAAGCAATAACATATTTGAAAATCTCTGTTTTTAATGCATGTTCTTCTCTAGTATGAGTCTGTATAAGTGTCTTGAAAGTGTGAAAATAGAATTTCTTTTTTTTCCTTTCTTTGATTCTGAACATGCAGTGAGCGACACAACATGTGTACATATATTCTTGTGTTATTGATTAATGTAAAATTACAGATTAATATATATATATTGTGAAAATAAATTATAAACAGAACTGGTCTGATTTATGGTACTCAATAATATTTTTGGAATGGACAGTTGGGAGAAACTAGTTTTGTGTTACATTGTTAATGGTGGTCCATGAGGAGTCACCAGGAATCGTGGATGGACTGGCTTGAGCCTCCCAGTCCAGAGCAGTGATAGGCTGTGCGAAGAGATGAACTTGTGAATGCTAATCCTTTGTGAGAGGAATGTGGTTCCTGAGCAACCTGGCACATTCATGTTTGCTAAGATCCCATAAGCTTGATTTCAGGAGCTGCAGTTCCACACTAGGGCCCAGGGATCTGACATGTGTCTCTTGGGGACCAGGCGCTTGTAGGAAAAGAGTCCAGGAGCTGTGTGGAGCCTGTTATGCCCCTGAGACTCAGATTAGGAGGCCAGCAGACTGCCAATTTGAGTCACTCTGGGTCCTGAGTTTAAGCAGGGTTCCAATTCTCGTTCTTATTCCCAGGCAAGAGGGCAGCAGGCAGCAGGTCTGCACAGCAAGGCAGAAGCTACTTCAGACTAGCAGTCTAGCAGTGGCTGTTCTTTCAGCAGCACTGTGGTCATTCCTGGCAGAGTGTATACAGGTCCAGAAGTATACTTACATGGTGGTGTCAGGGGTACAGTACATATACCTCAGTAAGAAAGAAAGAACTCTTTATTAGTATGATTTAAAAAAAACTTTGAAAATTACAAGAGATAAAAGTATACACATTAATAAAATAGAACCCTAGTTCTTTTGGTAAAAGATGCCAGGCCCCCCAGTGGTCAGAGTTGTCTTGAGGTAACTCTACCACCAATACTTTGATAATGGACCCTTAGGGGCGTTTATGATCGTGTCTAAAATAAAATTTTTAGTCCCAGAGTAAACCAGCCTGTGCGCCAACCCCTTTAGATCCTTAGGTTGGTGGCTATAAAAATATTTCCTTTATCTGGATGCCTGCGAAGAAGATCTTCCAGTTATTTTGGAGATCCCGGAAACTGCGCCTCTGGTGGAGGTTGCTATCAATGGATCCCCTCCCCTAGTTTTTTTGCAGTGCGATCCATAAACCTTTCCAGGGCACAATTTAAATTAGTGTTCCGTGGGTCAAAACAGGCCAATACTGCGGCTCTGCATGATCTGAGCTCATTGATGTTCCAGTCTCTCCGTAGAAGGGACCTTCTTTCCTTCAGCAGGTTTGGACACAGGCATAGGATGTGTATTATGTCTTCCCTATGGTTGCCACAAAGCCGACAATGTTCCTGGTCATGGACTCTTTTTCATTTTAAAAGGTGGCAGGACAAGTTGATCACTCCCATTCTTAGTTTTGAGAAACAGAGTTTAGTGCGTGCGGTAGACTGCAGGGTTAAATACCTCTGAGGCGTCAGCTGGTCGTATGATATGAGGGTCATCCAGCCATGGCTTTTCTTACGAGACATGCCTTGTGTTCTATTGAGGTGAGTTTTTTTGCGTTTTTTTGCGCTTGTTCTTGTGGCCCTTTTTAAATTCGTTTTGGTAGGTCACAAACTTCGTTTAGGCCTAGGGATTTTGGCTCTTTTGCCCAATATTCATGCCCTTCTCACCATCGTTGTGTGTTCACACTGGACCATAAATGTTGCGCTAGGCTGCATTCTTTTGACGAACTCAGTTTGTGGCAGCACATTAAGAAGCTCATCAGTCTGGCCAGTGATTGGTTATAGATGCCCAGTTCCAGCCTAATTTGGGATTTTGACATGTATGATGGTAGCTGGAACCCTGTTCTAAAGATTTTTGTAATGATTTTTTCTAATTGCCCACTATCCAATCCTTTTAGCACCTCGCTTCCATACGTTAGTGTTAGAATTACTTTTGCCTGTGCTGCCTGCAATGTTGTGGCGAATGTTGGGCTGATTAGCTTCTTATGGATAAAGTGCGAAAGCTAACACTGCTCTCTTCTTTTTTTGCTCTTCTAAGTGGGTTTTGTATGTTCCGCTGTTATTGAAGAGGACTCCTAAGTACTTGTGGCAATTGGATTCTACAATGCTTTCGAAATTTAAGACCCATGCCAGTTCCTTTGGCCTTCCCGGACAGACCGCCAAGATTTTAGTTTACTTATTATTTACCTGTAACTCGTTCTTCTTTGAGTATTTGGCAGTAGCGTCCATAAACCTTTGTAGGCCTATCTTTGTGTTGCTTAGGAGAACCACGTCATCGGCGTATAGAAGATTTGACAGCTGGAAACTGCCAGGTTTGGGAGCATGAGAGTTGACTTTGTTTAGGGCTTCCGGGAAGTCAGATAAAAATAAGTTAAAAAGTGTAGGGGCCAGGACGCATCCTTGTTTTAGTCCTTTTGTTGTTAAAATTGGACGTGACAGTCTAGAGCAGCGGTCTTCAATCTGTGGGGCGCGACCCCCAGGGGGGTCGTGGAGTCCTGGGAAGGGGGTCGCAGATTCTGCAGAGTGCAGTTCCTGGCATTGGGCTGAGGGTGCTCACGGCTGAGGCCTAATTCTCACAGAGGTGTGAAAAACATCAACGCCTCATTAACAAGTAAAATGTCGTTTAAAGACCTGTCAAGTACTTGTGTTTGACTGTGTGTGTGTCCCTGAAGCTGTTACAGCTGGGCTCACATACACGAGCTGGGGGGAACTGGGGGGGGGCTGGGGGAGTGACTGTAGTGTAGCCCTTTGAGTTCAATGGATGTTGCACACCTGGAGCTGTGGGTCCTGTGACACGTCCCCCACCCCCAGCAGGGGGGCACAGAGATGCCCTCCCATGAGTGGGAAAGAAGAAGGAAGACGACGCAGAGAGATACTGATCCCCCCCCCCATGAGAGAGGCACAGAAAAGATGGGTGGATGAATGATGAGTGGATGGATGGATGAAAGGCTGAAGGATGGATGGATGTGTGAAAAGGTGGGTGGATGAATGATGAGTGGATGGATGAATGAAAGGGTGGATGGATGAATGATGGATGTATGGATGGAACGAGGAAAGAGTGGATGGATGAAGGATAGATTGGTGAAGGATAAATGTATGGATGGAAGAATAAAAGGGTGGACGGAAGGATGGATGGATGAAAGGGTGGATGGATGAATGATGGATGGATGTGTAAAAGATGGGTGGATGAATGAAGGGTAGATGGATGAAAGGGTGGATGGATGAATGATGGATATATGGATGGAAGGATGAAGGGGTGGATGGATGGAGGATAGATTGGTGAAGAATAGAAGGGGGTCCTTACGCCTAAAAAGGTTTTACAAGGGGGTCTCAGCATCAAAAAGTTTGAAGACCTCTGGTCTAGAGCCATGCCCAATCTTGATCCTGAACCATGTATCCTGGTGCAGTATCTGTATGGCTCTTAGTAGACCTTTTGGAATATACAGTCTGGAGAGCTTCTGCCAAAGCTTGGCCTGATGACCTTGTCAAACACAGCTTTATAGTCTATGAATCCCATATAGAACGGACTAGTGCTAGTGTCTGCCTGGTCTATCAAACTGGAGAGATTCATAAGATTGACCAAAGTATCAGTGTCAAATATACCCAGTTGTGCTTTTTGAGTGGGGGAGACTTCAAAGATAGGAGATTGAACTGCACAGAGTCCCTCCCTTCCTGCTCTGCTTCAGACTCCCTGATAGGGTGTATCCAGCTCTTCTGGATGTGAATGGGCCATCAGTCACACCTAATTTTGGTTACAGTGACAAAAAAATAGGCAAAAACATCTACAGACAGAGTTTCCAAATGGCATAAAAACTAAGGGTGGGTGTTGTTTGCGGAGTACCACTACACAGAATTCAGCGGAATTGACACAAAACTCTGTGAATTCCGCTAGGCAACTCCATTCCCTCTTGCCACAATTAATAAACAGAACCCCACATACCCTTGACAAAATGACAAGTAACTCTTTTATTATGTGCTAAAATGCATATAATCATCTCACAAACGTGAAAATGAAAATAAAGCAAGCAGTGAGAGAGGTGATGATTTTTATGTCCTCACTAACCTAGGGAGAGAACCAATCAGGTACCTTTAACACAAAAAGCACATCATGCTGAACGATTGGTGGTGGTCCCATCCTCCTAGGACCACCCCAAGCACCATTATGGGCAAAAAATACAATCCCAAACAAAGGGCCTGCACAGCATTAGGGGACAATATTCTCGGGTACGGTGAATATTATAGTATCCAATATCAAACCATTCCTCAAGGGGCTGGCTCTCAGAGTCAGCTGAAAGCTAATACTATAATATCCACTAAACTCTAGAATCTCGCCCCATAATGCTTTGCTGGGCCTTTGGTTGGCATTGTATTTTTGCCCATATTTTTGCTTGGGGTGGTCCTAGTGTGGAAAAAGGTACGGCCGATGACCTTTTTCAGAGTTGCCCGGCGTTAACCGCCTCTATACCCACTCAAGTTACCAAACAAAGAGGCACGGCGCTGGAGACTGGAAGGCAGGAAACAGAAGTTTTATTCCGATGGAGCAGAACACATCAAATCAGACAACAGGGTATGTTCTCGAGGTGCTCTCTCCGCATCTCTGAGGCCTGGCCTCTTATACACTGGTTTACGATCTTTATTGCAGTTTATTGCATACCGTACATTCCTGCAAATGCTTTGAAGTATGAAAGGACATCCTCGGAATCCCCGCTTCAGGCCCGTTCCCACACACATTTACAGTTGAAGTCCCCACCCCGGTCACAACAGGTGATGATTGTCGCGCAGCTGGACATTCCACCGATTCACGGAATGTAGGTGGCTGATCGGATCTCATGGGGTGGGGGCTTTGATCAACTCGTGGATCTTTTGATGGGAGAGGCTTCCTACTGTATGGGGTGGGGCAATAAACAGCATCCGCAGGGCCAGGTGGCGGCCTGGGAACGAGTAAGACAAACGGGCACAGAGGAAAGGGGGGTTTTATCAAAGGACCCGGGATCATGAAAGGAATGAAGGGAGGTGTTGAGCTGGGAACAGGATGGGGTTCCGAGGCAGAGTTGCGCTGAAGAGGGGTTTATGGCCCAAGGCATGTGGGAGTGGGGGCTATCAGCGCGTGGGGGATGCTTGCGAGGTTAGGAGAGAGAGAGAGACGCGCTGGCTGTCGGCGATGGGCAGAGAGGCCATGGTATTTATAATGGCTGCCGCTTACGCGCACGAATGGGCTCAAAAAGGGGGGCAAGATGGCGCCGATAATGTTGACACTGCAGTCTAGGTTTTAACAGTCCTCCCTTTTCAACATATCTAGCCAGCTTGTCTACTCCAGGTCTATCTGCATTAAATTCCTAACCTCAACATCATATAGCGCTCCCATGCGTTCCTTTCCAAAGTCCACAGTCTTAGGGCAGATACAGTTTGCACATAATGAACACAGAGGCGGCAGGCATTGAATTCCTAAGCAAAACCCACATATTACAACCACAGGAATCAGGATAATGGTAAACAGTCTCCAGCCCCAGTTCTTAAAGGTATTCCAAAACCATCCACCAAGCGACCATTCTTCCTGCTCCTGGTGGACTTCTGAGGACAGTCTGTGGAGATGTTCGATGGCCTTGTACACTGAGGGTGAATTGTCCGGTATATATGTACAGCAGCTGGACCCAATAATGCGGCACGCTCCACCACGGTCCGCCAGAACCACATCTAGAACAAGGCGGTTCTGGAGAGCCACCAGGCGGACCGCTTGAAGCTCGGCTGTGTTGTTTGCAAGGATACCAGCTGTGATGTTCATTGTTGTCTCGACTGCCTGGGTCAGATGTCGGATGGCACGGCTGTTTGCCATCGGGCCCCAGAGTGGAACAAGTCCCTTCATAGCATCGAGGAACTGTGCTCCTGTTGAGTCGGCTTGTTCAATGTCCTTGGCTCGTTTTTGTCTATGGTGATTCGCTGGAGCCACATAGGTCGGAGGAAGGATGAAGGAGATAAAACAAGTGCCCCCCAGCCTTTGGGGAGCCAGGTGTAAGCCTTCATGCCGCAAACGAAGTACATGTTGGAGAGGATACAAAGGAAGGTGGATCGGTAGAATCCAGAGTTCTGGTGAAGCGGCAAGCACTGCGGCCCACCAGCTGTGTCCCAAGCCCTTCTATGCACATGTGGCCTGTGACATTGATGACAGATAGAGCCACAGTCAGAGTGCCAGCTGTTTGTTTCCGTAGGTAAGAGAAGGTGGGTCTGGTTGGATTGTTGAACACCTGCATTTCAATTCGTTCTTTAGCAGGGATGTCCAGGTGGATAGAGTCGTTGGGGGTCTGCAGGCAGAAATGTGTCTTTGTTTTGTTTCGCCAGACCTCGTGAAAGAAATGTTTCATGAGCAGGTGCATTTTCTTCCACAATCCAGAGCGTGGTCATGAAGAGAAGGCAGAAGAGGATCGTGATAAAAAGTGCAATTGTCTTTGAACTGTGGATTCTGTCTGTCTTTGGGTTTCTGTAGCGAATTTTCGGATGTCCGGTTGCTTCCATCATCTTCTTATCGGGCGCTTCCATCACCTTCTTATCGGGCGCTTCCATCACCTTCAAGGGAGCTCGGTAGCGGGCAGAACCAAAGACCTTGTCTGGCTTTCTCTCCTGACATCCCTTGTTGTGTTAGGCCACCGATCTGAGAATTATGACTTAGTCAATGGTCTGCTTAGCCGAAACTCTCTCCTTTCGACGCAGGTTATACCCTTCTTTGGATGGCACGGTAGGGTCAGGAATCTTTGCAAGTTCAAGTGTTTCTGTGTCTGGGTAGCAATTCAGTGATGGTCGGTCTTTGTTCAGGAGCTCTTCCTGGGTGGTCACGTCTTCGGTTGTCATCAGAGTCGGGGGAATCCTTTTACAATGGTGCGCATGCACCCAGGTCCGCTTTCCTTCCACTCGAAGAGCTGTTCGGGTGGCGAGTAGGACTTGCCAGGGGCCCGTCCACCGGGGTTCCAGACTCTTGGCACGCTGGAAGTTCTTGATTAGGATGTAATCCCCGGGTTGCAGGTTGTGTCCGGGACCCCTGGAAGCATCAGGGATGGCATGCAGCACCTGTTGGTGAATGACAGACAGAGTTTTAGTCAATTTATACAAGTAATCAGACATTAGGACGTCCGGGACGTCATGAATGGAAGTCGGTTTTGGTGCAGACCAGACGCTCATGGGTCGGCCAAAAACGACCTCGTAAGGCGTCAAGTGGTGTTTGGTGGGGGTGAAACGCATCGATAGCAATGCCAGTGGGACAGCGTCTCGCCATTTCAGTCCTGTGGTAGCCACTATCTTGGCTAGTTTTAGTTTTAGTGTGGTATTGTGTCGCTCAACAAGTCCAGCAGACTGGGGGTGGAAGACTGCGTGGAACTTCTGTTTGATACCCAGCCCCTTTAAGATGAGCTGGATGACTTCGGCTACGAAGTGGGGGCCATTGTCGCTCCATAAAATTCGACAAAGGCCGTAGCGAGGGAAGAATTCTTTTAACAGTACTTTTGCAGTGCCCATAACAGTGTTATCACGGGATGGGTATGCTTCCACCCATTTGCTAAATGCGCACACCACGACAAGACCGTATTTCAGGCCTTGGCATCTGTCTAGTTGGATGTAGTCCATCTGCAGGACTTCAAACGGGTGATTGGGAACCCCAAACCCTCCCCGGGGTACCACAGTTCCTTTCCCGGGGTTATGTTGCAGGCATATCAAGCATTGTTGGACCAGACGTTTGGCGTAGTCCGTGATTTTGTTGTTGTGCCAAACTCTGGAGACAAGTTCAATCATGGGGGCTGATCCTATGTGAGCAGGGGAGTGTGCCATAGTCAGTATGGGAATCAGGTATGAGTCAGGTAGCAACCATTTGTTCGTGTCCTTTGTCCACCAGCAGCCTTCATCGTCTTTCAGTCCCACCCGTGCCCATTCAGTCAATTCGTGTTGTGTG
The DNA here is from genome assembly GCF_964263255.1 of Lissotriton vulgaris. NCBI lineage: Eukaryota > Metazoa > Chordata > Amphibia > Caudata > Salamandridae > Lissotriton > Lissotriton vulgaris. The sequence goes on along the minus strand of NC_141685.1, from coordinate 634,538,351 downwards.
CTAGCCATTTAATTGTCCCTAATAGTGTCCCTAGTGTCGGTCCATTTCTCTGCTTGTGACCTGGTCACGTACATGCGTGTCGTCGTCCTATTTTCAGAGGTGGTTCGAGCAGTGACATCGGCTAGTGCATTTCCCTGTCCAATAATGTCTGTCACTTTCTTGTGTGCCTGGCATTTGATAACCGCAAGTCTTTTGGGGAGGAGGACAGCTTCGATCAGGGCGGAGACTAAATCTCCATGTAAGATGGGGGTGCCGTGTGAGGTCAAGAATCCCCTTTCCTTCCAAAGGAGCCCAAAATGGTGAACCACCCCGAAGGCATACTGGCTGTCGGTGTAAATGTTCGCTGTGGTCCCTGCTGCTAGGATGCATGCTCGTGTCAGGGCAATCAGTTCTGCTGCCTGTGCAGATCGTTGCGTGATGCGTGCTGTCTCGACTACAGTTCGGGCCGTGGTGACTGCATAGGCAGCTGAAGTGGTGCCATCGGGGAGTTTGATGCAAGAGCCGTCCACCCACAGCTCTCCGTCAGGGTCAGGAAAAACCGTGTCTCTGAGGTCAACCCTACTTCTGGTCTGCTCGTCCGTGAGGGTCACACAGTCATGTACAGGGGGCACATTGGGATCGTTCTCCGGTAGGGGTAACAAAGTTGCCAGGTTCAGTGTAGTGCATCTTTTCAGGGTGATGTGGGGTGCGAGCAGAGTCAGTTCGTATCGAGTCAGTCGTGCACTCGTCAGGTGTTGCGTCTTAGTTTGGTTCAGGAGGGTGTCAACTGCATGGGGTACTAATACCGTGAGGGAATTCGAGAGCACGATCCCTTCACTCTGTCGGATAGAGATAGCAGCGGCAGCTACAGCTCGAAGGCAAGCAGGTAAGGCTCTGGCTACGGGGTCAAGAGTGGCAGAGAAGTAAGCGCATGGTCGTTGCTTTGGGCCAATGGGCTGGGTCAAGACAGATAAAGCACACCCCTCCCTTTCGTGAGTGTAGAGGGAGAAGGGCTTTGTGTAATCGGGGGTACCTAGGACAGGGGCTGAACAAAGGGCATCTCGCAGCTCTATGAAGGAGGATTGGCATTCAGGGGTCCAAGGGAGGGGGAAGGGGACATCTTTAGCTAGCAGAGAAAGCAGCGGTTTCACAATGAGGCTGAAGTTTGGCAACCACTGTCGACAGAAGGAGGTGAGGCCTAGTAGGGAGCGGACCTGTTTCTGAGTCTTAGGGAGAGGGGTTTCAAGAATGGTTTGGATCCGGTCGGGGGTAAGTTTCCTTCCGTCTTTGGACAGAAGGTGGCCTAAGTAAGTGAACTGGGGTTGGCAGAATTGCAACTTCTTTTTGAAGACCTTGTGGCCATTTTCCGCAAGGAAGTGCAGGAGTTGAATGGTGGCTGTGACTGCTAGTGGAGTGGTGTCGGCCGCCAAAAGGATGTCATCGACGTATTGTATCAACACCACTCCATCGGGTAACTGGACCTCATCCAGTTGTCTCTTGAGGGCCTGACTGTAGATGCTGGGGCTTTCTGTGTAGCCCTGGGGTGCTCGACAGAATCTATATGAGCGGGCTTTTAGGGTGAAGCTGAAGAGATATCGGCTGTCTGGGTGGATGAGGATAGAGAAAAATGCGTTTTTGAGGTCAATGACAGTGAAGGTGGTGGCAGTAGAAGGAATCAATGTCAGATAGTGGTGATGTCTGAGACCACGGGGTACTGGGGTACAACCACTTTGTTGATCTCTCGAAGGTCAATGATGAAGTGGTATGCTTTCTCATCTCCCTCTCCTTGTTTCTTAATGATGGGCAAGATAGGGCTGTTGCAAACGTTGCTAACCACTTCCTCTACCACTCCTGCGTCTATCAGTGACTGAATAATATTTACCAATGCCTTCTCACCCTCGGGCGATATCCGATATTGTGGAAGTTTTGGGAGTATTGCGTCTGGTCGAACAGTGATGTGCACTGGGTCAATCATCATGCGTCCTACGTCCGAATCTGTCTTGGCCCACAGATACGGAGGCAGAGTGTCAAGCAGGGACGTGTCAGCGTCATTGATAGAAAACATGTGTCGGGAAGGGCAATGTCTAAGCAGAATGGGGTTGTCGTACAGAAAATCTCGAACTCCGTCTTGGGAACATCTAATAGTCGCTCGAAAATGCTTCAGTAAGTCAAGTCCCATAATGGCGTCAGGAGTATTGGCGGAAAGCAAAAACGTCGTGTCAGTGGTATTGTTCTCTAAGTCGAAGGGGATCGGAGTGGACAAAGGGTTAGTGGAGGGCGTTCCATCGAAACCTATTGATGTCACAAGTGAGCCAGACAAGGGTGCCCTTGGAATCAGTCGTTTAGATAACGCACTACGTGTCGCGCCAGTGTCTACCAGAAATGGAGACTTTGTACCCAGGACCTTAGCAGTGACATAAGGACCTTGCTGGTCAACATAGAGCTCAACTGGATCCCTCCCTTGCCCTTGGCAGTCCTACGCGAAGTTGTGGGCATCGTCGCAGTCAGACTGCTGGTACTGATTCTGTCTGGGTCGGTCAAATGTATTTGGTCTGTTTGATTTATCGTTAGTCGTGTCATTTGCGGGCCCTCGTTGCTGTCCTCTATTTCTCGGTCCACCCGCTACGTCCTTGGGGTCCCTATTTCTGATCATCTCCAACAGGACCGGGCACTGGGATTTCCAATGGCCGAATCCTTTGCAGAAGGCACACTGGTCCTCGCTAATGTCTGTACGTCCAATATGGGGTGTTGAGGTGCGGTCTTTAGGAGGTGCGTTCCTAGGGACATTTGTCTGGTAGTTTCCTTTGTATTGCTCTCGTCCTATAGTCACCCCTTGCAATTGTGCAATCATCACCCTCTCTTTTAAATCTTTCTTCTTTTTCTCTGTTGCTCTATCGTTTTCATTTTTCTGGTGTTCGTAATATTGGGCCATCTGAAGGATAGCCGCGGGTTTGGAGGCCGCCCAACTACTCTCACTGGCCTGCAGTTTCTGAGAGACCTCCAGCGACAAACCCTTAACATAATTCTGGACAAACAGATGGTGTCCGGTTGCAGTGGTCATGTCCTGGCCGCTGTAATCAGAGAACACCGCTTCAAACCGGGAGAAGTAGTCCGATACATCTTCCTGGGGTTTCTGACGACAAGCCGTTACTATCGACCAGTCCACTTTCTTTTCTGGAATCAGGGTTTTCAATTTCTGTACAATTTTATCTGGGAGGTCTAAAATGGATTTCAAAGGCTTCTGTCCAGGTTCTCGTTGTCTATCTATGCCATCGAGTTGTGACCAGGTATATCCGAACAGCTCGAGGTGGTCGACTTTCCGGATTTGCTTCCACACATCAGCTGGTAGACATAACCCGAAAAACAAGTCGATGTCAGCCAGGGTCATAATCGTTGAGCCTAGGGCTGTACCTAATTCAGTATAGAAGGCAGTGGGGTTTTTACGTAAATCAGGCAGATATTTCCGGAACGTCAGAATATCTTGCCAATCCCATGGCTGGTAGACCCAGTTGTACACTACCCTCCCTCTTGCATCTTGGTGGTTGACGTCATTGTGTGTTCCTAGACCTCGTGGAGGAACCCAGTAGGGGGCAGCCTCTCTTATTGGCATCATGGTGCTAGCTCGCTCAGTTCGTGGTTCGGTTGCTACGGGTGCCGTGGGTTTAGCTTCCGATTCCTGTTCAGTGAGGTGGCGGAAAACCTCAAGCGTGCGCGTAAGGAGGTCCGTCACATCACACTCGCCCTCATCCCCGATATCGACCTTCCTATACAGAGTCGTTAGGCTCTCGGGACCTTTGTCTCGATATCGGTCCTCATACGCATTCAAGACATGATAACACAGTCGTACGGCAAAATGTCGTCTGTGGCTCCCTGCATATGAGTTGAACATATCCGTGATGTGCTCTTCGCTTTCCTTTCTTTCTACCAGTGTCCTCACTATCTTGTCAATCCCTGCTCGCTCATCCTTGCTTAATCTGTTTGTTCTTGCGGAATCAGCCTTTTGGGTCTCTGGGTCATCTAACACTGTCGCTTGTGCTGTATCTAGTACAAGGGGTTCGGCCGGCGCAGAGGCCATGGGGGCCGAAGCTCTGGTACTACTCTCGTCTGTGCTTGGGGGTGGTGGGTGCTGTGCTAAGGGTTGGGAAGGGGCATATGGAGGGGGCATGTAGATGATCGGAGGACCTAACAAAAGATCATCGTTGGCTCGCTGTTTCAAGGGTAATTCAGGATAGAGCGTAGAGGGCGTTCTAACCGGACACTGGCTTGATGTTTCTACCTCTAGTTTCTGTTTGGCTTCTTCTCTTTCCTTAATCTCTTCTTCTAATTTCTTAGCAGCTAGGTGGGCTGCCTTTTGCAGCTCTTTTCCCAACCTACTCTCATTTCTCTTTTTACGCTGTTCAGTTTCTTTGCGCCACATGCCGAGACTATCAAGCATAGTGAGCGTTGTCTTGTGTTTCCCAAGGGCTGTTTCTAGCGCGCTTATTTTATCCTCGTCGAAAGATCCTATCAGTGGCCACTGACTTTCCCGATCCTTTTTCGTATATTTATGCCACAGCTTGCTATAAGCTATAGCGATCAATCCATGCTTCATAAACATGTCCTTATTAGGAGTGCCTTCCAGTGGAGCAGGATGGTTCATCTCTAATAAGCGGTCCGGGCTAAACAGGCTACCAATCAGTGGGGAGAAGATAGGCATGATGGATTACAACGGGGACAAAAGTCTGCACTACCTATCTTATCACTGCGTGCAAAGACTAGACAGAATATTTCTTTTCTTCGTTGTTTGCAGGCGGTGAATACCTCAAAAGAACCAATATCGAACAGTCAGTGTTCGGTCAATCAAACAATCAATGGGGAGAATAAGTAGGCACGACGGGTTACAACGGGGACAAAAGTCTGCGTTACCTACCCTTTCACTACCTGCAAAGAGAGAACCTGTTCTTCCCTGTTTGCAGACAGAGAATCTCCAGAAAACAATCCGCGAACAACAGTTCGGGCCAAACAATCAATCAGTGGGGGAGGAAGATAGGCACGACGGATTACAACGGGGACAAAAGTCTGCATTACCTATCCTTCACTGCTTGCAAAGAGAGAGCCTGTTGTTTCTCCGTTTGCAGACAGTGAATCTCCAAATAAATCAACAAAAGAGTAATACTAGTATTATCCAATTTCAAACAATCATTTCGTAATTTGTCACGTTTACACGACCTTACCCGGACCGCATGGACAGTTTCTTGTCTTCCGAATCCAGCGCCCGATCGTCCTCTATTCTTCGTGATCTTCGCGGCACTCCTGATGGTTCCCAGTCAGGACCGTAGATCACTCGAGAGAGGTCTGTTCAGAACCAGTGAAGTTCGGATGATCGGCTGTCAGACGAGGGTCTATCGGACAGGAGCTCTCCCGATCGTTGCAGTCGTTCACTCTGTCGTCAGGACCTCTCCCACTGGATCCACGAGTCGCTGATGGGCCCCACGTTTGGGACACCAATTGTGGAAAAAGGTACGGCCGATGACCTTTTTCAGAGTTGCCCGGCGTTAACCGCCTCTATACCCACTCAAGTTACCAAACAAAGAGGCAGGCGCTGGAGACTGGAAGGCAGGAAACAGAAGTTTTATTCCAACGGAGCAGAACACATCAAATCAGACAACAGGGTATCTTCTCGAGGTGCTCTCTCCACATCTCTGAGGCCTGGCCTCTTATACACTGGTTTACTATCTTTATTACAGTTTATTGCATACCGTACATTCCTGCAAATGCTTTGAAGTATGAAAGGACATCCTCGGAATCCCCGCTTTAGGCCCGTTCCCACACACATTTACAGTTGAAGTCCCCACCCCGGTCACAACAGGTGATGATTGTCGCGCAGCTGGACATTCCGCCGATTCACGGAATGTAGGTGGTTGATCGGATCTCATGGGGTGGGGGCTTTGATCAACTCATGGATCTTTTGATGGGAGAGGCTTCCTACTGTATGGGGGGGGGCAATAAACAGCATCCGCAGGGCCAGGTGGTGGCCTGGGAACGAGTAAGACAAACGGGCACAGAGGAAAGGGGGATTTTATCAAAGGACCCGGGATCATGAAAGGAATGAAGGGAGGTGTTAAGCTGGGAACAGGATGGGGTTCCGAGGCAGAGCTGCGCTGAAGAGGGGTTTATGGCCCAAGGCATGTGGGAGCGGGGGCTATCAGCGCGCGGGGGATGCTTACGAGGTTAGGAGAGAGAGAGAGAGACGTGCTGGCTGTCGGCGATGGGCAGAGAGGCCATGGTATTTAAAATGGCTGCCGCTTACGCGCACAAATGGGCTCGAAAAGGGGGGGCAAGATGGCGCCGATAATGTTGACACTGCAGTCTAGGTTTTAACACTAGGAGGATGGGACCACCACTGAATCAGCGTGATATGCTCTTGGTGTTCAAGGCATCTGCTTGCCCTCCCCTTAGGTAAAAGGTGGCACCGAAATCATCACCTCTCTCATTACCTGATGTTTTTCAAAGTTCACTTTTGTGAATCAGTTATATGTTTTTTAGCATGTAAAGGTAAAGGGTTGTGGGTACAGCAGATTTCTCACTTGTGTGGCGGTGTGGGAATTCTTGCATGAATTCTGTGTTTTCAATGAAATGCATGGTTATCAATTCTCTGCAACTTCCCCGAGCGGAGTTCATTGCCCAAAGTTAATGGAAACCAACCACTTATAGTGTGTGTTTAATTTTTTATGTGGTGTGTCTTGCAATGTATTATATGTGACAATCTGGGGCAGCACGGCACCCACTTAAATCAAGAGTTGTCGGACACATGAGAAAAGTATATCACAAAATAGCCCTCCCATGAGTTCGGTGATGGGGTCAAAAAATGGTGATATGACAGTAAATAATCATGATTTTCTATCCCTCCAGAACTAAAACTCGTATGACCAAATCAATTTGGTATTGTATCAGTGCATGTTTATCTATAGGCACTATAATCTGCAAAACTAAGCAGGCAAAACCACTAGGGTGTATAGTCACAAGAATGTGTGATAACTACTGCAAGAGTAGGATAACACAACTTTCAACATCACAGCCTATCACGGGAAAACAACTCTGTGACAACATGGAATTTACAACGCGGTGGTATCATGCAATAGTCTGCCAAATCACGGACAATGTCAGCGATACAACCACCTCGATGGAGACGAAAACACAAACCACATTAACTCAAAACCTCTGATGGGCAAAAGCGCATGGGGAAATCAGCGATAAGCAGTTCCAGGCCTGCAACACACTCCTGGCAGGCTGGAAAAACCACCATAAAAGTAGAAAAAACACCCAAACACAAACTGACCAACACCCAAACACCATGGAGGCAGCCGGAGCAGGAGCAGTTGATGAGCGCAACCCCACAAGCAGTCTGGACGACCAGCACAGGACCTCAAGGACAGGGAAGGGCAAGGACAAGAAGAGGAAGAAGACGAAGTTCAGTCCGCAGGCAAACAGGATCATAGTCACGGATGTGATGGAACACCATCAACAACTGTTTGTCACCTCCAACGTGTCATTGGGCACCAAAAATTGGATACGGCGGGACATCGTGGACAAGGTGAATGCCATCGATGAGCACAAGAGGACAATGGACGAGGTCAAGAAGCGATGGATTGACATCAAGTGGCGGAACAAGGTGAAACTCTTTGCCAACCAGAATGCAGCAACACAGACTGGAGGTGGGGACCCAGCACCACAGCTCAAGCTGTATTACGTGGAAAGAGCTGGTGTCGACAGTCATCAGTTTGGAGCCTGTGGCCGGAGTTGGGGGATCAGACACTGCTCGACATGACACAACACAACTGCAACAGGGTGAGTGACCTCCAGGTACTGGGGGACAGGTGGAGATGGGCACAATGGCACACATGTACAATCAAGCAGAGCACAGTGCACACCCACAATGACTCTGGGTCCCCGCCCAGATTCACAGACTGTCACAATGTGCAATGCCATGCTGTCTGAATGTCAACAAGAACCATGCGGCAACATACATGTGGCCACATTGTAATACATCATCTCCCCTTCATATCGCAGGTGCACCATCAAAACCTCCTGCAGAACAGTCCCAGCCACTCTTCACTGATGACAAGGAGGAGTCCTGGCACATGTGGATCATTCCAGCACCTCTTGACTTCGTCCATTGGCCTCTTCAGCACTCCCACTGCATTCACCTTGTCCACGATGGCCTGCCTTAGTCCATTTTTGGTTGCCAATGACACAGTGGAAGTGATGAACAGTTGTTGATGGTGTTCTACCACCTCCATTATCAGGATCTTGTTTTCCTGCGGACTGAAGCGCTTCTTCCTACTCTTCTTCTCCTTGGCCTTCCCTGAACCCAAGGTCCAAGGAAGGTCCTCCAGGGGGCTTGGGGGGTTATGGTTCTCCTTTGTACTTGCTCCGGCGCAACATCCACGGTTCTTTGCTGTTGTTTGGCATTTGTTTGTCAGTTTTTTTTCTACTTTTATAGTGATTGTTCCCGCATGACAAGTGTGAATTGCTGGTTTTTGCTGATTTTTGTATCATGCTTGGCCTCATCGCAGCATTTTTTACGTTTGCGTTTTGCATTTTTGCAGCGTGGCGTTGATTTTAACGCAGCCATTTCACGCATTGTCTGGTGACTATCGCATCGTACCGCCATGTTGTGAATACCTGGTTAACACAGCGTAAATTTCCCGCAATGGACTGTGATGTTGAGGGTTGCGTTAAGTAACTTTTGCAATGGTTATCACACGTTCTTGAGAATATACCCGTAAGTTTTAAAAATAAACTAATCTAGATTTGTAGAGCTAAATATTTCTGACCTAACGGGGTGGTTTGTAGCGTGACATGCAACATTCAATTTCTAGACGTTTGGGATTAGGATTGAACCTTCTCAGTGACAGGTTGCTAGCTAGCAGGTTATTTTATATCCAGCGACCTTTTATAGGCAACAACTTTGTATGTCTTGAGAGAGAAACAAAAAACCCTGAAAAAGGCGGCCTGGAATTTAAAGCTCTTCTGCTTTATTCAGTTAAGACAATGGAAGAACAGATCCACACTGCTAGGCAGTACCCATGTGCACGTTCAAATCACATCTCTTTTCCCAAACTAATGTAAAAAACTAGCACTCAGGTTTTTTTTAAGTGTGTTAGACTTTCATTTCTTGATGGTTCAAGATTTATTTTGGTGGGATGTTCGTTGATTTACATCTTATTTTTATGTAATTAAATAGCAGTCGGAAACGTTGCACAACACACTGCAGGGCAGAAGCAAATTGGGTTTCCAAAGTAGGCAGGGATGTGAAGAGCAGTAGCGATAGCAAGCTTCACAATACATGGATCTATTTGAAAAAAACTGTGGGGGATATTCACAGGGAAGTGGCGGAGAGAGACGTTAGCCTTCTTGGCTTAACGCCGCTCTCCGCACTTGGGAAAATCAAAGCAGCACCATATTCACAAGGGCAACTTAGCATCAACGCAGGCACACTTGCACCAGAGTGCAGTCTGGTGCAAGGTTGTCTGCAAGCAGGGAGGTTTGTTTATGTACAGGAAGGTGTCACTTCCTGCACATAAACAAACCAAAATGCCAGTTTGTAACTTACATGTGTGCTGCCTCATGCTGAACACATGTAAGTTACAAAACGGCATTTTTTTCAAAAAGATTTGTTTATGTACAGGAAGGGACATCTTCCTGTACATAAACAAACCATGGCATTTTGCATTTTCACAAGGCAGCACACATGGAAAATGCAAAAACGGGGTGTAATAAAGCATTTCTCCTCATATTGCCAACTTAAGACCAGGGTTTTCCTGGTGTTAAGTTTGGCGTTAGCTCCTATTTATGCTGCCCTAGTGAATAGGGGCAGCGTAAATATCAATGGGTGTTGTGGTGGAACACCCACCAGAACAACCACTGCGCGCCCCTTTCACGCTAAACACAGCATGAATGGGGGCAGGGGGCCTAATCACAAGGCAGCGTTAAGCCACGTTAAGTGGCTGAACGTTGCCTTGTGAATAAGGCGAGGCCGATATCACCACCACAACGTCACTGAGGGGCTTGTGAATATGCCCCTATGTGGAAACGCTTTTAATACTATGCACATCTGAATTTGAAGGGATAAGCTCAATATGACACTGTCAAAGTATATATGTAGTGAGAGAATAACATATATTTGCTGAGAACAAAACACCATATTGGTGGGTTGAATGCTAGATCTAACCATATGCAAACCAGCATTGGTCCTCATTTATTTATTTAAGAGTTTTATATAGCGCTGGCTACATACGGAGGTATCAGAGCGCTTTACATGAGGTTCCACAAAATTACAAGATTACATCAGTTCTAATTTACATCAGTTGTTAGACAAACAATTACAAGAGCATAGAAAATGAGATAAGTGAAGTGTAGAGGGGAAGGGGGTAAGGGTGAAGGGGAGGGAGGGAGATACGGCAGAAAGACGAAGGAAAGTCAGCCCAAAATCCGGCTGGGAGGTGCTGGTCGAGGGGGGAGTCCCAAAACCTATCTCCTCTATAGCTATCAGGTAGCTCCACGGGGCTTTGTCCAAATAGCTAGGTCTCAATGGAAAACATTTAAAGAACCTGGAGGTCAGAGGCGGCAGACCCGAGAGCAGAGGACGGCCCGGGACCAGGGTTCGATTCCCGGCGCGGCAGGTTTCTGGACCAGGGTCAGCGGACTCGATAATTCTCTCGCCTCGGTGCCCACTCTGATCAGCGATCACACTCGGCAACTCTGGGCATTAGCTTGCCTCATCTTCACTAACGGCCCCACCAGACCGCCGGGGATGCCTGGTCTCACCCTGGAGATACCCATTAAGGGACCATCTCTCAGGGAAGCCAGGAAGGGTTTCGCAGCGGTCGAAGCGCCTTGGGACCCTACCGGTAAGTAGTGCGCTATATAAATGCCAATACATTTACATTTACATTTACAAAATAAATGGAGCGTAGACGGGAGGGGATAGGGAAGGTGAGAAAGGGAGGATAGGGGAACAGACAACAAGGAGAGACGTAATGAAGTCTGTCTAAGGCCGACTGGGTTGGTGACGACCAAGGAGGGAGTCCACGGCCCATCTCCCCTATAGCAAAACCAGGTAGCTCCATCGGGCATCAGACAAAATAGTTCAGTCTCAATACATTGAGAGAGAAGATAAGGAGAGACATAAATAGAGGGAGGATACGGGAAGAGACGACAGGAGAGACAAAAGGAAGTCTGGCGAAAGACCGACTGGGTAGGTGACGTCCAAGGAGAGAATACCCAACCTTTCTCCCCTATAGCTAAACCAGTTAGCTCCATCGGGCATCAGACAAAATAGCTAGATCGCAAATGACAAGGGAAATTCACAGGTAAACAGGGTGGAGACTAGGGCCAGGACAGGTGAGGGCAGAGGTCAGTAGCAGGAAAGTGGAGAGGAGTAGAGTGGGGAGCTGTAGGGGGTAGGCAGTTCGGTAAAAGTTCCCATGGATCTGCTTCGAGTCATTCAAAAAGTAGGTCAGTTTCTTCTCAGGCGCCATCTTGAGGTCAAAACACCGGGTGAGATTTTCGCCAGTATCTTTGTGTTGATATGACCGGTTGGAACGGCGGCCACAGCGTCAGACGCTCCCGACCATCCGATGTACGGCAATGGTTGAAACAGTTGTTTAGGTGGGGAATTAAGTGCCTTGCTTAGTTGATGAAAGCGGGGATTCAGCGGAACAGAGGCCCCCAGCATCCAAGTTGGATCCTGGCTCCTCCTCCTTTCCCCTGAGAAGACAACCCAGAATGCAGCACTGAAGCATGGCACCTGATATTTATGGTAAGGCGTCCTTCAGTTAAAATATACTGGCAGAGGAGGTGCAGCTGAATCAGGTCCCCGTCCCTCTCACCTCCTTTGTTGTGGCTTGTGAGTCTGGTGGAGATCTGCCTAATGGGTCGAGCGTTTCATCTCCTCTGTGCCATTTTGAGGTCGGGCAAGTGTGGCGCAAAGTAGCAGCCTCCTCGGGATGTGCCGGTGAAAGGGGCAGAGAACATGCTAAGCTGCATCAGGTTTTACTAACTTCTCCTTAGGGAGCAGGATTAACCTATGTAGGGTCCAGCGATATTAGTCCTGAGGTCAGCACCGCTCACCTCAAGATCGCACCCCTTGCCTTGACCCTCTGATTTGGGTTCGCGCTGCGTTCCTTAAGCGTTTCCTCTCCGCTTTTTTTTTCCTTTATCAAAGTCAAAAACAAAATGAAAAACCAAAATGATGGCCCCCACCGTTTGGTTTCAGTTTCACTACCCTCCCGTGTCTCTGGCGTGTTGTTGGAGGGGGGTTGCTTATCAGAGTTTCCTTATTCCCCACGCCAGAGCTGCCCGTATCATTTGAGCTTTCTTATCTGCCTCTTTTCTTTCTCAGGCCTCGCGCGACTCCACTCTGCGTCTCCTTCCTTTTGTCTTCCAGCGTTCGCAATAGTTTCCTTAACGCTCCTAAGATGGTGACCCCCAGTAGCTAGTTCCAGTTTTGTTTTTCCCTTTCCAGGGGGTTGGGACTGTTCTTTACTCCTACACGGCCCTGGGGGTGTCACAGGGAGGCCGCAGCGGGAGGCTTCTTCACTAACCTTTTTCTGTCGTTTTCTGTATTTTGAGTAACCCCACATCCATCTTAGCATTATTGGGCCTGGTAAATTGGTTGTAGCTTGAAGCCTTACTGGTTATCATTATTGAGGTGCAACTTGTGGAAAGGGGCGACCACTCGGTTCCCCCGAACGTATGGTGGAGTACCCCGATCCCCCCCGGGAAGCCATTTTGGGCGGGAGGCGAGTCTCGGCTGGTATGCCTGAAGCGGCGTAGCCGGGGCGCGCCTTTTCCCGCCCAAGAGGAGTTGTCCTAGACACCTACACCGTTGGCCACGCCCCGTAGGCGGATTGGAGGAGGGTCCGCGCCCGCCCGAAGAAGGATAAAAGGAGCAACAAGCCAAGGAAGCATCCTCTTGTTCCTGTGCTCTGAAGCTGCTCCTCCCCGTTGCACGTGAGCTCGAGACGGAACGAAGAGCCAATTTTGAGAATTTGTAATTTTGTGTTCTCTCTTTTAGCGCTTCGAACTTTGGTTCCAGGACCTTTCGGTGGACTATCGTGAGAAAATGCCGGGCAAAAGGGTCGGAAAGAAGGTTAGCACCGACCAAATGCTTCGTATGCTGGTGAAGGACATGGCGAACATGAAGAAGCAGATGGCGGCCATGAACGGTACGGGCCGGCCTAAGAAAGTCATCGGACCAGCATTGCCGGGGGTAGTCCCAGCCGGGAGAGGTAAAAGGGCCAGGAACAGGGGGTGAGGCTCTGGTTCCCGAGTCACCTCCGGCGAGCCCGGTCAGGCCAGTAGAGGCCCCAGTTCCGATTCCGGACGCAGGACAGCCGATCCCTGTCGTAGTTACACCAGTGAATGAGGGGGATATGCCTCCCGAGTTGGCCGCCCAGTTGGCGGCGTGGTTGGGCAAGAATAATGAGGGTGCCATAGCTCCAAGGGATACGGCCGAAGAGGCCAAACTAATAATGAAGCAGTTGCGGCATTCGCGAAATGCTGCGAAGGCACCTTGTCCTTTTGTTCCCCCTCAGGTTCCCGCGGAACAACCGTCTTCGGGCGTTGGAACAGCGACAGCAGCGAGTTCAGCTACGGATTCGGGTAAGAAGCCGTTGCCAATGGCTGGGGAGGGGTCGTTACCCTCAAGGAGGGAAAAGGTGGTGCAACATATCCCGTTAGCCACAAAGGAAATGATATGGGCGGATAAATACGTGAACATATTTTCGCTATTGACTGATCATTATGAAATAGAACACGTTAAAAATCAGAAGGAATTGTTGCATCCAAGTGTATGGCGAGCAAAGATGGCGGGTTTCAGAGTTGATGAGACAATCGCTAATTGGGCCAGGGCTTTTGGGATGTTCACTGCAATCATGGGGGAACGTAGGCCTGAAGTATTGACTGAATTGGCTTGTTACCAGACACGAATAATGGAGTTTTATGAATCGTACGATGGTGATCAATGGTTGGGTTATGATAACAAATTTCGTAAGGCCAAGGAGCACGACTCATCCCTGACGTGGGATTGTTTCGACTCCATTTCCTGGCAGAAACAGGTTAGGTCAAACCCGACAAAACCATCTTCGTTGGGCGGGGATGGGGCGGAGCCTTCCCGCCATTCCCCGTCGGTGCCCTTTCGAGCGGGCGCCGGTAGTGGTCAGCACACAAAGAGTAATGGGAACTCTGGCAAGAAAGGGGTCTGTTGGAGCTTCAACAGGGGCAAGTGCACTAGACTACAGGGGACGTGCAAATTCATGCATGAGTGTGCAGGGTGCGGACAGTCTTCACACCCCGAGAGTTCATGCAGAGCCAAGAATGGCGATACAGGGGGCAGAGGCGGCGCCAAACAGGTCTAATGACAGCCGAGGGGCACTGCTACCTACTCCCATCGACATCATGGCAATGATCCCCTGGCTGAAAGAATACCCTGATCATGTCTCCGCCGGGGTGTTGAGGGACGGTTTCTCATGTGGTTTCCGCATCCCGGCGGGGGATTTTCGGGGGGAAGCGCTGTGTAAAAATCAACTGTCGATTCAACAGAATACGGTTGTAGTACAGGCAAAGATTGCAAAGGAGGTGGCCCGAGGTCGGGTTGCGGGTCCATATGCGAGCCCGCCTGTTCCTAATTTTGTTTGTTCACCGTTGGGTGTAGTCCCCAAGAAGGACCCAGGTGAGTTTCGGTTAATACATAATTTGTCCGCTCCTAAGGGTATTTCCGTGAATGATGCGATTGACCCGGGAGTTTGTTCGGTGCGGTATTAATCCTTTGATGAGGCCGTCGCCATGTTGAATCGCCTGGGGCCCGGAGCGCTGATGGCTAAATCTGTCGAGTCAGCATTCCGGTTACTCCCGGTACACCCACAGGATCAGCGTCTGTTAGGTTTTGTGTTCCAGGGACGCTATTACATGGATAAATGTATGCCAATGGGTTGCTCCATCTCTTGTGCGTATTTTGAAAAATTCAGCAGTTTTTTACAATGGGCATTCACCAGAGCCACAGGCGTTACACAGGTTATGCATTACCTTGATGATTTTCTGTTTCTGGGGGCAGCCGGGGACACAGAATGTGCACAGGCTTTGAGTAAATTTTGTGATCTCATGAGAAGGTTTGGCGTGCCACTGGCACCAGGCAAGACAGTGGGGCCGTCTACTTCACTCGAGTTTCTGGGAATTGAGCTCGATTCTGAAGAGGGGTGATTCCGTTTGCCTAAAGAGAAAGTATTGAAATTTAAGGCCTCGCTCGAGACATGTATGGGCGAGACGAAAGTAACATTGCATCAGTTGCAGCAGGCTGTGGGTCAGCTTAATTTTGCTCTTAGAGTGATACCAATGGCTCGCCCCTTTTCTCGCTCTATTGCTCAAGCCATGGTGGGCCTTAAGGAAGGGCATCACCGCACGAGACTCTCGGCAGAGGTTCGCCAGGACATGCGCATATGGTTGGCATTCCTGGCGGATTTCAACGGTCGTGTCCTGTGGAACAAACCAGCGGTTTCCTCCGAGGAGCTGGGATTGTGGACCGACTCGGCAGATAGTGTGGGTTTTGGCGCCATATTTGGTAATCATTGGTCGGCATGAACATGGCCGGCATGGTGGCACGAGAGTAGGCTCACAGGTAACATTGGGTTTCTTGAACTGTTTCCTATCCTAGTGGCCTTAAAGACATGGCCGGAGGGGTTTCGTGATCGCACTGTGGTGTTCTGGTCGGATAATATGACCGTGGTAGAATGTGTCAATAATCAGGCAGCACGCTGCAAATTGATCTTGAGATTAATGAAGGAAATTATCCTGTTGTGTATGAAATTGAACGTTCACTTTAGAGCAAAACACGTGCCTGGGGTACTGAACCAGGCGGCTGATGCACTCTCTCGTTCCCACATGCAGGCCTTCCGGGGCCATATGCCCTCTGCGGACTTGGTGGCGGCACCATTTCCCGAAGGTCTCTGGTCTCTCGGTGCCCCGGATTACAAAACCTCGTGGGAGAGAGTCTAGCCCCCAGGACAAGGAAAGCATATGAAGGGGCGTTCCGTTCTTATTGGGCATTTCTGGGTCCATCTAGGGGGGAACATTGGGGGCAGGAAGAGTATGTTCTGAAATTTCTAGTGTCATTGCATCAGGCAGGCCGATCAGTGGCAACAGCCAACAGACACCGAGCCGCCATTGCGTTCATGGCGCAGGCTCATGGCATTCAGGACCCCACAGTGTCCTTTCTAGTAAAGAAGGCGCTGCGCGGGTGGCAACGCCTTGAGGGTAGTAGAGAGGACGAGAGGCGCCCAATAGGGCTAGCAAGGTTGTCCCAGTTAATGTCCGTACTCCCTGTGACTTGTTCATCTCATTCGGAGACAGTGCTGTTCCGGGCCCCCTTTGCATTAGCATTCCATGGGGCTATGCGGATAAGCGAACTGGTAGCAAGGAACAAGCAGGATACGGGGGGAGGTCTGTGTCGAGAACACATCCAGATTAAAGGTGACACGATGGTAATCTTGGTAGCCAAGTCCAAAACCGATCAGGGAGCGATCGGAGACAGTGTGGTTGTTCAGCGCATGCTAGGGTCCCACATGTGCCCAGTGAAATGCGTAGAAGATTACTTAACGCAAAGGGCGGCATCATGGGGGGGGAGCTTGCTGAGACATACCGACGCCACCCCTCTGACCAGGTTTCAGTTCCAGCGGGTGTTAACAATGGCAATCGCGGCAGCGGGCTTAAACCCGGGCGATTTTGGGACCCACTCATTCCGGATAGGTGCTGCTACAGAGGCCACAGCCAGGGGGATGAGTGTGGATAAAGTGAAACAGTTGGGGCGTTGGTCCTCGAATTGTTATAAGAGGTATGTGCGTTTGCACATGTTGTGAAGCTAATGTCATGCACTCACGCTTCTTGTTTTCTGTTTGGTTTTCAGTTTCGCGAGCAGGCTTTGCGGGGCGGACTGTGCAGTTGACCCGACACCTGGGGACCAGTGGTCAAAGATCACCGGCTGAGGGAAGAGTGGTGTGGGTCGTCGGCCACTCATACGTGAGGCGCGCCGCAGACGTATTCAAAGCAGGTGACATGATTCACATGGCTGGGGAATACGGGTACAGGGTGACCTTCTACGGAAGGGGCGGGCTCTGTATTGACCAGTTTCAAAAATTTATGGAAGGATTGTTAGGGCGGACAAGGTCACCGCCATCTGTAATCATAGTGCATCTTGGGGGCAATGATTTGGTGACCACTGGTCGACGAGTACTTCTCGAATTAATTCGATCCACAGTAAGTTGGTTGGCGAGAAGGGTTCCGGGGTGCACAATTGCATGGTCACACATGATTCCGTGGAAGGTGTGGCGGGGGGCCATTTCGGTGTCAGCTTTAAATCAGTCAGTGAAGAAAGTTAATAACAAACTTGGTAGGTTGTTTCGTACAGATAAGTTGCATTGTATTCCTCATGGATGTGTTCGGGGGGACCATATGTATCTGGAGGATGGGGTCCATTTGTCCCGGGTGGGGAATACCTTACTCATAGGAGACTTCGTAGCTTGGTTGAAGAGTTTGTGCAGCCATGACCTTTAAGTAGGAGTTTTGTGGGGAGTCCGGATAGCCGGTCAACTATCCGGCCTGTGGCGGTAAGGTCATGATCAGTGAGCAGTAATTAGAAGATCCCTAGAGGTGGGGCGTCACCCATTATGGATGGGAGCGCCCGGGGGGAGGCGGCCATTGGCCCCTCAAACGGGGAGGCGGTCCCCTCTAAGGATGGGGCCGCCGAAAGGGAAGGCGGTCATAGGCCCCTCCCTGGGGAGGAGGGGCTACGGGCCCCTCCTGGGAATTTCCCGGGGCCAGGACATCTGCGACGGCAGATGTGGTAAGCAGTGTGGGGTGGGAGGGGGGTCTACGCTACCTTCTAGACACCTCACACGAGTCCTCGGACGACCACTAAGATGGCGTCGAGTAAACAGGGGGCCCCCGTTAAGACAAGGGAAATTGGAAGTTGGCACAGAGGTACAGTCCTCTGTGCGCCCGCCCCTCACAAGTGAGGGGGGAGTTCTGGTATTAGGGATCTGACACCGGTTACGACCTTGCCGTTGGCCCGTAATGTTAGGATGTACAATTTGAATTTTGAGAAATGCATTTACAGGATGTTTTAGAATCGGCTAGGAGAACCTTTGTATTAGAGATGTGTTAAGGTTAGCCAAGAAACATCGTAATGTGTAAATGGAATTGTACATGATATTAAACTGTTATTTTAATGTTTTAATTTTGTTTCATATTTTAATAAATACGGCCGGGAGGGTAACTCCCTCCCGCCTTCCAAAAGTTCAGAACCGTTTCCGTCTTCCCATTCTTAGGGATTGTGTTGGGAGGGGGTGACGGGTATCCCAACCATATGTCCTCGCTCAGTGAGTTACGGGAACCATGATGACTGAGCATACTTGTTACGGTTATGGAGACTAGTTGAGCTAAAAAAATAATAATAATAGTGCTTGGTTTTTTGCTGAAATGTTCCTTAGCAGCTCTGTGATTCTTTTAAGATAGGTTTCTTCCAGCAAAAAAGTATCGGTAGAATGTATTGAATTAGCAAAGGATTAAATCAGGGGCTAATCTAGTTATATGTGAAGCTAAATCCCATTCATTGGCTTTTCAAGGTGTTAGAGTCAAGCTGCATTTTAAAGCAAACTTAATCGCTTTTGAATGCTATAAAACGCTCCCTTTTTATGAGGCTTTATGTCAGTTTTCTAAAGGTCATATTACTTTTTTTTTTCAAAGTTGGATCTCTTTGCTAATTCTTTTATTAAATAGAGACATATTAAGAATAGTGTTGTTTTTTATGATTTTTTTCATGTTTATGTTGTTAAAGAAATAAATGGAAAGGAGGTGGCTGAGTGTAAAGATGAACTAGATGTAAGTTGCTAGTCCCTCTAAACTACTTACAAAAAGCAAGCATTTGCAATGCAATAGGTCTCGCATTTGCAAAAGTTTAAACTGTTGATGTTGTAAATTATATTGGTTTGTACTTATGCTTTTTATGTTTGGACTGAAGTGGATGTTTGTTGTTTGTAGTGGAATTAAGTGGTTTGAATTGGAATTGTTAGTTGTGCAATTGTGTGGGGTAAAAGTGTGGGGTGAGTAGTGTATTTGTGTAATGGAATTTTGTGGTATGGTGTGTAGATAGGGGTGAGAGCTGTATCAAATAGATAGGATGTAAGATTGAGAGGGTTAGGTAGTTTGTGTATGAAGTGATGAATGAAGTCTATATAGAGTTGTAGAAAGAGTATATGAGAAAGAGAATGAAGGGGAGAAAAGTTGATGGATGCATAAAGAGGCTTGTGTGTGTACACACAAGACACCGAAAGAAATGGAGGAGAGTATGTATTTGCGGTTTGGATTTTTTTTTAAAGTTATGATAAAGAAACTGTGCTGAAAGAACTGGGGTGAACCGCTACAAGAAATGTTGGTTCGGTGCATGCTTGTGCAATGGAACTGTGTGGATAGTAATTATGTGGCATTAAGTGTAGTGGACTTATATGTGGTGATATTGTGTGTTGTGGAGTGGCATGTATTGAGTGGAATTATTTGGCATGGTTTGAAATTATGTGGTGTAAATTGGATGCATGACTTGTATAGTGGAATTAAGTGTTGTGGAGTGGAAATTTGTGCTATGGAATGGAATTGTGTAGATTTGAATTGTGTTGCATGGAATTGTGTGGCAATGAGTGACATTTATGTTGAGCAGAATGATGTGGCATGGTGTGGTGTGTTTTTATGTGGAGTGTTGCTATGTGGCATGAAGCAGATTTATGTGGAATGTGATTATGTTCTATGAAGAGGAGTGAAATTATGTTGTGCGGTATGGAATTGTGTGGTATTGAATTGTGTGGTGTGGCATTGTGTGGAATTGTGTGGCATGGTGTGGAATTATGTGGAGTGTAAATATAGGGCACGTTGCAGAGCTGAATTTTTTTAAGTGTAATAATGTGTTTTGGAGCTGAGTGGATATGTGTGGAGTGTAATTATGTGGCATGAAGTGTAATTATGTAGTTTTAAGTGTAGTTATGTGTAGGGGAATTACCTGGAGTTGAATTGTGTTGTGTGGAGTGTGATGGAAATATGTTGCATGGAGTGGTATTATGTGAAGTGGAGATATGTGGCATGGAGAGGAGTACATCATAGTAAGTCAAATTACAGGTACAGTACCACATTATACCATACAACGTCATACAATACTTCATCCCTTCATATCAGACTATGCAACACACCAAGCTACACAATAAAAACCTCATCATATTACACCACCCACACAACATACAATTCTACACTAGTCCATACTACAAACATCCAAAACTGCAAACTGTCTCTTTCTCACCACACCAGTTACATCATTGAACACCAGAAATAGAGAATACTTCATGCAATAGATCTTGCCACATTCTCTCATACATCCCTCCATCGTGTCATTTTACATCGCAAAACGTACCATACAGCAACATACCCCACACAGCACATCATACTTATCCAGCAAATTTATACCATACACATGCAATACCATTCATTGCATAGGATACCTTTCAAAAGTGCACAGCACCACAGCACTTAATATCACCTCATTCTATACCTGACCGTAAGACATCAAAGCATTTAAGACACACCACAAAAAACACATTATCTCTCATCATAGTACCACATACCACGGTCCAAAACCACATCATCCTGCTTAACTAATCATGCCACATTACACTATGATATGCCATATACCACCTTATACCATACAACATAACACTATAAGGCACCATAAAAAAACTACCCCAAATCACACATCCTCATACCGAACTCCACATCATACCATACTGCGCCACAGAACATTATACCACATCATATAACCCCAGATAGTACATCAACAATATGCACATTACAGAAAGCCACATCATATAATCTCAAGGAATACAAAACTACATTCACATCACACCATCTTACCCAAATTAAATCTCACAAAACCCTACCCCCCACAAAAGGCTGTAAACAGGTACATGGAAGACGAGAGGAAGAAGGACAGAAATGAGAACTTATGAAATTGCTGCGATGGAAAGTGAAATTGTTAATCATTATTAAATGAAATTCCGAGTACCACGGAATAAACAGTTTATGTCTCCTTCTTGAGGAGCCTCTGGAATGTATACTTCGAGATAAGTTTTCAGCCCCCACAGATTAGTGTGTTTGAGAATCAGTGACCCACAGTATGGGTAGAAAAGGGTGGAAGCTGGCTTGGCATCTCACATTTCTGGTACATGTGCAGGGTGCCACCTCACTTCCAGAATACAAGGGTACATATACGCTATTTATCTCCGCACCACATGGAATGAGCTACCGGTGTTGTACAGGTAAAGCACTGTTAGGATTCGACAGCAGAATTAAAATAAGCTTATAACTACACAGCTGAGGGTCACAAGGAATTCATATACACCTACGTCTCGGTGGCTTCACAGAGTCAGTTCGCAAATCTGAGCTTTCCTCTTTCTGCCTTATATTTGTGGGTAAAGGAAATACATAAATACATTTGCCATATTTTTAGTTGCCATGCAAGTCATGCACGTTATATTGTTGCCAATACTAATTTTCCTCCCTTTCCCAACCCAGGCAATCTCCCATGCGACAATTGTAAAGTCCATATGGGTTATCACTTTCATCAGAGAAAAGGCAGTGTAATGCTTCTCAAGCATTGTGGATATTAGTACAAAATGATCTTGCCTTGTGGAGCAGCTGGGATACCCCTAAAATAGTACGAGCCCAAATAATATGTCAAAAGGTTTTTGCATACGGTATATTTCAGTCATTGGATGCACTCTTGCTGCATGCAGCGCTTTTTATGCTGTAATCTACATGAGATCTGCCCTCTTAACTATTTCCTGTCACACCATGACCGAACCTGATAGATGCTCTCTTCATAGAAAAAAATATCCCTACTGGTTGCCCAGTTGCCCTCGCCTTCGGTGATCTCCACGGGGAGATTAAGTACCCCTGTAGGAATGCAGGGGAGGAGGGTGCAAGAAATAAACCAGCACAAAGATGTGGTAACGGTTTAGTGTTTCACCAGCCGGAACCGGAATGGGCGAACCGGAAGCAGAAGTAGGCCATCTTGTTGAGGCACCAGCCGCGTACAGTTAAGACGTTGTCCCGGCGCTCTGGAAAATTAAACCAACTTAAACAGAAATTGCCTCCTGTTTTATTGAACCTTCAATCTTACAATGGCGATGAGGCACAGGATTTAACACAAATATCCCCATGAGGCAGAAAAAAAAAACGGAGACAGGGGAAAGGTGAAATCAGTAATTCCGGAGCGTGGCAGAGGACGAGGGGCAAGCCCCGGCGGGAGAACCAGAGCGTTCCCACCACATTGGCATGGAGACACAAGCCCAGACGTCAGCGGAACTGCCGTTTGGCCTCTAGGCGTCACAGTGAGAGCGGGGGAAAAAAGGCAGCACCGCGGACCATAAGGGAAGCACACGAGGTGCTCGGTGACTCACCCAGCCAAGCACAAGAGGCCCCCCCCCACTGATTAGTGGACCCCACGCAGCACACTGGCGGCACAGAAAGGAAGGGGGGAAGGATCGAACACTGTCGGCACAGCAGACCGAGTCAGCCCACGAGCGCTCCCAGCTACTGACGGCGCTACCGGGGGTGGTTCTGCCGGCAGCGAGCACAGCGAGGAAGACACAGACGAGAGACAGGCGCCAGGAAGCCCACCCGGCCGGGCCATCCCAACACAAGCGGGCCCCAGAGAAAACGGCAAGATGGCCACACAGTCCACGTCCCTCACCCAAATGGTGCCTTTTCTCCCGAAAAGAGGGGAACCCACAATGCCGTGGGAAGACTGGAAGCGGTTTTTCCTAAATTATTTAGAAGCATTAGAAGACGAAAGTGAAGCAGCATACTCGAGCCCGAGGAGGAGGAAGATCCTACTGCACAATTTGGGCCCGGAGGGGCTCAGAGTATATGACACCATTGTCAAAGGCACAAGAGACGCGACCAACACGACGTGACGTGTTTCGCCATGCCATTGAGGACCTTGACGCGCACTACAGGCCGGTAGTGTGCGTAGCCATCGACAGGCATAATTACTTCCAGAGGAAACAAGAGGGCGGAGAGACAATCAATGAGTACGTAGCAGCACTGCAGAAGTTGGCCCTGACATGTAAATTTGGTACACTGCATCATGAACTCATAAGGGACCAGATCATAATGCACACGTCCAGCACACACGTCCAAGAAAAATTGTGTGTAAATGGAGAGGCCCCCCTGAAGGAGGTTTGGGCCTTGGTAAAGAAAGCGGAAATTTCCAAGCGGTGCGCTCAAGCAGCCCGAAAAGATACAGGGGGGACACAGACGGTCTGCAGGGTAATGACGCCTGGAAAAGGCAAACGGGCAAAGCAGAGAGAACCACCAACAGGCCAAGATAACAGAAGGAACACCCAAGCTGGAAGCACAGTCCAAAAAATGGGGAGAGGCGGACGACCTAGCTGCTACAGGTGCGGAAGCAGGTCACACATGGGAAACGACAAAGTATACCCGGCGTTCAGGGCAAAATGTGCATACTGCAGCGTCTTCGGCCATTATGAAAAAGTATGCCGCCGCAAATCCAAGGGAGCCATGGTCAGATACATAGATCAAGAACACCATGAAGAAGAAGAGAACCGGATGGAGGAGGATGAACTGGAAGAAGTCCTCTACATTGATGCACAGGTATTGGATGTGGGATGCACAGAGTCGGACACACCCAGGTTAAACATGCACATAGGAGGTGTGCCCATTGAGATAATTGCAGACAGTGGAGCCCCCATCACCATAATACAAAGACAAGTGTGGGAAGAGAAATTTGTGACAAAAGTAAAGGAGGAGCTGTGTCCCATGGATCTACGACCTGTCACATACACGGGGCAGAGAATACCTATGCTAGGCTACTGCCCATTGCTCTTTGAGTTCAGAGGACGTCAAGCAAATTGCAAACTGTACATTGCGGAAAAAGGGCCGTCAGTGCTCAGTTGGAAGGACCAAGGAGCATTAGGAATACAACTAAACCCGGGCGGCATAGAAAAGGTAATGCTAATGAACATGGAAGGGAGAAGCGACAACGAAGCCTGGCACAGGGAATACCCCAAAGTATTCAATGGACAGATAGGCGAGGTGGCCAAGTACAAACACCTCATCAGGTTGAAGGAGGGCTTATAATGTAGCCCTTCTTCAGGGGACCACTACAATTTTAAACAAACATCACTGTTAGGTATAATCATGTCCCAACTATATTGTAAACATAGCCTTATTACATGTGCCGGTAAACATTTTCCAATAGACATTTTCCCTCTATGCGCTGAGTAAAGCGCTGTAACCTTTAACCAAAAACACGTGGATGTTTTCTCGTTCTAATAAAACTGCGAATGTGGGCAATTCAAATATTTCATACCTTTGATTGTGGTCCTCACGGCCTTCGATTTCTAAGAATGAGTTCTTACACTACTTTCCAACATACTCGTCAATAATAGGTGTTCCTCGGGACTCCGCCCTGCTATTTTTGACCAATAAAACGGTAGGTGAGAACAACCTTATACTACGAGTCCCATAATGCTATATGTGAGACTCCAATTAACCCACCACTTTTTTACATATGCAACGTTATAATCATGCTATAACCTTGGTTTAAAGATAGTGCATTAGTGTGCCCCGCCCTCCCTAAATGGTATTATACCTGTCAATCAGAACATTCAAGATGAAAACAACCGTAGGTAGTAAGTCTGTAATAAGATATAGCAACATTGTGGCAGTTCAAAAGTGCCCACGAGTTAGGGCTAGTAGATGGATGATGATTCTTTTTGTGAGTTTTGTCCTCGGTAATCTTGGGGGCAACTTGATTTAGGACAAGGATATGAAAAAAACGTGCGAGGTCAAGTGCACTCCTTCTCTTTGCTGAAACTCTTTGTCAGATAAATCCATATTTACAATGTTTGGTGTGCGCTCGATGAGCGGTCTGTCCTAAAACCACATGGTGAATAAATGCGAGTGAAATTGAAGCGTGTAACTTCAAGTTCGAGCGCGCCGCATTTGCCGAAACGGCGTATATCAAAAGTTCATCAATAGTTTCAAGTTTTAATCCTTTTATTTGTGTTCAAATTGTTTCCTCAGTTGTGTTTATTACAAAGTAGACCGTGAAACGTAACATTGCTTGTACACGGCAGCTGTGTTAAGAAACTTCTTGCTGTCGCATGCTTGTACTTTCAAACAAATCTTTGGTGATTCTGCTGGTTCCCAATGCATTTCGGGCTTATAATGTAGCCCTTCTTCAGGGGATCACTACAAATATAAACAAACATCACTGTTAGGTATAATCATGTCCCAACTATATTGTAAACATAGCCTTATTACATGTGCCATTAAACATTTTCCAATAGACATTTTCCCTCTATGCGCTGAGTAAAGCGCTGTAACCTTTAACCAAAAACACGTGGATGTTTTCTCGTTCTAATAAAATTGTGAATGTGGGCAATTCAGTTATTTCAGTTATTATTATAAGGTTTCTGGCATTCCAGCCTTATACTACGAGTCCCATAATGCCATATGTGAGACTCCAATTAACCCACCACTTTTTTACATATGCAACGTTATAATCATGCTATAACCTTGGTTTAAAGATAGTGCATTAGTGTGCCCCGCCCTCCCTAAATGGTATTATACATGTCAATCAGAACATTCAAGATGAAAACAACCGAAAGTAGTAAGTCTGTAATAAGATATAACAACTGCCACAATGTTGCTATACAATGTATAATACCATTTAGCATATGTAAAAAAGTGGTGGGTTAATTGGAGTCTCACATATGGCATTATGGGACTCGTAGTATCAGGGTGTTCTCACCTACCGTTTCATTGGTCAAAAATAGCAGGGCGGAGTCCCGAGGAACACCTATTAATGACGAGTATGTTGGAAAGTAGTGTAAGAACTCATTCTTAGAAATCGAAGGACGTGAGGACCACGATTGGAGGTATGAAATATTTGAATTGCCCACATTCGCAGTTTTATTAGAACGAGAAAACATCCACGTGTTTTTGGTTAAAGGTTACAGCGCTTAACTCAGCGCATAGAGGGAAAATGTCTATTGGAAAATGTTTACCGGCACATGTAATAAGGCTATGTTTACAATATAGTTGGGACATGATTACACCTAACAGTGATGTTTGTTTAAATTTGTAGTGATCCCCCTGAAGAAAGGCTACATTATAAGCCCGAAATGCATTGGGAACCAGCAGAATCACCAAAGTTTTGTTTGAAAGTACAAGCATGCAACAGCAAGAAGTTTCTTAACACAGCTGCTGTGTAGAAGCAATGTTACGTTTCACGGTCTACTTTGTAACAAACACAACTGAGGAAACAATTTGAACACAAATAAAAGGATGAAAACTTGAAACTATTGATGAACTTTTGATATACGCCGTTTCGGCAAATGCGGTGAGCTCGAACTTGAAGTTACACGCTTCAATTTCACTTGCATTTATTCACCATGTGGTTTTAGGACAGACCGCTCATCGAGCGCACGCCAAACATTGTAAATCTGGATTAATCTGACAAAGAGTTTCAGCAAAGAGAAGGAGTGCACTTGACCTTGCACGTTTTTTTCCTGTTGCATGAAGGACACCAGGGGATCACCAAGACCAAGGCTCTGGCTCGGCAAGCTTACTGGTGGTCGGCCATTGACTCACAAGTGGAACGATATGTAAGGCAATGGGAGTCTTGCGCCACAGCGGACAAATCCCAGTGCTTGCTGAGGCCACCGTTAGGAAAGTACCCAGTGCCGGATGGGCCATGGGAGATGGTGTCCGTCGACATCATGGGACCCATTCTCAACATGGAAGGTACACAAAAGTACACCATTGTATTGATCGACAAGTATTCCAAGTGGCCAGAGGTGGAAGTGAAGGAAGCAGTAGATACTGAGATGGTGATAACCTTCTTGAGAGCCATATTTATCAAGGAAGGAATTCCGAAAATTATCACGTGCGACAACGGGCCGCAGTTCACGTCAGTGAAATGGGAAGCCTTTGTATCCAGGAATGGAATAGAGGTCAAGCATACACACATATATCACCCAGCTGGAAATGGACAAGTGGAACGTTTCAACAGGGTGATAATGGGCACCATTCAAGCAGCCATAAATGATGGACTGGACTGGGAGAAGGAGTTGCCCAAGATGCTGTGGGCCTACCGCATCACACCAGGCAGCACTGGGTACAGCCCGTTCAAGGAACTGAGAGGGAGAGAGCCATTTACAAAAGACAATGCGGCATGGAGGAAGATGGTTGTGCAGAGTAAATGGTTGCCAGCCGTAGTCAGGAGAAATCTGGAGAAGGCACAGGAAACGTACACAGAACATTTCAATAAGAGACATAACGTACAAAGAGTGTGACTGGAGAAGGGCGATTGGGTAAGAGTGAAGGTGGCGAACCTTAAAAGAAAAGGGGAAAGTAAGTTCACACCGCCTCTACAAGTTCTAGAGCCCTACGCCAGATCGGCGCTGCTCAGCGACGGCAAGGTGTAGTCGCAGGACAGAATGGCGAACTGCAGCAAAATCTTGAAGTGAGGAGTGGAGGCAGAAGAAGTGGAAGAGAATGTGGAGAGAGGCAATGAAAAAGGTTGTGGAAGGAGTATGGAGCAAGTAGAAGAAGGCCCGCAGCAGGTAGAAGAGGGAGAGGTCGGAGAGGACGGGGAAGTCAGAGAAACAGATGGAGCAAACGGCAGGAGCAAGAAAGGAACTGAAAGGGAAAGGACGGAAAGTACTCATGAAGGAACAGAGACACGTGGCCGGTTGTCGGAGGAGCAGGGAAGTGAAAGAGGAGAAAGAGTGAAGAAGACAAGAGCAGGAAGAGTAGTAAGGATTCCGGAGAGATTCAATGACTTTGAAATGGACAACAAGTAAGAGTGTCTAACCTAGTGAACTGTTGTTGCATAAAGGGGGGAGATATGTGGTAACGGTCTAGTGTTTCACCAGCCGGAACCAGAAGGGGCGAACCGGAAGCAGAAGGCGGCCATCTTGTTGAGGCGCCAGCCGCGTACAGTTAAGACGTTGTCCCGGCGCTCCGGGAAATTAAACCAACTTAAACAGAAATTGCCTCCTGTTTTATTTAACCTTCAATCTTACAAAAGAATCATCGCCAATCACCGCAGCCTTGATTTAAAGGCACAGGCAAACATAAATGTGTCGGGGGGAGGAAGAGGTTGGCACAACATTTAAACAAAAACGTTCTTGATTTAAACAAAAGAGTTCTTATAAGCAACAGATAAAGGATATATGTGGAAACAAACTGGCTGGTGCTCCTCAGCCTTTAATGGAAGTGAGCAATCAGCTGAGTCAACGAGTGAGGAGGCAGCAAATGCAAGCGTCAGCGATGTGGGAGTGAGCCTATGGTGAGTTGCGGGCAGTACTAAAGTGGTTTTGCTGACTTTGATTGCATAGGCTCGACCTAATGATCGTAGAATCACTTTACTGCCTAACATTTACTTTATGGTCCTGTGTTGCAGCAGTGTCTGAATGAGTGTACTGCTTGAGGAGTTTCTGGAGGACTGAATTTTGGCCTGGAGGAGTGGTGCATACTTAAGAATGAACTAAGGGACATAGATTCATTACAGCATTAACAACGTCAGGTGTTCCACAGGAGCTAGAAAATAATCAAGATTACAGTTTCCCTCAGTCCAGGCAGGTATTTTCCATAAGAAAAAGTGCATGGCCAATAAGACAGCTCTTCTTTTTGTCAAATAGAAAACATTTTCAGGATGGGTGCATGCCATTTGAAACTCTGCCAAAGGTTTATGTAGGCCAGTGATGGGAAAGGAAGGATGAAAGAAACATTTTCAAAAGCACCAGCATGTGGCTTCCTGCAGAGCATATTATATTAGGCCTAGGTACAAAACAGCAACAACACCAAGGTGCTGGAATGCTTGAATTAATCTCAACCACTGGCAATCTCTTGAGCCTCATTTCAGCCCAATAATCTTTTATGTATACATAACTGTGACACCCTAAGTGGGACAGGTATGCCCAAACAAGGATCCCATGCTCACGTACGAGTGAAACCAAGCAATACCCGTCTGAATAGCCCGAACAAAGGTGATACCCAGACTTTAGGAGCTGGTGTTCTGATTCAGGGAGGACCTGGTCTGGTAGTTTGGGCTGGACTGTTCCCATTGGAGCAGGGTCAAGACCGATTTACATATAGCTGGGTCCAAATTACAGTGGCATGGAGTGCAAAATAACGATGGACTGGGATGCAGCCAAAGTAATTACCAGTCACTAAGATTAATTTATCTGATGTTTGGTAGGTGCATTCCCACATTTTAATCTGAGATTTCTCTTTCAAAGCTTAGTGAATCAGATGAGATCTCATCTCACATAATGAATCAAAACATGGATCCAGAATCAGAGAAAGAGAGTTTAATGTCACCATTCAAATGAGGCAAATGTCATTTTGCAGGTCATTCAGAAGAGTTGAACTATGAACTGATCAAATAATAATCTGTCACAGTTTTATCATACTTTTATCAGATATTATTTGTGATTCTGTATTAGCAATAGCCTTAGAGCCTTTTAAACACATGCCGTCTTTTGAGTTTAACTGAGAAGAAATTACATAGCATCAAACACACTTAACTGCCAAATACATTCACATCCACCAAAATCCCCAGAGTGTAGTCACTGAGTATGCACAGAAGCGTCTGCTCTAGCTTTTTCATTTTAGTCTGTGTGTTCAGCCCTTATGTGTGGCAGTGCTAAATAGTCTCAATTCAAACAGCAGTCAGGAAGCCCATTTCCTACCTTTCATTAGGACCCAGGACACACTGGTTTCACTTCTGTGGCCAATCGGTGTTCACTGTAGAATGTAAACAAGCTGCAACTGCAACCTCAGGCCATAAAGGTGTTCTTAACTCTATTTTACTAAGCTTTGCTGGACTGGTGTTGAAATCGTTTTTGGAGAGGGATGGGTCCTAAAGTCAATGTAACATCACAGAAGTCATAGGGATTGTGAAAACTCAAAGGGCCTCATTTACGAGGCCCTAGCGGAACTTTTGTGCCACCAGAGCATCACTTTTTTTACACTCGAGTGGAGCAATGTGCTGCATCATATTTACAAGGCCACGCGAAGCCCCTTTACGTGGCTTTTTATGGCCTTGTAAATACGTGTCCCTTTCATGCAGAATACTTCATGAAAGGGGCGTCCCATGGGTGTTGCGGTGAGCGTTCCTATGTAACAGCCACGGAACCTGAAGCAGTACCAGATTTAAGAGGAATCATCAACCTGGGTATACTCCTCCCCAGTGGAGGGAGTGGCGCAACAAGGAGAAATACTTTTACCTTTCCTTGTTTTTTCCTCTTTCTATGCATTCAGCATTTTGCAGCATGCCTAGAAAGAGGAAAATGAAATAAATAGTTTTTGTGCAAAATGTGTCCCTTCCTGCACAAAAACAATCCTTCCGGCCACGCACGCCCTCTATCAACATGACGCAAAGGTGTCTGATTGGCACCTGGCTAATGTTTGTGTGCTGGCACAGGGGAAAAGGACAGGAATGTGTTGTATCTTGTAGCTACAGCACTTTCCTGCCCTTTTCTTTTGACACATGGCAGCAAATATATCCATAAGGGATGGTGTCATAGTGAACTGTCATTTACGAACAGCACAATTTTTATTGAAATGACCACTAAATATTCTCAGTTTTACTGATAAAACTATATAACAAACAAATAATAATGTGTGGATGTCATGCGTCTGTGAATATCCTTGCACATCACCCAGTAAAGTGTTTTGATTTGTTATGATCATATTAAAATCTTTGTCTCTATCACGCGTCAAATGAAAAAGGGCCTCATTTATTCATTTTTGCTACTGATACATTTTGAAATATTTGTCCAGTCCATTTATAAGTATTTAAATGCTGTGTGATACAACAAAAATGCAATTCCACAGTCTTTCATTTCACGCTCCCTTGGCCAGCACACACAGTTTACTTACAAAATCCGCTCATTTCCCAGTCTGAGAAAGAAAGGTAAACACCAGTATCCCATTGAAAAGAATAAGCAGCAGTTCTTCAGAAGAGATTGTCTGGCATTTGACCCCTATCGTTGAACTTATTACAAATGTCACTACCTATGAACAAACTTTGCAGGCATCTTTATAGGTCATTCACTTTCTAAACTACAGCATTGATATTTTAACGGTACTGCAGCACCTCACGTACACCTTCTCCCAGGTCATTCGCTAACTCAGAAAACCTCCGTGTTGTTTTTGTATTTTAGGCTGCGCAGCATCTTTAAGTGTCTTTAAAAGATGACACAGAGCGTGTCTCTGCTGAGTAGAGACCATTCATAATACAGCTCGAGAGGTGCAAAAGAGCCAGGCAAGGAAATCAACTGTACCAACAGATGCCTACTACTATCCCCTAAATATCGGCCGTGTCGTGTTCGTTTGCCTGACGCAGTAAAGATGTTCACAGCGTTCGTTTTAAATTCTTAAACGAGTACTGCAGATATTCATAGAGTATTCGTAATTAACTGTTAAAGTGCCGTGACTTGCCAATAAATAGTTTATTTAAGCTTTCAGATGCCGAAGGTTTCAAAGTGCTCTACCGGGCAAGACTGGTCATGTGACCACTCTGACGTCACCTTCACATGGCCTGGGTAAGTAAGTCTTCAGCCAGCAGGCTGACACTATTTACTTTATATGCTGTGAATCAGGCAGCCTGACAGCGGCGGGCCTTCACCGGAGCTAAATCTCTGCACACCATCACAGCTGGCGATAAAACACAGCGTGTGTCTGGATGATTTCAGCTGCGGGACGTGTGTATATATTGAACAGGAGTGCGAAAAAGAAAAGCGCCCTGAGCAACAATGATGAATGTTTGTGAGAAACATCATGATTGATGATGGTTCATCTAGGTCAGCTACTGCAAAACATTAAGATCAAATTATAATTACGCCCAAAGCAAGAAACTAAACTACTTTAAGCTGCGAGACGTTTGCTAAAATCTGACGTTCCTTAATGGATTTGGCGGTAGTGATATGTGAGGTGCTTTTCATTGCACGCGGCCACATCTGAATCCAAGCTGAGTTAGGTGGGTAGACCTGATGATAAGATTAAAGCATAACTTCATCATTATTTGCAATTTTATTTGTTATGGTCTCGACTTACTAGCTTTTTTTCAAATAGTTTTCTTGACTGAACTGACTCAATATTAACGAAAAAAACGGAGCCGATACATGTTCTCGGACATTATGAATTCTCCACCACAACATTAATTACCACAACATTTTACTTCACAAAAAGAAGTGCTCGGTATGTTATTATAAAGTATGGAAACCAGGAAACAAATACGTTTTGAAAAATGTTATTTCTGTCACCAAAAAACACTTATCGAAACGCGTTGCTCAATATTTTGGGCCTCGTCATTGGTGAGCAAAACTATGCAAAGAGACTACAATATCATAGAAAGGCATTTTATATTTTCTGGCACATGCAATTTTTAAACTTGTCAAACGAATAGCTGTGGAGGTTCGGCACAACCAAATGCTAAATCCAGAAAACATTTCAGCAGTGCAATAATTTTAATGTGTACAAAGCTAGTAGCTACCAATTGCTGTATGAGGCGGATGCCTTTCGCTCTTAGAAGAGAGACAATTGTCCTCATTATCTTGGTAAAACACCAAGGGGCGGATGAAAGCCCGAAAGGGAGAGCTTGGAATTGAAAGAGGTGACTGTCCCAAATAAATTGGAGGAAGGGTTGATGTTCCTTTGCCATAGGGATGGTAAAATAAGCATCCTTTAGATCCAGTTTGACCAGCCAATCTCCTTGAAGAAGAAGGTCTCTGAGGAGGTGGATGCCCTCCATTTTGAAGTGACTGTACACTAGATACTTGTTTACCTCTCAAAGGTTTATCAGAGGTCTCCACCCTTTTTCCTTCTTTTGGACTAAGAAAAGCGTGCTTACAAATCTCTTTCGAGACCAAGGAACTTCGATAATTTTGCCTTTTGGGAGCATAGAAGAGATTTCCTCTTTGACGATTTCTAAATGTTTTGTAGGAAGATTCAAGGGGGACGGTGTATGTGTCTGATGGTTTTCGTTGACTTGCGAGCCGCCTTCGACTTGGTGCCAAGACCCAAACTATGGAGCGTGCTCGCTGATTTAGGGGTGCCGGCAGACATTCTTGCCGTACTAATGGGATTACACCAGAATAATTATGCATGTGTCAGGTGCGGTAGAAATGGCAATTTAACTGAAAGATTCCCCGTTGACAGAGGGGTAAGACAGGGCTGTGTGCTCGCACCGACCCTGTTCTGCCTCTTTGTGAACGGGGTTATCACCCACCTGACCAGGATAGGTGATATTGATGCTCCCAAATTGAATGGCAGCCGGGTGCCCGCTATCATGTTTGCGGACGACACCCTGCTGCTATCAAAATCCCCTATGGGAATTCAACGGGTACTCAATGGGTTTTTGGAATTCTGCACGGGGAGGGGATTTGAGATCAACGCTTCGAAGACTAAATATATGATCTTAAATCCAACCCCCTCCACACGCCCTAATCCCTTGCTTGGCTTGGTGCGATTGGAGCGGGTCTCCACATTTGAGTATCTAGGAGTTACATTAAATGAGAACTTGACTTGGGGAACACATCAGACCAAGGCAAACATGAAACTGGTGCAGTTAGTGGGGGGCATCACTAGGATGCTAAATAAATTGACATACCGCCCACTGGGCCCTCCTATCCAAATTTACAAGTCACAAGCACGGGAGGCAGTGACAAACGGGGCTGAAATGTGGGGACACACTTCTGCCAAAAACCTAACAATCACCGAAAATACATTTTTAGGCGGTTGGTAGCTCTCCCACCAAGCACCCCGCTACTTCCTTTGAGATTAGACCTGGGAATTAGACCCATCGCTGTAGAATTGGGACTCAAACCACTAACTTTCTGGCGAATACTATGGAGCAGTCAAGAACTTATCGACTATCGGTCCGAGCTTCAGGAGTTTTTAACCCTACCAAATGCCAACAACATTCCATGGCTACACTACATCAAAAACTCATGTGAGAGCCTGGGCCTCAAAGATCTCTGGTCTGACCCATTAAACGCAAGCCATGGGATGCCACGCAAAGCGCTGTCAAAAGCTTACTATGATTCAAAGCTTACCCTCGCTCTTGACAGCACACGCGAGGGATCCCTGACGAATCTATTTGTCCAAAGCAAAGACTCCTATTTTATGGAACGAGTTTTGGATGACATGACCCCTATCCTAACAAGGAAGTTATTTCTTCAGTGGAGATATGGCACACTACCCCTGAGGTCATTCACCAGTTCTTGGTCTTCGCCTCCAACCTCAGAGCATTGCCTGGCATGTGGGCACTGGGCACCCCAAAGAAAATGATCTACATGTGGTCCTCTTTTGTAAAGCCGACCAAAGTTCAAGAAAATATTGGCTTCTCCCCCTGCTAAAAAACTTGGGTTTCAGACAATTTTTCTCGGCGTACAGAATCCTAAACGGATGTGTCCCCCCCAACTGTGTTTGCAGTGGCAAAATTCTTAACGGCAATGTGGTTCACTCGCACCCGCTTATTGAAGACGGAAGTGAACTTTTAACATTTTTCACTAATTACGATTTTAAAGTCTTCCTGAGGATGATCTGATTTTCATGCTGTGTTAAATCTTTTTTTAACCAATGTTTGATTGACTTGTACAAACTACAATGTTTTAACTGTTTTGTATATCTTTTATGATCTAAATTGATTGAAATAAAGATTGAAAGTGGTAAAGGGAATGTCTATAAAATCTAACTTGAACCCTTGGACTGTCTCGAGAACCCAAGGGTCTTGAGTCAAGGAACTGCAAACGTGATAGAAGTGTTCGAGTCTTCCCCCGACTTGGGGAGTTGAAGAAGGGGAAGAAAGACTTACTTGGAGGGTTGGTGTTGTAGTCCCTCGTGATGCAAAACCTTTGCCGCG
Organism: Lissotriton vulgaris; assembly: GCF_964263255.1. NCBI lineage: Eukaryota > Metazoa > Chordata > Amphibia > Caudata > Salamandridae > Lissotriton > Lissotriton vulgaris. The sequence goes on along the minus strand of NC_141685.1, from coordinate 634,503,334 downwards.
AGTACCTCTTCTTCTCTGAGGGTAGAATTGTCGGTTGGAGGGGTAGAAACCTCTGCCCGTAGCCCCTCTGCCTCTATTGGATAAAAAGGGCTGGTAGTTTCTGCAGCCAGAAGAACGGCCCCTTCTTCCGGCCTGTCCAAAAAGGTTAGTCATATTATTCTGGGGCCTTGTCCAGGGCAGTGAAAGTGGAAACGTACTTTCCTATGGTCTTAATCATATCTTCACTGAAGAGGAGACCTTTAGGTTTATTTGAAGGTTCCTTTTGCAAGGTCGCCCAGCTTAGGGTTAATTTTATTAAGGATTGTCTTCCTCCTTTCAATCTTAAGACCAGAATTAGTATTACCAAGCAGGACAATTGCTCTCTGGCTCCAACTTCGAATTAGATCAGTGTCAAGGGGGGAATTTGAGATATAAGATTCCTCAGCCAGATCGAGAATCTTAGTAAGGGGGCCAGGAATGTCAAGAAGACGATCTTGGCAACTTTTAAGGGCCCTCTCAAGGCGCTTCCTGGGGTCCTTACGCAGATTGTACAAAGACTTAATAAGGTCGGGATCGAGGTTGGGGGTCTGACAGACCTTGTATTAGATGCTTGGCCTAGGGCATTCTGATCTTAAAGTATTGCGTGTTTCTCTCTCTAGAGAATTCCTCAACCATCTGGTAATAAATTTGGCTACATTATCATGTGGACACCATTTAGAACTATTAAGGTGGGAAATGCTATTAGGTGAAACATTTTGTGACCTAAAGGGTCAAGAATGGCATCCTTAGTAGAGGGAGAAGATTCAGCCTCAGAATCGATATTGAAATCCAAGTCATTCAGATCCTGGTCATCCAGGTCAAGAACAAACTCATCATAAGGGTCTTTGAAGACTTCGTCTTCGTCTGAATCAGAGTCTGCGTCAACACATGCACTATTAACAATTGTGTCGCTAGGGACACCAGCTAAAACGGTGCTGCTAGGGACACCCATCATAGTTGTGCCACATGGGACACCAGTACCTTTTGAGGCTTGAGGGCCTCCCATAGAGCGTGAGGTGCTATGACCTCCCAGGTCAAGACAGGTACCACGACCTCCAATAGTGCTTTCACAGTGTTTTAGTTTTTTAGAAGCTTTGAGCATACGGCATCAGGATCACGAGGAGTGTCGTCGTCTTGTAAGGATCTTTTATGCGACATGACCTCCTTCAGCATGTCCATCATGCAGGACCTCATCTCTCTTTGTAAGAATAGTTTGAAAGACTCATTGGTGTGGCTAGGGGAGCTGGAGACAGCATCGTCTGATTCCTTATCAGACACAATGCGTAAGTAAAAGAATAATAGATTGAAGTATTAACCTATAAGGAAAAAACCTTAAAAGCCCCCTCTTTTTTTTTAATATAATTAAATGACACTTAATTACATTTATATATATATAAATATGTATAATATATACATGTAGATATTTTTTTATTTTTTTAAATGTAGTTATTTTATGTAACCCTAATGATGGATTGAATATTAAATAAATAATTAATTTTATTTAAATGAATAATTAAGGCAAGAGTAAGTGAAAACACCTTCAAAAACACATGAAGGGAGCCAAAACACAGGAATTTAATTCTGGGGGGGGGAGGGGGGGGGGGGGGGGTTGTAGGGATTAAAGGCCCAGAAAAGTATCCAAAGAAAGATGTGAGGAACAACTGATCCACTCCCGACGGCGGCTGGCAGGCGCGATGCAACTGAGGAGGATTAGAGAAATGGACCTCGAGAGGCAGGGGGTGTAACACTGCCACTGCCAAGATCCATTCCTTAGCACTGGGTGAGAAGATATGCGCTCGCGGAGAAAAGCGGGCGCGTCTTCAGACTAAAATAATCTCAAGGGAAAACAATGTTGGCAAATTAAGGCGGGCGCGTTATGAAAATGCGGGCATATTGGAAAGCGGAGGCGTTATGAAAATGCAGGCATATTGGAAAGCGGAGACAATATGAAAATGCGGGCACAATAAAAACCGGAGGATAGCAAAAGAACGAGGGGGCGCTTGGAAAGAAACGAGCGCGCTGCTAAACACATCGGTGAGGAAGGAAAGGCAAGAGGAAAGAGCGATGACCATAAATTGGAAGTCGAGGGAGGGTAAAAAGGCTTAGGGGGGACTAGAGAGAGTACATAGACAATGCCTGAAACCAAAACCCAATTAGTCAATAATCATTGAAGTAAGACAGTAAAGGAGTAGATAAAATATACAGTAAACAATATGTCTAGGCTGAAGTAGAATCAGTCAGAGAGAGTAAGGAGTCAACTTATCTGTTTGCGAGCCGCATTCAAAAGAGGCAGCTCTGCTCTTGCTCATGCCTTATATTGTTGCTGTTTTGTCTCCACATTCGAGTTCTTAACTTTATGACTCTTTGTGAGTTGTATTAAAGGATTAATGCATAATGTTAGCTTCCGTGTCTTTAATGAAACCCAGATTCTCTAGTCATGTTAATAGGAGAATCGCAATTGCTAAACTAAAGCAATACTTCTCAGAGAAGTTACCAAACAGGGATACAACGTGTTTTGGTGACCACCCATTTATTTATAGGAGTCTGTTTATACCGATAAGCCTCCGACAAATGTTGAAACGTTTAAGATGTACCTGAATGCGTGAGTATGCTTACTGAATATAAACTAAGGGCCTCATTTATGAGGTTTTGACATAGGGCAGTGTCGCAAGGAATCTTGGTGCGCTGCCCTCAGGTAAAAGAAAAATGCAAAAATGTGCAGTATGTAAAATATGGCACATTTGTGTCCTTTTCCCCCTGTGCTGGTGCACAATGGGCTGCTATGTGCCAACACTAGCACCCTTGTGCCATGGCGCAAGGGTGTCTGCATTGTAGGAGTGATTGTTTTTGTGCAGGAAGGGACACCTTTCTGCACAAAAACAATCATGAGAGGTGTTTTTTCTCCTTCTATGTGTGACGCAGAATAATGTGGAAAAAACAAGGAAAAATAAGGATATTTCTCCTTGTTGGACCGCCTTGTGGTGGTGTTAGAATCTGAAGCAATCCCAGGTTTCCAATTCCTCCGAAATCTGGGAATTCATCAGATTCCGTGGTGTGGAATGGGTACACCCATAGCAACACCCATGGAATGCCCATTTCATGCAGTGTTGTGCGTGAAAGGGGCACATATGTACAAGGCCATGAAAAGCCATATATGCTGCGGCACATTGGCAAAAAAGTGATGCTCCATTGGTGCAAAAGTGCCGCTGGAGGCCTCATTAATGAGGCCTTAAAAGAATAGTTTATTCAGAATTGTGCTCACTGATATTGCACAAAAAGTGACACAAATCAGGCGATAGGCAATTACCAGGTGCCCCCATAGTCAAATATTTAGAAAAAAAAAACTTTTTTAAATACAAATTGTAAATTTATTTACTAAGATAGTATGTTTGAGGTTTGTAGATTAAACATATAAATGTGAATGCTCTGCCCTTCAGATGACGCAAAATTGCACAAATCAAACTGATACAATCTCACACACAAGAAAAGCATGAACGTCAGATGATCTTAGACCTTACTGACTAAAGAATCAAAAGCTACCCCCCTAAACTCCATTGCTTTGCGTCCAAAGTGATGTCTAATTTTGTATCTCACAGCAGTTGGAAAGGATATTTGCTTGTTGGTGGTTGCAAATTAAGAAAGTGATAGGACTTGTAAATCAGGTGCATGTAGAAGTCAAAGTAAAGAGGCTTTTTTCCTAGCCTAAGGTTGTAGGACCAAATATTGTTTATGCAAGCAGTGGAATCCATCAGATTTTTGTTAATATTGAAAAATATTTCGTCGATGTATGCCGTGATCTATGTATATATAACAGCAAACTCGAATCACTATTGCCGAATCCACCTGTTATGACCTCACATTCAACCCCCAATCGAAAATATATGGTCAGGCAGGCACTGTGACCTAGGCCTGAGGCAACAGAATAACAGCTTACAGGTGGGGTGACACGTAAGCCTTAGACAAAGGCGCGAAAACGAAAGCCCAGATCGACTAAACAGATAGGCAGCAACACCACAATCAGAAGTGGTGCGCGCTGCATCTCAAAATGCGATGCAGCGCGCAACGAAATCCGTTTCTTTGATTTAATTGTTTACTTACCTCCGTTCATCCATATTCAGGTGTTTACTACTCCCACCTTGCCCCTCCCCTGCCCCGCGTCACCGCCCCACGGAACTCCCTCCATGGGCCGCTACTGACCACAATGGTCTTAGAAAACTGGCCTTAGTAAAACACATTTGGCCAGGGGGGCGCGCTTTCCCAAAACACAATAAAGTTGGATGCAACACTAAGTTTAGAACACTCAGCCAATCAGAACCCAGCATGAACACTACAAGGCAGTGATAATATGCTCCTCATGTTGGACATCTGGACTCGTACCCACTGTGTCCCAGTGACTAGGCACAAATTCCTGTTCTAAAGGAATGTTGACATTGCTTTATAATAGTACTAGAACAGAGCCACCCAATAGTCCCACCAAGACTGGGTAATATAAATCATATAAGCTAAGTATCCAGGTAGGAATCATTCACAATATTTATTTCACATTTGTCAGTGTCAAAGTAATGATCACTCAATTAGGAATAGCAACCGAGGGGTTTCAGAAACACCAATAATGAGTAGTATCAAAAATATATGTTTATTTTTTGATTCTCAATAGTTGAATCATTTGTTTTTATCTTTTTTATCCAGAATTCAGAAATCTGGCAACATAGAACCACCAAACCATATATCACAAATCACATCGTGGCAAAGAAACACCTTTAACATATACTGTGGACACAATAAAGGGACCACATGCACATTATTACATATGCAGCCTAATTCACAAATAATATTTCAAGTGAATTGTACAGTGTGTTTGTATAAAAGGTGTTTAGGCGTCGATGTTTCGGTCCATGTTGGTCAGACAGATCCGTAGGACCATCTTCAGGACAGAGCAAGTTGCACAGAGGTATCTAATACAAACATAATAACATAACAACATAAGTGAAACCCTAGGGTACACGGAGATTCAAATGCAGCTCAATAAAGAGAATAAAGTGACAAAACACTACACTAAAACCATTCCAGGTGTCACATGCCACACAAAAACCACCAAGTGCGTGTCAACCGACTCTTCTCTACATCTGTGCCAACAAAAGAAAGAAGGAGACCACGTGGGAAGTGCCAACAAAATTAAGTTACCACAATCCGAGGTGAGTTCAATACTCTACATTGCGGAGGCATGACTCCTGCAGCTGGGCGAGTGCATATCACCCAGTACACCATAGATGTATTAGTGAAGGGCAGCGTAAAGGTATGCGCGACATACTTACATCGGATCAACACGCCACACAGGTCGTTCTATAATTAAATAAATCTGGGTAAGCTAGAAATAATTACTCCCTCAATTATACACCCAATAGTGCAAGAACGTAAGACTAACTTACAATCCGGCAGCCGCCCGAGACTCTAAAAGATATAATAATAATTAGAAGTCCATACAAGCGCTAGAAATTCTACCAGCTGAAACTACCGCACCTCCAACTTACTTAGACGACCATGAAACGCCGGCTCTAAGGAGTCCGTGTATCTTCTCCGGGTGTAATCGCGGTGACCATCCACTTCCGCATACACCGTAAATAACGCTTGGCGCCATGACGTCAGTATGCAAGCTAGCTCGGCGGCCATCTTAGAATGGTTACGGAAACGTAATTGCACTATATTCCACCACCATTTCAGACCACTACATTAAATATAAAACATTAAAACAAACTCAAACAACAACAAAAACAAAAACAAAACCATCAGCTTCTTTGACTACGTCCAAAATCATACTTATTGTTATCACATACAGCCGTATGTGGCAGTACAGAATCACAGGATAATCACACCATCGTCGCCAATGAATGCCATTCAATAAGAGTGTTCAGCCCATTCTCTACTGTGTCGCATAACCAAATCAGTTTATTCTCTCTCTGGGCAAGCAGTTTCTCCACATTAGGTCTTCTCCTTGTACCCTTCACAGACTCGATCACAAACCATTTCATATCAGTGGGAGCATGTGACATGTTACAATAGTGCTCAACCAATGGCGCAGTTTGAATTTTGCATCTGATGCGGGACTGGTGTTGTGTTATCCGTTTCCTTATTTCTTGTGTAGTTTTTCCCAGGTAATTAAGGCCACAAGGGCACTGGATACAGTAGACCACATTTTTGGTCATACAATTAGAGTGGTGTTTAAGTGTCATCTGTCTCCCATTAATGCAGCAGGTTTTTTATTACTTGTGTGGTGGCACAGGCTGTACAATCACCACAAGGAAAGTGTCCGACAATGGGTGCCAGGCCCCATATACTAGTTAGGGTGTTGATCTTAGGTTCCATATAGGCTTTGACCAAATGGTCACGCAGGTTTGTTCCCCATTTAAAAGCAAATCTAGGAATAGCTAGTTGGGGTTCAACCTTTTTAATCAAATGCCAATTGCGTTTGATAATTTTTGTGATCTGTGTGGATTCTGTACCAAAAGTCAGGACACATGCCGTGGGTACTGTATCAGGTGTAGCATTAGGGTTCGAAATTGCTAACTGATTCTTCTGTAGGAGGGCGTGTCGGTCATAAAACCAGGCACGTTTCATCACATGTTTTACCAGCCGGTAAGGGTATGAGCGAGTCACAAGTTTTTCTTGCAATATTTTAGCCTCCCTAAAATAATCTTCCCTCCTGGTACAGTTCCTCCGGATCCGGAGAAACTGACCAAAAGGGAGATTATCCCGTAAATTACGGGGGTGATGGCTATTGTACCTTAAGAGGGTGTTCCTTGCCGTGGGCTTAGTATATAAGCTCACAGCAAGTACCCCTTCAACATGTATGATGTTAAGGTCTAGAAAATTCATGACCTCAGAGTTGCTTTCCAGGGTAAATTGTAGGTTCACATCTTTAGTATTGAACCATCAGTGGAACTCTTACAGTCTGTCCTTACTCCCCTCCCAGACTATACAAACGTCATCGATGTATCTTAAATAATTGACAAGATTAGACACAAAAGGGTTATTATTGTAGATAACTCTTTCCTCAAAGTCTGCTACAAACAGATTAGCTACTGTGGGAGCGAAAACTGCTCCCATCGCTACACCTTTCAGTTGTGCAAAGAAGTCACTATTGAAAAGAAAGTAGTTTTCTTCTAAGGCAAGCCTTGCACATTCTGTAATGAACCAAGTAGGGACTTGGTGGGGCCGGATGCGAGTCTCTTAAGTGTTGTAAATTACTTGTAGGGCTTCAGCTTGGTGTATATTGGTGTAGAGACTTTCGATGTCCATTGTAGCCAAGATGTTATGATTTGGGCTAAAAGGGGCACCTTCAAGTTTAACAATTACGTCTCTACTATCTTGAGTAAATGACCTAGTTTTAGATACAAAAGGTTTTAGGAAATGATCTACATATTCTGCCAAGGGTTGAAGAACAGACTGGCAGCCAGCCACGATAGGTCTTCCCGGTGGTTGTTGGCTATTCTTATGGATTTTAGGTAGCGTATAAAACGCTGGAATACTGAAGTCATCTTTATTAAGATATTCGAATTCCTTTTTGCTAAGCCAAAGTCCTTCCTGGCCCTTAGTAGTCAGTGTTAGGATAAGTTTACGAATCCTAGACGTAGGATCACTAGAAAGTTTCTTGTAATGTTCTGTGTTGCCAAGTTGTCTAAGGGCCTCCTGATCATATACAGTTTTGTCCTGTAAGATAATCCCTCCCCCCTTATCAGCGGGCTTCACCACTAGATCATCCCGCTCAGATAGGGTTTTAATGATAGACATATCATCCTTCGAGAGATTAAATCGAACAAACTTTCTATCTTGGAAAAGTTGTTCGATTTCAGTAAGTACCACATTTTGGAATGTGATCATCTCCTTGGGTATTAGATTGTTAGCTGGGAAGAATGTTGACGGGCATTTCAGGCCACTGATGTTCATGGGCGTACTAGTAGTAGTCTTGTGAAAAAAGTGTTTCAATCTTAGAGTTCTGAAGAACCTATGAGTCTCAACTAAAATTGAAAAGAGATCATTCCTATTGGTGGGGACAAAAGATAGCCCGTGACTAAGGACTTCTATCTCCCTAGAACTCAACTGATACGAAGACAGATTGAAGATTGGTACAACTTCCATATTCAGGTAGTTGGTGGTGAGCACACCTGTATTCTCTATAGAATGTGTAGTTACCATTCGTAATAATTGTTGCGTGTTTGTCTGAATCCCGGGGTGTATTGATTCCGGAACCAACCTCGTCTCGGGTTCCGGATTCGTCCCCTGTGCGGCGTTTGACCTCTCCCTAAAAAAGGTGTAGAATTGGTTCCTCTATTAGACCTATATAGGGAGGTTGCTCTATTTGAGTTATCGTCAGAGCTTGAAGAACCAGAATCCGAAAAAGTTGTGTGTTTCGGTGCCGAATTTCCCTGATTCCCTGTTTTTTGGAAAAAATCTTTTTTCAGGTATGGATAGGTGCGTTCACGGCTATAGTTTCTCAGATCTTTTTGTAGTTTTTCAGTTTTTTTCAGAATGTTGATACGTTGGAACTCAGCTATAGTCACGTCAAGTTTGCTTAAAAAGTCATTTGCATTGGTAATTGCTGGATCTTCGCGTATATATTTTTCCAAATCCGCGATTTCAGCCTAAGATTTTATCAATCAGACGTAAGGCTGTCTCTATACTTAGCACCGCACAACTTCTGGAACATTTGTTGGATACAAAGCTAAATCCGGTCTTATATTCTTCATCCTCTACAAAGATACAGGGTATATTCCGTACTTGTAAGCCTATCGGAATGATATTGTTAGAGAGGCAATCTCTTAGAAATTTTGCATGCAGTTCAGTTCTGATCAATTTTTTATGAAGTCTTTCCAAATTATTATGTAATGTATTCTGTGGGGAACTCAAACTACTAGTATTCAATTGGGGACCTAGAAGAGAGGGTCCTCCTGCAATTGTCTTGATGTAGTCATCAGTATAAGTGATGGTTTCGAGTTCAGACATTTAAGTGCTTAAACATATACAATTATACATACAAATATATATAAGGCACAATAATCACAACATACAACCAATTATAACATGTGAGAGCTGACATATATACTCCAACATATTGGACAAACCACTTAATAAAGGGCCCTTGCAGACAGCGTCTGCGCTTCACAATAGTACTAGAACAGAGCCACCCAATAGTCCCACCAAGACTGGGTAATATAAATCATATAAGCTAGGTATCCAGGTAGGAATCATTCACAATATTTATTTCACATTTGTCAGTGTCAAAGTAATGATCACTCAATTAGGAATAGCAACCGAGGGGTTTCAGAAACACCAATAATGAGTAGTATCAAAAATATATGTTTATTTTTTGATTCTCAATAGTTGAATCATTTGTTTTTATCTTTTTTATCCAGAATTCAGAAATCTGGCAACATAGAACCACCAAACCATATATCACAAATCATATGGTGGCAAAGAAACACCTTTAACATATACTGTGGACACAATAAAGGGACCACATGCACATTATTACATATGCAGCCTAATTCACAAATAATATTTCAAGTGAATTGTACAGTGTGTTTGTATAAAAGGTGTTTAGGCGTCGACGTTTCGGTCCATGTTGGTCAGACAGATCCGTAGGACCATCTTCAGGACAGAGCAAGTTGCACAGAGGTATCTAATATTAGAGGCTGTCTCTCCTTCACATAGACTGAGGTGCTTTATTTATAGATAGGTAAGTCTGGCTTGGGCCTCTAATGTCTTGGCCCTCTATAAAGCTTTGTAGAAAGAGCAGAAGCATTGCTATTTCTCCTTCACCATGTGAGATGTGCCTTTCTAATCTTTTTCTCCCACTATGTGGGTATGCACTTGACCAGCTGGCAATTTGTTGATAATGAACTGCCACATATTGTTGCTTCCCTCATGGATCTATACACACACTCTCACTAGTACATGCTTTATGATTCACCAATGTGTATTTATCCCCTCAAATATGTTAGTTGGAACCACAGCATTTAGGAAGGGAAAGCATTATTCTGTCATTCTATCTTCTGCAGCATGAGTAAGCTTATATAATAGGTTTTCCCACATTGCTTTCAAATGAGTTGCTTCTTTATTTAAGATGTCTTGCAGCACTGCATTCAAAGTGTCCCGTATGTATCTCCACTCTACGGCCCATGTCATTATGCTTTAGATTTCCCTAATCAGCTGCTGTTAGAAATGGGATTTTTGGTAGGCTAGGGCGCGGGCCAAAGCCAGGCATAAACCACCACTCTAGTCAGGATAAGGGAGTTACACTTCTAAAATAGCCCCTGCTAACCCCCTTGGTAGCTTAGCACGACCAATCAGGCTTATCTTAGAGGCAGTGTGTAAAGCATTTGCACATAACCAACAGTAATACAGTGGACGCACTACAAAAGGATACCACACCAGTTTAGAAAAATATCCAATATTTTTATATAATTAAGACAAGACCACAAATGATACAAATCCACAATACTATACTTAAAGTTCACAGTTCCAAAAATACGCAGATTAAAAAGGGTCCAAGTATGGGCTCCACGGCTTTGTGAACAACACAATCCAACAGTTCTGGCTGGTAGCGGGGTCGCGGGCCAGCTACGGTGTTGGGAAGACCCGCAAAACAGTACCTGTGAGAAATGCATGGTGTGGAAGCCCTTGAAGTCACTCACATTGCGGGTTGAGCTCCTTTCTGGTGGAATCAGGAGAGCTGGCACCAACAGGCATCAGGTGCTGTGGTGTGGAGTTCAGTGCCCCCAGGTCACGGTGCGAGCAGCGGCTCGGTGGCGGCATCAGATGACGTAGTCAGTGAGACCAGGGTCGCATTGCGAAGTGAAGGAGGTGTGCATCGCTGTTCAAGCAGCGACCTCATTGTTGCTGGAGCGCTGCTGTTGGTGAACGAACTAGAGTCGCTGGTACCGGCGTCGGTAAGCCATGGCTGCAGTGCGGGATAAGGGCGGTGCGTCATGTGACTTACGAGCGGGTCCCTCGAACCATGTTGTAAGCAGCGGCGTCAATTTTGTCAGGATAAACCTGTTGCCCATGGCTGTCTTGATATCCAGTGGCCCCACAATGTCAATCCCCACCCGTTCAATGGGGTTACGGACTACAGGGAAAGGTTGGAGAGGGACCTTGTGCCTCCTTCCACTTTTCACACTTGCCTGGCAAGTTTGACAGGTCCTACAATGAGTATCTGAACTCTTCCGCATCTGTGGCCAATAAAAGTGGGAGACAAGCCTTTCAAAGGTCTTGTTCTGCCCCAGATTACCAGCTAAAGGAGCATCATGAGCCAATCCCAGTAGGAAGGCTCTGAAGCGCTGGGGTACCACCAGCACATGGGCTGACCCAGGCTCAACAACCTTAGGCTCGCTATACAGGAGACCATTCTCCCAGTAGATCCAATGTGATCCATACTGATCACCTGCTGCCTGCTTTGTGGCCTGTTGCCTCAAACACACAAGCGAAGGGCACTTCTTCTGCTCTTCACAAAATTCCTCCCTGGAGGGACCCCCTTCTTGCTGCCAATGGGTCAGCTCAGGTAGGTTCCCTAGTTCAGAAACTTGCTCCCCTGTAGGTTCTAGGGCATACCCCTCAAGGTCTGCCTCCTCCTAGACCGTGGGAACAATGGGGGCTGGTTTTGCACGCCCCCTACCTCTTCTCTTTAAGGCAGCTCCCAGGCCATACTTTCAGGCTCAAGGGTCTCTTGAACATCCTTAGCTGCCATAGACCGATTGGTCACACATACCCACTCAGGCAGACCCAACCTTTCCAAATGCGCCTTCCTCTCCACCTTAGCCCAAGGGGAGCTTTCTAAATCATTGCCTAACAGACAATTAACAGGCATGGATGGCCTCATAGCTACTTGAAGAGTACCAGAGACCCCCCACTCAAAGGGAACTTGAGCCACTTTGCAATGGCTCTGTGTTGTCAGCGGTGAGGAAACGTGTTCTTCTTATCGGCATCATTTGTACCGAGACTCCATTGCTTTTTCATTGCCATCTCGTGTCAAACACTTTCACAAGACCCACCTTGTTGTTTCTGCTGATGCCTGAGGAAAATCTAACTAACACGACAACAGCCATCTTGCAGCCTGCATTTCTGCCCAGGAACAGTCACACACCCAACCCCCCCCTGTTCTTGCAGTTCAACAGAAAGCCATGAGACACTCACACCCTGTGTAAATGATTTGTTTTCCATCTCCTGCTCCCAGCCTGGTAAACATCCCTGACACCTTGATCAGGGTATCTGGACAATGGTCTGACTGCTGGGCCTTGATCAGGGTGATTAAACAATGACCTGAAAGACCGGGCTTTAATGAAGGGTATTAAACAATGACCTGAAAGACTGAGCCTTGATCAAGCCGAGTGAACAATGATTTGTGTACCAAGCCTTGACCAGGTCATCATCTACAAATGTCATCTGGACATGGTTATCACCTGCAAACACTGCCCTGATTGAACAATGAACTAACAGCCAAAAGACTGAGATGAAAAAGTATAAAAGGCCATCCCCTTGGTAATATGTGGGGATATCAATATTAATTTGACTAATCAGGCTTTACAGGAAGGTCCACAGAAATATGTTGGACGGAAACCTAAAGTTTTTAAAGCACTTTAGGATTTAACTTGTGATCATGGCTTAGTGGATGCTTGGGGTAAAATAAAAGGACATGATTTGGGTTTACCTTTTATTCACATCCACATAAAAAATTAGTAAGACTGGATTACTTTTTTACAGCTACTTTTTTTGTAACTGGTGCATCTATTCAGGTATTTCCGAGGATCTCTTTCGATCACGCTCCTGTTGTCTTAGAATTAGTGGTACCTAGGGGTAGGCGGCCCTATAGTTTTTTTTCATTTGATAGGAAACTTTGCTTAAATAAAGAATTCACTGAACATATGTGTTATTGGATTAAGGAAATAATAATCTGTCTGCCCCCATTACTATTATTTGGGATTCTTTTAAGGCCTGCTTTCGGGGGGAAGTTCTTAGCTTTAGTTTACACCTACAGAAAAAACGAAAGCTGGAGCTGGCTCGATACTATGAGGTTTTTTAGAGCGGCGGAAGGCGCTTTAACTACAGGGATTGCTGTAGGTAAGCAGGATATTTCTGGGTTAGTGAACACTGTGGCTAAATGCTGCAGAAGGGTTTGGGGTTTTTGGAGTGAAGAGAATGCCAGGAAATATCTAACTTCGAAACAACAAATTCATGAATTTTGGGAGACCATTGGAAGATCATTGGCACTGCGGCTTCGAATGAAGGGATCTGCTTGAACTATTCAGGTAATGAAAGATCAGAATGGTGTGTTGCACTCTGACCCTCAACAGATACTCTTTATTTTTCAACAGTTTTACTACACCCTTTACACTCATCAGGGAGGTCCGAATGGGGGTATAAATTAACCCTGGGTGGAGTTGGCGGAGTGGGGCTTCGCGGAGCTACGCGAAGTGGGCGAGAAACTACGCCCACCTCCGCACTCCGCGTAGCCCCACTCTGCAAACACCACTGGCCGCCAGCCCCGCCTCCCTCCCACCCTCCCTAAATACTTTAAATTAAAGGAGTCAAATAATTTAAAACGCACTTACCTTGCCCGCCGCTGCCCGCCGCGTCCCCGGGGGTCGCTATCTTCCGTCTTCTTTACTAATGCGCATGCGCGGGCGGCCGCGCATGCGCATTTCTCACGAGAAAATGCCCACCCCTAGTATAAATGTACCTGGGTGGGAGGATTTGGTTCAATTAGACCTATTTTTGGCAGAGCAAATTGACTCCCCGATTTCTATGAAGGAATTAGAAACGGCTGTAAAAAGGGTCCTGACAGGTTCCCCGCGGAAGTGTATAGGTTGTTTTTCCCCCTAATCAAAGATGAAATGCTGAAGGTTTTTCAGGTTCAAAAAAAGGGGTGGTGATGAACAGAGTGTCTGAATTAAGCAGACCACTCTTACCCAGTCAAGAGATCACCACCCCTTTTTCTGAATCGTTTTTGTCCACCATAAGCGTGGAAGGGTATACTCAGATGTGAGTCCCTTGCTCATTGCACCATCAGGATTCAAGCAAGCCGGGCCGAAGACGGCTGAAATGCCAGACACTGGTCCCCGGAAGCTTGTGTCCTTCCCAGTATAAGAATTGGCTTGGTAGTTTGGTCTGCCCTGTTCCCATGATGCACTGGGCCACGATCAGACTAATTTGCATGTAGCCAAGTTCTGAGCTGGGATGGTGCAGTGGGCTAAAAAACGGTGATGGATCAAGCCCTGATCCTTGGACTGGGTAAGAGTGGTCTGCTTAATTCAGACACTCTGTTCATCACCAACCCCTTTTCTGAATCGGTTTTTGAGGTGGCAAAGTCTGGGCAACCACCTAAATCCTGGTCAGAAGCTACAATGGCGGTTTTCTGTAAAAAGGGCAAATCTCCGAAGTTGGTTGGATCTTATCGCCCAATCTCCTTACTAAATTGTGATAATAAAATCTATTCAAAAGTTCTGGCCAACCGAGTTTCTACAGTTATTTCTTCCTTGGTATCCTTAAACCAACATGGTTTTATTCCGCAACATGGAACCACCGAACATATCTTATCAATAAAGTTGGCACATTATTTGACATTGCTAGCCCTGAAAAAAGGGATTTAGCGCTGACTTTATTGGATGCAGAAAAAGCTTTGATCGCGTGGAATAGGGATACTTGTGGCAATTGATGGCTCGAAGAGGTTTCGGAGATCAATTTATACGAGCGTTACAAGCTTTGTATGAAGCTCCTACTGCTAAGATCTCCGCAATGGGTTTGTTATTGGAGGTGGTGCCCATAACTCGAGATACCAGTCGAGGCTGCCCCTGCTCTCCCCTTTTATTTGCCCTTTATATAAATCCTTTTATCGAACAACTATTGCATAATGTCCGTTTTCCCCCTTTTTTGGTTAATGATTTTCAATTTTCACTTCTTGCATATGCAAACGACATAGTTGTGATTACTGTGGATCCTGCTTGTGCAATGGATGAAATCGAGTGGTTAGCTACAGAGTTCGGTGTGATGGCAGGCTATAAGCTCAATGTGTCTAAAACACAAATCTTGTGTTCTGACAGTATTGATTGGCTGGACGAGCGGGTAGTTAAAGAAGTTACATACTTGGGTATTCAAATATGATCCTCTATGTCTGAATTGATGGAAGTAAATTGGAACTTACTGATTGGCAATATTAAAAATTCTTTGGACAGGTGTGGACGATTATATTTTACAATAATAGGACAATGCAACATCATCAAAATGTAGGTTCTACCCACAGTTCTGTATTTATTTCGCTCGCTACCATTGGAAGTTACAAATCTAAGATTACAAAATCTCCAATCAATCTGTGGGAAATTTATTTGGAGTCCGGGTAGGCCTAGACGGGCTATGCGCTTTATGACGCTACCTCTCTCTCTCTCTCTCTCTCTCTCTCTCTCTCTCTCTCTCTCTCTCTCTCTAGAGAGAGAGAGAGGGGGCCTAGCGGTAGCGCATTTTGCCCTGTATTTCTGCACATGTTTTTTTGCTGAAAATGCGATTGTTACTTACTGGGGAAGGTGCTATCAGTAGGGCTAATTCACCTACTATTTTTGAAATACTTATGGGACCTATTGCTAAACGATGTTTATTTATAGAAGTCGATGGTAGTTACTTCAAACGAACACAATTTAAGGTCTTGACTTGTGTTTATAAAGTGTGGAAACGACTGCAGATGCCGACTATAGAGGGGAAAACTCTATACTATACGCCTTTGCATGCAGCGAAGATCTTACCTGGTATATATACAGCTTTAGCTTGGATGAAAAAAGGTATTAGGATTTTAGGCGATTTCTATTCTACTGATAGGGTTTGTAAATCTTTTGATGATTTGGTCTTACAATATGGTATCCCTAAAACACAATTTTTAAAATATTTGCAGATCAGGGATTTTTTGTTTTGGACTAATCCTAATATGACTCCCACTCTCTTATAGAAATAGTTAGACGACAATCCAGAATTGGAGTCGTATATTAGTTACTATTAGTTGACAGACCTGACGATCTGGATAGATATAACATAAAATGGTCCAGGGAGTTGGGAGTAGTAGACATTAGGGTCGAGAAGCTTATTGCAGCTATTAATGATATTAATGTCTGTGAATCTGAAGGCTCAATTTTTTAAGTCCATTTTTGATTTATATTATACACCTGCACGGATGGCTAAATGGGGGCCTGATATTGATGGTAAGTGTTTCCGCTATGGGGAGGATAGTGCGGATAGCGTAAATATATTTTTTATATGTGATAAATTGCTTAGATTCATAACTGATATAGAAAAGTTTTTGTCTTTAGTTATGAATGTTCGTTTGACTATTACACCCGCCATGATGTTAATTGGGTGCACTGGGTGGCACATACTGTCCTTTCTGAGGACAATGGGGATCATGCCAATGGTGTCCCACTTGCTTACACTGAAAGCAGGTAACAGGACCCCTATGAACTGGTTTACCTGTCGGGGGTCCTGACTTCTTTTCAGGGGTAGGCAGGGAACCTTTACCTTGGTTCCCTTGGGAATTACTTTAGGGACCTTTTATGGAACTCCCTCTGTTTACCCTTGTCCCCCCACGCTTCTGCTGGGGACCCTGCCCACCTTTGGCGGAGTCTCCCACAAGACCCTTGTGGACACTGGTACTGACCCAGCGGTCTGCATCTTCAGCAAGCTTTCTAGGATTAGTCAACTTGCAATCAATACGGTGCTGGCGTAGCTCTGGAAAACAATTAGCAGACAAGTGCTCCCTAGCAATCAAATCATAGAGCGCTTGAAAATTATCAACATTGCAACCCCTCACACAAGCATCCATAGCTCTGCAAAAGAAAGATACATATTCTACCCAAGTGGTTCCCTCAAGTTTCTTACAATTCCTGAGCCTCTGTATATAGAGCTCTGGAGTTAACCCATACCTTGTCATCAATGCTTCCTTCATGTGGTGATAAGACATCCTATGCTCACTGGGTAGGTCTAACAATGTATCCCTCCCCTCAGTCAGAAAGTGGCCCCACAACCCCGCTCTCCAATCCTTCTCAGGGACCCGGTGAGCCAACATTGCTATCGCATAGGCTGCAAACCACTGACCAATATCTTTACCTTTGTAAAAATCTTTGATGACATCCTTGGGAATATGTACCCTGCCTTCTGAAGGCACAGATGGTGTGCTGCCACCAGAGGGATTGACTTCCAAGCCCTTGGCCTTGATTTCTAACTCCCTCAACATTCTCTAATGCTCCATTCTCATACTCTCTCTTTCCAAAGACAACCTGTTATTCCCTGTTTCCCTCTGACTCTCCATTTTAAGCTTAGCCATCTCCAGCTTGTATGCCCAATCTCTCTCCCTGTCTTCCAACTCTCTAGGGGACAGGTCTTTGGAAGAGATGCTGCTGCCAGGTGGGTACGGTACTCCTCAACTGGCTGGAAATTCTGGCCCATCAATTTGCCCATTTGCATCTCCAACAGGCTCCACCACAAGATCAGGGGCATTTCTTGCTTCTACCCAGGCCCTCAGCGCCATTTGGTAGTCTTCCTTTTTAGAAATGCCTGGGGCCTTATTTATGAAGGCCTTGCGCGGCCGGTGCGTAACTTTTAACATGGGAAAAAGTGACACATCGGTGGCGCAAGGCTTTCATAAATAAGGTCCCTGGTGTAGCAGCTTTCAATTTCCTGCAGAGATACTTGAGCTGTTTCACAGTGTAGGTTTCCAACCTCTCTTCCTCAAAATCAAGATCCATAGATGCAACAGATGCTGGTTTAGTCATCGTAGTAAAGACTGTGAGTTTTCAGGAAAAACTAACAGTCCAAGGAAAAAGGATTCTAAAAAAAAAATCTGGTCTTATTCGGTCTGCACTCACTAGTAGTGTACACCAATCACTGTATATGAAACACAAATGCAAAGTCCAAATCCTCACCGCTGACCACTAATGTTAGATCTGGGGGTCTCTAGTTGGCAGTGGTTATCAGCTTTGTGCAAATAGGGACCCTTACTTCTAAGTCAGAATAAGGGTATTACACTCCTTAATAACCCCTGCTCACCCCCTTGGTAGCTTGGCACGAGCAGACAGGCTTATCTCAGAGGCAGTGTGTTAAGCATTTGTGAATATACACAGTTATACAGTGATAACACTACAGATGGACACAACACAAGTTTTATAAAAACGGTTGCGTCCTTCCTCAATGCTTGCGCAGAGTAGGGGACTCGTGAGCCTTAACGGTATGGAGGTGATGCGTAGATTCTCAGCCTGCAGGCCTGTTGCGGTGCGCAAGATGGCCCCTTGATGCGATGCGACGATCCGGTTGCGATGCGAGAAAATGGCACCCTTGATGCGGCGATGCGATGGCGATGCGACGACGCCCTGGCAGGCTCGCGACTACTCTGTACTCTGGTGCCGTGACAGGCCCTGTGACGCGCTTCTACGACGATGCGATGGCGACTCTCCTGATGGCGTCACACTTCTCTGGTGATGCGACAGCAGGCAGCTTTGATGAACACACGCTTCCAGGGAGATGCGGCAAAGGCTCGCTTCTCCAGCGTTGCGATGATCTCAGCTGCGACGGTGACACGCTTCTTCTCAATGCGTCACGCTACCAGATCCCAGCGGCACGCTAGTGTCTGGAGTCAAAATTCCAAGCAAGTAAATTCAGGAGGGAGCTGGAGGTGAAGTCTTTTGTCCCTGAGACTTCAGCAGGAGGCAAGCACAGTTCAAGCCCTTGGAGAATATTTTGTAGATGAAAGTCCTTACAAAGTTCCTTCTCCTTTCCCTTGGCAATGAAGCAACCACTGCAGGCCAACCCAGCAAAGAGCACACTGGCAGAGGGGCAGTCCAAACTCCTGCAGCTTCCTTGGTTCTTCTCCTTGGCAGAAAGGTTTCTTGTTCCAGAAGTGATCTAATTTCTTGGGAGGAGGGTCCTAATATTTATACCCCAAAATCCTTTGTTCTCTGAAGGCAGAGAGGCCTCTGCCTAGTCCAAACCAGTTCCTGAGCACTTTGTTCACATGACTCTCTTCTTCCTTTCACTGTGCAGGGCAGAGACATCAGACGCCCCACAGGAGGTGGAGCCAGCACAGGGGAGGGAAGATACAGCTCTGGAGCACTCTGTTGACATGATTCTTCCTCTCCTGTTACAGCGGAGCCAGCATTGCAGAGGGAAGGCCCAGCCCTATTCAGGTCCCAGGTGCACTCCTTCCTCCCATCTGGATGTAAATCTCTCTATTCACCACTGGGCTGTCCCAGCCTGTCTCCTGGAATTCCCCAGCCCTGTCACACACAAAACTAGACAAGGAATACACAATCCAGCAGAGGCAGGCTCAAATGGTTAGGCAAGCAAATATCTGCTTTCTAAAAGTGGTATTTGCAAACACAGAATATTAAAATAAACTTTACTAAAATATGTAGTTTATTATTCTGAGTTCAGGCATACTAAATTCGAATTTCTACCATGTTTCCTGAGTCAGTTAGAATGTAATAATCTAACTGCCCATTCTAGCCTATGAGAACAGGTAGCCTTCAATAGTGAAAAACGATTCTATGTGGACTACCAAGGTCTCAATTCGGTCACGAAGACTGACGCGCACCCCATCGCCAGAGCTGATGAGCTCATAGATCGGTTGGGGGCTGCCCGTTACCTCAGCACATTTGATCAAACGTCTGGGTACTGGCAGATCGCCTTAACTGATGGGGCCAATGAGAGGTAAGCATTTTCCACACCAGATGGGTACTACCAGTTCCATGTGATGCCCTTTGGAATGAAGAATGCACTGCCACCTTTCAGAGGTTGGTCAACCAGGTGAGCATGGGGTGGCAGCTGTTCTGTCACAGATCAATGTGGAGTGACTAGACCAACCTGTAACCTTCATCAGAGGTTACTTCCCCGGGAACAGAGGTGGAGTGCAATTGAGCGTGAGGCATTTGCTGTAGTCTGGGCACTGAAGAAGCTGAGACCATACCTGTTTGGGACTCACATCCGGGTTCAGACAGACCACAGGCCACTCAGATGGCTGATACAGATGAGGGGTAAGAATCCCAAGTTGTTGAGGTGGTCCATTTCCCTACAGGGTATGGATTTCAGGGGGAACCCCGCCCTGGTACAGAACACGCCAATGCTGATGGTCTGTCCAGATTTTTCCGCCTTAGTGAAGCGAACCCCCAAGGAAATAGGTAGTTCTCCCCACATTTCAGCTGGGGGGGACACATGTTAGACCTGGCACCGTTGGTGTGGGTCTCCCTTCTATATTTCGCTGTTGTCTTTGCTGGTATGAGATGCTCTGGGTGCTGTGCCACTGCTATTCAGTGCCACAGCGCGAATGCTCCCTGTGTAAATGTAAATGTGAATTGGTATATCCCTGATTGGCTTATTTGGGTTACCTGTTAGTCCCTAGTAGTGT
Source organism: Lissotriton vulgaris (assembly GCF_964263255.1). NCBI lineage: Eukaryota > Metazoa > Chordata > Amphibia > Caudata > Salamandridae > Lissotriton > Lissotriton vulgaris. The sequence continues at coordinate 634,482,891 of NC_141685.1, read as the reverse complement.
GATCTATGTGTGCCCAGGGCTGGTAACCCAAATGCTGCTGGTGGGCCTGCAGCGCTGGTTTGCGTCACCCAGAGAAGCAGCTTGTAAATGGTACCTCACACCCGCCAACACTTCCCAGCCCCGAAGCTCTCCTTAGCATCAAGTCAGTCACCCCTATGGTAGGTGCATTGTATGTGTAAGGCAGGACATGGCTTGATATGTGTAGCATGTCCTGGTAGTGAATTACCCTCCATTTTGTTTTTCACTGCTGCAAGGCTACCTGTTCTCCATAGGATAGAATGGGCAGACTGGTTATTACATCTTATAGTCCTATCTGACTCAGGGAACATGGTAGAAATTTGAGTTAAGTATGCCTGAACTCAGAATGATAAAATACATCTTTGAGTGAAGTTGGACTTAACATTCTTTGTTTGAAAATACCACTTTTGGAAAGTAGGTATTTTCTTGCCTAAGCCTTCCAGTGTGCTCTGCTGTTATGTGTATTGGCTGTCTGGGTTTAGAGGGGCAAGGCATGCTGAGTCAGACCTGGGTTGAATAGAGAGATCTGCACTGAGTACTGGGAGGGGTAGCTCCTTGACCCGAATAGGGCTGTGCCTGGCAAGGTGAATGCTGGCTCCACCTCCTATTGTGCGTCTGTTGGCAGACCCCCTCTTTCTGAAAGGAAGGATGCAGCCTAGTAAACAAAGTGCTCGAGGCCTGTGCAGAACTGGTTCTGGCAGCGTTCAGTGACTAGATGCTTTTGAGAAAAAAGGGGCCCATTATGATATTGGACGGATTGCCCCCGCCAGGCCAGCGGTGGTCACTGCCGGCCTGGCGGTTGCAATCCACCCGACATCCGCTCCGGAATGACCCCCAGGCATATTAGTATGGGAAGACCGTCCAACGCTTTTCCGCTCCGGTCGCCTTGCGACCGGGGCAGAAAAGGGTTCTATAGGGTTAATATGGTGGCGGTGTCTATCAGACACCGCCAGCCAAATTACCCGCGGGACTCCATGGTGAAGGCAAGGTGGGGGGAGCACATGGGGGGTACCTGTGGTACCCCCCTGCAATTGCAGACGCAATGCGGCGGGCACTGTGTGGTGCCTGCCGCTTTGTGTATGCAATTGCATACATGCATTTTTAGCATTGTGACGGGCGGTGCACCCACAGGACCCCTGCCCTTATGGCGGGCGGTCTTAATGTCCGATAGGATGGCGGGCGGACTAAGTCCGCCCGTCATCCTAATGACCCCCAAAGACTTTTGGGGTATAAATATCGGTGCCCAAACCCCTGATTTTTGTATTGCTCCTGGATGTCAAGAAGAATCACTGTCCGTTTCACTGAAGGAATCTGCAGGAGAGGACTGTCCTTGTGCTTGTGTGCTATTTCTTGGATTGGCCTGCAAACTTGGAAGAAGAGGGAAAAGGACTTTTGAGAGACATTTATTTTGCTAAGAAATCATCCAAGTGCTAGAAGAGAGCTAGCCTCCTGCTGGAGTTACAGGCCCATCTTACTCCCCCACCAGCCTCCTGATTCCTCCCAGTGACGATTTTCTCTGGTGAGGACCCTGTGAGTCCCAGGTCCTCTACTTGTACTACAGAGAAGAGAGTGCTGAAATCGTCGCTAACGCCTGATTGCGAGCTGCCGCAGCTGACGAGCGTAAGAAAAATCATTGCGCTGCTGCCGCAGAGTGCTTGCAAACCAAAGATTATCGCACGCTTGCGGACCACAGAGTGCTCGCTAACCCCAAAGATCATCGCATCGCATGTTGCGGGCTTAGTCGAAGGCTCGCTAACCCCGGATCATCGCATCCATATCATTGCATCAGGACATCGCCATTTTCCTCGCCTCGCACCCGGATTGTCGCTCGCGGGCGCCATTTTCTTTCATCGCAACCCGATCGCACACGCAACAGGATCAGCGCATTGTCCTCCCTTGTGGCAAGGATTTGACGCATAGCTGGCCTAGCGTGAAAAAGTCTGTCACTTTGTCCCGCACACACCTTCAGACCGGTGCATCATCCTCCCTTGCAGCACCGCCGGCCAAGCATGGGGAAAATCATCGCTACTGTCTGGCTCCACCATCGTTCTTCTTCAGGATTGCGCTGATAAGCCTATACCATCCCCCACGCGACATCCCCAAGAGTCTGGATATAGTCACAGACTACTAGGATAGTCAACTGAGGGAAGGAAAGGTAGGGGGCAGCAGGGAAGGAGACCTGAAACGACAACAACATACACTAAGTATTTCCTTCAATAGGCACTATGTTCAATGTCCGCTCTCAACCCCTATGATTAACCCCTGTATAGTTCATATCCCTACCTGTAAAGAAAAATAGTGAAGGCGTAAATCAGGGATGAGGAATGAGGTATAACCACACATACCTATATATATAGGAATACACGTCTTTGTAGATAAATCAATCCCTTTGATTCTCCCCTCAATCACTCCCCTGTATTTTGAACATAAGGAGAACAGCAACGTGAAACAATGAAAAGGAAATAATAATATGCCTAGGTTAATTTATTCTTAACCTTGCACAATGTTAATTGCGCCTTGAAAGTCTGGTGTCTCAAAAGTTCCCCTTCACAACACCTCCTCGTAGGAATTTAAATGACAATAATGAGTAGGGTTGAAGCCCCAACCAATCCCTAATCCATTTGAAGGAACACCACATTAAATGTCAGCAAAACTAGGTTGACTCCATTCATACAGAATCACGGAGAGCAAATGTTTCCTGGCAGCTCCCCGTCTTTACGAACAACAGAATGTCTGGCTCTGTATACACGAACAACACCAGGAAGTGTTCCTTTTGACGAGATACGACTCGCCTCCAAAAGACCCCAATTCATACCTCCGGTACCGTGTCCTCCGGATACAATCTCTTTCAAAAATCGGGCAACACTTGCCGGGACTGTTGACAAACCAGTCTCCGATTCCAGAAGAATTATCGGCACCGCCATTGCCGACGAGCAGGAATTTACTTCCGGAAATGCGTGCTATGCGTCAAGCACGTAACGTCCTCCCCGAGCATGCTGGGAACTGTAGTTTCCGATGTGATTAGTTCGTTCCGAAGCCGGTTAGCGACCCATATGGTCAAATCCTGACAGCTACAGCTCGTTTTTGACATTTTGCTTGTTTTGCTATGAAATCCAGGTACTTTGTAAGTAAAAGGGTCGCAGAGACCCCTGCTTTGAACTGAACCCCTATTTAAATTGAACTCTTTTTCCAGCTTTTCAAGAGTACCCCCATTTTCAGTATTGTGGCTTTTTACCATTATTGGTCTTGTGTTAAGTCTATATATAAAGATACTTATTTTTTATACCTACTTGTGTGGTTTCCCTTTGTAGTGTCCTTCACTGTGTTACTGTGCATGATCATAAATGCTTAACACACTGCCTCCGAGATAAGCCTAGCTGCTCATGCTACGTTAAACCAGGGTTGAGCAGGGGTTATCAAAGGGTGTAGCCCCATTACTCTGACTTAGGAAGAAGGGTCCCTACTTGGACAGTGGCCAGCCATTGCCAACTAGAGACCCCCATTTCTAACAGCACTTTACTAGGGACTAACAAGTATATCAAATATCCAATCATGAAAACACCAATCCATAGCACAATTTACACAGAGCACCTACACTTTACAACTGATCAGCAGTGCGAAAAGTGCACAAAAACGTTACACCTGCAAAAACAGGATCAAAACCGGGAGGTCAGAAAGAACAAAGGTCAGGGGAAACACGCCATAGGAAGCCAAGACTAACAGCTGCTTAGCAGTGCCTCATACTGTAATCTCCTTAAGTAGAGGATCATTCACTTTCCCGGTCTCCTTCTTCCTTGTCCTCACACGGCGAGTCACTGAAATGTGTAGGTGACCAGGCCTTGGCTTGCTAAAGTCTGTAGGTCTCAATCAATTTTGTCTAGAAGGAGGTATAAGCTTGGTGTAGAGAAGAGTAATGCTGTCAAAAAACAAAGGGATCCACCCTTATAGGAAAGTATAGAAGTGTTACTCCAGACTTCGTGTGTCTCCTATAATGGTGGAAAGCACACAGCTTTGTTTAAATGACCCTCACCAACCAAAGGGACCCTTGGTAGCATGCTTCATCATCGGGGTATTCCCGCCCCGCTGTGGGACAGGCATGCTACGACTTACGGATTATGGAGGTTTACAGGTAAGTCAACATATAAATAAAGAAAACAAATTTTGTTGCTCGGACTGCATCGCATTTGGGGATGCAGTGCACGCAACAAAATTTGTTTTATTTATTTATATGGTTACTTACCTTTAAGATTCTGTAATCCATAGATTACTACCCCCCACCCTGCCCCGCCCCCCCCAACATCACCGCCCACCAGGTACTCCGACTACCGACCGCGGGTGGCTAAATGGTTATGGAAGGGTAGAGGTCAGAGGCAAATCAACAAGGCCACATCTACAGCGCTCCCCCCGCCGTGAGGGCAACAGCCGCATCACTTCCATCCATCTCGCGGGCATTCATCTGGACGCGTACAGGCCTGCGCCGGGCTAAGCCTGGGCAAAGGGCGGGCTGTCTGTGGCCGTCAGGGGCCAGAAGGGGCCGGGCCGGGCCACCCCCCTTGGCGTCTGTAAAGAGGGTCACTGGATACCAAGGTACTGTTGCTCATCTTTTGGTCTTCGTAGATGGAAAACCCCTTGTACGGCTAATTACCATCTCTATCCCCAGCATGGACTTGTAAAAGACGCTAAAACCTCTTGTGCATATTATATTGGCCTCTCCAGCTATTTCCCCAAACTTATTTACCTTTTATCCGGAACATTACTAAGATGGGTAAAAGGGCGTGTCCTACTAAGAAATTAACATCACCCCTGCTTAAACCTGCCGCTAAACCAACATCATTAGACAGGATTTTGGAGAAAGCCCTTCGAGCTGAGGCCTCTGAAATAGAAAGGACTAAAAGGCGTCTATCAATCATACCAAATCTGGACTCTGACTCATTGATTTCCAACTCCCCCTGTGAAATAGAAGCAACACCCATCGAGTTGTCTAATGACCTACCGCTAAATTTAGATATGACATGCAGGGAGTCTCTAACGGCAGAGTCCGCCCACGGCTAGACAGAAATACCAAAGTAAAAGCAAGACCAAAAGTAAAGCCGCTAGCTAAACGAAAAAAAAACACAGTGCCACGCTGTAGATATAGAACAGTCCCCGGTGGATAGCTCAGCAGCAGATCCCATTCTACAAGCCATTGATCAGCCTGGGTGGGTGACAACTCTGGTAACAAATTTACAGATTCATATGAGAGCCATTATCAAAGAGGAACTTAGTCCTATAATAGAAAGGTTGGAGGGACTGAAAGCAGTCATGAATGATGGGAGAAAAGCTGCCAACAGTCCCATAAGAGATAAACCCAACTTAGCTGCAAATAGAAGAGTCCTTTCACCTATCATAAATATAATATCAGATGCCCCACAACAGGCAAGGACCACTAAGGAAAAAGGAGTAGCAAAGCCCACCATAAACCAAACAAACGTAATAACTGCCCAACCATTAGCAAGCAGAAACGCAGGGGAAATTGCAAAAAATCCTGGCCAGGGACGAGTAGTAACGCAACCACCTTCCGAGCATAATGACCAAATATATTGCCCACCAATTATAAATCTTCCTCCGGCGTCTACCCCTTATTTATTAATTCTGGCAGGGGTACCCAAATTAAGAAAGGGTCCGATAGAATCCCACCAAGAATTAAAAAACAAAAGCGTTCATTGGTTAATCAATCATAGTGATTTTGGATATGAAAATACTGAAGAGATTTTATCCACTAGAAGGGTGGGTTGGATTGGTGCACGACACAAGGATATTTATGGAAACTACATAGTCATCAATTTTAGAAATCCAATAACTACAGACAGAATTTTAGCATTGGTGTTTGGGAGGAATATGGGTAATATTCTTTTTCTCCCTTTGGGTTTTTTCTATCCCTATGACCATTGCCAGCAGTTGGGATGGAGATCCATCCACAACAATCACATATCTCGAAATATAGGTCAAAATTGGAGAAACCGACCCATTTTTAATATCCCCACTGGGAATAGGTTCAGCCCCCTTGAAGGGGTGGATTGACTAGTGGAAATCCCAGAAATGGTACAGGAAGAAAATCCTGCTATCTTTTGTAATGATGATGGGGTTTGTCTCACTGGGCTACACCCCCATAGAGAGGAAGGTCTGGCCGGAGAGTACTTGAGCGGTTCCTGAACCAGCACATATAATGGGGGTGGGCTAGCACTGTCTGAAGGTCCCCACTGCCCTACAGTTGAGGGAAGAGCCGAGCAGGTAGCTAAACAAACAGGAACTAAGAATTGCTATCCCCAACCTCTGGAAATTGTTAATAATATAACCCTTACCCATCAGAGCACAAGAACCATATCCTGGAACGTTGCGGGCATCAATAGTAAAATAGATGACCCTGAGTGGAGATCATTCATTGGTGAATATGATATATGTATGTTTCAGGAAACATGGGCAAGAGGAGAGGTTACTGTGCTGGGCTTTGCCTCATTTTGCATCCCAGCAATCTCTGTTGGCGAGGGGAGACCAGTATGTAACTGTTACCACAGATTTTTTACCACGCATACCATTACCAGGCATACTTTTACAACGCAGGTCATTTTACAACGATTACCTTTACAACGCATTACACTACAACGCAGAAACTATTACAACGCATACCATTACAACGTAAGTATAATTATAGGTAAGTTTATCTTTTTTTAAAAACATTTTTTAGTGGTATTTGGTTATGGGGTGCAGGGGTATTTTTAGTTTTTAGGGCTGGGTTTGGGTTTTGGGGTACAGGGGTATTTTTAGGTTTTAGGGCTGGGTTTAGGTTTTGACGTACAGGGGTATTTTTAGGTTTTAGGGCTGGGTTTGGGTTTTGGGGTACAGGGGTATTTTTAGGTTTTAGGGCTGGGTTTGGGTTTTGGGGTACAGGGGTATTTTTAGGTTTTAGGGCTGGGTTTGGGTTTTGGGGTACAGGGGTATTTTTAGGTTTTAGGGCTGGGTTTGGGTTTTGGGGTACAGGGTTTTTTTTTAGGTTTTAGGGCTGGGTTTGGGTTTTGGGGTACAGGGGTATTTTAAGGTTTTAGGGCTGGGTTTGGGTTTTGAGGTACAGGGGTATTTTTAGGTTTTAGGGCTGGGTTTGGGTTTTGGGGTACAGGGGTATTTTTTAGGTTTTAGGGCTGGGTTTGGGTTTTGGGGTACAGGGGTATTTTTAGGTTTTAGGGCTGGGTTTGGGTTTTGAGGTACAGGGGTATTTTTAGGTTTTAGGGTTGGGTTTGGGTTTTGGGGTACAGGGGTATTTTTAGGTTTTAGTGTTGGGTTTGGGTTTTGGGGTACAGGGGTATTTTTAGGTTTTAGGGCTGGGTTTGGGTTTTGGGGTACAGGGGTATTTTTAGGTTTTAGGGCTGGGTTTGGGTTTTGGGGTACAGGGGTATTTTTAGGTTTTAGGGCTGGGTTTGGATTTTGGGGTACAGGGGTATTTTTAGGTTTTAGGGCTGGGTTTGGGTTTTGAGGTACAGGGGTATTTTTAGGTTTTAGGGCTGGGTTTGGGTTTTGGGGTACAGGGGTATATTTAGGTTTTAGGGCTGGGTTTGTGTTTTGGGGTACAGGGGTATTTTTAGGTTTTTGGGCTGGGTTTGGGTTTTGGGGTACAGGGGTATTTTTAGGTTTTAGGGCTGGGTTTGGGGTTTGAGGTACAGGGGTATTTTTAGGTTTTAGGGCTGGGTTTGGGTTTTGGGGTACAGGGGTATTTTTAGGTTTTAGGGCTGGGTTTGGGTTTGAGGTACAGGGGTATTTTTAGGTTTTACGGTTGGGTTTGGGTTTTGGGGTACAGGGGTATTTTTAACATATATTTACAAATAATAAAATTAAAATTAATTTTATTAACATAATTATTTAATAATTAAATAATAAATAATTAAATTAAATAATACAAAAATAATTATTTACATTATATATTAGTATTATATACTTACCTATACTTACGTTGTAATGGTATGCGTTGTAATAGTATCTGCGTTGTAGTGTATTGCGTTGTAAATGTTTCCGTTGTAAAATGACCTGCGTTGTAAAAAATGCGTGGTAATGGTATGCGTGCTAAAAGTACGCGTGGTAACATCATATATCCGGGGAGACCATCAGGGGGATTAATCACATGGGTAGGTGTTCACTTAGGCTGCACAGCTGTGCAACTTGATACAGGCTCCAGTGATATATTATGTGCCAATTGCATTTTCCTCTTAAAACTCCTATTGTTTTAATTAATGTATATTGAAGGGCTAGCTCTAGGGGAATGGAGTCCACCACTCTGGAAGAATTAGACATATTTTTATCTAGCATAACTCTAAAAGATGTGGTCATAGTAGGAGGGGACCTCAACTGCCAGTTCAAGCCCCTTGAGGGCTTGTATCTTGACAGCATTCTTGAGGAGGACCTCCTTTTTGAAATACTGGAATCCAGATGCCCAACTGTGATCAAATGATCACCCTTGGTAATTCAGATGAACTGCCTTGTCCTCAAACATTTATTAAGAGCGTGTAACGGAAGATCACTTTCTGAAACATCATGTGGTTACACGTTCCATAGCAAGGATGGAGGGTTCCTATTAGATTACATACTTATAAATACTAATTCTTGGGACAGGATGTCCGATTTCAGAATTCTTCCCCGTGTTGACAGTGACCACGATTCGCTAGTAGTGGACCTCCAAAAATCAAACCCCGGGCGAATGCATCATGATGATACCCCTGATGATTCTAGGTTAATTGTTTCAAACTGTAGGAGGTGAGTACGCTGGATTAACTTTAGTCAATCACTGGGAAATGTGAGCAGCCTTTATGATGCTTTACTACCGGTATTTTTAGAAGCCTCTACCCTCCATAACCACAACAGGGACCTTATGGATAAAGAGGCGATTGGGTCAAACCTTGATAAATTAAAAGAAATTTTATTAGATCATTTTTTCCCTAGTAAACCTAATAGACCTAGTACGCCTGTGTCCCAACCGTGCTATAATACATCTTGCCGCATAGCTAAAAGCGCACTGGTGGCATCTATTAAAGCATAGGACCGCCCCCAAATTAGAATTTTGAGAAGGGCTTATAAAGTAGCTGTCCAGGAAGCAAAACATAGGTGGGAAATGGATAACTGGGACCTACTAAAAACATCACTAGGGGATAGAGACATGAGAACATTCTGGGGAGTTGTAAACTCTGGCTCGACTATACCCAAAAGAGCCCTGGAACCTAATATGAAAAAAAGGTCTGGAGGGAATACTTCGAATCCCTTTACAAGGAGGAGGAGAGTCATGAGGTGCTTTCAATAGCTGGATCCCCCTCACAAGCGGATTACTAAAGGATATTAATCACTACTCTGATGGTAGCCCGGGACAGAACATAACCTTACAGGAAATAAAGGGCGCAGTAGATAAAATAGCCCCAGGCAAATCCCCTAGCTTGGATAAGATTCCAGGGGATCTTTTTAGGAGTGAGCCATCTATCTGGGCCCCCTATCTCTGGGTCCTTTTTAATGAAATATTGATGGGTATGAAGATCCCTGTTAGTTGGGCTGACGTGGAGATAATCCCGATTTTTAAAAAGGGCTCCCCTTTATTACCAAGTAATTATAGACCAATTAGTCTAATCGATATCCCTTAAAAATTCTTTGCACAAGTCTTGCTCCTCAGGCTTCAATCCTGGATGGATGATGAGCATGTACTTTCACCCTTCCAGTCAGGGTTCAGGGAAAAATTTTCGACCCTGGTCCAAGTATTAAGATGACAACTGCTACATTGGAAGACAGTCTCCTTGGAGGGGGTAGTCTATACTTAATATTTGTAGACCTGAGGTCAGCTTTTGACTTGGTGCCAAGGGAAAAACTGTGGTCTGTTTTACTTGAGTTGGGGGCTCCTGTGTATTTAATACAACTTATTAGGCGCTTGCATGAAAATAATTTCGTGCAAATAAGATATGGTAGGGATGGAAAACTGACAGCACCCATACCTATTAAATGTGGTGTACGTCAGGGCTGCATGCTTGCCCCAACTCTGTTTAGCCTTTACATTAAGGGCCTGATAGACGCTCTGACACAAGAAAGAGATCGAGATGCCCCAAAATTAGCTTCACGTAGGATCTCCGCTATGATGTTTACCGATGACACCCTTTTGGTGTCTAATCACCAATGGGGATTCAAAGGGTTTTGGGCAGATTTCAGTTGTTCCGTGAGGAAAGAGGACTCGAGATCAACCTACAGAAAACGAAATGTACGGTTTTTAACAAACCAAAGAGCACCCGTCCAAATCCTTCACTCAATGGTAAAACCCTGGAAAGAGTGACATCTTTTATGTATCTAGGCATCACCATCACGGAGTCCATGGACTGGGGGGCGCACATAGTGAAGTCAAAATTAAAATTATGCAGTCAACAGGGGGCATCATGAAGGTCTTTAATAAATCAGACAAGAGCGCTGTAAGTCCGATTCTAGAAATCTACAGGGTCCAGGCACGAGGGGGTGCATTATATGGCGCAGAGCTCTGGGGCCACTGCAACTCTAAGACTTTATCACAGGTTGAGAATCAATATATTAGGAACCTATTTAGGCTGCCTCGTAGTACTCCCTTAATTCCACTTCGTCTGGATGTAGGATTGATGGCATTAGGGGAAGTGTTGTGTCCCAGACCACTTCTGTACTGGCGCCGCTTATGGTCGACACCTGAACTCCTCCCATATAGAGAAGAATTTTCCGAAGTTCTAGAGATTAGGGGTGCTGCTAGATTGCCCTGGTTCCCCCACATCAAACATCTGTTGACAGATATGGGTCTGGGGAAATGTTGGGCTGATCCAGAGCTAGCATGCCCACTAATCTCTAGGAAACAAATGAAGGCTCAATATGAGAACTAAAGAAAGGCCTTACTGCATTCCAGCTCCAATATACGTAGACTAACTAAAGCCTTTTTGGATATAAAGGAAAAATCTATCCATGAGAAGGTTCTCAAACTCATTAAACCTGCGAATGCCAGGAAACTCTACTTACAATTCAGATTTGGGGTTCTGCCTCTCTGCTGTTTTACATCAAAGTGGAGGGCACAGAATGAGGTTAGATGTCCTGCTTGTGATTATTCTGAGGAATCAGAGCTGCATGTCTTTTTCGGCTGCCCGGGCTATAACAAAGTGAGAAAAAGATGGCTGGTGCAGATCTGCAGAAACCTGGGCAGTAGGCACTGTGTTGAAGTGTTTAGGATATTGAAGTATGGTATCAATATTCCAGTTGTCTACTCAGTTGCAGGATTTCTGTTTTCTATGTGGTGTGCAAGAAGGGTATTTCTGAAAGCATTAAATGAGCCACTGGATAAGAATTAGTAGATGTTAAGCACAGCATTGCCAACTGGCAAAATCTCCCTTTATTTAATGTTATGTATTTTTAAATTGAAGGGTCTTTACTGTTTTTATTATAGTTTTTAGCTCCAGTTATTTATTTATAAAGCACTATGCACTTTGAACAAAATCATTATGTATATGTGACGTGTTTCCATTGCATATCCCCCACCCTCCTTTTTAAAATCGATTCCATGTATTTATTAATTGATACTTTTAGTGTTTTTTTTTAATCTCCTTGCTATGTCAAGATTTACAAATTCTTCTGATGTATTTTCGTAAATGAATGTTTTTAAATTCTGTACTTTTTAGGTCATGTTGACCGAAATAAAGTTACACATCCAAACTGCACCATATGTGGTGTTGACTTGTAAAGAAAAGTGATATATTTCTGTGACATATTTTTCTTATCTTTATCCATTATAATTGATAATCAGTGCTGTGTTATGCCGGCAAGATGGGACAATACAAAAACATACACACACAAAACATAAAACACACACTCTATATCTAAGGACCGCATGGTGTGCGTATCCATATGATAAGTATAACTGAGAGTATCTGTTAAATATATCTCTCCTTCAAAAAACAGTTTAGTGACAGATAAAGAAGCCTCCAAAGTTTCGGCTGGTCACGTACTTATATCGCCCAGATAATGAATGCCCATGAGCCTTCAAAATGGGAGGGAAGGGGTACCTATAGTCACACACTGTTAAAATAAATTTAAAAAAGAAAAAGAAAGAATTTTGGTTTTGAGATCCTTCATAATTGAGCAGCGTTTCACTGTTGCAAATCGGCTGTGATTACCTCCTCACCAGGACACTGCTTCGCTGAGGCTCCGTGGACCATTGAGCCAGTGCGGGCAGTGTCTTTAAATGCTGAGCATAATTGGTTGTTTTGCTGCCAAAAAACTGCACTAATTGGTACAAACACTGAACCGTCACAAAATCCAAGATGGTGACCTAGAATGGCACCTCTGGCTGAATGTGTTTGTTCCTCACTTCCAGTTGCTCAAGGGTTTTTGTTCCTCACTTCCTGTTGCTCAAGGGTGCCTGTTGTATAGCCCTAGGAGCGAAAAAGAATAGTGTGCTAACTAAAAGAACACTAACACTTTAAACTATCTGAGCGTAAAATGGGGATCAGCCGGATAATGAAAAAAACAATAATAATATTGAAAATAAAGCACACCAGGTCTGGGCAAGTATTTACTAATGGTACATGTAATTGCGTTTATGGTAGACATTGTATGTTATAACAAGGATCCCCTGTTTCTAAAACAACTTCTAGGGCAAGGTCAAACAGTGTGTGGGTATGTCCCTAGACAATCTGAGCAGTACAAAGATGTGTCATGCAGAGGCCTAGCAAGTAAATTGTCAAACGAACAAAACAAATGCAATAGTACTTGGTTTATTGTATATTTAAAAAAGAATATACATTTATATTAAAAACACATGAGATTAAAAATATTTGTATCTCCAAGATGCAATGCATGAAATCTTCAGTTGTAATATTCAGTAAACATTAAGTGAATTCACAAAATATCATCATTAAAATAGGTACATTATTTAAACAGTGCATAATATAATGTTATCAAGGGTGTGGCGACATTGTGATTAATTCCGACGAGCGTTTCGGCGCTATACCAGCGCCTTCTTCTGGGGAATCGAGCCACAGATACCTGAGTCTCTAGGAGCAGATAAGAAATAAATGATGTGAAACTCTTCTTGTCTTTAAAGTGAGAACACAATGGTTGTTCTGTAAAGGGATAGCAGAGCTTACTCCAGGTATTCTTTATATGGTACTATTTTGGCGAACGCAGATAGAGGATGTTCTTCTGCTTCGTGTTGAAATCTGGAAGAAGTACTAGTCTCCAATAAGATGGGCTTGGTTTAGGCAATTTCTGGAGGTAATTGCCGACCCGTGGAGATGTGATGTCAGAGTGGGCCGGGTTGCTGTTCATAAAACCAACAGGTGATGAAAACCGGGATGGTGTTTCCGTGGATGCGCTTTGTAGTAGCGTGGACTGCTGCCCGGGCCGCAATGATATATTCAGATGAGGGACATTGTAGCAAGGGAGTGTGCATCCAGATATGCGGGTTACTCCGAAGCATTTTTTCATGTTTCATAATATGCACGACAGAAAGTTGTTTCAAAAGATTTTTCAGTAGAGGACATACAGTAGTAATGACACCTCTCTACTGAAGGGTGAGCTCAAGATGGCAAAAGTGAATAGGAGTTGAAAAACGTGTGGCAGGACATTAAATTCCACAGGGTAATGTACAGGCCACATTATTTCAGGGGTGTTTTTCTGATGGCCCAAAATGTTAAATAGAAGGTTGGCTAACATAAGGGTTCTGCCCAGTAAGTTCAAGACTTAATATGCAGTGTATTTGCAGTAGTTTTCTCTTCCCAGAGATAGTGACAAAAGTCACGGGTAGATACCAATCAGATACAAATCAGTTAAATTGTCCCCAGCGGATGTTGTCATTCAGACCTGTAATGTGTGTCCCCAAGCGGAACACCCATTGTTCCTTTCCGAGAAGACCATGTTCACTGTACAGTTATTTGATAATGGTCCACTGTAGGTCTTCCACTGTGTTGGGTTGTCAAGTAGTGGGTAGCCATTTTCGTGGAGCTTCTTTTGCAACATACGTTGCTCCTGTGCTGCTCTCCTATGCATGTCTTGACAGGTCTAGTTGTCATTCTGACATATTCCATCCGCATGGGCAAGTGATTATATAAACCACATTCTTGCTGTTGTAGTTCATAAATCGCCTCTGCTCCCATACCGTACCATTTCTGAATTTTATACTTTTTCTTTTCTTCATCAGGTTGTTGTGTGGCGTTTTAGGCTCAGAGTGAATTTTCCCGATTCATGCCCTCATATAGGTACAATTCACATTGCCCTAATATAGGCATAGAAATCAAACCCTTATTTAGACATAGCCCATGCAGACCAAATACAGGCATGGCTACTTCCACCCGTACCAAACGTCACAACGATTTTCTGGAAAATCGTCTTAAGCAGTCAGGGATCTTCCCTTGCTTGAATATTGATTTGTCCAAGAACTCATGTACTTTACAAATAACTGCTATTCCCTAGGGGTTCTTTCCTGATGTTATAATGCCCGACTTTACGTCAAACTAGACACCTTCAAGGTATAATTATGCCTTCACTTGCTCTAGCAAGACAAGGTGGTTCGGAGCAGTTCGACTATCTACTTGCCCGACGCAGCTAGCTACAGCAAGTGCCGAAGGAAGCCGACCCTTCAGCTGACGCACTGATCGAGGAGCTGCATTTCTCTCAGCGAGAATCCAGCTCCAGTGTTTCCAAGCTCCCCTTGCAGGGTGTTGGGAAATCGAGTCCCTAGACTGAGATACCAGACCTCCTTCTAAACTAAGGTATGGAGCTGATTAGAACCTAGAGAAATCTTGGATAGTTTCTTGGCAAAGAAAACTAAACCTATGCTACACAATACTTACTTCTTCCTGCGTACTAGACTTAGGTTAGGTACATTGGGGTAGGCGTATTTTAGAAGAACCAGTTGAGTAATTTTAGCCATTGTTATTTATGTATGTATTTATATATGGTTTAGAAACCATACAATGCTCCTACAGTATTGTTTTATAATATTGTTCTCGCTGCACAAATTATACTTTGCAGTCTGCATTACGATTGTTGCAGTTCACTTTTCTTGCATGAGAAAGAAGACTGTTAAATAAAAACCTTTTATTGAAAACGCCCGTCTCTCTATTTCTCTGCACCTCTGTAGAAACAAAGCATGCACGAGTAACTGAATGAAATACTAATCTATTGGTTCCATGACTCTAGAGATATATTTCTTATTCTTGGTAAACAAAGTTGTCATGTTTATGCGGTTGTCAGAAACAAATCCCTTCTTGTGAATTCGAGAACGTTTCTAGTGACCTCTGAGCTAGCTGGCACTCAGTATTAAGTTTAATATATTCGATAGAGACGTAGTAAACCCCAGTCCAACGTCTAATCTATAGGATATATTATTCCATTGCGCAAAGCCTATTGGGAATATAGGAATTACACTACAAGGTGTCAAGTGCTGCACTTACCAGAAGGATATTGGCCCTTCACTGGGGGTAGGAGGGTATTTTCTGCCACAATTGCTAAGGTGTGTCGTGGTCTTGTGTGGACCAGCATGTCCCTCAGGTTCCTTCTCCTTTTGTGTGCAAACATCGGTTTGGGAAGGTTGAGGTTTCCACAAGCCAGGAGTCTCTAATGTTTGTTTACAATTTTTATCACTTGATTGCAGTTGGTATTGTAAGTAGTGACACATATCGGTCTTTCTTCTGGGTCCATAGGTACTCTCAGTTCCAGCAGTGCTTCTCTATTGTTGTTACGTGCCACCTTTATGGTTCTGTCAATGATTCATGTAGGGTAGTTGCGTTTCTTTAATTTCTCTTGTAGATTAGTAGCCTGCCTCTTGAAGTCTTTAATCTCCGTACAGTTCCTCCGCAAGCGGAAGAACTGTCCATATGGAAGATTGTCCCAAAGGTGGCAGAGGTGGAAGCTGGTACATAACAGCAGACAGTTCTTTGCTGTAACTTTAAAGTAAGTGGTAGTCTTTGAAGTGCCCTCATTTGGGTAGATATTCAAATACAGGAAGACCAAATTGGTCTGTGAGGTTGTGCTGTGAAATTTCAGATAGATGTTTTGTTGGTTTAGTGAGGTCATAACGTTTTCAGTTGATGTAATGTCTCCTTTCCATATAACCCACACATCATCTATGTAACGTTTCCATGTTTTTATGTTGTTGACAAACGGGGTACTGGGGTGAGGGATCTCCTTCACTTCTAGGTGATAGAAGTACAGGCCAGCTATACTGGGAGCAAATATGCTCCCATGCTGGTCCCGTGCTTCTGTAGGTAGATGGTATCCTCGTAAGCAAAGACATTTTTTGTAAGTGCCTGGAACACACATTCCATAGCCACGATAACTGGTGTGTGGTATCCCCAGTTGGTGGTGAAGAGTACCTCCTCAATAATAGTTAGTTTCATACAAACTGCCACTGCTTATGACAACGAATACAGAAGACTGCTTGATGACCGCAGGAACTATGAACTTCTACAAGAAGATCCCATAGAATTCATCAGGATTCGGATAGCCTCCATGGTGGAAGAAGCGACAGCACACAACTGGATCTCCAAAAAGAAAACTGGTTTCCTCACCAAAAAATCATCAAGGAACCCTTACTTCTACACCATTCCCAAGATCCACAAGGACCTTGCACAACCTTCAGGACTCCCCATAGTATCGGGCATTGATCCCACTGGTCCAAACAACTGATACATACCTGAAGGATACAAAGGAAGTCCTACAGCTACAAGGAATTGATTTTGACCCCAGCAGACACCTCCTGATCGGACTGGACGTGGACGTGGAGAGTCTGTATACCAGTCTCCCACATGATGAGACAGTAACTATCATTGAGGAGGTAGTCTTCACCACCGATTGGGATACCACACACCATGTAATGTGGAATGTGTGTTCCTGGCACTTATAAAAAACTTCTTTGCTTACGAGGATACCATGAGGAACCACACCATGAAGTAGTGTGGTTCACTGGTTAGAGGCGGCAGACCCGAGAGCAGAGGACGGCCCGGGACCAGGGTTCGATTCCCGGCGCGGCAGGTTTCTGGACCAGGGTCAGCGGACTCGATAATTCTCTCGCCTCAGTGCCCACTCTGATCAGTGATCACACTCGGCAACTCTGGGCATTAGCTTGCCTCATCTTCACTAACGGCCCCACCAGACCGCCGGGGATGCCTGGTCTCACCCTGGAGATACCCATTAAGGGACCATCTCTCAGGGAAGCCAGGAAGGGTTTCGCAGCAGTCGAAGCGCCTTGGGACCCTACGGGTAAGTAGTGCGCTATATAAATGCCTATACATTTACATTTACATTTACATCTACCTATAGAAGCACGGGACCATCATGGGGAGCTCAGTTGCTCCCAGTATAGCTGGCCTGTACATCTACCACCTAGAAGTGAAGAAGATCCTACACCCCAGTAACCCGTTTGTCAATAACATAAAAAGATGGAAACATTACATAGACAATGTGTTGGCCATATAGGAAGAAGACATTACATCAACTCAAAACGTTATGCCTGAACCAATACAACATCTATCTGATTTTCACCAGAACAACCTCACAAGTATAATTGAGGTAGTTCTTAGTTGGTTAGAGAGACGTTGATGCTGAATGCTGCAGAACTTGGGATGTTGTCGGAGCGACGAGAGATGCTGAAGAAGAATCAAATGAAGAACTACTTTATTTTAAATTAATTTACTTAGAAGAAGATCGCAGAAGAATCTTGAGGAGGAAGAGAGTGTCAGAGAGGGGTGCTACGCCAGTGTCGGTGGTAGAGAGGTCATCTATCCTGTCCTGGTTCCTGTCCTGAAGCCTTTGTTGAATGAATTTTCCTGGGGACCCTTCCCAGATCCTTGGCCAGGGGGCTGGTTTTCACACCATCCTAGGTAATATAATTTCTGAGTATGTGCTAATGTTCTTTTCTCTCTATCCACTCCTTTCTGAGCATAAGTCATTGATAGAAATACAAATAAGTGTTTTGATGATCGATTAATTGAATCTTCCTTCCTATGAGTGATGGAGACTGTACTGTACTTTGTAAGTGGTTCACATGAAAGTAATGTAGATAAAGATTCAAAATATTTCCCAAGTCTGTGATAATTTCAACAAATGTAAAAAGTTTATATTTATGTCGGATGTATGATGTTAAAACGCATACTTTTGTCACGCATACCATTACAACTCAATATTTACAACGCAGGATCTTTTACAACGAATACCTTTACAACGCATGACATTACATCGCAGATACTATTACAACGCATGCCATTACAATGTAAGTATAGGTAAGTAAATTATTTTCTTATATTAGTATATTATTTTTTTAAAAAAATTAATTGATAAATATGTAATTAATTTTATTTATTAAATAAATTTTTTATTTATGTCATTGTAATTTTAACATTATATATATATACTTTTTAAAATAAATATTAAAATTACTAAAAAAATACTTAATTTAATTTAAGTATTTTTATAAAACTGAACCCTTAAAATACCCCTGTACACCAAAACCCAAACCCAGCCCTGAACCCTAAAAATACCCCTGTACCCCAAAACCCAAACCCAGCCCTGAACCCTAAAAATACCCCTGTACCCCAAAACCCAAACCCAGCCCTGAACCCTAAAAATACTTCTGTACTCCAAAATCCAAACTATATATAAAATTACTTTAATTAATTTATTTAATTTATTTGAAATATTTTGGTAACTAAAAAAAAGGTTAAATAAAATGATATACTTACCTATACTTCCGTTGTAATGGCATAAGTTGTAATAGCATCTGTGATGTAATGACATGCTTTGTAAAGGATTGTGTTGTAAAAGATCCTGCGTTGTAATGGTATGCGTTGTAACAGTATGCGTGGTAAAAGTTGCGTGGTAACAGTTGCATACCATTTATGTCATTTCACCATCAACTAGCTCAACAAATTTGGTCCATTGACCAGAGAAAAGAACTTTTTGATCAGTGAAAGATGATTTGATAATAAGAAGTAACTAACCTTGAATGATTAAAGAATCACAAACAGTTGACCCCAGCGGTTATTACCAGGGCCAGACTAGCCTCTGGGATTTTTGTTGTGCTGCCAAGCTAGGGGCTGATTTCGTTAATGGGGACCTACTTTGCTTAAAACCATTCATTTTGCTTTGTTTATTTCGAAGCAGACACAGGTCAACGACATCAGCCCCCGCAGTGAAATCGGTCCCCAGCTTGGCTGCACACCAAAATGCCCAGTAGTCAGTCCACCCTGGTTATTACCAGGTAGTGTGAATGTGTGTTTATGGGCCCAGGTAAGTATATGGTATTAGTACATGTTGCTGCTAATCCGCTGGATCAGTTTTCTGGTAGCAGAGCTATGGTTATTGTTGACTAGTTTGGTGATAAGTATTGATTTTTGATTATTGATTTATGTTTAACCAAAAGAGTTAGCGTCTTTTTTAATGTTGTCTGAAAAAATTCCCGGGTGAATGAATAGCGGGTGGTGTTAGAAGCCATACTGCAGTGAGGCTACTCACCTGTTGGAATAGCATTGAAAAGATACGCAGGGCCAGCAGTGCTAAAATCAGGGACTATTTTGTATAAAAGTTGAGTATGAGTGAAAGCAAAGGGGTTGAGTTGTGAAACTTTGGTCTTACATCACCTAGAAAGGGTAACTCTGAAGGAGTAACAGGTTCTCTTGAGCTTGAATGAAGGGTAAATGGAAGGTTTACCCCAGTGTAAGAGGAACAATTCTGAGTCTCCGGAATAAGTCAGAATCTATCCTTTGCTTAGTGGAACAGACATAGTAGCAAATGTTTTAATGTTGTTACTAACAGAAGTTAGTTAAAGGAAAAGTAAAAGAAATACGTTCTCATAGTACCTTTTGAAGGGCGGGTCAGTTGCCGGAGTTGCACTGACGTCACAGAGTGCCGTGCTGGGATAGGTTGAAACAGCGGGTGTGTGACTGTTACAAATTGTTTACCCCAGTGTAACAGGAACAATTCTGAGTCTCCGGAATAAGTCAGAATCTATCCTTTGTTTAGTGGAACAGACAGAGTAGCAAATGTTTTAATGTTGTTTCTAACAGAAGTTAGTTAAAGGAAAAGTAAAAGAAATACGTTCTCATAGTACCTTTTGAAGAGCGGGTAAGTTGCCGGAGTTGCACTGACGTCACAGAGTGCCGCACTGGGATAGGTTGAAACAGCGGGTGTGTGACTGTCACAAATTGTAAAGGAGGTGTTAGTAATAAGGAGCAGAACTGACGACATCAGAAAGGCCACGCTGGCATTGGTCAGAGCACAAGCGTGAGCCGCAATCGGATTGGATAATTGAATGAAAGCTGTTTTTGGATTGGTAGAAGAAAATATTGTATGTGTGATTCTCATTTGCCTTTTAATGTAGGTCGCCCTGACAGAAAAGCGCAAGGGTATGCAGATCATCTTTTTTTGTATCGCGTGTCCAGTATGTATGGAGAAAAGAGGAAAATGTCATTTATAAAGAATATTAAGAATTTCTTTAAGAAAGATAAACTGTTTTGACAAGAGAGGGAATTCCTATTCTGCCACCTAAAACGCCTGCTTCGTTTATGATGATGGAGAGAGGTTATCATACTTGTGTATGGATGGAGAATTGGATGGAATATTCAAAAGATGATGGTGTTTTAGCTTTTCCAGAGCATGGTACCTTTAATGGAAGAAGTTTGCAGAATTTGAGGATGAGAATTAATGAGTTGGAACCAAGACCTAGATTAACTCAGTATAAGCCATTCCAATAGTGGGAGGCTGCGTTATATGAGAGAGAGAAGGGCAGAAGAGGGAGAATGATGTGATTTTATCCAAAATATATGAATGGATTATGTGAAGATCAGATGAAACTATGGAGAAGAGCATTGGTATCAGAAGGTTTATACCCAGTATTAGTGGCTGATGAACAATCATGGAGTAAGTGTAAAGTAAAATCAAAACATCTAAACACGACAGGATATGGAGAATCAGAAGATGAGTTATTAGAAGATATTTTAACTAAAAATCCCTCACCGTACCAAGAAGGACCAAATAGAATAACTCCAATTGCACCAGTATTAGGAACAGTCCTGATTCCACGAATTGCACATGATCCAACAGTTAATAGGGTACTTCAAGATAGGGTGACAGAAGCATGAAATAAAAAAGAGAAGAATTAATACAGAAGATAGGGCAATTAAACTTGAACCCTGAAGCATTGACAATACCAGTAACCTTAGGTCCTGTGGTTCTATTGTATGGAGACAAAGCACATTGTCCTAAACCATCAGTTGTGACAGCTCTCTTAAGCAACCCAAGATAAGAAATTATTATAATAGATGATCAAACTAGTGAGTGTGATTCAGTAATTTCATTAATGGGTCTACCAATAAGAGACTCAGTAAGTGAAACCCCAAAAGAGATACACCTAACAGTTCAAAAGAAGGAAGATCAGTGGCATCCTCTCGAGGCAAAAGTGCAACAACAGTAACTCCAGAGGATCTGGAGAGATGGGCACAGGGAATAGACAAACAGAGTACACCTCCTAAAATGTTGGATATTTACAAAATGAAAGTAGATTTGGAAGAGATGATAGCTGGAAATGTGTGAATAGAAAGATTGAATACGTACAATGAGGAAGAGTTGTTGTTCATTTCTAGAAGTATAACCAGGAATGCGAGATTATTTCACAAGACATTGACAGAACTTGCCTCAGAAATGAGAATTGAGATAGATAGATCAAAAGTAATACAGAAACCATATTGAGGGGATTTTACTGACAAAGATTTAGAAAACATGAATGTGTCTGGAAAGAAGTTGCAGGTAAAGGAGTTGTTGAGTATTTTGCAAAAGTGGGGAGACATTGACAGGTGGAGAATGAGGTGGACAAGGAAGAAGGAGGAAGCAGTAAAAGTAGAAATATTGTGTCCCATGAGAGAGGTACCTAGTGGTGGATATGTTCAAGTTCCATGGAGTCGACAAGATATTTTGTCATTTACAAACAATTTCCCTAAACTGAGGAAGAAGCCAGTTGAATGGTCCAAACAGGTTGAGAGGTGTAATGACCAGATTTTCTGCTTAGATGGAATCCGCCCCTAGGGGCCCCTCCAACCCAGTCAGAACGTAATCACCTCTCTCCTTAGAACGTATTTACAATGGATATGGATACATATATGTACATTTCATACCTAAGGATAGGGAAATAGCAATAAACATGCATAGGTTTTCTACCATATCTTATTCACATCAGCTAGTCTTGCGGCCACTCGGACCCAGACTAATCTACCCTAGGGCAGATATGACACACAATCTGGCGTGTCTACACATGGGCCTGCAGTCCCAATGCTCTCACTTACACTCGGTCCACAATCCGGCGAACCTCCACGTTGGTCTCCCCCCCAATGCTCTCACTTACACTCGGTCCACAATCCAGCGAACCCCCACGCTGGTCTCCTCCCCAGCGCTCTCATTAACGCCGCATATCAACGACGACCACTTTCCTATGGACACCTATGGGAGTAACTTCTCACTCATCTACTTGGGATAAAACTAAGACAATGTGAATTTAGTACGTTTCTTCTAATTAAAATATGTACCTTCTGCTCCTGACATCAAAGGTCCCCTCGCTTCCTATTGGCTTGATCACTCCTTACCTGATCGGGATTTCACATCCGTTCATGCAAACAATGCTCAACTCCAAAGGTCAGTTACCACGATTGAACAAGAATACAAGGCACATGTCGGTTCACAATAAACCAGGGTATTTATTAATAATAATCACAAACACAATACTATGCAATATATTTTCTGCAAAGGAAAGGTAAAGGTTAGAGTGATTTAAAGAAAGAGCGGAGATCACCTGGTTAATATGAAGTCGGGGCTCGGCAGTCATCTAGGTTCCCTTCTCGTCTCTGTGTCTTGGCTCGTCTCAAAGTCACACCCCACCCGTCACAAGTACACGTCTGCACCGCTAGGCTCAATCTCTTCTGCTTCCCTCCAAGTCACTGGAACCTTGCTGGTTATTGGCTACCGTATCTCTCTCTCTCTGTCTCTGTGCGCTCCGCGCTATTTCTCCTTCAAACTTTCTCAGAGAGTCTCTGTCTTAAATCTTTCTCGGACTTCAAAGATGGCGACTGTCCGCTGAAGAAATAATTAATAGCAGAGATGCTAACGGCTAGCTGCCGCCTATGAACTAACTCTCCAACTGTCTAACACCTTCGCTAATATCAAAGCCTGTTCCTTCATGGAAAGTTACGGCCAGTAACCTGCCGCCCACCAAATTCTTGTACCTCCCCGTACCAAGGACACGTTCCCAGCCGGCCGGCCTGAAGTTGTGTCTTCGGAGTGGAGAAAAATACATTCCTTCGATAAGGGCCAGCCTGAGCCGGTTCTCTCCAAGCGAACAACACCTTGAAACTAAAACATTACACTTGACCTAGAAGGCCTCTCAAGCTACCAGGCAGAGGGCAAGATGGAGTCTGTCCCGTTTAAGGCCTACAGGGCCCAGAATACGCATAACTCCATGGAAAATATCCTAACACGCTAGCAAAAGCGTGGATCATGACTAATACTTGTATATCTACTCCCTGGCTTAAATTTGTAAGCCCTACTCTAAAGAAAAGGGTACGAAAATACCCTACCGTGTCTCCCAGAGAGGTTCTACTTATAGTCCTAATCCCTACGCTATAAGACTGATAGACTGGAGTCATTCTCCATCATTCTCCCTCCAAAAAGGGCCGGAAAAAGTCCGCCATTACATTACACCCCTTGACTCCAGTCTATTAGTTGTATTCTAAATAGAGCTAACATCAGTGGAGGAATAGTAAGAAACAAAATTAATTGATCTATATCTCTTGCCAATTCTACAAAACTGTAGTAGGGAAGGAATGCACTGAATAAAGCAGCAAATAGCTATTAAAATACAAATGGAAACAATAATCCCCCCTAAAATCTGTCGTAAAGAATGCAAGTCAGGTAACCAATTAAAGAGCCAGTCGAACCAGCCCTGATCAATATGTTGTCTAATTTCTGCAGTCAAGTCGTGGAGTTTGTCAATATGGGCTTGGATTGATTTAGAGTGATCGGACAAATTAAAACAGCATAGTCCTTCAAAATCAGAACACTCATGTCCATGTTTTAACAAAAGGTAATCGATCGCTGCAGGGTTCTGCAAAATAGCTCGACGTTCACCCTGGGCATCTAATAATAAGTCAGATAATACAGTAGAAGTTTGGTTAATGGATTTAACCATCCAGCAGGCCATTTTGCCAATCGATTTTGAATTATAAACGGCCAATGCGGGAACACCAATAATAGAAAAAGCTAAACCAAGGTATTCCGATTTAGAATAGAGGTGGACAGAGGAATCACAATCTTCATGTAATGACATAGAGTCTCGCACCATACGGGAATGGGAACTAGGATGTGAGGAAAACATCAGCAAACTTAATCTAGTAATAGCACAGGGACCTCCAGAAATATTTGCAGGAATATAGGGCCAGGAGGAGTTCCCACAAGAGAACAGCCACCCGGATGGCAGTAACATTGAACGGTAATAACTAGGGGCAACTAGTAAACGTTTACATGTCATATTATTTTTGACGGAAACACATGAATTCGGAAGTCTCTTTAAACACAGTAATCGTTGATGAGCTGAAAAAGAAGTGGCTGCCTGAAGTTTCAATTTAAGACATTCGGTAATGGCCTTAGGATCACATGTTAAAATAAAACAGAGGTCACCTTGCGTGATATTATAGGTTGTAATCTGAGAATGAATAGGGAGGTCAGAATCTGAAATAGTAGTACATAAGGGACAAAATTCATGGGCTGCGAAATCGCCCAGAATAATATTGGGTCGAGCACTTGAAATATTAAAAATATGTCGCAAAGTTTCAGTAGATGCTGGGACAGCAACCAAACAGGTCGCTAAAATGTCAGTCACAGACCTCATGGGGGTGAGGCAGAAATGTGGAGAGTTAGTCACTCGTTTTGCGAGTGTTATCCAGAAGTTAGCCGATGAATCCCACGCAGCAAAGGAACGCGGAACTCGGGTTCTCCAATCAACCGAAGTCGGCGGGTCCTCTCCTCTCCCGGCGTAGCAGACCAAAAGGAGTCCAAAGCCGGCACATCCTGCAGCAGCAGTCCAGAGAATGATCTAGAATACAAACACAGGCCTTAATAATTCTCGTAAGTAACATTTATCAGCTGGGACAGCTTCCCAGCTATCTTTCCCTGGCTTCATCACCAAAATGGTGTTGTCATGACCGGTCGCAATAACCTCAGCCTGTTCAGGGGGACCTTTAGGCGATCACACCCATATCTTAGCTCCGGGGTTATCAGAGGAGCCGAAGCCCTTTTGGCCACGTGTCGTTAGCAATGTTGGGGCAGTGCCTTTCTTGATCTCACCACTGAAGACAGGCATAATCAACAATTGAGCAACGCGGTCAGACTTTTTGAATGATAAATCAACCTCACTGCTATTAAGCAGAAGGACCTTAATCTCTCCCTGGTAATCGCTGTCAATCACTCCTCCAAGAACTTGAACACCTTTTAAGGCAAGGCCCGATCTAGGGGCAATCAGTCCAAAACTACCGGCAGGTATATAGACACCAATGCCAGTTTCAACAATGATTCAGTCTCTGCCTTTTAGGACAATGTCATCCATAGCATGCAGGTCCAAGCCTGCAGAACCTGGGGTCGCTCTGCATGGAGCCAAAGCTCCGGGGGTAATTTCCCAATACATGACAGTTTGGACAAGGGTATTCGGTTTTGCATCAACAGCTGGAGGAAACAAATGCATTAAAGGAGATTCAGCATGCAACAAAGGACGATTATTCAGAATCAATAATGCCTGGAGTAAAACGTCCCTCCAGTGTTTGTAATGTTCGTCCGTTAATTTTCGCAACTGATCTTTTAACAAACCATTCATTCTCTCAATCAATCCCGCAGCCTGTGGATAATATGGAATGTGAAACACCCATTCAATGTTATTTTCCACACAGAATTCCTGCACCAATCTTCCACGAAAATGGGATGCATTATCAGATTGCATTTGAAATGGAACACCATAATATAAAATGAGTAGTTCCATTGTTTTAATGGTATTGATTTGGGTAGCATTTTTACACGGGAAAGCGACCAAAAGGCCACTATAGGTATCAACAGCGGTACAAATGTATTGACAATTTCTGCTCATGGGGAGCGGGCCAATATAATCGATTTGCCAAATTTGAGCGGGCAACTTTCCTCGATGTAAATGGCCTTGAACAATGTGAGGCACTTCTCTCTTTCTAGAATGCTGGCAAATGGGACAATGCAAAATGACATCTTTAATCAAATGTAAAGGAATATGAATTCCTCAGTCAATAGCCCACCTGCTAGTGGCTTTCTCTCCAAAATGTCCCGCTTTCTGGTGGGCCCATTTCGCCAATCCCGCCTATTCAGAATCTTGCATGTCCACCAATGCCTCAGAAATTTTAGACTTTTCATCTGCAATATTATGAAAGAATTTGTCAAGGGAATCTATCGGGGTGTGAGCATCTACGTGAAAGATTGTCACAGTACTCTGCGGGAGCAATTCCCAAATTTCTTGCCATAATTCTTTTCCCCACAGTTCTTTTGAATGTAATTCCCAATTATGAGAATGCCATGTTGGTAACCATACCGCCAGTCCATTAGCAGTGGACCAGGAATCAGTAAAAATATGACATGGGCCAGGTAACTCCTGTTTCAAAACTTGGTAAACTGCATACAATTCAGCATATTGACTACTCTTTCCATCACCAGTGGTACTCAACAATTTCTGCGTAACCGGATTATACGACACTGCTTTCCAATGTCGTTTCTCACCAATGAACCTCGCTGAACCATCCATAAACCACACATGTTTTCTATCCTCCGCGGACAGATCATCAAATGATTTACCCCACTTGACAGGAGATTCCTGTACTACAGGTACAGAACAATCACTTTCAGTCTCATTCGATGGCGCCTGCGCCACTCGCTCATGCAACACTGCTACACCTTTCGGACCCACACGTGCTCTCTCCTGAATGTACCATTTCCATTTAATCACACTCGCCTCTTGAGCATGTCCAATCCGATGGGATTTTGGCGAACTCAGAACCCACTGCATTATAGGAATTTCAGGTCTCAGAATCACAGCATGACCTAAAGTCAATTGCTCGGTATCCACCAGAGCCCAGTAACATGCAAGCAACTGCTTTTCAAAGGGTGTATAACGCTCACCAGCTTCAGGTAACTTTTTGGTCCAAAAACCCAATGGTACTTTTTGTCTGCCCTGCTTTTGCCATAAACTCCAATTGGCATACGGACCTTCCACAGACACATTCAAATCTACATCACCGTCGCCCACCGGCCACAAATCCAAGGCGTACTGAATCGCTTCTTTCGCCAAATTAAATGCATTCTGTTGTGGTTCTCCCCATTCAAACGCATTCTTTTTCCGAGTGACTCGATATAATGGAGCCAAAATCTGACTCAAATGAGGAATATGTTGACGCCAAAAGCCAAACAAGCCAATGAAACTCTGAGCCTCTTTTCTATTCCTTGGAACTGCAAAATCTAAAATTTTTCGCTTCACTTGTGGGATCACCTCTCTGTGACCTTCATGCCAATTAATACCTAAAAATTTTACATTTTGGGATGGGCCTTGTAATTTATCAGGATTGATTTCCCAACCTTTTGCTCGTAAACAATCAAGGATCTGGTCTAAATGAGACTGTACCTGATCTTGCGTCTCACCTTGAATCAAAATGTCATCAATATAATGACACACCTGTATTTGTGGGGTCGCGGGCACCTCAGACAAATGCTCAGCCACCAGCCGATGACAGATCGTGGGACTATGTACATAACCTTGAGGAAGACTCTGGAACGTCATTTGACGTCCATTCCAGGTAAAACTGAATTGTTCCTGACACTCGGGGGCGATTGGAATTGAAAAAAAAGCATTAGCAATATCAATGGACGCATACCATGTACCTGGATGCTTCTGAATTCTCTGAATCAAAGTGACAATGTCTGGTACTGCAACAGTTAAACGAGGTGTATGTTTGTTCAACTCTCGGTAATCAACAGTCATGCGCCAAGAATTATCACTCTTGCGCACAGGCCAAACGGGATTATTCCAATCAGAAGTAACCGGAGTTATAACTCCTGCATCAACCAAATCCTGAATTGTGGCACTGATCTCTTCGTGACCACCTGGGATACGATATTGTTTTTGAGAAACTACTTTCGTGGCTTGAGGAATTTTAATGGGGGGCATCCGTAAACGGCCAACCCGTACGGGTCTGGACGAAATGTAATGCTTTGTTCCAAATTGGTAACAACCATCATCCAAATGCAAAGTCATTCGTTTCAAAATGTCAATTCCAATTATATACTCCAAAAGTGGTACGACTAACACAGAATATTCTCTACGGGGAATCCTACCAATTTTCATCTCAAGTGTAGTTTGCACTGCGGGGGTCTCTTTTCCACCTAAACCAGTAATTGTGAAGAATTGTCCTTTAAATTTCTTTGCCTTACCATGAATTAAAGTGGCCTCCGCTCCTGTATCTACCAATGCTCGGGCCCTTTGGATATTACGATGTTTCCAAAAGATCTCAATATCTACATAGGGTCTGTTGTCTCTGTGAGCCCACCTTCGTACTGGAGCTTGACCTACTTCCTAGTCATTTTTACTGCGTTCCGCTAGCTAGGACAGATCAGGATAAATGCTCTCATGTTTCTTGGGTATCAGGATTTCCTGTTCATATCCATCTCCATTACGAAATGGATTTTTGTCATTTACATCGTACTGTGAATTACGATCAGCAAGCCTGTGACGATCCTCCCTTCTCCTCAGCTCAGTGGAATAATCTCTCTCCTCTCTATATCGGTTAGAAACACGATCATCTCTCCCCCTTTCTTTTTCCCCCTCTCTCCCTTACTCTGTCACGATGAGGGGACACATCACGATCAAAACGCCGATCACCACGGCGATCAGCATCCACACGACACCTCTCATCACCACTATCATCAGAACCACGGCCACAATCATTCTTTCGAACACGACGGGCACCCTCCTTCCGATCCAAACCACGCTTACGGAATATATCCCATAAGCGATTATTAGGCTCGCCGTCAATGTCCTCCCTCTTCACACCATCAGCCAAAAGAGCAAGAAACATATCACGTCTAGAGAACTTATAATCCCCAGCAGTACGACCCTCAGGTCGAGATTGTCTCTCAGGTTTAAACCATTCACCCAACTCACCAAGCTGACGAACAGATTCAAGCACCGCAGACAAAGGATTGCCAGTCTGATTAATCAATTAAGTCATCATAACCTGCTTGTAAGCAACAGGGGAAGAACGGATAATGCGATTGCGCACTGAAGATGTTAAAAGACCATCCAATAGTCTGTCAGAAGTACTGAGAAAAATTGCAGTTTTCATCACTTCCTCTTTCAAACGTTGTGACGCATCACGCAAAGTGTACCACGGCTTGTCATTGACAGGCCAATCAGATTCAGTAGGATATTTATGGTTACAGCCATCAGACGCAAGCTGGAGCAAAGTAATCTGACCAGCACCATTATAGTTTCGAAAATTATCTTGAATGGTAGAGTCGGAACTCAAAGAGCAAAACCGTAAACAGTCAACAGCATCAAGCATAATACCGGCAGCGCCCAGTTCATAAAGACGCACCATCCACGTAAGCAAAGCCTCACCGGGCCGTTGACGAAATCGTTGTAAAATGTCACTCACCTCCTGTTGAGTAAAATCTTCAATACTATCCAGGGCAATACCACCCGGATTACCAGGAGCTTGTTGTAATTTGCGACGAAACACAGGATGAGCAGAAACCTCCGGCAGAGCTCCCGAAGAAGCCCCGTCCTTAGATTTAGAAGAACAATCAGGGTAAGACATGTCATCGGAACGGGAAGAACGACCACGGTCGCTAGACATGACATCTTTGTCACAAGAAGCAGATTTACAGTCACGTCCGGAGCGAGAAGACTCGCGCTTGTCACCCTCCTCAGCCGAGGAGTCAGAAGCATTAGAATCCCAGATATTACCATCCCACTCATCAGGGTTCCAATCCAGGCCGGCTTTCGCCACGACCATTCGCACTTTCCGTGTAGACACACGACCACGACGGTGTTTCTATTTATATCTCGCAATGCGAACTGCAGCACGTTCGGCTATAATTTGATAAGTCTCAAGTTTGTCGGCAAGCAATTTATTTTGACACCGCAACAAAGTATGCGCATTCTGCAATTCAACAACCTGTCCTTCCATATCCTTACATTGCTTCCGCAACTGAACAAACCTCTCATGAAGGATCCGGTATGCATGTAGCACAATCCAACCTCTGCGTCCCAAAATAGGAAGCTCATCACCCTTCACTACTGGAGCTTTCTGCAAGCAAGAAACCACATCAGCAGGCTCTGCCTGCTCCAAACAAGAAATCCAATTCTCACTCAAACTAGTAGAATTGGCCCACTCACGGGCCAAAGCCTCGTAAGGCGTAGACTCCCAGCCGGGAATCTGAATAGGCAGTTTGAAAACAGAGCCTGATTTTTTCGAAAACATTTTAACACACAAAAAATATATACACAATTATAAACAAAAAATTATACGTACGAGCCGAGCGCAAACCAACAAGATTAAAACAATACAGCGCACACAGGCTTCGTAGACAGTTCGTGACGCCAGATGTAATGACCGGATTTTCCGCTTAGATGGAATCCGCCCCTAGGGGCCCCTCCAACCCAGTCAGAACGTAATCACCTCTCTCCTTAGAACGTATTTACAATGGATATGGATACATATATGTACATTTCATACCTAAGGATAGGGAAATAGCAATAAACATGCATAGGTTTTCTATCATATCTTATTCACATCAGCTAGTCTCGCGGCCACTCGGACCCAGACTAATCTACCCTAGGGCAGATATGACACACAATCTGGCGTGTCTACACATGGGCCTGCAGTCCCAATGCTCTCACTTACACTCGGTCCACAATCCGGCGAACCTCCACGTTGGTCTCCCCCCCAACGCTCTCACTTACACTCGGTCCACAATCCAGCGAACCTCCACGCTGGTCTCCTCCCCAGCGCTCTCATTAACGCCGCATATCAACGACGACCACTTTCCTATGGACACCTATGGGAGTAACTTCTCACTCATCTACTTGGGATAAAACTAAGACAATGTGAATTTAGTACGTTTCTTCTAATTAAAATATGTACCTTCTGCTCCTGACATCAAAGGTCCCCTCGCTTCCTATTGGCTTGATCACTCCTTACCTGATCGGGATTTCACATCCGTTCATGCAAACAATGCTCAACTCTAAAGGTCAGTTACCACGATTGAACAAGAATACAAGGCACATGTCGGTTCACAATAAACCAGGGTATTTATTAATAATAATCACAAACACAATACTATGCAATATATTTTCTGCAAAGGAAAGGTAAAGGTTAGAGTGATTTAAAGAAAGGGCGGAGATCACCTGGTTAATATGAAGTCAGGGCTCGGCAGTCATCTAGGTTCCCTTCTCGTCTCTGTGTCTTGGCTCGTCTCAAAGTCACACCCCAGCCGTCACAAGTACACGTCTGCACCGCTAGGCTCAATCTCTTCTGCTTCCCTCCAAGTCACTGGAACCTTGCTGGTTATTGGCTACCGTATCTCTCTCTCTCTGTCTCTGTGCGCTCCGCGCTATTTCTCCTTCAAACTTTCTCAGAGAGTCTCGGTCTTAAATCTTTCTCGGACTTCAAAGATGGCGACTGTCCGCCGAAGAAATAATTAATAGCAGAGATGCTAACGGCTAGCTGCCGCCTATGAACTAACTCTCCAACTGTCTAACACCTTCGCTAATATCAAAGCCTGTTCCTTCATGGAAAGTTACGGCCAGTAACCTGCCGCCCACCAAATTCTTGTACCTCCCCGTACCAAGGACACGTTCCCAGCCGGCCGGCCTGAAGTTGTGTCTTCGGAGTGGAGAAAAATACATTCCTTCGATAAGGGCCAGCCTGAGCCGGTTCTCTCCAAGCGAACAACACCTTGAAACTAAAACATTACACTTGACCTAGAAGGCCTCTCAAGCTACCAGGCAGAGGGCAAGATGGAGTCTGTCCCGTTTGAGGCCTACAGGGCCCAGAATACGCATAACTCCATGGAAAATATCCTAACACGCTAGCAAAAGGGTGGATCATGACTAATACTTGTATATCTACTCCCTAGCTTAAATTCGTAAGCCCTACTCTAAAGAAAAGGGTACGAAAATACCCTACCGTGTCACCCAGAGAGGTTCTACTTATAGTCCTAATCCCTACACTATAAGACTGATAGACTGGAGTCATTCTCTATCATTCTCCCTCCAAAAAGGGCCGGAAAAAGTCCGCCATTACAAGAGGTTAGTGAACATTTTGCAGGTTTTGTTGAAACACTTTGATGGTCTGTTTGATATAGTGGTTCTTGCTGATTTATGGACAGAATGTAAGATCGCAATTGATTGGCCTAGTGAAGAGTACCCAATAGAGGCAAAAACAGGAGCACCTTCAGATGATGTGATAAAGAAATATCACCAAGTCATTACTTTTTTGAAAGGGAAAATTCCTCCAAAAGAAACAGATTGGGCAAAAATAGACAGAACAACCCAAGAATCAAATGAGTCTGTTTATGCATATCATGAGCGACTGTTACAAGTATTCAAACAATATAGTGGCTTTGAGAACATTGGAGATAAGGATATGGGAACTTTGTGCATAGATGTGTGTATGATTTGAAAACAGAAATTAGTCAGATGGTTCAACAGTACATACTGTGCAGGCAAAGCAAAACAATAGATGAGTTTTTAAAGTATGCAAAGTACTGTGGGTATGATATTGAGGCAAGGCATAATAAGCTAAAAGAGAAAATGATGTGGGCACAAGTCAAACTAGCAGAACAACAGGATCTTAAATGAAATAGTCAGACTGATGGTCAGATGAAAGAACAGAATCAGAGTGAGTAGTTGTAAATCAATAGGACAAATGAGTAGAGAGGATTCAAAGAAGAAATTTCCTTGTCAAAGGTGCAGAAAGCTTGGACATTGGAAAAATGAGTGTAAGAATATTCAGAATAATATTGGCCCAACCCAAAATTTAAATCTGCAGACGCAGAATGGGGTGCTTATGAATCAGCCGTAGCAGGTAGTTAATCACCAGTGTCATGTGCCACCTGCCCCTATGCCAAATGTTGTGAATCAGACAAAGTACAGTGCGGACACCGGATTTCAAGGAGGAAGTGGTAAGAAGAATTCTGTGATTTCACAATATCTTTTGTTGAACAACACTGATAGTGAAAGCAAGCAATGATGGTGCCTGAGGGTAGAGGAAGAGGAATGCGTACTTGGCGCATCCTTGCTGGTATATCAGTCAGGTCCATTTATTGATGGGAAAGTGAAAGGCAATTATATCACTTTTCTGTTGGATACTGGTTCTACCCGTTCTACTGTGAGAACTGCAGAAATCCCAAACCTACCCCTCTCGGGAGTGCAATCCAAGTAGTTGGAGTTTCCAATCATCACATTAGCACCCCATTTACAGAACCCATTGAGGTTCACATTGGAAATTGTAAAAGACATGCACAGATTTGTGGTCTGTGATTCTAGTTCAGTGAATTTACTAGGAAGAGATCTGTTGTGCAAAATGAACTGCACCATTTATTGCACACCGGATGGTGTTGCTCTGCATACCCCTGAGGAAGATATGATATACAAAATAATGTTAGCTAAACAAGGCACAGAAGTAGTTGAAATGTATTCTATGATGACAAAAGATGATTTACCAGAAGAACTCACAACAACTGTGAATCCAGAAGTATGGATTTTCACAGGAAAAGAGATAGGGCTAATGGCAAACGTCGACCCAGTGAAAGTAACAGTGAAAGAAGGTGCCGTTTACCCCAACACCGGACAATAAAAAATGAGCCCGGAAGTAAAAGCAGGAGTGGCTTCAGAAATTGATCGTATGATTAAGCGAGCCATTTTAAAAGAAATAATGAGCAGTCCTTATAATTCGCCTAAAATAGGACTTAAAAAGCCTAATGGAAAGTACAGAATCGTGCAGGATTTGGAAAAGAGTAATAACATTGTAGTGCCTTGTTGTCCATTGATGCCAAATCCAACAGTGATTCTTTATCATATCCCTTGGAACGCGGGTTTGTTTTCTGTAATTGATCTGTGCCAAACCTTTTTCTCAATTCCTTTACATCCAGATAGCCAGTATCTTTTCTTGTTTAAATTTGAAGATCCTATCTTGGCATGGAACCGTGTTCCTCAAGGGTATCCAGAAAGTCCCTCAATATTTATTAAAACACTAAAAAAGTGCTTAGAAAAGTTAGTTATGCTCTGGGATTCAGTTTAGTACAGTATATTGATGACATTGTAGCACAAAATCCAGAGAAGACTGTGTTACCAATTCCATTGCATTACTAAATCATTTGACTGAGGGAGGACACAAGGTGTCCCCAGAAAAATTATGATTTTGATGAACAGGAGTCAAATACTTGGGTCACCAAATAGAAAGAGGAGTGAGAAAAGTGACCACTGAAAGAATTAAATGATCAAGCAAATAAAATTACCACAGACACAAAGAGAGATCAGAAAGTTTCTCGGAGTGGTGTGGATTGCAGGTTTTTCCTTACTAGCTAAACCATTAAATCACATGACACGGAAAAGAGTAAAAGAACCAATAGTTTTGGATGATGAAAGTGTGGAAGGATTTGTAAAATTGCAAAATTGTCTATGTGAAGGCCCAGCTTAAGGTATTCCTGATTATTCGAAGGAATTCGCACTGTTCTGTTGTGAAAGAGAAGGTTGTGCACTTTCAGTCCTAACCCAATGACATGGATTAAGCAGACGTCCAGTTGCATATTTTTCTCCTACTTTAGATCCTGTAGCTTCAGCATTTCCTGGCTGCTTAAAAGGAGTAGCTGCTACTTGTATGAGCCTAGAACAAAGTGAGTCAATAGTGATGAGACATCCAGTGAAAGTTTATGCCCAACACTCAGTCGAGATTCTATTAACAAGAACACAAACAAAGTATCTTACTCCTAGTCAGATGACTAAGTATTAAAGAATACTTTTGGGAGCAGAAAATGTGACAGTGATCAGATGTACCATGGTGAACCCAGCTACTTTATTGCCAGATTCACCTTGTAAGGAAATAAAAGATGAAGCTGAACATGATTTCTTAGACGTAATTGAATTGTGTACTAATCCCTGCCCCGGCATACAGGAAGAGTCTCTAAAAGAGCCAGACCATGAACTATATATAAGTGGAGGACTAAGTGCAGCTTATGCTGTTTGTAAAATATTTGGAATAATTGAAGCATCCTGTTTATGGGGAGTCAAGTCAAGTAGCCGAATTCATAGCTTTAATTAATGCATGCAAAATTGGGAAAAATTGGAAAATAACCA
Source organism: Lissotriton vulgaris (assembly GCF_964263255.1). Classification (NCBI taxonomy): domain Eukaryota; kingdom Metazoa; phylum Chordata; class Amphibia; order Caudata; family Salamandridae; genus Lissotriton; species Lissotriton vulgaris. The sequence continues at coordinate 634,447,418 of NC_141685.1, read as the reverse complement.
TATTTACCGAAAGTCAATATGGTTACGGAGTTGCGCATGACTTTGGCCAGCTATGGATGCAGAGGGAATTTCTGACTTCCTCAGGGTCCCTTAATCAAAATGGGAAATGTGTGAAAGAACTATTGGAAGCAATACAATTGCCAAAAGAAATAGCCGTGGTCAAGTGTGCAGCTCACCAGTCAGGAAATGACTATGTGGTGGCTGGTAACCGATACGCTGACCTGGTGGCTCAATACTGTGCCAGAAATAACATACCATTGAATAAGAAAATGGAAACATGTGGAATCAGCTGTCACCTGAGGTGAGACAGTTGCAGGATGAGGTGGAGGAAAGTGAAAGGGAAAAATGGATAGTCAGTTTGTGGCAGGAGGGCAGGAGACGATGTGTGGATGTATCCTGATGGAAAACCAGTCATTGCAGATTGTTTGCTTTCTCAATTTGCAAGAATGTATCATGGAAACACTCATGTAGGCAGAGATGCTACGATCAGACTATTTAGACACAATTGGTATAACCCAAGGTCAGGGTAGTCACAGGGAGTCTTTGCCAGAGATGTTTAACAGGTCAACAAATAAATCCAGGCAGGAAGACAGTGGTCAGTTGGGAAAAGATTCAAAAGGCAGAAGGACGATTCATCAGATTACAACTCAATTTCATAGAGTTACCAACATGAAAGGGAATGAAGTACGTCCTTGTCATAGTGTGTTTGTTTTCATGATGGGTGGAAGCATGCCCCACTAGGAGAAATGACAGCATAACATTTGCCAAGCTATTGTTGAGGGAGTTAATTCCTTGATTTGGTTTTCCAGTAACTTTGGAATCAGATAGAGGACCTCATTTTAATAATGAAATAATTCAATTAATCTGTGAAGCATTTAAAATTGTACAAAAATTGCACTGTGCATACCGTCCAGAGGCTTCTGGAGTGGTAGAACAATTAATTGGCACAATCAAATCAAGATTGTCAGAGGTGTGTGCGTCAACCTATATGGATTGGCCCGATGCATTGCTCCTTGTCTTGATGGGATAGAAACAAAGGATTGAACAAAGGATTGAGTCCCCATGAAATTCTCATGGGAAGGGCAATGATGCAAGCATTTATACCAGGACATAAATTACTGAATAAATCTGATGATCTGGTATTGGATTATTGCAAAGGATTGACTGACCTAGTGCGTTCTGTCTCTCACCATGTTGGAGAAGAGGCAGTTGCCAGGCAGATGGATCAGGCCCATTATTTGAATCCTGGAGACTTGATGGTAGTGAAGAAGCACACCAGAAAGTCATGCTTAGCACCTAGGTGGGTTGATCCACGACAAGTCCTACTGGTCACTACTACAGCAGTGAAGTGTGCAGGTTTGCCCAATTGGATCCATACCAGCCACACGAAAAGGGTTTCAGCTTCTGCTGAAAAGAAACCACAACTGACTAGAGCAGTTGAGGCTGCTGAAGGTCGTACAGTCGGATAATCTAGAGAAATAGGGCCAGATGTAGGTAAATCTTATTTACCGACTCTAAAATACCGAATTTTACTGATTCGGTATTTTAGATTTGGTAAATAAGATGTAGGTAATTATTCGGTAATTTTTACCGAATCGGAATGATTCGGTAATTACCGAATCGGTATTTATCGATTCGGTAATTGCCAATGATTCCTATGGGCCTTGAGGCCCATAGGAACCCATGGCGATTACCAAATCGGTAAATACTGATTCGGTAAAATTACCGAATTGACAAGGGGGACAGGGTGTCACTTTGACACCCTGTTGCAACCCTGATTCTGGCTTGTGTGACATACATACATGCCCTTAGGGTATGTCTGTGTGCCACATGGCACAGGTGTATATGTACAGATGCGCATGTACACAGGAATTCGTTATTTACCTTGCAATAGTATTACATGGGAAATAACAAATTTTTAGGGGCCTGTGGCACTGTTTGCAGTGCCACCTACATATCGATTTACCGATTCGGTAAATTTACCGAATCAGTATTTTACAGAATCAGTAAATTTACTGATTCGGTAAATTTACTGATTCTGTAAGATTTAGGCCCGCTACATCTCAATCACCAAATACCGGTCGGTAACGGCCGAAATCGGCCATTACCGACCGGTATTTGGTGACCTACATCTGGCCCATTGATTCTAAAGGGACTGACAAAGAACAACCGAGCACGAGGCAGGAGGATTGGATACCAGTGGTTGATATACCTACGGTGGTTATTAAAACAAGAAGTAGAACAAGATTAGAAAGACAAGAATCTAGTGAGGACCAGATAGGCGTAGAAGAACACGCTCAGGAAATAGAGAACAAAGCTTCTGGAGATCCTGAACAGGGCCAGACAGGCAGGGACTGGAGAACATACTCAGGTAAAGCAAGCAACGGAAAACCCTGCAAAGGGACAGACAGGTGAAGAAGAACACGTTCTGGAGGCAGAAGAACCAATTGTAGTAAAACCTAAACAGGACCAGTTAGAAGAATAAGAACAAATTCGGGCTGAAGAAGAACAGTCTGAAAAGAGACCCAAACAGGAACATATAGAAGAAGAAGAACATGTCCAGGTAGAAGAAACAACAAGATCAAGGCCTGAGCCAGGACAGATAGAGAGCGATACTGAGAAAAGGGAAGATCAAATTGTGCCACAACATAATGAGAATAAAAGAGCTCTTGAGAGTGACAAAGAGGGTGAAAGTGCAGTGCAAGTTTAAAGGATTAGAAAGGGTGATAATTGGCGGGGGGGTCATAAGGCTAAAATATCGGTTGAGAAAACTGAATGAAATTCCAGAACAAGTGAACGAAGTATCTAGTCAATCTCAGTCGGAACGATCAGATGCTAAAAATATTAGGAGAAGTCCAAGATTGAAGGTCTTGAACAATAAATTCGTAGGACCTGAATGGACCTATATAATACTAGAAGATTTTGAAAATTTAGATTTAAATGAAGATACAGATTTAGAAATAGTTGCAGAACAGATTGACGAAGGGCAATTGAGGCCTCCTTGAAGTCCTAAAGATTCTGATTCATAGCAAGAGAAAAGAAAAGAAATCTTCTTAAGTCAAAATGGCTGCAGACAGGGTTGCTGTAAGTCAAAAATGAAATTGTATAAAGAAATGCTGTAAGGTTTGCATATGTAGTATTTTATTAGTGATCATAGTATGGCTATTTCTAACAATAGCAGTACCTTATCTTATGATAACAGACAAGAAGAATGATGCAGACCCTAATAAAAAGACAGCTAATATGAAAGGAGATAGAGCAGAATTAGAAGCAAGAGATGAAGTAGATTTACATCACACAGTAACAGATAATGACACATCTTTGAATGTTTTTACAAAACTATTGTATCAATACGTAAATACAATGGACATTAGTGATTATTATGTCTGTATGACATTACCAGCTTCAGTAACACAAGCAGTCACATACCATTATTTGCCTTTAACATATGGTATTTCATTAGTATATTGTCAAGCTTATTTTATAGAACAGGAAAACTTCAATAATATTATTCAAACATTATTGTAGTATTTACTGGAATTCCTATTCAAAGTGCTTAGCAGTCTAGATGCACTGTTTATGGGTGAATGTTTCTTAACAATGAAGTCATTAGATATAGCGAAGGCACATCAGAATAACCTTACATGTTCCTTACATGAAGAAGAGAAAGTGTTTTTGAATTTAGTTGAAGAAAGGAGACAGGATTTCCACAGATAGCTGCTGAAGAGAAAACCAATACACCACCCTGGGCTGAGTAAGATGGAACTTATACAGCTGGCAAAGCTCATGCTGCGATGTCCCTAGACTTTGAAAAGACAGGGAAAACCTGCCTCCATAGATTAAAAACAGACTATAACAACATATTTATTGGTTACAGTGAATGTGAACATAACTTCCTAACTTATTAGGTGACATATTTAGTACATTGATACCTTCAGTGGGAGTCATTCTAAATTTACATGTCAGTTGTCAACAGTAGTTGATCGTCTTTCGACTGACACTGCTGGAGGTTTCTTGATGATTAATACAGTAATGGTTGCAATCAGATCTATGGTTTTGCAAAACCATCTCGCGCTTGATATATTATTTTGCAAAAGAAGGAAGAGTCTGTAAAATGTTGAAAGTAGAACATTGTTGCACTTACATACCATATAAAAGTGAAGAAATTAGAGAATATATTAAGAATATTAAAAAACTTCATGAAAAGTGAAACCACTGGAGGTTGATAATGTATGGGAAAGACTAACAAAGAGTATTTCCTCAATAGGGACTTGGGGCCAGATGTAGGTAATCCTAATTAACCGATTCTAAAATACCAAATTTTACAGAATCGGTAATTCAGAATCAGTAAATGGGATGTAGATAAAAATTCGGTAAAAAATACAGATTCACTAAAAATCAGAATCGGACAATCGGAATTTACCGAATCGGTATCTACCGAATCGGTATTTACCGAATCAGTATTTCTCATTCATTCCTATGGGCCTTTTGGCCCATAGGAATGAATGGGAAATACCAAATCGGTAAATACTGATTCAGTAAATACAGAATCGGTAAATACCGAATCGGAAAAAAAACAAAAGTGAAACTTAAGTAGGCAGCCAATCAGGTGATACCGCCCTCCCCCTCCCTACCAGGAAGTGGCTACACAGGCAGCTGCAACTAATTAGAAGCTGAGGAGGAGGCAGTCAGAGCTGAGCTGAGTCCCTGAGCAGCAGAAAGAGTTTTGTGCACTTTTAAAACTGCAAAATGGCAAGCAGCAAAGAGAAAGAGCTGCCAGAGAAGAGGAGGAAAATGAAATTCAGCAGCATGGAGCTGCAGGTCCTTGTTGAGGAGGTGGTAAAGGTGCACCAAAAACTGTTTGGCAGGCAGTCCCTCACTGTGGCAGAATCTGCCAAAAGGAAACTCTGGCTGGACATACTTGATAAAGTAAATGCAGTTGGAGTGACAACCAGAGACACAGAGGACCTTAAGAAGAGATTCTACGACCTCAGGAGCCAAACAAAAAAACTGGTGGTGGCAAGAACCCAGCACCCCCCCTAACTGACCCTGAGGAGATGGTGGCTTCAACCATTGAACCTGACAGCGTCTGCGGACTGGGAGAAGTAGACAGCTCAGCCAGAGCTGCAAGCAGAAAAGGTAAGACGCATGCACAGCATTCTCCCCCATTCCATCAACCTTACCTTTACCCTTTGCGGCCAAGTGAACCCCAGTCCAGTACTGCTAGCACTATACAGGAGCAATGCATCATGGTACATGTAGTTAGGGAATGTAAGACCATGTCAAACAGCACAGCAACCAGCAAGTTAGGGAAATGATTGCAGAGATAATAAAGCTAAAGTCAAAAATATTTTATAGTAGTGACTGTGAGACAGTAGCGCTCAGCTAATGTACGCTCATATGTCCACAGGTGACACATCTCGCAGGCGTTCCCAGGATACTGAAGGCACGGCACCAGAGAGGGAGGAGAGTCATGAGCCAGGTCCAAGTACACAGAACGTCTCACAGGACACAGGTGCACCAAATAGCCAGCATCCTGCACAAGACGCAGAAATGGCTCCAGAGTCCCCTGAAAGATCACAATCCCCTCTGTTGCTGTCATCCCCAGAAATGCCAGTATTACAGCATGAGACAACACCTGCATCACAATCAAGCAGGAGGCATATCGTGTCCCCACTTTTAGAAATGGAGTCATCAGCAGGTGACATGGAAGGTTTAGAAACACACACCTTGCCTGTGGATGGTAGCTCTGCCACACAGCAGACCAGTGCAGAGTTGGCCCATATCGGAGAAAGACACCGCAGAGTCCAAGAAAGCAGTGCATCTGCACGTGTGGAGGGTCCAAGTGTGTTCCGTGGCTGGAAGGGGAGCATGGTGAGAATCCAGAGGATGCAGGGAAAAGCCATCTTGTCTTGCCAACACCAAATGAGGTCCCTGAACAACAACATGGGAGACATAGGAAAGGGCATCAGGGAACTAGTTGAGGTCAACAAAAACATGGCTGCAGGGATTCACGAAATGACCCAATCAGTGCAGCTTCTATGCACCAAACTGGACAACGAATTAGCATCATGGCGCAAGGTGTCATGAATCTTCATCTTGACTCCTCTACCCAAATAAGTAGGGAATCTATGAACACGTTAAAAAATCCGCCCCAATCCCGTGCGCCTGCACAACCGTGAAATTATGTAGTGATTGGTGTACAAAACATGCTGCATTCTGTATACATGTAATAAGGAATTCTTGGATTACAGTTGTACTTTGTGATTATGCCCAAGTAGGTTTGAATGATTACCATTTGAAAATTTCATGTGTAGCAATGCTTAAGCTCGGATTCACACGCTGCAGCCCTGCGCTCTAGAAACCGTTCTGAAGGTTTCTACACGCGGCTGTTCTGCGCGCGTGTAAATAGTTTTTGAAGGTTTCACACGCAGCTGCTCTGCGCGCAGGAATTCTTTTGCATACAAACACAGCAAGAAGGGGACTATTTACCTGGGTGCGGTCCTCTATTTAAACCGCACCCAAGCCACAGGAAATCGCTTTGCCTCGAGGAATCTGCAGAGACAAGATCGCGGTTGGAGGCCTTTTGGTTTTTCGCCTTTGAGGGGCGCCTTTGGATTCTGAAAGACATCTTCAGAACATTTTAGCTTCGAAGAGAAAGTTAAGTACTTTATTCTTTGCAAATTTGGCGCCCTACGCAAGTAAGACTTTGGAAGTTCTTTCTCAGTGAGCAAACTGCTTGGACTTGAAATATTATTAGAGAAGACTTTTACCAATAGGAATTCGCTTATGAGAATTATGTTTTCCTGAAAATTGTTTTGCATATTGTTTTATGTTTCTGTTTTTCTGAGATTGAGAAAAGGTTTGGGGGAACTCAAGAGATAATTTAATACAAGTCATAATTGTATGATAAGAAACTTATTTCTGCCAAAAGGTTGAGTTGAGCACAACAAGAGTTTATTGTAATGAGCTCAGCTAGCATAATAAAATATTTGCATAGAGAGGGGGATTTTCTCTTTTCAATTTGATTTCAGGTTTGCTCACACACAGATAGTGAAGGAGACCTACCCAGACTTCAAAGAAGTACCCTCAAGTACGTTTAGAAGAGGAAAGAGTCTTTTTCTTAATAGTTTACAGAGAACCTTACTAAGTGATTCTTTCTTCGCATTATTTTTAGGTCAGCTGCTAACCTGTCCCTCAAGACTAGACCTTCATCACAATCTCCTGACGTTATCAATCCAAAAGAAATACTGGACTAAGTTAGAACTTTGCTGATTGCAGGTAGGAGACTAGTAGTTAAGGATTAGATAGACTTATTAGAGGGAGGCTAAGGAGGTTTATTTAAGAAAGTCGAGAGAAAACTCAAAGTACTAATAACGTCTATCCTACTTGTTGTTTCGTAGGTCGACAGTAAGTTAACACCCACCCCACAACGTCCAGTACCGGCCCTCCTCCCTAAAGTTTAAGTCTAGTCTTGCTGTATATAACAATCAGTAAGTTTATAATTAGATTTTTGGGAAGTTGGTCCCTTGCGTCTCGGCGAAATCTTCTACGTCATCCAGAGAGAATCCTGGTCCAGTTCAAGGTAAGGGACGACGTAGCTTGACCTTGACACAAGGAAAGGCAGCGTGTGCACCAACAAACCAAAGCAATCAACTCCCTGGCCACAGCCACATCCCTGCTATGCAGGAGAAGCATAAACATGCAGGAGGCTGTAACCCAAAACAGCAATGAGTTCAATAGGGATATGGGCAGGATGACCAGTGCTCTTGAGAACTGTTAAATGCCCAAACTGCACATACTGCTGCCCTGGATGTGCCAGAGAGTAAAGAGAGCACAAGCAGGAGCAGCATGGCAAGCTCCCTTGTCCCAGAGACCAGGAGGAGCAGCAGGCTCCACGCTGAGGCTACAGGCCAGACAGAAACTGAGCACAGTGAGCAACATACAACTGGCACTGGGAAGCGAGGATGCAAATGACTATTACAGTTCATGTTGAAGTGACTCAGGACTCACATATTCCAATTTAAATAATTTGTGTTGCACATTTGTGCTTTAGGAACACACTTAATCACACAATTAAACTTACTTAAAAAAAGTTGTGTGTGATCTCATCCCGTCTGAGTCTGCCATCAGTTGGTGTTGCAACTCCAGATGTGTGTGGTTCAGGCACTGCTTGCTCATCATCATGGTCCTCATAATCAGAGAGATCCACTTCGGTGCCCTTCTTAACCGCACGGTTGTGCAACATTGCACAGGCTGCAATCATCTTGCAGCAGGTGATTGGTGTGTACTGGCGGGCCCCTCCAGTCTTATGTAGGTATCGAAACCTGCTCTTCCACAGACCAAAGGTGCGCTCCACAATGTTTCGGGTAGATTTGTGTGCCCTGTTGTATCTCCTCTGACTGGGTGTTGAAGGGTTGAGGTAGGATGTGAGGATGAAGGACCGGAGGGCATATGCACTGTCCCCTATTAGTAACAAGAAAAAACTTTACTCACATGCACACAAACACATCCAACTGCAATATGTATCAAGGGAGTTTCACACAGTGTCTTACCTAGCAAGTATCCTTCCCTGAATTCCCCCGCTGTCAGGCGTGCTTAGATCTCACTGTTTTGGAAGATGTAAGAGTCGTGGGTACTCCCGGGAAATTTGGCTACTAGGTCCGTGATTATGTGTTTGGCATCACAGATCACCTCTACATTTATGGTGTGGGTGGACTTCCTGTTCCTATAAAAGTACTCTGTGGCAGCAGGTGGACAAATAGGTATGTGGGTGCCATCAATACAGCTAATGATGTTGGGGAAATGCGCCATCTGATAAAAGTCAGTCTTTGTCCTGAGCAGTTCTGCATGCGTGGCAGGGAAGCTGATGTCGTGATGCATTCTCTGCAACAGAGCATCTAGGAATTTCTTGAAGAAACGTGATAGGCAGCTCTGGGACACCCCACCTACCGCAGCACCCACACTCTGGTAACCACCAGATGCAAGCAAGTGTAGGCTGCACAGCACCTGCACATGGGGTAGGATTGCATGCGCCCTTGGGGTTGGGTGGTCCAACAGTGGGTGGAGGTCCCTGACAAGGTCCAGGATGGTTTTAGGGTCTAACCTGTACCTTTGTAGGATTTCTGGCTCACTTAGCTGGAATAGGGTGATCCTCTGCCTGTACACCTGCTCCTTCCTTCTCCAGACCCTCTCTCCTTCTGCCTGTAGCCGTAGCCACCTCGCAATGACATAGAATGCCGCCATTCTGGTGAAACTGTTGCATTTTGGGCCCTTTTTCACAGCCTGCACCTGGTTACCACCTGATTTCAATCCATAGTAAATACAGACTCTTAAATACCGAATTTCATGCAAATTCGGTATTTAAGAGGTTACATACATCTCAATTGTCATTTTTACCATTTCTTAATTTCCGATTCGGTAAATTTACCGAATCGGAAACTTCACATATTCAGTAAATTTACCGATTCGGTAACTTTACCGATTCGGAAACTTTACCGATTCGGTAAATTTCCGAATCAGTAAATTTACTGATTCTGATGTTTTTGTATCCCCTACATCTCACAAGCCAAATACAGGTCGGGAAAGGCCGAAATTCTGTATTTTCGGCCTTTACCGACCGGTATTTGGTTACCTACATCTGGCCCTTGGTTTACTAATTTTGGGAAAAGATTCTGAGGCCAAGTAGTTCTTCCATTAGTTGGTATAACTATAAAAGTCTTAACCATAGTAATATGGTGTAAGTGTTGCACTAATAAACTTAGAAGACAAATATATGAAACAAAAGGAAAAGGGACGAAAAGAAAGTATGAAGATATACAGTTAGAAGAAATGAAGGGAAAATTATCTGATAAAATGAAAGATTTGAAGAACAAAGATGAGAGCAAGAATGTAAAAGGGAAAGAAAATGAGATATGCTAAAGTTAACATCTGGTTGGGATGGGTGATATTATGAAGGCTCAAAAATGCCTTCAGAGAGGGGATTGATGGAGAAAGGACTCATAGAAAAGAGACTTACTCTATGATAATCCTCTGCTTTAACTTTTAATATTGTTCTAACCATGTATTGTGTACATTAATATGCACAACACCAAACATTCAAGAAAGAGAAGCTTGCCTACATGTATTACTAATAAGTAACTCAAGTGAAATTCTAAAATGGCCGCTAACGGGAAAACTGTACTGTGCATGCGTCAGCTGCATCTATGCAGTATGCCGAGCTCTCGATTGGAGGGAATTTCTTGCGCTTGCGCAGATGCTATTAATATGGCTGCCTGAAAGCTCACATGCTCAGCATCTGCTTTGCCAAAACTAAAACACGCTATTTTACTAATGCTAATGCTGGTAAAGCATAAATAAATGAATGGGATTAGAGTAGAGAAAGGTGGTATACCATGAAACCATTTATGCTCGAAATTAACATATGTCTCTTGACTCTTTTGTTAGTGCATATATTGGCCCTTTCATATGAGACTAAAGTCTGTTGGCTACCTTATTCTCCGCGCATGCTTGATATGAACAAGCCGGAAGAAGTAATGTGACTATTGAAAGCAGCCCAAGGTCAAAACGGATACATAACCTGGGAACCAGCTTGAGAACCTCTAAGTTGAATAGGTACAGATGAAGTTTATACTTTTGTTTCTAATGTGATGTAAATACGGATGGGAATAAAAAAATTGAATACAATTTAAGGGGTGGGATTTTAAACAATGGACTGAAAGACTAACTTTGAAAATAAGCATGGTATGATGATCATCCCCCTTGCCTGTCCAAGGTACATGAATATTGTAAGGTATATTTGAGGTAGTTCTTAGTTAGAGAGACGTTGATGCTGAATGCTGCAGAACTCGGGATTCTGTTGGAGTGACGAAAGATGCTGAAGAAGAATCGAATACAGAACTACTTTATTTTAAACTTATTTACATAGAAGAAGATCGCTGAAGAATCTTGAGGAGGAAGAGAGTGTCAGAGAGGGGTGCTACGCAAGCGTCAGTGGTAGAGAAGTCATCTATCCTGTCCTGATTCCTAACCTGAAGCCTTTGTTTCCTGATCTTTCCTGGGGGACCCGTCCCAGCTCCTTGTCCAGGGGGCTGGTTTTGACACCATCCTAGGTAATATAATATCTGGGCATGTGCTAATGTTCTTTTCTCTCTATCCTCTCCTTTCTAAGCATACGTCATTGCTTGATATAGAAGTATGTGTTTTGATGAGCGATTAATTGAATCTTCCTTCCTATGAGTGACGGAGACTGTACCGTACTTTGTAAGAAGTGGTTACATGAAAGTAATCCAAATAAAGAATAAAAATATTTCCTGAGTCTGTGATCATTTCAACAAATATAAAAAATTTATATTTATGTCATTTCACCATCCACTAGTTCAACTAATTTGGTCCATTGACTAGATGAAAGAACTTTTCGATCAGTGAAAGATTAGTTGAGAATAAGAAGTGACTAATCTTCAATGATTAAAGAATCACAAACAATTGACCCCAGTGGTTATTACAGGTAGTGTAAATGTGTGTTTATGGGCCCAGGTGAATATATGGTATAAGAGTACCTGTTGCTGGTAACCCGCTGAATCAGAGACAACATTGTGGAAGGCAGACCAGGCCCATTCAGGATGAAAGGAAATCTCCTCCCCCTACTCTAAATGCAGCCCAGGTCTATTCAACTCATTCTGACTCTTTGGAGCCACCGAACATCCCCAGCCCCTGTCACTCTAAAGCCAGACAGTCAATACACATCCTAGCAGAGGCACACTGCATGGCGAACCAAAAATATACCTACGGTCTAAAAGTAGTATTTTCAAACACAGAATGTAAAAATCACCCTCAATAAAAAATGCATTTTAACATTCTGAGTTCAGGCATATTAAACTTAATTTTCCTACCTTGTTCCCAGGGGTAGTTCTGTTTATAAGATGTTATAGGCAAACTCCCCATTCTATCCTATAGAAACATGTAGCATTGCAATAGTGAAATACGAAATTTTACTATCTGACTCTCTGGAGCCACCGAACATCCCCAGCCCCTGTCACTCTAAAGCCAGACAGTCAATACACATCCTAGCAGAGGCACACTGCATGGCGAACCAAAAATATACCTACGGTCTAAAAGTAGTATTTTCAAACACAGAATGCAAAAATCACCCTCACTAAAAAATGCATTTTAACATTCTGAGTTCAAGCATATTAAACTTCATTTTCCTACCTTGTTCCCAGGGGTAGTTCTGTTTATAAGATGTTATAGGCAAACTCCCCATTCTATCCTATAGAAACATGTAGCATTGCAATAGTGAAATACGAAATTTTACTATCAGGACCTGTCACACACACCAGGTCATGTCCTACCTTTCACGTACACTGCACCCTGCCCACGGAGTTACCTTGGATGTATCTGAGTGGTGACTCACATGTAAGAAAAGGGAAGGTTAGGACCTGGTAAGTTAGTGCACTTCCCAAGTCGACATAGCAGTAACAGACTGCACACAGGCTCTCCAATGGCAGAGCATGTGTGCAGTGCAGTGCAGTGTACACCAAGTTTGTAACTTGGGTTTCATCATCGAGGACTGATTAAGTATGCAACATCAAGCTGTTAAGGTGGCTGCTACATGTTTTACTATCTTGATGGACTAAAGCAAAATTCTTTATTTGGGGACTAACAAAGAGGTGACTCGTAAGCTGCAAATGGTTCAGAACTCTGCCGCCAGATTGTTATGCCAGGTTCCTAGAGCTGTTTCTGACTCTGGCCACCTGCCTGATCTTCACTGGCTCAGGGAAGAGAACCAAATTAAGTTCAAATCCCTGAGCTATATGTTCAAGATCAAAACAGGAGTGGCCCCTCAGTATCTGCAGTCCCTGGTTTATCCTTATGTTCCTTCTCGACTTCTTTGCATCATCCACTCAAGGGAAAGTCTCTGAGCCCAGAGTTAGACTATCTCGGATGGGTGGTTGATCATTCACCTGTCTTGGTCCCTCCTTATGGAACGCTCTTCCCATATCAATTCATAAACACTTTGCTTTTTAACCAATAATCGTTAAACTGGTTTCTGTTCCTTGTTCTGGTTGACGTCCAGAAACCCATTTCAGGTAGCTGTTGCGCCTTACAAATTAAATTAACATAATATAACAGGCCTGCTTATATGGGTGCCACAATTAGTGCTGCAGGCCCACTAGCAGCATTTGATTATTTGCAGGCCCTGGGCACACACCGTGCACTGTACTAGGAAATGACTAGTAAATCAAATAGCCAATCATGTAATCACCAATCCAAAACAACAATTGACAAAGGGAGCTTTTGCACTTTGGCACTGAACAGCAGTGGCAAAGTGCCCAAAGTATCTAAACCAGCAAAACAAAGTCCAACACACAGCAAAATAACAGGAGGCAAAGGCAGAAATAAAGGGGAAACCCACACCAATGATGCCAGGTCTACCTCCGCCATATGTCCCGCAGTGCACTGGCCTGAAAGGCTGGGCTTGGCACATGGATCAACAGCTAGTACTCTAGGACCCGCTTTTTTGGTCCAACTTTTGTTATTTTTATTAAGGAACAAGGATAGGGTTAAATTGTGAAGAGGCAAGCTAACATTCTCACTTCGGCTATCTCTAATCCATTTACCAGTAATGAAGTGGTCAGCACAGGATAGGACACTTGATGAGGAGCCCAACATATATATATAGCGACCCAATAAAAAGAGGGAAAAGGGAGGAGCATCCGTAGCAACAATGTTTATAAATACAGCATTCCTCTTTTTGCATTTTCTTTAAGCCGGATTTTACAGTACAATAAAATACTATATTAAAAAAAATTCTATAACTTTTGGTTGCTTGTGGTGTGTGTTAGCATGCTAGGGGGCTGGTGGAGACCTTACACTGAATATTGAACCAGCAGCTCTTAGAGCTAGATTGAAGCTTGCTAAACTCTAGGGCATATTCACAAGGAGTTACCTCCAATTCATCACCACCTTAATGCATCAAAAGTGAAGATAGAACTAACCACTCATTCACAAGCTGGTGCAAACAGCAGATATTGCCAGAATTCGCGTGATAACATCCCCAAAACCTAACATCACCTTGGATACCACCAACTAACGCAAATGAGATGCAGAGTAGTGGTTCCCGTACAGAAAAACATGAAAAAACAGCAACACCACTTTCACAACAAACTGACAGATCGATGAAGCGAACCGAAAATACGCGATAAGCCTTGTTAGCCGCAGGTATTTAACACCTACCTCAAGCAGATGTAAAGCCGGACGCACAGCCACACCCGAAGAATGAACTACGCCATGGAGCTACTCATCATGCAACTCGGACCCCCAACAGGGCCACCACACCCCCTGCCACCAACACCAGGACCGCCACCACCCCTTAGACTCGAACCCACCCCCCCCCTCGGACCACCACAGAGGCAGCGCAGAGTAAGACAGAGGACCTAACGAAAACACACCACTCTCACAGATCTAATGCCCGAGAATGTCATTGCCCACTACAGGCTCAAAAGGACAACCATTCACCGCATCCTGACCCACATCGCCGACAGGCTGATGGTCCCAACACAGCAGAGAACCAACATCCCTCCACAGACTACACTGATGGTTGTGCTGCACTTGTTGGCCTCTTGTACCTTCCAACCAACAACTGCTAGAGTCAGAGGGGTCTCACAGCCAGCACTATCAAAGTTCATCACACCTGTCCTGGGTGCCATCCTCAGTTCATACCCCAGTATCTTCACTTCCCCAACACTGCGCAGGCACAGCTGGAGACCAAGCAAGGCTTCTATGTCATAGCCGAATTCCAGGCCATGTTGGGGGCAAACAAATGCACACATGTCCCACTAGTGCCCCCCGCGGATACTGTACACCACTGCCGCAACAGAAAGCACACGCATTCCATCAATGTGCAGGCAATAGTCGACCACTTCACCAATGTCGTCGCCAACTACCCAGGCAGTGTGCATGATTCCTTCATCTTCCAACAGTCCATCATCAACCAGCGCTTGCAGGATGGCACATATGGAACGGGACTGCTTGTTGGCAAGTACCAAGTCAACACACCACACATCCCAATGCCTCCACAGCACAAAGCCCAACTGTGGGGATGCACACGTGCCAAAACCATATTCAACATGTCAAACTACACGTACACCTACCAGACACGCCACAACACTCCATGGTCATCCTGGCCTAACGCTGCACCCTATACATACTGGTGGTGTGGTTGCCAGCATAAGCTAATCCCTGCAGGCTGGCGAACACTCACCTGACACACAGCCAGCACAGGCATCACTGGATTGGTGGACCTGCCATCACATTCTGCCGAACCAAATATTGAATCTTTTCTCCCTGCACTGTCACAGGTGATCAAGGATATGCACTCTGCCCTCAGATGATGACACCCCTCCGAGATCCGAACACACCCGCCCAGAGGCAGTACAATCCGCCCCACATACGTACCAGGGGCATCGTTGAAGGCACACTTGGCGTATTGAAGTCAAATTTCAGGTGCCTGAAAGGCACAGGTGGGAAGCTCCTGTACAGCCCCGACATTGTTTTCAAGCTGATTGTTGCATGTTGTGTGTTGCACACCATCTGTGTTTGCACCAGGGCCCCCTGGATCTCAGTTCCAGGGGTACCAGACAATGATGGTGGTGATGGGGCAGGTAGCCCTCATCCCACTGCAGCAGCGGCAGGAATGACCCATAGGAATACCATCATTGATACTTACTTCTCATGAGCACGTCACATTGTGACCAACCATGGCAATCAAGCAACAGTAGCAAAATGTCCAAACGCACTGCAGGTGTGAATAAAACATCTTTGCAGGTCTCAGCTTGTACTTGTACATTTTGATGTTATGTTTCCCTGCATTCCAGATATGATTTGGCAGGTTGTGCACATTTGCTGAACTAGTTGAGTCCTGTGTTCAACTGTGGTGGGGGTGCTGTTTGACCCGGGATGTTGTCACTGCCGGGGTGCACTCATGATTGTGTGCGTATGGTGCACAGTGGATGTGTAGCTCCTTCGGCTCAGCTCTGTCTGCCGCTGGTCTCTTTCGTGCGGTGTGCCTGTCGGTTCTTTTCTTCCACGGTGCTAGGATGTTGCGGTGTACATGTTGTCCTCTGCAGTTGGCCAGGGTGCATTCTTTGTACTCCGCTGTTGATGATTTTTGTTCAGGGGCATTTTTCGTGTGCTGGTCTTGTACTATTTTGCTGCATTGCACGTGAGTATTGCTGCCCTCGCGCTTGTTGTCACTGTTTTCTTATCGCGCTTTTGACCATTGCAGGTTTTGACGCGTTGAGGATTGTGTTTTTATCTCCGTCGCAGTGGTTGTTTTGCGGACATTTTTCCGTGGTGTCGGCAAACTATTGCATGCTACCTCTGAGTTCTGAATTCCACGTTGACACAGGGTTATTTTCCAGCAATGGGCTACGATGCTGAAAGTTGCATTATGCTACTCTTGCGGTAGTTATCACACGTTCTTGTGAATATACCCCTCTGTGTCTTAATGAGTCTACGTTATACCCCTTTTTTGGTGAGCAGTCCTTTGGGATTCTCCTGCTTACTCTTCCTTCAAAACAAGTTGGGTCTCTGAGCAAGCTTTCCACGCAAGCTACATGTTCCAATAAGGGGCATGTAATTATAAAATACAATATGTTAATAATTGACACATCCAAACAGTTATCCCCTATGTCTCATGTTATGAATGTTTTCTATAGGTGGTCTCAAGGGCATTGCATCTATATGCTGCCTGAGAGCCTTATTATTTAAGCTGTTCATCGCACCTTGGACGTGCATTTTATTTGCCTTGTTAGTTACTGGAACAATGTGAAATAGTGCAGAAAACACAGGTTGATCCAAAAAATCTCTCATAGATGTGGCTTAGTTGAATTTTAAGGAATTTACAATTAATGTTTAATTTACAAATTTCTTGCAAATGCTTAAAAATTAGCAGAAAGCCCACAAACTGGACTGCTAAAACGTATCTGAAGCACACACATTCCTCCCTTATACACTTTTCCCACTTTTCAGATTTTTGACAGTTTTATTTTGTAAAAATT
Source organism: Lissotriton vulgaris (assembly GCF_964263255.1). Taxonomy (NCBI): domain Eukaryota; kingdom Metazoa; phylum Chordata; class Amphibia; order Caudata; family Salamandridae; genus Lissotriton; species Lissotriton vulgaris. Next base: position 634,430,358 of record NC_141685.1, on the reverse strand, counting down.
AAAGATTATTTCAGCAAGAATTAGAAACGCTTTAAGACAGCTTTCCTTTTCTTTTCAAATGAAAATCAAATGCAAAGAATTCATATGGGATTTTCTATCTATTCCATATCATGAGTTGCATTGGATAGCAAAAGTAAGCCACGCAAAGTTGAACAATGCACTGCTGTGTTTTACTTTGACTCAAGGACGTGTTCCATCAGTGGCGTAGCAAGGGGATGTCCCCAGGTTGGCCCAGGCTGCACGAGTTTTAGGGGCCCTTCTACTCTTACCTTCGGCCATCGCTGGGCAGCAAATGCAGGAATTGCCAGCACCCAGCCGCGGCCCGTGGAGGGAGTTGCGATTATCCATATACCGGTTTTTAGCACCCCCCACCCTGCCCTTCCCCACCCCGCTTTTCTGCCGACCGCAACTCCGTCCACGGGCCGAAGCTGCCAGCACCCCTCTGCCTGCTCTTCAAACGCAGGGACCGCTACAGGCGGAAAAAACACCTGCTACACCACTGTGCACCATGGATAGAGCGTGGCTGTTCCCATTTAGCTGCCAAAGGAATTTGATGCAAATCTCTTCCTACAAAGAGTTGTAGTTAGGAATTTGCACCTTAATCAAATGCCTTCTTGAGGCAGGCGAAACAAGGAGAAATGTTGGGTTTCTGCATTGGCACATGGCTGCATGAAGTGTGTCAGTGCAGGAAGAGAGCAGAACGGCTCCACATCTTGGTAAATATGGCACTGTTCTTCTTTCTCCCTTTCACACAATACAGCGCAGCAACCTTACTTGTTTCCCTGCATTGTGTGACTTTTTGATAAATCTGAATCTTAATTTTAGTAGCAAATATTCTGGTGTCCTCTTCAGGTACGCTCTGCAAAAACAGGAGCACCTTCATATGCACCTTCATATACATGTACTACAAATCTTCTTGATGGAGAGGAACACCAGCAGCGAAGGACGGTTTGATGCCAACTTCGACATTTGTCATTTTTTGCATACTCAGGAACAGAGCAAACTGTGCTATTACTGCTCACTAAAACTACTTTTATGTTAGGTTTGTGTGCATTAGTCACATAATGGTGGGCTTAAATGTGGAGCGTGACATTATTAAGCATAACTCTAAGTACTTTATAATAACGTTTGTATGAATTATGCATGAATGATAGATTTCAGCTATGCTCTAAAGTAGGGATAATTCAATGTATTTGTGACTGCCGTTGCAAGTTTGCAGTGTATGATACTTGTTAGATTTTTATTAGCCTGATCCAAAAAGGAAAAGATTGCTAAGCATTTTACATTTGCAGCAACTGATTATAATAACAATACTTTTGATAACAAAGGAGACACTACTTATAATAGCATTATGGATTTCCTTGTAATGTGCACCATCACACTTTAGAGTGTGGTACACAGACATCATGGATTCAAATATCCGAAGTTAATGGTCTTATCTGTGACAGAAGCTGTGATGAAGCATCCAAGCGGCAAAGACTTCCATTCGTGACCAGATCTGTCTCTCAGTCTGAGTTTGCCCTGACAGGCCTTCAGGGCTACCTAAACCTCAATAGAGACCTGTTTATTCTCTGGGTTCAGATAACGTGTTCTATTGAAGGCATGCATTCCACACACACAAAACAGTTCATTTATTTTTATCTTTTTCACTGTGGAAGCATGTGCAGTTCAGTGATTTGTAATTGATAATAAAATTAACAGTAAAAAATCAAGATTTTCACACAACACTGTTTTATCAATATTCAGTTTTTTTAAATTTGAGTGAAATTCATAATTAAACCAACGAGAAAAACGAAAAAAATGCCCAGAAAGAATATATAAATTGGCAATGTATCCTCAGCAGTTTTTCCATGTATGTGAATTAGGCATTGTGACATTTTACAGTGAGAACTTCAAAAACTATCATCAAATTTAAAAGTAGAAGTTAATGCATCGCACCATAGCATACTGCCTTGCTTATTATAGCAACAAATGGATTGTGGAGTGTACAGGCCACTTCACTATACTACAGTATAGAGTGACTTTGTATCCTCATAGACAATTTGCAAGCGGGGTTCTGACAAAATATCGCCTCTGAAAATATTTTGATACTAAAATATTGTGACGAAAATATTGCATCAGATATATGCATATTATATTATTACGCAATATATTTTGCATATATATATATATATATTTAAATATTGAAAATTTAAATAGCGACATTAACTTAATAAAAATAAAATAGCTTTAATGTACATTTAAACAAATATACAAATTATACTTATTTTAAAATAGTCAAATGCACATATATAATAATATATATTTACATATTTCTAGTTAAAAAACTGTTATTAACCTAATAATTTTAATGTATATTAAAATTGCTGCATTTTTTAAATAATGTAATAATATAACAATCTATAAATATATATATAAGCATATATATATATATATATATATATATATATATATATATATATATATATATATATATAAGCATATATATATTTGCATGTACATATATAGATATATATATATATTTCAATCTCATAAAATATTTTAAAGACATTTTAATTAAAAATTAAAAAGTAAACAACATACATAACTTACAATCTGCTAAAAATGTATTACACATTAAAAAAATCAGTATAAATAATATAATTGTAAATAAACAAAATATAAATTCCAACAATATAAAACAAATCATACAATTTTACATACTTTTCTCACTACAATTCAAACAAAAGTAGGCAAAGTGTTGGTATAAGTATGGAAAAAAGTCACTACTTCCACTTCTCGCAATGCAACAATTGAAAAACTGTTACATCACACAAGTTTAAATGTATTATTCCCCCCACAGTCACTGCAACAATAGAGTAAATATTAAATTGCAGAGTCAGTGCAACACTTAAAAAAGTGTTGGGTAGTGGACAGGAAAGATTTACTATTCCCACACCAGTCAGCGTAAAAGTAGAAAGTGTTGGATTGCGGAGGGGTACACTTTACTATTCCCACTTCAGTAAGTGAAACAGTAGGTAAAGTGTTGGATTGTGGCGGCGCAACATTTACTATTCCCACTCCAGTCTGTGCAACAGTAGGGAAGGTGTTGGATTGCTGAGGGGTACAATTTACTATTCCCACTCCAATGAGTGCAACAGTATGGAAAGTGTTGGATTGGAGAGGGGTTCAATTTACTATTTCCACTCCAGTCAGTGCAACATTAGAAACAAACAAATTCTCTTCAACCTAAAAAGATAATTTCTAAAAAAGAAAAGTAAACAATAGAAAATACAAATATTTAAAAAAAACTGAAATGTAAATATATTTTATATTAAAAATAAAATAAAAAGATTATGCATCACAATGTTAAATACATATACATAACTACAAATGTTATTATAATTAAAATACAAAATAGTTTTACAGTATAATACCAACAAATAAGTAAAATTGTATTTATATTTAAAAAACATAACCCAATTAGCACATTCAATAACAAATAACATAAGTGTACAACACCTTTCTGAAAATGTTATTTAAAATAATATTATTTACCCATGTTACATAAAATAATATTAGTACAAATATTATTAATAGAAGTGTATTACTAAAAATGTTTTAAGTTAATTACAAACCCACCATTTATCTATGACGAATAAAAGAGCTCAATCCAAATATATGCATTACAAAATTATTATTTTAAACATTTTCATAATTAAATCTCAATTATACATTCCTTACTAACAATTAAGTAACAATAAATGAATTTAATGTATTAACTTTAACTTCCCACTATTTACTCCTACAACTTCAACAACTCACACCTAGGGGTCGATTCCGATTCAGGAAAAAGCGTTCTGATTAGCTGTAAGGAGCGTTTTTCCCATACGAATCGTACAACTTTAACATACCCGTATGAACAAGCTAATACGATCCGAACCCAAAGCGCCACTCCGTACGACTCGAACCAAACACCATACAACTAGAAAGTACATATGGATTGTATCCGGCTGACGCGGTACGCTACGTCTGAACGTAAATAGGCCACCCTTCCCGAACCAGGAAGTACGGCCCTTTTTCTACAAGAGCTGAAAACTGCCGTAAAAGCAGAGTCCGGCCCGACCCGCACCCGGGTACGCGACATACACGAAATGAACCCCATCGTCTGTGTCATCCCAGTCCTGTACGCCTACGACCTCGTACATCAAAACTGACGACGGCGCAGACGGTGAGTACAACGTACCACAACAACCTAAGTATACCTGTATGGTGTGCCACACGCCCATATCACCATTGCAGTAGTGACACGTGCCGCACATACGCCATCAATGTCAATGTACATTGCGCCACATGCACGCGCATATCACCATTGGAGTAGTGATGCGTGCCGCACACACGCCATCAATGTCAATGTACGTTGCGCCACACGCATATCACCATTGCACTAGTGATACCTATCGCACATACGCCATTAATGTCGGGGTAAGGTGCTCCACACACTAGCGTATATCAGCATTGCAATAGTGATAAGTACCACACACATGTCTGTAATGTATGTGTACGGTGAAACACATCTGAGTGGTGGGTGCACAGGACTTCCAGCAGTGCCCAGACAGTATAGGGGGTGCCTGGATAGGACTCCCAGCAGTGCCCAGACATAACAGGGGTGGTTGGATAGGACTCCCAGCAGTGCCCAGTCATAGGAGGGGGGTGTAGATAGGACTCCCAGTAGTGCCCAGACATAGGAGGGGGTGTAGATAGGACTCCCATCAGTGCCCAGACATAGGAGTGTGGCTGGATAGGACTCCCAGCAGGTCCCAGACATAGGAGGGGTGTATATAGGACTCCCAGCAGTGCCCAGACAGTATAGGGGGTGGCTTAATAGGACTCCCAGCAGTGCCCAGGCATAGGAGTGGGGTGTAGATAGGACTCCCAGCAGTGCCCAGACATAGGAGGGGGGTGTAGATAGGACGCCCAGCAGTGCCCAGACAGTATAGGGGGTGGCTGGATAGGACTCCCAGCAAGTCCCAGACATAGGAGTGGGGTGTGGATAGGACTCCCAGCAGTGCTCAGACATAGGAGTGGGGTGTAGATAGGACTCCCAGCAGTGCCCAGACAGTATAGGGGGTGGCTGGATAGGACTCCCAGCAGTAACTAGACATAGGAGGGGGGTGTAGATAGGAATCCCAGCAGGTCCCAGACAGTATAGGGGTTGGCTGGATAGGACTCCCAGCAGTGCCCGGACATAACAGGGGTGGGAGGATAGGACTCCCAGCAGTGCCCATACATAGGAGATGTTGTAGATATGACTCCCAGCAGTGCCCAGACATAGGAGGGGGGTGTAGATAGGACTCCCAGCAGTGCCCAGACATAGGGGGTGGCTGGATAGGACTCCCAGCAGTGCTCAGTCATAGGGGTATGCATTTTCAACAGCATACAACAATTACATGCCTGTATGTATACATCCCTAACCTGTAATGATAGTTGCATATCAACACATCATTGACAGCAGTGACCTACTTCACGTAGAATGGTATCCTGTCACACACTGGGGTTTTCTTGTCAGATCCCACATTCATATCCACCCAGGTATTTTGCTGCCACACACCCCCCTCCATCATGACTCAATAGTGTGTAGTCATGTAACAGACCAACAAACAAATGAAGCACAATTGGACTAATAAATTGTCATGTACATCCCAGACATGATGTGAATGTCCAGGTTGGTGAAACATGCACTCCCTCATGGAAGGAAGAGGCTACAAAACCCCTAGATACAATGCACCCAAATGTGTTTTGTGTACACAAAGTTCTAAGTTTACAATCTGAATCATGAGGTCAAGGCGGATAACATTGTTATGCATAGTGTGAAAAATGATGAGGGACCCCCTGAAGGCAGTACTACACATTACAAACCCAAGCACAGTGAGTATCATGGATGGCAATGACCAATTATCTGATTTCATTTGTGAGCATGCATGGCCATTGCCGAAGGGACTGTACAATCCTAGGGGAAATCCATACAAAAGTCACCACAACAATAGTGCAACTGTCTGTAGTGAAGATGCCATGTGACACTGAGGAAGGTACACTCTTTTGGATAATGTCTGTATGCAAAATGCACACACACCAATCTAGATAATGTGCTGCTACATTGGGATAGCATAGAGATACCATGGTCCACCTCATTCCCATCAGAAAAATAGACATCTTTCAAAATACCAAAACATCAACATTACACCACCTCGTAGGCACACAGCACCTAAAGCAATTGCCTGAAATGCAATAGTTTTGAATGAAAAACAAAATGCTTTATTCAGCGCCATCATGTGAAATAATAAATAAATGAGTGTTGCCTCACAGAAGGCCAATGTCCAGTCCAAAATACTGTTCACAACAGTGGTGACGTTGTGGAGGTTGTCACCCCAAAACTTGCCTACACATGGTGAGGTCAGAGGTCTGTGGACACATGGGGGGAATCATCGGAGTCAGTGTCCGGCTCCGTAGGGACAGGAGAGGGAAAGGTATGTGTAGTGGGTGCACGTGGGGAGGATTTATCCACAGTGCCAGGTGCAGCGCAAAAGGTGGCAACATATTCTGTGCTGCACACTGCTGCCAGTTCTGACAGGCTACCACCTGAACCCGAGGACATAATGGGAGTGGAGGTAAAGGGCTGTGAGTCAGGGGTGGTGTATCTGTGTGTGGGTGGGTGATGTCTGTCCCCTGTCCCTGTTGGTGTGCGTACATCCCCCTGAGATTGGGTGCCTGGAGGTCTGTGTTTCGACTTACGTGTGGGTGTGCTGGGTGTTCCTGTTGGGGTGTGTGATCTTGTGCATCTGCGTGTATGTTGGACAGGTATGGGAGAGGGGTATGTGGATGGGTCGGAAGGAGGGGGGTTGACGCTGCAGGATGGCAAGTGCTGCCATCAGTTTTGAGTCTATGGACGACAAACTGCGACGTTGGTCAGACATGTCTGATGACATGCCCTCCATGAATGACAACAAGTGTGTCATGATCTTTTTTTGTCCATGGAGGACAGTCAGCACTGACGTCTGGCCAACTTGAATCTGCCGGAGTATGTCCACAGACTCAGCACTGAGGGCAGCAGGGGCGACAGGGGCAGGGGCTGCGGTGCTGGGAATGAAGGAGACACGGGGGCAGCACGGACCAAAGGGGCCCAAGCAACTGGGAGGGTGAAGATGGGTCTGGAAGAGGAGAGGTAAGACATAGTGGGTGCAGATGCTGTTGCTGCATATTCCCCCTCCTCCTGGGAGTCCGAAGACGAGCCGTCCGCATGGTATGAGGAGTCTTGCTCATGACATCCGGCCGCTTGACTCCCTTCCCCCTCTGTGCCACTGCCTCCCTCCAACACCTCAAAGCTGGTGGCACTGTGGCTGGGTCCCTCTGCCTGGTCCTTGCTTGTGTCTCCTCCACTTTCAGGAGATGATGCTGTTGGCAAGGTGAAAGAAAAAATATATATCAGTCACCTGTACACATCAGACATATGATCAACATATGATCAACAAATCATTTGGGGACATTTCTAATCATGGCATGCATCATGAGTCACATACCACATAACTCAGCACATATTTGAGTCCAGTACTGCGCAATTGTAATAGACACAACGCCCCCTGTATACAAAGACAAAAGTAACAGACCAGGCCACAATTTGAATGAGAGTCACAATGATGAGCCACTGTATGTCAACAGCTCAGGTGTTGATCCATCACCGTTCTGTTGCCCACTCTGCCACACCAGTCCATACATGGTCATGTTCAAATCTGTCTGACCCTGTGCCACATGGGAACAGTTCTGTCCAAACTGCTATGTAATGCCATCCCTGGACCTGAAACAAGCTTCCTATCACCTCTCACTGGCATCACAGCCGTCTACAGCCAGGCTTGCGTGAAACACAGATGTGTAAACAAACAAGCATGGCTGAAGACGGCTGTAACGCCAGAAAGTGGTCCCAGGAACCTTGTTTGCAGTCCAGGGAAGGCATGGCTTGACCTTTTGTAATGGATTGTTCCCATTAAGCACATGGACAGACAGATTTGCACATGACCATGTTTGAACTATCACCAGTTCATACAGTTCCTAGCACATAACACACACTGGCTTTCAAGTGAAGTGGGCCACATGTCCAAAATCCTGAAAATGCCTAAGCTAATCTGCCTGCAATTGTCAATATTAAAAACATTGCTGCATTGTTGACACACCCTCAACCACATGGTAAATGGGAATACAGTACCTCAGCGACCTCAGCTCTAGTTTCCATTTCGAGAAAACTGGGTAAGCCCGATCCAGTGGAGTTGCTAAAAATGTATCACACAAAGTGTCATAGCGTAGCAACCTACGGTACAGGGGTTTGGGGTTACGCTCCCATCGACACTCTTCAAACGGTTAAGAATGGGTTTGTTAAATATTTACTGGCAGTACCTCAAAGTGCTCCAACATACGGTTGCCACATCGAGTTGGGTATTGATTACCTAATTGATAATATTAGATGCCAGCCGATTTTGTTGTGGCACCGTATCTGGACTAAAATACAGTGCCATCTAACCCGCTCACTGATAACTGACTGTTTGGCCCTGGAAAACTGGAGTAAAATCCCATGGCTTGTGTATGTGTCCAATTCCTTCAAGGATTTGGACTGTATCTCTTATTTTTTAGAACCCTCCGTGATGACAGCCATTACCAGGAAAAACCTGAAAAAACTATGCTTAACCCATCTTAGGGAACTACGTCTTTCCCAAGAAATAAGCAAATCCTCAAACGTACAGATCCAATCAGTCCAGACTGCTCCGGGTATTCAACCATACCTAACTTTCCACCTAAGTACTTATGAAAAATATGTTTTGACTAGGTTTCGATTCAATTCTTTCTTTCGCCTAGTTTCATTTCCAAAAAAGCAGGACTGGTCACTTAATCCAACGAAATGCCCTTGTGATGGCATATCATCCCAGTCTACGATGCACGTAATACTGTTTTGCAGATACTATGAGCTCCCCCGCAAGCGCTGGATTATTCACTTACTGCGAAAAATGGGCCTGAGAACATGTCGGCCCGCTATCTGGCTCTGCAGTTTTTGGATACTCAATACACTGCTAAGGACGTAGCTTGTTTTTTAAAATCATATTTAAAAATTTGCTGTAATTCTTGAGTGTTCCAGTTTATTTTAATTTTCTGTTTAGTCTGTCCACGAATTATTGTTAGCAATGGACTTAACCGACAACTGTTTTTAAATGTACTTTGACACTGCGATTTTTATATGTACTGTAGCGTTTTATTGTTGTACTTTTTTATGGTTCGTCAAGATGTAACCAAATAAAAGTTTTATGAACTAAACTGAACAGTAGTGTGCACACCAAGACAAAACTGTGTTGCACCACCAATACATACATGTTGCACAAATCTATGTGGAACAATCATCTCTGTGAGCCAACAACATAGCCACTAAATTCAACAATGACAGCATTGTCCAGCATCACAGGGTAAGTGCATAGTGATGAGTTCACATCAAAAATTACATACACAGCTCACCACTGACAAGGCGAAACAGGCTGGCCCATCACACCTCCCCTTCACAACAACCCCATCACCCCGTCAATGTGAGTGATACAGCTCAAATAGTGAAAAGTCACTATCAGGGTATCAATAACTGTGCAGCAATTTAAATTAAACCAAGGTCACCTCGTGTGACAGCCCATCCATATTACTCACAAACAACCAGCAACATAGTCATCTGATTATGCACACAAACACTGCCCAGTGTGAGTATGCACAAGCCAAACATTGTATACATGGACATTGTGCACATGTAGCTAACACATGAGTAATACAAAGTATACCAGGTACAAAGGCCCCTGAGGCAGATCCGTGCTGAACTCCATGTTGAGACTCATGATCAGTGCCAAACATTAATGAGGGCTAACACAGTGCACATGTTGTGGAACAGGTAAGGTACCAACACGTGTCACAGACCTCCCTCCAACATGATGATGTGCTAAGCAATATGCATAGTAATACATTTCACCCTAGGAGTAAATGCGCAAAAATGAAATACCCAAAGCAGGTGACACATGTGGAGGAGGGGAAGGGATGTAAAAGAGCAACAGCTGAATTTGGGTCATCGAAATGACAATGCATAAATTGCCTGTCTGACCACACCACCCCAACTGTGGGAGTGTTACCAGGCTTCTGAGCAATGCAGGTAGCATGTAACACACATGACAACAAACAGACATGTACCTACCCCCTCCTTGCTGCTATCCCTCCTGCAACTGCCTATGGAGGTCTGGAAAAACCACTTCCAGGATGCGGAGCATGTGGGGGGTGAGGTGACAGGTGCCGCCATGTTGGTGTGGAGCTTCAAGCTTCAGCTGGACCCGGGGGATACGGCGGGTCCAGCACCTAATGTCCTGCCACCTCTTCCTGATGTTACGGATCCTCCTGCAAGGGCCCCCCTCACTCCTGCCAGCCCTGGCTATGTCCAGCCAGATCTCCCCCTTCTCATAGGCAGATACCTGTCAGGAAGATAAAGTGAAACAACATCAGTACACCTGGGTTATGTCTCAAAGACACACACTTGCACCACATTGACGATGACAACAGGGCATAGGATGCTGACCGGACTTGCATCATTGTCCATGTGAATGTGGCCTATGAGCAAACACCAATGCACTACATACCTTTGAAAGGCAACAGATGCCATAAGGGGTGCAAACCAATCACTGAGCATGGTACACACTGAACAAGGTATGCTACTTCAGGGTGGTGGACAGCACGTGACATGCTGTCACATATCCCACTACACCTAAGAGCCCTCAGCAGACCACACATGCACACCCTGGCACAGATCATGTGCTTAAACGGTAGGAACCCAATGTACTGGATTCAGAGACCTAGCTTGTGTGATAGTCACTGATCAGATTTTGTCAGTACAAACCAATGAGAAAGAAACATTTCTTTCTAGTGTCCCCTCACTCACCGGGGTTTGCCCACGGTGACATGCTTCATCATTGGGGTCATCCCAGTTCTCTACGAAAAGGGGCGTGCTGCGACTAGGGAACTACGCAGGAGCACTTAGTTGTGAAAGACTATGTGTGGTGTGAGTGAGATAGTGATGGAGTGGGTGTGAGTGATTAAAGATACTGTGCTATTAAGCCTCAACAGTTTTATTTAGCTCCTAGGTTGGTATTTGGTATATTAAAAGGGGTGTGACACTGCAATTTAACCTTTAATTAGGGCTAAATCAGTGTGCGGTCAACATGTTTCAAGATCCCCAAAGCTTTTCATCAGGACCATACAGGGACCAGCCCTGTATTTTCCACTCCTATGAGCCCCTATTTAGGGTGTGCGAATTTAATAAAAACATTCAACGCTGTTAATTCTAAAACATGCGTGTTATACATACGTTTGTACTGTTTCGTTACTTCTGTAAATAGAATGACACATGGTTAGTGGCAAGTTGACCCTTTCTTAAGAAGAAAGGATGTCACACATTCTTCACGTCTCATATTCGAGTATATGGTGTCCGATCTGCACCTTATTGGCACGTGCAGGCTCTCAAGTCCAGTGCATACATAAATATAAAGGTATAAAAAGTGGTTTGTGAATTCACACATATAAACAACACAGGACTTAATGTGACTAAGGACAGATAACACACAAAACAAAACATAAATGTCACTATGGCAAAACGGCATATTTACATGTATTGGTGCCTATTAGCACTGCATGGTCTCTGGTAGGGGGCAGGATCACCTTATGGAAACATTGCTGCCAATTTAAAATGAAAAGAAACGGGAACTGCGATCAGTATGTGTCTGCTTCGTTCCCATGTGAAAAGTAATGCTCGTATTCAGAGATTCGGGACCTTCACGCCGTGTAAAAATGCAAAGTACTTACTTCCTTCACGGTGAAACCGCACCGAATTACCTAGTAGTTACCCCTCCAGACCGCATCTTGATGCTGGTTCGGCGGAGAATGCTTTTAAGTGATTAAATTTCTGGGTCCGTCGTCTAAAAACTAGACTGTGTGTCTGTAGCGGCCATCTTGGGGGGATGTAATCTCGATGTATTATAAAGATATTGAAGACAAACTAATCGTGCCTTGCAATCGTTTGTGGTTTTTTGTTCATTGCTCTCAGTAAAACATCATTGTTCCATTTAAACTCATATTTCAATCTATTTATCGTATTTCGCATTGTTTAAAAAATAAAAAAACTCGAGTGACCATATTATTAGCTCTCAATAGTATCGGGAGAATTTCAATAGTTTTGTTGATACAGGAAAAAGGAATCTTTTTGAGTAGAAACCTTTTTAAATCGATCTTGTTTAGGTTGTCGGTGGTATTTGTATGCACGGAAAAATTATGAATCACATATGGATCCAGGCAGAAAAAATTGCGTTTCATCACCATGAGGACGGTCCTGATTAAGTCTGTCATATCAGTTTAGTAATTCAATTGTTCAGTTTTATAAACCCATTTTGTTGCTTAGCAAGGGCGAGGGCCATTTCCTATGATGTTATGTGAGCCTGTGCATATATATTGATGGTAATGTTTATGCTTTTATAACGTCGTTTGATGTTAATATTCCGGTTCATTTTGCTCAGTTGTTTTAGAGCACAAGGGGACTTGATTTTCGAAAAAACTCTTTTATGTTGTTAAAAAAGGGTGGGGAAGGGGGAATATCCTGAATAATGGGCGCTTAATGAGATGCCAGAAAAAATGGCGTAGACCTCTTGTACCACGTTTCTGTGGTTAGTTCCCGAAAGCACCCAAAGGAATGTCATCGTTCAGCCCCTGTGTGTCAGTGTGTAATTTGAAAATCCATCTCTGTTCTCGTTCATGCAGTATCCTTTCCAGGTTCTCTTTATTTTTAACACTTTCCAACACCACCCATGTCAGATCGTTGGGTGTGTGGTTTTTCTCAATGAAATGATTGGTCATCCTAGTGGTAGCACGTTTACAGCAGATGTTACTCCTGTGTTCCACTATGCGGATACTCACCTTTCTGGTGGTCATACCGACATAGTGTAGATTGCAAATGCAGGTGATCAAATAGATCACCCGCAGGTTTTGCAATTGGAGAAATTACGTAACTCCCATCTTGTGTTGTTGTTAACGATAAGAAGTCTGAAGGTTCCCCTACTCAGAGGGGAACAAACCGATGCACAGCATGTAGACCTTGGTCTTATTCACTAGATATTTTTGATGAAAAACAGTCTGATTGTTGAATTATCAAGTGTTTTATTCTTCACGTAGTATATTTGTATTCATCTGTGTATTATACATCAAAGGCATGTTACTGGGTGATCCATAATTCAATCATTATAATCCAAAACACAAATTCCCAATGCATTTCGGGCAGACGCCCTTTCTCAAGGGAAATGCTCTACAAAAAAGAAACAAATTGAACCAAAATCAATAATATGCAGGCGGTTAAATATTCGACCGAATGGCAGTATGTTGAAGCCGGATTTAAGGTGACTAGACAGCAAGTGACGAAAGTTAAAAATGAAATGTGACTAAAAAATACACCGGAGAGGCCAAGTAAAATATGGTAACCGGAAAGGTGCAAGCAAACAAGAAACAGAAATGATAACAGAAAGTTACACAAAAATGAACCAAGAGTTGCTAAACCCTAAAACGGGTAAGAACAAACATCAACCTGCTTGGTAGCGCTCAAGTGAACTTACTTGAAGTTGTTAGTAAAGTGCCTCGCGGCGTAACAGCGGTGTGATGATACCAATGTAAGAGGTTCAAACGTGTGTTTAAATAGTTTGTAAGACATCAAGGTAGGACCCAAGATGTGAAATGAGTGGACAGTGAAGAAGGACATCGAACAGAGAAAATTGGTCGCCATGTTAGAACGGGTGTAAAAACAAAAAATCAGTGCCATGAGGTACATTATGTAATCAATAGTGATAGACATAAAGTTCTTAATAAATCATAAGTAGCACAAAAATTCAATTCAGTCGTTCAGCCCATTTGGTACCATCGTGGAAAGGAAACGGATCCAAAAGTTCTCACGTTTTAGTAAAGTGTTCTTGTTGTTGTAAGTGACTGGTACTTGTTCCAAGATCAAAAATTTCAGTTGTGCAACTGTATGTCTGGATTCAGCAAAGTGAGAAGCAACTGTGGACTTCAAATTGTTGGTACGTATATTGCTTTTGTGTTCTAAAATCCTTGTGCGGATTTTTCGTTCTGTATGACCCACATAGCATTTTCCGCATGGACACTTCAATAGATATATGACATTGTTTGAGTTGCAAGTGGCGTTTACTTTCAATTTTATTTGATGCCCTTTCATGGGGTGACAGATAACATTACCAGAGATGCAATTGTTGCAATTCGAACAGTTGTAGCAAGGTCTCAGTCCTTTGTAGATCCTGGGTGTGTCATCTAGATTAGGTTTAGATATAATTTCCTTCAAATTTCTACCTCTTGTGAATGCGAAAATGGGTGGTTGGTTGAACAAACCCTTAAAATCAGGTTCAAGGGTGAGAATAGACCAGTGTTTACGAATGATGGCTTGAAAACGGTTGGATGTTTTTGAATATTTGGATACAACCACGATGCGTTCTGATTGTTCTTTGTGCTTGGGTTGCAACAAGGCGAGCCTACTTTTCTTGTCCGTTCTTGCCATGGCAAGATCCAGTATGGGTGTGGGATATCCTCGTGCTTTGAGTCTATCCAATGTGTATTTCATCTGTGTTTTGCATTCATTCTCATCAGAAACTATTCGATTGATCCGTAACAGTTGTGCGTAGGGTAGATTATTCTTGAGACCAGAACGGTGAAAACTGCTGTAGTGGAGGGTTGAGTTTCTGTCTGTAGGCTTACGGTATACCATGGTGAACCAGTTGCCTTGACTCCTGTGAATTTCCACGTCTAGATAATGTATGAGACTGTCACTGTGTTCCCATGTAAATTGGATTCTTTGATTGAACTGATTCCATGTTTCCAAAAAAGCATTCAAAGTATCTGTGTTGCCCTCCCATAGGAGAAAAATGTCGTCAATGAAGCGTAGGTATAGACGTCCATGTTTTTGCCAACTGCTCTGAGTCATGATGTGAGATTCCTCGAATTGCTTCATATAAATGTTGGCATAGCAGGGAGCTGCCGAATTTCCCATGGCAGTGCCATTGAGTTGGAGCATCCACTTGTCTTTAATAGAAAAATAACTGTGATACAGTGTAAAGATAGTCAGTTGCATTAGGAATAGTTTGAAATCTGCATCAAGATCGGACGAGGATAAAACCTGTTCCACAGCTTCAATACCTCCATCGTGTGGAATGGAGGTATACAGTGAACAGACGTCCACCGTACACATGATGAGTTGAGTATTCTTGTGCTGGTTCATGATGGATTCTATCTTGAGCAGGAAGTCAGTTTTGTCTTTGACATGTGATCTGGTGGCTAAGACAAATGGTTGCAAATATTTATCCAAGAATTTACCGGTGTTTTCATGCAAGCTTCCTCTTGTCGACACGATAGGCCGAAAAGGGGGATGAGTGGGGTGCTTGTGCATCTTAGGCAACATGTAGAGAACCGGTGGTCTGGGGTTGGATGGTGTTAAACATCTGCGGGTCTTGTCATCAATTGTACCTTGATCAAATGCGGTCTTAACAATGAGTGTAAGTTCTTGTGCGTACTCCTTGGTTGGATCTCCTGGTAGAGAATCATAGGTGTTTCTGTCATTGATGTGAATTTCCACTTGTTGGTCATAAAAGGTGGTGTCCATAACGACTAGGGCACCGCCTTTGTCTGCGTTCTGGCAGGTAATGGACGGGTCATCAGCCAATCTCTGGAGGATATTTCTTTCCTTCCGGGTTAAGTTTCCGCGTTTTATGTCTTACATTGGTATCATCACACCGCTGTTACGCCGCGAGGCACTTTACTAACAACTTCAAGTAAGTTCACTTGAGCGCTACCAAGCAGGTTGATGTTTGTTCTTACCCGTTTTAGGGTTTAGCAACTCTTGGTTCATTTTTGTGTAACTTTCTGTTATCATTTCTGTTTCTTGTTTGCTTGCACCTTTCCGGTTACCATATTTTACTTGGCCTCTCCGGTGTATTTTTTAGTCACATTTCATTTTTAACTTTCGTCACTTGCTGTCTAGTCACCTTAAATCCGGCTTCAACATACTGCCATTCGGTCGAATATATAACCGCCTGCATATTATTGATTTTGGTTCAATTTGTTTCTTTTTTGTAGAGCATTTCCCTTGAGAAAGGGCGTCTGCCCGAAAGGCATCGGGAATTTGTGTTTTGGATTATAATGATTGAATTATGGATCACCCAGTAACATGCCTTTGATGTATAATACACAGATGAATACAAATATACTACGTGAAGAATAAAA
The DNA here is from genome assembly GCF_964263255.1 of Lissotriton vulgaris. Lineage (NCBI taxonomy): Eukaryota > Metazoa > Chordata > Amphibia > Caudata > Salamandridae > Lissotriton > Lissotriton vulgaris. The sequence continues at coordinate 634,414,002 of NC_141685.1, read as the reverse complement.
CACTTGATAATTCAACAATCAGACTGTTTTTCATCAAAAATATCTAGTGAATAAGACCAAGGTCTACATGCTGTGCATCGGTTTGTTCCCCTCCGAGTAGGGGAACCTTCAGACTTCTTAGCTCTTGTGCTTTCACTGTTTGGTCAGACAGTGTTTATCCGATTGCACGCTACAATCCATTACAACCGCATCAACTCAAGTTTACCCACGCTGTGCGAGTGCCTACTTAAACTAGATTCTCTACTCACTCTGTCCACGGACCTCAGCACGCGCTTTGAAAATGAACTTCGACACAGTTTCAGGGATGACTGATCAAAAAGCGTCAACCTTTGCCTATACCACAGATGACGCGAACACAATTTACAATTTAATCCAGGAAGAAGTTTCAGCTGCTGGCAACACCCGCAGCGCTGAAAGTAATCTTCAACAATTGCTCTACCTCTTAAAAAAGGAAACCAACCAGAAATTACATGCAAGTACCCTAATACGGTACCACCGTGTACAACGGATTCCCCGGGGCCTTCGAGTCCCACTCAAGCCTCTTTTATGTAAAAACAACGTTAAATTTGTGGAATGCTGGTACGCAATATTAAACAAATGTTCCCTCGACTTGATCCTGCTGATCGTCGAGGAATTAGCTAAATCTTTAGATGAACTGTCTACGGAAATCACCAATATCAAAAAGGAACTGACCGATTCCCTATCAGCAGAAGACCTAAACAAAATGTTGGATGACATTAAAATTCAATTGGAAAAACACACTCGAGAAACCCAGGAGAGAAAACTGCGGAAGTTTAAAAGGGATACTATAGATTATAAGCTCGGCGAGGTATACACCTGGGCAGAGGTGTATGCCCGCCGACGCTCTAACAAACCCTACAACCCTGCCTCAACCACTGAAACATCATCCTCAGAAGATGATAGCAGATCCAGACCAACTCGTACAACACCAGATGTTGGGTCACAAACACCGAGTACATCTACAGACTCCTCGGTACATTTTTTAGAGTCGGGTCCAGACCAACAGAAAGATCCAGGGGGGGAAAAACCCGCAGAGGAAACAGGAAAGTCACCTCAACAAGCCAAAAAGAAAACCAAGGGCAGACGTTAAACACCCAAGATAACCTGGTTATCAACATATCTTCCACCGTACTTACCAGAGATGAAATCAATACGTTACAAAAGGGTCAATCCTTCGTTCCAACCACCACGATCAACTCTTTGGAACTGGAAGTCAGTGCTTTTAAATTGACCCGTAACTTACGTTTAAGACATTTTTTCACCAACATCAACCCTGTTACCACACAGGAAGAAGACATGCTTAGAGGACTGAGACCTCATAGTACATTTATGCCACCACAGAGTCATAAGATCATTGACGCTTTTGAAAATTTGATTAAGCAGGAAATCTTGAACTTGCCCTTTCAATCTAACATAAAACACGGAAACTTAACCCGGAAGGAAAGAAATATCCTCCAGAGATTGGCTGATGACCCGTCCATTACCTGCCAGAACGCAGACAAAGGCGGTGCCCTAGTCGTTATGGACACCACCTTTTATGACCAACAAGTGGAAATTCACATCAATGACAGAAACACCTATGATTCTCTACCAGGAGATCCAACCAAGGAGTACGCACAAGAACTTACACTCATTGTTAAGACCGCATTTGATCAAGGTACAATTGATGACAAGACCCGCAGATTTTTAACACCATCCAACCCCAGACCACCGGTTCTCTACATGTTGCCTAAGATGCACAAGCACCCCACTCATCCCCCTTTTCGGCCTATCGTGTCGACAAGAGGAAGCTTGCATGAAAACACCGGTAAATTCTTGGATAAATATTTGCAACCATTTGTCTTAGCCACCAGATCACATGTCAAAGACACAACTGACTTCCTGCTCAAGATAGAATCCATCATGAACCAGCACAAGAATACTCAACTCATCATGTGTACGGTGGACGTCTGTTCACTGTATACCTCCATTCCACACGATGGAGGTATTGAAGCTGTGGAACAGGTTTTATCCTCGTCCGATCTTGATGCAGATTTCAAACTATTCCTAATGCAACTGACTATCTTTACACTGTATCACAGTTATTTTTCTATTAAAGACAAGTGGATGCTCCAACTCAATGGCACTGCCATGGGAAATTCGGCAGCTCCCTGCTATGCCAACATTTATATGAAGCAATTCGAGGAATCTCACATCATGACTCAGAGCAGTTGGCAAAAACATGGACGTCTATACCTACGCTTCATTGACGACATTTTTCTCCTATGGGAGGGCAACACAGATACTTTGAATGCTTTTTTGGAAACATGGAATCAGTTCAATCAAAGAATCCAATTTACATGGGAACACAGTGACAGTCTCATACATTATCTAGACGTGGAAATTCACAGGAGTCAAGGCAACTGGTTCACCACGGTATACCGTAAGCCTACAGACAGAAACTCAACCCTCCACTACAGCAGTTTTCACCGTTCTGGTCTCAAGAATAATCTACCCTACGCACAACTGTTACGGATCAAACGAATAGTTTCTGATGAGAATGAATGCAAAACACAGATGAAATACACATTGGATAGACTCAAAGCACGAGGATATCCCACACCCATACTGGATCTTGCCATGGCAAGAACGGACAAGAAAAGTAGGCTCGCCTTGTTGCAACCCAAGCACAAAGAACAATCAGAACGCATCGTGGTTGTATCCAAATATTCAAAAACATCCAACCGTTTTCAAGCCATCATTCGTAAACACTGGTCTATTCTCACCCTTGAACCTGATTTTAAGGGTTTGTTCAACCAACCACCCATTTTCGCATTCACAAGAGGTAGAAATTTGAAGGAAATTATATCTAAACCTAATCTAGATGACACACCCAGGATCTACAAAGGACTGAGACCTTGCTACAACTGTTCGAATTGCAACAATTGCATCTCTGGTAATGTTATCTGTCACCCCATGAAAGGGCATCAAATCAAATTGAAAGTAAACGCCACTTGCAACTCAAACAATGTCATATATCTATTGAAGTGTCCATGCGGAAAATGCTATGTGGGTCATACAGAACGAAAAATCCGCACAAGGATTTTAGAACACAAAAGCAATATACGTACCAACAATTTGAAGTCCACAGTTGCTTCTCACTTTGCTGAATCCAGACATACAGTTGCACAACTGAAATTTTTGATCTTGGAACAAGTACCAGTCACTTACAACAACAAGAACACTTTACTAAAACGTGAGAACTTTTGGATCCGTTTCCTTTCCACGATGGTACCAAATGGGCTGAACGACCGAATTGAATTTTTGTGCTACTTATGATTTATTAAGAACTTTATGTCTATCACTATTGATTACATAATGTACCTCATGGCACTGATTTTTTGTTTTTACACCCGTTCTAACATGGCGACCAATTTTCTCTGTTCGATGTCCTTCTTCACTGTCCACTCATTTCACATCTTGGGTCCTACCTTTATGTCTTACAAACTATTTAAACACACGTTTGAACCTCTTACATTGGTACCATCACACCGCTGTTACGCCGCGAGGCACTTTACTAACAACTTCAAGTAAGTTCACTTGAGCGCTACCAAGCAGGTTGATGTTTGTTCTTACCCGTTTTAGGGTTTAGCAACTCTTGGTTCATTTTTGTGTAACTTTCTGTTATCATTTCTGTTTCTTGTTTGCTTGCACCTTTCTGGTTACCATATTTTACTTGGCCTCTCCGGTGTATTTTTTAGTCACATTTCATTTTTAACTTTCGTCACTTGCTGTCTAGTCACCTTAAATCCGGCTTCAACATACTGCCATTCGGTCAAATATTTAACCGCCTGCATATTATTGATTTTGGTTCAATTTGTTTCTTTTTTGTAGAGCATTTCCCTTGAGAAAGGGCGTCTGCCCGAAATGCATCGGGAATTTGTGTTTTGGATTATAATGATTGAATTATGGATCACCCAGTAACATGCCTTTGATGTATAATACACAGATGAATACAAATATACTACGTGAAGAATAAAACACTTGATAATTCAACAATCAGACTGTTTTTCATCAAAAATATCTAGTGAATAAGACCAAGGTCTACATGCTGTGCATCGGTTTGTTCCCCTCTGAGTAGGGGAACCTTCAGACTTCTTAGCTCTTGTGCTTTCACTGTTTGGTCAGACAGTGTTTATCCGATTGCACGCTACAATCCATTACAACCGCATCAACTCAAGTTTACCCACGCTGTGCGAGTGCCTACTTAAACTAGATTGTTGTTAACGATGACAGATTTTGTCACCGATGTCAAGTGGCATACACTGCAATTATTGCAGGGATAATGCCCACTCGGTAATGGTTGTAGTCTTAGAGTAGAAACGGTGGGCAGAGGTCGGGTATGTACCAAGTAGTCTTATAGGCTTTTTCCCCGTCGGTGACTGAACATAGGTGTTGGTATGTTTAATCCACCACTGTTAATCATAGGCCAATGTTTCTTGACTATCTTAGTTACAGTGTCTGATACTTGGTTGAAGGTTGTAATACAGATCGGTCAATTGTTGCTCGCTGACTGCTTTTATAGGGTTTGTGTCATGTTGTTCTCTTTTTCATTCCCTCTACTGCAAAGCGCTCTGCTACCTTCGGGTCTTGTTAGCGCTATAGAAAACTTCTAAATAAATTTTTTTTTAAAATTATTGTTGCTTGTTCTCTTTTTCGCATCTTTTATTAGTTTTTTTGGGTACTTCCTGGATTGTAGTTTTTTGCTAAGGTCTTTTGCTTGCGCAAGGTAGTCATGTTTGTTGCTACAATTTCTTCGTAATCTTAAAAATTGGCCGAAGGGGAGGTTTTGTCTTAGGTGTCGCGGATGAAAACTGTCATAGGTCAGTAGACAGTTACGAGCCGTTCTTTAAAGTGCGTTGTTGTGATAAGGGCACCTGAGTCAGCCCAGATGTTTAAGTCCAAGAACACCAGATGTGATCTGCACATGAAGCTAGTGAATTTCAAAAATCTATCTTGCTCGTTGAGCCAGGTCAAGAAAGATTCTGCTTCCTCTTCTGTCCCTTGCCAAATCAGGAGGACATTGTCTATGTAGCGCTTCCATATTTGTATATGATGCCTGTGTGGATTGATGTTGTTCAGGATTTTGTTCTTTTCCAAATGGTGGACATACAAACCGGCTATGCTCGGTGCAAATGTGCTGCCCATGCTGGTCCCGTGTTGTTGCTGGTATAGTGTTTCTTCAAACCTGAAAAAATACTCAGTGAGTGCCAACTGACAACATTCCATTACCACATGTCGAGGAGTGTGATATTTCCAGTCATCCTCGAAAAGGACTTCCTCCAGTATTTCTAGGGGCTCCCTATGGGGGAGGCTGGTGTATAGACTTTCCACATCCAGACTGATGAGAATGCTGGAAGTGGGGTCAAAATTTATTTCCTTTAGTAAGCAGAGAACATCTTTGGTATCTTTTAGGTATGTGTCTGTGCCTTGTACTAGTGGTCTCAAGAAGGCATCCGCATATTTTGATAGCGGTTCCAGGATTGATCCAATCCCTGAGACTATCGGTCTGCCAGGAGGATTGTCAAGTCGCTTATGAATTTTAGGGATCGTATAGAAATAGGGGATTGTTGGTTTCTTGTTCACCGGAAAGTCTGCTTCCTTTTTACTTAGTCAATCATTGGCAAGAGATTCTTCAATGAGGTATGCTATAGAAATCCTCAGACGTTCTGTAGGATCTTTTTCTATGACGGTGTAGTTTCTAGTGTCTGCAAGAAGGCGTAAGCATTCCTTCCTGTAATCAGTAGCATCCTGTAAAACAAACGCCCCACCTTTATCGGCTGGTTTGATTGTGATATTGTCATTTTTAGATAGTTCCTGTATTGCTGCTAGTTCCGCCTTACTTGTGTTCTGGAAAACTTTCACTGTACGTGGATCCAGATATTTCACCTCCTTCATTACTACTTTCTCAAAGGCCAGAAGTTCAACTGGTAAGTTGTTTGATGGTGGGACAAAGGTTGATTTCTTCTTTAGTCCTGTATCACTCCTAGTTGGTTCTCCTGGTTCTTTGTCTTGGAAAAAGATGTGAAGTTTTAACTTTCTGAGGAATTCCTTCAGCTCGCAACAGAGTTTGAATTTGTCTGTATGTGGGGTTGGTACAAAGCCCAAACCCTTATTGAGTACTTGTGTCTGTATTTCCGAAAGATTTATAGAGGACAAATTGACCACTAGATTTGATTGCTGCTGGTTGTCGGTTCCGGGGGACCCTTGCTGCGTGTGTGGCGTCCCGCTGTCACCACTGGTTCGGCCCATTGTACATTTTGGTTGGGTTTGTTTCTTGCCCGTTGTGTGGATCGGCCCTGCCTAAAAAAGGCCTGCCTTGGTTTCCTTGGTTACCGCCCCAATTTTGAAAATTTTGCTGATGATACATCGGTGGTCCATAGTAGAAGGGTGGTGGTGGTGGGCCATAAGTATATGGATCTTGGTATAGTGGCCACATAGGGGCTTGATTTCCTCGATGTCTACCCACATTTCCTCTCCCTCTCCTGGGTCTTTTATTGGTGGGGGTGTTGTAATTACCAGAGGTTCCTGAACTGTCAGACCCTGAGTCTGATCCATCACTGTCAGTGTTATATCCTGGGTTCCTATTGCTGAGTTTGTAGTCGTCCCTAATATATGGGTACACTTTTTCATGGGAGAAAGATTTCTTATCCTTACACAGTTTGATATATTTTGAGTCGTTGAGGCTTATCTCAAAATCCGTCATGCTTTTGTTCAGCTCTTCCAGTGCTTGTCATTGTCAACAGTGTATACAACATCATTTTGCACATGTCACACTTTAGAAAGATGTGACACAGGCGTCATGCTAACTGTCCAAGTCATGCACACAGTACTGCATACTTGTCACATCAGATGGGTACAGCTGTGGCATAGGCCATGCATCAGTGTTTCAAAACATCACATACACAATTAGCAAGGTGACAAGGAACATGCACACTCTTCAATGTCCATGACTTTAAAGCATGCATTTGTCCAACATCCACACAGGTCATGAAAAACAATCATCAACAGTGAGTACATTCATCTGTGACTCTGGGGGGAACACTGTTACACCTCAGTAAATCTTGCCAAAAAAACATGCAAGTTGTGGCACAGCAGAACGTGTGATTCACATTGCATTGAATGTCACAGTTAGCACAATGCAGGTAAGCAGTAAACACTATTTAACCACATCATTCACTGCATGGGCGATACCACAATGCACACACCCGGCACTCACTCCAAACAACATTGCATCTCTGTTCCATAAATACAAAATGGCTGTAGTGTCACACACACAACAGGTGCAGAGTCCAAGGTAGTGCAGTCATCACTTACCTGCCCCCCTGGTCTCCCATACAGCTTGCTGTAGTTTGGAAGGAGGGCATCCAGCAGGGCCTTATTCTCCTCCTCACTGAATACAGGTGCCCTCTCTATGCTCAGCAAAATCAGGGTCCAGGGAATGCAGAGACAGCAGCAGTGTGGTCCTCTCCAATGTTGTGCAGGCAAGTGCCCTCTCACAGCCACACGCAGCCTTAAATCAGTGCTGCTGAGGGGCTGTCAGTCCAAGGAGTACAGTGTGATAGGCCAGATAAATTTGCATCCTATGTTTCATCCAATCCCATTACACATAAGTCCAAGACACACATTTGCATAGTTTAAAAATTGAGCTTGAGCACCACAACACATTTTGCAACATTGTATAGTTTTGCCCAACTGAATTTTTCAGAACACCTGTAGAACACACTCAAATCTCTGTTTCCTTGACAACTAGCCTGCATTCTGGGCATTCTATTCGACCCCTAGATGTTCCCTATGTATTTCCTGGGATCCCCACACAATTATGGTGTGTTTTTCCGTCGCGAATGCAACTTATTCAATAGTGAAACGTCCCGCACACACACATGCAATGGCTGGGTATGCTACCCTGGCGTATGGCTCGAATGCAATTGTGAAACGACCCGTACACACGCACGTACTATTTGGGTACGCTCCGCTCGCATATGGCTCGAATGCAATTGTGAAACGACCAGTACACAAGCATGTACTATTGGGTACGGTCCGCTCACGTAGGGCTCGAATGTAAAAGTGAAACGACCCGTAGACACTCAGGTACTATTGGGGTACACTCCGCTCGCGTATGTCTCGAATGTAAAAGTGAAACGACCCGTACACACGCACATACTATTGGGGTACGGTCTGCTCGCGTATGGCTCGAATGCAATAGTGAAACGACCCATACTGATGCACGTACTATTGGGGTACGCTCCGCTCGCGTATAGCTCGAATGTAAAAGTGGAACGACCCGTACACACGCACGTACTTTTGGGGTACTGGGCGTTTGACACGCTCTAGTGAATGCATGTGTGCGGTGCGTTTTACGAGCTCACGCATGTGACCATTACAATAGTGATACCAGGAAAACACATGGCAGGGATGTAGGTGTAAGGTCAGAATGAGGATGTCGATGTATATATTGGCATGGCATCCTGACATCAGCAGGCCCTAGGTGTGGCAGACCATGATATAGCACAGGGCATGTGATCATGTGCCACAGTTGAGGTGTGATGAGCTGTTGAGACATGTCATTTGTGATGGGGCACTATGTGGTTACATGACCTTTACACTTGTCACATAAGTAACTTCATAAACATGTTGTGATGCACATCAACACTGGAATGGCACACTATTCAGTACGGGCATCTGTCACATGATGCCAGGGACAGGGGCACTGTCTCACTTGTAAAATTAACGCCCAGCATGACCCTGTGTGACAATGTAATGTGTGTGCCATGTGAAATATTAGGCATGCTGTTTGTATCCCGTATACTTATTCTGCTGTAGGTGCATCTATGATGGGTCTGTGCCGTGATTGCAAGGGTTTACCATGTACGCACACCATGCCACAGGGTCATTTTAACTGCTCATGTGTGTGATGGCATCATAGAAATTTTGTCTACAAACATACAGGTCTGCATTCAGATAATGGCTGTAGTGTAGTTCAGTTAAATGCACACCTCATTCACAATTTTACAGATTTGTTCAATTGATGGCAAATGTGACGTGGGGTGTGTGCCTTGAAGTCAGCTGTCTGGATGTGTTGACAACCTTCTCAATCAGGTCATGTGACGTGTGTCACAGACATGATACATTGTCCTGCTCACTAAGACCAGCCCAGAAGATCATTAGTGTGCATGTCATGTCCATTTTACATGCAACAGGTGTATAGGTTCTAATGGAGGAGTGCCAGCCATCTGGCATATGTGTCCTTGATGTACAGCCCATGCCAAACTCAATGGTGATTTGACGTGTTGAAGCATTGTTGCTTGTGCTATGTACATTGTAATAGTTGTTGGCTGACAGTTGTACACCTTTTTCCACAAACATGTTGTGCAGGGCACCCCCTCTGCCAAGGCTGTTGCCAGACTTAGATGCCATGAGGGAACGTGATTGCATCCGCCGATACCGATTCACACAACAGTTGATTCAGGACTTGACGGACAGGCTGGAACCACATCTCCTACCATGACACAGCTATCCAACTGAGCTGACACCCAAGGTAAAGGTGATGGCAGCCCTACATTTCTTTGCCACAGGTACGTTCCAATTTACTATAGTCGATGTGGGGGGATATGTCCCAGACCATGTTCAGCTGTGTACTACGTGATGTGTTAGCTGCCATGTTGAGTCACATTGATGAATTCATAAAATTCACCACTCCAGAAGAGTTGACGGGTGTCAAGGGTGATTTCTATGCCCTGGGTGGGATGCCACATGTAATTGGGTTGATGTAACACATGTTTCTTTGGTGCCACCTCAAGCTCAGGAGCAGGCCTTCCACAACAGGAAACATTACCACTCCATAAATGCCCAGGTGGCCTGTCTTGCTAACATGCTGATTTCACATGTTTGTACACGTTTTATCAGGATTGTGCCACGATTAATTCATCATGAGGCGCAGCAGGGTACCACAGATGATGCTGCAGCTGCTCAACCATTGGGCATGTCTTGTTGGTGGTTAAACTCTGTTTCTCAGGTATGTCTCAATTTTATGTATTTCTCTGACGGCATCACATTACACACTCATTGCCATTATGTCAATTTGTAGGAGACGCAGGATATCCCTACATGCTGTGGCTCATGACTCCGCTCCGCAACCCCAGAACAGCTGCAGACCAGTGGTACAACAATGCACACAGGCAGACCAGGCGAGTCATAGAGAGAACGTTTGGACTCCTGAAAAGCCGGTTCAGGTGCCTCGAAAAGACTGGTGGATCCCTCCCATACCCCCCACTCAAGGTGTGTAACATCTTCATTGTGTGCTGCATGCTGCACAACATGGCAGTTGAGAAGGCCGTGCCACTCATCCTCGATCCTGATGAGCTGGAACATCCACCTGTTGAGGATGAAGGCCTTGGCCAGGATGCAAGCAATGAGGAGGAGGATGATGATATTCGGAGTCAGCTCATACGCAACTTCTTCTCATGATGGTGAGTCCTAGTAAAATATTGTGCAAGCTTGCACCATAGAGTGGCATGTGTAGCATACTGTGTGTCCAGCTGACTGTATGCAATGTCACTTTGTTATTTGTTGTGCAGTGTCACACAAGTGCTGATGTGATGCCACACACATACGTGCAATGTGTGAACATGGAATGTACAAGTGTACTACATTCTTAGTGTACTATAAATGACCATGTCTGAATGGAATTGTTCTGAACGTGACCCCTTGTGTTACTGTCATTCGCAGGTCACCCTGCCTGTTGTCCGTTGGTGTCATCTTAGTCCTCCTGCTATTCCTCACGAAGATAGCAACATCAGCCGAATCAGCGGTACATGAACAGACATGTTGAAGTGTCAGTTTGGGTAAGGATTACAAACAGTCTGGTTTGTGTTGGTATGTTTTCAAATGTGTGGAAAATGTTCATGCGCATGTTGTTGGACCATACATACATGTAACATTACCATGTCTCTAATTTCATGTTGCACTACTCCCATGACAGGACAGTCACCCTTCTTGACAGTCATCTGTAGTTGAGGTTTGACTCTGGTGAATGCATACATGTGTGTAAACCTTGACCATGACACATTGCAAATACCACGGCTTGACATTGTGTGGGACATCACAACCACGGCCTCTGTGGGGAATTGCAGCCTCACTGTGTGCAGCAGGTTGTGTCAGGATCATCCACTCAACCTTGTGGTCCAGTACAGTTTGATTTACCAAAATCCATGTTGTGTAGGTGTGGGCCAGTGTATGTCCCACATGTTCATTCAACTGCCCTGTGAGTCTGTCTGCATGGATGCAATGCCCCTTGTGCCAATATGTCATGTCACTGTCATGTCATTACATCAGTGCCGGTGGAGAACCCTGCTTCGCTAGCCTTCTCTGTGAGTTGATGTTAACTTTCCATTCCCATGATGCCAGGTATGTTGTGCTGATGTCATCACAACGTGGGGTTGTAGCAAAAATGTAAATTCTCCGTGGCACAAGTTGAGTGAGGTTATTCACAGGATTATCTTGTGCTGTGCAGCATCTCATGGTCACGGTAGGCTTATTTTTGTGACTTTGTTCCTCATTACTCGCTGTTGAGTTTGGTCCTACCTGCTTGTCTAGTTTAGCATAGTGGGTCACAGTTTCAAGACCCAATGAGTGGCTCCTGCGGGGCTTCCTTGTGTTTATGTCATTCCCTTCCTCATTGGAGGAGCTGCTAACGGCTCTTGCGGGTGATGTCTACTTTCCCGTCATGGCCCTTACGGATTCACAGGGCTAAATAAGGATTGTTGGCTTTGTGTCAGTAGCACTGCTATACATTACATTTTCTGAGAATAGGACCCTCAATCATACACTGTGAAAGATTTGATGACCGCATGGATCTAATTGCATAGTGGCAGCCTTGTGAGCATTACACTTGCTTTGTTTAGGTGACAAACTGTACTACCTATTCATGTGTCGGTGTTTGCTCAATCTGTGATCACACATAGGGTACAGTGGCAGTGGTTACACTTCACAGGTGTGACTGGTACAGTGTAGGTTCCAAGGTATTCTGTGATTCTGTGATAAAAGTATTGAATTCCTATGCTTGTTTTCCTTTGTTTCAGATCTCCCTCCATGCAGTTCCCATCCTCTCCTTCCCTCGCCTGATCTCGCTTTTGTGTCTGTCATTTGTACTCAGACCATGGGGCTATTTGGAGATGGAACCCTTTCAGCATTGCACCACTCTAATTATCAAAGGTACGGAGAGTCCCTGGCAGTCGTGTGGAGAATCTTCCAGCAGCATTAGAGGTATTATCATTGCATGACTGTTATTGTCTTCAGAGCAATGCCACTGGGCATGTACATTGGCTAATGCAGCATGACCTCACAAACAACTTTATCCTATTGTGTAGTAAGTGTGTTTACCACAGTACATTGAGCCTCATTGCTGTCAACGGACATCTCTTGCCAGTCTGCATGCGTTCAATATGGCATTGTTTACGAGGATTGTTCATATGTGTTTACTTGTACAGTGACAACATGCATGATGTTGGTAATGGCAAATGCACCATATTGTGCCTGACGTACATGGTTGTGTATGTGTTGTTTAGCTTGCTACACACAACGTGCAGACTACACCTGCTGACGCTGTGTGTCCTGTGCCCCCCTTGGCCTTAGGCTGCCTAATCCTGTGCCCATGATCTCTGGCGACTGTTCACACATTTTGCTTGCGGTGACCCATGGGTAACCAGACACTCCAGCCTTCACATGCACATGTCACTTTGTGCCCTGCTAGAATCCTTGATTTTGTGTGCTTGTTTAGCATGATGTCTCACCCCTTCTGCCGTCATGTGTTCACTCATTCCTGCTGCTGCATCCCCAGCCACAATGCAGCACCGAGTGGCCAGATCCAGCACCACGAACGCCTGCAAGATACTCCTCCATCCATCTATGCTTGAAGCATGCCACAGCTTGTCTGTGCCACTGTTGCACAACCTCCATGACATAGGCAGGTCCGTCAGCACCGGCAACAAGCACACTGCTAGACACTCAGCTCATTTCCTGACTAATGTGACACAACAGACTCTTGCTCTGCTTTTCCCATTTTCTTTTCCCGCCGCTACCTCCCCTGTGGACCCGCCCCCTACCCATTCGCTGCCCTCTTTCCCGCCTCCCGCCTCCTAGCTGGCCCTCCCTCCCCACCTACCCTTAAATGGCGTCCGCTGCGCGACCGTCTGCGCCCGTCCACACCCGCAACGCATGCCACCACTACGATGCCAGCACCCTCATCGCACTCAACCATGGACCTACCCCCAACTGATACAAGGCCACCCCCAAGCGCACACACGGCCCTTTCACCTGGAAGAACTGCAACTTCTCCTGCTACAACAACGCCGAGACCACCACAGCAACGGAACACAACCAACTACAATGCATCCTGCTCAACACCCGCTCCGCACGCAAGCACGCCGTCGAGCTCTGGGACCTGCTCACCACCACTCCACCAGACGTTGCCTTGTTAAACGAGACCTGGATGAACGATGCCTCCACCCCAGACATCGCAGTGGCCATCCACGACGGATACAAGATCTCGCGCAGAGACCGCACCAATGGAGCAGGGGGAGTTATCGCCAAGATCCACAAGAACACAATCAAGGTCTCCTCAAACACCGACAACACCCTCGCCACCGCCAAACACATGCACTTCAAGATCCACACCGACCCCAAGACCACCCTCATAGGCACCCTCATCTACAGACCACCAGGCCCACGTCCCCAATTCTGCTACTCCATTGCCGACTTCATCAGCACGCACGTCCTGCCCTCCACCAACTACATCCTGCTCAGTGACCTGAACTACAACATAGAAAACAACAACGACAGCAGCTCCTCCACCCTGATCGACAACCTCGCCACCCTTGGACTGAGAGATCATCACTACCCCAACCCACATCGCCGCTCACACGCTCAACGCCATCTTCACCTCCAGCCCCCACGTTGCCTTCAGCCACACTTCCGAGCTCACCTGGAACGACCACCACTGCGTCCACTTCACCTTCCAGAAACCCCTCTCCCACCACCGCACTCTACAGATCCCCCGCCGACGCTCGGGAAAAGTCACCAAGGAACGACTAGAAACACACCTCGCACTCAACCCACCGACCCCAAGGAGGACTGCGCCGACCATAGCACCCATGAAACAACACACTGACAGAGACACCAGCCAGAGTGCCAGCTGGTTCACCCCAGAGCTCCTAGCCTCCAAGCCACCTGCCGGATACTGGAGGTCATCTGGCTCAACAACAGTACACCCGCCAACCGCACAGCGCACAAAGACGCAACCATCGACACCTCATCAGGACCACCAAAAAAGCCTCATTCAAAGAGCGCCCCGACAACAACGCACACAACAGCAAGGAGCTATTCAACATTGTGAAAGTGCTCTCCTCTCCCAGCTCCTGCACCTACGACTTCCTGCCATCACAAGCCCTGTGCAACACCCTCGCTGCATTCTTCCACCGCAAGATCACCAACATCCACAACAGCTTCACCCCCCGGACGGACCCCACGGAACCCGCCACAACGAACGCCTGCGCCCCACTGACCATGACCCCTGACCACTTGGACCAATGTGAGCAACATAGACATAACCAGGACCGTGAGCACCATCCACTCAGGCTCACCGTCTGACCCGCTCCCCCACCACATCGCCAACAAAGCCGTCAGCATCATCGCACACCACCTGCGTAACATCATCAACCTCTCCTTTGAGACCGCTACCTTCCTGAAGAGCTGGAAACACACAGAGATCAATGCCCTCCTGAAGAAACCCAAGGCTAACCCAAGCAACCTCAAGAACTTCCGGCCCATCTCCCTGCTTCCATTCCCTGCGTAAGTCATGGAAAAGATCGTCAACACCGAGCTCATCCGCTACCTACAGGACAACAGCATCCTGGACCCCTCCCAGTCAGGCTTATGCTGCAACTACAGCACCGAGACCGCCCTCATGGGCGCCACAGATGACATCAGAATCCTACTCAACAGCGGCAAGACAAAGGCCCTCATCCTCCTGGACCTCTCTGCCACCTTCGACACCATTGGCCACCACACACTGCGCACACGCCTCTACGATGCAGGAATCCGAGACAAGGCCCTGGACTGGACCACCTCCTTCCTCACCGACATAGCCCAGAGAGTCTGCCTCCCCCGTTCCACTCCGGAGACACCACTACCATCTGCGGTTCCCCCAGGGATCCTCACTGAGCCCGACTCTGTTCATCGTCTACATGGCCCCCCTCGCTCGCATCGGCAGACTACATGACCTCAACATATTCTACTACGCCGACGACACCCAGCTGATCCTCTCCCTCACGAAAGACCCCCTCACCGCCAAATCCAAGCTACACTTGGGCATGAAGGCCGTTGCCGAATGGATGGAGGCAAGCCAACTCAAACTGAACACGGACAAGACGGAGGTCCTCATCTTAGGAACTAATCCCTCAGCGTGTGACGACTCATGGTGGCCAGAATCACTGGGTAGCCCCCCAGCACCAACCAACCATGCACGCAACCTAGGGATCATCCTCGACTCCAAGCTTAGCATGACCAACCAAGTCAACGCAGTCTCCTCCTCCTGCTGCCACACTTTCCGCATGCTCTGCAAGATCTACAGTTGGATCCAGATGGACACACGGAAAATCGTCACCCACGCCCTCGTCAGCAGCTGACTCGACTATGGAAATGCGAAATGCCCTCTACGCCGGAGCCACGTCCAAACTCATCAACAGACTCCACAAAATCCAGAAAGCCTCCGGACGCCTGATCCTCAATGTCCCACACCGTGACCACATCATCCCACACCTGGGAGACCTGCACTGGCTCCCCGTCGACAAAAGATTCACATTCAAACTCATGATCCACGCACACAAGGCACTCCACAACACCGGCTCAGCCTACCTCAACGACAGACTCTCCTTCTACGTACCCAACAGGAAACTCCGCTCCGCCGACCTATCCCTGGCCGTCGTCCTGCACATCCACAGGACCACTTCCGGGGGCAGATCCTTCTCCCACCACGCAGCAAAGTCCTAGAACGCCCTCATCCTACGACAGACCGCAGACCTCCCGGCATTCAGAAGACTGCTCAAGACCTGGCTCTTTGACCACTAGCTGCAGCTCCCCCCCCCTGCGCCTTGAGACCCTAGCAGGTAAGCAGTGCACTTTACAAATTCCTTGACTGAATGATTGGTTGCTCCAGCCACCCTCCACACAGTGAACACCAGACAATCATCCACCTGGTATCAGGCTACCACAAATACACCCATGACAGCGTCTCAGGCTGTGTGTGCAACTCATACTGGAAACACGATGCAGCCCCACTTAACAGTGCATCTACGTACAACCAGGTCATGTGCCTCGAACAGCACACACACAACTTCCAGCAGCACCACATTGTACTTCGTTACCACATCAACACAACAGCACCACACATCGCCTTCATTACTGTAACGTGGTAGTACACAACATCAGCACACCACTTCTACATAGCCATCACAGACGGATAGTCCAAAACCCACAGTGACCATACACCAAAACCAGGATTATGATTGTTCCACCTTAACGAGGTGCACCCTCAGAGTCACATACAGCACCAAGGACACACTCCGCATTGTCAAACATCTGCACATCCGGTATCACACCAACAGCCTGACCACCCTCATTGTAACTATCATCTACAGCTCTCCAATCCTACACACACAATTTGGCTAAGCCATCTATCAAACAATCAATCTATTCAATTTTTTGAGCGCCCAACCTACCCGTGAGGTTGTTAATGGGCTGGGGGGGGGCTCTGCTACAGACTGAAAATCCAGGTCTTGAGAAGTCATCTGAAGGCCAGCAGGTCCTGGGTCTGTTGTAGCATTGTAGGGAGGGTGTTACAAGTCTTTGAGGCAAGGTAGGAAAAGGATCTACCACTGACGGTGGTTTTCCGGAAGTGAGGGACTGTGGCAGGTGTGAGGTTTGTAGAGCAGAGGCTGCGGGTGGGTGTGTAGAAGCTGAGTTGGTTGTTATGGTATGCTGGTCCGGCGTGGTTAGGAGCTTTGTGTGCATGGATGATGAGTTTGGAGGTGATTGTGTTGTTGACGGGGAGCCAGTGCAGGCCTCTCAGGTGTGGTGTGATGTGGGTGTGTTGGGGAATACAACGATCCTACGAGACGAGGAGTTCTGGATGCGTTGCAGCCGTCTCATGTGTTTGGTTGTAGTAGCTGCATAGGGGGCGTACCCATAATCCAGTGAGCTCGTGAAGAGGGCCCAGATGACTGTTTCTCACGTGTTTGAGGTGATCCATTTAAAGATCCTGCGGGGCATTCAGAGGGTGTTGAAGCAGGAAGCTGAGATGGCATTGTCCTGCTGGTCATGGTGAGGGAGGATTTGAGGATGACCCACAGGTTGCGTGCGTGGTTGGTGGGTTGTGGGGCTGTTCCTAGCGATGTTAGCCAACAGGAGTTGTCACAGGCTGAAGTGGTGGGGCCGGGGATGAGGTCCTCCGTTTAGTCAGAATTGTGCTTCAGCCTGCTGTCCTTCATCCATTTGGCAACGGCCTTCATTCCTCTGTGGAGGTTTCCTCTGGCAGTGTGTGCTTCTTTGGTGAGAGATATGATCAGCTGTGTGTAATTGACGTAGGAGATGATGTTGAGGCTATGTTGCAGTGCAACATGGGTGAGTGGTGCCATGTGGATATTGATCAACATCGGGCTGAGGGATGACCCTGTGGGACGCTGTGGATGGTCTCAATAGTCTTCGAATAGAAGTGTGGGAGGCAGGCGCTCTGGGCTCTGCTGGAGAGGAAGGATGTGGCCTAGGCCTGGGCAATCTCTTGGATTCCGGCGTCATGGATGTGTGCTGTTAGGGTGTCTTGGCAGACCGTGTGGAAGGCTGGTGATATGTCCAGAAGGATGAGGGCGGCTGTTTCTCCTTTGTCCAAGAGGATGCTGATGTCGTTGTTGGCGGTGATGAGGGCGGTGTCCGTGCAGTGGCTTCTGCGGAATCCAGACTGGGATGGTCCCATGATGTTCTTGTCTTCGAGGTAGCGGGTCAGCAGTGTGTTGACGATCTCCTATGTGACCTTTTCTGTGAAAGGGAGATGGCCCTGAAATTCTTGAGGTATTTGTGGTCCGCATTTTGTATAATCACTAAGACGTTGATCTCAGCATTTTCCCAGCTCCCACTGAAGGAAGCTGTCTTAAAGGAGATGTTGATTGTTTTTGGGAGAAGGGGTGCACTGGCTTAGCTGGATTTCTTGAAAATGTTGAGAAGCCATGTGTCAGATGGGGATCCGGAGTGGATGGACTCCATGGTCCTGATGGTGTCTTCGTCGCTGACGTTGTACCAGGCGGTCAGGTAATTTTTGTAGGTGTTGGTCTAAGAGGGGGGGGGGACTCCTTTGTGTGGTGGTAGTAGCGGAGTGGAAGCTGTTGTGGATGTCGATGTTACACAGGTCTTGCGATGGTGCTATGTCATTGGTGTTGTAGGTGGGAGTTGTGAGTTCAATCACAATGTTGATTTGCTGTTTGCTGTTGTGTGCGTTGCTGTCTAGGCTGTCCTTTTGGCGGTCCTAATGAGTTGGTGGTGTCTGCGTGTTGCGCTCTTGTGTGTGGTGTAGCTGTATGGTGTTTGGTTGCGGAGCCAGCTCCTCTACAGCTTCCGACAGGTGCACTTGGAGGTCCTGAGGTCTTTGGTGAACCATGCAGCTATCTTGTTATTGTGATAGTTGGGCGGAGGTCTTGAGTGTGGCGAGGATGTCAGCTTGATGCCAGCCGAGTCGGGGTAGGTGTGGTCGGCGGGTGGTCCCAGGGCGTGGGTGGCGGTCAGTTAGTCCACGGTGGCCTTGCACCAGCAGCGGCGTGTTATGTGCTGTGTGCGGGGTGGTGTGGTGGGTTTACTGAAGATGATGTAATCCGTGTAGCCGAGGGCGTGCATGCTGATGAGGTCAGGGATAGAGTTGATGGATTGTGGTTGGGGTCCAGGTGGTCTGTTGATGAGTGTTCCTCTGAGGGTTTTGTTGGCGTCAGTGTGGATCTGTAAGGGCATGTGCTAGGCGGTGTGGAGGGTGTCGGTGTTGGTAGTGACTCTGGGAGTGTTCATGTGGATGATGGCGATTCCTCATCCTACTCTGTTGGTGCGTTGTCTGTGGGAGATATTATAGCCTTCTGGGATGGCTATGGCGATGTCTGTTGACAAAGTGGCGTTCAGCCTGGTCGACGTCAACGACACCAGCCAGCCCAACTTCAGCAAGAACCTCTACACAGATACAAATACCAGACTGCAGGAGTACTTGTGCAACTCCAGGGTGCATGCACACACTTCATCCTCAACATCCCCTGCTACTGCCACATGACCATCCACCTGAGATACCTACAATAGTCCCACAGTCAACTGCAGGTTCACCTTCATACTCCTCAGCCACACTCAGTAGGTACTCCACAGGCCAAGGCCAAAAAACTAATATGGATGTCTACCATCTAACACCCCGTTGCCGCAGTCCATCCTGCCACCCTTGGCCTGGGCGCCATTCATGACATCCACAGTACAACTGCATGCAGCAGATAGTTCTCATACCTCCAGATACAGATCCTGGTACTCCCTCCGTGGACACCTACATGCTACCCATGATCTGTACATCTCCAAGTGACTCTTCTGTACCTGTCTGTAATTGCAGTATTGCAAGCCAACCCCTCTTCTGCATTTTGTAACCATCACACGTGTGTTTTACTATCCATGTATGTAGTTGTTGGAATATTTTGACCTATGTGTGTCCTCAACCAGACTCAGATCCCAGTGTTTGGATGGCTGCAGTTTGTTCAATACTCTGGCATTTTTTACCCGTCCGCCACACATATGTTTTTGCATCTGGGTACAAAACGTCTCCACCACTGCGTATTATGTTATTTAATTATTTTTGGATCTTGTGCGTGAAACGTGAGACGGTGCTGTACAAAAAGTGGGGGAATCCAAAGTTCATGGCTGGAGATGTGATGCTTTAGAGTTTGATTCAACAGAGTCCAGGCCACAGTGATTTGCATCCTTGGGCACACTGCGATCAGCAAGTCCATATGGGAGAGTCAATATGGTGATGCTGTTGCACACAAAGGCAAGCTGCCAGACCAGGTAACCTGGCAGTTGTGCATAGCCCACTGCCTCTCAACGTCTTAGCCGTGGACGACCCACCTTCCTTGGGGGACCCTCACGTGCAGGCCTTGACGATGCCTTGGATGCTCCGTCAGACAAATCCTCCTCCTCCTCCCTCCCTGTGTCTGGTGTTCTTTGTCTTGATGTTTCTGGCCTGGTGACACAGGGAGGGTGCTGCATGTTGACAGCAATCTGATGGAGTGATTGGCTTATTTCCCTATGCACCGTCAAGAGCTCATCCAGTCTTTCCTCCATCCATCCCTGGTGTCATCCTGACTGGCATGTTGCTCGACCTGATGACTTTTAATTTGGTTGAGGGCCTCCACTACCTCGCTGAACTACCTGGTGTCCCGCCGGTATGCCTCCATGATGTTTTGGAGTTTTGACATATTGGGCCCTGCAGTTTGCTGGTCAGATTCTCACCTCCGCCTTGCGCCACTCCCACCACCCCTGCCAAAACTAGCCTAGCCTGCGCTTGTGGGCACAGGGGATCGACGGGACCCATTAGTGATGGCAGTGGTGGTGTTGTCTGCCACCTCCTGGGTGCCTGGAGAACCTTGTCCCTCATTATCAGACTGGCTCTGTTGTGGATTATGGTCAGGGCTCCAAGCTGTCTGCTGGGATGTGGCAGGAATGGGTATGGTGGTTGGCACAGATGTGTCTGATCCAGCTGCTGCATGGGTTTGGGATCCACAGGGGCCAGGTTGGGTGGGGTCAATTACGGTGTGTTGAGAGGCGGCGCTGTCGGTGGGGTCTGGGTCCTGCTAAGCCTGGGACTGGGATCCATCTCCCCCCTGGTTGGGGGTAGTTTCCACACGTTGCCCTGTGGGTGTGAGAGACAGACACTGTTAATGCACTATCATGCGACATCCAAATTTGTTATCCATTTTTGTGAGCACTGTTCCACCTGCTTTGGATTGTTGTCATGGTTCACTTGTGCATGGGTATGTTGTTGAATCAGATTGACATGTGCTCGGGGGTCATTGACATGTTCTGTACTGTTTACGATTACTGCCATAGCCATTGCTGTGGCTTGTGTCGCCAGCACGACACACATCCAGCTGCGCTCTGTTTGTCCAATCTGCACAAAGCAGCATCAATCCTTATGCCTGGTTCAAGCATGCACGGGGTTTAAATGCAGCATGTTTATGATAGCGACAGAGGGGAAGTTTTTCTAATTTCAGTCAGCAACTTTTGTGAGCTGTTGCTGTGGCGTGACGGCCACCCACTGCCAACCCCCCTGGACCAGTACACCTACTTGTGGCACAGGGCTTAAGAACGTGGCACTTTTCAAAGATGCCTCACCTTGTTAATGCACAGGTCCATGGTGCTACTTAAGTGCAGCTACAGCATTGTGTGAGAGGCACAATGGACTTGTGATTCTGCACTGTGCTTTTTTATTTTGGATGCGTCATCAGTTCAGTATTTGTTTAGTTGTGTTACATGACGATTGTTACAGTGGTGCACTCCATTGCCTGTCCCCAGAGGCTCTGTTTCTGTAAGGGGTGTGTGTGACAGGCCATGCTAGTAATTTGAGTGTGATTTGCAAGTAGACGTCCCTCGTGATGTGTCATCCCCCCATGAAGCATGCTGCCATGACGGTGGTTGTGAGTTCCTGTGCAGGATATCTGACCTTGTCCTGGTGTTAGTGTTTTAACTGGTCACAGAAGGGCCTTGTGCTGCCTACACCAGGGCCCAGTGTCAGCTATCTTGTCCTTACTTTCACACTCCCTGTGCATTAGCATGGTGCATGGGTGTGTACCTGGGTCATATGGGATGAGTGCAGCCTCCTAGCCTACACCTTGCACCCTCTCACCCTCCACCTTTCAGCCTTCTGGCACTCCCCTTGCATCCACCCCCATACTGTTAGGCACTGCTGGAAGACCTTTGCACCCAGCCACATACCACCCCCATACTGTTAGGCACTGTTGGGAGTCCTCTGCACCCACCCACACACCACCCCCATACTGTTAGGCACTGCTGGGAGTCATGACCACCCACCCACAAACCACCCCCATACTGTTGGGCACTGCTGGGAGTCATGACCACCAACCCACATACCACCCCCATACTGTTAGGCACTGCTGGGAGTCATGGCCACCCACCACCATACTGTTGGGTACTTCTGGGAGTCATGACCACCAACCTACATACCACCCCCATACTGTTAGGCACTGCTGGGAGTCATGACCACCCACCTACATACCCCCCCATACTGTTAGGCACTGTTGGGAGTCATAAGTCATGAGTGGTGTGGCTCACTGGTTAGAGGCGGCAGACCCGGGAGCAGACGTCGTCCGGGACCAGGGTTCAATTCCCGACGCGGCAGGGTCGTGGACTTTGCGACGCGGCAGGGTTGTGGACTTTGGTCAGCAGACTCGATAATTCTCGCTTCGGTGCCTACTCTAATTCAGGGGTCCCACTCGGCAACTCTGGGCATCAGCTTGCCTAATCTCCACAACGGCCCCTCCAATGCCGGGGATGCTTGGCTCCACCTTGGGGACTCCCAACAGGGACCATCCCACAGGGAAAGCCAGGACGGGTTCCCCAGCGTTACACAGCGCCAGGAAACCTCTGGGTAACAGTGCGCTTTACAAGCTCAAACATAATAATGACCACCCACCACATACCACCCCCATACTGTTAGGCACTGCTGGGAGTCACGGCCACTCACCACCATACTGTTAGGCACTGCTGGGAGTCCTCTACACCCACCCACATACCACCCCATACTGTTAGGCACTGCTGGGAGTCATGACCAACCACCCACATACCTCCCCCATACTGTTAGGCACTGCTGGGAGTCATGGCCACCCACCATCATACTGTTGGCACTGCTGGGAGTCATGGCCACCCACCCACATACCACCCCCATATTGTTAGGCACTGCTGGGAGTCATGTCCACCCACCACCATACTGTTGGGCACTGCTGGGAGTCATGACCACCAACCCACATACCACCCCCATACTGTAAGGCACTGCTGGGAGTCAAGGCCACCCACAACCATTCTGTTAGGCACTGCTGAGAGTCACCTACCCACATACTGTTAGGCACTGCTGGGAGTCATGGCCACCCACCCCATACTGTTAGGCACTGCTGGGAGCCATGGCCACCCACCACCATACTGTTGGGCACTGCTGGGAGTCATGACCACCCACCCACATACCACCCTCAGACTGTTAGGCACTGCTGGGAGTCATGGCCACCCACCCACATACCACCCCCATACTGTTGGGCACTGCTGGGAGTCATGGCCACCCACCCACATACTGTTAGGCCCTGCTGGGATTCCCCCCATGTTACATGAGTTGTTTGAATACTCACCAGGCTCCACGGCTCCTTCGATTCCGTGAACTCCCACCGGTGGTAGCAGGGCCATGACTTTCTTCTCCCAGGGCTGGTATTGGGCAGGTCTGTGGGAACCACCACCTCCAGTGTGGTGTGCATTGGCATAGTCTTCGTCCATCTTCCTTTTGACCATCCTCCGCAGATTGTACCACCTGGCCTGTCAATCCCTCTTGGTGCGCCTGATGGGTACAAAAGCATTGACTTTATCGACGATCTTCTCCCACAGGCATGTTTTTTCTGCAATTCTGATCTGTCTGACCAATGCACCAAACAGCTGTGGCTCAACTCTGATGACTTCATCTGTAAGGATCTCCATCTCCAGGTTAGTGAACTTTGGATTCTTTGTTGTGGTCATTGTGTGGGGTGTATGTGATTGAGGGGGTGATGGTGTGTATGGATGAGTATGTGTGGGTCTGATTGTGTAGGGGGTGGTGTGGGTGTGAAGGAGATAGGATGTATGTATGAAGTTGTATGGGTGCAGTTGTTGGTGTCCTGTCAGTGTCTTTGCGCAAATAGGTATGTTGCAACGGATGATGGATTGTATGTGTGGGCCCTTTTATTGCTCCATTTGTGGGTGTGTCTTATTTTGAATTGTTGGTGTGTGTGTTATAAGGGATGGGTGTGACTTGGGCCATCTGTTTGGCTGTTTGGATGTGGCCAGGACATTGTTTTAAAATGATGTGTACACTGGAGACATGTTTTATGGTGTTGTGCAACTTGTTTGCACCCTCCTTGTGTGGGTTTAGGGGTTTGCGTGCCCTATTAGTGGGGGGTGTGTGTTTCGTATTTGTTAATGCTGTTGGCTCATATGGGATGTTTTTGGGGTGTTCGCGTAAGCTTCAATGAGTGGTGTGCGGTTCGTGTTTGTTGGTGCGGTTGCCTGATACGTGCCTTGTTCGGGGTGGGAGTTTGCATACGCTTTATTGAGTGGTGTGCGTTTCATATTTGTTGGTGCAGCTGGCTGATACATGACATTTTCGGGTGGGGGTTCGTGTAAGCTTTATTGAGTGGTGTGCGGTTCGTATTTGTTGGTGCGGCTGGCTGATATGTGCCGTTTTCGGGGTGAGGGTTCGCGGACGCTTTATTGAGTGGTGTGCGGTTCGTATTTGTTGGTGCGGCTCGCTCATACATGCCGTTTTCTGGGTGGGGGTTCGTGTACGCTTTATTGAGTGGTGTGCAGTTCCTATTTGTTGGTGCGGCTGGCTGATACATGCCGTTTTTGGGGTGGGGTTTGCGTACGCTTTATTGAGTGGTGTGCGGTTCGTATTTGTTGGTGCGGCTGGCTGACACATGACGTTTTCGGGGTGGGGGTTCGCGTACAATTTATTGAGTGGTGTGCGGTTCGTATTTGTTGGTGCGGCTCGCTCATACGTGACGTTTTCAGGGTGGGGATTCATGTACGCTTTACTGATTGGTGCGTGGTTCGTGTTTGTTTGTGCGGCTCGCTCATACGCAATGTTTTCCATACAAATCATGCTTCAGGCGCGACTAGGTTTTCCCGTACAAATCGCTTACTAGGTCCCTGGTCTGGATCGTACTTGTTTGGTCGTACGACATGTTAACAAATTGTACGGTTTGGGTTCCAACGCCATTTCGTACGGGTCTTCCATTATGGTTCGTACGGTTCGCTGATATTTGGACATATTTACGGGATACGGATCATACTACGCAGTTCGGACTGTCTTTTTCCATTCGTACGGAGACGGCTACGAATACGAGTCGTACGACGCTTTTTTCTCCCGAATCGGAATCGGCCCCCTAATATACAATATAAAAAATATTCCATGTACATATCTAACATACTAACTTTTTATTTCTATAATTATTATGAATATGTATTTATTATTTAGTATACATAATTTCGTATACACCCTTTATACTACAAAAATAACAACATACACCCAAAAAATAATATTATATATCACTAATTGCATAATTATTTTTCATTTAAATAAATATTATTTCAACATTATTTATTAACAAAAACATATTTATTAAATAATTCTCATCTAGTTACTTCCCATCCTATACCTCTGATGCAGCAAGGATTCACACGAAAAGCAACTTGCTTGTATTCATGAACCTCGATTAACACTAACTATGTAAACAACAGTTTGTCTTACCAATTTACCCCTTTTTCAACATTATTGGGTATCCGAGTGAAGCTTGCTTATGTGTTTACTAATCCTAATACGCTTCCATTTAAGATGGCTACTGCTACGGGAGATTTTCTACCGCACATGCGTCTGTCATACTCAAGTGATATGACGTACTCGCAGTTTTGGAGGGAATCTGTTGCTTCTGCGCACTAGTGTTAATATGGCTGCTTTGTGTTTTCACATGTGAGAGGCTTGCACTGCTGCTTTTGCTAAGCTGTTCGTTCTGCCTAATCCTAAGGCTATAGTTTATTATAAAGTAATGGGTATACTGTAGAAATTCATGGCATACAGTGTATTCTTTTATTCTGTGTTCTAAAACTGTTTATTTTCCATTTCATGTTACTCTTTGAAAACTGGCCTTTCTCGTAACGCTGCACTCCATCTTTTTTGAAACTGTGACTGCGCGAGAAACGCAAGTCTCCGGAGCAGTGACCTTTGGACTATTGCCAAGGACCTGACTGACTAGAAGATGCTCCTGAGAAAGTCACCTGATTAACTCTAAATTGCATGCATTGTAATCGACAATAGAACATCCATTGTTAGGTGTAAGGAATCAGCATGAGAACCTGAACTTGATGGGCTTGGACAAAAATTTGAATAAAGAGACAGCAAAAGTCTAAAATGTAGGTGGTGTGATGATCTGTCCTCCTCCTTTGTCCAATCGAAATTGGGGATCCTTACAATTGCAACATTGGGGGGGTGGTACACTGACCTGGAACACAGTATAACTAGTGTACGTTTAGCTAAAGAAATTGTCCGACTTTTCCGAATAGCTGACCAGTTATTGACCCAACGCACACTCAATAGGTAACTAAGAGCAGAGGGCTGTGGAGCACTCTGTCGGGAGGTTCGAGAACCCAATCGGGGTTCAGGGAAGTTGAAGTGTTTGCGAAACACTTTGCTGGGAATGCTGTAACCCAATCGGGGTTTTGGGCTGATTCCTTGCAGAGAGGGAGTAGCGCAGGCGTTGCAACCGAAACTGCGGGTACTGGTCTTAACCTTTGGTGGTCAGGTCCTGATCCAAATCCTGGGGGTATCCTGTCCTTGTTATCTGATCTGCACCTGCTTGCCTACTGGCACTGAAATCTTTTGGGGTTTCTCCTGTCCTTTCTAACTGACCCGTGGCCAGGGTTGGTCTTCACACCATTCTAGGTAAATATACATCTCTGTGGGTGTTAGAATTGAGGGTCTCTGGTTGGCGCAAGTGTGCACTTGTGACAAGCAGGGACCCTCTCCTCTAAGTCAGGTTGAAGGATGACCCTTTAGAATTACCCTTGCTCACCCTCTAGGTGCGTGGCGTGAGCAGCCAAGGCGATTCTTCAGGCGCTATGGAGTTAAGCACTTGTAATAATACACACAGTAAAATGTATCAATCCCCCCACAAATGGACACCAGGCAAGTGTTATATATAAAAATACGTTCTTTTATGTAAAAATATATATATATATATGTAGGTCAGACTTATAACAAGGCCAATAACGTTTATATATGCCACAAGATTCAAAATAGGCAAGTGTTCTCTTTGTTTGCACTTCACTTGTATAGTTCCGTTTTCTGTAATGGCCACAGTTCTCTAGATGCACTCTTTTAGGTGCCTTCACGCAGTTCTCTTGCCCCTATGTGCTTTCTAGTGCTCCGGTAGGCTTCCGGCTCGATGTACGGGGTCGACCTGCCAAAGCTCACGCTCCTCGCGTGAGGCGCGTACGGCACGGCTGGGTCAGGTAGGGAGTACAAGTCGTACCGCTGTGCGACTCGCACGGGACGGAGTGCAAGCTACGAGGCTGCCAGGGGCCCAGGTGACAAGGAGCGGTGCAAGCCTCGTTGGGAGATTGGCTCGTGCCGCGGCTCAAGGCACACGCTGCGGGGCTCACGGGGAGCGGCAGCCGGACACAGAGCGGTACGAGCCGAGATGGAAGGGTGGCTCGTACCGCGGTTGGGCTGACAGTACGTTAGAGATCCTTGTGAAGGCGGGGAAATAAGAACGTTGTGGGCCCCGAGCCCGGTGACGATGTCTCGGCTGCGGTCTTCCGCGAAGGCAGATGCGAGGCGGCCAGCGGCTCTCGATCAGAGTGGGGCTGGCGCCCGAGGCGTCTGGGCTTCAGTGGTTTGTCTTCTGGGTCTGGTGTGGACGTCACGCGGGAGCGTGGGGGGTGCACCAGAGAGCCTCCAACGGCGGTGATGCGGTGATCCCCCTCAGCGGGGGGAGAGCGGCTCGACGGTGCGGGGCTCTCCCTCGTCGGGGATGGGGGGACACAGTTGATCACGGCCTCGAGGAGGAGCTGGGGGGCACCACAGGTCACGGCAGCGAGCCTCCCAAGGTGAGAAGACTCTGTGATTTCCCTCAGCAGGGGGAGAGCGGCTCAATGGAGCAGGGCTCTTCCTCGGCGGGGACCGGGAAACACGGTTGATTCACGGCCTCAAGGAGGGGCTGGGGGCACCAAAGGTCCCGGCACCGGTGGGGCAGAAGTCCTTACAAACGAGCAGAAGCAGGTTAAGCCAGATGGTCCTGTGGCTCAGGTCAGGGGGCAACCTCAGTCAAGCCCTTGGAGAAAGTTTTGCACAAATCAGCAAAGTCTCCTTATCAAGTCTTTTCCTCTCCTTCCTCAGCAGGGCAGCAGCAGGCCAGTTCTTCCAGCGTCTTCTTCTCCTTCTAGTTGGGCAGAGGTTCGTTGTGGGAAACAGGATTCTGATTTACAAGGAGCAGGGCTCCTACTTTTATACAGCATTTCTTTTGTCTTTTCATGCCAGGGAGTCCTTTGCATAGTCCATTTCAGTTTTGAAGCACTCTGTTGTGCAGTTCCTGACTTTTCCTTTCAGTGTGAGGGGCAGGCACATCAGACGCTCCACAGGAGGTGGAGCCAGCATTGTGTGGACAGGGCAGCCAGGAGTACCTTGCTGACAGTGCTTCGCCTTTCCTGGGCCAGGTGTCGGCTGAGTCATCAGTCGCTCCCCAGGGGCCGAAGCCAGTATTGTGGTGGCAGAGCACAGCCCTATTGAGAGTCCAGGGGCACTCCCACCTTCCACCAAGGTGTGATCCTTGCATTCACCACCTGTCATCCACCAGCCCTGTCACTCACATAACCCAGTCAGATACACATCCTAGCAGAGGCGGGCTGAAATGGTTAGGCAAGCAAAGGTTAACTTTCTAAAAGTAGCATTTGCAAACACAGGATATTAAAATAACCTTTACTAAAAGATGTATTTTATTATTCTGAGTTCGGGCATACTAAACTTGACTTTCTACCATGTTCCCTGAGCCTGCTGGGATTATAAGGTGTAATAACTCCAGCAGCTCATCTGGCCTAAGACAACCGCTAGCCTTACAATAGTGAAAAATGAATTTGGCTGTAATTCACTATTAGGACATGCCACACACATCAGGGCTTGTCCTACCTTACACTTACAATGCCCCCTGCCCTAGGGCCTACCATAGGGGTGACTAATATGAATATAAGGGAAGGTTTAGAGGCTGGCAAGTGTGTGCACTTGCCCTGCCAGCATGACAGTACCAGACTGCACGTAGGTTCTGCAATGGCAGATCCGAGACACATTTTCACAGGCTGCTTCTGTGGGTGGTGCAACCAGCGCTGCAGGTCCACCAGCAGCATTAGCATTTACAAGCCCTGACATTCCTGGTGCACTTTACTGGGAACTGACAGCAAATCCAATGAACCAATCATGGAAATCAATCACATATACACTTTACATAGGGATCACTTGCACTGCCGCACGGATTGGCCGTGCCGCAGTGCCCTGAGTGGCGGACACCAGCAAAAACATCTGAGGCACATCAGCAAAAAGTGGAAGGGAAACTCACGCCAAGGTGCCAGGTCTAACAGTGGGTAATTGTCCATATAATTTGCGTCCTTTTTCTTTACCTTCCCTGATTTGCAAAAGTTATGATTGCATATGTTTCTTTTCTTACCCTTTCCTGAAATAGATGAGAAATTCATATTTACGTTTATTTAGCATGTTCCACTTTTCTTACCCACCTTTAGTTTACTGTCATAACGGTCTTCTATGATTTGCAAAATTTCCCTTCTCTTTACCTTTTCCCTGTAAGAAGCTTGATTATCTGAATTTATAGTATGTTCCAATTTTTACCTTCCCTATAGTTATATGCTAAAATTTTGTTTCGTTAGTGCACATGGTGTTCTTTCTCAAACCACTAATATTTGCAAAACTGTTGGTTTAGTATGTTCCTTTTCTTTACCCGCCTTGAGTCAAATTGCGAAAGTCTGTATCTGATAATAGTATGTTTCTTGTTTTACCTTCCCTTTATTTCAAACTTTGCTAAATGGTTGGCATAATCTATCTTTTGCATAGCTATACACTGTTTCTGATCTTGATTATTGATAGTTTAATCACCTTTAATCTGTGGCTCATGACTTTTGATGATGATTTGATAAAGAGTTTAAACCTACCCTGAGTCTGTGGTTATTATATGAGTGCAAAAATTATGGTATCTTGATTGCCTTTCTTTACATATAACTCCCTGATTCATGTGGTCATAGGTATCAAGTGACAAGGATTGGTAAGTCAACGGTACAGGAATTTCGGAAAATAAAATAGACTGGTAGTAGAGTGTGGGTTACCTGATTAAGTAAATGTGAAATTGAATTATGGGCCCCAGTGAGTATTGGTAAAATTGTAGTCGGGTGACCTGCGCGCTCTATCACCTCTACAAAACTTACAAACCAAACTTAAAGTTTAATAATTTTTTAACACTATTAACATACATATTTATCAATTAATTAATTATCATTAAATAACATTTAACTATTACTTAATTAATACGAATTTGATGAAAAATGAAATACACAAATAACATAATTAATTTCAATTTGATAATTAATATCATAATTCAAATATTTATTGCTTCATTTAAATTAATTTACTTCCCACCCTATACCCCTACAAAACAACAACCCTCACCTAAAATGTAACTACAAAAATGTTGTTGCACAATTATCATAATTAACAATCAATTAAATAATTATTATGATGACAAATCTTAGTGCCTCATTATGATGGCGATCGGACTTCCGTCCAACCACCATCCTGTCGGGAACAGAAACGCCTGACTAACTGTAGGTGGTCCCGCCATCAAAATTAGGATTCTACTGCCTGCAGGACGGTCGTAATGTGTATATTTTGTAATGCGGCGCGTGCTGCGAGCTGCAGCACACACTGCAGTGCACAATAAACACATTTTGCATATCCCTGCACTATGTGGCATTCACCATGTAGTCACTGCCACAGGGTGCATGGATACGTATAGGAGCACATAGTGGAAAGCCTGGAGGGAACAGGGACCCCCAAGTCCTTATCCCCCTGCCTTTTTCATGATGGGTTAACTGGCATGAAATGGCTGGTACCAAGGGACATTGTAATCACTACGGTGGTGCTTGAGCAGGCACCGTCACTATTATAGGGATTGCTGTCCCTCCAATGGACTGATGGGCTCCTTGAGCCCATTGGATCGAAGGCGGTTGGTCTCTCCGACCGCCCTCCATCTGACCGCCATCAAAATGCGACGGGCGGACAAGCATCCCCAGGCGGTTCCACTGCCATCGTATTGAGGCCCTAAATATGAATTAATTAAAATTAATTTACCTCCCAACCTGCACCCCTATAAACCACACAACCGACACCTAAAATTTAAAATACAAAGACATTAATTGCACAATTAATATATTTAATTGTAAATGAAATAATTAATAATCATTGAAAACTAATTATTAATTTATTGTTAGTAAATTACTTCCCACCCTGTACCCCTATAAACCCACAACAAGCTATGGTACCAAAAATCACAAATGATTATTAAATTAAATGTAATAACTACTAAAAATGTAACAACTATATTAAAAAACATACACATTAATTATACAACAAATGTATATCATATACTTTAAAATATAAACTAAAACACATACAAATAATTTATAAGAAATATTATTAACAACTATGTTTTTGTAAATGATATTAATGACTTTGTAATTTCAAAATCGATATTGCTAACATTAAAATCGATATTCTAGACAAAAATATTCTTGCAAACGATATTTCTTTATCACAATATTTTGGTAGGACAATATTTTGGTTTTGATTTTTGTCTGAATATCCATAAGGGCAAAGTCAAGAGCAGTAAACTTCATGTTTCGAACATTAGTCTACGTATAGGATTTACTTCATGAGTAGTACGCAATACAAACAAACAAATTGTTGCAAGCACTGTTGTTGTTGATAATATTTGTTAAAAGCGAAGTATGCTCACCCATGGTTATCTAAGTGTTGAAAGAACCACGGGGCATATTATCAAGAACGGAATTAAAAATTATCGCCGGTTTAGCGGCAGAAAACTGCTGCTAAAGCGACAATAATGGGCTTGAATATATGCCCTGTAGAATTCCAATAGAAGTCCACATTCTGGCGTGAACATGGGTTTCTATTGGAATTCTCCACTGTATATTATCAAGCCCGATATTGCCGCTTTAGCAGCAGTTTTCTGCCGCTAAACTGGTGATAAATTTAACGCCGCTCTTGATAATATGCCCCCACGAAACCAGCAGTTTTGTTTAAATGAACCCACCACAGTTGTTGTAAAAACTGTTTGCTGTGCTGCCCATTTCTTTATTTATGTATTTATTTCATTATTTTCTTTAATTGTGTATAGCGTAAACCAGATCCAAGGGTATTAGATCAATATACAGAATATGCACAGCAACATTTATAAACAATATATAAGGAAAAACATAAAATCAATGAGCCTACATGATAATAGTATGGAAACGATGGTGAAGTAGACATGTTATTAGCAGCATTTACAGACAATGTACACGGAAAACAATAAAACAATGGGCAAACATGATAATATTATGTAAATGATGCTGGAGTAGACGGGTTATATAGTTCCGAGGTAGCGATGGTAGGTTATTTCAAAAGTTAGGGGATGCACAGTTACATTCAGAGGTAGAGTTGTTCAGGCTCTTTGCTGGCTAGAGAGGGAAGTTTTCGTCTGAGCAGTCGGTTATTTTAGGGAGGTGGGTCAAGTATTTGGAGAGAAGAAGTAATTTATGATTTTTCTGAAGTGTAGGAATGATTGATTCTCAGGTAAAACTTTTCTTTTTTAAATTAGGGCAGAATCAGGAGTAGAGTGTTTGAGTTTCACCACTAGGTTGGTTTTTCAGTGTAAAGAGCTTTGTGGGCTGAGCATGCCATTTGCAATATCATTCTTGCTTTGATTGGTAGCTAGCTGAGTTTCTAAAGTGTGGGAGTGATGTGATTATGGCAGTTTTCTCCTGACAAAGGTTTGGCCACTGTGTTGAGTATGGATTTCATAGGCATATTGTGTTTTTTGGATACCAAAGTCCTTGTTTTTTGCATTACCTCAGTCCAGCTTAGAGAGGACTAAGTATTGTACTATGGTCTTTAGGTCTTCGAAGGGTGATGAAGGGTTCGATTTTATTTCTGTGTAGAAGGGTGTAGAAGGCACCTGTTGCTGTGGCATTAATGTGGTTATTCATGCTCAGGTTTTTTTCAAGTGTAATCCCTAGTGATTTGAAGAGTTGGAGATGGAAAGCGCTCAGTTTAGTGCAGTACGTTGCCAAGCCAGTTGTGTATAGGATAGGAATTTCTTTTTGGTTAGATAAGGAGGAGTTCATATTTGTTGGGTTTGAGCTTCAGATAGTTGTTGGTCAGCTAGGGTTGTACCCTAGAAAAGTGTTGTTTAGGTGCTGAATTATTGATTGCTGTCTCTGAAGATCACTGCTACTTAGGGGAAGAACTGGGAATAATGTCTGGGCCTGGTATTTGGCAAGGATTTAAGGAACCCAAACCAGGTACATTTACAATACTGATAAGGGAGATAGTGACATCACAGATAGCAAGAACTACTGGAAAGAAAAGCCCTTCCATGACTGTTGAATGATTACCTGTATGGGTAGTGGCATATCCTGGTAGGATATTGTGCCTGTTCATACCAACACCTTTTTGTGTGACTGCCGAAAGAACTAAAAGAGTAACACAACCTGCACTTCTGGTCTAACTATCAGGCAACACATAACTTCATCACATTCAAGAGCATGATAAACGGTCCGTGTATAAGCGACCCCACGGACAAATGCCACTGATGGGCAGTGAAGAGTGCTGGGTTGCCAGTTAACCTGCTAAGAACCAGGTCTGTGTACAAATGTACCACAATCACGATAAGGATAAGAATGTCACAATTGATACCTTTGTTATAATAATTAGACCCAAGTGATGTCATGACTGTCAAAATGTGAATAAAAGACAAATAACAATCAGGACATGAACTGGTGGCCACTATTTTGATACAAGTAGTCTACAGTTGCTGACAAGATCTCAGCAGAGACTGCTGGCAGACCGTATTATCTGTTCAGATGGCTCGCCTCACACGTCTTTGCCAGGCGGCCTGCAAAAGCACAGGAAAAGCTGGACAATATGTCTAACAACAAGGCCGGAAGTCACGTCCTCCTATTTGGCAAGTGGATTAGAAAAAGCTACAAAGGTTACTTTACAAACCTCCGGTGCTAAGAACTTATCTAGATGTTAGATTGTGAAGAAAAGCACAGCCAGCAACAGAGAGTGCATTCACCTAAGTACACCAGTCACAAATGCATATCTGGTCTAATAGGTGTAATGCTTGTTACATCATTAATAACAGAAAGTGAAGAAGCTTCTTCCTAGACTGCATGACCAACTGCTGTTGTGAGAAACTCTTTCAATGGTGCGGACCGCTGAGAGCATGGCTGACCTACTAAGAGTTTACTTTAATTACAAAGGACCACAAGTGCCCCAAAACCTAAACCACTGGCCTAATGAACATACCAGAAATTACATAACTATTTGATAGGAGCCTGTTTTGTAGATATGGAGGTAGGGAATAGTATCAGTGTGCAAAATACTGTTTAGGGTACACTTGACATGCTTCAAGCTCCTCTCTCTTATATTAATTTTTTTGTTCTTGACAATGGTGTAACGGCATACTCTTTACATTGTCAATGAAGGAATGCCACTTATGTTGGCTCCCATAATTTTTGCTACAGAAATTACTCACAGATCTAAAGTCTCAAACTTTTCATCTGTATTTC
Source organism: Lissotriton vulgaris (assembly GCF_964263255.1). Taxonomy (NCBI): domain Eukaryota; kingdom Metazoa; phylum Chordata; class Amphibia; order Caudata; family Salamandridae; genus Lissotriton; species Lissotriton vulgaris. The sequence goes on along the minus strand of NC_141685.1, from coordinate 634,379,172 downwards.
CCTTCTCGCGTGCAGAGTTCCACTTGAATAGTCAAAAACTATTGAAAAGTAGCAAGAACTCAGACATATGGTTAACTCAAAACCTTAGTTAAGAGGGTTCATATGATTTAGGCTTATCATAATCTCCATTGGGTACACATGGGAAAGAAAATCACTCTTCATAACGACTGTCTGACCCAATTGTTTTGCTTAGACCTACCACAAAACCAATGATATCCAAAATTATTTGAGTTCTTCCGAGAAGGAACTTGAGTTGTGCCACATATTGTTCTGGTATTACTATAATCATGCTGGGCAACAAAGATTGGTGTAACCCAAACCTGTAATGCTAAACAAATACCCCGTTTTTTTCAATAGTCCTTTCTTGACCTCTTGGCTACAACAGAATCAACTGAGTATGCTATTTAATTGTAGTTGGTCCAAACAAACCATTCATCCATCCATCCACCCTATAATGTACTCATCCATCTATGCCCTCACTCAACCAAGGCATTATAAACAATAGAATGTTGAGTATCAGAAATACTGTCAAATTTGCATTTGTGGTGATATTTCTTTTTTAAGTTCTTCACTGCCATGCAACAAACGCTAAGTTAGGACAAAAAAAGTAGACCAAGTCAACTAAAGCTCACCCATCATCCAAAGTGCTACATTTTCCAAAAGAGTACAGAAAATAGTATTTTCTACTAAAAAGTGACTTCATGTTTTTTTAAACACATATACTACATTACTAACAGGCGGATTCAAGGACATTCTATTTTCCATTGTGATGTTGCTAGTAAGACATTATGCTAGGTTGGTAGGTGTGCATTTTTATATTTTAACATATAATAAGCGGCTTTGAGTCACCCCTTGCTGCCAATGCTTAATTAGATTGTCATAAACCATTCGGATAAGGCCTCAGTCTAGTACACATAGAATGAGGTAAAACAGTGAGTCTTCTTCAGCAATAGATAGGATTCTTGCACGTGTTAGTGTTTTGGGTGACATAATGAGTGATGATGTTTTGACCCATCAAATTGTGTGCAATTGAATATAAAAAGATGAGATGAAAGGCAAAGGAGTTTCTCTCCTGCCAGCACTGCTGCGATTTGCACACTCGTCCTTCAGGGAGCTGCTGTGTGCTGTAAAGCAGGTGACAGCAGTGACCAATACAAGGCGTACCCCTTGTAGGTGAGCGAAACAGCTGTGTTGTCAGCCACGGTCCGTGCAGGTAACAACGGTGGGGCCGGGTTGCGGGGAATTTCGAGGGACGATGCTGAGGGAAAATTAAATAAATAATACATTTCCCCTCTGGATCGTCACTCAAAATCCCCCCGAACCCACCACCACTGCCCCACTGTCCAACTGCTGTTACCTGCATGGACTGCAGTAGTGTGGTCTGCTTTTAGGGTCACATGCATCAAGGGATTTTGCGATCGCAAACAGTGCGATTCGCAAAAATCGGCCCTTTGTGATTGGAAAATTGCCTTTTGCAACACATGAAAGTCTCTGGGATGCGCAATTTCGGTAATCGCAACTTTTTGTGATTTCCCAAATTGCAATTGCATTTAGCATTTAAGGAATCGCAATTTGTGATTCCTTAAATGCAATGCTAGAAGCACTTTGAAATAGCAATTTTGATATCTGGGGCCACAAATTACCAAAAATTAAACTGGTCGTTAATTTGCTAAAACTTTGAAAAATGCACTTTTCTAAGTTTCATGTTACACAAACAATGCAGTTGGGGCATGTGTGTGCGTAACATGGGTGCACAGTACAATTTCAGGGGTGCAACCAGGTGCCATTTTGGCACCCTTGCACCCTTGAAATTTCAGGCGCAATTTGCGAGTACCTATTGGCGATTCACAATTAAGGAATGTTTAAGAATAGCTATTTTTATAGCGATTCCTACATGCATAGGCTTTTGCGAGTCCTTAATTGCGATTAGTTAATAATCACAGTCAAAGATTCGCAAAAGCCTACCTTAATGCATGTGTTCCTTAGTTCGATCTACTAACTGGCAGTAAATACATCATTAAGGTCCATGAGGACCCTTTAAGCATCAACCAGACATCTAGCCGCCTTTCGCTGTCCTTCATTCCACTTCCGCACATCTCTCTAGTCACTCTGTTATGAACTGGTTCTCTGGCACCCGCTCACTCTCTGATCACCCTTTGCTCACAACTTTTTCATCTTTAAAAAAAAAAAATTGTCACCTTACTAGCATGTTCTCTTCTTTCTGCCCCATTCCACCTTTCAAACATACCATCTTTAAGTTACGAGCCGCAGTACTCACATCAATAGTATGGTGCTGTGTTAGAAATGGTATATTTTGTGTGGTATTTCCCCACATATTTGTCTTCTTTACCCTATTTTGGCTGAACCTGTCTTTGTTGGCATTGCTTTCCTCCTTCTAATCAGAGGTAAAATACTTTATCTCTCGCTTCCAAACATGATAAAATTGACATACTACACATAATAGGGCATATTTAATTTACACATAAGTCCATAGTAAATGGTATTACATGTACCCAGGGCCTGTAAAGTAAATGCTACAAGTCGGCTGGAGCACTCCTTGTACCACCCACTAAAGTAGCACTATAAAACATGTATCAAACCAGCCACTGCAGCTTGTGGTGCAGTTATAAACAGCTATTTCAACCTGTCAAAATAAACAATTTCCCAGGTCTAAGCCTACCTTTTTAATACTTTATCACCCCTCATCAGCCAGACTAGCTGGAATTCAGCCTCACAGTGAGCAAGGGACCTACCGCTGAGCATAACCATCCAACTAAGGCCTAAAAGAGCAGTGCAAGCAACTGAACGACATGCTGAACAAATCAACACTCACACCATAACATATATCTGGGTTAAATCCATAGTTGTTTTGCTCACTTTGCACGCAGCCATATCAAGTCAAATCAATCATGACTCTTCATGAAAACAGGCAAGTCCAAACTGCCAAGCTAGGGCCAGCCTGGACTGGAAACACGCATTCTGGGACCAGTTTTGGGGTAACACGTCTCACCTGCCAGGCTAGCTTGACACCAGTGGCACAGTGAGCAGGGATTCAAAAAAGGGGGTGGTGATGGACAGAGTATCTGAATTAAGCAGAACACTCGTACCCAGTCAACAGATCAGGGCTTAATCCATCACCGTTTTTTAGCTCACTGCACCATCCCAGCTCAGAACCTGGCTACATGCAAATTAGTCTGTCCCTGGCCCAGTGCATCATGGGAACAGGGCAGACCAAACGGTGATGGATCATGCCCTGATCTGTTGACTGGGTAGGAGTGTTCTGCTTAATTCAGAGACTCTGTCAATCACCACCCCCTTTTCTGAATCGTTTTGTCCACCATAAGCGTGGAAGGGTTTGCTCAGATGTGAGTCCCTTGCTCACTGCACCATCAGGATTCAAGCAAGCCGGGCCAAAGACGGCTGTAATGCCGGAAACCGGTCCCCGGAAGCTTGTTTCCTTTCCAGTAAAAGAATTGGCTTGGTAGTTTGGCCTGCCCTGTTCCCATGATGCACTGGGCCAGGGACAGACTAATTTGCATGTAGCCAGGTTCTGAGCTGGGATGGTGCAGTGAGCTAAAAAACAGTGATGGATCAAGCCCTGATCTGTTGACTGGGTAGGAGTGTTCTGCTTAATTCAGAGACTCTGTCCATCACCACCCCCTTTTCTGAATCATTTTGTCCACCATAAGCGTGGAAGGGTATGCTCAGATGTGAGTCCCTTGCTCACTGCACCATCAGGATTCAAGCAAGCCGGGCCGAAGACGGCTGTAATTCCAGAAACCGGTCCCCGGAAGCTTGTTTCCTTTCCAGTAAAAGAATTGGCTTGGTAGTTTGGTCTGCCCTGTTCCCATGATGCACTAAGCCAGGGACAGACTAATTTGCATGTAGCCAGGTTCTGAGCTGGGATGGTGCAGTGAGCTAAAAACTGATGATGGATCAAGCCCTGATCTGTTGACTGGGTAGGAGTGTTCTGCTTAATTCAGAGACTCTGTCCATCACCACCCCCTTCTCTGAATCGTTTTGTCCACCATAAGCGTGGAAGGGTATGCTCAGATGTGAGTCCCTTGCTCACTGCACCATCAGGATTCAAGCAAGCCGGGCCGAAGACGGCTGTAATGCCAGAAACCGGTCCCCGGAAGCTTGTTTCCTTTCCAGTAAAAGAATTGGCTTGGTAGTTTAGTCTGCCCTGTTCCCATGATGCACTGGGCCAGAGACAGACTAATTTGCATGTAGCCAGGTTCTGAGCTGGGATGGTGCAGTGAGCTAAAAAACAGTGATGGATCAAGCCCTGATCTGTTGACTGGGTAGGAGTGTTCTGCTTAATTCAGAGACTCTGTCCATCACCACCCTCTTTTCTGAACAGTGAGCAAGGAACAACCTACTTTTTGGAATATGCATCCCAGTTAGGGTGAAAATTACTGTGCATAAAAATGATGGATGGAATGCTGAATACATCAGATATTCTCCCCCAGCCACAGATCTGGGTTAAAACCGTTTTTCTTTTGCTCACCATGCACCCCATTTTGGATCAAGGCATATGCAAATCAATATTGACCCTGCATTTACCCTGCTCCTTATGGGAACAGGCCAGCTTCAATTACCAAGCCAGTTTCTACCTGGACCAGACACAAGTATCCTGGGACCAGTTTTGTGGTATCACCCCTAATCAGCCAGGCTAGCTTGAATCCAGTGGCACAGTAAGGAAGAGACTCACATCTGGGCATACCCATACCACTTCGAGTAAAAGTTGCTGGACAAACACATGATGGACAGAATGTTGAAAAATCAAACATTCACCCCAATAACAGATCTGGGTTAAACGCATTGTTCTTTTGCTCACCATCACACCCCAATTTGGACCCAGCCATATGCAAAATAGTCTTTACCTTACATCTCATCGGAACAATTGATCCGGAACTGCCAAGAGAGGTCCTCCCTGGACCGGAAACAAGAATCTTGGGGCCGGGTTTGGTTTATTACCCCTCATTATCGAGTCTAGCTTTAGTCCAGTGGCACAGCGAGCAACAGACCCATGCTGCACAAACAAATGACAGACAGAATGCTGAACAAATCAAACATTCACCCCAAGTCACAGATCTTTTTTAAATCTCTTGTTCTTTTCCTCATTAGCCACTCCAGTTTAGACCCAGCAATATGCAAATCAATCTTGACCGTGCTCTTCATGGGAGCAGTCCAGCCCAAACTGCCAAGCCAGGTCCTTCCTGGACTGGGACCAAGCATCCTGGACTTGTTTTGGCTTATCCCTTGTCATCAGCGAGGCTAGCTTGAATCCTGTAACACAGCCAACAAGGGACCTACGTCTGGGCATATCTATCCCACTGAGGGTGAAAACTGATGTGCAAACAAATGATGGACAGAATGCTGAGCAAATCAAACATTCACCCCCAGTCACAGATGTGGGTGGTTAAATCTGTTGTTTTTTTGCTCACAGTGCCACCCCAGTTTGGAACTAGCCATGTGCAAATCAATCTTGAACCTGCTCTCAATGGGAACAATTCAACCCGAAATGCCAAGCCATGTTCTCCCTGGATTAGAAACAAGCATCCTCTGACCGGTTTACAGATATTACTCCTCATCAGCCAGACTAGCTTGAATTATGTGGCACAGCGAGCAAGGGCCCCATCTCTGGGCACAACCATCCCACTTAGCTTGAAATTGCTGCACAAACAAATGATGGATGGAATGCTGAATAAATCAAATGTTCATTCCCAGTCACAGATCATGGTTAAATCCAGTGTTCTTTTGTTCATCGTGTCATCCCAGTTTGGACTAAGATTAATGCAAATTAGTCTTGCCCCTGCTTCTCATGGAAACAGTCCAGCCCAAACTGCCAAGCCATGCACTCCCTGGACCGGAAGCAAGCAGCCCGGGGCTGGTTTTGGTTATTACCCCTCACCAGCAAGGCAAGCTGGAATCCAGTGTCATAGCAAGCAAGTGGCTCATATCCATAATCCATTGTTCTTTTGCTCATCATGTCAGCACAGTTTGGACCCAGCCAAATGCAAACCAGTCTTGACCCTGCCCCTCATAGGATCAGTCCAGGCTGAACTGTTTGTGAGGATCAAATTGAGTTTGCTAGGGGCTCTAACACAGTAGAAAAAGTGGAAACAACAAAGAGTATCCCGTCATCCCTTTGTGAATATAGTTCCTGTATGATTGTAAGCCACTGTAATTGACAATTGCCATTGGATTCTTGTAGAGCTTTTTTGTAATTTCAATAAAATCTGACCCAGTGCAATTTTAGTCAACACATGGAAAACGTATCCCAATTCCACTCATCTGAGTGGATCGATGGCGAGGTCCACCGTTTCTTCCTCTTCATAACATGAACGCCACAGTAGATGTAAAAGGGTGCACATGCAGTTCTAAAAGGATCAGCCTGGGATTAATCCAGCAGCAGCTCCTCCAGCTATGGCAGAGGGGAACCCCCCCTGCCAGCACCTTCAAAAACATGAAAAACAAAGCACTAATAAAAAAGGGTATAACCCCTTGCATGCTGATGACAGGTGGGAGCCATCATGACACACAGTGCTCGTGTGCTGATGATGGCTCCCGGCCGTCATGACCGCACCCGCGATCGGAATGTGCCGCACAGGCGCAGAATCGCGGCAGCATCCAAGGGGTTAAAACCTGTTTTAACATTGTTTATTTTTATTCAGTGTGTTGACTCCTGGGGCAGGGCCTGGGGTGTGACAGGCTCTGAGGGAGGAGTGGTAGGTGCACTGCCTTCAATGCACATGATGATTCCGCCAGCCATCACATGCCGGCCATGCCATGCCGCCATGCCCAATTAATCTGTCTCCAACCCAAGCCTTGTTGCTGGGTTGGAGACTGCAGGCACAGGCTCCCAGTATGTTTGGGAGTGCAAATGTGCGGTGCTGAGGAGAAGCTGCTCTCATGATATGAGCCTGTGCCTACCTGCAGTGGAGCCAAAAGTGTGCAACACTGGAGGGCTGCAGGTAAGGACTAGTTTCTTTGTTATTTTTTTTATTTCTCTCTGTCGCCCCCATCTGCCCCTTCAAACTCATCCCAGTCCCTCATCTTTTCCCTGACATGAGATGCTCTTGGATGAATCTAATTTGCTTTCTGTACACAAGTGTGGATTCTTTCTTTCAAGTATATTCACCAAGACATTTGTGAGGATTTTAGTGCCAATGTGTATCAAGGTAACTGGACTGTGATTTACACACTAAAGCAGACTGCTTTCAAACTGAGACTGAGACTGTTAAAATCTGCATCTTCTGATGGAGACTTTCCAACTGGCATAGTACTGACAACCTCTATGATTTCCTGATTAATTTTCTGTCAATTCAATCCTTCCCTATTGTCCTAAGGTAAAAAGGAATGGGTAAGTTATCCATAAAAACCTTTCCAACAGTTTTGTTTGCCAACACTTCTGAGGTGTACAGATGGGAGTACAATGCAGCAAATTCCCCAGAAATAGCTCTCGGGCAAGTGAGCAGGGAGTACATCTCATTAAAAATTGGGGGGACTGTAGATCGTTTGTCTCTTTGCTCAGTTGTAGAGCCAGAATCATTCCAATATTTTACCCATGTTCATAATGGCGTCCTCTGATGCAATAGAGAGCTTTATCAACTTGTACATTTATTGTTTGATTCATATTTCTTCAGCGTAACAGCAATTAGATTAGTATTCATCCGCTCTGTTCTATAAGTCTTGGTAAGTACCAATATTGGAGTTTCCAGTTTCAATTGCCGTTCTTGAGCTGACGTACGTGCTACAGAGGCATCATGTATCATTTTGCCTCTGACATTTCCTCAGCTCGTAGACTTTGAGTGAAGGACACAAAACATTAATTCCGGTCTAAGTATTCTTGTAAGTAGGCAATCAGTTTACTTTTCTCTTCAGAGATCGGGTACTTTGCTGTGTGCATTCTACATATTCTATTGCTTTGGATTTCCAATTGAAAATGTATCTGCAAGACGATTGGTGTGTGGTCTGAGACAAAGTTAATGCCTATTGCTCATTTAGGGGCCAATTAGGATGTCGGTCCGAGTTGCTTCTGACCAAGATCCTGCTGTTAAGAAAGTTTACTGACCTAGGGCCGGCAGCCCGAAACCGCAATTACGATGTGACCACACATGGTATGGTCAAAAACTCCCATTTCCCTATGGGAAGTTGCGCAGCGGTCAGAAACCAGCTGCAGCGCAAGCTTCCATAGAGAAATGGGATTTACCCTTCCCATAACTGTGTGCCGCAGGGAGAAGGGGGCCCTGCTAGGGCACCCCAAATTTTCTTTCAGACAGGAAAGCCCAACATGGAAAGCCTGTTGGATACTGTCATCATAATCCTGACTCCGGAAACACCTTACGTACGGGACGTGGCGGTTCCAAGTGGCTGATGGGCTCCTTGAGCCCCTCGGAAGCTAGTTGGATTAACTGTCCAGTTTCAAATCTGACAGCTGTCATTGTAATACTGCGGTCAGATTTGAGACCTTGGATGTCGGCCTGAAAGCCAACTGCAGCACGGCTCCCATAGAGAAATGGGAGTTACTGTAAATCCTTGCACTGTGTGACAGGCACCTCAAGGTGCCTGCCACATGGTGAAGTGATTTACAGGGGGGCACTATATGTTTCCCCCAACCCACAACTGTCGGCTGTAGAGAGAAGAGGACCCTGCTAGGGGCTCCCAAAGTCTGTTTCCGACAGGCTTTCCATGTCGGAAAACCCAACATGGAAAGCCTGTAGGAAACCAACATCATAATCCCAATTGCGGGAACGCTGTCCATACGGGATTATGTGGTTGTTCTGACTGGCTGACGGGCTCCTTGAGCCCCTCGAAAGTCAGTTAGATTGACCGGCCGGTTGGAAATCCAACAGCTGTCTTTGTAATATGGCGGTCCAATTAAGGAGTGGCCAGACATTAGATCCTTTAAGACATCTCTGTTATTGTCACTGCTAAGAACCGGACTGTCTGATTGATCAAGAATTGGATTAATAGTAATGTTCCAGTAACCTCTAACAACTACAGTTGAGTTGCCTATTTCAGTCAACAATTTTTCAACAATTATTGCGTATTGTTTGGTGGTCTTCTATAAGGGTCTTGTACTGTACTGTAAGATTGACAAAGACCGATCTACCTGCAGGGCATCTTCATCTTTTATGTAATCTCACAGGTAATGTCTTCCAAATGAGTATTGCTAACAATCACTTTTCAATAAGGTAGATTGTGGGAGCAGGTAATAATTTCCTGAGACTGCAATTACTATCCCTACCCAAACTTTTTTTAAATTCTCTTCCTCCTTTCGTGATAACTGAGTCATAATGAGATTCTTGGACCCAAGGTAATGTAATTTGCTATTATGCCTTATATAACTAGTGAAGCTGTTCACTTTGAGAGACCATAACAAAGGTGTATGTATACTGTTTGCTGAATATGGTGATAAACCAGGCTTACACAAGCAGTAGAGATTTAGCGGGTCATTGGATAGCATTAGGTCAAAGGCAGAGTGCATATAAGAACACTGCTATAGAAAGATGCCTCAGAAGTAAAGAGAATCAACACCAACTGTGCTAGGATTATTCCATGTCAGTGAAATTGTCTTCCTAATTCATGGTAAGCAAATCACTGCTTGAATGGGAATTCTACAACATTGAAAAAGAGGTTTTGTAGAATGCAATGGCTTGTCCCCCACTTAATTTGTCTAAATAGTATAATTCATTGTGTATCATAGGGCTTTAGGGGGAATCACAGTGTGTTGCTATCTCTCAAAAGTGATTCTTTGAAATGTTATTCTCTGCTGGGGTGCTTTTTCCCTCGTATTTTTGGGCAGTTTCAGTGGCATAGCTAGACCTCTCGCCGGCCATGGCGGCCCTGGAGTTTGGCGCCCGTGGTGGCATGAAAGAGCAGGGGGTGCTAGCAGATTCCTGTGATGGCCGAGGGCAAGTGGGGGGCTGGCAATTGCCCCAAGTCTACCTCCTCATGACTCATGCAGGTATGATCAGGGTGGTGGGGGAGGCCGCCACCCTCAAAACACGGGTCGACCAGGGCAGTGCGCCGCCCTTGCTACGCCAATGGTCTGTTTGATGCATTATCTGTAGCATAAAGAAAATCGTGTTAGCATGACTTTCTCCACTAGGACTCGTTTGCATTACGTCCATGGATGTGTGTTTCAAAGATCCCAGAATCTTTCCAATTTTTGTGGCTCAAAAAATGTGTAGGTTCTGCAATCTTTGTGATCAGCATATTTTGAGAGTCTACCAGAGCATGTCTCATACCTCTATTCTTTAAAAGTGGTAGTAGAACTAAGATTCTTTTACTGAGAAGGTTGGACTCATAGGAGAAGTCTTCTGTAAAGGATAGATTTAAATATGTGTACATATGAGCCATCTGCTTCACTGGCTGGAGGAGAGTTTGGACATGTCGGTGTAGCAGAAAACAAATTATCACAGTTCTAGATATGTCTTTGCGTTAGGCATTTGTGCTCTCTGGAAATTTTCTAGGAAGGTAAAAATCAAAATGTGTCAATTTACGGGATAAGTTCTAGAGATTTTCCCTTCGTGTTCTGGCAATTCATAGATGAAGATAATGCCTCTCCTTCTCTAGTCTTCAAGGTCTGTGATCTTTTAATATTGCCCAGTTTGAGGCATCCAGCACTTTCAACAAGTTTCTCTGTGCTGTGTTTATAGGGGCATTTCTGTTTGAACCTCCTTCAGTAGTTTAATTATTTCGGCTGACGATGTCTCAATAGTAGTGAGAGTCGATTTAAAGTCTTGTAGGAGAATGTCTGACAAAATATCGAAAGACAAAATATCGATGTAAAAAAACATCGGAGCAATAATATCGATAGCAACAATATCGACATCCTATCTCCAACAATGTAACTACAAAAAAATTGAAAAAAAAATATTGATGTCAAAAATAACGTTTAAAAAAATATTGTTTTTTTAAATTAAAAAATATATAAAATAAATTAAATAATACTTAAAAATATAAAAAACATAGTTAAAATATTGTATAATATTTAAAATCAATAAGTACTATACATAATTTAATAAAACATTAATTACACATATACATATAATAACCAATTTGAATAATTATTTTAATAAGTTAGAAATGATTACAAATATTATACTTTACAAATTCATCTATAAACATGCAATATTAACATAAATAAAAATTAAATAATTATGTAAAACAAATTAAAAACATTAAATTTACTTTTAATATTTTAAAAAATAATTATATGCTACATTAGCTAAAACAATACAAAAAATATTAAATAACTGAGGGAATAGAATATTCTTATAACTTTAAAAAAACACAACAGTAAGTAAAATTTTGGATAGCATAGGAGTAAAAATTACTAGTCCCACTCCAAAGAGTGCAACAGTAGGGAAAGTGTTGGTTACCGTAGGGGTAAAAATTACTATTCCAACTCCAGAGAGTGCAACAGTAGGGAAAGTTTTAAATAGTATTGGGGTAAAAATGACTATTCCAACTCCAGAGAGTGCAACAGTAGGGAAAGTGTTGGATAGAGTAGGGGTAGAAATGACTATTCCCATTTCAAAGAGTGCATCAGTAGGGAAATTGTTACCCCTATGCACACCAACACTTTCCCTACGGTTTGTAAAACAAATTAAAAACATTAAATTTACTTTTAATATTTTAAAAAATAATTATATGCTACATTAGCTAAAACAATACAAAAAATATTAAATAACTGAGGGAATAGAATATTCTTATAACTTTAAAAAAACACAACAGTAAGTAAAATTTTGGATAGCATAGGAGTAAAAATGACTATTCCCACTCCAGAGAGTGCAACAGTAGGGAAAGTGTTGGATAGCGATGACCAACAAGTAGGTTTTGTTCTCCAATGTCCTCAAATATGCCCTCCGTTCATGCCCAGCAGTCAGCGTGACAGTTGATATAGCAGAAATCGCAGGGAAAGTGTTGGATAGCGTTGGGGTAAAAAATACTATTCCCACTCCAAATAGTGCAACCGTAGGGAAAGTGTTGGTGTGCATAGGGGTAAAATTTACTATTCCAACTCCAGAGAGTGCAACACTAGGGAAAGTGTTGGATAGCGTAGGAGTAAAAATTACTATCTCCACTCCAAAGAGTGCAACAGTAGGGAGAGTTTTGGATAACGTGGGGGTACAAATTACTAGACCAACTCCATAGAGTGCAACAGTAGGGAAAGTGTTGGATAGCATTGGGGTAAAAATGACTATTCCAACTCCAGAGAGTGCAACAGTAGGGAAAGTGTTGGATAGCGTAGGGGTAAAAATGACTATTCCCATTTCAAAGAGTGCATCAGTAGGGAAATTGTTGGATAGCATAGGGGTAAAAATGACTATTCCCACTCCAGAGAGTGCAACAGTAGGGAAAGTGTTGGATAGCGTAGGGGTAAAAATGACTATACCCACTCCAAAGAGTGCAACAGTAAGGAAAGTGTTGCATAGCGTAGTAGTTAAAAATAACATACTTATAAATACATTAATATTTTAAAATATTAAAAAAATTAATTATTAAATACATCTAAACTATTTACAAATACCAATACATAATTAATAAAAACATAATTATCAATGATTAATTAAGTAACAATAAATTAATAATATATACCAATAAATAATAATTATTAAATATTAATTTCCAATTAATAAACATGGAACAATAACAATTTTCCTATAACAAAAGCATTTTAATTATTAAAAATAATTACCAATGAACTAATATTGAACACTTAATTCATTTGGTAAACCAAAAATAATAATTATCAAACATTAATTGCCAATTAATCATTACTTAGTAATATATAAATAAAAAAGTATCAATACTTAATATTTAGTAATATTTAATTACCAAATAATAAATAAACAACAAAAAATTATACTTATAAATAATTACCATTTCATAATTAATATACAATAAATTCATTATCAATACACAACTATAAATTTGATAACTACTTCAATTACTTTACACACTGTTGCCCTATAAACACATAACAAACTCCAATAATAAAATAATACACTTAACGTAATTATCAATTAATCAATTAATTACAATTAATTACCAATAATAAACATATATTGCCAATTAATAATTAATTAACAATAATATAATTAGCAAAAACAATTAATGAAAATAAATTATTACTTAATTACATTTAAATCTCTTCCCACCCCACTCCCCTATAAACTCATAACCCTCTACAGAACATAAATATCAAGTAAGCAATTATTAAAGATTAATTACCAATTACTAAAAATGATTACCAATTCATTAAAATTAATTTATATTTCCTAAAAATCTATAATTAATTTAGTATAATTAAATTACATCCCACCCTATTCCCTTATAAATCCACAAGCCGCTGCGGTACTAAAATACAAAATTTACTTAAATTGCATAAAAAAATAAAAAATACATATTAAATACATAATAATATACATAAAAATTATATAAAAATCGATATTAGTAACAACGATATTACTAACATCGATATTAGTAACATCGATATTACTTACATCGATATTAACAAAATCGATATTACTTACCTTCGAAATTCTGTCCCTTCGAAATTAAAACATCGATATTATTGTAGGTCGATATTAAAATATCAATATTTTGTCTGCCTACCCCTTTAGGAGCATGTCCAGAGTAGTGAAATTCGTTTTATTTTCACAAACAGCTGAATAAGCTTTAGTCTTACCACCTATTACTGCTTCTGAAAACAGTAGTTGCCTAGAGGCCCTAGTCGCAGACATTTACTTCAGCTGATGTACTGACCCAGTATATAACTCAGTCTCAAGGGTACCATAGGTGTGGTTTGTTTTCAATCTTAGCTGTATCCAGTGGCCTCTAAGAAAGTATTAGACATGCACGGTAAAGGGAGATGTGGTTGTATAGTTTTATAAATCCCCGCTGAGAGGTGCTGTGGTTGTACATTTGAAGCATGTTGCTTTACCTAATGGAAATAAATTTAGCAGCCTCCAGTGGATCAGTGAATATCATCATTGTGTAGCCATACTAATCGAAGACAGCTGGATCAGAGACAGGTGTTTTCGATTTGATAACCAACAAGTAGGTCTTGTTCTCCAATGTCCTCAAATATGCCCTCCGTTCATGCCCTGCAGTCAGCGTGACAGTTGATGTAGCAGAAATCGCATTTGAATTTTTAGGAGTGCATAACAACCTGTGTAGAGTGCACCCACATGTAATCTCCTGTCATGTTAACATGAGGTGTTAGGATTGGGAAATATATTACATTGAAACGCGATATGTTTAGGTCATTGAAAAGTAATATGGAGGATTAACGTAGAAAGGGAATTTAACTAGCAGAAAGCTTTAACGTGAAGAGCCTGTGTTGTGATAATGACAATTATTCATGTAGTAAAAGTGTTTATTAATTGTGTCATTTTACGTGTAGGTAAATGTATTAATTGAATGTGTCTTATTTTGCTATGCAAATTCGTAAAGTTCATATGTTGGCTTCTTATGTTAGCTGAAACTTGTGGACCTGAAATGCATTTCTCTGTAAACTATCACTTTAGAATTAATGGCTAAATTTCATGTGTGCAGTGGAACTTGTTATTTGTCATGTTTTGTGTTGCAGGTGAAAGCTCTTGTTAGCTAGAAGAATGTTTTGTTTTATTAGTCAGGCAAGGAGAAAAGGAGTTACATTGTAAACTTGAGTCGATAAAGGAAGGCTTTTGTGCTTCACCAAGGAGAAGATCTGGGAACCAAGTTCAACTTGTTACAAACCGAGAACACAGTTATCCCATGAAAATTACCTTTTAAATCGTATTCAAATAATATGGCGTGACCCGCAAAGACTCCTGAGGAGGATAATTGAAATGCCCACCTCTTTTATGCCTTCGGAGACAGTGCATCTTAGAGCAAGCTCTGTCTCTGTAACTTTATGCTTTATGACCGCTTGGTTGTGAAGAGACTTTCTAAGGAGACTCCACAGACTGACAAATTTAACTTTCCTTTCTGAAGATGCTGAAGCAGGGATGTCACTTGGAGGTAGCATGGGGATAGATTAATGCTTTTTACTCACCAACCCTCAATGCAGGGAAATTTGGACTCATGCTTTTTGATCCTTTGCATTTTGTTTCTTGAGCTAATTGTTTTGTTTATGCTACATTGCCTCATTTGGATATGCCGAATTGGCTTTATGCTGATTCTGATGTATTGCTACACTCTCATCTTAAGGTGTCTTTATGTTCAGTTGTTTTTGGCATTCTAATAAATTAACTAACCTAAAAGGAGTGTTTGTGGTTATTAGATGTCCAAAGGATTTCTCTATGATTTGAATGACATTAACAAATGTTCTCCCATTTACGCTTTCATTCTGAAAAATAGAACCCTCGGATCATGACTCTAGAATAAGTCCAGAACCTTGTATGCCCAGGTGTTTCAGTTGGTGGCAGAGTAAGATGGTTAGCACATGGGGTGATGGTAGAATCCATAACTAATCTAGAAGACTGAAACCTAGAACCCCAAAGTCCCAAAATAGAGCCCAATGACAGTGAAGGACAATGGAATCTGGCAGAGACTGACAGAGTTTGATGGTGTGGCGAGATCAGCAGCAAAGGGAGGAGGGAGTATCAATAGGGTGTATGTTGTGTGCTAGATTGGGGGAATTAATTGATTTTGTGATGTCTTGCCTAGTTGGTGTGAGAGTCGAGTGAATGTGGTTTAAGGCTTGACGTAGTCCAAGAATCGACATTTGAGTGTCAGGTTCCGAACTGGCCTATTATCCCGGGATATTTAAGGGTGCAGAAAACACTGAGATTGATTGTGATTGTCTGACAGAAGAATTGAGGAGTCGTCCTGAGACGTCATCTGCAGCTCCACCGAAGACAGGTAACTTTGTGTAAATGGGATACATGGGAATTATTTGGTAAGCCTTGCGTACAGTGGTGAGTTATATTGATTCAGGTGACCAGCGCAGGTTGAAGATCACAGTGCGTGAAAGTTCTTTCGATGATTGAATTCTTTTGATCTTTTAGATGCCAGACAATTACGGAATTTGGGACAAATGTGTGAGAAAATGTGTATGGAGCAACTATGGAGGGTGAGCGGAGGAGTGAAGGTCTGAGTGTGTCGTGCTGCGATATTTTGGTTGGTGTAACGCTGTGCTGAAATTGGTTGGTTGTGAATCTGAAAATTGTAGTTAAAGAACCAGTCCATCTTAATATTACGGTCAAATTGCAATTCAATCATGCATTGTTGTGAGATCTCTTCAGAGATGATCAAGAGGTTGTTACTCAAGTGGATGAAGAGGCACCACAGCAGGACAGTACATTTTATGCCAACAAAGGTAGGCATAAAATCACAAAAAAAGAGGGTGAATTGTCATTTTCACATTTTGGTTTATTTCAGTTGGGTCTATTGCACCAGTTGAGAGGAGTATTGCTTGCACTGTGACCTTCGCCTAGACCAACATAGTTTAAGGTGTTAGACACATGGATGATGCAGCACATACCAAGGGAAGATGAAGAAAGCTTTGAAGGAAGGTCAGCGTGCACAATGGGACGCACAGGTCAAGAGTTGGAGAGTGGATACTACTGAGGAAGAAAGGTTGTACCCAACGTCAGTAGGAGAGGTAGATTCTCAGAACAGGAATAGAAGGGTAAATGTGAATGACAGTAGTGACACTGATGACAGCTTGTTGGATGGGTTGTTATCTGCATGTCTTCCACCGGATAATCCACAGTCAGGTGACAGTAGCAAGATTTTGGAAGGGCAGAAATCATAGGCAGTGCACTACCTCAAGTGGCTCTTGGTACAGGAGTTATAAGGAGGATATAAGCTGGAATAGGGGGGACAGGAGTGTCCACCTTAGGAGGTATGGAGCAGAACGGAGTAAATGCTGCTTCACGGTTACCGGAAGCCCTTACAGTACTGGTCACTATTGGTCCTGTTATTCTTGTGTATGACACAAGGTCAGTGAGAAGACTTAGCCTAGAGTCAGCCCCTACAGATCTGTCACATTTTGCCCCAGGTTACCTAGGCTCACGAAGAATACCTGAGCGTGAATGAAATACTACATCGCCCAGAATGCCTAGGTGCGTTGTCCTTTCTCTCTTTCCTACTTTTCTATACTTAACTCCTCCTGTCATGGAGTCTGGTGCTTGTCACCTGTCCGTAGGAGTAGCTGTGCTGAGCAGCCCTGGACGCTTCGTACACTTTACCCGGATTAACCCCTCCGGATTAGCCCCTCTTTGAATTCTTTCCCGTTTTTCTTTATAGAGTACTAACGCTCTGTGGCGCCCATGGATACCGGGTGGAGCCTTACCTCGATCGCGCATTGAACGTGCTGGGATCTGAGGTTTGTGCGGCCCAATTTGCTCTTTGTTGCCTGAGACTCTCGGAGGAGCAAAGGATAGCGGTAAGGTAAGGGCGCAGGGAAGCTGCCTTGTCGCGTGTTGAATCACCCTGAATTTGTTTGTAGAGCAGACACTCTACCATATTGCATATCTATTAAGGAAGCCCTTTTTACTTGGTTGCTGTTTTTTTTTCCTTGTTCTCAATACCACACCCGCAATATTGTTCTTTTTGTTGGTATTGCATACTAGGATCTGGAATTATCATTTGTCTCGCATTTCACTAGTATGGCCATAATACTCTGGTGAGGCGCGAAGACATCTACGATACAAGTGAGCATTCATTTTTGTTTCTTCATGAGGACGGCGCAAGACTTTATGCAGCTCTAATGTTTTGCTTTCATTTGATAGTGGTGTGCTATGGTGATTATAGACAACATTACCTCAAGAACCCTATTGTGTTATATACATTTGTAGCACTAAACAAGGTGAATTGACCTTTATTCCAGGAGGTCAGGCAACATGCAGGAATGGAGCTTCTTTTCTTTTATGCTTTATTTTTACCTTTTGTGATTCTGTTTTCTATGGGCCTGAGCAGCAGCTTACCGTGTAAGTGTATATACATATATGGTATTGAGCTTTAATCCTAGAAGATTTGAATGCATGTGTGACCCTGTGTTTCTCCCTCTGCAGGGTTCATCACCAGATACCAGGGACGTTATACAGCATACCTATATCTGAATATACCTACCTGATTATTTGAGCTGCTGCTACTTTATTGTTTCCTTTGTCCCTTTTTTCCCTTTCCTGGTGGTGATACGCTTTGTGGAGTTTTTCTATATACTTGCAAAGTGTGCCATTGCGAAGGGATAAGGAGAATTAGCTACCTTCATCGCTCCTGCTGTACCCAGCTGAATGGGTTAGTGGAAACCTGCATGAGATCACGACAAGATCGAAGGAACTGGATTGTGGAGAATATCGAGCACAAATGGGAATGGCAATCTTTAGTGCAGAGGGAGCCTAGTACCCAGCCACGGCCTGTGGAGGGCGTTGCGTGAGGCAGAAAGGCGGGGCGGGGGGTGCTAAAAACCGGAATATGGATAATTGAAGGTAAGTAAACAATTTAATTAATAAAACTAATTTCGTAGAGCGGGCTGCACCGTATTTTGCTCACGGATCTTTCCAACACATCAATTACGAATATAATCAACTCCACCATGCTGCTAAAACTGAAAAGAATTTCAGAGAATGATAAAATCCATGGTTTAATGGGTCACTATTGTTTCCTTTGTCCCTTTTTTTCCCTTCCCTGGTGGTGATACGCTTTGTGGAGTTTTTCTATATACTCGCAAAGTGTGCCATTGCGAAGGGATAAGGAGAATTAGCTACCTTCATCGCTC
Organism: Lissotriton vulgaris; assembly: GCF_964263255.1. NCBI lineage: Eukaryota > Metazoa > Chordata > Amphibia > Caudata > Salamandridae > Lissotriton > Lissotriton vulgaris. Next base: position 634,360,442 of record NC_141685.1, on the reverse strand, counting down.
CTGCTGTACCCAGCTGAATGGGTTAGTGGAAACCTGCATGAGATCACGACAAGATCGAAGGAACTGGATTGTGGAGAATATGGAGCACAAATGGGAATGGCAATCTTTAGTGCAGAGGGAGCCTAGTACCCAGCCACGGCCTGTGGAGGGAGTTGCGTGAGGCAGAAAGGCGGGGCGGGGGGTGCTAAAAACCGGAATATGGATAATTGAAGGTAAGTAAACAATTTAATTAATAAAACTAATTTCGTAGAGCGGGCTTCACCGTATTTTGCTCACGGATCTTTCCAACACATCAATTACGAATATAATCAACTCCACCATGCTGCTAAAACTGAAAAGAATTTCAGAGAATGATAAAAATCCATGGTTTAATGGGTCACTAAATGATGAAAGTTTGAGGCTGAGACTAGCAAAAAGAAAATGGAGACAGCACCAATCATCCCACCAGCTAAAAACTCTCAAGAAAATTAGAAAGGAATACAACAAAAGTATTCTCAAATCCACATTTTTTAGATCAGAATTGGAAAATGCCAAAAACAGACCATGGAAAATTTTCGAGATGTTAAAACAACAATCCAATAAATTGGCCAAATCTGCTTGAGAAGCAACAGAAACTCAACTGAGCTGCAAGGAATTCTCAACATTCTTCACAGAACGCCAAGGTACTTAGCTCAGAAAATTGAATTATCAGGCTGAAGCAGATCCTCCCGGAATGCCAGAGACCTTCTGTTGAAACCTCCAATCTTTCAGAAGAAAACGTATGACCGAACATTCTCCGTAGCTGCCCCCAGAATCTGAAACTCACTTAAGTTAAAGCTACAAGGAGGAGCCAGGTTTGCAATTATGGCCCTTAAATTTCGGAATTCTATCCCCCTAGAAATCAGGTACAGTACTGACTTTTTGAGATTTAGAAAAATGCTCAAAACTTGGTTGTACACTAAGGCTTACAATTAAACTGTCAACCTCCACGTCGCCTTCTAGGATTAGCACCAAGAAACCAATCGGTGAACAAGCGTTCTACAAAACTTTAATAACATAACATATCATAACTCACTCCAAACATTAGAAAAATTCCAAATACGTCAACCTTCAAGAGTGAAGCAAAGATTTTCCTAATGAGCAAATTCCTACCCTAAAAAATGATTGATCACCATCTGCAGTGTGGTTAACTGCTAGGCACTGCATAGTCCTATCAGATCTTGGTGAATCCTATACAAGAAGATCACATAGACATCAAAACAGGCCGCACCAATGATCGAAGAGTTATGCCCATTAGATCTGATATAGATATTTATCTTAACAACACAATGATGTATATAAGGATAAATTCAACAGTTACGATGGCACCTTATGCTGTACACTACTAAAATTAATGGCTCCTACTTGTGCTATTGTTATAACAGATACAAAAGAAACACACCGGAACCATATGTGTAATACTACTGCTATACCTATTGTACCCCAAACTAATCCTTAGCTTGTTATTGTTGAAACTGATATGAAATGTACGCACTGGAAACATATGTATATTACTACTGCTACACCTGCTGTATTATAAATGACTTATGACATGTAATTGTGAAGTGCTCTGATATCCATGGGTCATGTTTGCTCTATATAAAACTCAATAAATAAAAAATTGGTTCCAGTACTGTACCGTCTATAACTATGGCAAGCACTAGTTCAGACTTACAGATTTGGGAAACTCCAGTGAGAGGACCGATTGGTCCCGTCTCAGAAGCAAGTGCAAGTCAGGGAGCCACTGAAATCAACATTTCTTGGATGTTTCAGACCTTGAGATCTAGTTGAGAGATCATAATAACAGCAGGGAAAGTCAGAATAGGACTTCAAGTCAAGAACTAATAAGGCTGCAGTAAAGGTAAAGCTATTAGATGTTGTGAGGTTGAAGGCTGAGGTAGAAAAGATCATCAGTGGGAACCTACCTTTGGAAAAAATAGAGACCTATGAGCCAGATGACCTGTTGTTTGTAGCGAAGCATGTCACCCACGAAGCAAGGCGAGCACATGAGAAGTTGTCAGAGTTAGATTCGGAGTAGATTTGTCTCAAACACAAATGTTACAGGGAAATCATAGGCTTAACTACAGTGACCAGGAGCTGGAGGAAAGGAGAATGACTGGATTGAAAACACATATCAGAGAGTTGGTTAATAGAATAGGGGCTTGGAGCTTGCTGAAAAAGTAGGAGAAAAGGTGGTCTAAGAAGAAGAGTAAGAGAAGGGTGACAGGGGTAACACGACCTCTAGGTGGGGGAACGTCATGAGTTGAGGCATATCCACTGTGGTAGGTGTCTAATGGAGGGTGTGTGCATGTTCCTTAGAGTAGGGGTAACCTAGCTGCATTTACAGATGATTTCCCCAGTTTGGGAGACAAACCTGCTGAATTGTACAATCAAGTCAATTGTTTTCTCAAGATCTCAATGGTTTTATGGATTGACTTAAATACTCTGCTTGAAATTGTGGTTCCTAGTGATCCATGGTCTGCATGCAAAATTGCTATAGAATAGCCTGCTGCCGAGCCAGAGAGGGATCCTGTAACTCATGACTCTTTGTCCTTGGTTATGAAGAATTATGAGCAGGTGATCACATGGTTGCAGTCCAAAATAGCCCTGCAAAACATTGATTGGATAAGATAGATCAAATGATCCAAGAGCCTCAGTGCATATCGACTATGAAAGGCTCTTGCAAGTCTTTAAGTAGTAAAGCGGGTTGGACATACTTAACTCAAATTTGCAACAGAACTGAGGCCATAAATAAGCCTCATGATCCAGCAACATTTAATTTGCAAGCAAAATAAATCAGTGGACGAAATTCAACGGTATGCCAGGTATTGCAGTGATGAGGTGGATTCCAAACATAGGAGGATAAAGGAAAAGGTAGTACTGGTTCAAATACAAAATGCACCGAATAGAGAGTAGGTACAGGTAACATAAGGAACAGTAGTATGCAATCAAGGAAAAGTCCCAGGAGGTGTCCAAGTTACTTCAGTTGATGGACAGACATATTTGGAAGAGGAAGAAGTGTCCATATAGATCGAAAAACAGGTATAGATGTTGCTACACTAAAAAAGGCCACTGCCTGACATTGTTTTTCACAAGATCAGGCATTGGAAGCAAGAGTGATGCTTAAATCCAGCAAATCAAGTGCAGGAAGGCAAACTTGTGCACGTGACAGATGTAGTAAATCAGTCACCAACAATGACTAGGCCAAAATCCCATTTTGCAAGGGGAGGGAATCCAAATCAGTTAGTCCAAATGCTATAACCTCAGAGAATCTCAAAGGGCAATCAAACGTACCATCAGATGCCCTTCACAGAGGTGCTGGATGGATCTAATCAGGACCCAGCCTCATTACGGTGCCTAAGTGGGGAGGAAGACTGTACACTTGGTGCAGTCTTAGAGGTAGACCAGAATGGATCATAAGTTGAGGCAGACGTAGATGGTCATCTCATTACATTTTTGATTGATACTGGTGCTACGCATCCTACTGTGAGGTCTGCCGTAGTCCTCATCCTATCCCTCTCTGGAAAATAGATCAAGTTGTAGGAGTTAAAGAATGACAAACTCTGTGACTGAAGAGGTACCAGTGAAAATCGGAACCTTTCAGGATCACCATCAGTTCATGGATGTGTGATTCAAGTCCAGTCTCTTTACTAGGGAGTGACCTCTTGTACAATTTGAATTGTACCATCTATTGTACACCAAAGGGAATTGACATGCAGGCTAATGATAAGTACATTGCCTTCATGTTAGTGAATCAGACTCATGATGTAGCCATGTTTCCCTTACTGACAGTAAAAGACATGTCACTGGACTTGAGAAACACCATCTCTCCAGTGGTAAGGGACTTCACAGGGAAGTTAATAACACTGATTCAAGGAGTTGAGCCACTCTGCATACAAATTAAGAATTCTTGAGAACACCTCAGTACAACCTGACCCCGGAAACGGTGGCATGGATTACACCTGTAATTGAGTCCATGATTGCGCAGGGCATTCTGAAGGATATCATAGGAAATCGGTGCAATTTGTTTATTATGTAAATGCAGAAACCAAGCGGAAAATATTGCATTGCTCAGAACCTTAGAAAGGTGAATAGCAATGTGATCCCACGTTGTCCTGTGGTACTGAATGCATCTGCAATCCTATTTCAAATTCTTAGTGAAGCTGCATGGTTCACAGTGATTAACCTCTGTCAAACATTTTTCTCCATCCCATTGATTAAGGAAAGCCAATTTTTATTCGCTTACTGTCTGGAGAATCGTGTTTTAACGTGGTTTTGTATCCCTCAACAGTATACTGAAATTCCAGATTCTCGCCCTTGCATGCTAATCTTTTTATGGGTTGGCTCGAGGCGCGATGGATCTGTGGCCCAGAGGGCACAAGATGGTCTGACTCCATACTATTCTGGGGCAGATACATCGATGACTGCCTGATGGTCAGGACAGGAGACACTAAATTAACAGAGTTTGTGTAACACTTCAATAACAACACCTCCAACATCCGTTTCACGTATGAATTTAGCAAAGAAAAAATAACTTTTCTTGATTTAGAATAATATATAAGAAAGAGGACCATATACTCAGCAGGCTTTATCGCAAAACCACTGCGAGCAATGCAGATTTACATGCCTCGAGTTCCCACCCTAGACACCAAATAAACGCAATTCCCCTTCGGGGAGTTTGTACGGGCAAGACGGAAATGCAGCTCCGAATCTGATTTTAAAAAGTGTACTGATGCCATGATACAACGCTTCATACATAGGGGCTATGATAGAGGAACCCTGAATAAGACACTAAAAAGGATAGAAAAAACTGAAAGAAAAGCAATCCTTAAGGAAATATGGCCAAAATAAAAAATGACACCAAAATCAGAATGATTACCAATTACAACGATCTCTCCAGTGTCTTGAGTAAAAGCATGAACAGACACTGGCACATTCTTAAGGAGGACAATACACTCAAGGATGCCATAGGCATCAGACCAGAAATAACTTTGAGAAAGGAGATGTGTCTTAGAAATCTCCTAAGCACTAGCTACCCGAGACAGAGAATCAACACCGATTGGCTTACCCAACGGTAGGTTGCTACGGATGCAGACGCTGCAAAGCTTGTAAATGGGCTCAAAACAAAAAACTTGATTTCAAAGGCCCGGGAGGGGAACAACACACTACCAGAACAAATATAAACTGCAGTACAAACTTTGTAGTTTACATTATAGAATGCAGATGTCATAAAATATACGTAGATAGTACCATCAGACCCCTACGAGAGAGGATTGGAGAACATATGAGGGCAGTAAAACAGAATGACCCTAGATACCCCATCTCTGCAAACACTACTGACTGCCCCGCAAAAGGACTGCATGAGGATTTCTCATTTTTTGGGATAGAACAGACCATGAGACACCCTAGGGGGATAACAGAGAGTTACAATTACGCAGAAATGAAGCATCCTGGATCCTGAGAATGCAGACTACTGAAACAGGGATTAATGTGGACCAGGATTTGCATTATTTCTTAGGCAGATAAGGTTATCCTCTGCCTGCAGCATACACGCTACCAATCTGTACACACAAAAGGATGTATTGGTGTTTGTTGTTTTAATGCTACGCAATACGATTACCCAACAGCAATGTGCCAGTATTCTATGTAATCCTCAGTATGTAATTACATTCCCCTTTTTTAAAAAAAATATCTTGTTTGACTGTCACACACACAAAATAGTCACTGACGGACTCACCAAAAGATATAACATACACATAGACAACAAACTAATATGGTTGCTGATCGTTGGATCCCAGTCATAAATAGTATACCTGATTTGTGTCTGACCTCACATGGGCATACTTTTGAAATATTTACGAAAGAGGGACAAAAATGTAGTCCCAGCGAGTTATAAAATGATGAAGTGCACTGAAGGAGCATACTTATATAATATCAGGATTCTTGGGACAATCTTATTATGAACATATGGAAATAGGGACAGGATGTTCCCACTAACAGAACAAGACTAGTAACCCACGGGCGGGGTTTTCAATAGTCTGGTTTTAGATGGGCAACATAAATATTTGTGCAATCGATAGAATTGTTAGAAGTGTGGCTTACAATTCGTTTGCCCCTTTTTTTCCAAAAATACACTTACTACTTTATATACTTTTGCTGGTTGTGTTTTCAGTTCAAAATGATTTTATTGAAGTATTTTGTAGACAAAAGAAATAAACAAGTACAATACAAAAAGAATAAAGCTTACATGCGTAAATGATGAAATGTTGAGCATGAAATGCAATAAGCCAAAAAAGAAGAGGAAGGGAAAAAGGGGGGGGGAGTAAACATATAATAGAATCATAAAATCATACAATATAGAGTCACAATTAAATTGAATACAAAAAAGATGGTAAATAAGGAAAAATTAATCATCAAAATACATAAAAGAATACTTAATCATATCATTGTATAACATACAAATCAATAGGAGACCAAAAAGATTGAAAGGACTGCGAATTGTGAGTATCTCCTTTAAGAGACAACCGAGCACCTCTTCTTGTAAAGGTAATCCACGACCACCAAGCATGAACTGAAAGAGAAGAATCATCTTTCCAACAAAAGGTAATGGATTTTAAAGCAGCTGTAATTAAAAAATTAAATAACTTTGCCTCTGACTCACTAAGAGGATGGGAAAGGGCAAGTGATTTACATATTAACATAACATAAGAAATATCATCATGTAAAGGCAAAATTTTCAAAATGACATTCCAAACATCCAACCAAAATTTCATAATAACCAGGTCATTCAAATAACATATGACGAAGTGACCCAGTACTTGAATTGCAGTGCCAACAAACATCAGATGGTAACAATTTCGCACTTCTTAATCGAGATGGGGTCCATAGGGCGTTAAATAAAATATAAGCATTAGTCTGATAAAGAGACACCGGAAGCCAACCAGAGATACTGTTGAGCCATGAGTCATCTGATAGGGAAATGGAAAGTTCATTATTCCAAAAAGATGAAATTGCACCAACATTGGAGCCCTGGGAGAAGGTACATTTTTTATACAAAACAGAGACAGCTTTGGGGAGGACGTAACAGCCGTAAGGTAAATTAATAGGTCATGAGTGGTGGAAGAGGGAACACCATTGGGAAAAGCTCCTTATGGTTTACAAATTCACATGTGGTCAAACCTCCAATTTGGTTTGATATAGAGTCCTCAATTGTACGACCCTTTTCACTGCCCTCTTTGATGTCAATGTCTTCTGCATCCAAGGTTGTTCGTTTGTCATCTATAATTAAATCCTCTAGATTAATAATTAATGATTTGGAATCTAATTTTGATTTACCCTTACTCTCTACAGTCCATTTGTCTTTATGGCATAGTGCTTTACTTAAACTAAACAGAAACATTAATTTCTGGTGCTCATGGATTTCAAAAGGATTTTTTTATCTTAAAGATGTATTTTGTGGAAATGCCTTTATTCCTTTTGAACAACTACAGTTAAAGTTTGATATCCCAGCTTCTGATTTCTCAAAATATCAATCTTTATGTAACTCAATGCTGGTTGTGTTTTACAATATGAAATTCTGCCCGGTAGCATGGCATTTTTATGCCGTTTTAAGATGACACTTATTACATCTAGCTATTCAGTTCCACGATAACCAGGACTAAATCAAGAACACTTGTATTCACAATCTCGGAATTCTAGAAAAACTGTCCCACAATAGGTAATAACACGTGAAAACCACCCTTCTGTTATTAATTCACACAATAGAATACTATGGTGGACATTACCACTACAAGATGGCCCCCGGATCGTTTTTGGGTACACGTGATCATGCGTCGCAGCGTGACCACATGACCAGGAAGAGAAGCTTATCTCGTGTCTAGAACAACACGCCGGGACTCGAACACGAGTCACCGGTGAGAGGCGACAGAACGCGAGGAAGCCCGTTGAAAACAAAGCAAAAGGTATGCGGTGAGACTCAGGTCGAGGTTAGCGCTTAGGAAGTGCTGTCCTTCAGAGTGGAGGTGCTATATACGGGCATATCAGGAGACAGGGACTGAGACTTAGTTTGGATGTCCCTCTCTCTTCGTTTACGTAGATTTGAAAACCTGAACAGGGGATAGGACGATAAGTAACCTACATTGAGCATTGGATCCATTTATTTCCCCTCACGCCACATGAAACGTGTGGCCTGGAATTATCGCCACATAAGAAGTATATACAGCCAATTTTTATTATTAATTTCATTTTTAACTAAGAAACAAGTCTTTTTTGACTATGTAGACAGTCTTGTTTCGATTTTAATCTGATTGGACAGAATACCAATTCTTTTCCTGCCTTGTATATTCACAGAATATAATACTGATAATACGCACAGGTCAGTGAGAATTATACATAAGGATCATTGGGGCACTTGCCACTCTTATGGTGATGACATTTTTGGAGATTGAGATTTCTTTCTCTTTCCTTTATAAAGAGGTTTGTCACTGGGTGACACAGTTTTGTGTTTGGATGGAATATGTAATACGAGGACACACAAATGGTTAAATCCTTACACATAAACAAACCAAAATGCTCATGCACTTTCTGTGGTTAATGCAACTTTTGATCTATTCAGAAAGGTATGCATAACAATATTATTGATGTGACAATGAGGTGAATATTTTGCTATTAAGCACTAGACAAAACGGGAATTTTGGTGTGCATGCTCTCTCAAACGGAATGTTTTGCATGAATTGGTGCACACATGACCTGAATTCGGGCTAATGCCTGGGGAAGCACATCAACTTAATCTAAGTATGTGCTGGATGTAATTCTGATATGTAGTCTGATACAATGTATATATGTGTTTTACCTAGCCGTGAACAAGTCACATGTACTAAATTACAAGAGGCGACGAAACACGTGTTGGCTTGGAAAACCTGACCTACTTACATCAGGAGGACTCATTAAAAAGAAAAAGACAGAAAGAAAAAAAGTGTATTAATTTGTTTCTTTTTACTATGTGCTTTGACAAACTCTCAAAAGAATGTTTTATGATTTCACGTGTGCTTGGGTTTTGCTTTTACTGAAATTCCATCTATATTCAACCAGGTCTTGTAGAAAACCTTGTTAGCTTGAGTCTGCCCCGAAACTCAGTGCTAATTCAGTATTCCAGATTTAGGAATGCCTGATTATAACAAAGGATTTTTGGAGTTCTGCTACAATAGAGAGGGTTGTGCTCTTTCTTTATTCACCCAGACACATGAAGGTGCCCATAGACCAGAGGCTTATTTCTCATCTACATTAGATCCTGTCGCTTCAGCTGTGCCCGGATGTTTCAAATATGTTGCTGCAACAGGTGTCAGTATTGAAGGATGTGAGAGCATTGTGATGGGTCATCCATTTACTGTATATGTACCGAGCTCAGTCCAGCTTCTGATGACAAGGACCAAAACACAGCATTTGACGAATAACAGCTTGACAAGATATGAACAGGTGTTGCTCGCTGCAGAGAGCATGACGCTGAAGTGCGGTTCTGTGCAAAATCCTGCTACCTTGTTACCTTTTCCATATGCTCAGGGGGAAGATTGTGAAGACCATGACTGTCTAGATGTCACTGAGCTTTCCACCAAGCCAAGACCTGAAATAGTCGATGAACCATTGCAAGATCCTGATCAGGCCCTTTTTGTTGATGGTTCATGTTTAAGTGACAATGAAGGTAATTTGAGAGCAGCATTTGCAGTATGTACCATCTCTGGAGTGGTAGAAGCCACCTGTTTATAAGGAGTACACTCCGCACAAGTGGCAAAAATAGTTGCCTTGACTCGTGCATCTCTTGTCTCTGAGCAGATCCAAGTTACCATCTGCACTGATAGACAGTATGGATTCAGTGTGGTTCATGACTTCGGACAGCTGTGGTCACAGGGAGGTTTCCTAAAGTCATCAGGCTCGCACATTAGGAACAGGGAATATGTGAGTCAACTGTTGCAAGCATTGCAGTTACCAAAGGAAGTGGCTGTCATTAAGTGCACAGCCCATGGGGATAGGGACAACTTTGTAACAACGGGAAACCGCTATGCAGCCGAAGTTGCTTACAAATGCATGTATTTTCAATGGGGAATATATTGCAGAGAGTGCAGAGAATACAGAACTCAACCTGACGCTAGCTGTTGCAGACACATGGGATAAAGTCATGAATTTGAAAATTGAAGCCACAGACCAGGATCAACGAGTTGGATCAGTGCAGGTTGTGAGAAAGGAGAGAATGACCTTTGGGTTTCAACTGAAGGCAGGGTTGTATTACCTGATTTTCTGTAAACCCTATGGCAAGGCATATTCATTGACCAGCTCATATGGGAAGGGATGCACTGGTGAGATTTTTCACGTGCCAACAGATGAATGCTGGAAAGAAAACAATAGTTGCTCTGAGCCACATTGGCAGATCAGTGGGTCCTTTTTATCATATCCAATTGATTTTGTTGAGTTGAGATGCCTGTGTGTAATGGATTGAGGTACATCTTGGTTGTTGTGTGCTTCATTTTTCGATGGGTGGAAGCTTATCCAACTGGAAAGTGTGATCGTCTTACAATAGCAAAGTTATTTCTGAGAGAGGCTTGTGCCTAGGTTTGACTTCCCGACTACATTGGAGTCGGATAGAGGAACGCACTTCCACAGCGAAGTCATGAAATTGCTGTGACCCCTTGAATGTGGACCAAAGACTGTATTGTTGTTACAGGCCAGAACCAACTGGCATAGTGGAGCAAATAAATGGGACGTTAACGGTGAGAATAGCAAATGTTTGTGCTTCAACATCAATAAAATGGCGCAATGCTTTGTCCTTCGTTCTGATGTCTTTGCACAGCATTCCTGACACGAGGACTGTCATGAAATTTTGATGGGAAGGGTGATGCGCTTGCCAGCATTGCTAGCAACTGCTTTAATCAATATCACAGATGACTTGATACTTGACTACTGTAAAGCATTGGATGATGTGGATTGTTTTATGTCTCATCAGGAGGAAGCAGCAACTGTACCGACTTCAAAAGATCTCTGCCATGATTTGAGCCCAGGGGATTTGATGTTTGACCGAAAGCAGGTACGTAAAAACTCTCTTGATTCTGTGGTGTAGACCATATCAGGTGATATTGGTGACCAACACTGCGGTGAAGTGTGGAGGAGTTCCAAACTGTATCCATGCTTCCCATACCTGAAGAGTCACAGGTCCCTCCAATAAAACAGCTCCTCTTCCAGAAGTATTCCCAACCATGACCAAGGGGTCCCAGGAATGGGCAAGCCAGACTGTAAGGGTTCCTGACGAGGCTGAATACCCACTAGGTCAAGCTGAGATGGGTCAAGCAACAAAAGACCCAGGTATAGAGTAGACTCTGAGGGAGATGGTAACATTGCGACTGATATAGAGTCTGACTCAGCAGAAGAGACTGGTGTAGAAATCGGTTGTGTGCTGTCAAGGAAGAAGGATGCTGAAACATGGTGTGTGAGTAACCCTGGGCGGAGTAAGGAGAGTGCCACTATGCAGAGTTCCACAGAGTTAAAAAAAGAAATCTGTGGAACTCCAATCTGCTACACCCTCACTCAATAATATTTTTTTTTAAACCCACTTACCTGCTCTGGCGTCTCTAGGCTGTCCTCCTCCTCGCCATATTCTCTCTTCCTCGCTATCCTCGCCAGTTGCAAACCACTATGTTGTAGATCTTGCGAGGACTGCACAACTTGGCTGGGTTCATTAAAAAGGCCTTGGCCCCTTTAGCTTGGAATGGTGTATTAGCTGTCGTTGACACCACAGTGCTCTACTGTGGAATGGCCAAAATCAGGCCTGACAAAAAATGTACATCCTTCAAAGGAGGGTTTCTGAACTGGCCGAGCAAGGTCAGCAATTGCTAAGTTGAAAGTGGTGTGACATTTAATTATTTCATGTCAGAAATTAAGGCCAAAGAATGTTTGAAATCTCTTGGCTAAGGGTACATAATTCTGACCAGAGGTGAGGGCAGATTATTCTATGGCTTTGGCATTTTCACTGTGACAATGAAGGGGTATTTTTGGTTTTACTAATGGTTGATATGATTCAAAATGTAACTGGGGCTGGTCATTCGGGGGGGGGGGCAGCACTCTATTACAGGACCTGGGTGGCCCAGCTGCTTTCATTAGGTTGGGTAGGAGGATGGTGAGAGGGAGGAGTTGTGGAGGGATGGGTGGTTGCAGAGGTGTAGAGAGATGGTATGTGGGGGTTGATTCATGGGGTATTAGACACATAAAATTTTGTTATTAAATGTCACAGCAGTCAAGTCTGGGGTGGGAGGTTTTGGTTCATGATGAATGATTCTGTAGTGAGTATTAAGTCTTCTACCAGTAGCAGGGAATTATGTTTATTTGTGCTGAAAACTAATGGCAGGAGAAAAAATGTGGGTCTGTATTATTAAAGTCTGTGGTCTCAATGACAGAAATAAGAGGGGTATGTAGGGGTCTACAGTTTATCAAGGTTGACTTGATGTTTCTTCAATAGACTACTATATCCTGGGATGCACAAGGGTGGCTGAAAGATCTGGGGTTTTTTTCTGTTATGGCTTGTACTCACTAAGGGTTAACCTCAAGAGGGGATGCAATGTTAACCAACAAGGTGGTCTGCCCCCGCAAGCAAGTTAAGGAGGATACGTTTGGTTGATGGGCTATCATAGAATGTGGGGTTGGGGTGGGGTCTGCCCGGTTCACAATGCGTTCTATATATGGCTACAATATAGATAAGGCTGAGGTGTTGGATTTTTTTAATGCTGAGCTGGCTAAATGACCTTCCCCCTTTAATTCTCTGTGGGGACCTAATTGTCCATGTAAACATATGGGACAACCTTAAGGGGAACCGACCTTCTCTAGGAAAGAAGCAGGGTGTTTATAAGGAACTTCAACGCCTAGTGATGGACCATGCAAAGCACTGAATCGTGGTTTCATTTTCTATTCTTCCCACATAATAAATTGGTACATCGTGATTACTTCTTTGGTTCGACTACCTTAGTGGGACAGGTGAAGATTGAGAGTTCTCCGAGGGTAATGTCCGATCATGACCCCCTTGTGTTAGAACTTTCAGTTACCGGTATTCTCAGAGACCAATCGTCCTGGCCCTTTGACAGGAAGCTTTTTCTTGATCAGTCATATAGGGATCATATGTCTAAATGGATCTCAGAATATGTCTAGATTAACAGGAGGATGGTGTTGGTCAGTTTTGTCTAGGATGCCTTTAAAGCCAGGGTTAGAGGGGAAACCCTGAACTTCTCTTTTCATCAGCAGAAGGCAAAGCAGGGTGAGCTTCATTAATAGCATGAGCAACTGAGTGTGGCAGAAAATGAACTTATGGGTAAGCTGTTTAGGGGGTAAGAGCCAGCAGGAAATAGCAATTTAGAAATCTAAAATTAATTGGCAAGTTGGTGCTGATGTCACAGTAAAATTCCTTCAATACAAGTCAGAATCTTACGAGCTGGGTGAAAATACAGGATGGCTGCTAGCAAAATGTATTAGGAAGAAAGAAGTGGAAAATCAGATTTTGGCTATCACAGATCAGTCAGGGTAAGTGCTTGAAACCACACCAGACATCCTCGGGCTTTATACTGAAGAAATGCCTCCCCCGGTCAATGGATATGTGAACTTTTTTAGAGATTTAGTCAAAGCTTTGGTTACAAAGCAAGAAAATGTGATGTTAGCAGCTCCAATAACCTTGGAGAAGATAGAAGCAGAGGTACAGTTTTAAGCCATGCGCAAGGCAGCTGGAACTGGTAGCATCCCACAGGAATTGTTTTAACATTTTTTTTAGGTTGTTCGACAAGACATGTTGCAGACCTTTTTACAGGCTTTGGTTATCCCAGCCTCTTGGCAAATCAACGATATTATTGTTTTTAAGAAGAAAGGAAAGCCAGAAATGTTGCCTGGATCATATAGGCCAATTTCCCTTATTAACTGTGATGGTAAAATCTATTCTAAAATACATGCTAGTCGACTGGGGAAAGTTATTGTTCTGCTAACATCACTTCACCAGCAAGGTTTTATCCCAGGGAGAATCATGACAAACCATGTTTGTTGGGTGATTACATTACTTGACTGAGCGCAAGCTACAAGACCATCATAAGGGGTGGTTTTATTGGATACGGAAAAGGCATTTGACTATGTCTCGTGGCAATTTTTGTGGTCTGTTTTACAGTGGAAAGGCTTTAGCAACAACATTATGCGGGCAATCAGGACACGGTTTCATGCACCCAGGGCCAGTATTCAAATAATGGGACAAGATTATCAGGCAATCGATATCGCTAGGGGCACTGGACAAGGGTGCCTGTTCTCCCTGCTATTATTTTCCTTATATATCGACCCCTTTTTAGAAAAACTGGGGAGGAGCACCCACATCAACCTGGTTGTGCCTAATACAGTGGAGTATAGGCCCTTGCATATGCTGATGATATACCGATGTTTACTAGAGACTCTGCCTCTGAACTCCCTGAGATTGAGGCCCTGGCCAGACAGTTTGGTTTGTGCTCAGGATATAAATTGAATGAAAACAATATGCAGATGTTATGCACAGATTGACTGCAATTCAGGGACCCACAATAGTTTCTGAGGTTGTCTATTTGGGGGTAAAAATTGAGAATGGAGAGTAGTGTCTCAGGTGAGGCCTTCTCCGGAGGTGGGCCAGGGTCGGCCTTAGGGAATTTTATCTAACATTGAAATCACCCCAAATGATGCACGGCCAAGTAGTGTGAGTTTACCTTTTCATCCACAGTAGCCAGTACCTCATCGGGTATGCTCGGCCCTTGCTCCACAGGCTTTGCATTTCACCTGCCAGTGGCCTAACCTAATCAGTGCACCAACCCCTTGGAAAGCTATACCCTTCTACAATCAAGGGCCAATATAAAGTCCGCAGACATGAAGCTCGGATGACCTGCAGACCGTGCAATTGATTGTAAAGTGATGATCACTGATTTCCTTGTACACCGCCTCCTCCTTGAATAGCCCTATAGTATAAGTGATTCATCCATCTGATTGTTTTACAACTTCGGTAGGAATCCCTCAGCCTTCGAATTTATAGAAGTGAGCAACTCATCTGGCAACCACGCCATTGCTCGTCCTCGTAGGACCAATTTGTCAACTCCTTATCCCCATGCATGAGGTTCAACGCCACTACTAGAGGGACCAAGTTGCCTCCTTCTTCTCCTCCTTCATCATTGTATTGATCCCCAAAAAAGAGATTTCAGACTGCTCACTCTGTCCTGATGATGATCTTAACTAACTAAAAGATCGAAACGTCGTCGACCCTCACAAAAGAAACCCCTCAATTGTATATAAGTATTTGGAGTCCCTTTTGTTGTTCATGTGATGTTATGTTTTTTCTATTTCAGTGTCACTAAGTCACAATACGCACCTTTCCACTTATGTGAGCACCTATTCTTGAAATATCAATATGTTAAAAAAGCTCAATAAAAACTATACATGTCGCCCTACAATTCTGCTCCCATACTGATTAAGTGTCTAGTCTAAATTGTACACATTTGTGTCCCTAAATTCCCGGGTCACACACAGATTTATATATATATGTTCTTGTTCTGGACCTGTTGAGGCAACCCTGAACCATTGTACTCTTTAAACATACTATAACCCCAGGTTCGCTTTTGGGGGGTACCCTTGTTCTCCTACACCACATTTTATAGTTTCCATGAGCACACAAACTCTGAATAACGTTATGTTAATTGCAATGTTTTCCAGATTTGCATAGTTTTCTGTTTAGATACATACTTTACATTCATACAACTGAAGTTTTTGCCATTTTACAGCTGACAGAATAGACTGGTTTGTCCCTTATTCGCCAAATTAAGATGCCTGTTGCAATCAGTCCACGAAATTGAACCCCTGAGGATTAAATGAGACATTTTCCCCATTCCCAAGTCTATGTTATTTAAAACACAACAAATCCACAAAACTGTGGCATTAAGTGTCATTAGAAAATTCTATTTTAATTAATATTTTGTAGTGTGTACAGACCGCAAACCTTGGCTAAAGTAAATCCGCATTTCTATTTATTTACAGTAAGCAAAGATGCTAACTTTCATCTCTGTACTTGAAGATAAATAATGAAGAAAGGAAAGAACAACTTTGTTTTTCCTGCTGTGAGCAGGATGGAATTCATGAGAAGCAAATAGAGACAACTAAATACATAAAATGATACATTGTGTGCCAGCATTTTGCCATCTTTCTTCTTCAATGGATGTGTTTTAATACATTAATTAATACAGTTGTGCTGCCTTCTGAAAGTGTTATGAAATGTGGCAGTACTGAATAATTAACTGAACAAATGTCTAAGAAGCTACAATGTCTTGTCGAATATTACATAATATGGGAAGCCTGAATCAAAGCGTTGACTTAGGGATAAAATATCAACATTCGTTTCTCCGATTTTTCTTCCTAAATGCGTTGCTCATTTCTTCCTTGCCTGAATTTCCTACAAATGAACCATACATTTATCTTTAAGTTCTTTAAAGCATCGGCTAATCGTGAGCATGTGAGTGCTCTACAATTGGACAACTATTAACGCATAACAACACAGGCATCGTGAACACCTGGGCCCTTATTTATGAGGCCTTGCGTCAGTTTTGCGCCGTCGGTGTGTCACTTTTTGTGACGCACCAGCGGCGTAAAATATGCGCCTTGTTGCGCCATATTTAAAAAGTGACGCATCTAGGTAGATGCGTCACTTTTTAAACCCCTGCACCACATTATACCTGCGTCAGGTATAATGTATGCAGAGGGGGCGTTTCCCCGCAAAAAGCCTCGTAATAGTGACGCAGTGAAATCTATGAGATTTCACTGCGTCACTTTTAGGATGCTGTTGCGTCAAAATCTTGCGCCTGCCTCACAGCAGGCGTAAGACAGACGCAAGCCCTTTCACATGGGGCTTTCCCCATGTGAAAGGACGCATTGCTGGAGTTGCGTCACTTTTGTGACACACTCCAGCAATGCGTCACTTTTGCGCTTACAGATACGTCAGAAATACTGACGTATCTGTAAGTCCTTGCGACATGATGTTTTCGCGCAGCGATGCATCACTTTCCATAAATGAGGCCCCTGGAGCAGTAAATCATAAACCCGTAACATTTTGCGACCTTGGAATAGACACCGTTATTTTCTGGCACCGATCAACATGTTATCTAGACGAAAAGTATGATATACAGCAGAGCTAAGTGTTATTGTAAGCACTGTCAGTGTTAGTACGTCTGCTAGGCTGCAACAGAGTCAGGTATTTTAGGGTTATTCCCAAGCAATTATGCTACGAATATAAGTTATTGTACCTTATACCATCAAAACCTGTCTCTTTGATAAACCCCCTTCTTGATGGACTGGAACCTGTGAACCCGCCCCCCCCCACCCCACCCCCCACACACACACATCCCCAGCGCCTTGAGACCCTTATGGGGGAGTAGTCGCGCCTAACAAACACCTGATATACCATTGGACAACATGCTACATTTCCCATCCTCACTTACTTTGACCTAAGTGTTGGGCTTTCCTGACTTAGTAGGTGTGCGTTACTAGTAGTCTAGGTGCTTTTGTAACCTTTAAGAAACAAATCGTTTACTCTTTGTTCTTTGTAAAATTGCTGTTCAATGTATACAATATATGTACTAAATCCAAAGGTTAAGGAATTTGTTATTTTGTGATTGTTTTAAATCCTGGCAAACTTATTGGAAGACTTTTTCCAACGACACCACATATTTGGAACCAACAATTATGTATTCAGTGGCAAATTACTGATGGCCTGTTCACAAGTTCATAGGTCAGACTACCAGAGAACCGTGACCGTCCACTCCACGCCACTGCTACTCTGGGGAGCAACTGCCCGCCGTATTACAAGTTGAGCAGTGTGAAACAAAAACCACCAGCCTTGAGATCCTGTCAGCGGTACTGCTGCAGTCTCGTAGCACTGTCATTTGTCGGTGGTGAGATTGTGGGTGCCACCAGGATAGCGCTCCAACTGCCAAACATATTATGAGTACAAAGTGACACTGACGGCCATGCTCAGCCAACTGCGGTTCTGCAAAGGAGGTCAATTGCCGAAGTGGAAGAATTCAATAGAAATCCATGAAATAAACAACACTGACCAGTGGATGTATTTAAATATCACACACGGAAGTGTTGTCACAAGTGTACACACCTGCAAATCACACTATAAAACACACCCCAAACCAGACCAGCTTCCTTTGCCATTCTATGCAGAAAAAGGCACCTTAATAACTACAACAACACCTTTGAACACACATTTTATTTTTTTTGGCTAAAAGCTATCATTTGTCAATCACCACCACCCATTTAACTACATTTTCACAACCTATCTCATCATCCCCTTTTTGTATATATCTGTTGAAATCACTACACTTTTGTTTTTTTTCCCTACACTATGCCTCCCAAGAAACCTGCTTTCACTGAAGGTGAGTTAAGAGCTTTGGTGGATGAAATCGTTAGAGTAGAGCCCCGAACTTTTGGAGCCCAAGTCCAGCATACTCCTTACAGTATGAGAGTGGCAATGTGGGAGAGGATAGTCAACCGAGTGAATGCTGTACGAAATGCCCCGGGCACACAACATTGCATTTTGATGGGGTTGGTTGGAAGGGAATCTGAATCGGTTTTCTGAATAGCTTCTGACAGGCTGGGAGAGCACGTCTGCTATTCGGAAAGCCTACAGTAATCGCCAGGCCGACTCTTTCCAGCCGAGAGATTACAATGGCATTTTCCCACTGCCTTTCCGTTCCGGCCTTTCTGACACAGAAAGGCATTGAGAGTCTGCTTTGGAGGCCCCCAGCAGGGCCCCAAGGGTGCAATGCTGCTGAATGATGGCCTAGGGGGCACCTATGTTGCTCCCCTGTTGATCCCTGCATCCAGTGGCAGGCAGCTTGAGGTGCATGCCACAGGATGCAGGGATGAACTGCACCTCTGCTCTTGGAAATGAGAGCATGCATTCCATTCAGAATGCATACTCCCATTGTAAAGAATAGGATTGAGACCAAACAGGGTTTGATCACATCCTACTTGCTGGGCTGGAACCGATGACAGGAGGTCGTTCAGTTCCATTTCCAAACCGATGTCAGACGGACTCCGGTCTGTCCGACATCGGAATCGGGTCCTTAGTGTCTAACACCTTCCCTTAATATGGTTTAATTGGGGTGGGAATAGAAAATGACACCATTTTTGTGTCAAATGCCTTCCCCCAAATTGGTTTAGAATGTAGAGGGAGTAGTAATAGACACACATTCATATTTAATCATTTTTAAAAATGGTTCATGTTGGATGGTGATTATACCTTTTATAATTTTAGTCTGAAATATTTTATTTTAAATGACGTTATATGTATGAAAACATAGTTTGAATTAATTTATTAGTATTGTTGGTGTTTAAAAATATGATTTAACAAAACAGTTGTATTGTGTTGCCAATAATATAATTAAGTACAATTTTTATAGAATAAACACAGGTAACACTTTTTTCACTTTTTATTTATGTTTTCATAGTTTATTTGTTGTTTAATTTTACATTTTTAAAGAAATATATTTTCACTTAAAAGTAAGCATATATATAGACATAAGTAAATATAAAAATGTGGGGGCATATTACCAAGCAATAGCGATAATTATCGCTATTGCTCGGTTAGAGACAAAAATTTACCGCAGCGCTGCGGCGATTTTTACCGCAAATAAACCTTGGTATTACCAAGGTTTAACGCAAATGCGGTAAAAATCGCTGCAAAGCTTGAATATCTCTGAAAAGTCAGCGATTTTCATGCATTAGCGAGCTAATGCTCTTAGCCATGTTATCCACCTCCCATTGGATAACATGGCTAAGAACTGCTCAGGGCAGGTGTTAACTTTTGGAGATATTCCCGCTTAGCGCGAATATCTCCAAAAGTTGGTAATAGGAGATAGCGATGTTAGCAACTGTTTTCAGTCGCTAACATCTTGGCACACCCACTTTGCATCTCATTAGTGATAAATATCACTGACATGCAAAGTGGGGCCCAAGATGGTCGCTATCTCCTACTATCTGTCGCTAACTGGTGTTAGCGGCAGCTAGGTAATAGGGAGATAATTTTATCTCCGTTTTCTTGGCTTTTAAAGCCAAAAAAGCGGAGATAAACCCCCTTGATAATATGCCCCGTGATTTTATTACTAATAAAAAAGATAACTTATAATCACTATTACATGTTGTATATTTTCCATTTTTATCTTCCATTTTGTTACTTCTTTTTTACATTTCTTACATTGAGGTGCCATCAAAGTTCCTGAATCTTTGGCTGGATTCAGAGAACACATCTTCTGGACTAACTGAAGATTCCATCAGATCTATCACAAAGCATCTCAGAGCTCCGCAAATCACTCAGCCAAAAGTTTTACTGTATCCAACCCCCCAGCTGAAAGCTTCATTGGATTTGACGCTGAGTGAAGTGAAGCCTTGCAAAGCCTTGCCGCATAGCTGAGAACTAGTGCCAAACAATGCAAGCCCCACATACCCTTGCTGCACAGGTAAAAATTTCATCTGAACCAATGCCGAGTGGTGAGAAGCTCCGTAAAGCTTCACCAAACAGCTGAAAGCTTTATTGGAACCACCGCCAAACATGACGAAGCCCCACAAAGCGACGCAGCACAGATCTTGCTACAGGGACATAAGGTACAACTCCCAGTGGGCCGAGCTCAGGCCTGTGCCAGGCCTGCACGCCATCAGGGTCGGCCTGAACTTGTGGTTTTGTCCTGGTGCAGAGTAACCAGATGCCCATTGGTGCCTAAAATATTAAAACCCATATAACCAGTTCTATTAATTAGATTAAGAAAATTTTTATGTCATTTTGTTTATTAAAAATGCTTCAATTTTTCTAAATTGATTTGAGATTTTTCTTGTTTGTTTTTTGTCTTTATTACTGTATGAGTAATGCATAAATACTTTACACATTACACATTGCCTCTAGGTTAAGCCTGACTTTCTTTTGCAAAGCTACCAGAGGGTTAAGCACAGGTTAATGTAGTGACTTTTTTTTTTGGTCAAGTTTTTTTTATTCATAATTAGAACATTCGTCATGTACAGAATCGTGATATATGGTTCGTCATTGAAAAAGGAGAAATGCTGTATAATATGCAACAATACAATCAGGTATTACAGTTTCATGAATTTCCTTTGTGTCATTTCAAGTTCTACAGTTGGTGAGATGCATAGTTCCCCTTTATAGTCAGTCCAGGCCCCCCATTGTTTATCCCACTTCTTAGGGCATCCTCTTGTTTTGTAGACTTCCTTTTCAGCTACCAAACATTTGTCCATTTCCAACACCCAACCAAACAGCAACGGCTTGTCTGCAGGACCCCATTTCATCGCAATGTCTCTTTTAACCAGGGTGTATCCCAGGGTGGTGAATTGTTCTTCTACATCTGTAAGGTCATTTGCTTCCCAGTTGTTCAGGATTCCCAGTTGGGGTTTGAGAGCGAGTGATTTTCCCAGTGCGTCCTGCATCTTGGCTGTAGCCCACTCCCAGATGTGCTGTATGTAGGAGCAGTCCCATAAAATGTGATAAAATGTGGCAACTTGATAACAACCACGCAAGCAAAGCGCGTCTTGCCAAGACCCTATCTTGGCTAATGTCACCCCAGTAAGATATGTCCTATGTAGGATGTTCAGTTGAATCAGTCTAAAGTGTTGGTTAATAGCTGCTTCCCTTATTATTATTTATTATTATTATTATTATTTTATTTTTGTAAAGCGCGTAGTCACCCAGAGGTATCCCAGCGCTAGGGACCCTAATTCTGAAGTACGGTGGGCCTGGGACCAAGAAAAAAAGGAGGAGGTGGGGGGGGGACAAAGATTCAGAATAAGGAAAGGAAGGAATAAGGAAAGGGCAAACAAATATCATTAGGGAAAGAGATGAGTCTTTAGCTGCTTCCTGAAGCGCAGATATTGTGGTTCAAGTCGCAGGTCACGAGGGAGCGAATTCCAGAGACGTGCAGCCTGGACCGAAAAACGTCTTCCTCCTGATCGGGCTTTCTTGAATCTTGGGGCGTTAATGAAGTTTTCTGCGTCTGAGCGGAGGGATCTTGTAGATTTATAGGTGGTGATGAATTTGCTAAGGACTGGGGGGCCTTGATTGTGCAGTGATTTGTGGACAAGGCACAAGGCCTTGAATTTAACTCGCTCCCTTATCGGGAGCCAATGGAGGAGTTTGAGAGCAGGTTTAGCTGAGGTTCTGGCCGGGGTGTTTGTGATAATCCGGGCAGCGGTGTTCTGGATTCTCTGAAGCTTGTTGAGGGTCGCTTCAGGAGCGCCCAGATAAATCACATTACTGTAATCCAACCTCGATATTATAAGGCCTTGGATTAACAGTTTTTGGGACTTGGGGGGTAGGAGGGGCAGGACTTTCCTCAGAGTTTTTAGGAGACCAACGCAGGTCCCGGCTACCTTCTTTGCTTGAATATTGAATGAAAGATCAGAGTCGATCCAAACACCCAGACTTTTTACCTCTGTTTTTGGTTCCGGGGGAGGGCCCAGACAGGCTGGCCAGATGTCCGGGGAAAGGGAGATTCCTTTTGGACCAAGCAGAAGGACCTCGGTTTTCGTCCCATTTAGCTTAAGGGCTGATCTATTCATCCAGCGGTGGACCTGCGTAAGGCAGTTGAATAGGTCAGCTGTGTGTTGTCTGGGGTGGGACAGAGACACTACTAGTTGCGTGTCGTCAGCGTAGCTGACGACGCTCACTCCGAATGGGGTGATAACCTCCTCCAATGTGGACATATAGATATTAAATAATGTGGGGCTCAGGGAGGAGCCCTGAGGCACACCACATTGGAGGGGCATTTCGGAGGAGCGGGCGTTCTTCTCCCAGATCTGGTAGGTCCGTTGGGCCAAAAAGGATGAAAGCCAGGACAGGGCTGTACCTTCCACGCCAACTCTTTTAAGTCTTTCAATGAGGAGTTGGTGGTCAACGGTGTCGATCGCCGCACTAAGGTCGAGGAGGATCACTGCCACTGATCCTCCCCCATCCAATAATGCTCTGGCCTCCTCTACCGCTGCCAGGAGGGCGAAGTAAGTGCCCTGCCCTGGTCGGAAGCCCGTCTGGGAGCTTTTTAGTTTATTATTGACCTCCAGAAACTGTGAGAGTATCCTATTGACTAATTTTTCTGCAATTTTGCTGACTCCTGGGAGAAGGGAGATAGGCCTGTAATTGGCCAGATTCTCAGGGTCAAGAGATGGTTTCTTCAATAGGGCTTTTACGACAGCCGTCTTCCAACTCAGGGGTACAACTCCTTGTTGGAGTGAGGCGTTGATCAGATGAGTGAGGGGGGGGATGATAGTGGAAGCTACCTCCTTGAGGATCCGGAGTGGAGCAGGGTCCCTAGGGGAACCGCTCTTCATGGAATTAAGCATGTTTCCTACTTCATCTATTGTAACTTGGCCCCACGAGGAGAGACAAGTAGGAGATGACGGGCATGGAAGAACGATTTCTTCACACGGGCTCGAGGGAGGAATGGAATCCAGAATTGTTCGGATTTTATCATGGAAGAAATTAGCCAGTTGTTGGCATTTCTCTTGATCGGCTTTAGGGTCGGAGGGGAATCCCGATCCCTGTTCTGGGGTTTTTAACAGCTCTTTCAGGATAACATATGATTCCTTGCTGGAGCATCCCGCTTTCTCTATTCTCTCCTGAAAAAACACGCTTTTGGCTTTTCGAATAGCGGTTTTATAGGATAGAAGAGAAGTAGAGTAGGTGATTTTGTTAATTTCCGATTTGTCCCGTCTCCAAGAGCGTTCTGTTTTCTTGCACTCCTGGCGCAGGGCATTGAGCTCTGGAGTGTACCACAGCGCCGGAGAAAGTCTTTTGGGATGTTTGAGGATTGCAGTTTTTGGGAGCAGAGTATCTAGACTACCCTGGGGGACATCAGGGTAGTCTGCCAGTCCTCGTCATTAAGTTGTCCTATGTCTGATTGCCATCTGTCTCTAAGAGTAAGTAAAGTGTCTGGTAGGTTATTACATAGCTTGCGATAAGTAAGGGAAATGGCCTTGGTAAGGAGGAGCTCAGACAGAGGTTGGTCTTCGAGGGGGGACGAGTCCGGGACATCCGTCTGGTCTGTTAGAGCTATATTAAGCACATGTCGGATTTGCAAATATCGGAAAATCTCATTGGGTGCCAGTTCATGTTTCACTTGTAGTTCTTTAAATGTGAGTAATTTCCCTTTTTTTAGGAGGTCCCCCACCGTGGAGATCCCTATCCTATTCCACCTGTCAAACCCTGTTTGATAGCATAATATTCCCAGTTGTTGAGAGGACCATTGAGGCATAGCCTTTGTCAACCTCCTCTGCCAACCCAAGCGCTTGTTAGCTATCTGCCAGACGGAGATCGTATGAGCCATAGGGCCAAGGTATCTCCCCTTGCGGGGTTTGGTATGCAAGTTTCCTAAATATCCCTCCCTTCCAGTCTGATATCTCTCTCGGTGGTTTGCCAGATTCGATGGGGGACGATACAATCAATGGCTAGTTGCCACTAGTTGTGATGCCCGATAATAAAGGCGTAGGTCTGGGAGTGCAATGCCTCAGACATACCAGCTCTTCGTCAATATTCCTATGGTGATTTGTGGCATTCCTCTAACCCACAACAGTGTACAAACCTTCGACTCCAAACTAACAAAATATGAGTCTGGGATAGGATGGGACAATTTTAAAGTGAATAGAGGAACCTTGGTAGTGCTAGCATTTTAAACAGGGCTGCACGGCCTAGTAGCGACAGTGGCAATGATCTCCAATGTCTGACATCCTCCTTAAATCTCTGCAGGGGGGGGGCGGCGAGGTTCTTTTCATAAAAGGATTTGGGGTCTGGGGTGATGAAGATCCCCAAGTAGGTGAAGCCTTCCCTGGTCACATTTACATTACATCTCTTGGGTAGTCTAGGCATGGGACCATGGAGAACTTAAAGTATTGAATTTGCACAGATAATGCCATAGCCAAAGTATTTGCCGAAATTAGTAAACATATTGAGTAGATTATGAATCGAGGCATATGGGGAAGCTAAATAGACCAGGATGTCATCAGCGTATAGTGATATTCTATCATCAGTGTCTTCATCCCATTTTAGCCCTCGTAAAGTGACGACCGGCCTCACCCATGCCGCTAGCGGCTCAAGGACCAGAGCGAACAACAGAGGGGGTAAGGGGCTACCCTGCCTAGTACCCCTACGTAACTTTAATTCCCTCAAAGTATGATTGTTAACCTGCACCTGTCCCCGTAGGTCAGTATACAATAAGTGAACCCAGGCTATGAACTTGTTGCCAAATCCAAAATGTGCGAGCACTGCGAAAAGATATGACCATTCTATGGAATCAAATGCCGTGGAGGCATCTAAGGACATAATCACTGCGTTTTCTTTCAAGTAGGGTTGGCTCGCAAGCACATTATTTACCCTATGGATATTCAGTGCTGTGTCACTACCGGTCAGAAAACCAGATGGGTCTGCATGGACCAGGGAGAGCAACACAGCATTTAGACGGGAGGCAAGGATCTTGGCCTCTGCATTTATTAACAAGATTAGCCTATACGATCCGCAACAATCTGCTGCCTTCCCGGGTCTCAGTATGACTACTATGGATGCTAGTCTCTGATCCGGTGGCAATATGCCTTTTTCCAGGCTTTCCGAGTACATATGGTTAAGGTGGGGGGCTATTTTCACCGCCATGGATTTGAGGAACTCTATTGGGATACCGTTAGGCCCCATCGCTTTATCTGATTGAACACTATAAATAGCCTTGCAGACTTCCTCGTCCGTGATATCAGCCTCCAGGTCTGCCTTTTCCATTTCTGACAGGGAGGGCAGTTTACTATCCCTCAGTAGTTGCCGGGAGTCTTCCAAGGTGTAGGTGGTAGAGGGAGTGTAGAATCTCTCCAAGTGGTCTGCGAATATGTCTCCGATTTCCTGTGGGTCAGATATTTTCACGCCCGTGTCGGTGGATAATACGGCATCCATCTATGTTCCTATTCCCGACGCTCAAGTCAAGCCAGCATCCTTCCCACTCCCTCCCCATTTCATACACTCTATGTCTTATGGACAATAGTCATACTCTTGCCTTTTCTCACACAAGGGCTTTATATTCAAGACGTTTAGTAGTTTGGCGGTGCGCTGTAAATTCGCTGGGCGAGGAGTAATGGTGTGACTCTAGTCGCTGTAGGTCACTCTCCATTTTGTGTATGTGCTCGTTGTGACGCTGAATATGAACCATTTTGAGTGCTAACGTGTGGCCCCTCAACACTGTTTTATATGCCTCCCAGATTGCCATTGCTGATTCCACCGACCAAAGGTTTTCTAAAAAATAGTGGTCATTCTGTTCAGTTAGTTACTCTTTGATGTCAGGTATCTTAAGAAGCCTCTGTTTTATCACTATGGAGCTACGTTATTTGGGGCAGTGAAAGGTAAGTTCAAACCAAACCGGGGACTGGTGTGAGATCCCACTCGGTAGCCCTTGGGGATTTTGAAAGTGGCCTACGTCCATCAGGAGTGTAAGGACGTAATCTATTTGGGACATGCTCTTATGCGCATTAGAATAGTGGGTATAGTAAGTCATTTGTGGTTGCAATGAGGGCCATATTTCCATAAGTCCCATAGCCTGAGTAAATTCAGCCATGAGAGTGTTTGGTCTAGTAGTCATTCGCTGGGGATATCTGTCCATCCTATCATCCATAGTCAAAATAAAGTCACACCCCATTATCCTGATGCCATCCGGCAAATCCAACAATATTTTACCTAAGTTGCTAAGTGCTTCCTTTCCCAATGCAGGGGGGAGATACACTGAGATAACATTACACACTTCCTCTCCCAGGTGGCCTCCAGAACTGCAAAACTGCCCTGCGGGTCTGCCCAGGTACGTGTGGGTGCAAGAGCTAGGCCCATGTGATCTAGGATACCAGTCCCTCTAGAGCCAGAGGTAAACCCTGAATGTACCAATAACTTATATTCCCACCTGCTGAGGGCCTTGCAACTATTACCTATAAGTTGGGTTTCTTGCAGAAGGACTATATCTGGTTGCACGTCAGGGAGGACAGCTTAATATCAATGATACTAGTCGGTGTGGAGTAATGGCGTTGTCAAAGGTCTGCAGTCGGTATCCATCTCTGTGGGTGAAGGGGACCAGGTCAGCCACATTAGGCTGGAGTTTGGCATTGTTAAACAGTAATTGGCATGGATGGCGGCCTTTATAGTTGGTTGCCTCAATTTTAGGTTGGCAAAGGAAGGATCCCTGGACCATTACCTCTGGTCCGAATTGGAAGCAAAGCATAGCTCCACAGCAAGAAATTACCTATCACAGGTCTTGAGAACTTTTGGTTTAATCAGGGCTTGGAGCCTACCATTAGTCATCTGGAGTTTAAAAAGATGACCAAATCAAGCACACAGTTGTTGTCATTGCTTGAAGACAAGGTCTGCCTGTCTCAAAGTAACATGGCTGGATGATGCTTCATATTTACATCAGGCTAAAGCTGCAGGGCTACTTAAGTGAATCCTATAGTCATTTGATGAAGATACAATTCCTGAAACATAGTCTCAGATTACTACTGATCCTAAATTACTACCCTGTATGAAAAAGATGGGAAGTGCAAGATAACTGCTGGCTATGTGACCAGGGTAAGGAAGATATTATTCACATCCTCAGCTTATGCACCACCATTTTGGAAGACCGGTGAGAGCTCCTACGAAGATCATGGAATGATCGAAGCATAAGGTCCCGCAGAGAGGCAGTGATGGCCAGCTTTGATCCATCGGACATTAGGTTGAACTGTGTAATGGTGACATTTCTTCAGAGATTTAAGAACATGATCGAGGCTAGTGTCCAAGCAGTGGCAGGGGAGGGAGGTGACTGGTTTAAAACATTGTTCAGGTATACTTAAAAAACTTAAAAAGCACAACTCAAAGCATTGTACCTGCATTAGTTTTGAAATCATTATTATCCCTCTCATCACTGCACCTCTCATCACAACGGAGCCTTACAACCAACCAGATTGATGGTAATACCGCTGACCTCGGACACTGTACCTCACTTCACCCCTTCGTTTGATAGGCACATAGTTATTTCTAATGATAAAAGTCTTTGGCATTTAGTACGGGAACCTACTGACTGCAGTCTCCGGAAGCTTTCCTCAACCCTCACCCTAAATTCATTATTTCTATGATGTCAACACTAGCTGGATAAAGCAGTTAATGTACCAAAACTGCTGCACTCTCTCTTTACACCAGTTGCGCCCCTTGCTGCTCACTTAATCTGCCCTGGAAGCTGCACCAATCTCCTAACGCCTAAACAATTACCTGTACATAGGTACTACTAGTCGATAAGCCCCCAAGGCACCCACATTGCTGCATTCGCACTTTATATGTACAGCGCCCTCTGCACTCTACTTACTGCTCCTTCACTTTACGTTTACACAGAGTACAACAATTGACTATTAGTGTAAGTCCGCAGCCTTTTAGGTAAGGGAGGGCATGCTCAGAATATTGGCCTCACTTACAGGTGCTCCTTATCTATAAGGCCAATTTATTTTAATATATATGACAAGAAGTGAATTTCCTTTGCAACAAGTTTATACTGTTAAGTTACTGCTGGACAGGAGAACCTAGACAGAATAACGGAGCCTTTTTAGCCCAATATTAGGCCCTTTTAGAGGTTCTTGCTGATATCGTTTTTACTTGTGCAATTAGGAGGAGGGATTGATAACGCGGGCTTTTATTCATTATTAGCTTAATACTTGATAATTGCTCTTATGTTTTGTAACATATTTATTTTATTAGGAATTTTAACTTATTTTTATATATAGCATTTATATAAGAATTTTATTAGATATTTTTATTATTTTTCTTATGTATTTAACTGTATTGCATATTGCACGTTTAGGGTCATTCGACCGAAATAAAGTCTATTCATTGATTGGTTGAATGATTGTACCCCTTATAAAAAAATCTAAAACACTATTTTCTAGATACATTACTTGCGTTTTAGTGATGGTGATAATGATTTTAGTGACGTTTTTAGTAAAGCAATTTTAATAATCAAGCAATAATGACTCCTACTTTAATTTTCAAGAAAGAGATGATTGATGGTCTCTCAGTTCGGAATGGCAGTAGAGAATGCTAGTTAGGATTACAGGTCGACAGGTGATCCAAAATTGCACATAGTGCTAACCACATCCTTGCATTTTACTATCAAACGCAATTTGAATGATTAGAAATGTAGTGTGTTGTAATATGGGTATATTGGATGCAAAACACAGTTTATTATAATTACAAATTGTCTTTATTAGGAAGCGTATCTAAAGATCATAAGCTTTTGCAGTACAGTAATCTACCATAAAGTTGAAGAATTCCTGAGGATCAATGGTGCGGATTCAGATGAGGTGCTGGTTGCAAATCCTTTGAAGAAGTATGTTTGTGAAGCAACCGAAATGTGTTGCAAGTAGTGAAATCTCTTGGCTTTTCAATTCTTGCTGTGTTTATCTTGTACTGTCTCTGTAACTGATTTTTCTCTTTCTGCTTTTAGATTTTCATCTACTTCAAGGGCTCTAAGTATTTTTTATAACTTCATGTCTGAATTCAGCCAGCCAGATTTGCCAGTTTCATGATTGTCACAGAAAACCAAAATTGAGTCCAATGTGACAACATTAGTTGTATTTCTTATAATACTGGAATGTGAAGGGGAAAATCTTTAAGAACGATTACGTTAAATTTGGAAAGGGGCGACCACTCGGTCCCCCCGAACGTATGGTTGGGTGCCCCGATCCCCCCGGGAAACCATTTTGGGCGGGAGGCGTGGCTTGGCTGGTATGCCCGAAGTGGCGTAGCCGGGGCGCGCCTTTTCCCGCCCAGGAGGGGTTGTCCTAGACACCAGCACGGAAGACCACGCCCAGTAGGCGTACCGGAGGAGGGTCCCCGCCCTCCCGCAGATGGATAAATAGAGCGGGAATCCGAAGAAGCGTCCTCTTGTTCCTGTGCTCTGAAGGCTGCACCCACTCGTTGCTCGTGAGCCCTCGACGGAACAAGCGGCAATTTTGAGAACTTGTAATCTTGTTGTTTCTCTTTCAGTTATTTGGAGTACGAAGGATCCAGGACCTCGTTGATCAACTAGAGCTGAGTACTCGAAGCCATGGCCGGCAAGAAAGCAGGAAAGGGCTCCGAGATGGAGAAGGTATTGCGCCACTTGTCGAACCGAATGGCGAGCATGGACCGAAAGCTCGGAAAAGTTGACTCAATCGGCCGGGGTTTGGCCGAAGTTAAGAAACAGTTAGCGGCCCAGAACAGCTCAGGCCGCCCTAAAAAGGTAATAGGCCCGGCCTTGCCGGGAGTAGTCCCTGAGGGTAGGGGGAAGCGTGTTAAGAGGAGGGCGGTTTCTGGGGAGGATCCGGTTCCCGAGGTACCCCCAGTCGCCCCCATTACACCGGCGGTCAGCCCGGTACCAAACCCAGATATAGGTTTACCAATCCCGGTTGTAATTACCCCTGTTAATGACGAGGAGATACCCCCAGAACTGGCCATCCAGTTAGCGGCAGTGCTGCCCTGGCTCAAGAAGAAAGGGGGGGGCAGTGGCCGCGGGAGACCCGGCCGAGGAAGCTAGGCTAATAATCGAGCAGTTACTCTTGTTCCTCCACAGGTGGCGCCGGGAGGACCTGCAGTTTGCCGGGAAAAGGCGGCAGACACGACGGTCGAACCTGGTAAGCACACATTGCTAATGGCAGGAGAGGGTTCATTACCTTCAAGGCATGAAAGGGTGGCCCAGCACATCCCTGCAGCCACGAAGGAACTGATATGGGGGGAGAAATATGTGAATATGTTTTCCTTGTTGACTGACCATCGCGAGATGGAATATGCAAAATCCCAGAAGGATTTATGGCACCCCAGTGTATGGCGGGCCAAGATGGCGGAATTTAGGGTCGATGAGACTGTAGCAAATTGGGTCAAGGCCTTTTCGATATTTACGGCAGTCATGTGGGAACGCAAACCAGAAGTCATGACCGAGTTGACCTGTTATCAGAATAGGATTATGGATTTTTATACCATGTATGAGGCGGATGAGTGGAAAGGATATGATATGAAGTTCCGAAAAGCAAAAGAGTTTGATGCGACTTTGACCTGGGATTGCCTCGACTCGGTGTCATGGCACAAGCAGCTCTTGCCTGGGGCAGCAGGTACGTCCTCGCCGGGCGGGAGCGGGTCTGGGTCAGTCCGTCAAAAACCCGCGGTGCCCTTTCGAGCGGGCGCTGGTGGGGAATATCAGCCCAAGACCGGCGGGAATGGCGGCAAGCGGGGGGTTTGTTGGGCCTTCAATAGAGGCAATTGTAGCAGGCCCCAGGGAACATGTAGGTTCCGGCATGCGTGTGCGGGCTGTGGGAACTCCTCACACCCGGAGAGTAGCTGTAGATCAAAAAACAGCGGAACGGGTGGAAAAGGGGGGTCTAAGCAGGAGTGAGGTGGTACTTTGTACCCGGTTGCCTACACCTGTCGATATCATGGCACTGACTCCTTGGTTGAACAAATACCCTGATCATGTGTCCGTCGGGGTGTTGAGGAATGGATTCCTATATGGCTTCAACATTCCGGCGGGGGATTTTCGGGGGGACTCTTTTTGTAAAAATCAGTTATCTGTCCAACATAACCCAAGTGTAGCTGCAAGAAAAATCTCCAAAGAAGTCAGCTTGGGGCGAGTGGCGGGGCCTTTTCATCGCCTGCCGGTGGCGGATTTCGTGTGTTCTCCGCTAGGGGTGGTCCCAAAGAAAGACCCGGGGGAGTTTAGACTCATTCACAACTTGTCTGCCCCAAAAGGTTCTTCGGTGAACGAAGCCATTGACCGGGATATTTGTTCAGTGCGGTACGCATCGTTCGACGGTGCCGTGGCCATGTTAAATCATCTGGGCCCCGGAGCGCTGATGGCGAAATCAGACATCGAATCGGCATTCCGGTTGCTCCCTGAACACCCGCAAGATCAGCGATTGGTAGGTTTTGCTTTTCAGGGGAGTTATTACATGTATAAATGCATGCCTATGGGTTGCTCTATTTCTTGTGCCTATTTTGAAATGTTCAGCTGTTTTTTGGAGTGGGCATTCACCGAGGCCACAGGGCATAGGCATGTTATGCACTATCTGGATGACTTCCTGTTCTTGGGAGCAGCCGGCGATACGAAATGTGCGAAGGCGCTGCAGGACTTCTGCATCCTCATGCGGGAGTTTGGAGTCCCATTGGCACCAGGTAAGACGGTCGGACCATCTACTTCACTGGAGTTTCTGGGAATTGAGCTCGATTCTGTGGAGGGATGTTTCCGTTTACCGATCGAAAAGGTGGCCAAGTATAGGGCTTCCTTGACACAATGCCTGGGCAAGGAGAAGGTGACCCTGCACCAGTTACAGCAAACAGTGGGTCAGCTTAACTTTGCCTTGAGGGTGATACCAATGGCCCGCCCCTTCTCACGCTCTATTGCACAAGCTATGGTTGGTCTCAAGGAGGGACACCACCGTACGAGACTGTCGGCAGAGGTTCGCCAGGATATGCGCATTTGGTTGGCATTTCTGGCGGACTTCAACGGTCGAGTTGTGTGGAACAAGCCACCAGCGTCCTCAGATGAACTAGGTCTGTGGACTGACTCAGCTGGGAGCGTGGGATTTGGCGCCATCTTTGGTAACCGATGGTCGGCGCAAGTATGGCCGACGTGGTGGCACTCCAGCGGTCTGAAAGGTAACATTGGGTTCTTGGAACTGTTCCCCATTTGGGTTGCTCTGATGGCATGGCCAGACCATTTCAGGGACCACTCAGTGGTGTTTTGGTCTGATAATATGACTGTGGTTGAGTGCATTAACCAGCAGGCAGCCCGCTGCAAGTGGATCTTGAGATTGTTGAAAGAAATTGTACTACTTTGCATGAGATTGAATGTACAGTTCAGGGCAAAACATGTGCCAGGCGTACTGAATCATGCAGCTGATGCACTGATGCACTCTCTGGTTCACATATGAAGGCGTTCAGGGGCTATCTACCCACAGCGGACCTAGTGGCGTTTCCCGAAGCACTATGGCTAATCGGTGCCCCGGATTACAAGACCTCGTGGCAGCCAGTTTACCCCCCAGGACAAGGAAGGCATACGAAGGAGCGTTTCGTTCCTACTGCACATTTTTTGGTCCAACAGGGAGACAGAGCTGGGGTCAGGAGGAATCCTTCCTGGGGTTCCTGGTAGCGCTGCACAGAGAAGGCCGATCAGCGGCGACGGCCAATAGGCATAGGGCGGCCATTTCATTCATGGCGCAGGTGCATAGCATAAGAGACCCGACAGGTTCCTTTTTGGTTAAGAAGGCGCTCCGCGGCTGGCAACGCCTCGAGGGTCGCAAGCAGGATGCGAGGCGCCCGATTGGTTTAGACAGGTTGTCTCTACTTGTAGTAAAGCTGGATAAGACGTGCTCCTCCCCTTTCGAAGCAGTTCTGTTCCGGGCAGCTTTCGCCTTGGCATTCCATGGGGCTATGCGGGTGAGCGAACTCGTCGCAAGGAACAAGAAAGATATGGAGGGAGGATTGTGCAGGGATCACGTCCAAATAAGGGGTGATTCGATGGTGATCTCGATAGCCAGGTCCAAGACTGACCAGGGAGCTATGGAAAATAGTGTTATCGTGCAGCGCGCGCGAGGGTCCCCCACGTGCCTGATAAAGTGTTTGGAGGATTATTTGGCACTAAGGACGGCTACATGGGGGGGGAGTTTGCTTAGGCACAAGAATGGCACCCCACTGATGAGATTTCAGTTTCAGAGGGTGCTGGCACTGTCAATCGCTGGCGCGGGCATGGACCCTTGCGATTTTGGGACCCACTCCTTTAGGATAGGGGCTGCTACTGAGGCTACAGCCAGGGGTCAGAGTGCGGAGGAAGTAAAACAGCTGGGCCGTTGGTCCTCAAATTGCTTCAAAAGGTATGTGCGATTGCACATGTTGTAAAGATCAATTGACATGCACTCATGCTTTTTGTCTTTTGTTTGAATTACAGTTTCGCGAGCCTGTCACGAAGGGCGGAATTTGAAGTCGACCCAACATCAGGAGACCAGCGGTCAAGGATCACCGACTGGAGAGAGAGTGGTATGGGTTGTGGGCCACTCATATGTGAGGCGCGCCGGGGACGTATTCAAGGCAGGTGACGCGACTCACGCATCTGGGGAATACGGGTACAGAGTGACCTTCCATGGGAAGGGCGGGCTCTGTTTTGACCAATTCCAATCGTTTTTTGAGGGTCTTTTAGGGCGGCAAAGGTCACCGCCATCTGTAGTCATAGTACACCTTGGGGGCAATGACTTGGTGACACTGGGTAGACAAGTGTTATTAGAACACATCCTGTCGGCTGTTAGCTGGTTGGCTAAAAAAGTACCGGGGTGCACGATTGCCTGGTCCCACATGATCCCCAGGAAGGTATGGCGGGGGGGCCTTTCGGTGTCAGCGCTGAACCACTCAGTGAAAAGGGTTAACAATAAAATTGGTAAACTGTTTCGCTCTTCGCAGTTGCATAGCATCCCTCACGGGTGTATTCGGGGTGATCACATGTATCTGAATGATGGGGTTCACCTGTCCAGGGAGGGGAATGACTTACTCATAGGAGACTTCATAGCATGGCTAAGGGGTTTGAGGAAGCATGACCTTTAGGAGGAGTAGGGGGGGCTGGATAGTCGGTCAACTATCCGGCCTGTGGCGGTAAGGTCATGATCGGTGAGCAGTAATTTCAAGGTCCCTAGAGAGGGGCGCCACCCAGAATGGATGGGAGCGCCCGGGGGGAGGCGGCCATTGGCCCCTTCCACGGGGAGGCGGCACCCACTAAGGATGGGTCACCTAGGGGGAGACGGCCATATGCCCCTCCCAGGGGGGAGGCGGCTAGATGCCCCTCCTACGAATTTCCCGGGGGCCGGATATCCGCGACGGCGGATAGAGAGTGTGGGGATGGGGGGGGGGGGAGTCCACGCTGTCCTTCCTACAGATACCTCACACGGGAACTCGGACGACCTTTAAGATGGCGTCGAGTGGAAAGGGGGCCCCCACGACAAGGCAAGTTACAGTTGGCAATGAGGGTAGAGTCCTCTGCGCATGCGCCACTCACACCGCGAGGGCGAGATTTTGGTAGTAGGGATCTGACACCGGTTAAGACCTTGCCGTTGGCCCTTAATGCTAGGATGTACAATTTTAATTTAGAATGTATGCATTTTCAGGATGCTAGACTCGGCTAGGAAACCTTTGTATTAGAGATCTGTTAAGGTTAGCCAAAGAACATGTCTTCATCGAAATGTAATAAATGTAAAATTGTACATAATTCATGAAACTTTTATTTAATGTTTTAAATTTTGTTTCATATTTTAATAAATACGGCCGGGGGGGTAACTCCCCCCCGCCTTCCAAAAGTTCAAACCTGTGTCCGACTTCTCCCATCCATTGGGGATTGGTGTTGGGAGGGGGTGGCGGGCATCCCGGCCATAGAGTTAGATGCTACTGGAGATGGGAGCACATTTGGGAGGATCTGATCAGTGGTGCTCGAAATTTGCATAATAAGCTTTTGCATAAATACATCACATTTCAGAAAAATGATCTGCAATTATACGAAACGAAAATCCCTCATTTCGAGCTGTATTTCAGTGTGACATCAGTCATTGCATCAACTTTTGGCATAAGGACACATATAAATAAAAGCACTGTGAACAACAGCTGCTCGTGTTTCGTTGTCCCCATGTGTGCAATGTCAATTTTTACCTGAAATGGTATGTATATGTAAAATTTTACAGCCAGCAGTGCATAATAAGGCGAAATTGTGAATTGGCCTAAGTTCAGAAATTTTGCATAACACGCATAACGCAAAATTCCCAAACTTACACTGACAACATCTACATTTCAACCCGGCCAAAATAAGATTGAGATTAATGAAGTGATGATTACTCCAAGTGGGGGATTGGGATTTGTCACAGATACAAACTTTTGAGGCAAATTTAATGTTGAGGATATCGGTCATTGCCCAGAGACTACTTGTTGGAAATTAAGTATTTCAGGTTCATTGAGAAGGCCTGAGTTGTACTGCATTTGAATTCTGATATGCAGTATAGAGTACATCTCTACCAACCTACACAAGGAACTGATAATGGAGCTTTCTGATTGCAGCCTGGACTGCATACTGGAGTGAGAACATTTCAAGGAGAGCTGTGCAGGCAAAGGAGTTGCTATGTGCAAGATGGATGAGCAACTGCTATGGATGTATACGTTTTGCCTGCTGAACAGGGGCTGCAGTCTGAGCGGAAACTAAAAAAGTAGATGGTACAGTAGCAGAAGAAGGGGAGCATACTTTGGTGTTGGTGCATCTGTTACAGATATCAATATGCAGCAACAGTACACAATTTTCAGTGTCATTGACGTGGGTGTGACATTGTAAATCTTGGTACGACTGGAGTATAGTTTGCCATTCTGCAAAAATATGTTGGTGGCCTCAATCATGATGTTGAATGAGCAAATGCTTAATAGTGTGGAATTTTGGCACTTAAACTAAAGTGACCCAATTTATAAACTCAGGGGCATATTACCAAGCAATAGCGATGATTATCGCTATTGCTTGGTTAGAGACAAAGATTTACCGCTGAGCTGCGGCGATTTTTACCGCAAATAAACCTTGGTATTACCAAGGTTTAACGCAAATGCGATAAAAATCGCCGCAAAGCATGAATATTGCTGAAAAGTCAGCGATATTCATGCATTACCGAGCTAATGCTCTTAGCCATGTTATCCACCTCCCATTGGATAACCAGGCTAAGAACTGCTCAGGGCAGGTGTTAGCTTTTGGAGATATTCGCGCTTAGCGCGAATATCTCCAAAAGTTGGTAATAGGAGATAGCGATGTTAGCGACTGTTTCCAGTCGCTAACATCTTGGCACGCCCACTTTGCATGTCATTAGTGATAAATATCACTTACATGCAAAGTGGGGCCCAAGATGGTCGCTATCTCCTACTAGCTGTCGCTAACTGCTGTTAGCAACAGCTAGGTAATAGGGAGATCATTTTATCTCCGCTTTCTTGGCTTTTAAAGCCAAAAAAGCGGAGATAAACCCCCTTGATAATATGCCCCTACATTTTCTAACACTACCTACGAACTACAAAATGCAATTCTAAAGCCATCAAAGGGTATAAACAACTCCACCACTCCTAACTTTTTTACAGGGAGATCTAACCATGCTATATATTACCTAGTAGTATATGCGGGAGGGACTATAGAAACAGGCTGGAAAAAGTGGTATATTTACTTATACAAGGGAGATATCTAGGGAGGAGTAAGAAGTGTGTAACGGAGAGTTGGGGGAAGTTCAGGGGTAGTGCACGCCCCTTTCTCATCTCGTCCCTGACCATCCCTAAAACTCTTTTTAATCCTCACTGAATCACTCCCATTTATTGAGTAAGCCCATCACTATTCACAAGCGACACATCTGAAGTTATTACCATCAAAAAAGACCCCAAGCTACTGTAACTGTACACCAGCTTAAAGTTGGAGTAATTTAAGCACCACACATGGTAAACTACTTGCAATACCCTCTCATAGAAAATAATGAAGCAAGGAACTTAAATAAAACCCAAAACAAAATAATATGAAATTAAATAATTGAAGCCAGCTACACACATACATAAATGTAATACGATTTTAAAAATACCTTTAATTTTATAGCTTTTTAATTATCACGTGAGGTGGATTGTTTCTACATTTAATATTCACAAAAATAGTTTACATTTATTTTTAAAATAATTACATTTTAAAATAAAATAAAGTTATTAGTCTGGTGGCATTTTTTTCTATTTTGCC
Organism: Lissotriton vulgaris; assembly: GCF_964263255.1. NCBI lineage: Eukaryota > Metazoa > Chordata > Amphibia > Caudata > Salamandridae > Lissotriton > Lissotriton vulgaris. The sequence goes on along the minus strand of NC_141685.1, from coordinate 634,322,577 downwards.
CTCTTTAAAATACATATATGAAATTAATATATATTACTATTTAACATGAACTATTTTTCAAGTTTAATACCTTTTTTCAGTTTTCTCCACACTCTGCCATCAGAGTTTTGTAGAATCTTTCAGTGGTATGCTTTCAGCGCACAAGTATTCTTTGGTTTTATGTTATGTTATGTTAATCGCACTTGGAGAGTGCACGGTTACCCTGGGGTGGCCTGGCACTAAGCACTGGTTGCAAGGGAACAAAGGGGAGTATGCTGCTAGACAAAAAGCCATGTCTTCAGCCCCTTTCTAAAGGAGAGGATATCCGGGGCATTCCTGAGATGAAAAGGCAGCTCACTCCATGCCTTAGAAGCACAATTGATGAAGCTCCTACCGCCCCAGTTGACTCTTTTAAATTGGGGACTTGAACTTTTTTAGCTCCGGTGGAGCGTAGCATTGGTCCAGGGACATACCATTGGAATTTACACCTTAGGAAGTCGGGTCCTGCTCCATTCATAGCTTTATAGACAGTGCACAGTGCCCAGTGCCTTAAAGCGTACTCTTTGTTTCAACAGAAGACAGTGAAGTTGCCTCAGCTCCTCTTTTACGGAGACAAATTTAGGAGTTCCTGACAGCAATCTGGCCGCCGCGTATTGGGCTATTTGGAGCCGATTGATGTCTTGCTTTTGAGCATTAAGATACAAGCTATTGCAGTAGTCCAGGCGCGACATTATGAGGGACGTTACCACTGTCTTAAGGCTGCTTCCGGACAGAAAGAATTTAAACTTTTCTTATAATTCTTCAGGCCAGGAAGCAGGCCAAGATCACCATGTTTATTTGTCACCCATAGTGAACCTGTTGTCAACCTGTACCCCAAGGTTTTTTGCTTTCCTGGTGGGTATGGGGCACGAGCCAAGATCTGCTTGCAGGCTTGTACAAGCCTGTGGATTGTTTCTGAACTTTATGACCTCGGTGTTGCTGGAATTTAACTTCAGGCAGTTGGAGCACATCCAGCCCGAAATGGCACCCATACAGTCGTGAAAACATGCCTCCGTTTCCTTTTCCGCCCCCATAGTCAAAGACAACACTATTTGAGTGTCCTCAGCATAGGAGGTCAGTTGGAAGCCAAATGATCTAATGACTCCAGCCAGGGGTGCCACATAAATATTAAAAAGAGTTGGGCTCAGTGACGAGCCCTGTGGCATCCCACATGGAAGGGAAAATGGTTTAGACATATTGCCATCCAGATCTACAGTTTGTGATCTTTCGGAAAGAAATGATTGCAGGAGTTTCCATGCTCTACCTTCTACTCCTATATCAGACAACCGGTCCATCAACACTTCATGATGGGCCATGTCGAAGGCTGCGGAGAGATCCAGCAAGATCAGAATAGCATTACCACCTTTGTCCAGGGCCTCTCTAATTTCCTCCTTGGATTTGAGTAGTGCCGACTCCGTGCTGGGATCTACTCTAAACCCATGTTGGGATGGGTCAAGAGAGTTGTTGGACAGAAGAAATGCCCTGATTTGGGTGTTCATGGCCTTTTTCAAAATGTTGGCAGGAAATGGGAGCCGTGAGATTGGCCTGTAGCTCTTAGGATCTTTAGGATCCAAGGTCAGTCTTTTCCACAAAGGAAGAACCGAGGACTTCTTCCATAATTTGTAAAATCTGCCTGATCTGTACATAGCCTTCAGCAAGGGTGTAAGTGCAATTCGGATAACTTCTGGAATTTGCTTGATAATTCGCACTGGACAGGGATCGTTGGGGGCTCTGGAGCAGATAGAATTCCAAAATGTAATCGTATCTGATAACGCAAGTGGTTTGAATTGTTCTAACACCTGTGGGAGGCAGGGACTGTCCAGCCCATCCGTGTATGGGCATGCATGTGCCTTTTTATCAGCGTGAGTAAATGTGGTAAAGATGGTTTCTACTTTTTGCTTAAAAAGTCAGCTAGTTTATCACAACGTTCAGGATTACTCTGAAGTTTTGGGACGTTTTTGGTGGCAAGTATTTTGATGGTTTAAAAAATTCATTAGAATTTGATTTGGCTAGTGTTATTTGAAAATATTTTTGGGGGCTTCTAATAGCCGCTGTTTATAAATGGTAATGCTGTGTTTGTACCTTTCCTTGTCGGCACCTGAGTAACTTTTGCGCCAGACCTGTTCCAATTGCTTACAGGATACAAAAAGTTTTTTGGTCTCTGTGCACACTCTTGTTTCAAAAGTTTTCCTTGAAATGTGTGTGATTTTTTGTTTAGCGCTACACGTTGTTACACGATGCCTATTCGTGTCTTTAATGAAGACGGATTATGTGAAAGTTAACCAACTTCCACTAACTGTGCGCTGAAGTTTGACTTGAAACTTTAAATGTTTCTTCTCCTGTTTTAACAATTCATTGACAAAAGTTTATGACTCCATTTTTTTCAATCAGTTTTGGTTTTTATTGATTATGCAGTTTTCTTATTTCATTTTAAAGAGTTTTATCATTCAATATCTTTGAGTAATCAATATGTATCCATTATAGCTCTGCCCAATGCATTTCGGGTCAGATCATGTGACCCTTCGTCAGGGGCTGTGAAAAGACGAATACAGGACCTTAGCCATCATCAAAATATAAAAATAAAGGATTCATGCATGTACATACAAAAAAATTACACAATGCTAAATATACACCATAAAGTACGTTTTCATGTTACATTCCTAAGGTTGTATAGGCGAAGCAGTGATTGCAGTGGTGTAGCGGTAACGTGGCAAAAATAAGAGTAGTCAGAAGGATGGGTAAAGTAGAGTGCGAAAATTGCGGAAAAAGGTTCCAAAGTGCCGAAATTGCACACACGAGGTCTAAGAACACTTACATGAGTAAGGATATCGCAGTGATCACACTCGTATCAGGCGGGTAAAAAAGGTGTTTGTGCATGTACTTGGTTTGCTCTGATCCTATTTCCCTTGCCCACACATACCAGATAATTACTAAAAAAATATGGATTATGACCAACGGATCATGGGTATGAAATTTTTTTCACCTATCTACAGTATTTCTATCCCAACCTTATACCAGTCAGAGCACTCATGATGATCAAAGATGTTACATAATACCTAAAAGACAGTGCTCTTAAATAGCCTGTTTTTAGACAATGCGAAAATCTTAGGGCCTTACGAGTTTGGCGCAGTTGCGCTGGCTCTCTGCCTGCAGAGCTTCGCCATGCCCGTGCAAGGACCGACTCCCCGGAATACAAGTTGAACTCATGTATGGCACCCGGTCCTTTGCCTTCCCCGTGGTGGTGCCTAGAAAAGAGACACTGCAATGGGAATGGCAAAAAAGTTCCAGCATGGCATGGCTGTGATGTCCATGCCATGCTGGAACTATGGAAGTATACAGACAGTGAGGCACTTTTTTTGCCCCCCCCCCGAATGTATCACCACGTCGTTGTTCCTCCATCGCTAGCCATTTCATGGCGGGGCTCCAGCAACCAAATGGCTGTCGGTGTCAGAACTTGTAACATGCTCTGTGGAACTGCGCCAATCCAGCTGAGCATACTCCATTGTGGTGCACCACCGCCAGGGAAGGTCAGTTCCTTGCAGTGACGGCAGTCCTCGGCCGCAACGACTTTGCAAGTCGTAATGTGGCAGATGGAAAACCACCACTGCGAGTCTGGCAGTTGGAGGACCACTAGACTTGTAATCAGGCCCTCAGTCTTTCTCTCTCAGCAAACATGGTAAGTGGTTGTAGAACTACAAGCCTGTGCTACTTTGTAATAAAATAAATAAAAATATAACTGGCGTTTCTAGCAGTGTATCTGGATTCACATATCTCCCCAAGGCTATTAGGAGGTGTGGGTGATAAACAGGTTTAAATGTTTTGGACTAGCAATAAAAAAAATATTTCAATCAATGATACAATATGATACATAGATTTGTCTAGAAATTATTATATGCATATAGTTATTCTGTTTTGGCCCAAATTTCTTTGCTCCCTTGTACCCAAATATTGGTTTGAAAATCATTCTCGGTCCTGTTAGTATTCAGTTTAAAGATTCACTTGTTTTCTCACCATTCTACAGCTTTTGTCTCCTTATTTGACAGCAATTAGGGCTCTCATGAAGAATAACAATGTTGCATATCCTTTAGAAGTTATAATCTTGCATAAACTGTTTTAAATAAAACAAAAAATATGTGTCTAAAACAAATATGTCCTTTTCTGGAACACCTGGTAAGAGCTTGTGATTTTGTAGTCTTGCACATCACTCTCTTGATGTTTAGTATTGCCATACCTAACAGCTGTGGTATTAATGTTGCATGCTAGAGAGTTTGTCCTCTTGGCTTTGCCAGTGTTTGTTTAATTTGCAAATAAATAAAATACACAACAGTGTCATAATGTGCCGTCATTTACAAAAAAGTGCAAGTATTGTAACTGTTATTAATCCAAAAGCAATATCTAATGTCCACGGTATTATGAATTGATTCCTGTATGTGACCTGTGAGGCTGTTATCCAGTCCAGACTAATATCTGTAATCAATGATAAAGAAAGGGCTACACCTGTCAGACAAATAACACAAAGCATTATTCACCAGTGCATAATCACATTTCTCCATCACAACTAGATAAGTGGAGAGGGGACCAAGAGGAGAAACTCAAGTTTTTGTGCACTAAAATTATAGGCAAGAATTTGAGGGAGTGTAGGTGAAAACCAGACACATAGGCATTTAATCTTAGATGGACACCACATAAAATTAGTGTCAGAGAACATGAATTGATAACAGAGGGAATTTAAAGGTAGGATATCAGTTTTAGAGAAATTCAATTTATAGCTAGATGTTTTAGAATAAAAATCAATTTCCTGTAAAAATGGTGCATAAGAGGATAATTTAGTTTCATAGGAATTATGTTGGAAACCTTTTAGCAAAGGGTCACAGCGAATGCGTTCAAGAAAAGGTTTGAGACAAAGAAAAAATAAAAGAGGAGAGAGGGGGCAACTTGGTCTAGTACCTCTATGTAAATTAAAATAAGAAGATAGAAATCCAATGACAGAAACACAATCTTGATGTTCAGAATACAATGAATCTTGAGCCAAAACCAAAACCAATGGAGTGTTTTGAACATAAATGACCAATTTTTACAGTCAAATGCTTTTTCAGCATCTAGAGTTATTTCAGCGAGTGGGTCAGGATATCTTCTCCCTGATATAAGAACATTAGAGAGTATCCTAGCATTATCTGAGGTGAGCCTCCCTTTCTTGAAACCAGATTGCTCAGGTTTAATAAGTAGGGGTATAATGCTGTCTCATCTAGAGGCAAGAATTTTTTCAAAATATTTACAATCCTTGTTAATTAATGAGATGGGGAAATAGTTTTTACACAAAGTGTGATCTTTACCAGGTTTGGGAATGATTACAATGAGTGCATCTAAAAAAGAGCTTTCAGCTCGACCGCAAAAGGTTGGAGTTGAAAAGCTCAAGTATATGTGGGGCAAAAATAGAAGAAAACATAAGTTCAATGGAGAAACCATCGGGTCCAGGGACCTTAGCTCTCTTCAAGGATTTAATGGCATCCAAAATTTCCTGAGGATTTATATCTTTTTCAAGGAGAGCCATAACATCCAGTAAGGAGGGAGGAGAAGGAAGAAAATTAAAAAATGACTGGGTATGATGTTCAGAGGAATGGGTATCTTCCATGTAGTAAGTTATAATAAGATTGAAAAGCATTAACAATGTCTGAATTCGAGTTTAATATGTTATTAGTAAGGTCATTACTAATATGCCCAGTGATTTTCTTTTCCGAATTGACTTTTAAATAGATAGCCAACATTTTCACAGCTTTTTTCTGAACTCCATAATACTTGTATTTTATCTTAAGAAGTATGTTTCAAGCATCAGTGGAAGCCAGCTTGTTCAGAGTGGATTTAGCTTTAAGAAGGTCACGAAGATGAGAAGAAGAATTAGAAGTCAAATAAGTGTGTTCCAGAGTCTTAATATGTTTGAGGGTAGAAAGATATTTATTGCTCAACAAACATTTCCTTCTAGCAGTGTAAGCAATGTTAAAGGCTCTAAAGGAGACTTTAAAAGCATTCCAGTTGTTGTGTATGGAAGTATCACTAGCTTTGTTAAATTGGAAAAATTCTGTTATAAAGAACTCAGCTCCTAAAATAAAATTTGGATCAGATAGTAGAGATGTTAAATCTTCTACGAGCATGCTTGGGAGTAGCAAGGGATAAATCAAACGAGGACAAGACAGGGGCATGATCTGAAATAAAAATTGAGCTAATCTCAGAGAACTGGATGAAAGGGAGTAAAGATTTTGTGACCATATTATAATCAATTTGAGACATAGTATTATTAACATTAGAAGATAAAATATCTATTCATATGTGTCAGGATTACTAGTTTTCCATACATCATGGAGTGAATGAGAGGTAATAGCAGATTGAAATGCTTTATGCGATTTATCTGGTTTGAATTTACAATTAGATTTCCTGTCTTAAAAGGGTCTATCCAATTATTGAAATCACCATCAACAATAATATTAGAGTTGGTAGTGGAGGGCAATTTTAGTTTAATATTATGATAAAAATCCAGATCAGACTTAACTGGCTCATAAATATTGAATAAAGTGATATGCTTGTTATATATATTGGCATTAAGTAATACCCAACATCCACTTGTCTCACATTCAGTTGATAGAATTTGAATATTTAAAGATTTGTGACATAAAATAGCAACCCCACTCTTACATTTAACAGCAGGAGAAAAAAACAACCTGACCCATCCATTGACGCTTAAGTTTAAGCGATTCAACATCATTGCAATAAGTTTCCTGTAAAAGAGCAATCTGACAATTAAGTTTTGATAAATATGAAAGTACCTTCTGACGTTTAACAGGATGACCCAGACCACAAAGTTCCATGAGACAACAGTAAACTTGAAGAGGAATACAGACGGGGGTACATGGATAATGATTATGAACTGCAAAGACAGCAATGGGAACAGATAAACACAATTTGTCAACATTTAAATGGCATGAAAGTACTGGCAGGAAATTAAATAAGTAAAGCAAATATTTGACATTCATGTAATTATAGATGCAGGAAAAGCAGGACAAAAAAATGAAAGAAAACAAGAGGAAGGAGAATTGAAAGAAATAGGAAATACGAAGAGAGTAAAGAAAAAAAAGAAACAAAGGGACGGATCAAGGACAAAAAGCCAGATCTGAAAAAAAGAGAAAAAGAAATAAGAACCAGGCATTTCAGCACCTAGAGACAAGATCAACAACGGAGGGAAAAAATGGAAATAGAGTAGAAAAATTCAGGCCACATAAACTATTATTGAGGAATGAAAACTAAGAGTACAGCAAGAAAAAGAGAAGCCATGAAATAGTAACAGTATAACAGAGTAAGAACTTTGCGTATTTGTGTCCATAGGTAATTTGGAGATAGATTGCAGAAACAATTTTAGTCTAGTCGGAGCTTTAAATGAATGAGAAACGCCTTTGAAAGTAATTTTGCAGAGACAGGGATGAAGCATGCCATAACGGATGTTCAGAGATCTCAGTTGTGGACGAAGAGCTAAAAACTCTTTACGTCTACCATTGGCTGCATTTGAGATATCCTGAGAAATTTAGATGTTATGACCAGACCAAACAAGGCACCATTTCTGTCTGGCAGCTTTTAAAGCACTCATGAGATTGGTGAATTCCAAGAAGAGCATTATAATACCACAAGATTTGGTAGATTGGGGTTGAGGATGGCTCAAACAATGAGCCCACTGAATATTAAGGGGAGCAGAAGACTGTAGGTTGAGAGGATCAGGTAAAAAGTTCTTCAAGAAGGAAAGATGTTCAGAGCCCTCAAAATTCTCTGGTAGACTATAAAGGTGAAAAATAGGCAAGGATGAATTCACTGATGGCCAAAATGCTTACTGATGTGTTCACTGAATTTCAGAATATGCTCTGAATATTTCAGTATGCACAGGCGTACCATCAAAACCAATTTACGTCTTTTTGTATAACGATTTTCAAGGTCTTCAGTGTGGAGCTTGAGCTTTTGCATTTCTTGTTCTAGCATGGGTGTTTTAGTACCAATGTCCTGAAGGTGGCCCACGGGTTGCTCCATATCAAACATTTTGCTTTCCATGGTGATCCAGAGAACCTCAATTTGTTGCAATTTGTCATTGGTAGAATTCATGAACAGTTTAAGGGCATATATTTCATATAAAATTGTGTCCAAGACCGGATTAGGAGATGACTGGATCGGAGATAGAGGATAATTGTTTTATCTTTTGGGTCTGGTACCAGAGGAATATGCTTTAGAAAGATTTAGAGGGTTGCTGGCCATCTTAATGAAGTGCATAGATCAATGTAAGAACTTTTTAGAAGGAGAGGGTCTGCTCATATATTAGGTGATTGGTGAGAGGAAGTTCAATATAGTTAATATAGTTGCACAGGAGTTCTCATTCTATGTGGCAGAGGAAAGCGATTAGTTTTATGCAGCAGGGACATGTCTACAAAGCAGGGTGTGGAGTGGAGAGGTTACAGTAGTTCCCACTGGCTTGAAAACTTGCAAGTAAACAGAGAGCAGAATATATCTACTGTGGGAACGTCCCGCAACTATATATAATCACATCCACATCCTTTCAAGTTCAAACACATACAAAGGCGCGTGTGCCCCCAAAACAACCTGAGTGCTACAATGTCATTAGACTCAAAAGTAGTGGATGACAATATATTAGCTGGGGGCATTAGGCTCTGAGCAGGCTAAAATGTAAGCACCATATTGTGAGAGTCTTCAATGAGAAATTACATATCATACAGCCAGCAGACATGGCATTTATTCAGGGCTTCCAGTATTAGGGCATTGATGTCCAAAGATGTAAAAAAAAAGTAGTGAGAAAAGTAAATGCGATGGCAGCAGTGCTGGAGCTCAGAAGGTTAATACGAGCAGCGAACTGACAAAATGGTGGGTGATCATGTGTGAGATGAAAAACTTTGTGGCGCTGCAACAGTGGAGAGACGAGATGTTGGATGCTTCTTTTGGTCTGCAGGAACGCCGCACACATAAATAGCATTAGACCAGTTTAAGTAGCGCTGGGCATCGTCTACAGTCAGCCGAAAAATGAAACAAAATCTCTTTGAGGGATCGGAGCCTAGCGGTCTGCTGCCTTCTTGACTCGGCGCATAAACCACGCCTGTGTGTGTGTGAAATATGAGAGTTTACTCTACTATTCTGTAACTTGCACGATGGAAACTGTAGGCCTATTGTTTGTTACCAAAGGGTGTGCCATTGACAAGGTCAGGGAAATCACAGGAAAAAAGTTAGGAACAACCAGTCGTTTAAAGTTCAGTAGGTTTTAACACACATTTGTAAATGCATTTCCATGCTCATCAGTGTATGTAACTTAGACCTGAAGGGTTAAGATGCAAGTGCTACTGACAGGTTATGAATAGTGTTGGGAATTGCACTGATTATCAAAGGTTGAATAGCAGAGAATAAGAAAAAGAATCATGTTAGCACAAAGTATTTTGACTGAAGACATACAATGATTTAAAAAGTCATATTTAAAAATAACAATATTTGTTAATTCTAAAATTGCATATTTTATGCAATACGTAAAGAATGCAAACGGAGGGTTTGTAAAACAGGCATCAGTGAGTAAAAAGCCAGAAAAGCAATTAACAATAATGTTTCTTTGGCAATCGTATGTGGAATGTTTCCCTGAAACTATATGGATTGCAGAATATCGACTACCACTAAATCTTCAAGGTAAGTGCATGCAGGTGAGTATTGATGAAATATGCTAATTTCCCAACCTATGTACCTTCCGGAGACATATGTTGCCAAGACACATAGAAATACTTGAAGACTGGTACATTTATCAATCAATCAATCAGGGTACTTGTAGAACATGCTACTTACCCGTGAGGGTCTCAAGGCGCTGAGGGGGGATTGGGGGGGGCTGCTACTGCTCGAAGAGCCAGGTCTTGAGGAGTCTTCTGAAGGCGAGTAGGTCTTGGGTCTGCCGGAGGGTGGGAGGGTGTTCCAGGTCCTGGTCTTGGCGGCGAGGTAGGAGAAGGATCTGCCGCCAGAGGTCGTTTGTTGGATGCAGGGGACAGCGGCGAGTGTGAGACTGGCGGAGCAGAGCTGGCGGGTGGGGGTGTAGATGCCGAGTCTGCTGTTAAGGTAGGCTGGTCCGGCATTATGGAGTGCTTTGTGTGCGTGGATGAGGAGCTTGAAGGTGATCCTCTTGTCGACAGGGAGCCAGTGTAGGTCTCTAAGGTGGGGGGTGATGTGGCTGCGATGGGGGACGTTGACGATCAGTGAGGCGGAGGCGTTTCGGATGTGTTGTAGTCGTCATAGGTGTTTGGCTGGGATTCCTGCGTAGAGTGCATTGCCATTGTCCAGTCTGCTGCTGACAAGAGCCTGTGTCACAGTTCTTCTTGTTTTGGTCGGGATTCACTTGTAGATCCTGAGGAGCATGCAGAGGGTGTTGTAGCAGGAGGAGGAGACGGCGTTGACCTGCTTAGCCATGGAGAGGGAGGAGTCGAGGATGAATCCTATGTTGCGTGCATGGTTGGTGGGTGTTGGTGCTGTTCCCAGTGTGGCCGGCCATCAGGATTCGTCCCAGGCTGAGGGGGTGGGTCCGAGGATGAGTACCTCTGTCTTGTCTGAGTTCAGCTTCAGACTGTTGCTCCTCATCCAGTTGGCGATGGCCTTCATTCCCTTGTGGAGGTTGGTTTTGGCGGTCTGTGGGTCCTTGGTGAGGGAGAGGATGAGCTGGGTGTCGTTGGCGTAGGAGATGATGTTGAGGTCGTGATGGTGGGCCACTTGTGCGAGGGGGGCCATGTAGATGTTGAAAAACGTCGGGCTGAGGGATGAGCCCTGAGGGACACCGCAGATGATGTCGGTGGCTTCGGATTGGAAGGGTGGGAGGCGGACGCTATGGAATCTGCTGGAAAGGAAGGATGTGGTCCAGTCAAGGGCCTTCTCTTGGATTCCGGCTTCTCGGAGGCGTGTCTTTAGATTGCGATGGCAGACCGTGTCAAAAATGGCCGACTGGTCCAGGAGGATGAAGGCTGATGTTTCGCTGTTTTCTAGTTGGCGCCTGATGTTGTCTGTTGCGGCGATGAGGGCTGTCTCGGTGTTGTGGTTTCAACTGAATCTGGACTGGGACGGGTCCAAGATGTTGTAGTCTTCCAGGTGGCGGGCCAATTGCCTGTTGACGATTTTCTTGATGACCTTTGCCGGGAATGGGAGCAGGGAGGTTGGCCAGAAGTTCTTGAGGTCCTTGGGGTCCGCCTTGGGCTTCTTGAGGAGGGCGTTAATTTTGGCATTTAACAATAATGAGTAAAAAGCCAGAAAAGCATTTAACAATAATGTTTCTTTGGCATTGAACAATAATGTTTCTTTGGCAATCGTATGTGGCATGTATCCCTGAAACTATATTGATTGCAGAATATCGACTACCACCATATCTTCAAGGTAAGTGCATGCAGGTGAGTATGGATTTAATATGCTAATCATTTAATATACTAATCTCCCTAACTATGTACCTTGCGGACACATATATTGCCAAGATACATAGAAATACTTGAAGACTGGTACATTTATACTTACTGACTTTGCCAATACAGTGATAGCCAACATCTTGTACTCAAATTTGTTGCAGGATGATATTATGTTACTCGTCATTATGACATTAAGGAAAGAATTAGGCATAAATTACAACCTTGTAATAAAGGCATTCAGTTCTAAACTTCACCTCCACATCTAATTAAATGGTGTGATCCTGGGTAAATCAGATAAATGGTAATTTTCTTGATTGAGGACTAAGAATGAGCAATTAAAACAATATAAAACTGGATAATTGCATTTAAGTGTTACACAAATGAAGAATCTTTAGTCAAATTCCTTAATATTCATGGCCTTTACTCATTTTGATGATTGGCAAAATGCTAAAGGTGCAATGCCTCTCTTTTTAAATATTACATTTCTTACATGTAGGTTGTTTACACTTTGCTTATCTGTAGGTCACAGTTTAATACCTTTATCACTTACGCACACATTTCTGAGTCTGCTATGTGGAAGTAAGCAGTTTAGGAATCATTTTGTTTGTAGAGATGTGTTATGTAACAATTTAATGGGTAATTGAAATATGAATTTGTACACAATTGGCACCAAAAAATATGCCAGTGTATATGGCAGATAATTCCTAGAGCAAGCCTGCTTCTTTTTAATACACTGATCTACACACGAATCATAAATAGACTAGAACTGATATGTGCAATTTACTTTCCTTAAATTAGCAAAATATCTTTACTTTAAATATTAATGAACAATAATTCTATATATTTAATTTAAATGTAAAACATAATACAACAATGCTACAGCACTATTAACCTAATTTTGAATTAAATATGTAATTGATGTAAACACATTTAAATTACTTTAACAATATTTTGTAAATGTTTTAATAAGAAAACACTAAAATGTATGCATTTGTTTTTTATGTACTCACTAGTACAAAAAGTTATGTATAGGATCAATTTAGACCAATTTAACCCCTTCCGTGCACCCGTCGGCCGATGGCCGACAGGAGCACTCCCTCCCCAGTGCTGCGAACTGCCACCGGCCGACACAGCCCGCCCACTCATTAGAATGCCCGCACCGCGGCGGAATTGCCACCGCGGTTAAGGCATTAAATATATTTACTGAAACTTATATGTTTTCAAATATCTTTAATTGAAAACGTTTTTATCAAAACATTTTACCAAAAAAAGAATATTTTAAAAATATATTTTTAATTAAAATAAATGTATTTGTGCGTGTGTGTAAATATGTATATATATATATATAAAATAAAACGATTTATGGTAAACTTTTCTTCCTATGGGGGCCTCCATTATTATGTACGGGAGGACATTGCAGTACCAGTGGTTGGCCATATGTGGTGCTGGACTTACTACAGCTTTGAGTTGCAGTATATTTTCTATAACTGTTAGTTCTTTTGGAATGTAGCAACTTCTTGAAGTGCAGACTGTGAAAAGCAATGGGCTAAATACTTTATGTGTTGGTCTGTCCCTCTCTAATCCCCTCCTTAGCCCTCCTTAAAATGCTCCTTAAATCATTTCTAAGCTCTTCTCATTAATTAGTAAGCATTACTCTTGTTCAAGCCACTCCCTCTGTTTCTGCTCACAATGGCCAATAAGAAGTAAAATTACACATGTGAGGATCTCCCCATAGAAAAGATAGGAGAATTGAAGATTTTCCTAAATAGATTTCTGAACTCGATTTTGTAGTAAGTAAACAGGACAAATGCCGGCACCAGCATCAACTTCCAAATATAGATGAAGGGCACCACTTAGGGATCAAATATGGTACAGCCACTCTGCTCTCTGCAATAAAAAAAAAAATCTTACCCAGGCCTTTGCTATGGCTCATGAGGATATATAGCACTACTCCAATCCCATGCTGTAAAATTCTTGATCTTGATTTGTGGTTTTTGAGACTCCTTGGTACATTCCTCATCATCCTAACCAGCACAAAAAATCTCTGCTGTCTGTGTCATGTGGGTGCTAAAATGTTTCCTTTTTTGTTATGTTTTCATCATTTTCCTCTCCCGAGTGAGAGTTTCTTCACTCAATAAAATGTGATGTGAGGTAACAATCATGGAAATTCCCTAAACTGTTGGGGGAGTTTATTTTTATTTTTTTAAACTTTATTTTCAAGTTTCCTTAAATGCAAAGGTTACATATATTCAAGTCTGTTCACTTATGAATTGTCTCAAATTGTCACCATCCGGCAATACAGAATACAAAATTTACAGCAGTGTTTTATGTTCACAGGTTAGTTATAATGAAATTGTAGTATCATCAACATTGTCATTGCGACGGGTACATTTGACCGCATCCCAATCATTCCCCGGTTCCCCAGCAGCCCAGTCTATACTGCAAACCCGCCAGTCCTTGTCCTGTTTATGCATGATCCTCTAAGTTTCTCAGAAGCAAATGGGAAGTTGCTTTATGAGGCTCTACCCCACTCCCGTCAGGACGATGCCCCGCTCAATCTGAGAGCTGGATGCCTGATTTATGGTGTCCACATATGAGCGATATGGGCCCCATATGTCCTTAGGACGGGATGTACTGGGCATTAGAGAAGCGTAGTTTTCGCTATTAACATTGCAATAGGGTAGGCTGCGTATCCAATTCTGGACAGTGGGTACTGATTTGCAGCCCCAGTGGAGAGCCACCTCTCGTTTCGCCAGTAGTAGCCCTAGTGATACAAACCGTCTGACTCTCTTGGGAAAATTAAGTGTGTATCCCAATAGGGCCACGTCCAGCATATGTATCAGTGGCAAGTTAATAATTTGCCCAAGTGTATTGTGTATGCGCTCGGAATATGGCTGCAGCTTAGGACATGCAAACACAACAGGTGATGGACCGAATGTGGATCAATGTCACACACTCATCCCAGTCCAAAGATCTGGGCCCAAATCCATCGTTTTTTTTGCACTCCACACCACCCTGGGTTAGACAATGGCGATATGCAAATCAGCTCTGACCCTGTGCCCCATGGGAACAGTCCAGTCCGAACTACAAAAGCCATGTCCTTCCCAGAACGGAATCAAGCATCCGAGGACCGGACCGGTTTCGAGGTAACACCTCTCATCAGCCCGGCTAGCTTGACTCCAGTGGTGTGGAGTGCCTGGGACCCACGTCTGGGCATCCCCAGCGCACTTAGGGCGGAATATGCAAACACAACAGGTGATGGACCGAATGTGGATCAATGTCACACACTCATCCCAGTCCAAAGATCTGGGCCCAAATCCATCGTTTTTTTGCACTCCACACCACCCTGGGTTAGACAATGGCGATATGCAAATCAGCTCTGACCCTGTGCCCCATGGGAACAGTCCAAACCGAACTACAAAAGCCATGTCCTTCCCAGAACGGAATCAAGCATCCGAGGACCGGACCGGTTTCGAGGTAACACCTCTCATCAGCCCCGCTAGCTTGACTCCAGTGGTGTGGAGTGCCTGGGACCCACGTCTGGGCATCCCCAGCGCACTTAGGGCGGAATATGCAAACACAACAGGCTAAAGCCATTATCTAACCCAGGGTGGTGTGGAGTGCAAAAAACGATGGATTTAGGCCCAGATCATTGTACTGGGGTGAATGTAAGACATTGATCTACATTCTGTCCATCAAATTGTTTTTTGTAATTTTCTCCCTGAGTGTACTGGGGTAGCTCAGACGTGGGTCCCAGAGCCTCCACACCACTGGAGTCAAGCTAGCCGGGCTGATGAGAGGTGTTACCTCGAAACCGGTCCGGTCCTCGGATGCTTGATTCCGCTCTGGGAAAGATATGGCTGTGTAGTTCGGACTGGACTGTTCCCATGGGGCACAGGGTCAGAGCTGATTTGCATAAAGCCATTATCTAACCCAGGGTGGTGTGGAGTGCAAAAAACAATGGATTTAGGCCCAGATCATTGTACTGGGGTGAATGTAAGACATTGATCCACATTCTGTCCATCAAATTGTTTTTTGTAATTTTCTCCCTGAGTGTACTGGGGTAGCTCAGACGTGGGTCCCAGAGCCTCCACACCACTGGAGTCAAGCTAGCCGGGCTGATGAGAGGTGTTACCTTGAAACCGGTCCGGTCCTCGGATGCTTGATTCCGGTCTGGGAAAGATATGGCTGTGTAGTTCGGACTGGACTGTTCCCATGGGGCACAGGGTCAGAGCTGATTTGCATAAAGCCATTATCTAACCCAGGGTGGTGTGGAGTGCAAAAAACGATGGATTTAGGCCCAGATCATTGTACTGGGGTGAATGTAAGACATTGATCTACATTCTGTCCATCAAATTGTTTTTTGTAATTTTCTCCCTGAGTGTACTGGGGTAGCTCAGACGTGGGTCCCAGAGCCTCCACACCACTGGAGTCAAGCTAGCCGGGCTGATGAGAGGTGTTACCTCGAAACCGGTCCGGTCCTCGGATGCTTGATTCCGGTCTGGGAAAGATATGGCTGTGTAGTTCGGACTGGACTGTTCCCATGGGGCACAGGGTCAGAGCTGATTTGCATAAAGCCATTATCTAACCCAGGGTGGTGTGGAGTGCAAAAAACGATGGATTTAGGCCCAGATCATTGTACTGGGGTGAATGTAAGACATTGATCTACATTCTGTCCATCAAATTGTTTTTTGTAATTTTCTCCCTGAGTGTACTGGGGTAGCTCAGACGTGGGTCCCAGAGCCTCCACACCACTGGAGTCAAGCTAGCCGGGCTGATGAGAGGTGTTACCTCGAAACCGGTCCGGTCCTCGGATGCTTGATTCCGGTCTGGGAAAGATATGGCTGTGTAGTTCGGACTGGACTGTTCCCATGGGGCACAGGGTCAGAGCTGATTTGCATAAAGCCATTATCTGACCCAGGGTGGTGTGGAGTGCAAAAAACGATGGATTTAGGCCCAGATCATTGTACTGGGGTGAATGTAAGACATTGATCTACATTCTGTCCATCAAATTGTTTTTTGTAATTTTCTCCCTGAGTGTACTGGGGTAGCTCAGACGTGGGTCCCAGAGCCTCCACACCACTGGAGTCAAGCTAGCCGGGCTGATGAGAGGTGTTACCTCGAAACCGGTCCGGTCCTCGGATGCTTGATTCCGGTCTAGGAAAGATATGGCTGTGTAGTTCGGACTGGACTGTTCCCGTGGGGCACAGGGTCAGAGCTGATTTGCATAAAGCCATTATCTAACCCAGGGTGGTGTGGAGTGCAAAAAACAATGGATTTAGGCCCAGATCATTGTACTGGGGTGAATGTAAGACATTGATCTACATTCTGTCCATCAAATTGTTTTTTGTAATTTTCTCCCTGAGTGTACTGGGGTAGCTCAGACGTGGGTCCCAGAGCCTCCACACCACTGGAGTCAAGCTAGCCGGGCTGATGAGAGGTGTTACCTCGAAACCGGTCCGGTCCTCGGATGCTTGATTCCGGTCTGGGAAAGATATGGCTGTGTAGTTCGGACTGGACTGTTCCCATGGGGCACAGGGTCAGAGCTGATTTGCATAAAGCCATTATCTAACCCAGGGTGGTGTGGAGTGCAAAAAACGATGGATTTAGGCCCAGATCATTGTACTGGGGTGAATGTAAGACATTGATCTACATTCTGCCCATCAAATTGTTTTTTGTAATTTTCTCCCTGAGTGTACTGGGGTAGCTCAGACGTGGGTCCCAGAGCCTCCACACCACTGGAGTCAAGCTAGCCGGGCTGATGAGAGGTGTTACCTCGAAACCGGTCCGGTCCTCGGATGCTTGATTCCGGTCTGGGAAAGATATGGCTGTGTAGTTCGGACTGGACTGTTCCCATGGGGCACAGGGTCAGAGCTGATTTGCATAAAGCCATTATCTAACCCAGGGTGGTGTGGAGTGCAAAAAACGATGGATTTAGGCCCAGATCATTGTACTGGGGTGAATGTAAGACATTGATCTACATTCTGTCCATCCAATTTATTTTTTGTAATTTTCTCACTGAGTGTACTGGGGTAGCTCAGACGTGGGTCCCAGAGCCTCCACACCACTGGAGTCAAGCTAGCCGGGCTGATGAGAGGTGTTACCTCGAAACCGGTCCGGTCCTTGGATGCTTGATTCCGGTCTGGGAAAGATATGGCTGTGTAGTTCGGACTGGACTGTTCCCATAGGGCACAGGGTCAGAGCTGATTTGCATAAAGCCATTATCTAACCCAGGGTGGTGTGGAGTGCAAAAAACGATGGATTTAGGCCCAGATCATTGTACTGGGGTGAATGTAAGACATTGATCTACATTCTGTCCATCAAATTGTTTTTTGTAATTTTCTCCCTGAGTGTACTGGGGTAGCTCAGACGTGGGTCCCAGAGCCTCCACACCACTGGAGTCAAGCTAGCCGGGCTGATGAGAGGTGTTACCTCGAAACCGGTCCGGTCCTCGGATGCTTGATTCCGCTCTGGGAAAGATATGGCTGTGTAGTTCGGACTGGACTGTTCCCATGGGGCACAGGGTCAGAGCTGATTTGCATAAAGCCATTATCTAACCCAGGGTGGTGTGGAGTGCAAAAAACGATGGATTTAGGCCCAGATCATTGTACTGGGGTGAATGTAAGACATTGATCTACATTCTGTCCATCAAATTGTTTTTTGTAATTTTCTCCCTGAGTGTACTGGGGTAGCTCAGACGTGGGTCCCAGAGCCTCCACACCACTGGAGTCAAGCTAGCCGGGCTGATGAGAGGTGTTACCTTGAAACCGGTCCGGTCCTCGGATGCTTGATTCCGGTCTGGGAAAGATATGGCTGTGTAGTTCGGACTGGACTGTTCCCATGGGGCACAGGGTCAGAGCTGATTTGCATAAAGCCATTATCTAACCCAGGGTGGTGTGGAGTGCAAAAAACGATGGATTTAGGCCCAGATCATTGTACTGGGGTGAATGTAAGACATTGATCTACATTCTGTCCATCAAATTGTTTTTTGTAATTTTCTCCCTGAGTGTACTGGGGTAGCTCAGACGTGGGTCCCAGTGCCTCCACACCACTGGAGTCAAGCTAGCCGGGCTGATGAGAGGTGTTACCTCGAAACCGGTCCGGTCCTCGGATGCTTGATTCCGGTCTGGGAAAGATATGGCTGTGTAGTTCGGACTGGACTGTTCCCATGGGGCACAGGGTCAGAGCTGATTTGCATAAAGCCATTATCTAACCCAGGGTGGTGTGGAGTGCAAAAAACGATGGATTTAGGCCCAGATCATTGTACTGGGGTGAATGTAAGACATTGATCTACATTCTGTCCATCAAATTGTTTTTTGTAATTTTCTCCCTGAGTGTACTGGGGTAGCTCAGACGTGGGTCCCAGAGCCTCCACACCACTGGAGTCAAGCTAGCCGGGCTGATGAGAGGTGTTACCTCGAAACCGGTCCGGTCCTCGGATGCTTGATTCCGGTCTGGGAAAGATATGGCTGTGTAGTTCGGACTGGACTGTTCCCATGGGGCACAGGGTCAGAGCTGATTTGCATAAAGCCATTATCTGACCCAGGGTGGTGTGGAGTGCAAAAAACGATGGATTTAGGCCCAGATCATTGTACTGGGGTGAATGTAAGACATTGATCTACATTCTGTCCATCAAATTGTTTTTTGTAATTTTCTCCCTGAGTGTACTGGGGTAGCTCAGACGTGGGTCCCAGAGCCTCCACACCACTGGAGTCAAGCTAGCCGGGCTGATGAGAGGTGTTACCTCGAAACCGGTCCGGTCCTCGGATGCTTGATTCCGGTCTGGGAAAGATATGGCTGTGTAGTTCGGACTGGACTGTTCCCGTGGGGCACAGGGTCAGAGCTGATTTGCATAAAGCCATTATCTAACCCAGGGTGGTGTGGAGTGCAAAAAACAATGGATTTAGGCCCAGATCATTGTACTGGGGTGAATGTAAGACATTGATCTACATTCTGTCCATCAAATTGTTTTTTGTAATTTTCTCCCTGAGTGTACTGGGGTAGCTCAGACGTGGGTCCCAGAGCCTCCACACCACTGGAGTCAAGCTAGCCGGGCTGATGAGAGGTGTTACCTCGAAACCGGTCCGGTCCTCGGATGCTTGATTCCGGTCTGGGAAAGATATGGCTGTGTAGTTCGGACTGGACTGTTCCCATGGGGCACAGGGTCCGAGCTGATTTGCATAAAGCCATTATCTAACCCAGGGTGGTGTGGAGTGCAAAAAACGATGGATTTAGGCCCAGATCATTGTACTGGGGTGAATGTAAGACATTGATCTACATTCTGCCCATCAAATTGTTTTTTGTAATTTTCTCCCTGAGTGTACTGGGGTAGCTCAGACGTGGGTCCCAGAGCCTCCACACCACTGGAGTCAAGCTAGCCGGGCTGATGAGAGGTGTTACCTCGAAACCGGTCCGTTCCTCGGATGCTTGATTCCGGTCTGGGAAAGATATGGCTGTGTAGTTCGGACCTGACTGTTCCCATGGGGCACAGGGTCAGAGCTGATTTGCATAAAGCCATTATCTAACCCAGGGTGGTGTGGAGTGCAAAAAACGATGGATTTAGGCCCAGATCATTGTACTGGGGTGAATGTAAGACATTGATCTACATTCTGTCCATCAAATTGTTTTTTGTAATTTTCTCCCTGAGTGTACTGGGGTAGCTCAGACGTGGGTCCCAGAGCCTCCACACCACTGGAGTCAAGCTAGCCGGGCTGATGAGAGGTGTTACCTCAAAACCGGTCCGGTCCTCGGATGCTTGATTCCGGTCTGGGAAAGATATGGCTGTGTAGTTCGGACTGGACTGTTCCCATGGGGCACAGGGTCAGAGCTGATTTGCATAAAGCCATTATCTAACCCAGGGTGGTGTGGAGTGCAAAAAACGATGGATTTAGGCCCAGATCATTGTACTGGGGTGAATGTAAGACATTGATCTACATTCTGTCCATCAAATTGTTTTTTGTAATTTTCTCACTGAGTGTACTGGGGTAGCTCAGACGTGGGTCCCAGAGCCTCCACACCACTGGAGTCAAGCTAGCCGGGCTGATGAGAGGTGTTACCTCGAAACCGGTCCGGTCCTTGGATGCTTGATTCCGGTCTGGGAAAGATATGGCTGTGTAGTTCGGACTGGACTGTTCCCATAGGGCACAGGGTCAGAGCTGATTTGCATAAAGCCATTATCTAACCCAGGGTGGTGTGGAGTGCAAAAAACGATGGATTTAGGCCCAGATCATTGTACTGGGGTGAATGTAAGACATTGATCTACATTCTGTCCATCAAATTGTTTTTTGTAATTTTCTCCCTGAGTGTACTGGGGTAGCTCAGACGTGGGTCCCAGAGCCTCCACACCACTGGAGTCAAGCTAGCCGGGCTGATGAGAGGTGTTACCTCAAAACCGGTCCGGTCCTCGGATGCTTGATTCCTGTCTGGGAAAGATATGGCTGTGTAGTTCGGACTGGACTGTTCCCATGGGGCACAGGGTCAGAGCTGATTTGCATAAAGCCATTATCTAACCCAGGGTGGTGTGGAGTGCAAAAATCGATGGATTTAGGCCCAGATCATTGTACTGGGGTGAATGTAAGACATTGATCTACACTCTGTCCATCAAATTGTTTTTTGTAATTTTCTCCCTGAGTGTACTGGGGTAGCTCAGACGTTTGTCCCAGAGCCTCCACACCACTGGAGTCAAGCTAGCCGGGCTGATGAGAGGTGTTACCTCGAAACCGGTCCGGTCCTCGGATGCTTGATTCCGGTCTGGGAAAGATATGGCTGTGTAGTTTGGACTGGACTGTTCCCATGGGGCACAGGGTCAGAGCTGATTTGCATAAAGCCATTATCTAACCCAGGGTGGTGTGGAGTGCAAAAAACGATGGATTTAGGCCCAGATCATTGTACTGGGGTGAATGTAAGACATTGATCTACATTCTGTCCATCAAATTGTTTTTTGTAATTTTCTCCCTGAGTGTACTGGGGTAGCTCAGACGTGGGTCCCAGAGCCTCCACACCACTGGAGTCAAGCTAGCCGGGCTGATGAGAGGTGTTACCTCGAAACCGGTCCGGTCCTCGGATGCTTGATTCCGGTCTGGGAAAGATATGGCTGTGTAGTTCGGACTGGACTGTTCCCATGGGGCACAGGGTCAGAGCTGATTTGCATAAAGCCATTATCTAACCCAGGGTGGTGTGGAGTGCAAAAAACGATGGATTTAGGCCCAGATCATTGTACTGGGGTGAATGTAAGACATTGATCTACATTCTGTCCATCAAATTGTTTTTTGTAATTTTCTCCCTGAGTGTACTGGGGTAGCTCAGACGTGGGTCCCAGAGCCTCCACACCACTGGAGTCAAGCTAGCCGGGCTGATGAGAGGTGTTACCTCGAAACCGGTCCGGTCCTCGGATGCTTGATTCCGGTCTGGGAAAGATATGGCTGTGTAGTTCGGACTGGACTGTTCCCATGGGGCACAGGGTCAGAGCTGATTTGCATAAAGCCATTATCTAACCCAGGGTGGTGTGGAGTGCAAAAAACGATGGATTTAGGCCCAGATCATTGTACTGGGGTGAATGTAAGACATTGATCTACATTCTGTCCATCAAATTGTTTTTTGTAGTTTTTTGCAGCTTAGGACATGTCCAGTCAAGATGTGCGAAGTCTGCGTGGGGCGCTGTGCATTTGCAACAATTGTGTGGTCTAGATGGATCAATTCTGTGCGATTTAGCAGGGGTGAATTATATGTGGCATAAAAATTTTAAGTGTAGGAGCTTGTGCCTGCTATTTAGTGAAACTTCTCGTGTGATGGCACAACATTTGGCACATTGCTCATCTGTTATCGGACGGCCCAGATCAACTTCCCAGTCGCTGCAAATTTTATTGTCATACACAGGTCTTATACCGGCATATGTCTTATATATCCTGGACATTAAATATGCGTTATTTGTGCTCTCTATTATCATCGTGAGGGGGGGAATGAGTCAGGCTCGACTGAGAAGTTGGATAAAGTGGAGCATAGTGCGTACCTGATGCGACCTAGGACAAATCTACCCTTAAGCTACTAGCTTGAAAACGAGCATCATCTGATAGTGAGAAGATGTGACCCCAGGGTACAGATCGCCCATTGTGGCAATTTCCAACATTGTCAGAGTACTTTGCATCAAACGTTCACCCGAGATAGGAATCCAGCAGGCGTTAGGGATGGGCAATGCAGAGGAGTATAATATGGCGCACCAGTTATTCTCCTTAATCTATCCCACGCCCAGCTACTAGTGGATACAGTTTGGATGTCATGGGGGTCTCTGGGAACACTCTCAGGTAGGACTGTTAAAAGCCGCTCTGGGAGAACAAAGTCGTCTTCAGGCTGTAAATATGGTATTCTAGCATCTGGATGATACCAGGAATGCGCGTAACAACATTGGGCTACCATATAATATAACTAAACCTGAGATGCTATAACCCCCTCTATCATATGGTAAATTGAGTACTGACCATCAAACCCTTGCCCGCTTCCCACCCCAAACTAGCCATGTTAGCAAAGCGCAGGATGTCCCAAAAAAACTGTTAGTGAGGGGAATTGGGATATTATTAAAAAGATATAAAAATGTGGGAAGTACCATCATCTTCAATATGGCAACTCGGCAATCGCAACCATTTTTCTATCTGCGCTTCTAGTGTGTCAATGGTGCACCCATAGTTTAATCTGATTATCTGTGCAGAGTCCAAGTGGATATGAATCCCTAAATATTTGACCAAATCTGTACACCATTCCAGCGAGAATTCGCACTCCCACATTTTTGTGCTTGATGTTAAAGGAGAGGTGACAGATTTATGCCAAATGATGCCCAAACCTGAAAAGCAGCCGAATCTAAGAATCTCTCGGATCAATGGGTCTAAATTTACTTGGGGTTCTCTAACATAAAGGATCATATCATCTGCATAAAGAGAGACCAGGAGGGTGCTGGTGTTGAACTGTAGACCCCTCTGTAGATGACGCTCCTGAAAGTGGCGTATTAACGAATCCATAGCCAGGATAAATATTAGGAGGGACAAGGGTCAGCCCTGTCGGGTCCCACAGGAGAGCCGGAAGGGCCGGGAAAGTGTACCATTTAAACAAAGGCTCGCCGTGGGTTGACTATACAATAATGCGGTGGTTGCAATAAATCCTACAGGCATGCCCATACAGCACATAACAGAGAGGAAGAAGGGCCACTCCAGGGAGTCAAAGACTTTCTCTGTGTCTAGGAAATAGCTGCTGAAGGGATTTCGGGATTAATCCTGTGTATTACTGCGAAGAGTGTTCGAAGATTCAGTGAGGTGGACCGGTGGGGTACAAAGCCAGATTGCGCCAGGGATATGATAAAGTCGATTAATTGGGACAAACGATTAGCGATGACTTTGGCCAAAAACGTATAGTTTAGATTTAGGAGGGATAAAGGTCAGTAAGACCCACACTGTGAGAGATCTTTGCCTGGTTTGGGGAGTAGGATTATAACGGCCTCTCGGAATGTGGGGGGAAGCAGTTGTTTCTCTAAGGCCTCTGCATAGACCTCAATACGTTGCGGTGTGAGCAGATCATTGCATTCCTTATAAAAGTCTCCTGTGAAGCCATCTAACCTGGGAGCTGAGGAGCTGCGAAGCTGCGAAGCGTGTTGATGGCACCAAGCACATCTGCAACTGCAATGGGTTCTGGTAAAAAATCCTGCATGTACTTTTTGAGATAGACAAGTGTGATCTTATCTAGGTATTTTTCTTGTGCCTTGAAGGAACTCCCAAGCATATTTGAATAGAGAGTCAAGAATTATGTGAGGAATGTGTTGGGAATATCTGCAATGGATTTGTGAGTGTGGTTGCCTTTGCTACAGATCTCAGTAATATAGGCCTTGTTGTAGGGCGGTCTCAGCATCTGGGCCAGCACCCTGCCAGGTCTTTTGCCCTCCCCGTATCGTCTAGCTGTTTGGTATTTACCTAAGTATAATATTTCCCGATCTTTAAGCAACCCAGCGTGTTTGGCAATGCAAGTGCCCCTGATAACTGCTTTAAATTAAAACCCTTCCAACGGACTGCCTAGGAGTCAACTCAACCTGTGTTGATGGAAAAGGCGCCTTGATGCCCATTGGGCTGAGTCTGCGCGTTATAAATCTGCTTTCATTTCATTTAATTTCAAAAGTAGTCCCCAATAGCCTCGCGTATCTCCGTTTTAAACAGGTCCTCATGGAGTGCACGACTAGGGAAGCGGCATTGGAGTTTATAGCCCTCAGGGCGGGGGACTTTTAGATGTAGCAGGACCGGAGAGTCATCTGAGTATGTCCTAGGGAGTGTCCCAATTGAGGTGCACCAACCAGAAACATCCAGAGAAAGAAGCCAGTAATCTATCCTAGTCCACGTGTTGTGCGGACCGGAGTAGTGTGTGTAGTCTGTGAGGTTAGGGTTATGTGTGCGCCAAATGTCTAGAAGTGTGAACTGCTCGCAAGGCTCTAGGAGGGTGCGGCGGCCACATGGTTTAGTGTCTGAGGCCGTGGAAGTGCTATCCAACCCGGGAATGAGCAGGAAATTAAAATCGCCACCTAAAATCTGAATCTGCGTCTCCAGCCTAGTGAGTTGAGTGTGGAGGGCGTGAAAGAAATCAGGGGAGTCAGAGTTTGGGGTGTACACACACACCTGGGCAATGGTACTGCCCATCAGCGATCCGGAGGTGATTAGATAATGGCCCTCCTCGTCCCGGACCATAGAATCAAAACTAAACGGGACTCTTTTGTGTACCAAAATGGCCACCTAGCTTGTGTAATTACTGTAATTGGCAAAGTATCTATGCGTGCCCAAGCTAGCACCAAATCGCACTGCGTCTGTTTGGGGAAGGTGCATCTCTTGTAAGAAAGCGATGTACACATTATGTCTTATTAGATAATGGATTAACTGCCTTCGTTTGTGAGTGTCGTGGAGACCTCTAACATTACAGGACAGTAGGGATAGGTCAGATGCACCAAACCTGGTCATCTGAATGGTGCAACAAATTAGTCATAATAAATGAGCGACAGTGAAAAGTGAGATATGGCAGTGAACTTGCAGAATATATCATTAAACAGATTGTGCAGTTAAGGTCAACACCCCCAACCACCACCCAGCCATACCTCAGATGTGGTAAGGCCAATCCCAGAAGAAAAACTGAACATGAAATACCAATCAACTTAGCGTTTGTATGACAATCCCCAATTACAGTACCCCAGTGCATACCAAAACTGAGCCAGAGGATACACCATGGGGGGTGGCAATTCTAAGGCAGTTAACCAGCTACCTGTAACAATAGAACAGGATGTATTACGTATTCCCAGTAAATGAGTTGTTCTCTTCTAAGCCAGAGGCCACAGTGGCGGTGTGATTCAGTCAAGGAACCAACCCTGAGGCATTAGCAGGCAGATGCCTTCCATGTTTCCCAAGGACATGGCAGTGTGTTTTTCTCTACAGACATCTTTATCGAATAGGACTGTCAATGGCTTCAGATTGCATAGCCCTCGATTTGGAAACATCTGCAAGGCAAAACCATCAAGAAGGCATCTGTGCACCATGCAGACTGAAGTAGAAGCAATTGGTAAGCCATAGAAAAACAGATTTCCCTTTCCGTGGGGTAGCAGCATCTCTGGTGATGATATCCAAGCTTAACTATCAGTCAAGTGGTTTTTACAACTACTTCGTCTGGACCTTGAAGAGTTGATTAAAGGTGAGGGGATGGATAGAGAGCTACCTTAAGGCCTGCTTAGGAGCACTGCAGCATTAATGACAACCATTGATTGTCTATATATTAAAATGAGTAACTGTAAGACCTGGTTTGCGCATTAGAGGACAGGCTGGATGACACACGGGGGTCGAGACCTTAATCCAATACTTTGAGTGGGGGACAAGAGTAACAGTAATGTGCATAGAACACAATTGAGAAACAACTAAGAAAATTACCCATTTCCTTTTATGAGGTGAGGAGTTGGCCTAATGGCTAGGGTGGTTGACCTCGAAGCTGGGGGACCGGGTTCGAGTCTCTGCAAGGATGCTCAACTTCCTGTGATTTTGGGCAACTCACTTAATCTTCCCGTGCCTAACAATAAAAAATTAATGTGTTATCATGTAACACAACTGGTGCTCGTGTAAAGCTCTCTGACACCCAATACCCTTGAGTCAAGTTTGCGCTACATAAAACTCTGTAAAATAAAAATGTGTTACATAATCTCTTGTATCTAGAAGGCTCATTTGTAAAGGTTGGGAAATGATTAAAGACTTGCAACCTAAAGAGGGCTTTATTGACAAGTGTCTCACTTGGAAGAGAACATAAGGACAGTTGCCTGTCCAAAGGGACAGCACTTCCTCTAGCTGAGTAATGTCATACGACTGCAGAAATAAGAAAAGCAAGGATAAAGAAGTTGAGACATAGTTCTTACAACTTTGTGTGATGTGGTGTAATGCAAGCTTGTTCAAGGATAAACAATTTAAATGAAGCAGGTTCAACACTTGGATTAACTAGAAATATCGTCTTTCCAACTTTAGCTAAACATTTGCCTCAAGGAAGCCCTTCTAGACCTTATGACAGTTTTAGAATAGGAGACCATAGCCAGTGTTGTGTTTTAAATCTGATTGAGCTTGATTATGTGCCATACAATCCTGCGCTTCACTCAGCATGATTTTGGCCTTGCCTTTTTAGTTATTCATAGGCCAAGCACATAGAATAATGAGAGTGCCTGAAGGGCTTTAAAGAGTTATGGGACTAAGCTATGTTATATTATGCTATGTTATGTTATGGTATGTTGATTTGTTTCACACACATCACTCAAGCGGGAATCCAGAGGCTTGGACATGTGTGTTGGTGTGAGAAGGAGCCTATAATGTGCTCAAGGAGGTCATTACATGTCTTGGGTGGATGTAGGAGAATAACGGCCTCGAGGTTTGCCTTTCTAGATGTGGGGAGTGTGTGTGAGTGAGAGTGAGACACTGAGCATATTGCACACATATCCAATAAGGCACATGCACGTAGAAATGAATTAAAGTCACTTTATGGAGCAACAGGTAATAGACTCTTTAATTATCTTTAAATGGTATATTAAATGAAGATCCTTTTGACCCTTTTCTATGCTATAGAAATAATAAAAAGTAAGCAATGGCATTTTATGCATAAGATGGAGAGGAAGATTTTGTGATCGATTTGCTCTCTAAATTCCATGGTGTTGATAGAAGCACTAAGGCTATAATTTGGACTGGTAAGCATAAATATATATATAAATATATCCACACACTCACTTTTTACCTATTTAGAAGAGCCATCATATATATATAAATATATATATATATATATATAAATATATATATATATATATATATATATATATATATATATATATATATATATATATATATATATATATATATATATATATATATATATATATATATATAGCAGCTCCCAATTGCGAGAAGAAATGACACAGTCATCACCCATTGTTGGCGAATGTAGAGGAATTGAGCAACAATCTCCCATAACCAACTTCCGTGCTCCCTCTCAATTTAATCCACAAATGCCTTACAACGCTATCGACACCTTCTCAGAGGCAGTTGTTCAAGACCTCATGAAATTAAGGACTTTACCAGCAACAAAAAACAAGAGATCAAAGATGAAAAATAATTTGAATAAGGGACAATCTATTGCACTTTCCAACATATCGAAAAAAGAAGGAACAATTATAAAACCCTCCGATAAAGGAGGTAACGTTGTGCTCCTACTGTGAAGAATCTCCACGGCAATTGGAAGAAGTGGAGAATTACCAAAGGAGCAATAAAACAGAGTACCAGCATAGTATCCAAGTTTACCATGATTTACTAACTAAATGGCGAAATAAACTGATGTTGGATACCAACGAATTTTTGTTTCTTCGCAATCCTGAACCTGTAATTCCGACATTTTATCACCTTCCAAAGGTTCATAAAGATCTTGATTGTCCCCCAGGGAGACCTATCATATCCTCGAAGGGAGGATTAACTGAAAATCTATCTATGTATATTGACTCTTTTTTATCTAGTTTTGTTGTTGATTTAAAGTCCTATGTAAGAGATACCAAGCATTTTGTAGACATCACAAGTCTCTATACGAGTATTAGACACACACAAGGTATAGAGGCAGTCAGGTATTTCCTGAAAAAAAGACCCGCTAAATACATGCAACACAACACCATGCTGATTGAGTGTTTGGAGTTCTGTCTCACGAACAATATATTTTTGTTCGGTACTGAATTATTCAGGCAAATCTCAGGGACTGCGATGGGAACCTGCTTCGCCCCCAGCTATGCAAATCTTTTCGTTGGCTGGTGAGAGGAGCAGGTGGCCCTAGCAGGGGCAAACACCAAGTGGGCAGAACATGTCGTGGTATGGCGTTGGTATATCGACGGTCTCTTTTTGGTGTGGAGGGGCTCCACCACATAGGCTGAAACATTCATTGATGACCTGAACAACAATAGTCTAAACTTGAGAGTCACAGCTGACATTAGTACTTCAGAGGTACACTATTTAGACCTAAAAATCTTTGTAAATAGGGAGAGGTTAGAGACGGCCTTATATAGGAAACCTACGGCCGGGAATAGCATACTTCATGCCAAAATCAGCCATCCCCCTAGCCTGATTCGAAGTATACCCTATGGGGAACTTCTCAGATTGAGACGCAACTGCTCACAGGACTCTGATTTCATAAAGGCAGCAGAAGAATGCGTCATGAGATTCCGCATAAGAGGTTATAACCAGGCAGAACTGGAGAAGACCTATAAAAAGGTAGCCAGAATTCCCAGGAAACATTTACTTGAGAGTAAGGATAAGAAAGACCAATCCTCCGAAATTAAAAACAAGTTTCGTATGATAATGACTTTTTCGGACCAGGCTAATACTCTAAGAAGGGTACTCACAAAAAACTGGCATATTCTCCATACAGACCCTATAATAGGGAAAGATGTTCCTCTGAAAGCTTTGATAACTTTTAGGAAATTGAGATCCAGCAAAGATAAAATTGTCCAGAGCCACCTCACACCAGTGAAACCCAAAGTGAGTGCAACACTTAAAGACATGAAGGGATTTTTTCCATGTGAGAAATGCGGAGCATGTGATAAGAGCAAATGGGTCTTCTCATATAGGATCCCAGGGATGTCTCAAATGAAGCCCATCAAGGAGTTCATCACATGCACAACCCCCTATGTTGTTTACTGTCTTACCTGCCCCTGTGGACTCCAATACATTGGAAGCACGATCAAGAATGTGAAAATGCGAATTTTAGAACATCAAAGAGCTATTACGAACAGAGATATGGCATATCCTGTAGCTCGACACTTCGCAGAAGTACACCAAAGTAACAGGGAGCTGTTACAGTACTTTGGTTTGGATCACATACCTTTAAATCCCAGAGGGGGGATCGACTACTCAGTCTACGTAGACTGGAGTCGCGTTATAATATAGACATGCAAACAAAATACCCACTAGGCCTT
The DNA here is from genome assembly GCF_964263255.1 of Lissotriton vulgaris. NCBI lineage: Eukaryota > Metazoa > Chordata > Amphibia > Caudata > Salamandridae > Lissotriton > Lissotriton vulgaris. The sequence continues at coordinate 634,292,622 of NC_141685.1, read as the reverse complement.
AACAGTGGGGAAGAATTAACTGTCCACCTAGGGAGATAATAGATACACACATGATCTGAGAAATGCATGTTAAAGGAAATGTAATGATGATGAACTCTTTCGCTTTCCTGTTTTTTAAGCATGAACTTTTTTGGAGCATGAACTTTGTGAAACCTGACATCTTTGAATGACTCTGACATAATGTGGGTGGCAAAGAACAAGATCTCTATGATAAAATTGCCATTCCCCCTAAAATCAGTAATGATGTTTTGATAAATTTTGAAATGTGAATATGAATGATAATTGTGGAATTTTTATTAATTCTTTCGCCCCAAATCCGGCAAGGAGTGGTGAAAAGCCGATACACTGCTCTATTCTTTTTCTTTTATTACCAGCCTTGATTTATGGTATTTAATACAGTATTCATTTATACCTAGATCAGTAATCATCAGATTCATCGATGTGGTTGTTGCATGTGCATATATATGCTAATATGTTTCTGCTCTTGTACTTATTAAACGGGCAGCTCAATAGCGCCTTGGTAAAAAATGCTGGTTAATTGCCGATACACGGCAATATGCACCTAATGCACCGGCTATAGCGGTTTGTGACATCTAAATGATATTACACCATGTAAAATATATTATTTAACCTTCTTTAAGATTGCTGCTAAATTCCCATGCGCTGAAATAATTGTCTGTTTTCAGTTACCTGTAAACTAATGCATATATTGCGCTGCTAGACGGTCAAGAATGTAAACATTGACGAAGGACTTTTGCGTCCGAAACGCGTCTGTTACACGAGTTTGTGGGCTGAAATAAAATCTTGCCGCTTACCCCCGGAGTGCGTTATACATTTCTTGATATATATATATATATATATATATATATATATATATATATATTCGAAAAGGTTGCCCCGGTGAAAAGAAGCCTCAGGCAGTTTGAATAGTTCCTTGATTTGGACAAAACCTGCCAGCAAAGTGCAGCGTGAAATACAGCTTCAAAGTTCATTAATTCCACAAACACCAAACGCGTTTCGGGAACCCCTGTTCGCCCTGTGGGCATCGCTCATCATTGCATCTTGGGACCTGTAGTGCGAGATAATAAACCTCCAGTGAGTCAAACAAACTTGGCAAAAATAATCAGCAGTTTTTTCAAATCCCAAGTGGGTAGAACAGTGTCACATCTCAGCACTCTGCCCTGCTTTATGGTCGAGTCCCGAAATGCTGCCTCCATAGCGCGCTGTCACCTCCTTGGCGCAGGGCAGATCCACTTTTAAAGCAGTGGGCTTCACTTCGCAGCTGAGCAAAAGCAGCTAAATACAATTCGAAAAGGTTGCCCTGGTGAAAGAAGCCTCAGGCAGTTTGAATAGTTCCTTTATTTGGAAAAAGCCTGCCAGCAAAGTGCAGCGTGAAACACAGCTTCAAAGTTCATTAATCCCACAAACACCAAATGCGTTTCGGGAACCCCTGTTCCCTTTCTCAAAGGCCGTGGACTGCAAACAAAGTTCGATTTGATGCTTCGCACTATTTTAATCATCACGGGTCCCGCCCTGTGGGCGTCACTCATCATTGCATCTTGGGACCTGTAGTGCGAGATAATAAACCTCTAGTGAGTCAATCGAACTTGGCAAAAATAATCTGCAGTTTTTTCAAATCCCAAGTGGGTAGAAACAATGTCACTTCTCAGCAATCTGCCCTGCTTTATGGTCGAGTCCCGAAATGCTGCCTCCATAGCGCGCTGTCACCTCCTTGGCGCAGCGCAGGTCCGCTTTTAAAGCCGTGGGCTTCACTTCCCAGCTGAGCAAAAGCAGCTAAATACAATTCGAAAAGGTTGCCCTGGTGAAAGAAGCCTCAGGCAGTTTGAATAGTTCCTTTATTTGGAAAAAACCTGCCAGCAAAGTGCAGCGTGAAACACAGCTTCAAAGTTCATTAATCCCACAAACACCAAATGCGTTTCGGGAACCCCTGTTCCCTTTCTCAAAGGCCGTGGACTGCAAACAAAGTTCGATCTGATGCTTCGCACTATTTTAATCATCACGGGTCCTGCCCTGTGGGCGTCGCTCATCATTGCATCTTGGGACCTGTCGTGCGAGATAATAAACCTCCAGTGAGTCAATCGAACTTGACAAAAATAATCAGCAGTTTTTTCAAATCCCAAGTGGGTAGAAACAATGTCACTTCTCAGCAATCTGCCCTGCTTTATGGTCGAGTCCCGAAATGCTGCCTCCATAGCGTGCTGTCACCTCCTTGGCGCAGCGCAGGTCCGCTTTTAAAGCAGTGGGCTTCACTTCGCGGCTGAGCAAAAGCTGCTAAATACAATTCGAAAAGGTTGCCCTGGTGAAAGAAGCCTCAGGCGGTTTGAATAGTTCCTTTATTTGGAAAAAACCTGCCAGCAAAGTGCAGCGTGAAACACAGCTTCAAAGTTCATTAATCCCACAAACACCAAACGTGTTTCAGGAACCCCTGTTCCCTTTCTCAATGGCCGTGGACTGCAAACAAAGTTCGATCTGATGCTTCGCACTATTTTAATCATCACGGGTCCTGCCCTGTGGGCGTCGCTCATCATTGCATCTTGGGACCTGTAGTGCGAGATAATAAACCTCCAGTGAGTCAATCGAACTTGGCAAAAATAACTAGCAGTTTTTTCAAATCCCAAGTGGGTAGAAACAATGTCACATCTCAGCACTCTGCCCTGCTTTATGGTGGAGTCCGGAAATGCTGCCTCCATAGCGCGCTGTCACCTCCTTGGCGCAGCGCAGGTCCGCTTTTAAAGCAGTGTGCTTCACTTCGCGGCTGAGCAAAAGCCGCTAAATACAATTCGAAAAGGTTGCCCTGGTGAAGAAAGCCTCAGGCAGTTTGAATAGTTCCTTTATTTGGACAAAACCTGCCAGCAAAGTGCAGCGTGAAACACAGCTTCAAAGTTCATTAATCCCACAAACACCAAACGCATTTCGGGAACCCCTCTTCCCTTTCTCAATGGCCGCGGACTGCAAACAAAGTTCGATCTGATGCTTCGCATTATTTTAATCATCACGGGTCCTGCCCTGTGGGCGTTGCTCATCATTGCATCTTGGGACCTGTAGTGCGAGATAAAAAACCTCCTGTGAGTCAATCGAACTTGGCAAAAATAATCAGCAGTTTTTTTCAAATACCAAGTGGGTAGAAACAATGTCACTTCTCAGCAATCTGCCCTGCTTTATGGTCGAGTCCCGAAATGCTGCCTCCATAGCGCGCTGTCACCTCCTTGGCGCAGGGCAGGTCCACTTTTAAAGCAGTGGGCTTCACTTCGCAGCTGAGCAAAAGCAGCTAAATACAATTTGAAAAGGTTGCCCTGGTGAAAGAAGCCTCAGGCAGTTTGAATAGTTCCTTTATTTGGAAAAAGCCTGCCAGCAAAGTGCAGCGTGAAACACAGCTTCAAAGTTCATTAATCCCACAAACACCAAACGCGTTTCGGGAACCCCTGTTCCCTTTCTCAAAGGCCGTGGACTGCAAACAAAGTTCGATTTGATGCTTCGCACTATTTTAATCATCACGGGTCCCGCCCTGTGGGCGTCACTCATCATTGCATCTTGGGACCTGTAGTGCGAGATAATAAACCTCCAGTGAGTCAATCGAACTTGGCAAAAATAATCTGCAGTTTTTTCAAATCCCAAGTGGGTAGAAACAATGTCACTTCTCAGCAATCTGCCCTGCTTTATGGTCGAGTCCCGAAATGCTGCCTCCATAGCGCGCTGTCACCTCCTTGGCGCAGCGCAGGTCCGCTTTTAAAGCCGTGGGCTTCACTTCCCAGCTGAGCAAAAGCAGCTAAATACAATTCGAAAAGGTTGCCCTGGTGAAAGAAGCCTCAGGCAGTTTGAATAGTTCCTTTATTTGGAAAAAGCCTGCCAGCAAAGTGCAGCGTGAAACACAGCTTCAAAGTTCATTAATCCCACAAACATCAAACGCGTTTCGGGAACCCCTGTTCCCTTTCTCAAAGGTCATGGACTGCAAACAAAGTTCGATCTGATGCTTCGCACTATTTCAATCATCACGGGTCCTGCCCTGTGGGCGTCGCTCATCATTGCATCTTGGGACCTGTAGTGCGAGATAATAAACCTCCAGTGAGTCAATCGAACTTGGAAAAAATAACTAGCAGTTTTTTCAAATCCCAAGTGGGTAGAAACAATGTCACATCTCAGCACTCTGCCCTGCTTTATAGTGGAGTCCGGAAATGCTGCCTCCATAGCGCGCTGTCACCTCCTTGGCGCAGCGCAGGTCCGCTTTTAAAGCAGTGTGCTTCACTTTGCGGCTGAGCAAAAGCCGCTAAATACAATTCGAAAAGGTTGCCCTGGTGAAGAAAGCCTCAGGCAGTTTGAATAGTTCCTTTATTTGGACAAAACCTGCCAGCAAAGTGCAGCGTGAAACACAGCTTCAAAGTTCATTAATCCCACAAACACCAAACGCATTTCGGGAACCCCTGTTCCCTTTCTCAATGGCCGCGGACTGCAAACAAAGTTCGATCTGATGCTTCGCATTATTTTAATCATCACGGGTCCTGCCCTGTGGGCGTTGCTCATCATTGCATCTTGGGACCTGTAGTGCGAGATAAAAAACCTCCTGTGAGTCAATCGAACTTGGCAAAAATAATCAGCAGTTTTTTTCAAATACCAAGTGGGTAGAAACAATGTCACATCTCAGCAATCTGCCCTGCTTTATGGTCGAGTCCCGAAATGCTGCCTCCATAGCGCGCTGTCACCTCCTTGGCGCAGGGCAGGTCCACTTTTAAAGCAGTGGGCTTCACTTCGCAGCTGAGCAAAAGCAGCTAAATACAATTCGAAAAGGTTGCTCTGGTGAAAGAAGCCTCAGGCAGTTTGAATAGTTCCTTTATTTGGAAAAAGCCTGCCAGCAAAGTGCAGCGTGAAACACAGCTTCAAAGTTCATTAATCCCACAAACACCAAACGCGTTTCGGGAACCCCTGTTCCCTTTCTCAAAGGCCGTGGACTGCAAACAAAGTTCGATCTGATGCTTCGCACTATTTTAATCATCACGGGTCCCGCCCTGTGGGCGTCACTCATCATTGCATCTTGGGACCTGTAGTGCGAGATAATAAACCTCCAGTGAGTCAATCGAACTTGGCAAAAATAATCTGCAGTTTTTTCAAATCCCAAGTGGGTAGGAACAATGTCACTTCTCAGCAATCTGCCCTGCTTTATGGTCGAGTCCCGAAATGCTGCCTCCATAGCGCGCTGTCACCTCCTTGGCGCAGCGCAGGTCCGCTTTTAAAGCAGTGGGCTTCACTTCCCAGCTGAGCAAAAGCAGCTAAATACAATTCGAAAAGCTTGCCCTGGTGAAAGAAGCCTCAGGCAGTTTGAATAGTTCCTTTATTTGGAAAAAACCTGCCAGCAAAGTGCAGCGTGAAACACAGCTTCAAAGTTCATTAATCCCACAAACACCAAATGCGTTTCGGGAACCCCTGTTCCCTTTCTCAAAGGCCGTGGACTGCAAACAAAGTTCGATCTGATGCTTCGCACTATTTTAATCATCACGGGTCCTGCCCTGTGGGCGTCGCTCATCATTGCATCTTGGGACCTGTCGTGCGAGATAATAAACCTCCAGTGAGTCAATCGAACTTGACAAAAATAATCAGCAGTTTTTTCAAATCCCAAGTGGGTAGAAACAATGTCACTTCTCAGCAATCTGCCCTGCTTTATGGTCGAGTCCCGAAATGCTGCCTCCATAGCGTGCTGTCACCTCCTTGGCGCAGCGCAGGTCCGCTTTTAAAGCAGTGGGCTTCACTTCGCGGCTGAGCAAAAGCTGCTAAATACAATTCGAAAAGGTTGCCCTGGTGAAAGAAGCCTCAGGCAGTTTGAATAGTTCCTTTATTTGGAAAAAACCTGCCAGCAAAGTGCAGCGTGAAACACAGCTTCAAAGTTCATTAATCCCACAAACACCAAACGTGTTTCAGGAACCCCTGTTCCCTTTCTCAATGGCCGTGGACTGCAAACAAAGTTCGATCTGCTGCTTCGCACTATTTTAATCATCACGGGTCCTGCCCTGTGGGCGTCGCTCATCATTGCATCTTGGGACCTGTAGTGCGAGATAATAAACCTCCAGTGAGTCAATCGAACTTGGCAAAAATAACTAGCAGTTTTTTCAAATCCCAAGTGGGTAGAAACAATGTCACATCTCAGCACTCTGCCCTGCTTTATGGTGGAGTCCGGAAATGCTGTCTCCATAGCGCGCTGTCACCTCCTTGGCGCAGCGCAGGTCCGCTTTTAAAGCAGTGTGCTTCACTTTGCGGCTGAGCAAAAGCCGCTAAATACAATTCGAAAAGGTTGCCCTGGTGAAGAAAGCCTCAGGCAGTTTGAATAGTTCCTTTATTTGGACAAAACCTGCCAGCAAAGTGCAGCGTGAAACACAGCTTCAAAGTTCATTAATCCCACAAACACCAAACGCATTTCGGGAACCCCTGTTCCCTTTCTCAATGGCCGTGGACTGCAAACAAAGTTCGATCTGATGCTTCGCATTATTTTAATCATCACGGGTCCTGCCCTGTGGGCGTTGCTCATCATTGCATCTTGGGACCTGTAGTGCGAGATAATAAACCTCCTGTGAGTCAATCGAACTTGGCAAAAATAATCAGCAGTTTTTTTCAAATACCAAGTGGGTAGAAACAATGTCACATCTCAGCACTCTGCCCTGCTTAATGGTCGAGTCCCGAAATGCTGCCTCCATAGCGCGCTGTCACCTCCTTGGTGCAGCGCTGGTCCGCTTTTAAAGCAGTGGGCTTCACTTCGCGGCTGAGCAAAAGCAGCTAAATACAATTCGAAAAGGTTGCCCTGGTGAAAGAAGCCTCAGGCGGTTTGAATAGTTCCTTTATTTGGAAAAAACCTGCCAGCAAAGTGCAGCGTGAAACACAGCTTCAAAGTTCATTAATCCCACAAACACCAAACGTGTTTCAGGAACCCCTGTTCCCTTTCTCAATGGCCGTGGACTGCAAACAAAGTTCGATCTGCTGCTTCGCACTATTTTAATCATCACGGGTCCTGCCCTGTGGGCGTCGCTCATCATTGCATCTTGGGACCTGTAGTGCGAGATAATAAACCTCCAGTGAGTCAATCGAACTTGGCAAAAATAACTAGCAGTTTTTTCAAATCCCAAGTGGGTAGAAACAATGTCACATCTCAGCACTCTGCCCTGCTTTATGGTGGAGTCCGGAAATGCTGCCTCCATAGCGCGCTGTCACCTCCTTGGCGCAGCGCAGGTCCGCTTTTAAAGCAGTGTGCTTCACTTTGCGGCTGAGCAAAAGCCGCTAAATACAATTCGAAAAGGTTGCCCTGGTGAAGAAAGCCTCAGGCAGTTTGAATAGTTCCTTTATTTGGACAAAACCTGCCAGCAAAGTGCAGCGTGAAACACAGCTTCAAAGTTCATTAATCCCACAAACACCAAACGCATTTCGGGAACCCCTGTTCCCTTTCTCAATGGCCGTGGACTGCAAACAAAGTTCGATCTGATGCTTCGCATTATTTTAATCATCACGGGTCCTGCCCTGTGGGCGTTGCTCATCATTGCATCTTGGAACCTGTAGTGCGAGATAAAAAACCTCCTGTGAGTCAATCGAACTTGGCAAAAATAATCAGCAGTTTTTTTCAAATACCAAGTGGGTAGAAACAATGTCACATCTCAGCACTCTGCCCTGCTTAATGGTCGAGTCCCGAAATGCTGCCTCCATAGCGCGCTGTCACCTCCTTGGTGCAGCGCTGGTCCGCTTTTAAAGCAGTGGGCTTCACTTCGCGGCTGAGCAAAAGCAGCTAAATACAATTCGAAAAGGTTGCCCTGGTGAAAGAAGCCTCAGGCAGTTTGAATAGTTCCTTTATTTGGAAACAATCTGCCAGCAAAGTGCAGCGTGAAACACAGCTTCAAAGTTCATTAATCCCACAAACACCAAACGCGTTTTGGGAACCCCTGTTCCCTTTCTCAAAGGCTGTGGACTGCAAACAAAGTTCCATCTGATGCTTCGCACTATTTTAATCATCACGGGTCCTGCCCTGTGGGCGTCGCTCATCATTGCATCTTGGGACCCGTAGTGCGAGATAATAAACCTCCAGTGAGTCAATCGAACTTGGCAAAAATAATCATTATATATATATATATATATATATATATATATATATATATAGAGAGAGAGAGAGAGAGAGAGAGAAACTCTCCTTAAGTCACCTCCAAATCCCTCGGACCGGTGAAGCTGATATAGGAGACGGACCACAGGATCTGGCCATAGAAAAATTTATTGGCACAGGTAAACAGCCATGACGCGTTTCGGGCTTCCTGAACCCTTGATCACATGCAGAGCAGTTACATTTTTTTTTTTTTTTCAATACAACAAATGTCACATTGCATTTATAAAAACATAAATGTGTTGCCTCTACTAACCGCTCTTAATATACAGAATGCACTGAAAATGCAGCCCCCTCTTCTAAGAGATACACAATAAACAATCATTATATTACAGCATAAATGCATGTAAGTTATCTGCGATCTCAAAGATATTACAAAAATCGGAAACATCTAAATGAGCTCAAATTACCGCATGGCCGGATAAATCCTTGCCCTTGAAGAGATCTCTATACACATAAATATACCACAGTAATGAACTCATTGTAAAGCAGGGGAGGATCTTGTGCAAACAAGTGCATACATTTTTGTGTGTGTATATTATTCAAAAACACCTCTGCTTGATGTGCAAAAAGCTGTGCAAAAAAGTGCAGACAATATTTACAAAAAGTGTATGATAAATAAATCTGTATAAATATGCATGAATATGATTAACAATAAAAATAGGTCATGGCCTAAATCCATTGTTAAAACCACATACATAAGACATCTTTATAAAAACAGTAATTCATCATATTTTAAAAAATGGTGTGCACCCCATATGTAAAAAAAAGAGAGGATCAAGATTTCATAATATTTACAAGAGACTGTAACAACAACAATGCATATGTCAGGTAACAGGGAACCTGACTACCTGACAAGACAATATCAATCCGTAGTGGGGATGAAAAACCCCGCTAGAAACCCCTTTAGTGTATCATATGTGATATACTAGGTAACAGGGATCCTGTCTACCTATTGGAATAAGACACGACTACGGTTCATATCGGAAGCTTTGAACGCGGACAGAAGAACGTAGGCAACCTAAACCCATTACAATTGCAACAACTGGGACAGAAAACTGCTCAGAAAGATCATAAGCAGTTCTCATAGGAGGTTATGCATGTCCTCAGTATTATTGAGACCATTCGGCCATTTACTATTGAATTCTAAAATCATAGTAGTCTCAAGTTGCCTTAATTTCTGCTCTCTATTGCCACCCCTACGTGGTTTGGCAATGGACCCCACCACAAAATAGGTTAGGCAGGCAACGTCATTATTGTGTTTCTTTTTAAAATGACGTGCTACTGGATATGCAGGGTCAATGTGCAAGATGGCTCTAAGATGTTGCAAGATCCTGACGTGCACCTGTAATTTTGTGCTGCCTACATAATTCAGGCCACAGGTGCACGTCAGGACATACACTGCAAATTCGGTTTTGCAATTGTAGCTACCTGCAGTTGGGATATCTCTAGAACAAAAAGGTGTTTGGTAATAGCTTTTTTTTTTATTCCGAATTTGCATGCCCTACAAGAGGAGCATTTCCAAAATGCTGGCGCTGGTTGTAGCCACATGCTTTTTTGTCTTATCTCTGGGCTGCTTCTGTCTAAGTGACCCCATATTCTTTTCCCTCCGAAAGGTAACCAACGGCATACTAGTTAATTGGGGACCTAATATTGTCTCTGTTAGCAATATTGGCCAGTTCTTTTTAACAATGGTCCTGATTTTATTTTCCTCATTGCTAAAGGCCATAATCAATCTAGGACAATCACTCATCTTGATGTCTGACGTCACATTGAATTCCGCCTGCGTAATGCTAGAAGGGTTCAATGGAAAAAGACTATCTATGGGGCGTGCATTAGCTTTGACCAGTGCTTGATTTAACATAGCGTCTGAATAGCCATGTTTCTTAAGTCTGGCATTCGTCTCTTTGACACACTTCTCAAACTCATCATTAGAACTACAAATTCGTTTGAGACGTAAGATCTCACCGTAGGGAATACTACTAATAATATGTTTAGGAAGCAGGCTTGTGGCGTGTAATGTTGGGTTTCCATATATATATAAGAGGACTAGCCAACATTCTAAGATGGTATCATTGTATCTTTCGTGCTAACAAAACGTTTTTAAGGAGCCGTATGGCCATGGAATGTTTTCTTCTTCCATCTATTAATGCTAGTCCATTTACAAATAATATTTTACTGTACTTCAGCACTTTTCCTTAACTAATTCCAAGATGGAGAATGCAAACTATGTTCATCTTAAAAGAACTTACTAAGGCAAACTCCTCCATAGAGAATGATTATATGAAGTGCGAAGCCAAAGTTCCAGTGTGGCACTCAATCATGTCAGGCAGCAGTACCTCAATAATTCTTTTATCTAAACGTTAAACATGGAGTGCACAGATATATATTGCTTTGTAGACTGAAATGTCTACTGTTACAAATTGTGACTGATACACAGCAGAAAGTAGTTTGGGAGGAAGAATTTCACTTTATGTCAGAATCGTATACAGTCTATCGAACATGCCATTTTTATCTGTTCTGTTCTAAGGGTCTACCAACGGAAATTTTTAAGACCCTTGTTTTAAAAAGATGAAATTGTAACTTCTAAAGCTGCTATGGAGTTGAGAAATTATCCTTTGAATGAATTAATGCATTTTTAAAATGTTTTAGCTTCTCCTTAAAGTTGTATTAAATGTTGTATATTGTAAAATCTAAAACTTTAATACAAAACGTTGAAAACCCTAGAGAGTGAGACAGAGCTAAGGTATCTGAGGTCGGCTGGTGAAAGGGTATGCAGCTGTTCAGGTACTCTGGTTCTGGACTATCTCCTGCTATCTGTTTGTTTTCTGCTTTCATTTTTGTAGTGTAGTCTTTTGCATTGAAAATCCAGACTCTGATATAACCGAGCTGCTTTTTGAAGAGACTTGTGTGATTGATTATTGTTACCATAGAAATGATATTTTTCAGGTTCTCCCTCCCATTACCCCCTCAGTCGTGTATGTATTACATTTTGATTTTGTTCCTAGACATTTTTGATATTTATACCTATAGGCCAGATTTAAATGTTGGTGGAGAGAAAACTCCATTAAAACTGTTCCCTCCTTGCCAACATAATGCTTCATCTACCTGATCTTGATTTGGACAGACCATAGTTTTACGTCTATGCCATGGTTAAATGTCTTACACTGCCCAACGGAGTAAGGTCAGTCGGAGATTTGGCTAGTCTGGCCATCTAACATAGATAGGTAGACATATAGCCATTTTTCAATGCCTGTCACCAATAGGATAAACCTGAAAAGTGCTCATTGACCTCCTCACCATGGGAGGAATCCCACTTTGGGACTTTATTAAAAAAAAATGTAACTGTCCTGTATGGCTCAATTATGTTTGATGCAGCCGTCTGGCAAAGTTACAATTCCTTGGCTGGTACCCCCTTGACATCAGCTCCTGTCAATGCTTAAAATGACTGCCAGGCCAACAGACATTTTAAAATATGGCTGCGAACACCTCTGCCAGAGTGACAGAGTAAATACTTCTGTTGACCTGGTAGAAAAAGGTCCATCCGCCAAATTGTAAATCAGGCCCTACGTCTGTTAGATTTGTGGTAATGTTTTGGGGGGATAGTCTTACCTGTATGTTTCTCCCCGTGTTCATTGTATTTGCTTTTCCTGCAACACAATATGCAAATGGATGCTTCTTCACTGGCAACTCTTGCTACCCTAATTTGCCCTTACCATAATTTATAGGGATACTGACGTTGACTAAGTCATCAAATAACGTGGCCTATGACTCTCATTGTTCCTCCTGTCCTCTTTTCCCAAATATGTGAAAAAGTGTAGGCTCTTCTGAGTTACCCCACATGTTACACCACATGTAGAGGTTTACTGGTATAATGTCCACTTTATCACTGAAATCTTCAGAGTGTTTACCTTTTTGTGTTCTTATTGTGGTTTCATAGGGATACAATGGCCTGGCACGATCAGGATGACAATGTGGGTTAGTTCTTGGTGGGCAGTTGTTATTTTGAGTTGTGTGGAGATCTAGTGATGCAGTCAGATAAATGTATTCCCTCATCTGTGTTGTGGTCTACCATCAGACAAAGAACCAGTCCACTCTTCCCATTACATATACACTATTCATACCATGCACTGTCATTCATAACACAAATCTAATCATTCATTTTAATTCCTGACATGGAATGTTATGGGCCTTAACAACTCTTGTAAAATCCTTTAGGTATTATCATTCCTAGACTGGCACCATATCACCATAGTTTTCTTACTAGAGACTCACTTCACCAGACTCTCTAAAGGTATGTTTGCTGACAGATGGTCATCCTACCGGATTGCATTGTCATACCCTTCATATGATCATGGAGTTATCACTCTGATGAAGAAGTGGGTGTCATTCCTGCTACTATGACCCTAGCTTGATGATTAGGGTAGATATGTTGTATTCTTTGGTAAGCTGGGGAATGCTTATGTTACGATTGTCAACTGCTATGCCCTAACACAGATGGCCGTGGCTTCTTTAACTGGCTCTGGAGAAGAAAAGGATATCAGCCACTGAACCCTGTGCCTTGATCTAGCATCGAAAATGTAATAGCATAAAGCATAGCCATCAGGATAAATTATCAGGCACAACCGGTGAAAAATGATCTTCTGCCTCATTCCTAAGATCTATAACATGCCTGGTAGCACAAACTTCCTGCTTTCATGGAAGGCACTTACATGTCTGCTCTAAATACCATATCTTCACCTCTGGATTTCTGGCTTATAACGGCAGGCATTGGCTCTTGGGTTAGATAGTTTGACATATGACACAGACTCTCTCAGATCATTTCCCAGCTCTTTTCCAACTAGATAATCCAGGTATCCCTTCTGGATGTGGGCAGTGGACAATGGGGCCGGAGACTCTACTTGACAGATTACTTTGTGATGAGCTTAGAAAAGACGTAGTTGACTACTTCCAATATAATTTAGGCTCTGGAGAGCAGATGTGGGTCATCTGGGAAATGTTCAAGTGGTAATAAGGTGCAAATGCATATCAAAACAATGAAAAATATTGAAATCCCTCAAGACTCACTTGTCTTGCTTAGATTGTGAAATTAAAGCCCAGGAAGTGTCACTTCAGCAGTGGCTTCTACACTGGATCATGCACAGGGCAAGATCTCCAATTATGCAGAGATGGCAGGGAAGAAGCATCTCTTTAGGGGGAAGTAAGTGTGCGCCCGTGCATATGAATGAACTGGCAGGTCATTAGCAGGTAAAATCAGACAAATATGGGCCACCAACAATGTTACTGAAATTATCAACTACTCAGGAGGTCTATATTATGTTATGCCACAAATTATAGACACCTTTTGCGAATACCTCATTAAAATCTACTCACACAAATGTTCTCTGTTTCCTATGAGCATATGGAAGTACTTGGACGTTACTGCACTGGCTTGTATGGAAAATGATCCCTTCTTAACTGTGAACCCAAGATCCTCATAAAATTAATCACTAATAGTTTGATTTCCTCCTCCTCTACTTGGTACTCCCAGATCAATCCAGATGTGTCCTTAGCAGAGGTACTGCTCACAACCTGCACACCCTTTTCACACTTATTCAAGATTTAGAGCCCAGTCTGGGTGCCGTTCGTAGAAGGAAACCCGAGGAATGCCTTAACCTTATAATTAGGGAATTCCTCTGATTTGGCTCCTTATCAGGTGTGAATATAAGTCCTACATGCACATCCTATTGTTTTCCCCTCACAGTTAGCACGATTAGATTCACTACAGATTTTCACCTGCAGTGGCGTAAGTCGTCGGCAAAATATCTCGGCATATGGCTTAGTCAGGACTTTAATGTGGTTATCAGGGAGAATTACGGAGCTGGCTTGGACAAAATGCAGAACAGTTGTTTTGGTAGACATCATTCCAATTCCTGCTTTCCAGGTGAATTTCCATGATGAAGTTGTGGTCCTGCTTGGATTTCTGTTCATAAACATCCCCATCCCTCTCAATAAGTCCTTCTTTTGCATGCTCCATTCTAAGATCATTTAACTGGCATGGGTGGACAGCCGAGGATTATTTGGGTGGTACTGATGCTTCCCTTTCATCTTGGTTGTTTTGAAACACCTGACTTTAACCTCCTCTATTTAATATTGATGCACAGATGCTCACTTCGCACATTACTGGTATAATCCATCACCTTATCTTCCACATAAGCGGTTGGGATAGAAAATTTAAGTCACGGTCACTTCAATTACAAATCTCGCCTCTCGCCTCCCCCGTCATCACAAACCTTCAATACTGCAATATGCACAGCACATTCCTGGGACAGTATATGGAGTAGGGGGGTCAGAAAGCCATATCACCCCTGAACTTCCATTATGCTTTGATCCAAAACTCCTCCTGATGCACAAGCCAAATGTGTTATCTAAGTTACTTGACATAGGGCAGACTTTATAAAGATGGGAGTTTCAGATAATCCTATGCTCCCTTCTAGATGCATTCCTTTACTATTGTATCCATAGCGTTTGTATCTCTGTGCTTCAATCCTTACCTCAGAAATTGAAAAATGTGACACCCGTCAACAACTTCTAGCAAAATCACCCCCAAAGCATATAGCATCCATGCTTCATCACTCAATCACTTGGTTCTTGAGAAAGCTCCTAGGGCTGACCGTCGGCCTTGTCTACATAGGAAACTTATTTTGAATAGTCAATGCCAAATGAAATGTGGCTGTTCTCCTACTGGTAGATTGGACTTCTGTCACCACCAAGCAGAAGACTATGCATTATTAATTTTTTTAATACTTTCTTACTGATTTTATGTAGAAAACAAAACAATCAGTTCCAGTATCATATTATAACCATATCAGCACACCTCCAGTCCTCTGCTCCTCATCATGCATGCAGGTATCTAGGATACATAATCCCAGTCCATAGTAGTCACACTATTTGCCCCAGATCCTGGTGTGTTTCTGGGGACACCCCCTTGGCTCTGTAAATGGGTTCCTCTTGTTTGGAGCACCAATCCTGCCCTTTCTATACTCAGCCAGTGTGGGTGGGTTTGGGTCTTGGGATTTTCACTAATGTGCAGTGTCTCTCTTTCTCACCAAGATGGCTACCTCACCATGCTATGTTCAACCCGGGTGCCCCCAAGTCCTTCTTGGATTTCCAGCAGGGCCACCTTAGGCAACAGATCTATTGGTGGTTCCAAGACCCGGGCGAAAGCTCCTTCAATCTGGCTCCAGTATTAGCAATCTTGGGGCATTGCCAGACCATGTGAAAGAAGGTCGCTTCTGAGAGGTTGCGCGGTAAACAGGTGTTGGTCAGTGATTTTGCTTGCCTGCTTGAGCTGAAGGTTCAGAGTGGAGTAGCCCAATGTATCTACAAAAGTGTGGACCCAGACCGATACATTCATGTGCCTTACCCAGGAAGGACCAGTTGACTGAATCAATAGACTTCAAAAAGGCAATTAGTAGGAAAGCACACGGATTCAGCATGTCTTAGCGGCTGGCTAGTGTAACGTGTCTTATACTCTGAGTACCTCGGCCAGGGATAAACCTACATTTATCCAGGTGACTAAGGGTGGGCAGGGCTGGATCACTGAAAAAATATCGAGGGTCAAAATATCGACTGGCAAAAATATCGTGGACAAAATATCGACAGTCAAAATAACGAGTTTGTATCTACAAACAGGTAAGTACAAAAATATCGAGTACAAAATATCGTTTACAATAATATAGTTATAAAAAATATCGACTTTGTTAAAAACAGTGTTTAATTAAATTAATATTAAAATGTAATTACTAAAATATACTTAAAAATACTTAAATTAAATTATAATAATTAAATAATAAATAAACTTAATAAAAATAATTGTTTACAATCATATTTGGAAAAACATATATATATATAATAACATACTATAATTAAATAGGATACTATTATATTAGCGTACAATACCAGAAGTGTAAAAAATACTATTCCCACTCCAAAGAGTAACGACGGTCACATTATCGACTTGCAAAAATATCGTTTAAAAACTGAAAACTGACCCTGAACCCTAAAAATACCCCTTTACCCAAAAACCCAAAACTGACCCTGAACCCTAAAAAATACTCCTTTACCCAAAAACTGAAAACTGACCCTGAACCCTAAAAATGCCCCTTTACCCATGAACTGAAAACTGACCCTGAACCCTAAAAATACCCCTTTACCCTAAAACTGAAAACTGACCCTGAACCCTAAAAATGCCCCTTTACCCAAAAACTGAAAACTGACCCTGAACCCTAAAAATACCCCTTTACCCTAAAACAGAAAACTGACCCAAAACCCTAAAAATGCCCCTTTACCCAAAAACTGAAAACTGACCCTGAACCCTAAAAATGCTCCTTTACCCAAAATGTATCAATATTATTTAATTACCAATTAATTATTAATTAACAATAACAATAAAGTTAATATATTAGCACATTAGCTGTAATTATTTTAATAATTAATATTATTTTTTCCCAATTAATTACTTAAAAATAACACAAAATTATATATATTAAAAATGTACTCTAATTAATGTAATTAACTAATTACAATTAATTAATTACCAATTAATTACTAATACAAAATATGTACAAAATTATATTAATTAATTAACTAATTAATATTAATTCATTATCAATTAATTATTAATTAAAAATATTAACACACATATATTAATTAATTAATTATTAATAAATTACTTCCTACCCTATTCCCCTATAAACCCACAACCCGCTACAGAATTACAGTACGCAATTATTATAAAAACAAAATTCATTTAATAAAATATTTTATAACATTAATACACACTTTTCACATATATTATTACATAAAAATACACTATAAAATATTATATATTATTAAAAATTCGATATTTTTGCTATCTATATTTTATACAGTCGATATTACTTCACTTACCTGAAAAACGATATTTTTGTAGTCGATATTATGTCCAGTCGATATTTTGTCCAGTCTATATTTAAAACTCGATATTATGTCCAGTCGATATTTTGGAGTCGATATTTTGTCTGTACACCGGCAGGGCTCTATGAAGTCTATTGTCGAGAACCTCTGCAAATATTTTCATTTTGGGCATATAGGTAGATTTTGGGATGACCTGATTTAGGGCTTACCACAATGGAAGTCATATCAAGCTCTGCCAGTTTGGTTTCTTTGTAACTGCCTCTCTACAGAGTGCGAGCAGGTGAAAGGTAAGGATGTTTCAGGATTTACAGTAATATTCATGGGGTGATCTGTTTGGTCAAGATGTTTTCACAGAATTTATCCCTTACATTGCCGTATCTATTTCCTCTTCAGTAATGATCATGTCTTGGTCTTTCCTGGAGGCTAAAGAGATAGAAGGTACAAAGGTATCTCCTCCAAGCTAGAGTTATTTTATTTATGATGGGATCACAGTTGTTAGGTATAAAGTTTTTGATAATATTCAATGAAGAAACCCAAAAACTCCTCAGAACAACATTTCATATGATCAGAGGGTTCCTGAATCCTGGAGACTATCCTGAAGGCCATATCCCTGGTTGCCAGCTAGTAACGCAGCTTACCAGTCTTGTTCCCATGTTCATACAATCACCTCATCAATGTCCTTCAACACTGGCAGACGTCATCTAGGGGGAGATGCCACAGCAAGATCTTAGCGAATTGGCGTTGATGACATCCAAACTCTCCATCAAACATCACCACTCCAGGCAGGGGCGTAACACAGGCCCCCGCAGCCCTCGCGGTGCAGGGGGGCACCCAAGCTGCAGAACAGCACTCTGTCTGGAGAGCTCCTGATTGAGCCCAGATGGGGCCCCCCTCGTACCTTTCAAGGAGGCCCCCTCAAGGTTTGTTACACCAGTGACTACAGGTTCAGGATTTTAGCTATGCGAGAAGTTATTTGGTACAGGTCCTCCCTCTGTTTATGCCTTGCATAACCTTTCTCTATGCCCCTCATGATAGCTTTGCTCATTGCCCATAATGTGCCAGGTGAGGCCACTATGTCTTTATTTCTGTCAAAGTTGGATTGGAGCTTGGCATCTAAATATTTTGGACACTGATAATCTGCAAGGTGCCATGGGTTTAGGTAGCAAGTCAATATCTCTACTGATAGGTCACCCCAATTTTAACTAGAAGCAGGGAATGACCTAAAATGCCTCTGGGGAGCATAGTAGTGTCTCCTTAGTCTGAAGGACATCTGTTGCAGGGAGCAAAAGGAGGTCAATACAGGAGAGTGCCAGACCCTTCAAACATCGCACAGGCCCAGTGACTTCATCTAATAAACTGTTTAGCTCTCTGTAGGCAAAAAAGTATGAGAGCACAGAGGTACCCATGTCTAGGTTACGTGAGGCCTTGTATCCAACTGTATGATAGAAATCCCATTTGGGAAGTACAGGATTGTGGATTTAATACCCTTGAATGTGGGAGTTGGTTTCTGAGGGAGCAGGTATATGCTTAGAAGATTATATTGTTTTCCCTCAAGGAGACCTTCCTCGCCCACAAATCTAAAGGGAGGATAAGAAGCAATGGCTGTCACTGCCAGCGGAAAGCTCCTATGCAAAAGTATGGCTATTCCTTTAGAGACCCTTGCAAATTCCGAGTGAAAGGCCCTGTCCTTGCTAAAGTGCTGCAAGAAAGCACTACTGGAACCTGGAAGGCGAGTTTCCTGCAACATGAGGATGGATGGTTAGGTGCATTTAGCATAGTGATGGATTGGGGTCCTCTTAATGACATCTGGAAAGCCATTTCATTCCAGAGCATTATAGAAAAGGCAGTCCTGGTAGACATGTGAAGTTGGTTCTAGGGTGACTGTCCAGTGTGTATATCCCAGATGGAGGGCTAAAAGGACAAAGGGGATTGCCCAATGGACTTTGGATTGCCAATGGTCTTGTGCATGGCTGGAGTACCCAATGTGTGCACAGAAAATACCACTGCCTAACAACTCCAACCCCATACGTCCTCCCTTGAAGCAGGGGCGGCTCTAGGCTCATGGAGGCCCTGGGCAGGGAGCGTAGGTAGGGGGCCCCGGAAGAGGGGGTCTGGGCGGGGCTGAGCGCGGAGGCCAGTGAAGAGGGGGGGGTCAGGGTGTTTGGAAGTGGAACAGAGCAGGAGGCCGCCAAATACCTGCCAGGGGCCGCCACGCAAATATGTATCCATCCTCAAAGGATTATTATATTAAGGATATATATTGGTGTGGTGGCCCCTGCGGTTTGGTGGCCCTGTGCAGGTGCACAGCTTGCACATGCCTAAAGCTGGCCCTGCTTGAAGCATCTGTCACCTTGAAACTCCCATAATAAAATAACAGTGTGTGTCATGCGTTTGAGGTGAACCTCCTCCTATTATTAGCATACTCATCTGTCAGGTACCATCCTTCTGGAAAGGGGTTAATTATCTCTCTGTCTGGGTTGATTTGCTTTGTAATTCAAATGGACCTACAGATCACAATCCTGGTCGGGGCTAGTGGGATTCATATGACCCATACAAGAGTTGTAGCTCTGTCTCTGTTACTGGCTAAGAGATTGGTGGCCTGTCGATGGGGAAGGGGCAGACCCCCCCAAGTTTAAGTCCTTGTTAGAGTGACCTTACTATTGCAACACTCAGCAATATGCATATCTGCTCCTGCCTGCATCTCTCTCCTTTAATATTGTATTGTCACCGCTTCCTCATAAACCCAGCTGTAGTTCCTTCCTGGGACTGTGCATGCTGGTGCCATTTGAAAATAGTGAAGCGTAAATGTTTTTGATGAGAGTTATATGGAAAGTGAGTGAAGTGAGCCAGCTTGAAGGACAAAAGGGGAGAGGAGGCTTCTCTCTCTAAGAACACCTCGAAAAAAGGAGTAGCAAATGGTGCATTTTAAAGGAAATTTGAGAAAGCAAAAGGCTAACAAATCAATTATGAACATGTGGCCTTGAAATATTTAAAAACATTAAAAAGTGTCCCATATTTTACTGCATTAAATATGTTCAACAGTTAATATAATGGGTAAAACTAGGACTTCATTTTCACTACTGTTCCGCTCAATTCTGAATGTTTGCAAGCAAACCAGCGTACTCACGCTGTACAGTTGTGCTGTTTTTCTGTTGTGTTGATTCATGGCAGAATGTCACATACCCAACAAACTAACAGTATTCAGTGCAGCACATTTTCTTAACACAAACAAAGGTCACAAGAGCAGCCAGCAAGTGCTTCAAAGGGATGGCAGGCTAGGATTTCTTTCCCAAAGTTTACAGTCCAGGTCCATGTATGCCATCATCATTCACTCCCACCACTCACTACATCAAATGCAGCCCCATAAAGCAGCAATCTGCTACTCGGTCCGTGTTTATGGGTCCACCCCTGAAAAATGGTTTGCATTCAAGAGAATAAGACATCATTGGCCCACTCTTTACTATGCAAAAGTTCAAACACAAAAACAAATTGCTCTGTCTGTATTTTTTAAGCTGAATGTGAAGGTTCTTTCTTCCGCTACCCGCGGCATCCATTTAGCTTGCCTGTGTCTTTCGCAGCTAAGCAGCACTTCAGGGTGGAATTAAATGTGTTTTATCTATGCACCGCGAATCTTGGACAACTTCAAAATAAATGAACTTGTTACTCTGCCGTATCAGAGAGAGTTGATTTCCACACTACTTACATGAGGATGACATCATTTTATTTTACTAATTATTGTTGCTAGTGTTGTGCATTTAATTTGATGCTTTAATCAATATGCACAACAAGCAGTGCAGCTGCTCTCACCTTAACACACTGTGAGTGACCTAGGAGCCCGAGGACCCAATGGGGGCGCTATTTCAATTTTCCAACTGTTTTCCATCCTGATATACCGCCCCATTCATCAAAGAAAATAGCGCTCGCAAAGGGCCAGTATCTGAGAATCTGGCCCTTTGCGAGAGCGATTTTTGCATTTGGGATTCAGCATCCCAAATGTAAAAATCACTAATTGCGATCTCGCAATTTTGCGAGGAATTACATTTAAGGAATCTCTATTTGAGATTCCTTAAATGCAATTCAACATCCAATTTCATTTTGCGAATTCGCAATTTCTTGCTGCAATTTACCGCGAGGTCAGACCTTGTGGTAAATTGCGAAAACTCAGAAAAATGCATTTAAATGCATTTTTCTGAGTTGCATGTTACACACACACATGTCCTTTGGACATGTGTGTGTGCAACACCTGTGTAAAGTTTCATTTGAGGGGTGCTACAGGGTGTCCTTTGGACACCCCTGGCACCCTTCAAATCGCTATCTTATTTGCGATTAGCAAATTGCTAATCGCAAATAAGGAATACTCCCCATTCATTCCTGTGGGCCTTTTGGCCCATAGGAATGAATGGCGAGTTATTTCTTATTTGCGATTAGCAATTTGCTAATCGCAAATAAGGAATATGTAGGAATCGCATTTCTTCATGCAATTTCTACATGAATCCCGTTTTGCGAGCCCTTAATAGCGATTCGCTATGAATCGCTATTAGGGCCTCGCAAAACGGGAGTATGATGAATCAGGCTGAATGTGCCTTCTTGTTCGACTCCACAAGTTCTGCTCAATTTCTTAATTAACAATAACGTTCTCTAAAAGGGACATGTTGCCATGCTGGTAAAAAAATGACAGGTTTACACTTTCTCTAATTCCTAGCTTCTCCATAGCTTGCCTCCTTAAAAAAATGGTTTGACTCCAGGGCCTCATCTTGGTCGTCAGAATCGATTCAAGAAAGTGTTCATAAAGGGACATGTTGCCAGGATGGTAAAATATGACAGTTTACAGTTTCTTTAATTGCAAACAGCTTGTCCTGTTAAAATAAATGGTTCGACTCTGGGGCCCCACCTTGATCATCAGGATCGATTCAATAAACCTCTTTCGGCCTCTCATTGACTCCTTAAGAGAAGAGCTTGCAGAACTAATAATGATTTAGAGCTCTATCTGAACCCAAAGAGTCAGGCCTCTCAGTGACAAAAACCAGAGGCAAAGTGCACCAGCCAGAGCGCAAGCGTATGTGTTGTAATTAGATAAACAATTTATAACCTGCTACTCCTCACGTGCAAAACGGTGTAATCTTTATGTAAATAGCTGTCTCCTACTCCCCTTTTCCTGTTACATGTGGAATGTTCCAAAGGAGCCTACCTTAGAATGTTCGGGGAGCGGACGGTTGTGACTGGAATAAAGAAGACTCTTCCTTACCTCTTCTGTGTGTATTCCGATTTTTTACAAATTACAATACTGGCGAAGATTTTGCTGCTCAGGGAGCAGTCCAGTCATCTCCCCTTTGTGTTTTCGCTCCTTCAGTGCGATCCACAGTGAATCAACCTCTGAGTAATCTGCTGAATTGTCGGATCTTTGTTCACAGTACTATGCCAGGCTGCCAGGTGGGATTGTGAGCTAATCAAGCTATCATGTGCCTTTCCTTTTGACACTTCATCATAAGGATCCTCCTGATCCTTTTCTCCAGATATTCCGGCACCAGAAACGTCCTCAGCAGTGTCTCATTCACTTGTTGCCATTGTGGAGTAGCTTTAGACTGCTGGTGAGTGGCAGTCCAGCCCTGTGGCAGAAAGAGAAGGAGGAGATCCCTGGAACCTGTTTAGTGTCAGGAACCTTTTCAGTGTCAGACCACCAGGAAGAGGAGGAGTTTTCGGTGCCTCTCGGTGGTGGATCAGCTTCCACAGAGCCGGTGGTTTAGCGGATCTTCCTGCCTCGCATTGCCCTTTTTTGCTCCGTGTTAGTTTGCTTGATCCAATGTCTCTGCGACACGGAGGCATTGTGTAGACACACTTTCTATGCCATCCTTGTTTCTTCACTGTCTGCAGATTGAGAAGGATCAAAGAGGGTATCGTCTACCGGTATGGTAATGATTTTCAGTGTGCCTCACATCCTTGATTCTACCAATATCAGTCACACACACCTTCTTCGCGGGGTGGACCCAAGTTATTTTCTTCACACAGTATTTGTCTCACGGTGACACACATCTTATTTAGAAGTTTACTACATGCTCACAGTGATGCATACACCTTTCTAATTGTGTTTTTCTGTATTTGTTTCAATGTGATACACCCTCTCTAAGTTCAGCAAACATTACTCTCCCATTGAGTATGCATTTTATGTCTATTAGCTTTTATTGTTCTGTATTCCTGCATGGAATATTAGGTATAATCAAAAGTTGATTTCTACGTCAAGTAGTCATTACATCTTTCTCTTTTTGGGTAATTCTTGAGTGTGCAATTTTTGACATAACCTTTACTTCTTTTCTAACATTGCACATGGTGTACAATTTTGAGATTATTCCTTGACATCTTTATTTAACCGGTGTCCTCTCTATATGGAGAACCATTTCTAAATCTCCATTTTGTACTGTGTTCAGTTATGATGTCTGTGGCAAGTATGAATCAACCTCCTTCCTTTTTCAATGAAATTGCAGAACTGGAGATTCATTGGAAAGACTGGATAAAATTGTTCGAGTCATATCTGATAGAGATTGGAGGTGAAAGATTCACTGCTGTACGCAAACAACATATACTTCTGCATAACTTGGGAATTCAAGGTCGTAAAATATATGAAACACTGCAGAGAGAGAGAGAGAGAGAGAGAGAGAGAGAGAGAGAGAAACATGATGTTTAGCGTGTAAAGCTTTCAAAACTTGAAAGTCACTTTTGGAGATAAAGTAAATGTATTTCTAGAACATCATAAGTATTTCAGATGAGTGCAAGGTAAACAAGAATCCATTAGAACCTATGTTGTAGCATTGAGGGGGTTTACAAAGTTATGAGATTTTGGGAATCTTACTAACTCTCTTATAAGGGACTACTTAGTAATATGTACCAACAATACCCCTATGCAGGAAACGTTATTAGCCAAAAACCCTGTATTAAGAGTGGCTATTAATTGAGCACAATCAGGAGAACACACAGCCATATGTATTAAGGAAATGAAACTTCTCATGATATAGTGTCAAATGTACGAGTGAGCAAGACAGACAATGATATTTATGAAGTTAAAAATAAAGATGTTAGAACAAATAAAGTTGTGAACGAGGAACGTAGGTAAAAATGTTTTAGATGTAGTAACAGTAACCACTTCACAAGTAATTTACAGTGCCCTGCCCATACTGTTATGCGCAAGAAGTTTAATAGGAGACATTTTGCCAGAGTATTCAGGGATGGAGAGAATGCTCAAGTTAAACTAATTACAAAGTGATGAAGAACAAGTGCAAAAGTATGTTTTCCAAGTTAGCTACAAAGAAGATGAAAATATACCCAAATACCACAAATGAATAGCATATCTCAACAAAAAAACAGTAATGATGTTTACAGATTCATGTTCCTCTTTTACTTTGCTAAACCAGTCCGATTTTGAGGAAGTATCTGGAAGTTTGAAACGCATAATAGAGGAGACTGATATCTCCCCAGAGGGGTACACAAAGGAAGCCATACCTCTGGTGGCTATGATTCGAATGCATGTGCGTTTTAAAGGCAGATCCACTGTGGGGAGGATATATAGTGGAAAAAGGTGCAAACCTATTAGGATGGCAACATCAGAAAGAATTATGAATAATTCAAGATCCTAATAATAAGGCTCAGTGCTCCTGGTAGACAGAAATGTTGGTGCATTTGATATTTGTGAAGAATACCCTGTCTTATTTTCTGATAAACTTGGAGAATTACACGATTTCCAACACAAAATAAAATTGAGACTGGGAGCTAAACCCACAGCGCACAAACCATGTTCTGTACCCTTAATGAAGAGAGAACCTCTAGAAAAGGAATTCATCAGATTGTGTGAAATGGAAACCATACAAACTATAGAATCTTCCAAATGGCTGGGTCCCATAGTCATCATAGCTAAAGCGAATGGGGAAGGCATTCAGTTATATGTGGATTTACACAGATTGAATGAGAACATATGGGTGAAAAGACATCCTCTTCCACATGTAAACAAAATGTTGAGCACCATGGGAGAAGAGTATTTAAGTGTCATTAACTTATATATGGCCTACCATCAAATGTATCTCAATCCAAAGTCCAGACCTTTGACAACATTTATTACACCATTGGGGGCTTATATGTTTTTAAGGATGCCATTTGGAGTTCCATCGGTGGCTGCAGTCTTTCAGAAAAAAAAGCATCAAATTTTGAAAGGGATCAACTAATACTTTATGCTTCCAGGATGACTTAATAGTCTATGGTTCCTCAATGGAAGAGGAAGCATGAAAAAACAATGCAAATGGTATTCAAGAGGTTAATGGGTTCAAGGTTAACTGTGAAACAGAACAAATGCCAAATTATAGTCACCTAAGTAGACTATTTGCGTCCCACGATATCTCAAGAAGGTTTCAGGATGAATACAATTTGATTCAGGTAGTAAGAGATGGCTTATAACCTAATAACAAGAATGAATTCCTTTTATGGGTTTGATAAAATACATGGCTAAATATGTAATGTATTTTTCTGACAAGTGCAAGTGTCTATGAGATCTATAAAAAAGGAGTTTGTGTGGGAAGAAAAGCATAATGAAATAATTGCTAAAATAAAATATGAAATAATTAATCTGCATTAGGAACATTTGACCCAAAGATAAAAACAATACTGACAACAGATACATCCAATAAAGGTCTAGGTGCAACTTTTTCCCAGACAAGTGAGGGAGGATAAAAGATAATAGCATTTGCATCTAGTTGTCTAACCACGAAGGAATTAAACTATTCCTTCCTTAAAAGAGATGGCCTGGCCTGTTTTTGGTCCTTAAATCGTTTAAAATTTTACTTATGTGAAATAAAATTGAACATACTTCACAAACAACTTACCTTCATGTTCTCCATAAAAGGGGTGGAAAGTAGTGCTCCTCACATATCCAAATGTATACTTGGCTTGGAAAATTAATGCATTAACCTAGAGTACCTACCCAGAGGTGAAAATAAAATTGCTGACTACCTTTCAGGAGCGCCTCTTGAACAAGAAGTACATGTCGAAACATTATCCATACAAAAACCTGACTTAACTAAGGGGAAAGGGAAGAGTGCATGAAGAAAGATGAAAACTTAACCTTGCATAAGGACATGATCATAAAAGGCTGCCTCAAGAAGTACAGTGAAGTGAAAGAAGAATTGAAGGGTTACTGGGAAGTAAGATATGAACTAATCATCCTAGATGGGAAAATTTGTTGAAATTAAAAAATAATACCACCAGAAGGACTAAAAGAGAAAAATAATTGATCTGGCCCCTGAAGGACAGCTAGGTAGGAGCATCATGTAAAATAAAGTCATAAATTGTTTCTGGTTCCCTAAAATAGACTCCTTAGTGGAACAGAAGGTAAAAGTTGTGCAAAAAGCGACAAAACTAAAATCTTATGTAAAGCTCCCCAGTCCACAGTAGAAGTGCCAAAAATAACCCTGGAAAAAGATTATCATGGATATAATAAGGCCCATGAAAGGTGTACAGCTTTCAAGAGATATGTGATAGCATTTATAGAATATACCTCCCATTGGATAATGTTTAAATGTGTTCATCGCAGAACAACTACCATAATAATTGAGTTTTTAAGAGATGCCTTTAGCAGTAAAGGTATACCCTCCACATTGGTTACTGAAAATGGTGTTCAATTTACATCCCAAGAAATGAAGGATTCCCTATAAACGCTTGATATAAAACATGTGAAACTGTGTTATACTGCTCCAAAGCCAATGGGCAAATGGAGAGAACTAATCTTATGATTAAATAACACATTCAACTGGCCATAGTTAAAGGACAGTCAATGCACCCCCTGCAAATGTTCTAGAACTCCTAGGGCAGGGCAATAGCACAATTGAAGGCAAAAACCCTAGGCAGTCAAAATGGTCACTCAATTTAACAACTCAATGAAAACATGAAGACATAATAGAGAGAACTCAGTGTGAACACAAAGTAGCTTTATTAAAACATGTATACATTTTATTTAGTTTGTTTTGAAAATAACTTTTTCCCAAAATATTCCAACAATACATAGTTACAATACAACATGATGTCGACGAATCATATAAATCACATAGAACACAATATTGTCAGGGAAGGGTTGGACAAACATCAATACATTTATATAAATCTATGGTCAAAAGTAGTGGCTATGAGATGGATCTTCTCAATGTGCATTTGGGCACTCAAAGGGACTTCATCAGGAGGGCCACAACCTTATCCTAGATAACAGATAAAAACTAAATAAAGCAGAATTCTTAAAAGACCTTAAAAGGCCCATTGAGTTCCATAATATAGTGATTGTTATCTTTTGCTGTGGGTTGCCAAAAAATCCCAATAATGAGTGACTAAACTAAATACAACCAGTGATGGGAAAATATTCAAACCAATATTATCTTAAAAGGTGCTTTCAAAGTATGAGGCTGTGATACCAGAGCAGAAAGAAGAACGGAGGAAGAAGTGAGAAAATAAGAAGACTAGAAAGCGAGCAATACAGAAGAGGAAGAAAGGGAAAAAAAAGAGGGCGGAAGAGAGGAACAGAGGCAAGGGGAAGCGAGAAGGAGGTAATAGAAAGAAAAGAAAAAAAGCAAAACCGGGGTAGAGAGAAGAAAAACATGGAGAGAAAAAGCGAACAGAGTAAGGCAGGGCGGTTACGAAGATAGTTGGGAAGGAAAAGAGGAAAAGGAAAGGAAAGAAGGGGGAGGGAGCGGGAGTGTTTGGATTGTAAGAAACGTGGATATATACAGCACTCTATGCAGTGTAGATAGCTATCTATTAAAAGTTAATACTAAGATAGAATCTTAATTTATATATATGGAGCAGCAGATATGTGTCCCCATAGATAGCAAATACTCGGCAATCGGGGATGTGAAACCTGTGTTTGTTTGTAGAAGATAACCCATTAGCCTAAAATATATGTAATATATGGAACTATAAACAGGCACAATAAAAAAAGGAAGAATTAATCTAAATAGTAGTGACTTTATATATTTATCTCTTATTTTTATTCTTTGCTAACATGAATTGTTCGTGTTGCGCAATATTAGTTTTAAGATGTCTCTGCGTTGGTATTCATCCAATTGTGGCATGGGGGACTGATAAGTGACCACACTGTTTAGCTTATGACATTGTCTGCATGGCTCTGGAAGATAAAAATAAATGCATTTGAGGATTGTGTCCCAAATGAACTTGGTGCAGTAATCTAGCGTATTATTTCAAAATCATAAATAGCCCAAAAGTGGCGGAATTACCTGCAGTCAACCTGGTATAAGTGAAAGGACAAGGAATCACGCCTTTAAGCAATATTACGGTCCATGTTTAAAATCAGGAAATGAAGGGCAAAGTCAGGCGGTGAGTCGTGGAATTGCCCGCATAGCTCTAAGAGATAAAGTCAATATCAGAAAGTGCGCAGTTTAGGGAGACAGATTGAATAGTATTATATTGCGATAGGGCGTTACTAGAAGTTAGAAATGCCCACATGGTAACCTTACTTCTAGCTAAGTTGGTAGATCAGATGTTGTGGATGAGTGCCATGCCAAAAAACACCTGACCTACTGGGGAATTTAAAGACCGTCGGTGTATCACATGATCCCAGATTACGTGTACGCATGACAATAGAGCAGAAAGACAGACCTGAGAGCTCAGAGACTGACTGGTTTAAAGCAGCTCATGTCTTAAGATGTTATTGATTAATTTGTAATCAAATTTTCATCGATAACAAAACTTAGGCTTGTCAGTTAACTTACGCGTTGAACATGGAAAACCACTGGCATATGACGTGATTCCTGAATACGTGTAAGCCTGACGGTGGAGCTGAATGACATATTGCAGATCTCGAATGCTGAGTAGTTCTGAGAGATGTGTATATCAAAGCTGTTATCAGTCAAATTGTAGTCACTTTTTTATTTATAACTACAAGCAATGTAATCAAAAGTTATTAAATAGTATAGCATTCTCCCAAGGTAACTCACTGTTTAGTCCCTGCCTTTATTAATTGAGGGAAAATATCCAGTATGCCTCTCTTTTTCTCTGGATCTCTTCACTTCTATTCACATGTGAGTTGTTAATTTTTTCCTGGATGTGCCCTTTGATGTAATTGATATTATGCTGATGTTCTTTCAAAGGTTTTACCAAAGGAGCCTTTAGTTTGTTAGTTCTAATCGCAGAGCGGTGTTCTGTAAGATGGGTGGAAACAGCTCTTGATGTCTTCCCGACAAACCCTAGTTCACACGGGCATACAATTAAGTAAATTACATTGTGGTTTTTGCTGATGCTCATCACTTTAAATTAATGGAGAACCCATTGTGTATCAAAGTGTGTCTTTCTATGACACTGTTGCATGCTTTACAATTTGATTGACATCCCCATCAAAAGTTGCGACAAAGGGGGAGGCACTGTTGTACTAGACACCACTTCTTATGAACACAAAATGCCAACCCTCCTGAATGACCAACAGTTCTATACTCAAGTAACACATGACCCTATTAATAGAGTGAGCTCAAAAACCAACCATCTAACTACTGCAGCCTTACAAAGAGGAGACATCAACAAAAAGTTCCAAAAGAAAAATACCATGCATATATAGAGTACCTAAAATACATAAACACCAATTATTGGGATTTTTTTTGGCAACACACTGTAAAAGATAACAATCACTATATCATGGAACTCAGTGTGGCCTTTTAAGGTCTTTTAAGAATTGTGTTTTATTTAGTTTTGATCTGTTATCTAGGATAAGGTGATGATGGCGCTTTGAGTGCCGAAACGCACGTTGAGAAGATCCATCTCGTAGCCACTACTTTTGCCATTAGATTTATATAAATGTATTGATGTTTGTTTAACCCTACTCTGACTATATTGTGTTCTATGTGATTTATATGATTTGTCAACACCATGTTGTATTGTAACTATGTATTGTTTGAATATTTTTGGAAAACGTTATTTATAAAACAAACTAAATAAGATGTATATGTGTTTTAATATAGCTACTATGTGTTCAAACTGAGTTCTCTCTATGATGTCTTCCTGTTTTCAATGAGTTGTTAAATTGAGTGACCGTTTTGACGTC